>NC_091439.1:20496356-21696356 GCF_964237555.1 Oryctolagus cuniculus
CAACAACCCAATCTTTAAATTGTGATTATTTACAGTTCTTTCTGTAGGTGGGATGGACTGTAGCCATGTTTTACTGGGAACACCATTCTTAAACCAAGTGTAAAGGAAATGGATTGAATTCACCAGTCAGACAGGAGTCTTCCATGTGGTGGCCCATTCAGCAACAATTTGTACCGCCTTAGCCCTCTGACTCCCCTTGTTAGGTAAATGAGTTGAATAAAGGTTATGCTAAGAGTATGTGGAAACAACCTGTGCCTTTCATGCTGACACAGACTTAGGTTCAGAGGGAATGGATGAGTTTAACCATTCAAAATAAACAAATTTTAAAAATAAATTTAGTAATCTTATATTCTCTTTCCAATTAGTTTTTCTTTTTTACCTGTTTCCAAAGCTATTTTTTTCTGGCTACAGAATCAATGCTTTAAAGTAACACACTTGAAAATTAAGCTGAATGTCAGAGACTTGGGAAAATGGAACATATAATATGTATGTATGTACTTGCACATGTGTATGATATATATCCTCTCTATATATTATGTATATGTATATGTATATAATCAGTCACTGGTCAGAAAACTGCCATCTTTAAGACATTGAGTGGTGGCCAGCGCCACAGCTCACTAGGCTAATCCTCTGCCTGCGGCGCCGGCACTCCAGGTTCTAGTCCCAGTCAGGGCACCGGATTCTGTCCCAGTCGCTCCTCTTCCAGTCCAGCTCTCTGCTGTGGCCCAGGAAGGCAGTGGAGGATGGCCCAAGTGATTGGGCCCTGCACCCCATGGGAGACCAGGAGGAAGTACCTGGCTCCTGGCTTCGGATCGGCACAGCACGCTGGCCGTAGCAGCCATTTGGGGGGTGAACCAACGGAAAAAGGAAGACCTTTCTCTCTGTCTCTCTCACTGTCTAACTCTGCTTGTCCAAAAAAAAAAAAAAAAAAAAGACATTGAATGGTCTTAATAGCAACAAAAACTTTATTAAAGTACCTCATGGTTATAAATAATGCTCTGTCAAGTAGGAAAGAAACACAACAATGGAATAAATCCAGTTTCCACATTTATGATGCAAGGCCAAAAACTTATAAGGGAAAAGATTAGTCTGAAATATCTCAATAGACACAAAGACTGTGGTCACAGTCCTTGAGGAATTAACTTTGTTTCTTAGCAATTGGTATGTAAAATGTGGGTGCCTAAAATAACACGGAGATTTGTTTCTCTCTCGTGTAAAATAAAGTCCAATGGCGGTAGGAAGTTCAAGGATGCTTCAGGGATTCATTGGCATTCCAGATTTCTTCTGTGCTTCTATTGTGTCTTCTTTAGTGCCCATCCTCAAGGACTTTCATGTTTGTAAGATGGTCCCTGTAGCCCCAGCCGTCACATCCATATTCTGGACAGAAGAATAGAGGAACAAAAGAGCTGCTAAAGCTATTGAATAACTTGTCTGGTGCTCCACTCATCAGTTTCATTTCATGTGTCTTTGTCTTCCCTTGTCTGTGAGGTTGGCTAGAACATGAGAATTTGTAGCTGGGTCTCTGGCTTTAGTAGTGGTATAATTGATATTTGGTAACTAATATCTACTAGAGCAGCTTCTGCCACAGGAGTTGAGAAGAGTTCATGAAGTGATACTAAA
Organism: Oryctolagus cuniculus; assembly: GCF_964237555.1. Classification (NCBI taxonomy): domain Eukaryota; kingdom Metazoa; phylum Chordata; class Mammalia; order Lagomorpha; family Leporidae; genus Oryctolagus; species Oryctolagus cuniculus. The sequence goes on from NC_091439.1 coordinate 20,497,980, forward strand.
TGAAACAAAATTCAAGGTTCTTGATATCAGGAAAACACAAATTTTACAAAATAAATATTCTAAAGCCATGAGAAGGTAATATGAGGTTAAGCATATGTGGTAGAATGTGAGAAGCAGAACAGCTAAGACTTGAGTTGAAGCTCATGTCTGTCTTTAGTGCCAATGTTAGGTAAGATCATAAACAGTAACAAACATGGAGACACTTATTTTGAACAGAAAATGGAATGTTCTATTAAAATTTAATAAATTCCCTAAATACATATGTTAATTTTGCAGATAGAACCAGCTAGGGCTTCGAGAAATCACCATGTACCAGATTTGAAGCATACTGTAAGAAATCAGTCTCTTAGAGCCAGATCTACAAGAAATGACAGGTTCTAAGACATAACATGTGTCCTGAAACAGATTATGATAAGTGATATAACAATTGTAATTCTAATAGCAGATACTCCCACATGTGCTCAGTGCTTAGCTCTAAAAGCTTTACATGCATTAAGGCAATTTGTGGAAAAGTCACTCGACTACCTAAAGAAGCCTTTCCCTAAACATGAATGAGACAATGACACATGATTTCTGATGCTAACTTCTTGATGGTGTCTGATCAGAAACCTGCTGCCCAACTTTTTTTTATTTATTTATTTATTTATTTATTTTTTTGACAGGCAGAGTGGACAGTGAGAGAGAGAGACAGAGAGAAAGGTCTTCTTTGCCGTTGGTTTACCCTCCAATGGCCGCCGCGGCCAGCGCGCTGTGGCCGGCGCACCGCGCTGATCCGATGGCAGGAGCCAGGAGCCAGGTGCTTTTTCCTGGTCTCCCATGGGGTGCAGGGCCCAAGCACCTGGGCCATCCTCCACTGCACTCCCTGGCCACAGCAGAGAGCTGGCCTGGAAGAGGGGCAACCGGGACAGAATCCGGTGCCCCGACCGGGGCTAGAACCCGGTGTGCCGGCGCCGCTAGGCGGAGGATTAGCCTAGTGAGCCGCGGCGCCGGCCCTGCTGCCCAACTTATAAAATCAAAAAGCAGACATAACTTGTGAAATGCATTATGGATATAATCTTGATTTACATGGAAGTACAGAAAATGGCAGTACTAGTTTCAAAGCTCATGACACATTTGAGAACATGGACTTTGGCAACTGTTTAAAAAGCTTGGCTTCCCAGCTCATGTTCATGGTGATCTCCAAGCTACTTAATGAAGGTTTGTCCAGCTATGTCACCATTGACATCATCATGGCCAATCCATTCCTCATTTCCAATGGACTAAAGCAGAGAATTGTGTAATAGGTCAACTTTTATTAAACCCATATTACACAACTATGTTCAAAGACTCAACAAAGAAAGTTAGACTCAGTCATTGTAAGATTTTCATTGGCAACATGGCTAAAAATCATCACTGAATTTTCTTTCCTTGGCAGCACTGTATCTACCAGGTGCTGATTGACCATGACGCAGAAAATTAAACCCATAAGGCCACGATGTCTTTCAGGAGACTGGTGGACGGAATGAGACACCATTTTATCAAGCGCCACTTTCAAAAATCAAAGCATTTTCCAGACCAGTATTCTTGCCAATTTTTTTTGCTGCTCCAAGACCTGGACTTTCTACAGGCATTGATTAAGGCTCTTTAGTAATTCATCAAAATCAGTTATGCCATTAGTTAACATTATCTAGCAAGAGTGAATTAACAAAAGGTTGTAAGGCAGCCAACCTTAGAGTGTTGAAATGGAAATTGTTCTCTGGTTGAGACGTATGTGGAGAAGGGATGACAGCAGAAACCACGTTGGCCATTGTATGTACAGTATGTACAGTATGTACACATTGAAAGAGCTCCTAAGAGGAAGAAACTAAAATATCCTGCTACAGAATTTCAAATTAGAGAAGATACACAAATAATAGGGAACACAGGAATCAGAAAAGGTATTACCATGGTGGCCATGAATCCTGCAAAGTGAAATGAAGCTGCCATTAACTGTAATAGCCTTGGCTGATGGTGACTAGAGTTTCCAAACGTAGTCAGCCTTCAGGGAGGCGTCTCCTGGAGTAGCACTCTTCGAAAGTCATATTCTGAGTAGATGTCAGTTGTTCTATCTTCAAAGTAAAGAACATTTTGTGATAATATAGAGGATGTCTTATTTCACATAAGCATGACATGTTAAAAATAAAGGGAATACTGGGGACAGTCATTTATGCAGCTCCAGATCCCAACCCTAACTTCCTGTCAAAGCAGACCCTGGATTCCTGCCACCCACATGTGAGACCTGGACTGAGGCCTCACTTCAGCATTGGCATTGGCATTGGCTTTGGCCCAGCCCTTATCATTGCAGACATTCAGGGAGTGAACCAGTGGATGGGAATTTCTCTCTCTCTCTCTCCCTCCCACTCTCAAACTGATGAAATGAAATAAAAATAATGTAGAGAACGCATCTACAAGGATACTTCAACATATTTTTAGAAAAATGGAATTAAAAGATAAGTTTATTTTCTTGCAAAAATTGACATTAATTCATAGTTTTTTAAGGATATGCATTTTTGTGAATTTCTTGAAGATCTCTTTGCTTTTTTAAAAGATATATTTATTTATTTGAAAGGCAGAGAGAGAGAGAGAGAGAGATCTTCCATCCACTGGTTCATTCTCCAAATGGTCACAATGGGTAAGAGCCAGAAGCCAGGAGCTTCATCTGGGTCTCCGATGTGGGCGCAGAGGCCCAAGTATGTGGGCCATCTTCTGCTGCTTTTCCAGGCACATTAGCAGGGAGCTGGATTGGAAATGGAGCAGCTGGGACTCGAACCGGTGCCCATAAAGGATGCTGACACTGCAGATGGAGATTTAATCTTCTATGACACAACACTGGCCCCTTTATAATCTCTTGCATGCATGCACTTCAGAAATTAATTCTAATTATTTTCCACAAACTGTTTGGAGTTATCTCAAATTGTGTGCATATATAGCATATGTATTGAATGGTATTTATATTTGCATATATATATAACTTGTGTTTATTTGTGGATAGATATATCACTTTTCAAGAGTCCAAATTTTCTAGACCTGTCATAATCTTTTTCAAAAGTAACAATGATTGCACATCTTTATGGCAATAGTGTGACGTTTCAGTATATGTATACAAGGTGTCTGACATTTCAGTACATATAAACATTGTGCACTGACCAAAACAAGATAACTAACATTTCCCCTTCTTTGACATTGCTCTATGATAGGAGGCTTGGAGCTTTCTTCTGTTTGTTCATAAAACAATACACTTGGTTATTGTGAACTGTGGTTTCCCTACTATGCTATGTATAACACTAGAAACGTACTTTTTCGATCTATCTCTCATTTGTTATCTATTATGCAAGCTCCTTCACCTACCTCTACCCCTCCCAGGCTCTAGTAATCACCATTCTATATTCAAATTAAAGATTTTTTTTTTTTTTAGATTCCGCAGCTGAGGGAGAACATGCAGTATTTGTCTTTCTATGTCTGATTTATTTTACTTAACATGATGCCTTCTAGTTCTATCCATTTTGCTGCAAATGACAGTATTTCATTCTTTTTATGGCTGAATATTATTCCATTGTGTACAAAATTTTCTTTATCCATTCTATTCATGTGATTGTGGGCATCTTGGTGATTCCTTATTTTGGCTATTGTGAATAGTGCTTCAGCTAACATGGTGGAGCAGATAATCTCTTTCACACAATGATTTTATGTCTTTTAGATATATATGCAGTAGTGGAATTATGGGATCATGTGGTGGTTCTAGATCTAGTTTTTTAAGAAACCACCATAATTTCCATAGTTGCTATACTAATTTAGACTCCAGCTAGCGGTGTATAAGTGTTCTCCACATCCTTGCCAGCATTTGTTGTTTTCTGTCTTTTTGGTAATAGCAATTCTAACAAGGGTGAACTGGCATCTCATGGTGGTTCTCATGTGCATTTCCTCAATAGCTAGTGATATTGACCATGTTTTTATGTATTTGCTGGCCATTTGTATTTCTTCTTTTGAGAACTGTCTATTCAACTTCTCTGTCCATTTCTTAACTGGATTGATTATTTTGTTGTTGATTTTTTTGGGTTTCTGATATATTCTGAGTATTGATCCTTTGTCAGATAGCTGGCTTGCAAATATTTTTTCCTATTGTGTTGAATGTCTCTACACTCTATTGATTGTTTCCCGTGCCTTTTTTTTTTTTTTTTTTTTTTTTAGACAGGCTGAGTTAGAAAGTGGGAGAGAGAGAGACAGAAAGATCTTCCTTCCATTGGTTCACCCCCCAAATGGCCGCTACGGCTGGTGCTACACCAATCCGAAGCCAGGAGCCAGGTGCTTCCTCCTGGTCTCCCATGTGGGTGCAGGGCCCAAGCACTTGGGCCATCCTCCACTGCCCTCCCAGGCCGCAGCAGAGAGCTGGACTGGAAGAGGAGCAACCAGGAGAGAATTGGTGTCCCAACTGAGACTAGAACCTGGGGTGTCGGCGCCGCAGGTGGAGGATTAACCAAGTGAGCCGTGGCACCAGCCTTCCTGTGCTTCTGAATTTGATATAATTCTATTTGTCTAGTTTTTGGCTGGTTGCCTGTCTTTTGGGATCTTCTCCAAAAATTCATTGCCTATGCCAGTGATTGAAAACATTGATTATGTTTTCTTCTAGCTATTTCATAGTTTCAGACTTTACACTTAAGTCGCTGGTCCATTCTGAGTTGACTTTTTTATCTAATGAGAGATAGGAAATCTAATTTTTTGCCAGCAATGATTGATTGAAAAGACTAGCCTTTCTGCAATGTATGTTCTTAGCACATTTGTCAAAAATCAGTTGGTATAATATACATGTATTGATTTCTGGTTTCTCTGTTCCATTTATCTCTGTGTTGATACCACACTGTTTTAATTACTATCCCTTTGAGGTATACCTTGAAAATCAGGTGTTGTAATGTAATGTAATGTTTTTGTTTGTTTTGCTTAAAGCATCACTTTAGCTATTCTTGGTCTTCAGTGGTTGCATAGAGGTTTTAGGATTATTTCTTTTAATTCTGTAAAGAATATCATTGGCATTTTGATAAGATTGCATTAAATTTGTAGATTGCTATAGTTAGTATGGACATTTTAACAGTATTAATTTTTCTAGTTCATAAGCAAGGAATATCTCCCTACCCCATTTTGTTTGCTTGTTTTGGTGTCCTTGATGATTGATTTCATCAGTGTTTTATAATTTTCATTTTAGAGATCTTACTTTGACCATGGCCTTGTCTAAATATGATCAGAGTCGGTGAACCCAGGGGGCTTCCATAGCCTTGGCAGCTCATGACAAGAGCCTCGGGTGATTACTGATGCCATAAACAAGAGTGTCAATTTGTTAAGTCAACATTAGGAGTCACTGTGCACTTACTCCTCATGTAGGATCTTTGTCCTTAGTGTGCTGTACATTGAGACTTAATGCTATAACTAGTACTCAAACAGTATTTTTCACTTTATGTTTCTGTGTGGGAGCAAACTGTTGAAACCTTTACTTAATGTATGCTAAACTGATCTTCTGTATATAAAGAGAATCGAACATGAATCTTGATGTGAATGGAAGGGGAGAGGGAGTGGGAAAGGGGAGGGTTGCGGGTGGGAGGGACGTTATGGGGGGGAAGCCATTGTAATCTATAAGCCGTACTTTGGAAATTTATATTCATTAAATAAAAGTTAAAAAAAATAAAAAATAAAAAAAGAAGATAAAAAAAATTATTCCTAAATATTTAAGTACTCTGTAGCTATTGTGAATGAGATTTCTTTCTTGATTTCCCTTTCAGCAAGATCATTATTGGTATAGCTGTCATCATCTTGAATCAATCCACCTATTCAGCTTTACCTTTTGTACTATTATTTTATTTTATATGCTATTCTTTTAGGCACTATTCCTTGCATAAATTGTTGATCTAGTCAGACTAGTCTCCTTTTTATGTTTAATAGGCCACACACATATTCTGGTCAGGACTTTTCCAACATTAAATGCCTTTCTTTCTTCTCTTAATTTGTTCAAACCCTCTTTAACAATCCCAAAGACTAACTCTGTGAAATAATTTCCCTGTGTTAACCATGTTGTGCTGTGATCTCTAAAAGAAACCTACTGTCATCACCATTCAGTGAGCTCTAAATCATAAACTGTATTGCATTTTTGGTTAGCAGCAATTATGTCTTTCTTTTTCTCTTTCAAATTAATTGTAACCTTCATGAGGACAGATACCATGTCTTATGGTTCTTTTGTACTTTACAGAACACCTAAGACAGAACTATGCATGTCTGATCAAGCATCACTCTTAAAACCAAAGCTTTTTTCCAAAGTGGTATTTTTGCCAATATTTTTTGCCGCTCTAACACTTGGACCTACTACAAGGGTTGATTCAGGCTTTTTAGTAATTTATCAAAATCACTTGGGCCATTAGTGAACATTACCTAGCAGGAATGAATTTTGATGCTTTTCATGGTGTTTTTCAAAGCATTTGACTTTATTATTCCAACTTAGCTCAGTCACTCCATGAGAATGGCAGAATTGATGTTATTATTTATATTTTAAAGGTGGGACTGTGAAGCCCAGAGACATTAAATGCTTTGTGTAAGGATGTACAACTAGTTAGTGGTAAGGCTGAGGATAGGGCCTATATTTTCCATGGTCAATATTGCTGAAGAAAATAATTTGATTTGAAAAGATAATAATCAGCCATATATATTTGGATTTCCTGTTCTCAGATTTTGCTGTGACTTTGCAAAGGAAACATTATTGGAGCAAGTATTTTTAAGAGAAATTGCTCTGCAAAATGGTTGGGCCTCAATTATTCACTGATTATCCCATTTTCTACTATTTTTGGTTTCTTCCTTTGCATTTACAAATGAAACCCAGAGCTGGTGAGCTTTCAAAGTGAAGCTTCTTGCATAGTTTAGCTATCTGGTGGCATTATTTTAATAGCATTAAAACTGCCACTGATGATTTCTTTTTCTCTTCATTTCCACAATACAAACAATGTTATGAAAAGTAAACTGTCAGAGATATGCTTACAAGTTGAGTCTCCCAAATCTTGCCCCACTTCCCTTAATACATAGGCATGAGAAGTCGGTGAGCAGAAGAGGGGCCCTGGCTCCCTCAGAATCAACTTGCTGACTCCTTAATGGAGCTTTGCATCATTACCTAGCACATCTGTGAAAGCCTTTTCTGTTTGCACTGTCAAAGCCTCATTTTTGCCTTCTTTTATTGACTGAATTAAAAGGAAAGGCCTAGCCATGAGGATTACTATACTTCTATGGCCACCCACTTTTACGGGACTCATTCCCTTTCACCCCTTACAATACAGGCAAAGAGCTCCATTCAAGGCACCCACATGGCTCACAGTCCACATCTGGAAGGAGGCTCAATGATCCAAGCTGTCAGAGGGAAATCAGGACTGCCAGATTAAATAAGGTACACCTGGTTAAATCTGGATTTCAGGCAACCTTTTTTTTTTTTCCAATATAATTATGCCTCCTGCCATATTGGTGCCATACTTACACAAAAAGCTATTCATTGTCTATTTGAAATTCTAATGTAGCTGAGCATTCTGTAGTTTTATTTGCTCTATCTAGCAACCCCAGGGTAAACCATTCAAGACCTAAAATGCTCCGTTTTTCCACCACTATCGCAGATCAGTCAACCTTCTGAATGGTCCGTCCCCTCAGAGTGCTGCTCCCCTCTCTCCTGCATGTTGCCATTCTCTCTGTCAAAGGAATTCTGCACACAGGGGTGGGAGAAGCCTGTTTGCCTCCTTGGCCTTCCGAGCATGGCCTCCTGTTTTGCTCCACTTTGAAAGCAGAGAAGGACATCCCTTGTTTCAAGGTAGTATCACAAAAATATTGTGATATTTTCATTATTAAAAATAAATTTTAGAGCACTGCTTATGAAAATGGTTTTGATAGTATGTTTCACTTAACTCATACAACAATGAGGATCCCCTCCCCTCGAAATTAAAAGATAATTGAACCATCTCTTAAAAAGAAAACTCACAGGAAAACAAGGAATTCTGTATTTAGCAGCATAACCTATGACTTTTACAGGGTTGGAATTTTATGAAAATTACTAGAAGAGCCATTGAATATATTAATACTTCAGGGGCTGCCCAGTAAAAGTGCCTGCATCTATATCAGAGCACCAGTTTGAATCCTAGCTGCTTTGGTTCTAATCTCGCTTCCCTGCTAACGTTCCTGGGAAGCAGTGGCTGATGGCCCTGTGCTCGAGTTCATGCTACCCACATATGAGCTGGAGTCCTTGGCTTCTGGCTTCAGCCTGGCTCAGCACCAGCTCTGGCAGCTATTTAGGGAGTGAACCAGCAGATACATGATCCTCCCCGGCACACACACTCTGTCTTTGAAATAAATAGATAAAGAGATTTAAAAAAAAATACATCAATACCTTAGAGAAGTGATTTAGGAACAACTGTTAGCTTTCAAGTTCATCCAGGTGTATTAGGTCTGTGTTGATAAGGGTAGAAGTACTATTCATTATGTTTACAACGTATAAGCAAGATACATTACAGAGAGTATAGGAGTTGGGATCTGATAATCACGTCTTAGAAAGGTTTACTTTATGTCTTTTTCTAAAAAAAATGGAACAAAACAAAAATTCCAGCTCTTTCACAGACACGAGGTATTTCTTAAATGGCTTTACAGATTGTTCTAAAAATTGAGATATATCTTATTCACCAAATCTGATTGAACTAGTCTGACAATTAAGAAATCAAACTCTTAATGAAATGGAATTTGTTGCTTTAACAAATGTTTACTGAGTGCTGTTGATGTGCCAGGCCCTGTTTTGGCATTGAGGATATAGAAGTGAATGAAACTGATCAAAGTTTCTGTTTCATGGAACTTAGAGTGATTGGTAGAAAGACATTTTTTTTTATTTTAATTTTTTTTTTTGACAGGCGGAGTGGACAGTGAGAGAGAGAGAGAGAGACAGAGAGAAAGGTCTTCCTTTGCCATTGGTTCACCCTCCAATGGCCGCATCGCGCTGATCCGAAGCCAGGAGCCAGGTGCTTCTCCTGGTCTCCCATGGGGTGCAGGGCCCAAGCACTTGGGCCAACCTCTACTGCACTCCCTGGCCACAGCAGAGAGCTCGCCTGGAAGAGGGGCAACCGGGACAGAATCCGGCACCCTAACAGGGACTAGAACCCAGTGTGCCAGCGCCGCAGGCGGAAGATTAGCCTATTGAACCGTGGCGCCGGCCGGTAGACAGACATTTATAAGTGAAATACACTCTTTGATGAACAGTATTGACTACTAAACAAAAAAAATGAGAATGCTTTGGAAATATATATTTCTCACTAATTTAATTATTTGATTAACCATGTGTTAACTAGAAAATGCCACTTTTGTTAGGACTTTGAAAACCTTCTAAATTATAAGTATTTTATTTTCAACCAATGTTTAGTGCCATCACAATGAGCTTATGCTAACCACCTCCAGCCTCCAGTGAGTCTGGCCCTGCCCCCATGAAGTAGAAATCTTGAGCCTCGACGCCCAGTAATGACCAGTTACCTTCTTTCTCCCTTGAATTTCAAGCCATACAGCTTTACCACCTACAGCTCCTGGGATATATTATCTACAGAACTTTGCATCATTCTCCAGTATTAACTAAAGATTTCAGACCCTAGATTTATTGTTATGCTACTTTCCAACCTCAGTTGCACCAATATCTTGAGTGTTTTCAATCATTGCTTGAACAAAACAAGCAAACAAAAACCATCCCACATACCACCTTCCAGTTCTTTTGACATTTACAATTCCAAAGACCACCATGCAACATGAGTAATCCCCTCATGGCTCATCTTTTGGTGAAAAAACCTCTCTGGTTCTGAAGTCTAAATCTCCAGCTCACGCCCATTTGCTCAGGCTTATGCTCTTATTTCCTTCCCTTGTTAGTGGCTTTTTAGAATTATCAGCTCATCTAGTTATTCTCTCAGCAAGTGTTCATTGAAGGTACACTGTGAGCAGAGCACCATGCAAGAAACAGGGTATGGTAGTTAAGAGTGACAACAGGGCTCCATGAGCTTAAAGTATCTAGGGAAAGAAAGAGAATAGGCAGGTAATTGTAAGAGTGCTAAATATTAGAAAACACAGTGCAAGGGCAGGGAGAACTTGCCAAACCAAGGGACCTACAACTCTTGGTCTCTGAGATAGTTCCCACCTTTAAGTAGAAACTGAATAAAGAGAAGCCAGCCAAGCAGAGAGTAAAAAAGAGTATTCCTGCAGAGAGATCAGCATCATTCAAAAGGTCTGAGGCATGAGATATTTGCACTTTCAAGGGTTGAAAGGAGCTAAAAATCTCCAAGCAAATCTGGGGCACAAAAACTATGCCAAAGAATGAAGAGCAATAGAGCTAGAGTAGGGGTCACTGAGATAGTGTTTAAGGATTTTGAGCTTTATTCTTTGATATTTTTTTGACAGGCAGAGTTAGAGAGACAGAGAGACAGAGAGTTATAGACAGTGAGAGAGAGACAGAGAGAAAGGTCTTCCTTCTGTTGGTTCACTCCCCTAATGGCTGCTACGGCCGGTGCTGCGCCAAGAAGCCAGGAGCTGGGTACTTCCTCCCAGTCTCCCATGTTGGTGCAGGGCCCAAGCACTTGGGCCATCCTCCACTGCCCTCCCGGGCCACAGCAGAGAGCTGGACTGGAAGAGGAGCAACCGGGTCTAGTACCTGGCACCCCAACTGGGACTAGAACCCGGTGTGCCGGCACTGCAGGCGGAGGATTAGCCTAGTGAGCTGTGGCTCCGGCCAAGCTTTATTCTAATAACAGTAGTTTTTGCCCAGTCTCCACTCCCTAGTCAATCATATAAGCTACTCTTTCCCTTTATCTAGGATATATTTGAAATGCAAACTGGATCAGATTAAAATCTGTTTCTTCTACCACGTGTGCTCTGGTAGCTCTGTGCCATTGGAGGAGTCGAGATGACTGGCGTCATTTCAATCTCTTGCCTTCTCAATTCATTTGGAAGTTTTGTGCCACTTATCTGTCTCTTGCCTCCTCTTTGGTCTTCTCAGTGGATATTTTAAATCTTGCCCATCCTTTGTCCTCTTCTGTGTCCTCCCCCAACAATCCACAGAGGGCTTTGCTTGCAACACACTGAAGACCTTGAGCAGGAGCTGCTCCTTGGAATATCTACTCCTACCTAAAGACAAGCCTAGCCTCACTTCCAGTTACCTCCTTTCTTTCACTCACTGGCTGAGGGTCACGTTCCCTCCTCACTGCTTATTTCTCCACTTCACGTGTGACCATGTCCTCACATCTTTTTCCTTCATTGATTCCTTCACGCATCTGAATCTTTGGTCTGCCTACCACCCTCTAGTTTGTTTTAAAATGCTGTATATAATTGCTTTGCATCCTGCATCACTCTATTGCAGAATCATCTGTTTATATATGTGTCTTGCCCAATGGACAATATACTCCTCAAATGTGTGGATTGTATGTTACATCTTCTGCTCTGTCGACGGACATCACCTACTGCTCAAAGCTGGGTTTCCTCTCTTTTCCAGGCCATACTGAAAGAGAACACAGCACAGTGGACACTTCCACATTCCATATGGGATTTTGAAGTCTTATATGTACTAGTCAAACAAGAAGCAAAGAAGGCAACAAGATTTCCTGGGTCCAGTAGGAAGGGAGGAAGGGGATTTTTTTTCACCTGTAATGATCATCTTAGAACCATTTCTAGGTTTCACTGTATGCCAGGGATCCCCAGGTGTCAGGTTGTAGGCTGTTAGCTGACATAAAGAATGTGGCGCTCATGAGGGATGAGTCGGCTGCTGGTGTGCAGCCTACAGGACTTGCTCTTGCTCCCCAAAGTCCTGTTTTCAAAGCTTGAGTGTTCAGGGCCAAAATAGAATCCAGGGAGAACTGAAAACTTGCACAGGTTTGGGAATACTAAGAAGCCACAGGTCTATAGTGGTGAAAAGGAAGGAGGGGAGGGGGAGAGAAGCACACTAGCTGCTCACAGGGGAGCTGCCCATGATTAAGGAGCAGGCTGAAGTAGGGAGTAGGGGATGTTCTAAGTTCAATGATTGTTCAAAGTCATTTGTTTACCTTCTCAACATGGAGGTGGCCAAAGTGTCCAGTGTCATTTGAAGAGAACCTTCCAGCTGTGCCAGTTACCCACTCCCCCGCAGTCATAGCACATTGTGCCCCCCTCTGTTAGCCCTTACCAGGACTACTGCCTGTGATTAATTAATTCATAGCTACCACTTATGCTAGCAAACTGCACTGGAATTCATATGGGTAGTGGCATTTCAGAAAGTTCATGGACCAATGGAATCCAAAGATAGCTTTGTTTTGGTGTAAAAACTTTTGAAATCTATGTGTGGGTCTTATATTATAATACACATTCTCTGTGAACTATTTGAAGACCTCTCATATGCATGAATTCTAAAAATGTGCCAAAATAATTTTTCAATTCCATTTTCCATGAACTTTCCAAGTTTTTTTTTTAACTTTTATTTAATGAATATAAATTTCCAAAGTACGGCTTATGGATTACAATGGCTTCCCCCCCATATCGTCTCTCCCACCCGCATCCCTCCCCTTTCCCACTCCCTCTCCCCTTCCATTCACATGAGGATTCATTTTCAATTCTCTTTATATACAGAAGATCAGTTTAGCATACATTAAGTAAAGATTTCAACAGTTTGCTCCCACACAAACATAAAGTGAAAAATAATAGATGATTTTTTAAATGATGATGAAATCAGATCAGACCTATTGTCATGTTTAATCCCAGTGAGAGTCAAGTTGGGAATTGATAATTTCTTCTTCTTCTTTTTTTTTTTTTTTACAGAAGATCAGTTTAGTATACATTAAGTAAAGATTTCAACAGTTTGCACCCCGATAGAAACACAAAGCAAAATATACTGTTTGAGTACTCATTATAGCATTAAGTCTCAATGTACAGCACATTAAGGACAGAGATCCTACATGAGGAGTAAGTGCACAGTGACTCCTGTTGTTGACTTTACAAATTGACACTCCTGTTTAAAAAAAGTTACCCTCATATATCTTTCTGTAAATTTCTTCACAGGACTAAGAGTGTCACAAGGGCAGGCCCGTGTCTTTGGTCTTCATCAGGCTTCTCTGCTTCTAGTATGTAATAGTAGCAATTTTTATTCTCATGCCACCATTACCCCATTTGGGAAGAAGACAACTGAGTGACTAAAAGGTTAAGAATCTTACCTAAGGTTACACAGTTGGTAAGTGCTGAACTGGGATTTCAAGTTTTACTACTGTTTTTTTCTTGGCCTGTTACCTCTGACAGTGCCAGTCCCTAACTGATTCTTGATATAAGGATGAATCACACGTAGACCAACAGCAGTTGCTTGATAAATACTTGGGGGACGGTGGTGGCAGTAGTAATTCCGGTTAATGAGAGTAGGATTGCTTATCCCGCTGAGGATTTGGGCAAGAGAAGAAACATTTACTGACTTGGCAGCGCATTTGGATTTTTCACATAGGCTGGAAGGAATATCGCTCCTGTCATGGCAGAGCCCCCTGCTGAGGAGGACAGAGCAACTCTGGGAGAGGACACACGGACAGGCAGGAGTGTCCCGTCCCGCGGGACAGCAACTGGGGCCGAGCACCTAGAAGGAGAAATGAAAGGGACAGGAGACACAAAGATGGCAGCAAGACAGGTGCCGATCAAGCTGCGACTTTATTTTTCAACCACACACTTATATATCATCGAGGCAGGGTATCGGGAGGGGGAAGGAGGAGGGCTTATCTTGTAGCTGCAATGCTAGTGCAAGTAGGGGAAAGGTTACAAGGCCTTAAGGCACAAGGTCACACAAGGTTGCGTTATCAGTACTATCAGGTCTGGCCTGTCCAGCCCTGTCTCTCAACTAAGAGGTCACATGCTGCGTGGTCCCCGACACAGGAGGGCATCTAAGCAGAGTCCTGAAGAAACTAGAACCAACAAGGAAGAGAACACAGAGAAGCTGACGGCCCCCAGATCCTGTCCTGTGAGATGTGCTCAAGTTGATTGGCAGATGGGCAGCTAGTTTTTAAAACAATCTTGTTTGTGAAGTAAAGTAATGGTGCTATCTAAATGTTCATGAAGTTCTGGCTTCTCATTTATTCACTCTCAACCAGTGAGACCAAGAATTCCCCAAATGTGAGTGTCCAGATGTTAGTATGGCTTGCACAGTTTTACCAACACTACAGAAAATCAAGCCTGGTAAGGGTTGACAAAATCAGAGAGCTGTGAATGACACAGTATTAAGAGTGAACTTCACAAGTGACTGGTAGCTAGTAATAATGAAAGGTGTTGTTTTCAAATGTATTTCTTCAGTCTCATCGTTTTCAGTAGACTGTTTTCCTTGGAATTGTTCACATGTTCTCATGTGTCACAGTGTTCTCACATGGTTCTCATGTGAGGCAGAGATCCCAGATAGAGTTTCAGGCCATCATGTCTATGCTGTGTCCAGTCTGATTAGATGTAGGGCTGGGTTATGTCCAGTCCAGAGGCCATATAATCATTTGGTCTGGTCCTACCAAGACAACCAAAGATGGGACTCAAAAATCAGTAAATCAATAGTAGGCTAATTTCTAAGCTGAAAATTCCAGATGGCCCATGAAATGATGTTACAAATATCCAGGTGGCTCTTTGCAGAAGAGAGCTTCCCCACCCCTGGTTGGGTGGTACAGGCAGACACCCTGCAGCAGCAGGCTTAGTTGGGCCAATCACTCTGATCCAGAAAAGGTGCCTGAGAGCACCTGCTGAAGAAAGTTTTATGTTGTAAAGGAAATACCCATGTGAAAAGGAGAAAAGAAAGTCGTCCCACTGGGTCGAGTGGGACGACTTTTTGTTTACAATGGTTTTGGTTTCCAGTGGGAGCAGCTTTTTATTATGTAGCTAAAGTAGTATGTAATCTAGCAAGTGAATATTTTAATTAGCCAATTCATAATGGGTGCGAGGTCACCAGTGGGGTACGTCCAGTTACCTTCTGGCTGAAATTTTTAGGACACGGGCTGCTGACAGTTGAAATTGCTTCAATACAAGGTGGCTTTGATGGAGGGTGACCTTACAACTCAACATATTTAATCACAAATGTAACTGATATGTGAGCTTGCCCTCCTCCCTGGTAGGCAAGAGTCGCGAAATCACCATGTAATGTTCCACAGCGCTGCCCCATGGGCTGTCCTGTTTTCAGAGGCAAGAAGCTACTGCTGAGGAGGACTTTGAAGATTTTAGGCAGAGCTCCCTGTGGACCCCCACGGCGAAGTTAGCAGCATTATCCTGCCTTTGAGCAAAGGGTCAATAGCATTGGTTAATTTAAGAACTTCATTCTCCTGAGTAACCAGCTGGAACACACTAAACAAGTTCCCAAGATCACAAAGTGCAGTCCGTGAAACACCAGAGAGGCTGATGATGGAAACAAGTGACTATCCAACTCTACATTCCTGCAGGATCCTCCAGGCTACCTGTCCAAGGGCCTTGAGGAAGACAATGGCACCCACCTTGAGTATGCTCCTACTTCCCTTCTGGCCAAACTTCACCGAGTGCAGGAGTAATGGTTAGGGGGTGGGGGTGAAGGGTCACCATTTTAGTTGCCTATTAGACTTCTACAGAGAAAGTTCTGTGCCCTCTTTAAAAAAAAAAAAAAAAAAAAAAAAAAAAAGCATGTTAAAAAGCCCAACCCCTCCTCTTCACCCCCTCCCCCTCCGGCCTCCAAGAGACTGTTTAACATAATGAGCGGCAGTTTGTTGCTGTGCCTGCTAATAGTTGTGTTTAAAATTCCTGTTTCTTATCTTATTTACTGATTGATGGGAACTTGACTTCACAGACCTTCCTCCCTGACCATCCATCCCTCTCCCGGAGGAGTGAATCATTTGACACAGCGGACATTCGACAACACGTTTGCTTCCTTGTTAAATCCCGTTTGGCCAAGTCTCCCAGCGGCTGCGCAGCACCCCCAGGGTCTCGTCTGCATTGTGTCTTATCGGAGCCACCTGAAGAGCCGGCCACACAGGGTGGCCTTCCTTAATTTAAAATCCACTCACAAGAGGAAAAAAAAAAAATTCTTTTTTGTCTACAAACTCCAGCATAGGACAAAAGGCATGCATGTGGCTTTATTATTTTGTTTTGTTTTTGTTACTTTTCTTCTCAAATCTGGCTCCTTGTTTTTAACTAAATAAACAAAAAGGCTCCAGGTTACTCTCAAAGAGATCACATTTAAAAAAAAAAAAAAAAAAACGCAGCGATTCCCTACAGGCAGTCTGTTTTGCTGTGTTGTTTTTTTTCCTCTTCTTCTTGTTTTTCTTTTTCTGCTTCTTTTTTTTTCCCCTGTAGATTCTGAAAAGAAATAACCGGCTGTAGGCGTGGCCTGTGGCTTGCTGGTCCTGCTCCTTGGGTGGTCTGCGCGACTTTATGATTTATTCAGCTAATGGGACAGGAGCATGACCCCCAGCGGCCGCAGAAAGAGAGCTGCATGTGGGTTTAATGCCTTCGCCACAAAAATGTCTGCTATGACTAAGCTCTGCGGCTGAAGTCACTGTCTGAATGGTGCTAAAAAGGAACTTAGGCATTAAGTGTGCACTATTTACTATAGATCGGCTCTTGGGATTACGCCAAGGGGTTCGTACTCAGTTTCAAAGAATAGCATGGAAGCTGCTAGGAAAATTAGAGCTGTGCAATTTATTTTTACCAGTCTCCCTGGTGAGTTACTTGGTGAAGGATTTACCTCATATGCTTTTTTTTTTTTTTTTTGCCCTCCCCTCTGTTACTAAAGAGTCATTTAAAACGTGCCAGTTTGTGCATTTTACAGAGTTTTATTGTGGAGGTATCCCTATTTTTTTTTTTTTTTGGTTGCTCACAGCCGTGAATCATTATGTTATTGTTCTTTAATGTTAATTGGAAACTATAAAAGAATGCCTGATGTTGAAAGAAAGAAAAAGCAAGAGAAAGGGAGAGAGAGAGAGAGAGAGAGGGAGGGAGGCTGTGGAGCAGTAATGTGCCTTTGCCACACACTGCCTTGCCAGAGAGGCCTCTTTGATCCGGTGAGGGGTCTCCCTCCCTGACAGCATCGTTACTGCTGCAAAGGAAGGAGCACAGTCTGCTTCGTGTTGATTCTTTGACCATGAGCGAAGGGGATGGATGGAGTGGGGAAGAGGGAGACCAGGAGCCCTGTTTGTAATTTTGACTAAGATGGATGATCTTTACAGTCAGTGTAATACCCGCTGCTGAGGCTCCAGCACGTTTGCTGCTGGTGGGTTGTACAAATGTGCAGAATGGAGAAGTGAATCTCTTTGATGTCTGGAGCTCAGGTTCCTGGGTCCAAAATGCAGCTAACCTTTCCAAGAATGTTCCTTCAAGGTATTTTCTACTTCAAGGCCATCCAAGTCCGCAAACATCACACGTATGAAAGCCCCGCATTACTGAGTTGCTTGGCATTTGCAGCTTAAACCGACTGAAAATTACTAGAACTTAGCTCTGTGCCAGCCAGAGTTCATTAGGACAGGAATAGAGGACCCCTCTCCAGCCCCTTGACTGTACCAAGGGACTTTATTTTCAGTTTCTGCGTGCTCCAAACTTTTCTTCTATAAGCATTTCCTTTGTATCCTGGTGAATTAACGTTGTTTCTTATGTTAAAGGTTTAGCCACTGAAGGAGACTTCTGGGCCAAGTTTGATTTCTCATTAAGCCTTAGTCTTAGCCATACAGTAAGTTAGACAAGACTTTGTGGTCCTAAACAATCACTCACCAAGCCAGGGCTTCATTTTCCCCATCTATAAAATGGAAGTCCTAAGTCAAGACTGCACTGGACTGAATTGGCTATTGAGTGTCTAGAGATTAACCAGGTTATCAAAAGAGAGTACTTGACCTTTTATTTTCCCAGGACTGAGGAGATTGGCAGGGTCAACATGAGCACTTTCCTTAGTCATTCTCTTTTTCCCTGCAGGTAGCTGGCAAAATTAAATTGTCATGAGAGCTTTGTACATTTTTCCATTTTCCCTTGTTTTTCATTTTACAGATACCAAAAGGATAGCTTCTTTCCAAAGATGCTGATAGCCAATCAGTAGGACATCTACTGAGAAAAGATAAAATACCTAGTTTAAAAGATATTGCAACCTGACATCCTGGATTAGGATTTAGAGTAGAAAGAGGACATTGGGGCTGGCGCCGCAGCTCAATAGGCTAATCCTCCACCTTGCGGCACCGGCACACCGGGTTCTAGTCCTGGTCGGGGCACTGGATTCTGTCCTGGTTGCCCCTCTTCCAGGCCAGCTCTCTGCTATGGCCCAGGAGTGCAGTGAAGGATGGCCCAAGTGCTTGGTGAAGCACCTGGCTCCTGGCTTCGGATCAGTGTGGTGCACCGGCCACGGCGGCCATTGGAGGGTGAACCAATGGCAAAGGAAGACCTTTCTCTCTGTCTCTCTCTCTCACTGTCCATTCTGCCTGTTTAAAAAAAAAAAAAAAAAGGACATTGGTAGAAAAGCCGGTGAAATCTGAATAAAGTCAGTCATTTAATTAAGAGTATGGTAGAATTGTGGATGGTTCTGTAAGATTCTATTAGGGGAAACTGAGTGAAGGGGCTACAGAAATGGTCTGTACTATCTGGTGACTCTTCTCTAAGTCTCATGTTATCTCAAAATAGAAGCATAAAAAATAAAATAGCAAACTATGTGCAAGTGCTGACTTACTTCAAGCCCTGATTAATAACTTTCACCTCCTTTCCATGCCCATTCACTGCCTACACCCCAGTCCACTTCCCAAAGCTCTATGGATGGCGTATCCGTGTGATACCCACAGTTTAAAAGCCTGCTAATGCATCCCAATTCTGAGCATCTTCTTTTTTTCCCAGAATACTTAACAGTTGCCTCCATCATGTTGGATATTGCACTGAGCAATTCAGACCTATTCTAGTTCCTTTATGAAAATTTCCCCAGATGAGAGAAAAAGAAATCAGAGCTCTATGATAAAAGCAACAGACTAAAACTGGTGGTGATGGAAGTGTTGCATTGCCTTTGCAATATACAGTGGAGGTATTTGTACTGCATTGATCAATGAGCTACAGTGAGACCATTTTGCCAGTTGCCCTATCTCCAGTATTAAACACAAGCAGAGTGATCAGTAAATATTTTTGAAACGAATGAAGATTAGTACACATTTAACAAGAGCAGTTCACAGTCATAACCTTAAGGACAGGCTTTTTTATGACAAAGGTTCAGGTAGCATAGAATGTTGCATCATTTTTCTTTCCATTAGTCCTTCCAGCCCAAACCAAAGAGGCAGAATGAGTGGTGATGGAGGGACGATACCACCTGAAATGCAACTGCCTCCCAGAACTTTGCAAACAACGTGTTGTTTTTGGCATTGTGCATTTATCCTCAGCTACAAGGGCTTGCGAAAGAGAGAAATGTGAGAAGAATTGCAAGGGGATGGGGATAATGAGGACAAACAAACAGAATCTTTTCCTCTGCTGTGGGTTTTTCCCACCCTAATTGGTCACCGCTGCAAGTCCCCAAAGTGCAGCTCGCTGGCAGATGGATCTGCAGCAGTGCTGTGCCTGTCTCCATGGGCATGTTTCTGGCACACAGGTGTTTCAGCTTTATTCAGCCAGGAAGCAGCTTCTCCCCCGCCCCCCTTCTTTGCAGGGGGAGGGAGTTTTGGGGAGGTGGGAACACCCACGATTGTTTCTCAGAATAAGGAGGCAGGAGCTGGGGGAGGGAGCCCAGCCCACCCACTGCTTGTAGATTCGGCTGCTTTCCTGCCGGTCAGCCTGATTCTGCAAGGTGTAAATCAGAAGGCAGATGCATGATCTGGGAAGTTTTCCAGGTGCACGTTGCACAAAGGCGCATGTGTTCTCATTGTACGGAAATAACATGCCATCGGCGCAGTTCTGGGACACCAGACCTGTGCTGGGACGTGTCATTCTGTCTGCAGGTCCTCCACTTAGCAGAGAATGATGGCGCGCACGCAGGGGAAGGGCTCGGAAGCCGAGCGAGTGGGCAGCTAAGAAAAGCAGCCTTGTCCCCTGGTGGAGGAGTCTGCAGACAGGGCTGATGGGCTGCCCCAGGAAGTCCCTGGCTGACAGTGCCTGCCAGATGTGCTAGTGAGGGGCGGGGCCCACCAAAGTCAAGGGGAGGCAGCTGCACACAGACGGCAGCGATTGCACCATCGAGCTCTGTGGCTCTACTCCTCCACCATTAATTGGCAGCAGCACCACCGGGACAGCAAGTATTCCAAGTGGCAGTTCCTGCTCTTTCTAGCTGTAATTGGTCCTGGCTGGGCCAGGCCTCCGCAGTGGCACTGCATGTGCATATTCATTTTTTCACCCCTCTCCCATTTTTTGAAGTGAACTTTCCCAGCAGGGTCTCTCCGAAGTTAAATTGTTCCCTTGGAAGTAAATCATACACAAGAAGGTTACATTAACTTTCAGATCATTTGGGTGACATTTGGTTATTTCCTGTCCCAGTCTGGAATTAATATTGTGTCCAGAGACCTCCTGAGGGAGGCCTCATTCATCAGGAACGCACATTACCAGTGTGTTAACTTCTCTCTTACTTGAATCCTTGCTTTTTCCTTTTAACAGAACTCCTTCCCTCCTTTTGTTTGGAGGGGCAACTGTGTATCATCTGTGTTTCCTCTTGCTTCCATCAGACTGTCTATGATTGACTTGGTTTCTCTTAGCAATTGCTCTTCCAGAGCTTGTTGAAATTTTTTTGCTCTTGCTTATGCTCGCTACATGGGATAAACGTGTTTGGGGCTGCTGGCATTGTGAAAACGTAGATGTCTGCTCCTTTGTCATAATTATCCTCAGGCTAGTATCAAGGTACAACTATTTCTTTCCTTCAATATAGTTATTTTTCTTTCCTTATATTTTTTTCTTCCTTGAGTTAATTATTCTATTGTTTGGCATTTGTATTGAGCCACCTCAATTCCTGTTAGGAAGTTAACAAATAAAACACAATTAATTAACGACATGAGGAATAGAGTTTAAAGGCAGGACAGGAAATAGGCTAGGGATTCTTTAGAGGATATTGCCCTCAGCCCAAAGACTCTAGAAATAACCAATAACAAGATTGTGAATTAGGGAATTATGGAAATTCCATTCTCCGGAACCCATTTGAGGTCATAATTCAACTGCAAATTATCTTTTTTTTTTCTGGCTTATTTTCCCACTCTATTTGCCATCCTGTTTTCTAGTTCCTCTAAAAACCATTAAATTTCAGACATATAACTCTAATAAATTTCCCATCTACTTGTTAATGGGATCCCAATGCTAGGAAGGTTAAGACCTGAATATGCTTTATTCCATCTCCCATTCAAAGTCCAGCAATAAAAGGGAGAGAAAGGATGTGTTAAAATGGAACTTCTTTTTTTGTACTTTAAGACATTTTAACTTAATACATTTTAAAAGTTTTTATCCGTTTCTAAAAAGGAAAAACTAAGCAAAACAAATGGCATCACTTGGAACCAAAGTTAGAAACTTGCTTTAAAGTTATCACACTAGTAATTGCATATTTTTGTTCTGGTATGACACAGTAGAAACTTTACTCAAAAACCAAATGGAAGGTATTTACAACTGGACAGGCGTGCAAAGTTCTAAGAGGAAAGTCAGAAGTTATGGACACTTTTTTTTAAAAGATTTATTTTTTTATTTGGAAGTCAGAGTTAGAGAGAGAGAAAGACAGACAGAAGTCTTTAATCTGCTTGTTCACTTCCCAGATGGCTGCAACGGCTAGCGCTGAGCCAGGCCAAAGCCAGGAGCCAGGAGCTTCATCCAGGTCTCCTTCGTGGGTGGCAGTGGCCCTGGAGAAAAAATTTTTAAAGCCATTTTTGTTATCTGTAATTACTAGATATGTCTAACCACAATTAAAAAGGGCCTCCAAGGGGCAAGAGTGTGGCATAATAGATAAAGCTATTGCCTATGATGCCAGTATCCCATCTGGGTAACAGTTCAAGTCCTGGCTGCCCCACTTCCCTTCCAGTTCCCTGCTAATGCACCTGGGAAAGCAGCAGAAGATGGCCCAAGTCCTTGGACCCCTGACCCACATGGGAGACCCAGAAGAAGCTCTTGACTACTGGCTTTGGCCTGGCCCAGCACTGGCCTTTGTTGCCATCTGGGAAGTAAACCAGCAGATGAAAGATCTCTCTCTCTCTCTCTCTCTCTCTGTTTCCTCCTCTCTCTGTAACTCTGCCTTTCCAATAATAACTGTTTAAAAAAATCAAAAATGTCTCCAAAATGTTCTGGGGAAATGTGTTATGGAAAGATTATACATAAATTTCCTACTATTTTTGCACCAAAATAAATTTATCTTTTAATTCCATTTTCCATGAACTTTTTGAAGTCCCTGGGAAAATTTATACTCAGCAAGGGAGCAAACATTTCTTGCATTACTTAATGCTGCATGTCAGCATCCCACCTGAGTGAGTGTTCAACAAGTCCCATCTGCACCATTTCTGAATACTTACTGGACACTCATGTTCAGGGAGCTTATTATGTGCAGAATACTTTTTCTGGTAGTATTGCTTTCAGGTTCAGCTATATATTTTATCCCCACCTTGCCATCATTTCCAACATGAACAACCACAAATTACACATTTCAGTGTTTGTGAGTGAAATTTTGCAATCCCAATGATCTGAAAGTGATTCACAAGATTCATAACATGTAGTAATCTCTAATTTGGCTGAAGGGTATATTTAGGGGAGGCTTTGGAGTTTGTTGAAGTAAAAGTCTTTTCCTTTGCTGCCAGTGAAGTGTGATCTTGAACTAGTTATTAATCCTGTTTCCTCATCTGTAAACTGGATTAATAATGCCCACCTTGCATCACATCATGAAGATGGAGTTAATGAGATGGAAGATAAAATGCTTAACACAGTGCTTGCTGTTTGGTGAGCAATCCAAAAAACCTAAAGTATAATTAGTGAACTGTACAATCTGGGAGGCCTGCCTCAGCTGTAGGTCACTAGGTTTGTGAGTGAGCCCACGTCACGGGTTAGCACATGTACATGGAGCAAAAATACGTATTTTTAGCTTTATTGTCTTTGACTCAACATACAGATGGACTTTGATGAATCGGTAGAAATGTGTTTCGTTTGTTATCAAGCAGCCTAGAAAAGAAAACCAAAAATGTGTTCGTTGAGAAAACACGGAGAAGCGTGATGGAGTCGTGTTCTCAGCCAGCAGGTAAAAGGAAAGGTGAGTCAAAGCAGAATGCCAGCCCTTGTGTGAATTGCAGCCATGATACAAAGCCAATACTCTACTCCATTTGAGAAAAAAGTGCTTATTTTAGTAAGTGCTCTAACCAAGACAAAAGCTCTAAGGATGAACTAAAATTTTAATGACAATGAAAAAAGTTAATTTGTGGGATGAGTCTCTGCACAAGATTCATGTAACTTTCAGCAGGAATAAGTCTGATGCCTGTGCAATGTTTTAAATTTACAGATGACAGAACTTTGGCCACTTTAGTTATATCCACCATTAAGCTGTGATATACATGGTTATGTATTGATCTGTCATGTTTTCCAGCAGCCATGTTGGTAGCTAAAGATCACACTGCTAAGCAGCCCAAAGATGATACATGAGCGAGTACAGCTTCTAAGGGGATAATTGTTCAACAAAGCGGCTTTCACTCGTGCACATGTCCTGTATAATACCTGTCTTGGTTCATTTGGGCAGCCACAACAAATACTGTAAACCGAGCAGCTTATAAGCAACAGAAACTTAATTTTCAAGATTATAGAGGCTGAGAAATCCAAGATCAAGATTTCAGCAGATTTACCTTCTGCTGAGGAGCCAGTTTCTGCTTCATGAAATAGATGGTGCCTACTACTTGTGTCTTCATATTGCGGAAATGAGAGGCGGAACTTGGAGTCTCTTTTATAAGGGCAATGATTCATGAGCGCTCTGCCCTCATGACCTAATCACCTCCTAAATGCTCCACCTCAGTTTCCATTACCTTGGTGATTAGGTTTCAGCAAATGAATTTGGGGGTCAACAGAAACATTTAGGCCGCAACAACACTCCCATCTCCCTTCGCCAACACTTCCCTCTGTTCTGGTGTCTACAGGGGAGAGAAGACAGAAATGAAAGATGCAGCAAAAGGAACATGAACGACAAAAGGAACAGCTGAGACCATGGTAGGGCTGGAAGCAACCTAAGAAGTGATTTATTTTGACCTCCTGGCTTTGCACAACAGGAGATTTTGACCCTGGAAAGTACAGTGACTCTTTCAAATCCATAAAAGTTAATATAATATTTGACGCTAGGACTCAGGATCCTTGGTTGCATTATTCGAAGCTATCTCTTCCCCTCAGTTCGGTACCCAACTGGTCCCAGTTCTACCTGCAATGGATTCATTGCCCTTCTCCTATTCTGACCTGGTTGAATTTTTCCATTGTATGGCCAGAATATTACCAAAAAGGCAAGTGAGAAATTGGATGATTTAGTTAATTTCACACATCTACCAAATTAGTGAGTATGTAACTAACTTGAATGCTGTCTTATAATTAGTTAAGAAAAATGTTTTTGTATTTGATTGCTCTGAATTAGGTACTTTTTATTTCTTCATGCATTTGAATTCTGTGCCATTTTCCATGTTTGCCAAACATAGATGTGAGTCTTAACTGAGTCTGTAATGACCAGCGACAGAAAATTGAAGGCAATAAAATAATGGACATGATAATTCTCTATCCTTTGAACAGTTCTGCAAAGTTCAAGTCCTCCAGCAACAGTCAGGACTAAGTTGCTGAAATGGTATGCACACTTCTGAAATACTTCCATGAGTTATTGTGAACTGTGTTGATGAGAGTGATTTACAGTTATGTCTTCGTTTCTTGTCTTACAAGCTCTCTGGCATAACACTGTCATCTGTCATGGCTGGAAGATTTATTATTCTTCTGACTCCTCCTTTCTGCTCAGCTGGTGTTTGTCACTGTTACATGCGCCATGTCTCTCCCAGATGTGACTTTCTGACTTCTGCGTCTCTTTATTCTGTCTTTTCTTTGCCATCTTGTTAAAGTCTCCCAAGAGGAGTTTTCCTACATGGGTGAAGATTCCATTCTTCTGCTCTTCTTCTTTTTTTTTTTTTTTTTTTTTTCACCGCGACATCCTGTGTGGAACCACACAAAATCAAGCTGCAATTTTTTATTAAAACAACATTAGCTTGCTGTTAGAGTCCTTCAGTAGAGATTTTCCGCCTCTCCATTTCCTCTTAAGACTCGTTTCTTTGCTAATCTGGAACCATTTGGGAAATGGAGAAGCACATTATTACTAATAAAATGAGAAGGGGGTTATGGTGGTTATTGTGTCCTGGCCTTTGCGCCGAGCATTCTAAACTAATTTATCCTAGTAACAACTCATACTGCTGCACGTGGAAGATACGTTTAGACCCTTTTGTACATGGAAGACATCTAAAAGCATTTAGACTTCAACAGGTCCCGTCGCTCAGGCCCTTCCGTATTGAGAAGTGGCAGAGCAAGCCCTGAAGCCAGATCTGTCTGACCCCACAGCTCTTGCTCTCAGCCTCTGTAACATAAGCTTCCCTCCCGGCTGACTTTGTCTCTGCTGGGGAGTTGCACATTTAAGTTATGACACCAAAGATAGCTGTAGGGAAGTTGTTGCTAGTGTCGATTGTGTTCTATGGTGAAGTATCTATGAAAAATAATTGAAAGGAATTTAGACTTCAAGTTTAAGAAAAAGCTACATTTGAAGCTATACATGACTAATTCAATACAATTTTTGAATTAATTATAATAATAGATAAATATATAAATTATATATGAAGAGTCTTCAAGAAGTTCAAGAAAACTGCATATTACAAAAAACTATGCATGGACTTCAATATATTTTTGCACTAAAATAAAACACGTTTTAACTCCACTTTCCATAAACTTCTTGAACTAATTTAATATAGTTCCTTGTTCTTTAATAAAATTTAGAAACTTCCTGCATTACATCCTTCCATCATAAAATAAACTCAGTTTTAAACATAAGGCAACTTTTAAATCAAATAACTCAAAGTCATGAATCCCAACATTTTCACTGCTGTTTTATGTCATCTATTCTTGTTTAAGAACCCCTTGTATTAAAGGTTTCTTTCTATCAAAGTATAGTTATTAAACGACAATGCATTATTTTCATTTGTTTAAGTAATTGGACAACTGGGAATCAGCATCAAGGGGTTGCATGATTAGGAGTTACAGAGTAGAGGCACGGGTGCTTTGTAGGGCAGAGAAACTTCTTAAGTGACTACATAATGAAACAGAACATTTTAGCCTAGCAGCTGACTACAATGAAACTCAGCCTTGCCCCCACCAAGTCTGTATGGAATGAAAGACCCCACAGGAGGACAAGGATCTCCCTAATTGCCTCCGGCTCCTGGGGTGCCCACCCCAGGGGGGCTAAAACCATGTCAGGACTGGCTGGGAGTGATAAGAGCAGAAGTTAAAGAACTCATTCAACTGACAAAAAATTATAAAACTGAAGGTGGCCCTTTAGGGCTGTGAATTAGCTTGGCGCTGACGACGGAGGGAGCTGCGGGGCTGGGCCCTGTGTGGGTGGGACACCAGCCTTAAATCACCACCTTTGTGACTCTTTGTAACCAGAGCTCAGAGGATCGAGCACCAGAAGTTTCCTTTTCGCCTTGACGTGGCTCCTTTTATGAAAAGCATGGAGAAAGAGGCTGGGCAATGTGCCTGAATACATTATTTTACCAGTACTTAGTTCCTACTTACTTCTTTCACGAGAAACAAGGACACTTCTTTATTTTTTTTATTTTTAACTGGGACCAAAGCGTTTCCTTCTCGTCCTTGTGGTGGGGCAATAAACACGAAGAGATGAATCTTATGAAAGCCAGAGCAAGGAGGGCCGGGGGCCGGAGATGGATGCTTCTCTAAGAGTCCTGGAAAAGCTGCTCCTTACAAATAGAGCAGTTGCTGTTATGAAGGACAAAACCACATTGTTCCTTTCTCTCGTTCTGAATGGAGCTGGTTCAGCTTTCAGCATAAGCGCAAAAAAAGGCGAGAGAAAGAAGAACATATCTTTGTTAAGTGACTCTAAATAAAAGAGATCGAGGAAGACAGTTGTGCCAGTTATAAAATGTTTAGAACTCATGAATGGAAGGATGTGGTTTTAATTAATTTCTGAGCTATCATCTGAAAGGAAGTTCACCCAAGGAATAGTATTACAGCAAAAACTGAATGTGCAACCTCTCAGCTGCGGGGAAAATCATAGCAACATCATCACCTCCTTTCAATGCCCCGAGAAAAAAAGTGTTCAAATTACCAGCATTTGTCAGTCTTTATAACAGTATGGTGGCTCTGGAGCCTCCGACGACTGCCCTGAGACACGGAAAGACAGGGCCAGGCCCCCGGGGATCAAATCCTATCTCTGTGTTGAGTTTCCTAATGATTTATGCGAGAGATTACTCCAGACAAAAATGCACAGCCTCACTGGTACCAGGGATGCCAGGTGGTGCTCTGGGAGGAGCGCCTTGATCCCTGAACACAAAATCGAAGTCAGGGACAGGCCCAAACAAATGCTCACCACCGTGTTTTCAGTGTTGTGGTTTTTGCTCGGTTAAATATTTATTTATTTGAAAGAGACCTTCCGTCCCGATTCACTCCTCAAATGGCTACAACACCTGGCCCAGGCTGAAACCAGGAGTCAGGAACTCCATCCTGGTCTCCCACATGGATGGCAGGAGCCCAAGTACTTGGACCATCACCCACTGCATTCCCAGGCACGTTAGTAGGGAGATGGATCAGAAGTGGAGCGTCTGGGACCAGAACCGGCGCTCTGATATGGGATGCAGACGTCCGAAGCAACAGTGTGCCACGTGCCCACGCCCCAACTGTTTATGTTTGGACCTCTCTTCTGGTTCTTGCTTGGCATTCAGAAGGACAGCTGACGCATGGAAGTCACCTTCAAGCCCTAACTTCCTCCATTAGCTTCAGAATTGGGAAATGTAGAAAGTACAGAGGAAAAAGAGCTGAAATCAGAGGGGTGAGAATCTGGTTTCCAGTTTAATTTGAAATAGGTAATCTCTTTCCTCTTCCTGCTCATGCACTACTACAGTGGCCTGATTTCGGGCCCCTAAGGACGGCATGTGGGGAGCAGGGAAGGGTGTCTTTTGAGTGCTTGCTGGTTTAGCTTAATCTGTCACTGATGGGGTATTCATTTTTACAGGAGTTATAGGTGATGCACATGCTCATAACAAAACAATCTGGGATAAGTAGTTCCTGTAGCACAGATTTAAGATGGACTTCTAATGAAATGTTAGGAGAATGATTTCTATATTCTACTTTGTTCATTAAATTTCAAAGTTAAGCATATCCTAAATATTCCAGAGTGTAGGTCTGATGAAAGTGGGTTTTCTATAGTGTGTGTGAACTTTCAAGCATATTACACTTACAGAGAAGATAATAAGAATTTCGAGGGGAAAAAACCACAGACGTTATCTGTCAGAGACACTCGAAAGGCATAAGGTTCCTCATTTGCAAAATAAAGATAGTAGTGATATCCACTTTAGGGAGTTATTGTGAGGATTGAACGAAGTGCTATGTATAAAGTACTTAGCACAGGCAGGTGTTTGGCGCAGCTGCTTAAACTGCTGTTTGGAACACTTGCCTCCCATAACAGAGTGCCTCGGATGGAAGCCCATCCCCACTGCCAATGCAGCTTTCTGCTGATGCACACCTCGGGAGGCAGCAGAAGATGGCTCAAGTGCCTGGGTCCCTGCCACCCATGTGGAAGACCTGGACGGAGTTCCTGGCTCTTGACTTGTGTCTGGCTCAGCCATCACTGTTGTGAGCATTTGGGGAATGAGCCAGCAGATGGAAAATCTGTCTCTTTCTCTCTCTGTCTATTGCCTTGCTTTTAAAAATGATTTTTTTTAAAAAAAACGAAAGCAGTTTCTTGAGGTGGCCATTTGGTGCAGTTTCTTAAGTTGCTACTTGGAGCACCTGCATTTCATTTCAGAGTACCTGGTTCAAGCCCTGGCTACTCTGCTTCCAATCCAGCTTTCTGCTAATGCACACAGCTAGGGTAAGGGAGGCATCAGATGATGTCTCAAGTACTCAATCCCTTGCCACCTACATGGGAGACCTGGCTCCTGGCATGCCTTGGCCCAGCCCTGGCTGTTGCAGGTATTTGATGTATGAAATAGCAGATGAAAGATACCTTTCTGCCTGTCCTCTGTCTTTCTGCCTTTCAACTAAAATGAGAAGAGATAAATAAAAAAGGTTTTAAAAATGCTTAGCTGGGGCTGGTGCCGTGGCTCACTTGGTTAGTCCTCCGCCTGCGGTGCCAGCATCCCATGTGGGCACCAGGTTCTAGTCCCAGTTGCTCCTCTTCCAATCCAGCTCTCTGCTGTAGCCTGGGAAGGCAGTGGAGGATGGCCCAAGTGCTTGGGCCACTGCACCTGCATGGGAGACCAGGAGGAAGCACCTGGCTCCTGGCTTCAGATGGGCGCAGTTCTGGCTGTAACGGTCATTTGAGGGGTGAATCAACAGGAGGAAG
Source organism: Oryctolagus cuniculus (assembly GCF_964237555.1). Taxonomy (NCBI): domain Eukaryota; kingdom Metazoa; phylum Chordata; class Mammalia; order Lagomorpha; family Leporidae; genus Oryctolagus; species Oryctolagus cuniculus. The sequence continues at coordinate 20,527,486 of NC_091439.1, forward strand.
GAAGACCTTTCTCTCTGTCACTTTCTCACTGTCTATAACTCTACCTGTCAAAAAAAAAAAGTGCTTAGCATAGTGTCCAACACATAGTAGTTGCTGAGTTAATACTAGTCAATATTACTTGTATTGTTGTTGTTGGAACTATTACTAGCGGGCTGGTGGGGAATAGGAAGACACTCAAAAATGGAGCCTTAGCTAAGTGCCCAGTAGAATGATGCCTCGGGCATAAGATTTTCTGGTAAAATTGGCAAGCAGAGCAATAGAGAATCTGAAGAGAGGAATGAAACCTCACTAAATGTGCTGATGGAGTTGGCGACTCAGGTCAGAGAAGTTAAGGAGGATGCTGAGTACATCAACAGCAGGTGAGAGATTCGTCAGACAGCTCCTGTGGGGCAACAACAGGGACCTCAGGCAGGGCAGCTGGTTATGACTGAAGCAAAGCAGGTGCAGTGGGAACCAGTAGTTTGACTTCACTTCTTTAGAGAGTGCCAGGGCACTAAAGCGTAAAGCCCATCCTGAGTCAGGGATGGAAACAGAGTCCATTTCTAACTTGTGAGTTGCACAAATGAAAATAACCACTGGATGATTCATTGTCCAGGGAACAATGTAGCTCTCTCCTGGAGAGCACAGAGGACCAGGAACAGGAACCCTTAACTGCTCCCAGAAAATGCCTGACACCTAGTAAATGCTCGAATAATATTTGTTGATTGAATGATCAACTGACCAGCTCCCTGATTCCCTGAATAAATTGCCATCAGTTCAGGAGCATGGCTTTGGGGGATGATTTCTTCTTTTTCGCTCCACATGGAGACCACAGAGAGTTCCCAAGACAAAGGGTAAATGATGGTGTGGCTGAGGGACTTCTGGGAGCACTTATGCACATACACTCGCTTTTGTTGTTGTTTTAAGATTTATTTATTTGTTTGAAAGGCAGAAATATGGAGAGAGATGGAGAGACAGAGAAGACAGAAAGGTCTTCCATCCACTGGTTCGCTCCCCATACGAGCACAACACCTGGAGCTGGGGTGGTCCAAAGCCAGGAGTCTTCTTCCAGGTCTTCCATGTGGGTGGAGGGGCCCATGCACTTGGGCCATCTTTTGCTGCTTTTCCAGGTGCATTAGCAGGGAGCTGGATGGGAAGTGGAGCAGCCGAGAATCTAACCAGTGCCCACCTGGTATTCCAGCACTGAAGGGGGCAGCTTTACCTGCTCTGCCACAGTGCCGGCTCCACACATATACTCTTAGGTGGTGCCCTTTCTCACCATAACATGACACACTGTTTAGAATACTGGCTCTAGATTCATATATTTAAAGATTTCAAGAATAGAGCAACTTCCTAAGATATTCTTTGGCATCATTCACTCATTCATCCTCATTCTCAGGCAGGTTTCTAATGAGTGTTCTATGTACAAGAGCTGGTGAAGCCGGCGCCGCGGCTCACTAGGCTAATCCTCCACCTGCGGCGCTGGCACCCCGGGTTCTAGTCCCGGTTGGGGCGCCGAATTCTGTCCCAATTGCTCCTCTTCCGGTCCAGCTCTCTACTGTGGCCTGGGAGTGCAGTGGAGGATGGCCCAGGTCCTTGGGGCCCTGCACCCCATGGGAGACCAGGAGAAGCACCTGGCTCCTGGCTTCTGATTGGCACAGCGCGCCAGCCCTAGCAGCCATTAGGGGGGTGAACCAACGGAAGGAAGACCTTTCTCTCTGTCTCTCTCTCTGTCTATGTGTAACTCTGCCTGTCCAGAAAAAAAAAAAAAAAGCTGGTGAAAAGAATACACACTGTGGAGGTGTGGGATGGTTCTTTGAAAGACATATCTACCCAGGACAGTTAACAGGCTATCAAAGCAGCACAACATGTATTTGGGGATTCTGAGGAATGGAAAATACACACGAGCTAGAATAACTTGTTTGTCTGTCTTTCCTTATTTATTTCTGGATTTATTTTATTTATTTGAAAGACAGAGTTAGAGAGAGAAGTAGAGTCAGAGATAGAGGTTTTCTCTCTGCTGGTTCCCTCCACAGAAGGCCGCAACGGCCAGAGCTGTGCCAACCTGAAGCCAGGAGAAAGGAGCTTCTTCCCAGTCTCCCTTGTAGGTGCAGGGGCCCAAGGACTTGGGCCATCTTCCACTGCTTTCCCAGGCCACAGCAGAGAGCTGGATCAGAAGAGGAGCAGCCGGGACTAGAATAGGTGCCCATATGGGATGCCAGCACTTCAGGCCAGGGCTTTAGCCCGCTGCGCCACAGCACCCCCCAACCTTTTAAGGATAGGTGGGAGAGGGGCCAGCATTGTGGCATAACGGGGTATGCCACTGCCTGCTCTGATTCTATTCCTGGCTGCTCCACTTCCATCCAGTTCCCTGCTAATGCACCTGGCAAAGCAGTGGAAGATGGCCCATTATCCTTGGACCCCTGTACTCACCTGGGAGACACAGACAAAGCCCCTCACTCTTAGCTTCAGCCTGGCCTACCCCCAGCCAATTGGGCCATTTGGAGAGTGAACCAGTGGATGGAAGATCTCTCACTCTCTCTGTAACTGTGCCTTTCAAATAAATAAAATAAATCTTTTTTTTTTTTAAGCACAAGTGGGATTTGGATAGGTAGGTAAAGTAGGAAAGCATTTGTGCTTGGAGAGGCATGAGTGACTGTAGAGGTGTGGAAGGTGTAGGTAGCTGCGTTTATTTAAGCTGCACTAAGAAGACAGGAGGTGCTGGAGGCTCTTCTTAGCAAGCACTGGAGACTATTAGCTAATGCATAAGGAAGGGTGTGATTAGATAATCTAGATAATGGAGGTTGTTGGTTGAAGAAATTAGACTTGATCTTCTGGGTATGAGAAAAATATCAGAACTTTTGGAATGAGAAAATGATGCATTTTTCCCAACGTTTAAGGTTGGTAATAGAAGGGAGCTGTGGTGAGCAAGCAGCATAGGTCAAGGACAACTGACCTGAATAAGTTAGATTTAGATGCCGAGAGTTAATATTAGTCTTTGGCAGGGGTCAGGGAAAAACTCAAAGAAGAAAGTTGTCAGGACGGGCTTCAAGGTTTGAGCTACCTAAGATACTGGAAAAACACAGTGCTGATGAAGATGCGGCTTAGACATCAATTGTTAGAGGATGGATTGATAGAGAAATGGTTAGGAAGGTGTAATTATTTAAAATTCAAATTTATCATATATCTTATAAAAACAAGCAGAAATCTCTCATTAGCTCTGTGCCAGAAGTATTCAAACATCAGAAAAGAAGGCCAAGTTCTGAATTAGGAGACAAAGCTAACACTAACCGTGTGTGGCATGGAACAAGTCACTTCACTTCCTGTGACCTGAGTTTCCTGATACATCAAATGTGGGAATTGGATGAGTTGCTTGTGGACCTCCTCCCGTGCTGACATTGTATGGCTCCACGAAAGGGGCCTGGCACCTGTTTCCAATTTAAGCTCTTACGGGAGTTTCCTCATTCTTTAAACCTACCTTTCTAGTAAGCTGCCACATTTATTACCAGGCTTGTAGTCATTTCCTTTTATTCTAAAGAGAATATATATTCAGTTTTTCAGCTCTGGATTTCTGTACTCCAGCCTCACAACGTGGAACTACTTTGCGAGAACAGCTGCTAAAGTCATCTTTCCATTTTAGACATGGTCATGGTGATGAAGTTACATTGGTCAGGCTACCTTTGGAACAGTCACTCTGAGACAGTGGTTTCCTACTTTGATGAGAAGTCAGAGTGATCCTTTCTACCACGGGAAGCTGTTTTAACTTACCCGGAGCAGCAAGGAATCCCTTATGACAGCCTTTTATGCTGGACTTCATTATTTCTTCCTTGGGCTTCCTCAACTCCAGCACCCACCATTCTAGTAGGGGTCTCGTTGTGGGACTCAGATGATCTGTTTTTCATTACCCACTTGCTTCCTTTTTTAAAGATTTATTTTATTTATTTGAAAGGCAGAGTCACATAGAAGGAGGAGGTGGGGAGGGAAGAGAAAAAGAGATGTCGATCTTCATCTGCTGGTTCACTCCCCAAATGGCTGCAACAGCCAGATTTGGGGCAAACCGGAGCCAGGATCCCCTTCCGGATCTCACACGTGGGTGGCAGGTGCCCAAGAACTTCGGTCTTCTGCAGCTTTCCCAGGTGCATTAGCAGGAAGCTGGATTGGAAGTGGAGCAGCTGGGCCTATAGGATGATGGTGTTGCAGGCAGTGGCTTACTCTGTGAAGCCACAACGCCAGCTCCACCCACATGCTTCGTTTTCACCCCTTTGCTCTATATTCTGTAACACACATGAACCATCATCACTGTCAGTCATCCAAATTAGCCCGTGCTTTTACTCAGGCACCACCTAGGAAAAACGAGGACAGGCTTGGAGGAAAAATAAAATCGGACCTAAAGACACTGGCAGAATGTGGGGTTAGGGACAAGAATTTGGACCCTTTCTTTACATGGCAAAGAGATGCTCCTGGGTGGGTCACACAGAAGGGGAGTGTGATCTCCAGGGTACCCACAAGTCCTGAATAGGAACTGGGCAGGGACCCTTTGCTGAACCCATGCAGTTGGAAGCTGCGTCACCAGGGACGTTTTCTTTTTCAAGATTCTGAATGTGCTTGACTCTGGTGGACTGAAATATCAAAAATACGCCTGATAAGGCAGCCCTGCCTATAAGGTATCTTACTTGTCTCATCCTTTCCCAGGCTCCTTACACCACCTAATCTAGCAACACATCATGCTGGAGAAAGACAGGAGCACTTCCCAAAAGAACAATTCACCCAGACCACCCACCCACTCACCCCTTAACCCTTTACTCACCGCACTTTGATGCCTTTTGCTGCATTCCAGATCTCCACATCTGCCCCAGGCCTTCCTCATGGCTTTGGTGATCCTTTGAGATTTCAGCTCTGGCTGATTGAGGAGGCCCCCTCTCAGTATGAGTCAGCAGTCAGAATATCTAACAGTACCTAGGGCAGGGGCTCTGACCTACCAGGATGCTGGCTGAAAGCAGAACAGCAACTTGGGGGGCTGGTTCCCATCTCTCCTGCTGGATCCTGAGGGTTATTCTGCATGAGGCCATGTGGCAATTCTGAGGTCAGGGTCTGAAATCAGTTGTATGGGTTTAAAGTCAAAGTGTCCACAGGCCTGGGTCTGTAGAAGCTGAGGGAGAATGTTCCTGGCCCTTCTCAGCTTCTACAGCCACCTGTGTCCTTTGGCCTGTTGCCCCTTCATCCAGCTTTGCAACACCTCACTTCAGTCCCTGTCTCCATCACCACATTGCTGTCACCCCTGACCTGCCTCTTTCCACATCCCTTTTCTTAGTATCATTGTGATTGTTTATTCTGCCTATAACCCAAGATAATTTTCCTGTCTCAGGATCCTTAATTCAGTCACATTTGCAAAATCTGGTTTGCTGTAAAAGGTTCTGGAGATCAGAGTGTGAACATAAGTGGAAGATTATCATGTGGCTGACCACTTGGAGGGTAAGAGACAGCTTGATCTCAGGGACTTAGTCTTGAACAAATGAAAGGATGGATTTGCCACTGCAGGTGATGCCAAGTTTATGAAGGGGGCTACGGGGAGGGGAGAAGAGGCGTTCAGCATGTATGTTAATTCTGAAATGCATCTCTTAGGTATTTGTGACAGCCTTTTCAGCTATCAACTTGGAAAAACCTCCGTTAATCAACTACAGCAGAGAAAGGATTTCTTTTCTCACCCATCACAAGTTTCAGGGCTGACATCCTTAAAACAAAAGGCAGATTAACAAGAGAAAAGCTTACAGATTTATGTAAAAAAGCTCCCTGTGGCATAGGAGCCTTCAGAAACGAAGAACCCATGACCCAGGGAAAGCTTTATGTTTATGGATAGCTATGAAGACACCTGGCTGGAGGACAAAAGGGTCTGATCTATGAGAGCTTCAAAAAGTTTGTGAAAAAATGGAATTAACTGGGGCAAAATAATTTGGAAATCCATGTATAGTTTTTGCATAACATGCATTTTCAATGAACTTTTTGAAATTTTTTTAATTTGACAGGTGGAGTTATAGACAGTGAGAAAGAGACAGAGAGAAAGGTTTTCCTTCCGTTGGTTCACTCCCCAATGGCTGCTATGGCCGGTGCGCTGTGCTGATCTGAAGCCAGGAGCCAGGTGCTTCCTCCTGGTCTCCCATGTGGGTGCAGGGTCCAAGCACTTGGGCCATCCTCCTCTGCCTTCCTGGGCCACAGCAGAGAGCTGGACTGGAAGAGGAGCAGCCGGGACTAGAACCAGTGCCCATATGGGATGCTGGTGCCGAAGGTGGAGAATTAACCAAGTGAGCCACAGCACCGGCCTCAATGAACTTTATGAAGACCCCTCATAATTGTAATAAACTGGAGAGAATTTAGCAATGCCTGTTTGTTCCAATTCCTTTTGGCCTCCGTGTGTAGCATGCTTTACCTCCAGGGGTAGAGCAGGAAGAGCACCTGTCACATAAAGGTGAAGTAGGCAGGCATATAGGCTAAAATTGATTAAGATTTGTGAACTGGAAGACCACGCCTTCGCCACGCCCCTGTGTGGCCTCATTCCCCTACCTGGCCACACCTGGGTGCCCACCAGCCAATCAGGTTAATTAACCACTCCCCTTTGGAAGTGGGTTAAGAGCCGGGACACGGTGTGGCCCGGGCCCCTCTCTTCTTCCCTGGCCTCTTGCCAGGAGGGGGCTGGCTGTAGCCCTGCACCTCCAGGGCACGTGGCCTTTGGGTCACGCGCCCTAGGCTTCCTGGCCTAGATGCTCATCCACGTGGCTGGTTCCTGGTGCTCGGTATGAACCCCTATTCACCTCTCTCTCTTAAATAAAGCTCTCACTCTCCTATGCATCTTCCTCACTAAATAAAAGCCTAAAATGTACCATGCTGCCTCGTTTATCTGTGCCGGTATTTAGAATTCTTCTCTAAATATTAGGCAAGAACCCTCTTGGGCTTACTGATATTGGAGATTTATTAATAAGCCCATGGTGAAATCGTATGGCACCCCAAATTCCAGTAGCATATGTGGCACCCCAGATGGCACTTCTGGGGAACTTTAAGGGGCCACATTTTAGTGTGAATTTTAGGGGGTCTTCTCTGATTTCAAAGGGTCTTCAGGAGAGGAGAGAGGAGAAAGGTAGAATCTGCTTTAGGGAGAAAGAGGTAGGGAGATTCAGTGTCTCCTTCCCGCTCTAAGAGAGACGGAGCTGGAGAAGGTTCCCAACACCTTTTTGTGGATTTCTCAGTTTCCTTCAGCTAAAATATTCAGGGGCCAGCATTGTGGCAAAGAGGATAAGCCACTGCCTGCAATGTCACATCCCATATGGGGCCAGTTTGTATCCTGGCTGCTCCACTACTTTATTTTTTTTTTTTTAAACTTATGTATTTGAAGCTCAGAGTTATAGAAAGAAGTGGAGCAGCCAGGAGTGGAACCAGCACCCATATAGGATGCTGGCACCACAGGTGGTGACTTTATCCATTACACCATAATGCCACCCCACCCCTCACCCCGCCCTGTGGCTCCACTTCTGATGCAGCTCCCTGCTAATTGCCTGGGAAAAGCAGCGGAAAATGGCCCAAGTGTTGGGTTCCTTCCACCCATGTGGGAGACCCTGATGAAGTTCCTGGCTCCTGGCTTCAGCCTGGCCCAGAGCTGGCCATTGCAGCCATCTGGGGAGTAAACCAGTGGGTAGTTAGAAGATTCTCTCTCTATTTGCAACTCTTTCAAAATAAAAAAATAAAGAAATTCTGCGGCGGCCGTTGGAGGGTGAACCAACAGCAAAGGAAGACCTTTCTTTCTGTCTCTCTCTCTCACTGTCCACTCTGCCTGTCAAAAAAAAAAAATTCAAAAATAAATAAATAAAATAAAATAGTTTGCCAAGGTAACATACTATGGAGTAGTGTTTCCTGTAGTGCATCACAATCAGGCATTAAGCTAAGTGTTGTTGTGAAGGTATTTTATAGATGGAAATTAAGATCTGTCACCAATTGAATATAATAAGGGAGATTATCCTAGAAAATCTGGACAGGCCTGAGCCAATCAGTGGCAGGCCCTTAAGCACAGAGGTTGAGGCTTCCCTAACAAAGGAAATTGTCCTGCAGCAACCCAGCTTCCCTTCCTGGTGGCCTGCTGTATGGATTTCAGTCACCTAGGCAGCTCCAATTGCATAGGCCAGTTCTTTGCAGTACATCTCAATGTGTGTCTCCTCCTGGTTCTGTTTCTATGGTTGAACCCTGACTGATCTAATATTCAGTGGAGATGTTGAAGAAGTAGGATGGATGAATCTGGATTATAAGGGTATGCTTGGGCTGCAGGTAAACTTTACTTTACTATAATTATGCATTAAAGAGTTATGTAATTCGGGCCTGTACTGTGACGTAGTGAGCTAAGCCTCCACCTGCATCACTAGCATCCCATATGCATGCTAGTGTGTGTCCCAGCTGCTCCTCTTCTGATTCAGTTCTCTGATATGGCTTGGAAAGCAGAAGATGGCTCAAGTGTTTAGGCTCCAGCACCTGCGTGGGAGACCTGGAAGAAGCTCCTGGCTCCTGGCTTTGGATCAACCCAGATCCAGCCATTGCAGCCATTTAGGGAGTGACCCAGTGGATGGAAGACCTTTCTGTCTCTCCCTCTCTTTGTAACTCTATCTCTCAAACAAATAAATAAGACCTTAAAAAAAAAGTTATGTAATTTCTGGGGGTTAGCATTAACAATGGAAAAGTGTGTGAGGCCGGCGCCATGGCTCAATAGGCTAATCCTTCGCCTAGCGGTGCTGGCACACCGGGTTCTAGTCCTGGTTGGGGCATCGGATTCTTTCCCGGTTGCCCCTCTTCCAGGCCAGCCCTCTGCTGTGCCCGGGAGTGCAGTGGAGGATGGCCCAAGTGCTTGGGCCCTGCACCCCATGGGAGACCAGGAGAAGCACCTGGCTCCTGCCATTGGATCAGCGCGGTGCGCCGGCCGCAGTGGCCATTGGAGGGTGAACCAACGGCAAAGGAAGACCTTTCTCTCTGTCTCTCTCTCTCACTGTCCACTCTGCCTGTCAAAAAAAAAAAAAAAAAAAAAAAAAGTGTGTGTAAGAGCCTAGTTCTGTTAACTTTAGCCACAAGGTCAAAAAACGCTGTCTAACTTAGGATCTTTTCCAGGAAATTAAGGCATGGGGTAAAAGAAGACCCCAGGAAGTCTACAGTGATAAGGGTAGAAAAGCAAAGAGGGGAGGAGACCAAACAGGAAGAGAATTCTTGCTTTCCTTTTGAGGTGGATTCCACACAGATCAAAAACAGACCCGGTTTTTCTATGTTGTCTGCACTCCAAGTGTATGAACAATCAGCTGTAAAAAGGATCAGATTGTATCTGGTCACCTCTCCGACATGCATTCCTTCCCACATGTCATGAAGTACAATGGTGGAGTGAACTTATATTTACTCCTTAGGAATGGGGTCTATTTTTGAACTTCAGGGTGACAGGAGAAAATGGTGACCATTAAGTCTCTGAGGCCGAATTAGCCAAGTTAGGCCACACTTGATGTGGAGAGTGGGAGTGGAGAAATAGAGTCTTGTTCTCTCTAGCACTTAGGATCCAACCAAAAGGACCTGGAGTCAGGGGGTGTCCTGGGTCCTGGATAACAGCGATGTTCTTGCTGGGAAAAGAGTCCAGGAAGATTTAGGACAGGAGGGCGAGTCCATACCAGAGTCTTAGGAGGGGTAAAGAGCATGAAGGAACTAAGATTTAGAGAAAAGGAGCGGGAACGCCCCTCCCCTGCCCCCACCCTGAGCGAGTCAGCACCTAGGACGCTGACTCCATGCTGGTGATGAGCAAGGAAGTCCTCAGAGCTCCACCAGCTGGGTCACAGCTCACCCCCTCCTGTGACCCTCTCTCTGCGGGCCTCCTCTGTGCTCTGGACTTGCAGCCCTCAGCTGGGGTAGGGCCGGCTTGGCATGCCCGGGTCGCCTGGGTGAGACAGGGAGGCAGGTTTCCGGGATGCAGGAGGAATGCATACGTTTAGTTTTGTGTGTGCAGTTTGAGGCCCCCACGTGATAAAAGGCAGGGAGATAAAAATGGGCAACTAGGAAATGAGAACCTTTAGGGGTTTTATCAGCAGCCAATTTCCCTAAGACAATGGATAAATTCCTCATAACAATTTTATTTTATACATAATTCTCACAGCAGTGATAACAAATAACAGCCTTATAGGAACTAGTGCCAAAAAGTAGAAATAGAAAAAGATGCAAGAGTGAAAAATAGACAAAATGGACAATAGACAACCCAGGCTCTGTCATGAACAAGCTGTGGGCACTTGTTGTAGCCTTTCATATTTTTAGTGCTTGAGTGTCTTCATACACTCTTGTTAGCACAGAAGGTTGTTGTTAGTGTCACATGAAAAAAATATGAACATTAGAAAGTGAATGATAACAATTGTGACTGCTTCTCTAGTTTGCCCCATTATGGCAGAGAAAAAGCACTACAGCTTAAACAGAAAACAAAAAAGAACAGTTATGTTGGATTGAATTTATACATTAGATACCTACTGAATACATGTATTGAATACCTAGTGTAGGACCTCACTTGGTGAGCACTGTTTAGAAAATAAAATCCTATGCTTGACACAGTAGAAACAACTCCATGTATTCAGACCGCCTTTTTTTTTTTTTTCACTTTAACTTTTCCCTCGTGGTTGGTGGGTGGGCTGACTCCACAGGCCTTTTACATGGTACTTTGCTATTTTCTAAACAGAGCTGCTATGAATGCTTTCTGGTTTATATACAGAGTATTGTTGTTTTTTAAAGCAAAGAACCCTTATAAATACCGTATTTCAAAGATGAAGCACTGCAGGACATAATTATATAAATTATTTTACATTTGAATTCACTTTTCTATTATTTCTCATTTGTATTTCTGTGGTTTTTTTTTTTTTAAATAACTATGTTCAGGCCCTAAAATTGTAATGATATCCTTCACAGGTCTAGTTGTTTTTTTTGTCTTATAAACTAAAAGTTCATGAAAATGAAAGAAATTTTTTGGGACTGCTAAATGATATTTTGTGTGCATTTAGGATCTTACTGTTTAAGAGGGTTTCAGTGAATACTGAGAGCAGAGAAACAAATATATGTGATTAGCCTGGAATAAACAAGACAATTTCCTATTTAGATAATAAAACACTAAAGATTGACTTGCTGCCTGGGAACTGCATTCCTTAAGATTAGAATGGTATCACTTTTTTTTTTTTTTTTTTTTTTGACAGGCAGAGTGGACAGTGAGAGAGAGAGAGACAGAGAGAAAGGTCCTCCTTTGCTGTTGGTTCACCCTCCAATGGCCGCCCCGGCTGGCGCGCTGCGGCCGGCGCACCGCGCTGATCCATTGGCAGGAGCCAGGTACTTATCCTGGTCTCCCATGGGGTGCAGGGCCCAAGGAGTTGCTTATTGTCAGATGGTCACATCTAAAAGGATAGTGACAACACTCAGAGATCATAATCCCTATAGAAATCTGCGTTAGGTGACAAAACTGATTAGAAAAATTAAGTGTTTAAATTCATGCTTAAAATGATGACTGTCATATAAGAGCATATAGCCCTGGTCTTCTTATGAGGTGGTTTTAGAATTGTTTTCCCGAAAATTCTGATCTGGTTCATGAAGTTTGCCAGCACCTGAACGTGTCTCATAGGATAGGCTAAGATACTGGGATCCAGGGCTGGGAAGGATGTGGTCCAGAAAGCATCTGTATCTAAAATGTACTTGAAACAGCAATTCTTTGGAGGAAACGGCCCAAGTCTGCGAGAAAAATGTTTTTAATAAGCAGTTAAGGTTTAGATTATACACTAATTGGAAAGAGTTTCATTTTTATAGTACAAATCATTTTGCTTTCCCTTAGCATTGTGAATTGTTAAAGCGATTGTATTCCATGACACTGTGATGTCCTGGAGGTTGACTACAAGTTCATAAACGAATACAAGACACAGAAAGAGGGAAATCTGGCTTGACAGTCCTGCAAACATAAACGGATGTGCTTAGGACAGACGCACTGGGAGAGGATCACGTCTCCCAGTGAGGCAATCATTGGCTGCACTAAGAGAAGTGGAGCCGGCTACTAGATTCCAGCCGCGTTCAGAACCGATTCCAAGTGCCGTGTTTAATTCCCGACGCCACATTTTTGAGAGGAATCAAGTACAACTGAAATATATCGAGAAGGAAACAGTGTGAGTCAGTAGAAAAAATGCTGTCCTTGATGGAAGTTAGCTTAATTACAGCTCCACCTCTGCTGTTCAGTACCCATGTGGTTGTGAAAGATCCCGTAATCTCTCCACGTCTCTTACACTGGACACACGTGTACCACAAAGCAGCAGACTTGAGAAGTCATTTATAAGGACCTTTTTCTGTCTTAAAATGCCAGCATTTGGGGCAATATATTTTGAGAAAACAATTAAGGTTTGTTAGTTACTTTCTTGTTGCTGTCCTCCCCACTGTGGAGCCACTAGCTTTCATTATTTAGGACACGGATAGACACAGAAAACAATGAGGTCATTTGAATTTTTATTGTTATTTTTAAACTCATGTTAGCCACAATAATCTTGAGACCCAAGGCATTTGATTTCAAGTGTGAAGCTATTTGATAGCTCCAAAAGCATTTTGTATAATATGAGCACCAACTTTTAAACTATGTTTGTGTAAACAATACAATTTCAGAGCTAGTTCTTTACCAAAAAGAGATAAAGCTGACATCCCCAGAGGGGCAAAAAAGGAGGGGATGTGATTAGACCCTAGATGGTGATGAATCCCTGAGAAGTAGCCCATAGCCCATCTTTTCGAGCAAGAGCAAGCGTGAGGAGTAATGACAAAAACCTCAGATTATCTAGGCTGTCTCAAACCACAGAGGACCATTGTGGAGCCCCCCAAACCCGGGGTGATTGTAACCCTCGCAGCGAAACCCAACACGAGCCATAGTATCTGAGAAGTGGAGTAGCAATGGTGGGGTAAGTTTCAAGGCAAAATGCTGGAGGGTAGCCTAACAGAATTCCATACCACCTAGAAAGATGGAAATGGGACTGCACTCCCAAGAGGAACACAGGAGTGGTTAGGAGAGGGCCAGAGAGTAGACATCTTTCCCAGAGAAGGAGAGGAGAATAAAAAATGACTTGTTCTAGTGACTAGGGATATTCATTTTGATTTCGATGCTGTGGAGTGAGATGTTGACAGCCAAAGACAACCAAGGATTGTGCATCTGGAGTATAGTGGCAATAGCTTAGATGCATCTCATCCCATTACAATACAATTCATAAATACAGTGCCAGAAAAACAAGTTGCCCAGGGCTGACTTTGTGGTACAGTTGGTTAAGCCTGCACTTGCAATACTGGCAGCCCATCTCAGAGCCTCAGTTCAAGTCCCAGCTGCTCCACATACAGTTTATCTCCCTGGTAATGCTCCTGGAAAATCAGAAGAAGATGGCTCAAGTACTTGGGCCCCTGCCACCTATGTAGGAGACCCAAATGGAATTCTTGGCTCTTTGTTTTGGCCTGGCCCAGCCCTGGCTTTCTGGCTATTTGGGGAGTGAACCAGCAGATGGAAGATCTCTTTCTTTCTCCAACTCTCCCTCTCTTTCTGTCACTCTGATTTAAATAAATAAAAAAGGGGCCCGCACTGTGGTATAGTAGATTAACCCTCTGCCTGTAGCAATGACACCCTTTATGGGTGCTGGTTGGAGTCCTACCTGCTCCACTTCCAATCTAGTTCCCCGCTAATTGCCTAGGAAAAGCAGTGGAAGATGGCCCAAGTGCTTGGGCCTCTGCACCCATATGGGAGACCCAGAAGAAGCTCCTGGCTTTTGGCTTGGGATTGGCCCAGCTCTGGATGTTGCAACCATCTGGGAAGTGAACAAGTGGATGGAAGACTTCTCTGTCTCTCCCTCTCTGTCTGTAACTCTGCCTCTCAAATAAATAAATACATTTTTAATAAATAAATAAATAAATAAATAGAATAAATCTTTAAAGACAAAAACATGCATTCAAGTGTTGAGTACTGAATGTTGAAGTTGTAACCTTCCATGTGATGTGGTGGTATTTGGAGATGGAGTCTTTGGGAGTTAATTAGGGTTAAATGAGATCAAGAGGACAAGATCCCTATGATCAGATTAGTACTGCTACAAAAAGAGACACAGAGAGCTTGAGCCCTCTTTCTCCCACTATGTTCAAGGTGTGGGATATCACCTGCAAGCCAGCAAGATTAGCCTATTAGAAGCCAAGGGTATAAAAACCTGGAAGAATGTCCCCCTGGAACTGGATCATGTGGGCACCCCAATTTCAGAGGATTTCCAGTCTCCAGAACTCTAAGAAAATTAATTTCTGTGTTTAAGCCACCTACCACATAGTAATACCATAGTAGCATTTTGTTAGGACAGCCTCAGCAGAATAATATACCAAGGCAAAACTCTCTCTCTCTCTTTTTTATTTGACAGGCAGTTGACAGTGAGAGAGAGAGACAGAGAAAAAGGTCTTCCTTCCATTGGTTCACTCCCCAAATGGCCGCCACAGCCAGCACTGCGCCGATCCGAAGCCAGGAGCCAGGTGCTTCCTCCTGGTCTCCCATGCGGGTACAGGAACCAAGCACTTGGGCCATCCTCCACTGCCTTCCTCAGTCCAGCTGGACTGGAAGAGGAGCAGCCGGAACTAGAACCCAGCACCCATATGGGCTGCTGGCGTCACAGGCGGAAGATTAACCAAGTGAGCCATGGCGCTGGTCCCAGCAAAACTCTTTTGAGAATGAAAGGGGACATTAAAATTAATTGGAACTATTTTTTGAAATATTTATTCATTGAGCAGCCAGTTATCTGTACTATGTATGTTGATTCACTAATAATTTTGTGCAAAAATTACTCTCCAAAATGCAATGATTTTTTAAAAAGTAAAACAACACATGGTTTTTTATTTATTTATTTATTTTTAAAGATTTATTTATTTATTTAAAAGGCAGAGTTATGGAGAGGCATATACAGAGAGAGAGCAAGGTCTTCCATCACTCCCCAAATGGCCCTAATGGCCAGAGCTGGGCCCATCCAAAGCTAGGAGCCTGAAGCTTCTTCTGGGTTTCCCATACAGTCGCAGGGGCCCAAGGACTTGGGCCATCTTCTACTGCTTTCCCAGGCCATGGCAGAGAGCTGGATCGGAAGTGGAGCAGCCAGGACTTGAACCAACACCCATATGATGCCAGCACTGCAGGCAGCAGCTTTACCTGCTGGGCCACAGCGTCAGCCCCACGTATGACTTTGTAATTGAAGAAAACATTAAATTTACTTACCCTCATTATCCAAATGTTAAAAGTAGAAGAAATCATATCTTTATCTAATGAAAATTTGTCCAAACTTTTTTGTATTATAACATATATAATGATTATTATTTCAACATAAACTTCTTATATGTTTTTTTTTAATTTTTCAAAAAGTGCTAGCAATCTTTTTCAAAGTTAGTGTTATATGATATGAATATGTTTGAAATGGACATGAATTTACTTTTCTCTGTAGTTCATAACATTTTAAGGGAGAATAATTACAGGTGCTTATGTACGTAGTTAACTCAGATTAATTTCTACTAAGCGGAGGTTGTTCTCAATTCTAATTTTTATGAAATGTGTGTAAATGTATCGGCTCATTTATTTTTATGGGTACTGTCTTTTTGCCTCAGTTTAGAGTTCCTCTTTTCCACAAATGTTTTATAAAGCAAAACTCATAAAATAAATTCTCTATTCATAATTTTGTCTAATGTTTTGCCAAATAGATGCTACAAAATCATAGGTCTTTTAAATTTCATTCCATTCTAGTACATAATATAATCCAATTACAAAAAGGGGGTTTGATCAAAAGATTTTTCCTATGAGTCATTTACAGAATTTAAAAATTAAATCTTGTATATTGTTTGAGGTCTCATCATTTAATTTATCTCCCTGCTTTTATAGGGATAAATTTGCTCTGTTTTAGTTATTGCAAAACATTAAATTTTTGGCTTCTGATACATTGAATATTTTGATAAAAGTTTTTCAACAAGTCATTTTTTAAGTGTAGAGTTGATTAAGAACATGTTTACTGTTATTATAGGGCTTGTAGATTGATTTAAAATAGTTATCAAGAATGTTGAAAGATGAACAGCAAGACAGGAAGCACATATAGCCTTATTTTTTGTATTTTTATTATTATTTTTCTGTATTTAATATGTTTCATCATAAAATTTTATGATCAGTTATTTTTACCCAATGTGTATACATTTTGATATCTATAATTTCAATTTCAAATAGTAGGTTATTGTAGCTTGTTGGATGTAATTATAACTTATTTGTGCGCCACCGCCAATTCCTAACATTCTTTCTGTAAGTTTCTTGATTTAGTAAGATCATTATTTTATGCATGATGTGCTGTTTATTCCAAATTTTGCATCGACAGTATTGCTACAAAAATAAATAACTGTACATTAAATGACGTGAATGGGGTTCCTGATTCTTGGCTTCAGCCTGGCCCAGCCATGAGTATTGTGGCCACTTGGATGGAAGATCTCTCTCTTTTTCTGACTCTCTCTGCTTTTCAAATAAATACATCTTCTAAAAAATGAAAATTTCAGGACCAGTGTTGTGGCACAGCTGGCTAAGCTGCCACTTATGATGCCAGCATCCCATGTGGGTGCTGGTCCTCGTCTTGGCTGCTCCACTTTATTTTCCCTTTTTTAAGATTTTTTTTAAAGATTTATTTATTTATTTGAAGGAGTTACACAGAGAAGGAGAGGCAGAGAGAGAGAGGTCTTCCATCTGCTGGTTCACTCCCCAGTTGTCCGCGATGGCCAGAGATGTGCCAATCTGAAGCCAAGAGCCAGGAGCTTTTTCCAGGTCTCCCATGTGGGTGCAGAGTTACAAGGACTTGGGCCATCTTCTACTGCTTTCCCAGGCCATAGCAGAAAGCTGGATCAGAAGTGGAGCAGTTGGGTCTTGACCGTTGCCCATATGAGATGCTGGCAAAGCAAGCGGCGGATTAACCTGCTACACCACAGAACCAGCCCCTATGATTTATTTTTATTTATTTGGAAGACGGAGTTACAGAGAGAAGTAGAGAAAGAAAGACAGAGAGGTTTCGCATCTGCAGGTTCACTCCCTAAATGGCCAAAACAGCTGGAGCTGAGCCGATGTCAGGAGCCAGGAGCTTCTTCTGGATCCCCCACACGGGTACAGGAGCCCAAGGACTTGGGCCATCTCCTACTACTTTCCCATACCACAAGCAGAGAGCTGGATCGGAAGAGGAGCAGCCCAGACTCCAACTGGCGCCCATATCGGATGCCAGCACTTCAGGCCAGGGCTTTAATCAGCTGTGCCACAGTGCTGGCCCATGCTGCTCCACTTTCGACCCAGCTCCCTGCTAATGCACCTGGAGAAGCAGCAGAAGATGGCCCAAGTGCTTGGGTCCCTGAACCCACGTGGGAGACCAGTATGAAACTCCAAATTCCTGGCTTCAGCCTGGCCCATCTCTGGAAGTTATGGCAATTTGGGGAGTAACCAGAAGATGGAAGGTCTCTGTCTGTCCCTCTCGTTCTCTAACTCTGCCTTTAAAATAAATTTTAAGAAGAAAAGAAAAAGAAAATTTCAGCTAAACATATACAGAGTCATAAAGTTTATGGAAAAATTCAATGAAAAATCATGCAACTTTCCCATGAACTTTTGGAAGTCACCTCATATAATATGCTTCTCTTCAGTGGATGATCTTCTGAAAGTTCTGCTTTGTTAGGTAAGTTTGATTAAAAGAATTCAACCAGTATTAGAAATAATGTATGGCTGGCCCCGCGGCTCACTAGGCTAATCCTCCACCTGCGGCGCCAGCGCACCGGGTTCTAGTCCTGGTCGGGGCGCCGGATTCTGTCCTGGTTGCCCCTCTTCCAGGCCGGCTCCCTGCTGTGGCCCGGGAAGGCAGTGGAGGATGGCCCAAGTGCTTGGGCCCTGCACCCGCATGGGAAACCAGGAGAAGCACCTGGCTCCTGCCTTAGGATTAGCGCGGTACGCAGGTCGCAGCGGCCATTGGAGGGTGAACCAACGGCAAAGGGAAGACCTTTCTCTCTGTCTCTCTCTCTCACTGTCCACTCTGCCTGTCAAAAAAAAAAAAAAAAAAAAAAAAAAAAAGAAAAAGAAAAAGAAAAAGAAAGAATGTACTAAGATGTGTTACTTTGGCATTGAAACCAACATATCAGCGTATTCACCTCACTATGCATGTTTTTTTTTTTTTTTTTTTTTGACAGGCAGAGTGGGCAGTGAGAGAGAGACAGAAAAGTCTCCCTTTTCCGTTGGTTCACCCCGCAATGGCCGCTGCAGCCGGCACACTGCGCTGATCTGAAGCCAGGAGCCAGCTGCTTCTCCTGGTCTCCCTACTATGCATGGTTTTGCACAGGAAATATTCAGATGCAAAAAATGAGTGAAATCCATTGGAAATAGAACTATTTGATCCAAATGAGAAGTCACATTGCCAAGTGGCATGTAAACACAATTTCTGGAGATGCACCTGTGAAACTGGGATGTTTGGGCCCAGGTTTTGAAAATTAATAACTTTTAAGTAGATGCTTATGTCTTCAGTGTGTTTGTTCCAGTTTTCATGTAGTTAGTGATATCACTTCTGGCCTCCATGATATAAAAAATATTTCATGCCATTTACATCAACCATCAACTCTTTTGAGAAACAGAAAAATAGAAAGTAATTATTGATTAAACATATAGAAGCACATTGGTACTAAAAAGGATGTCTACAAAAGAGAAAACACTAAACATTTATTGAATGTATCTGTTTTCAAGTGATTTTATTTTTAGCTCCAAATCCACCTTTCTGTAGACCACCATGAGAATCTGGAGCTAGAATCTGCAGGCCCAGTTTTTGAAGCTGTCTCCTTGTCTTGCTCTGGAAACAGGGAGGCGAAGAGGAAAACTGAAAGCTTGCAGGACAAAGCGTGGCCTTTCCTTGTTGGTTTATTCCCCACTGGCTTCCTGTCCACTTCTGCTTTCTGTGAACACGATTCTGACAAGGCATCTTCCCACCGCAGCAGGTAAATCTAGTTTGCAGGTCTTCTGACATGGCAGAATCAGATTCATCCCTCCACTCTAAAAGTAACAGCTACCCGCTCCCTTAGGTGCTGTTTCCATGACACCTTAATGTCCCCCTTGCCATTAATTTACCTTAGATTTTTCTTTTTACCTATTAAAAGACTTACGTCGTTCCTTTTACCTAGGAAGAAATCCTCTATGTGAAATTTCTCTGTTGTGATCACTGATATGTTTTCTGTCTCCCGACTGGACCTGAACTGCAATATTTAACAGGAGTGGGCTCGAGAGGCAGGCCACCAAAGATAAATTCAGTAACTGTTTTGGCTGTGCTTTTGGAATTGAGTTGAATCCCATACCAATGTAAAATGGGATGTATTAATTCATTGCAAGTAGTGGCAATTAATCACAGTCATCAGGCTGTGGCTGGTTGTAATAATATTCCTGTTGAAGTAAGAATTTGGGGGTAAAATGACTGCTTTATTTGACCACTATGCAGTAATGATGACTATAAAATCTGTGGTGTGGGATGGATTCTTTTGAGTGCAGCGGAGCATTAATAGAAAGAAAAAATCTCAGGTCTTTTAAGCTCTTAGCTTAAAATAGAGAGTAGGGAGTAGAGGAAGAAGGAGAAGGAAGGGAGAGAGGGAGACAGAGAAAGGGATAGATTCTCTGACAGTCTTGAAAGATCTCTTTTTTTTTTAATCGCAAAGAACTCATTGTTTTTATATAGCAACATAGCCAATGTTGCTGGGAAGCAAAAACCCAAATCCAATCGTGCAGGTGGCTGAAATATGTCAGATGAATTTACAGCTTTTTTCTCTATGTTGTGTGAAAATCAAGGCAAAGCTCAGAGAAAGAACATCTAGCTGGACTCAGAAAGAGTGAAGGATGTGTCATTCTGAGCCTTTCTCATCAGTGGAAATAGCTTGCTCTGCCTCCTCTCTCATGTCTGAGGGTAATCTCTGTCCTTTGAAAAGTATGCAATGTCTTCACCTTGTGAATTAGCCACATAAGGGGATGCTTAGTCTTCTTAAGAACCATTCAAACCACCTCTGTTGTGACTGTACTTGTGCCTCAGGTAAATCTCACTGTGCTCCAGGAAAACAGCTATCCAGACTGGATATGTGTTCACCCTTTCTGAATAATTTATACTCCATTGACTTAGCTAGGCTGGAGCTACAGGATCAGAATTCTTTTTCATGAATGGCTCTGTGCCACTGTGGCTCACAAGCCACATTTTGAGATGTGATAGGAAAAGTGGAGGTGAAGAAGCAGCCAGATTTCTTTTATGCAGATTTCTGCCTGTGGTCACAGCTCACACACACTGCCCCGATCTGCTGGGCCACCTTGTAGGTGGGCAGTAGCTTGGAAACAGCTCCCCTAGCTCTGAATTTCGTACTGTAGATGGTGCTATGACCAGCTTGTCCCACAGACCACACTCAGGATCAAAACTGGAAGCCTGGAAACCCTAAGAAACTGCATCACTTTTCTAATGCTGCCATAACAAATCATCACAACCATAGTGTCTTAAAATAACATAAATTTATTATCTTGCAGGATTGTAGGTAACAAGTCTGATATAGTGTTGTCTAGGCTCTGGCACACAAGCCATTCACTTACTCAGTTGGGTTGTTGGCAGTATTAAATTCCTTGCTGTCATAGTACTGAGGTCCTCATTGCCTTGTTGGTGGCTAGATGAGAGCCATTCCTGGCCTCTAAAGGCTTCCTTCACACTTGGACTCATTGTCTTGTTCCTTCATCAAGGGAATCAAGTTTCTCTCCTGCCTTTCTCCCATTTCACCTTTCTATCTCAAGACCAGCTGTTCAAAACTCTCTGACAGGCTAATTCACATTTGCCATGTAATGTCACATAGGCACAGGCTCCAGGTGTCAGAATGTAGACATCTTTCGGGGTGTCATTCTTATGTTCATCACAGAAAACAATCTGGGTTCCAGTTCATTCTCATGGATTCCATCATTGCTCCATCTTCCTTGCTTCAACATTGATCTTTCCTTTCCAACTTCCTGTGCTTCCGACTTCAGCACCAGCACCAGACTTCAAAATGCAGAAACAGGTGTCACATGTAAACTGTTGAATTAACTCACACAACTGCGTAAGGTCAAGGTTCTAGAACAAATCTCATATTTTATATTATCCCTACTCATTCTGTTTTATTGTTGAAGAAAGTCTATACAGTCTCAGACACCTATTATGAAGCTGTTGCTTAGGAAATGCTATTTTTTCTGTACAAATGTACCAGAATCTCAAGAGAAAGTTTTTCTTTTACTTGGAGGGCTAATAATACACCTTTACCATCTCATTCCAGGGCGATATTATCTTTTCTACTCTTGACCAGACTAATTTTTGCAAGTATCTTGATCAGCTTTATCTTCCAAGAAACATCCTACTGGCTCACTACAGTGATATGATTCTAACTGCATCGACTGGGAAGAAAGTTCCAGGTCCTGTAGACACCTTAGTTAGACATATGCGATACAAAGGCTAGGAGATCAGCTCTAAGTTAAGCAGCTCTTGGCCTCAGTGAAGTCTGTGGAGGTGCCAGAGACTACAGGTGTTCAGATAGCCTTTTCAAGGTGAGAGAAAATTTTCTAATGTGTTTTTTTTTTTTCAAAGTTTCTATTCTGCTCCCAAGGCCTTAAACTGTGTGACTGTGTGCCCAACTGACTGTTACACCAAATAACCAGCAAGGGCAGCAGGGTCAAAAATGAGGGTATGTCAGAAAATTCATGGAAGAGTAGATTTAAAAGGTAAATTTATTTTGGTACAAAAGATTGAATTCCATGCATAGTTTTTTTCATACTGTGCATTTCCATAAACTTTATGAAGGCCACTACTACCTGAGATATAAATTTGTCTACTTTCCCTAGTTGCTCACAAATGAATACTTCTCCTCTAAAAATTTTTTATTTTATTTATTTAATTGAAAGGCACAAAGATAGAGATAGGGAGTTTTTTTTAGGTTTTTAAAATATCCTTTTTTAAAAAGTAAGTAGATGTGTTATTGTAGACTGAAAAACACAAGAAGCAAAGAACAAAAACATCCACAAACACAAGTAGTTTAGTGTTTCTAATTTTGAAATTTTAGTTAGTTTTTAGCAGATTCAGTATAGTTTATAGATACAATTCTGAGAATATAATGATATTCCTTTCCACCCACCCTCCCTGACTTCCCCTTCCCTACCTACCTTCCTTTCTGTCTCTCTTTCTTTAATATCCAATTTTATGTGATTGTGATTGAGATCATACAGAATGTATGTAGCATGCTTTTGCACACTTCACGAATATTTACCAATTCAAAACTCTAAAGTTGTATGCAATATTTTGCTAACCAAGAATATACTACAATTCAATCTTTTTGGAGGAAATGTTATTCTGACTTTTCTTAGGGAATAAAAGTTCACAAGACTCTAAATAAGTTTTATCTGAGTTAAAGTTAAAATACTGAATTTCCTTAATGTTCAGTTAAACATGAGACATACAGCAACCATGTATACTGAATATAATGTTCCAAGAAAATTCAAAATCAGACTGATACTATAAAAATTATCTGACTGATATTATCAAAATTATCAGGAAGCTGTTTCCATCAAATCACTTAAAGCACTCCTATAGCACAGCCAAAAGAAATGCACAAACATCAGTGGCTGTCATCAAAATTCAAATTGACAAGGCTTGGTTTGAACTGTCAAGATTACATTTTGTGCCATCAGCAGAAATGGACCCTTAAAATGAATGTCAAATCAGGAATAGGGAAAATCAGAAAGTTCCAATTTTATACACTCGATGTTTAGTACTGGGGAACATACTACTGCTATAAACTCTAGAAAGATGAGACGTGTAAATCTGTTCTTTCATCATCTTTTTTTAATTTTCTTTTTAAAGATTTATTTATTTATTTTAAAGTAAGAGTTACACACAGAGAGAGTACAAACAGAGATCTTCCATCCGCTGGTTCACCCCTCAAATGGGAGCAACGATCTGAGGCTGGGCAGGTGCAAGCCAAGAGCCAGAAGCCAAGAGCCAGGAGCTTCAACCAGGTCTCCCACATGGATGCAGAGGCCCAGACAACTGGGCCATCTTCCAGTGCTTTCTCAGGCACCTTAGCAGGGAGCTGGATCAGAAGTAGAGCAGCCAGGACTCAAATCAGTACCCATATGGTATGCCAGCACTGCAGACAGCAGCTTAACCCACTACACCACAGCACTGGCCCCTCTTTCATGATCTTTTATATCTCCATTTCTCCATTCTTGTTGGAAGCATTTATGCTTTAGAGTAATCAAACTTCTAATGTTTCTAGGCTGCACTGATTGCTTTCTTCCCTCAGTGTGTGTGTTTGGCTGTTCCTGTGGGGAGCAACTCGGACTAGACTAAGTTACTGGAATTAAGACTTATTCTATGCATCTGCTCTCCCACAATATGGCACTGGGAGAGGAGTAAACAACTTCTACACAGCTGCCTCTCGCCAGTTTGACTGATGAGCTGCAGGAGCTGATCCTGCTCCTGATTGGAGGAGAGCAGTGTGCTTGGCGTGTGGGTAGCAGAGTTGGGATTGGTGGAAGAGGACTATAAAGGAGGAGAGAGACGACATGCACCAGGAACATCTGGATAACATCTGAGCAGCCCCCGAGAGAGCCAACCGGCGGTGTGCCACTCCCCCACGGAAGTGGGGAAAGTGGCAGGGGGAACCGCCCCTCCATGGAGGTGGAGGGGTTGCCAGCCAACCCGGGAAGGACCAGCAGCAAACCCGGGAAGGGCCGAGCAGACGAAAGAACAGCGCAGCGTCTAGTGTCATTACTCCACGAAGAGGGGGAGCGACAGTTCCCTCTGCCTGAAACTTCCTAGCCTTCTCTGTGGCTGCTTCTTAGTTTTTCAGTTTCACATTTAATGGAACTTCCAAAGACATAATTTTCATAATTACTTTATCTGAATTAGCCTTCATACCATTTTCCCTAAATAACTCCTTTACATACTTTATGGAATTGATCTTCATCTGCAATGCTTTTGTTTATTATCTCATTGCTTTATTTTCTGTCTATTATATGAGTATAAGCTTCACTGAGGGAGGGGAAGAGGAGGAAGTGCCCCACACAGAACTCATACTAAGTAAGCAATGTTTGATTGAATGAATACATGCTCTTCAAGATATCATTGAAGAAGCCAATTCCTTCTCTCTCAGTGAAAGCTTCAAAAAGGATTTCAGTCCCATTAAGAACTTTCTGACTTTATCAAGATCTATTTATTTAAACCAGATAATTTTCTGGGATCTCTGATTGCCAGTGTTCATAGATGCCTCAAAATTAATATATCTAAATGCATTAATCATCATGTTTTCAGACCATGTCTCTATTTCAAGTCGCAGTGGATGACACCATTCAAACTTGAGCAATCTCCAACTAACTCTTGCTCATTAATATTGCACAGATGGAATAGCCTTTACTGGAAATGCTAAGATCAGAATATTTACATCCAGATAATGAGATATCTTGGGGATGAGACCTAACTTTTATCATGAAATTCATTTATGTTTCATATATGACTAGAACAAGTAATCTGTTTTTAAAAACACAGTGTTTTAATAAGTTTATGTATGAACCCAAGTTTCATGGTTTCACTGGTGATGCCATGTTGGTGCTCAGAGAGTTTAAGATTTTGCGGCATTTTAAAATTTTAATTTTGACATTAGGAGTTCCTTTTACTTTTCCTCTTTTATTTTGGTCTCTCCTAATTTTCAATGGGATCCTAATCATTAGCTTTCTGCTTCCATCTATGTCCCCTTTCTGGTTGTTTCCCACAATGTTCTTTAAGAAAATCTTTCTAAAGCACAAAGCAGATAAGCCTAAAACTTCATGACTGTTTACCATTTCCCATAGGACCAAAGTTTAAATTCCTTAGCCTGCTATAAACAGTCACCATGATCTGGCCCTTACTCATCTCTCTAGCCTCAATTCCCAATGCTTCCACATCTCTTGACCCTCAGACATAACCCTTACTTCTGTCTCACAGCATTATTTGCAGCTCCCTGATCTTGCTCTTGTATTTTGTTTGTATCTTTGGTCATCTTCCCCTCTATGGCAATAATACCCTTTTCTGTCTGGTGAGAACATTTAGCAACTATTTGTCTTTCAGGATTTGACTCAATAACAGCACTAACTTACAGCGTTTTTCATTCTCTGTTATATGGTCAGCTTTTTGTCATTATAATGAAGTATATGAGGTATAGAGCATACGTTGTGCACCGTGGGTTAAGATACCACTTGAGATGCCCACATCCCCTATCAGAGTACTTGTTTCAGTCCTGACTGTTCTGCTCCCAACCAATCTCCCTACTGATGCACCTGAGAGGCAGCAGATATTGGCTCAAAGTACTTGAATTCCTGCTACCTGTGGGGCCCTCAAATGGAGTTCCTGGTCCCTGGGGTTCAGCCTGGCACTGTCCTGGATGTTTCAACCATTTGGAGAGTAAACCAACTGACACTGTGACATGGCAGGTTAACCCAACACTTGGGATGCACTCATCCCATATTTGAATGCTTGGGGTTGAATTCCACCTCTGCTTCCAGTCCAGCTTCCTGCTGATGTGCACCTTGGGAAGCAGCACATGATGACTCAAGTGGTTGGGTCCCAGACCCCGATAGAGTCCCCAGTTCCTGGTTTTTGGTCTGGCCCAGCCCTGGCTTCTGTGGGCATTTGAGGAAAAAAAATAAATATTTTTTAAAATCCAAGTTACATACTTCCAAGATAAAATGGTGGAACAGGTACCAGGTATACATTTCCACTCCCAAGTGGGAAGACAAGGAAAATAAAAAGGATTAATCACATCAAAGCAAGACCAAACTCTAGCAGGGCAAGGATTAAATTGTAAAGCTCCAAGTCCCACCTCCTGGGCACGCTGGTGGTAGCATCTCTGTCCCTACAGTTTTCATGGTCATGGACATTGCTTCAGTTTTCACAAGTTGAAGTCTTGTCTCTGCAATATTGGGCATTGAACTGACAGGGACTTCCTGCAGCAACTCCAACTCTACCTTCTGCTTGTCATTACCCTAAGTAATGGTTCTCTGCAGTGGCTCTGCTCCATAACAGCTATCGACTTGGGATCCCAGGTTGCCTGACATGTCCTTTGAACTCTAGGTAGGGGACTCCATGATTCTCTTGGTCTCCGTCCACATGGCTGGTCTTTGAGGCTATTTACTGATGTCTGCAGCTTTCCAAGGCTTACTAGGCATATTGCTTGTAGTTTTTTTTTTTCTTTAAGATTTATTTATTTTGGCTGGCGCCGTGGCTCAATAGGCTAATCCTCCACCTGTGGTGCTGGCACACCTGGTTCTAGTCCCGGTCAGGGCGCCGGATTCTGTCCCG
Source organism: Oryctolagus cuniculus (assembly GCF_964237555.1). Lineage (NCBI taxonomy): Eukaryota > Metazoa > Chordata > Mammalia > Lagomorpha > Leporidae > Oryctolagus > Oryctolagus cuniculus. The sequence goes on from NC_091439.1 coordinate 20,553,876, forward strand.
GTTGCCCCTCTTCCAGGCCAGCTCTCTGCTGTGGCCTGGGAGTGCAGTGGACGATGGCCCAAGTGCTTGGGCTCTGCACCCGCATGGGAGACCAGGAGAAGAACCTGGCTCCTCACTTCGGATCAGTGCGGTGCACCAGCCGCAGGGCGCCGGCCGTGGCGGCCATTGGAGGGTGAACCAACAGTAAAGGAAGACCTTTCTCTCTGTCTCTCTCTCTCAATGTCCACTCTGCCTGTCAAAAAAAAATTTTATTTATTTTAAAGGCAGAATTACAAAGACAGTAAGAGAGATCTTCCATCTACTGGCTCACTCCCCAAATGGCTGCAATAGTTGGGCCTGGGCCAGGCTGAAGCCAGGGGCAAGGACTCCACTATGGTCTTCCACATGGATGGCAGTGTCCCAAGTACTTGGGCCATCCTTTGCTCCTTCCTCAAGTGCGTTAGCAGGGAGATGGATTAGAAGTGAAGCAACCAGGACTTGAGCTGGCACTTATTTGGGATGATGGTGTCACAGTCGGTGGTTTAACCAGCTGCACCACAATGCCAGCACCAAATGCTTACAGTTTTCTATGGCACAAGTCTCACATTGTTGGCACCTCTACCTTCCCGCCATGTCCACTGCAGCTTCATTCTCGCAGCTTCACTAGGTATTGCCCCATTAAGTGCTCCAACCTTATGGCACAACTCCGCTTGAATGCCTAGGCTTCCCTTTTAAATCCTAGGGGCAACTATGTGATTTCATAATTCTTTCTTTTTAATTGCCTGTAAAACTAGCATCATGCTGATGCTGATGTCAAGGTCTGCCAGACTTCTGGGCCTCTGATGGAAGGGCTAGCCTCAGAGGTCTCTGAAAATGACTTCAGGAGCTTTCTCCCATTGTCTTGACTATTAGTACCTGGATCCCTTTTACTTGTTCTAATCTCTTTATAAGCAGTTTCTCCACCACATTCTCCACTGCACACTCTCATTTCAAACACATTTTTTTTCTTTGCTCCTTATATTCACAGCCTGTGAATTTTCAAATCTTGCAACTCTGCTCCTTTTTGCTCCTGTAAAACTTATTAATGGATGCCAATATACCTATGCTGCAGCCTAAATGCTTTACTGCTTTGAAACATCCTCCACCAAACAAACTAGTTCCCAGGTTTTAAATTCAGTCTTCCACAAAGTTTCAGGACAAGGATACAACATAGGTTCCTTGCAATGATTTAACAAGGGTAGGCTTTAGTCCAGTGCCCAAAAGAATCCTCATTATGAAAACTCTTTGGCAATGCCTGTATTGTCCTTATACTATTAGCATTGTGGTCACAATCACTTAGCAGATTCCAAGGCATTCCAGCTCTTTCTCAGTGTTCTTGTCTTCTGAGCTTTCACCAGAACTAGCATAGAACTCTGCTTTCCACATTCTAGTCTTTTCCTAGCCTGATTCTCTTCTAACATCTGCCAATTGACCAATTCCAAAATATAGTAATGATCACACTCTCCAGTTTTCTGTATCAGTCAGGTTTTTATCAATATAAGTAAACATCAATCACTGTAAGTAAGAGATATTTGTGAAAGAAAGGAGTTTATTTGGGTTCACCTTTTTGGAGGGTCTAGTCCAATATTGAGCAGGCCCCATTGCTTTGTGCATTGGAGAGGTCAGAGGATGCAATGGACGGTATGAAGGTGAATGAGCCCAAGTTATCCAGGAAGCAGAAGTAACTGACTACACCCGCCATCTCATGAGAACTACCTTTCAAAGGCACACCTTTAATAACCTAAGGACCTCCCACCAGGTTCACCTCCTGGACACTATAATTGGATTGAGTTTTCCAATACCAAATGGCATCAATTTATGAATTTTGGATTTAACTGCCTTTATAATTTCAGGACCCATACTCTCGCCAAATAATAGCACATTATCAATGCTATCTGAATTTATTAAATAAAGAATTATGGTTGAGAAATGAAGAATACTATTATAAATGCTCAGGGTTGTAAGGCATCTTAAAGGTTACCTAGTCCAAATTACTATGGATATTTTAAAAGCCTCATTAATAAAAATGACATTAACCTTCAATAGTTTATCTACTATAGCCTATAGTTTTTTTTAAAAGATTTATTTATTTGAAAGGCAGAGTTACAGAGAGAGAGAGAAGGAAAGAAAGAGAGATAGAGAGAGTGAAAGCTCTTCCATCCACTGCTTCACTCCCCAAATGGCTTCAGTGGCTAGGGCTGGGTCAGACCAAAGCCAGGAGCCAGGAGCCTCACCATGTGCCCCATGTGGGTGCATGGCCCCAAGGACTTGGGCTCTCTTCTGCTGCCCCTCCAAGGCACTGTAGCAGGGAGCTGGGTCAGAAGTGGAGCAGCCAGGACTCGAACTACTTCCCATAAGGGGTGCTGGCATTGCAGATGGCAGTTTAAATCATTGTGCCACAGTGCCATCCCCTATAGCCCATATTTTGATTTCATTCTTAACACAATCCTAATTGTTAATTCTTAGAGGAGAAAGGCTAGGGTGGGGGAATCATAGGGAGGACTTTCCCAAAGTAAAAGAAATAGCTTTCCTTGTGAGAGTTAAATGAGGAAATCTTCAAGTGATTCCAAGGATACATTTGGAAAGTCACTTTAGGAGTACAATAAATAGCTCCTACATCTGCAAGATTTTATTATAACCAAATTCAACCTACTAACATTGTTAATTTTTTTTCTTCTACGAAAGTGTGTTTGTGATGGGAGAGGAATGTCGATCCTTCAAAGCACGGAGAAAGGAAAGTTCCAACAGCACACACTGTTGCCTAAGATCTAGTGCCTTCTGACAAAATCTGTAGAACTTCTAGGAGATGTGACTGCCTCGATATGAGAAGTAGAACCTAAATTCTCTGTCACACCCTGACAAAAGCTTAGGGAAGGTGAGTTTTCATGGTGAAAAGGAAGTAGAAAAGACTGGACACATGGGAGACTACAGAAGTTGGGCCAGGATGGCAGCCATTGTAAGCAAGGTGAGAGCAGCCCAGGCTTTGTACACAGACATTGCTCAGGGAGGAGAGTCTAATTATGGCTTTACCCAAGCTGTGCTTGTCAGTACCTTTTCAAACACTCACTGTACTCATGTAACACATTTGAATCTTTTCAGACTCTTTGTACAAGCTAGAGTAATTGTAATAAATCTGTTCCTTTTCTCATGATGTTAAATAGCCATTCTATCATATTTTTTCTAGTCCTATCCCCAAATATGAAAGCAATTTGACTGCATTTGAGGGCAAAATTAGGTCTTAGCTCTTATTTTCCCTTGAAAATGAAATTACTCTTTTTTTTTTTTTTACTCTTTAATGTATATTGAATTAAGTGGATTTATACTCAAAGCTAAGTTTGTAAAGGAAAAGTTCAGTGTTTTCTAAGACTTCTGCCCAACTGGAAGGCTGGTGGCATGTGCACTGAAAAAGGAGTTTTATTCAAGACAGATAGAGTCATTTAGGAATGAACTCAACTAGAGACGTAAACAATAATCATACCAAAAAACAAAACAAAACAAAGAAACACTAATTTATTTTCCCAAAATTATTCTGTGAAAAGACCTAAAAATTGGTTTAAGTCTGGATTTGGTTTACCATGGAACTACAAATTTTAACTTGTTTTTGATTGAATCAAGGAACTAGAATGTCTCAGTAAAAGGCTTTTGTATATTTTCAAAAGAAATCAGCCATGAATATGTGTTGTGAACTTGGTAAAATCTTGGTGGTATTGTTATAAGCTTTTAACCAAAATGACCACAGGCTGCCTAAAATATGCAGGAACTAGTCCTTCTGGCCCAGTTTTTCATACCTGAGAATGCTGAAGTTTGGTATTTGACAATTTTTGATTTCTCCATATCTTTATAAGAACAATGAAAAGTTTCTACTCATCAATCAAGCTCATCAAAACTAAGCCATATCTAGCCCATTATTCAGACTAAGATACCTAATTATAGTGTTTTATGCCCTTGGATTTAGCCTACCCATTGATTAATGCCCTGGCCTGAAGCGCCGGCATCCCATATGTGTGCCACTTCCGATCCAGCTCTCTGCTATGGCCTGGGAAAGCAGTAGAAGATGGCCCAGTCTTTGGGCCCCTGCACCCCCGTGGGAGACCCAGAAGAAGCTCCTGGCTCCTGGCTTCAGATTGGTGCAGCTCCGGCCATTGCGGCCATTTGGGGAGTGAACCATTGGATGGAAGACATCTCTCTCTCTCTCTCTCTCTCTGCCTCTCCTCTCTCTGTGTAATTCTTTCAAATAAATAAACAAATCTTAAAAATAAAGAGAAAGAGAACTGTTCCTCAACAGTCTAAACAAGGGTTGTTCTTTGTTATTGCTTCTCAAAGGTGTTTTTGCTTTTTTTTCTTCCTTCTTCTTTTCCCTTCCTTCCTCTTCTTTCCTTTTTGAAACTTAATTGTCTTTAAATAGTGACCCAAGGATGATACACCTTTTGTGAGCTCTTAGACATGATATAATTAATGATACATAATAATATCCTCCTTTTAATACACTAAAAGGAAGTGATTCTTGAGAACAAAGTTTTACTATTAAGTCTCATGATACAACTCATTGTAGACAGAGATCCTGCATGGGAAGTAAGTGCACAGTGACTCTCGTTGTTTATTTAACAAATAACACTCTTATATATGACATCAGTGATCACACAAGGCTCTTGACATGAGCTGCCTTGGCTATGGAAGCCTTTTGGATCCAGTAGCTTGACAAGGCCTTAAGCAAAGTTCTCTCCTCCCTTAAGAGAAAAGTACCTCCTTCTTTGGTGGCCACTTCTTTCCATTGGGGTCTCACCCAGAGGGGTCCTTTATGTAGGACATCCTTTCCCAGAGTGTCTTGGCTTTCCATGCCTAAACTGCTCCCTCTGTGCTTTCAAGCCAGACTGGAATGCCTTAAGGACTGATTCTGATGCCAGGGTGCTACTTAAGCAATTGTCATTCTATGAGTCTGCTGTATGCACTGCTTCCCATATTGGAGACTTCACTTTTTTAATTCTGTCTATTTGTATTTCCAAACACTTAGTCCTATTAATATGATCACTTTAACTTTGATCATATCTATATGGTCACTTTACCACTTGTTCCTATCCATTTGATCTTCGTAACACTTAAGCTGTTACTTTTATAAGCCAGCTTAAGGGTTTGGGGGTCTTATGGTTAGTTGTTAGATTGTACCATTAGAAGTATGTCTGTATGAATATATGTAGGACTATACTGCTTTGTGGTTGCATACTTCATACATTTCACAATTGCAATTTTATGATCTTGGTGATTCTTCGCACTGTGCCTGCCCTCCCATCGCTTGTTCACTCCCTTTCCTTATTCTCACTCTTATTATTTACAAAGATCTATTTCACTTAACTTTATACATATATGACTAATTCTATGTTAAGTATAGCACTCAATGAATCATATGAAACATAAAAAGATAAGGGAAATATTATAAAGGAAAAGAAAGCAAAAGATGAAAATACAGAATAAGAAACTGATCCTCAACAGTCAAGAGAAGGGCTATTCATAATCATTGCTTCTCAAAATGTCAATTTTGTTTCTATATGTTGTCTTTATGTGCTCTATTAGTTATCACATGTTGGGGAGAATATAAAGAATTTGTTCCTTTGGGACTGGCTTATTTCATTAAGTATGGTGGTTTCCAGTTTCATCTATTTTGTTGCAAATGACCGGACTTCATTTTTTTACTTCTGTGTAGTATTCCATGGTGTACATATCCCATAATTTCTTTTTTTAACTTTTATTTAATAAATATGAATTTCCAAAGTACAATTTTTGGATTATAGCGGCTTTTCCCCCCATAACCTCCCTCCCACCCACAACCATCCCATCTCCCGCTGCCTCTCCAATCCCATTCACATCAAGATTCATTTTCAATTATCTTTATATACAGAAGATCAATTTAGTATATACTAACTAGAGATTTCGACAGTTTGAACCCTATCCCATAATTTCTTTATCCAGTCCTCAGTTGACAGGCATTTGAGTTGATTCCATGTCTTTGCTATTGTGAATTGAGCTGCATAAACATGGAAGTACAGTTAGCTCTTTCTCAGGGTTTGTTTTTTGTTGTATAATATTGCTTTAGCTATTTAGGGTCTCCTGTGTTTCCATATGAATTTCAGAATCATTTTTTTCTATATCTGAGAAGAATGTCTTTGGTATTTTGATTGATATTGCATTGAATCTGTAAATTGCTTTCAGTAGTATGGACATTTTGATGATATTGATTATTCCAGTCCATGAAGATGGAAGATTTTTCCATTTTTTGTATCTTCCTCTATTTCTTTCTTTGATGTTTTCTAATTCTCATCGTAAAGATATTTAACATCATTGGTTAAATTTTTTCAAGGTATTTGAGTTTTTTTTTTTTTTTTGGTAGCTATTGTGAATGGGATTGATTTTAGAAGCTCTTTCTCAGCTGTAGCAATGTCTGTGTATACAAAGGCTATTGATTTTTGTGTGTTGATTTTACCCTGCTACCTTTCCAAACTCTTCTTTGAGTGCAAATAGTCTCTTAGTGGAGTCTTTTGGATCTTCCAGGACTTTATTGAAAAGCAGTGGTGGTTCCGTATCTCAGTGGGAATGCTTCCAACTTTTTCCTGTTCAATAGGATGCTGGCCATGGGTTTGTCATAAATTGCTTTGATTGTGTTGAGAAATATTCTTTCTATTCCCAAGTTGCTTAAAGTTTTCATCATAAAAGGGCATTGTATTTTGTCAAATGCTTTCTCTGCATCTGTTGAGATAATGATATGGTTTTTGTTCTTCAATTTGTTAATGTGATGTATCACATTGATTTGTGAATATTGAACCATCCCTGCATACCAAGAATAAATCACACTTGGTCAAAGTGAAAGATCTTTCTGATATGTAACAACATATTCGATTGGCTAGAATTTTGTTGAGGATTTTTTGTCTATGTTAATCAGGGATATTGTCTAGAGTTCTCTTTCTCTGTTTTATCTTTCTGGCTTAAGAATTAAGGTGACATTGGCTTCACAGAAGGAATTTGGGAGGATTCCCTCCCTTTCAATTATTTTCAATAGCTTGAGAAAAATTGGAGTTAGTTCCTCTTTAAATGTCAGGTAGAACTCAGCATTGAAGCCATTTGGTCCTGGGATTTTCTTTGTTGAAAGAGGCTTTGTTACTGATTCAATTTCCATCTTGGTTGTTGGTCTGTTTAAGTTTTCTATGTCTTCATGGCTCAATTTAGGTAGGTTATATGTATTCACAATGGGGGACTTCAATACTCCACTTTCAGCAATGGACAGATCAACCAGACAGAATATCAGCAATGAAACAATAGAGGCAATCAACACCAAATGGACCCAATGGGTATTTACAGAACTTTTCATCCTACAGTTGCAGAAAACATATTCTTCTCACCAGTGCATGGAACTTTCTCTAGGATAGACCACATGCTAGGCCATAAAGCAAGTCTCACTTAAAGCAAAGCTTCATTCACAATGGAGTGAAGTTGGAAATCAATTACTCAAGAATCTCTAGAACATTTGCAAACACATGGAGAGTGAACAACATGCTGTGAATGAACAGTGGGTCATTGAAGAAATCAAAAGAAAAATAAAAAAACATTTTGGAAATGAATGAAGACTACAATACAACATATCAAAATTTATGGGATACAGCAAAAGCATTTTTAAAAGGAAAGTTTATAACAATTGGTGCCTACATCAAGAAAGTGGAAAAGTACTAAATAAATCAGTGCATCTCAAGGAGCTAAAAAAACAATAGCAATACAAACCCAAAACTGGAAGGAGAAATGAAATAATTAAAATGAGTTAAGAAATAAGCAAAATTGAAATGAAAAAAAGAAAAAGAATACAAAAGATCAACAAAGTGAAGAGCTGTGTTTTTTTGAAAAATAAACAAAATTGACACATCATTGGCCCAACTAGCCAAACAAAAGGATTGAGAAGACACAAATCAATAAAATTAGAGATGAAAAAGGAAGTGTAACAGACACTACAGAAATAAAAAGAATCATCAAGAATTGCTATAAAGAGCTCTATGCCAACAAATCTGGAAACCTAGAAGAAATGGACAGTTTCCTGGACACATCCAATCTACCTAAATTGAGCTTTCAATGTTTTTAAAGTGATCAGCAGTTCATAACTGACATAATAGGCAGAACATAAATAAGGGAAAAATATCTTCCTTGTTCTTATGGAGTTCTGTAATATGGAAAAATTAATAATATAAATATTTTGGAGCTGTTTCAGATCGGGGGAGTTCTGTTTGGAACTTTTAAAGCTTATCAAGTATAAAAGGAATTTTAAGTATTATGTGCAGCATTTCACTTAAAAAGATCCCTGCTCTTTGGATTTCACCTAACTCAGTTAGGAGTAAGATATTATCAAAAACAAATATGCAAAAAAAAAAAAAACCCACACAAATGTTGCTGAGGTTGTGGAGAACTAGGTACCTCATTATAAAAAACTATGTGGCAATTTTTCAGAAAACTAAAAATTGATCTACCATATGACCCAGCTATTCCACTCTTGGGAATATCTCCAAAAGAAGTGAAATCAGCACATAAAATAGTTACCTGCACTCCCATGTTTATAGCAGCTCATTTCACAATAACTAAGATATGGAATCAACCTAGATGTCCATCAACTGCTGATAGATAAAGAAAATGTGGTATACATACATGATGGAGTACTACTGAGCTGTAAAGAAAGCATGAAATCTTGACTTTTGCAACAAAATTGATGGAACTGCAGATCATTATGCTAAGAGAAATGATCCAGACTAAGAAAAACAAATATCACATGTTCCTTTACTTGTGGAAGTTAATATACAGTATAAAAACTATGTGGATGTCATGTCATTTGGTATAGTTATAAATATTGCCTTACTGACATGGCAGCATACCCTTCTTTCTCCATGTTATGGTCATTGTCACGAATCCTTCACTTTGTGATATTAATATCTCTGTTTTCAAGAAAAATAGTGTGTATATGTAGGTTTATAATGTCTACATTTGAGGTGAATATGGCAAAATGTTTTAAAAAATTCTTACACTTTAACGTTATAAAATTAAGCTTATAATGAAAACAAATCAATGCTCTTTGGGCAAGGTAGGTGGGAAGTTCTTTCTCCTTAAATCTCAGCCTCTCATGGTAGGGAGAACAGGGGACCTTTAGTCATGGCATCATTCTTCAACCGCTGGATAAAGCGACATCCAGTTTGGAGTTTGGGTGGTGTATTCTTTTTCGTGAGATATGAGATAAATGTGTGGAAAATGATATCAATTTTATTTTTACACGTGGAAGGGAAATTTTTTCATCAATTAAAAATGATTCCCTGACTAAGGTGGCATTGTTTTAGTCATTTAGTCCTCCACGAAATCAAGAACTTAGGAAGTAGCAGTTGTAAGAAAAGCAAAATATCTTTCCACCCACCAAGTTCAAGTTTGCTTGTGTAAAGTCTCAGCAACTGAGAGGACTGGGAGAGGGTGTATAGTACTGATGATCTCTGAGGATTCTGAGGTCTGTAAATCTAACATCATGGAATAAATTAGTTGTATTTGTGAGCATTTTCATGCACTGCTGCCAACAGTTGACTCAAGGTGCTAAAGGTTTCCGCTCAACTCCAGCCCAGGCAAACACCAAAGCCAATGCTACAACATGGAATACCGTTTCCTCCATGGGCCTTCGCTCAGACACTGTTTCTCCTGTTCAGTTTCTCTTTCTGACTCTTTAACTTACATGGATGAATACTTTTATTCCCCTTCTGCCATCAACACTAGGTATGTACAAAGCATGAATTTAACCTTAGTTTAGGAGTAAGGAGGTTAGTGTAAAAAAGGCTAGATTAGGGCATGTGCTTAAATCCCGACATGAGCTGATCCACTTCTGGCAGACCTGGCTCCCGCTTCTGTCAGTTATCATCTCTGCAAGAAGCTGTGAATCTCAGGAGTCTTTCCGGGCTTCTGTTAATTTTCCATGGTCCATGGATCTGAACTGAGACTGCCATTCCAGTCCAGTGAACACCTTGCCAGAGGGTGGGCCAGGGAGTGAAATTCCAACCTGGACATTCAGCAGCTCTAAAGATCTAGTGAGGAAGAGGGATGAAACCAAACTAAACAAGGCTTGGGAATTCTCAAAGGAGTTCCATTAGCCATGCCCCCTTGCCCCCTCACCGTGGATAAGCACCAGTTGGCTGGAGCCACACCACTTCCTGGGGTCTGAGGGTGACCAGAACGGTGGGGGTCAGAGAGGCCATGGAAATACTTTCTCATGCCTATCAAATTTCCCTAATGAGCCATCTGTACCCTCTTGCTATTTCGGAACAAGAATATCTTCTATAGCTATTTTCTAAAAGAGGTTTAAGTGATAAAATTTCACTTTTCCTTCCTTCACCTGGCCTCAGAATGAGCCTGGTCCTGCTCTTCCTTCTGAGCAGTGTAGACAACTTGTTTCATGCTGAATTAAGTCTTTTTTTTCCCTTTATTTTATTTTATTTATTTATTTATTTATTTTGTCATTGGGTTTCAGCCTGGGACAAGGTTAGTTCTGGCAGGAGAATAAATGAATCTGAGCTGAGAGTGTTCCTGGCACAGCTCTCCAGACCGGGTCAAGAGTGTGTTCTCAGAAAGACAAACAGGTGAGCGGGCGAAGGTATAGAGGAACTGATAAGGGGTCCTGAGAGTGAGAGGTGGTGATGATGACTTCACACAGGTCAGCTCTGAGAGCTGCACCATGTTCTGTGAATAAGTCTGATGTTGTAATTGAAAAAGGCGCTTACAACTTTTAAATTAAGGCTAACCTATGTGCACTGGTTAAGTCAAATCCAACATGAGCTTTTCCCATAAAGTTGGCTAAGTGGACCATGTTGGATCTCTTACCGGGAGACCACTACACTAGATAGAATTTCTCAAGGCCATAGATGGACCATTATGTTCTGGAACCCCGGGGCTAACTGTGCTCTGGCACATCTGGGTGTGGTGGGATATATTGTAGGATCGAAAGGTTTGCTACACATGTGTTGTCTGAGTGTGGCATTCCAAGAGCGGCTCTATGGGGGGAGGTGACTGAGTGGGAACTGTAACATTCAGAGGTAGATAGGAATCCTGGGAGAGTTAGCAAAGTTGGCAATTCATTAAATTCCTCATCTTCTTACTTTAAGACTTGAAGAACTACTTGAGAAGGTTTCCTAAGAGCCACACTTAGCTCACCATCATAGATGGCCAACTTCCATTGCATACTTACTATGAATGAGGCACGATGAGGTGTTCCGGATAACTAATGTGTTGAAAACAGGAATGGCTCTCAAAAAACTCTTAATAAAGTCTGCCACAATCATTACATACAAGACATACAAACATGCACACACATATACATAGCCATATGCATGGCAGCATATATGAGAGTTTGTCAAAAACCTCATGAAAAATGGAATTAAAATGTAATTTTAGTGTAAAACATTTTGAAATCCATGCTCACTTTTTTCATAATACACATTTTCTTGAGTTTTTGAAGTACCTTTATATACATAAGTATATATATACACACTTATATCTACACATATAAAAATAGCTATATTAACCTCACATATAAGCTATATACAAATCCTAGTGGCTTCCTCCCCAAGATCTCATTTTCAAATCATTTTTCAATGTGTCTAATGTCCTTGGATATCATTGCCACAGTATGTATATTCCCAGGATTAGCTCCTAAAACTAGTGTTCAAATGAGATTACACCTGTGGTTAATCCTTTCTTTGGTGGCTGATTGTTGGTCTTGGACTATTCCTTTGGTTTGGAAAGTTTTGTCTTCCTGAGCCTTCCTTCATCCAGGATTGAAACTTAGATGCCCTTTTCTCTGCAATCAAAAACTGCTCCATATTCTTCACTGTCAGGACCCCACCTCAGGGGAGTGGAGTTTTGGATGTCTTCAGTTGTAAAGAAGGGAAACTGTGGCCGGCGCCGTGCCTCAATAGGCTAATCCTCCGCCTTGCGGTGCCGGCACACCGGGTTCTAGTCCCGGTCGGGGCTCCAGATTCTGTCCCAGTTGCCCCTCTTCCAGGCCAGCTCTCTGCTGTGGCAAGGGAGTGCAGTGGAGGATGGCCCAAGTCCTTGGGCCCTGTACCCCATGGGAGACCAGGATAAGTACCTGGCTCCTGCCATCGGATCAGCGCAGTGCGCCAGCCGCAGCGCGCCAGCTGCGGCAGCCATTGGAGGGTGAACCAACGGCAAAGGAAGACCTTTCTCTCTGTCTCTCTCTCTCACTGTCCACTCTGCCTGTCAAAAAATAATATATATATAAAGAAGGGAAACTGGGCTCTTGTGGAAGGGACTCAGATTCTCTGGGCCTAAGTTAATTACTTGCATGAAAGAGCAAACAGACAATTATTGTCTAAGGCCCCTTCCAACTCTAAAATAGTAGAATTCTATGGAAGAAATGGCACAATGGCCAAATCAGAGGTAGAAAAAGAAAGTCTGAAGAGAAATTAAGAGTGGAATAGACCTCAGGACTGCGTCAATTGGAGGCAGTGTCCACGAGGCTGGCAAGGCTTGAGCTTGAATTTGAAGTGGAACGAATAAGGGAAGGAGAGGATGTTACAAGAGCAAGCAGATTGAAAGAAAAAACAGACAGGAGAAAGGTGTGTAGGGATCATTAATAAACTAATACATCTGTCTGCCAAGACACTAACTGATGAGAATGGAGCTTGTGGGGGGCACTCTACAGCAAATAAGGGCTTTGGGATTCCTTCCCTTGCTTCCTTCAGAGGAAAGCTCTGAACTTTTACATCCCAAAGGTAAAAGGGACCCCAGGCTGCACAGAAGGAAGGACTTTCTTATTAGTGGTACATGGTATCTCCAGGTAATAGCATTCCTGCAAACAGGAACTCCTCAGCGGAAATGACTTGGCCTACACACAGATCCAGCTGGCAGCGACGGCATTTCAGAACAATTCTATCACCCTGTAGCACGGGATTTCTTGGCGTGTAATGATCGTGGTAGGCGATCGATAGGATATGAGTTCAGATTGGCTCAACAGCTGTTGCTTATCGGCAGCAGGTCAGAAAGGAAGACAGATGTCTGGAGGATGACCTTCCTGAATGAGTGTGTTTGGGAATTTAGGAATTCCCTTGGGGATTAATGACATGCCATTGCTTGGCAACCACAATGAACCGTGTAGCATTACATACCTTAGGTGAAAACAAACCATAAAACTCTGACAGGATGGCTGGAGAAACTATAGCATCCAGGTGGAAGCTAGTGGTGAATAGAAATTGATTTTATGGGAATAAATGAGGGGGTTTGCATGGAGGAAGAAAGAAGCAAGGCTAAAATGAGCTTAGGAAGCCTCATTAAACACATGGCTCTGCTGATACAGACAGGATGAGAAGTATGAGACTAAAATTGAATGCAAAACTGAACAACTAAACTATGGGTAAAGTTAAGGCTGAAACAAAGTTGTAAAGACCTCAGTTGCAGTTATAGCATTCATTTGAATGGAACAGAATCATCTCATGGGGAAAGTTATGGACAGTCTGTCTCTGTTCCATATGAAAAAATATAAAATGTCTTTATTCCAAACTCTGCAGATTGTATTATGCAGTTCTGTGCAATTCCTTGGCCTTGACCTTGACTATAGCCTGAAAGGGCTTGCATTTCTCATGAAGCATCCAAATGCTGAAGCAACCACACAAAAAAGGGATGTGGAGTCCCCTCATCATCTAGAAATGCCACTGCATCTAGAATCTCCATTTAAACAAAGATTTCTTGCTTTTACTTTAAGTTCTAAACACACATATACACAACTTAAATTTGTAAGGTAACTCACATCACAAAATTTTTTGTCTATTATTTTCAAATATTCTGCTGGTATTTAACTTTTTGGTAATACATCTACTATGGAAATAATGTAAACTTGATTCTTTCTGGTCTGTTTCTCTGGGTAAAAACAATCATTTACACATAAAAATTTCAAAAGTATTGTGTACTTATTTCCTGTATCTATAATTATTATTTACTTTATTTTTCATTTTGAAGGGTTTTTCTTTTTATTCACTAAACCCTTCCTTCCAGAAGTACTGATGCTATTATGAATCAAGGACACTCTGTAATTACCACATTTAATACTCCCTTAACCAAATCAGATTTCTTGTTGTCTGTCATCAAATAATTCATGAAGCTGGAATGAACCATTGAATATTTACTGCAACTCTGGGGGTGTAGTTAGAACATTAACCCTTTTATAGATGAGGCCACAGAGTTCGGTTTCTTGCCCAAGTTCATAGAGCAGATCTAGAATTCACATCCAGGGAGTCTTGCTCTGACATGCATGCCCTTAACCACTCCAGCCTTCCGCTTCTGATAGTTTATTTACTTTTAACCTTTTTTATAAAGTAGCTATTTTAGGAGACCTGTGCTCTCAGAACTTCTTCCCTGTATTGGAGCAGATGCCATCATCTTGTCTAGAGCAGAACATGAGCCTCGAGCTTACTCACCGACTTTCATTACTGAATTAACATATTTCTAGTTTCAACTCTATGACCTTTTCCAGTATATTTATCCTCTGTTTGCCTCACATTATTGAGTAAAATGACTAGAACTGTTGCTAGGACAGGAACAAATGAGGTCTACTTCATCTCCTCCAAAGCTGTTTCTGCCCATGTTTCCTTTATCAGAACTGGACTGTATAAAGAATAGTAAGGAGCGTTTCACTGCCTGCATTTCTTCAAACCAACAGCCCCTTTGATTTTTGTTAAAGCCTCGCATGTCCATCAGGTAGAATTCCTTAAGGTTGACCACAAGCACAGCTGAATGCCAGAGGTAGTATAGGAAGTGCTACTGTCCAGGGGCTAAATAGGCAAATCCTATTTTCACTGTGGAGAGTTTCCTCTGCGTTCCTTCCTGAGTACAACATGTGCATTGCATCAGTTGCGGTGACGCTGCACAAGTCCTGCTCCCCCAGGACACCGGTTACCATAGCCTGCACATAGAAGTCCATGAACAAGTCTTTCCTTTCCTCTGCCCTTCAGTGTAACCCACTGGCAAGGGAATAACAAAGATGTTGTATTTTGTGGCAGGAAAATCAATTTCATGGATGTAACTTGTGACACAATATAATAGCAGTACTGATGCAGTCCCTGTGTCAACCCCTGCCCTTGTATTTTTTACTGTTTGCAATGTTTCTTGCCAGTCATCTTTCTTCATTTAGCAAAAGTGTAAAGCAGTCAGCTGGTAATTCCCATTACCTTATACCTTGTTAGCTAAAATTAATATTTAGCTCTTATAATTTCCAGGACTCTTCTAGCCATCCATCACTTAATTTAACTTATACCTTACTTTACCGTTTTTTGTAGTTTAAAATTTGTATTACCTAATTTTCTTTGGAAGAAAATATGAATAAGTTATCATTGTAAAAAGAACACCCTTCTGTCTCTCTGCTTGCCTGCTGACAACATTTAAAAATAGCCAATTCATAAGAATATATAAACAGCTCAATGAGGCAGAATTGAGGGTTCAGAAACCCTGATATTTATAATCAATTGATTGATGACAAAAATTTCAAAGCAGTTACAATGGGGAAGGGATAGCCTTCTTTATAATAAATGGTGCTGAGGCATTTGAATATTCAAATTAAAAAGATGAACTTGCACTCTTATATTAAATCATCACAGAAATTAACTGAGAAGGATTAGATGCAGAAATAAACTTAATTATGGTCAATTATTGACCCTATTTTCTACATGGATACCAAGAAAATACAAAGGAGAAAAAAATCTCTTTAATAAATTGTGATGAAACAACTGAATATCCGTACGCAAAAGAATGAATTTGGACTCCTGTCTCACACAAAATATAAAAATTAACTAAAAATGGATCAAATACTAGATGTTAGAGTTGGAGCAAATCTAGATGTCAGAATTGAAACTACAGAAGTTCTAGGAGAGAATGCATGTATAAATTTTTGTGACCTTAGATTTTTCATTTATTTCCTATGTACGATGCCTAAAATAAATAGTGTTTTGTCAAGATTAAAAAACATTTGAGCTTCAAAGCACACTATTAAGTCATCTTCAAATAATATACCTGACAAGGATCTAGTATCCAGGATATATAAACAACTCTTACAATTCAGCAATTAAAAGACAACCCATTTTTTTTAAAAGTGACCACAAGATATGAATAGACTTTTCCCTTCTTTTTCTTTTTTTCTTAAAGACTTATTTTATTTATTTGAAAGGCAGAGTTAGAAAGGCAAAGGGACACACACTCACACACACACACGGAGAGAGAGAAAGAGAGAGAGAGAGAGAGAGAGAGAGAGATCTTCTATCTATTGGTTCCCTCCCCAAATGGCTGGGTCAACTTCCACTACTTTCCCAGGCCATTAGCAGGGAGCTGGATTGAAAGTGTCCATCTGGAATGCCCAAACCCCAGCGCTATACCAGCTCCTTGAATAGACTTTTCTACAAATATGATAAGCACATAGGAAGTTGTTCAATGTCAGGAAATGCAAATTAAACCACAATAATATACAACGTCACATCTACTAGGATAGTTATACATTTTTTTAAAGAACAATACCTAGTGTTTGGTGTGGATGTGGTGAAACTGAAACACTCACACTGCTGATGGGAATATAAAATGGTACAACTACTATAAAAAATAGCTTAGTAGTTCCTAAAGGCTAAACATAAAGTTATGATAAGACCCATCAATTCTGCTCCTAAATATATAAAGAAGAAAATTGAAAGTACATGTTCACATTTAAACTTGTACATATATTTTCATTGCTGAATTATTCATATTAACAAAAAACCATAAACAGCCTTGAACTGATGGGTGATTAAGCAAAATGTGATCTATCCATGCAAGAATGGAATATTATTGGACCATTAAAATAAATGAAATACTAATGCATGCTACAACATGGATGAACCTTGTTGTACTACACGAAAGAAGCCTGATATAAAAAGCCACATTTTATGGCAAGATTATATTTATATGGAATATCCAGACTAGGCAAATCTATCCACAGAGACAAAAAATAAATTAGTGTGTACTGGCTGGGGCTCCCGGGAGAATAGTGGTTACCTGTAAAGGGATTTAAAGGATC
The DNA here is from genome assembly GCF_964237555.1 of Oryctolagus cuniculus. Taxonomy (NCBI): domain Eukaryota; kingdom Metazoa; phylum Chordata; class Mammalia; order Lagomorpha; family Leporidae; genus Oryctolagus; species Oryctolagus cuniculus. The sequence continues at coordinate 20,570,995 of NC_091439.1, forward strand.
ATAGTCGAAGTGATTTGAATGTTCTAAAATTGGATTACAGTAACGATTTCATAACTTAGTATATTCACTAAAAATCATTGAATTCCACACTTAAAATGGGTAGATTTTATGTTGTGAAAATTATACCTCAAAACAATGGTTGAGAACACAAAAGGAACCATCTGTGAGGATGCAGGCAGAGCAGGGAGTGTCTGGGGGATCACCAAGAAATGATTTGTGGCTGTAGGGGCCAACGCCGCCAACCGACGCCTGATCCTTCCTGGGCCAAGACACTGACCCGGCCTGAAGGACTAGACTTCACTGTGTCTGGAAGGGAGTAAGCTAAGATGTGGTTAAGTTCTGTCACATACAGAATTTTGCCTGTGTCTCCAAAAAGTCTCACAAATAACAGTTTATATTATAATGGACTCATTACAAGCTTTTATGTGGATTATTTTATTTAATCTTCAAAAATACAGTATGAAGTAGGCATTCTTTTTATTATTCCCCTTTTTGTTGAAAGAGGAAACTGAAGACAGAGAGGTTGAATAATTTACCAAAACTACATAACTTGCAAGAAGCATATCTGAGATTCAAGCATAAAGCAATTTTATTCCAGAGTCACCCTCTTAACCTTTCTGAGATGTGACACAGACACATGGCTGTTCAGGAAATCATGCTTCTGAATGTATTAACAAAACATAGGCTGTGGCTCAACAATTTTAATAGAATGGACTCATTAAAAATTTCTTTGGGCAGAGCGCATTTCAGGGGTATTGGAAAGTTGTCCAAATCATTAAAAGATAACCATAAAAATGATTGTGAAAAAGCTAGCTGTTATGTACAAAACAAAACCATGAGTTCAACACAAAGTGAATTGAACTCCACAGGATGTGGCAGAATCCATTGCATAAGTGAATAGCAATGCCCAGGGGCCCTACAGTGGGTACATAAGCCTCTGATGCCTCAGTTTCCTAGCTATTGGTATTTCAGTTATGGTCAATTATGTCCCCATATTCTGTGTGTAGGGCAGTTGATTCAAAGTTGGAATACATGTCATAGCAATGGAATAATACATGCTAACACATAGATACACATCAAACTACTCAAGGCAATACTGATCTAAAAGCAAGGTACTTTTACAAGTTTTTTTACAACCAAGAAGGAAAAAAAGAAAGAAATGTCTGTGTGTATCAGTACTGCTTCAAATACAGTTTTGTAAAACTTTGTTTTATAACTTTGTCAAACCAATGGTTAAGAATGTTGTACTACTGTAGTTTTAATGATCTGTAATTTCTTTAAAATTTACTGTACATGGGTGAAATGATCATCTTTACATTCAATTATTATTTATAGCCATTGTATATATTCCCACTAAACTAGGACCTTTTGCTTTTTACTTGTTAAACTTCTTCTTTGGTGAACTATTAAGCCTTTTTACTGTAATGTAATTTTAAAATATCTCAAAAACTGAAAGAAGAGAAAGAAGGTAGGAGAGAGAGGGGGGAGAGTATAATTATATTCTTAGAATTGTATCTACGAAACATTGAATCTGTTAAAAACTAATTAAAAAGTTTAAAAAATGAAGTCTAGTCCTCCCTTCAGAGAAAGGTACTTCCTTCTTTGAGGGCCCGTTCTTTCCACTGGGATCTCACTCACAGAGATCTTTCATTTAGGGTTTTTTTTGTTTGTTTGTTTGTTTTTTTTTTTGCCAGAGTGTCTTGACTTTCCATGTCTGAAATACTCTCATGGGCTTTTTAGCTGGATCCAAATGCCTTAAGGGCTGATTCTGAGGCCAGAGTGCTGTTTAGGACATCTGCCATTCTACGAGTCTGTGTTTGGGGTGAGTCCAATTGAGCATGTGCCAAATTGTACATCTCTTATTCCCACTCTTATATTTAACAGGGATCACTTTTCAGTTAAATTTAAACACCTAAGAATAATTGTGTGTTAATTAAAGAGTTCAACCAATAGTATTAAGTAGAACAAAACAAACAAACAAAATACTAAAAGGGATAAAGTATTAAGTTATTCCTCAACAGTCAGGACAAGGGCTAATCAAGTCATTGTTTCTCACAGTGTCCATTTCGCTTCAACAAGTTTCCTTTTTGGTGCTCGGTTAGTTGTCACCAATCAGGGAGAACATATGGTATTTGTCCCTTTGGGACTGACTTAATTCACTCAGCATAATGTTTTCCAGATTCTTCCATTTTGTTGCAAATGACCCGATTTCATTGTTTTTTTCTGCTGTATAGTATTCTATAGAGTACGTATCCCATAATTTCTTTATCCAGTCTACTATTGATGGGCATTTAGGTTGATTCTAGGTCTTATCTATTGTGAATTGAGCTGCAATAAACATTAAGGTGCAGACAGCTCTTTTATTTGCCAATTTAATTTCCTTTGGGTAAATTCCAAGGAGTGGTATGGCTGGGTTGTATGGTAGGGTTATATTCAGGTTTCTGAGGAATCTCCAAACTGACTGCCATAGTGGCTTTACCAGTTTGCATTCCCACCAACAGTGGATAGTGTCCCTTTTCCCCCACATCGTTGCCAGCAAATGTTGTTGGTAGATTTCTGTATGTGAGCCATTCTAACCATGGTGAGGTAAAACCTCATTGTAGTTTTGATTTGCATTTCCCTGATTGCTAGTGATCTTGAACATTTTTTCATGTGTCTGTTGGCCATTTGGATTTCCTCTTTTGAGAAATGTCTATTGAGGTCCTTGGCCCATGTCTTAAGTGGGTTGTTTTGTTGTTGTGGAGTTTCTTGATCTCTTTGTAGATTCTGGTTATTAATCCTTTATCTGTTGCATAGTTTGCAAATATTTTTTTTTCCCATTCTGTTGGTTGCCTCTTCACTTTCCTGACTGTTTCTTTTACAGTGCAGAAACTTCTCAATCTGATGCACTCCCAATAGTTAATTTTGGCTTTGACTGCCTGTGCCTCTGGGGTCTTTTCCAAGAAGTCTTTGCCTGTGCCTATATCTTACAGGGTTTCTCCAATGTTCTCTAATAATTTGATTTTCTACTTTTTACCATTGGTCAAACTATTTACTTAACATAGAATTATTCATAGGTGTATGAACCCAATGGAAAATAGATCCCAGTAAAAAATAAGACTGGGAATAAGAGGAGGAGCTGTATAGTTCAGCACACATATACATAGACTTACCCCTAAGGGTAAAGCTAAAAACTTGCCATGGGACTCCAAATCCCACTAAGCTCAGTGGTACTAATGCCATCTTACATGTTAATGTGATCATATTAAGTGTGTAATTGATCATATAGATAGGATTTAGTGTCAAAAGGATCACATAAATAAGACAAAGTGTCTGATAATAACAATGGATAGAATTAAAAGGGAGAGAATGTTCCAACATGGGAAGCAGGCCACACAGCAGACTCAGAGAATGACAAATGCCCTAAACAGCACTCTGACCTCAGAACCAGCCCTAAAGGCATCTGGATCTGGCTGAAAAGCCCATGGGAGCATTTTAGGAATGGAAAGCCAAGACACTGTGGTGAAAAATGATCTACATGAAGGATCTCTGTGAGTGAGATCCCAGTGGAAAGAAGGGGCCATCAAAGAAGGATGTACTTTTCTCTAAAGGGAGGAGAGAACTTTGACTTTGCTTATGGCCCTGTCTAAATACTGACAGAGTTTGTGGACTCAAACAGCTTTCATAGCCTTGGCAGCTCATGACAAAATACTTGGGTGATCACTGACATCATAAGTAAGAATGGCAATTGTTAAATCAACAACAGGAGTCTCTGTGCATTTACTCCCCATGTAGGACCTGTGTCCTTAATGAATTGTACCATGAGAATTAACTGTAAAACTTGTTTTCAAACAGTACTTTATACTTTATGTGTCTGCGTGGGTGCAAATTGTGGAAATCTTAGTATAGAGTTGTTCTTCTATATATAAAGTTAATTAATTAAAAATGAATTTAATGAAGAATGGGATAGGAGAGGGAGTAGGAGGTGGGATGGGAGTGGAGATGGGATGGTGGGTATCAGGGTAAGAACCACTATATTCCTAAAGCTTTACCTATGAAATGTGTATCCATTACATAAAAGCTTTCTTTAAAAAAAAAGGGGGACCTGAGTTTATATTCCAGCTCAACAATCACAGGAAAACTAGTTTTCCTAGCTAAATCTTCTTCTGCAGGAGCAAATGCAAACCTTCTGTAGAAGAGTTCATCTTAAACTTCAGATTATCTCTGGATTTTTAAAAAATACACCATGTCCAACATTCAATAAAAAGGCATATGTTGTATAGCTATACATGAAAATATTTACAGATAAAATCACATGGCAGGGGTGAGGAGTGGGGTGGGAGCAAATAAAGCCACCATCTGCAATGCCAGCACTCTATATGGGCACCAGTTTGTGTCCCAGCTGCTCCACTTCCAATCTAGCTCCCTGATAATGGCCTGGGAAAAGCAGGGGAATATGACCCAAATGTTTGGGTTCCTGCCATCCATGTGGGAGACTGGATGGACTTCCAGGCTCCTGGCTTTGGCCTGGCCCAGCCCTGGCCCCATTGTGACCATCTGGAGAGTGAACCATTAGATGCAAAATCTCTTGTCGGTCCCTCTCTCTACTTGTTTCAAACAAACAAACAGATGAATCTTTGTAAAAAACGCTATGGGAACAGGGATTTGCTTTAAAATCATATAGGAGTAGGGAAGTAGATGGAGATATAACTAAAGCAAGATTGGTCATGACTTTGTAATTTCTGGGACCTGATTTTTTTAATATTTGTAAGTCTGAAAGATTTTCAAATAACCAAGTATTTTTAACCCAAATCTATCTTTTTATTAATGCAAACAAGGAAACCATTAGCACTATGGTTAGAAAACCCTATTGTAGGCAATTTACAGATGGAATTAATCCATAAGATTTCCATTCAGAAGGTTAAACTGTCAAAAACTGAAAGTTCATTACAGGGGTGGATGCTGTGGCACAACAGGTTCACCTGCTGCTTGGGATGCCTGCATCCAATATCCGAGTGCCTGGCTCTTTGATGCTACATGCTTCCAATTCAGCTTCCTACTAATGCACCTGGAATGCAGCAGATGATGGCTTATGTAGTTGGGTTTCTGCCACCTGGATAAAGTTCCTGGCTCCTGGCTGGAACTAGCCTAACCTAATCTAGCCTAGCCCCAGCTGTTGCGGGCATTTGGGGAGTAAACCAATAGATGAAAGATATCTTTGTCCCTGTGTCTTCCTCTCTTGGTGTGTCATCCTGTCTTTCAAATAAAAAAAAATCTCTTAAAACAAATGAGTAAAATCCCATTACATCCAAAGCAAAGTTTCTCCTTGTTCTGATTCAGATTCACTGCCTCCATTCTGATCTGTTCACAGCATTTCTTTGTGTCACTTTGTGTGTCTCAGACTAACATCCTTGGCCTTATGATGTCTCCATTTCTCTAGCTAGCTTCTAAACAACACCTCTCAATCTAATCTCAGAATGTTCCCACATTCCATTCTCTACTCTACCGTGAGCTTTTGGCCAAAGACTGCAGCAGTGCAGGCCAGGCAACTGAACTGGAACCACAGTGCCCTTCAAATGACCATGGTGGACCAAAAGCCCGACCTGGTACCACGGAGCATCCATACCTGTTGGTTGTATCCCAAACACTCAGCCACAAGCCACTGGGTTCCAAGCAAGAAACTGAGAGAAGGTAGAAGGTCACTTAGGCTTTTTGAAACTGTTCATTCACTTGTGAAATAGAGATAATAATCCCACATTCCCAATATGTCAGAGTTTGAAAGTGTCATAGAACATAAACAAGGTGACATCATTTGAAAGGTGCATGTAAAAACCAAATTAGGATTATTAATTTGCAATGCCTTCTGTGAATCTATTGTGATTTTTCTACTGCAAAAAGATTTCCCTCTTATACTATCCAACCATCACTGTTGAACATTAATTTCACAAAGTCAGACTTGCCACAAATGTTGGCTTCATTATTCAAAACTTTGGAAAACTGAGTGATTTATGCATTAGAAAAACTAAACATTATATTTTCCAACAAAGTTATGAATCCATCAGTCCTACATAATTACCATAAAAGGAGTACTTCTTGACCAGGCATTAATTTTTCTTTAACATAATCTTAAAGAAATTGATATTCCAATTTTGAAGGGAAAACTGTTAAATCTTAACATCTCAGGTGAGCTTTGGTTGGTTTTCTTTGCCCTCTAGGGTATGGCCTCGTGTTTAGTGGCTATGTTTTCTTAAGTTTTTTTAGCAAGACAAAGATGACTTTATTTTGATCCTTGGTGGGAAAATGGTATATGGAGAATTTCAAACCTCATCTTTTATTTTTCTCATTCCCTTCAGATTAGTCTATCCCCCTGTGCCTTCTTAACCCCCTTTCCGTGGAATCCCTGTGTGAGCACACAAGTGTTAGAACTTGTGTGACTGCCCCTGTTTCAGATTATTTAGTGAGTATTGCAGAACCAACATGTGTATTTTTCTTGTCCATGGGTCATTTCATTGCCACATACCTAAACAGCTAGAAAGAACTGACACTCAGTATTGGTAATTCACTCTACGTGATGTTTGCATTTGTGTCTTTTGAGTAATTTAAAGGCTAGTTTGAGGGTGAATGTCTAGTTATAAACTTCTCTTCAGCCAAATTTAATTTGACTTATCTGCTGCTTGGTATAAGTAGCTTATCTTTACTTTTCATTCATTCATTACAGATAAGTATTCTCATTTTTATAAATTATGCATTTTTAGCTGAGAAATTCTAAGAAACTTGTACTATGATGATAGACCAGTAGACAGAGATACAAGAAAAACAGGTTGCTATTAGATCAATATATTTTCTGAAAATGTGCATTGTTTTCTATCAACAGGTCTAAGTAGAGCAAGGTTTCCATTTTTCAAATTTAGTAGCAAAGACAGAAGTACATTGAAATAGATTTTGAGCCAGATTTAAAGGAGAAAGCTTTTTTGTGAAAGGCAAAACACCAAATAAAACAGGAGAAACCATTAAAAAAAATCTTTGTACTTATTCCTGCCTTAACATACACAAACGATTAATATTTTATTTTCTGCCTTTACACACACACACACAAACACACACACACACACACGCAAGCATACTAAAACAAGTTTATGGAAAATGGAATTAAAATACAAGTTGTTTTTGGTGCAAAAACTTTGGTAATTTATGCATAGTTTTTTTTAAATTTTTTGACAGGCAGAGTGGACAGTGAGAGAGAGAGACAGAGAGAAAGGTCTTCCTTTTGCCGTTGGTTCACCCTCCAATGGCCACCACGGCCAACGCACCGCGCTGATCCTAAGGCAGGAGCCAGGTGCTTCTCCTGGTCTCCCATGCAGGTGCAGGGCCGAAGCACTTGGGCCATCCTCCACTGCACTCCCGGGCCACAGCAGAGAGCTGGCCTGGAAGAGGGGCAACCAGGACAGAATCTGGAGCCCCGACCGGGACTAGAACCCGGTGTGCCGGCGCCGCAAGGCGGAGGATTAGTCTAGTGAGCCGCAGCGCCAGCTGCATAGTTTCTTAGTAATATGCATTTTCCATGAACTTGTCTAAGTGTATTGAAGACAGTGTGCTTGTGTGTGTATGTGTGTGCATGTGTGTGTGAGAGAGATTCTTTGGTGTGACTTCTGTCTAAAATCCATTAGGCACTGTCAATAATGTTAAGCCTGGCAAAACATCAGGGAAGTGGTGCGTTGAATGGTCCAGCTACTCTAGTTCTGTTTCCCCAGCCAGTGACTTGAGTCCACCTTGACTAAGTAAAAGTCAGTCCAATCAATGTATTTGACTTAATTTTCAACAAATTGATGAACTTCTGTCTTTTCCTTGTCTTTTAAAACAGCTGCCTCATTCAGCTAAACTAACAAAAGAGTTCATACCACCTATGGAATTTACATGATTTTGGAGGGACCAACTTATCAGGATTCAGCATAACTGGGAGTTTTTAGAGAAGAGCTTTGGGTTCTGCTTCTCCCTGTTTCTGTTCCTATTGCAGTCCCAGTTTGTGGGAAGCACTGTTTCTGGAGGATCTTATTTGACTAATAGAACCCTATTATTAGTTGGGGGCAAGTGTGATGTTACTTGTATACCTCTCTAGTTCTCCAACTTTACTCTGACTTAGAGACTCTCCTGCTTAAAGTTTTAAATAAACCTAAAATGTTTACTGAATTATTTATCAACCCAACACAAATCTTTTAAAGCAAGTGGTCTTTGATTTTTTTTGGCTTGCAGCATAGTTCCCTGCAAAATCTGAAAAGCATTCTGCAAAGTTTACTTGTAGGCCAAGCAATCAAAGCTGTGCCTTTTTAGTTGATTGTTTTTCTTTCTTTTTTTTTTTTTTTGAAATTACCACAATCTCGTCATAAAAAAACAATTTCAAACAGAGCTGTCTTCAACAGCAAAAAATGCCTGTTTGCCCACATACATGTACAGGTAATTACCAGGGTTAACCGGTAATGTTACTTAAGTAATCATTTTTATATTGCGTAATTATGTAATTGTGATTCTATGTAGCATATTATTATAGAGGTTTCCAAAAGCACATGGCTTTTATACAGATAGATAAATTTAAACATGACAAGGTAATTGAAATCATCAAAACCGATCTGAAGAGAACTTCTGTTTTCTCTTTTTCCTTTTCTTTTTTTTAATATTTCTTTGACCCAGAACAAAAATATCTGGAAAATGCACTCTTCACTCACAAAAGAGAAGGGAGATGCTGAATCTTAGGGTGTTTCTACTGACATAAACATGCGAATCAGCAGAAACCTGTATGATTTGAAAAATGCTTCTAGAGACATATTTGTTTTCTACTCTACAGAACTTAAAATCTCAGCCAAGTCAATGAGATTGTAATAGACTGTTGGATGGAAATAGATTGAAGACACCCTGAACACTGCAAAAGCTTGTATTCTATCTTCTCAAGTCTTTAGCCAAGAAAGCAGGTATCATTCCTTTTCTAAAAGAATTCCCACCCTAACAATACTTCCTCATTTCATGAGTGCTTTTCTACTCAATCTATATTTCTTTGGCCACTGAGACCCAACTCCTTTACCTTCAAGCTTCTTTAGGAAAATGAGAATTTTATTAAGAATATACATCCCCTTAATATATGGGTGTGAAGCATTTGGAAAAGATAAAATGATTTGAAAAATGGTCAACATGCATTCTTTAATAATTTTTTTTCTATACAGCAGAAGTATTTAGCTATATATTTCCATAGAAAGCATGATCTTGAAAGTGTTTTAGGAATATTCTGAAAACATTGCCTCATGCCAGTATTCTGTGATTTTATCAATTTAAAGTACATGCTCAATCAGACTTTCCCCAAACGGTAGAGTGAAACATGCCAGGGGATTCCAATTCAATCCTATCAAGGTGGCATGTAACAATGCCATCTCACTAGTCCAAGTCATCAGTTTCAGTTCATAATTGATCATAATGATAGTGTTAAGAGTCAAAGGAATCACATAAACAAGACTAGTGTCTGCTAATACTAACTGATAGAATTAAAAAGGAGAGAATGATCCAACATGAGAAGCGGGATACACAGCAGACCCATAGAATGGCAGATGCCCTAAATAGCACTCTGGCCTCAGAATCAGCCCTTAAGGCATTTGATCTGGCTAAAAAGCCCATGAGAGTATTTCAGGCATGGAAAGCCAAGACACTCTGACAAAACAAACAAACAAACAAACAAAACCTAAATGAAAGATCTCCACGAGTGAGATCCCAGCGGAAAGAACGGGCCATCAAAGAAGGAAGTACCTTTCTCTGAAGGGAGGAGAGAACTTCCACTTTGACTATGACCTTGTCTAAATAAGATTGGAGTTGGTGAACTCAAAAAGCTTCCATAGCCTTGGCAACTCATGACAAGAGCCTCTGATGATCACTGATGTCATAAATGAGAGTGTCGATTGTTAAATCAACAACAGGAGTCACTGTGCACTTACTCCCCATGTAGGATCTCTGTCCTTAATGTATTGTACTATGTGAATTAATGGTGTAACTAGTACTCAAATGGTACTTTAAACTTTGTGTTTCTGTGTGGGTGCAAACTGTTGAAATCTTTACTTAATATATACTAAATTGATCTTCTGTATATAAAGATAATTGAAAATGAATCTTGATGTGAATGGGATGGGAGAGGGAGCAGGAGATGGGATGGGTGCAGGTGGAAGGGAGGTTATGGGGGGAAAAGCCACTGTAACCCAAAATCTGTACTTTGGAAATTTATATTTATTAAATAAAAGTAAAAAAAAGTACAAATTTATAGCTAAACACTAAACATTTCCAGCTTTAAAACATGGTGTCTAATCACCACAACACCTCAGATTCTCTAAATTCCTGTAGTGTAGCTTTCATAACCTTTAGGCTCATTTCCAAATTTATGTTCTACCATGTTTTTATTGTATCAACTTTAATGAGAAAAATATTAACTCTCGCAAAGCAGTAATTTGAGAAGTGGATTAATGGGGCCGTTTGATTTCTCTTTCTCCTTCACATCCTTGATTATTCAAACAAGTATACTCATAAAATTCACAGTGTAGCCTGGGAATTAAGGTCCATGCTGAAATATGAGCTGGTAACACTTAGCAACCTTGGGCAACACACTCAATGTCTCTGGGCTTCCATAGTTTTCCTGCACACATGGGCGCGTGTTCCTCCTTGCTTTGTGGATGTGCTGGGATGAATAAATGAGTCAATGGGTAAAAATATTCAATACTGTGCCTTAAGTATTGTTTGTTTCAAATGCACATTAATTTTAAAATATGGCATTTTAACATGGAAATATTTTTCCCAATTAACTCTTGTACCATTCTTTAAATCTGACTCACAGAATGCCTCCTCACTTAGCTGCTCTTTTCTCTCCTTCTTCCTTCCAGTAAGCATCACATGTCCTCATTTATACAGGTGTTCATTTCAAGTCTGTACCCCAGCCTGAAGTCCCTTTTCATATCTGCTTCATGAAGTCTTTCCAGAAGTTAGAAACTGACTCTTACCTACTTGTTCTATTCAACTGGACTGTTGTTTATGCTTTCAAAATTTGTTTTACAGTGTATGTGTGCACGATATTTGTTTATTTTTTTCTTTTTCTTTTTCAAGAGAATTAAATCGTTTATTGATTACACATGATAATGGATGATACACAGCTTCATTCCCATCTGTAATTTTATCTGGTACCATTATTCAATTTAGATATATTGCAAAAGATGTGCCAACAATCATTCTTATAACCAAATAACCCCATGACTTTGCTTGGGTGGCTTTTAATGGTGAACTTCAGAAGGTCACAACAGTAACTCATGTATCTGAGAACAGCTTCTCCACCCAAGCATTTTGTAAATAAATCTCAAATGGAACCTGGCACGATATTTGTTTATGCAAGATTTTTTTGTCTTGCCTTTTTTTTAGTATAGAAGAGCAATAATTCCAGCTCAGAAATATTTCCATGTGCAGAATTACAGTTTTAGAGGTCAGCCAGTCGCAAAGTAGCATTGGAAATTGAAGGAACAACCAGACACTCTTAATAAACTTTAAAAATACATATTTGCCTATACTTATATTTGTTCATGCTTATTTTGATTATGCAACATTTATTTTTCCCCAGAACCTTTTATATAAGGTATACAAACTTCATGTATTTCATAAATACAAATTTAGTAACATGGTGTTTCTTCCTACTTTTGTCTCTTTAATTTCAAAGTCCATTATGGAAGCGGGTGTTCAGGCTGGTAGTTTAGATATCCACACTTCATATTGGAGTGCCTCTGTTCAGTTCCTGATTCTAGCTCCTAACTCGTTTCCGCTCTTGCAGACTCTGGGAAGTGGCAGTGATGGCTCAATTAATTGGGTTTCTGCCACCCATGTGGGAGACCCGGATGGAGTTCCCAGCTGCTGATTTGGGCTCTGGCCCAGCTTCTGCCATTGCATGCTCTTGGGGAGTGAACTAGCAGATGGGAGCTCTCTCTCTATTTGTCTGTATGTCCCTCTGACTGTCAGAAAAAAAAAGGAAGGAAGGAAGGAAGGAAGGAAGGAAAGGAGGGAGGGATGGAGAGAAAGAAGAAAGAAAATAAGTCATGATTCCAACCTGTCTCATGAATTTTTCCTATGCATCTGCAACATTAATCCCATTATTTCTGTATTTTCTAGTATACAGTGCTGCGAGAGGTAAATTGCAGAATGAACTGCATCACTGTTAGTGTTGGCATTATTAGCATGTGTGCCTTGCATGCTTCCCTGCCACACTAGAGAGAGGACAAGAAGTGGAGTCATCTGTTCTCCAACACTGTGGCCTCTGCAGCAAAGCCTGTAGATCCTCTGAAAGGGCATTGCCCTCACTGGCATTGATTGGTTTGGCCTGGACAGAAAATCTCGCTCCTGCTGATTATCAGAATTGCACAGGACCTTGAGAGTTCCGGTTCTATCTGCCCAAATTCTAATTCAGTGAGTCTAGAGGAGGACCAGGCTTTGAGCAATCTTATCTTTTAATGGCTGCCAAGAAAAGCTTAATAGTCACTTTGGTCTGGGGGCCACTGGATTTGGTGATCTCTCTGTTCTTCGCTCTAAAACTTTATGGTCCATAATAACTTCCACAATAGTGATATTAACCTCCTTTTCTGAAGTAAATCCCACAACTCAAGTTTATTGAAAATTTCAGAACACTATTTCCAGGAAATATTGATGAAGATCTGAATAACAAAGGAAAATGATGATTATTAAATCTTCTTCTTGGATATTAAGAATGTGTTAGAAGACTAGGGACTCTGAGACATTCTTTTGTAAAAAGAAACCCATTTCCTAACAATTGAACTAACTTATTTGCAAAAGTGACAATTTTGTCTCAAGGGGCCTATTAACACTGCTTTGTGTAGTTCTTCCTTAATGAGGTTTGCAGGCTTTAAGTCTGTACAGCAGTCTGAATATAATGAATTCGCAGTGAAACCTACTGACTGACAAATGACCAGGAGAAGCATGTCAAAAGATTGAAACTCGTGTTCATCAATTTTCTTAACTGTTTGCAGTCTGGGTGGAAGTTTTGATAAGCAGGTCAGAACTAATGATTCTGATGAGGTTTTAGTATTAACTAAGGTTTCATTCATCTGGCCTGCCAGTATATTTGATTGATCAACATTAGTATCTCCTCCCACCCAAAGAGAATAATAATTTTGTTTTCATACCATATGGTGGTGTTTTTTTTTTAAAAAGGCTTACAAGTGTGAACTATAAACATTGATAACTCTCTTTAATCTCATTTGCATTTCAGAGTTTCAAGTACAGAAAAATTAATATCCGTTAGTTAAATATACTACCTATACAGTGCCTGTATATAAGTGGTACCCTATAAATGTTTGTTAGCTAAATTGCAAGTAATTCTTGCATCGTTGCTCTCTGATTTTCTTTTCAACCACACCTAAGCCAGATACTGCAGACAATGAAGTGGATTTGTGTTAGTAAAAGAGAACCAGTGTTTGCCAGAAGTTGGTCTTTGTCTCGGGTGGATTAATCACAGCTGAGGTCACGATGAATAAATCTATGTTCCAGAATGGCCCCGTTACAGTTCAAAACTAAAAGAAAACAAAGGAAGTTAGAGGCTAGAAAGAGGAAGGAAGTAGAAGACTTTCCAAAAGAAAATACAGATGTTCTAAGAGTCTCATTATTGTTATACTTCAACTTTGTAAAAAGTTCAATTCGACTTAATGATGTTCGGTCTTAATCAACAATATGCACTGTCATGTCAATTCCTTGCTATTACAGAGAAGTTAATGTGTAGAGGTTAGTGTTATTAAATGTTACATTTACATACAAAAAACAAGTATGTACTTTTAATGCTTTTAACTTCACAGTATATATATAAAATCTCTCTCTCTCTCTCTCTGTATCTCTCTCTCTCTCTCTCACACACACACACACACACCCCACACAAAGTTGCTATAACACTTGCTTTCTTCTGCAGGAAAAAATGACTAAATATTTTTCTTTGAAATTTTCCATGCTATTACTCTTCAAAATAAACTCAGACTGTGAATAGCTGTATTTTTTTTACAAAAGTCACTGAGTTAGGTAAAAACAGTTTAAATAGCTAGATGCTTGCAAATGCACTTAGAATATGTTTATAATATAGAAGATTCATTTCCAGTGGTATTCCACTGAAGCAGTTGCTTACATTATTGGAAATGGGGAAATTGTTGCCACTTGGGTCAGTCCATTTTCATCTCTGACTAGCCAGAAGCATGTGTGCATATTAACCCTTCAAGGGCCTACCCAGACCTATTGTCCACCAATTTCAATGGAATGGAGGTAGAAAATTTACTTCTTGTGAAGCTTCTAGTCTGGGCGTCTAGATAGCATGGTGATAAGCATCACATAAACACAGAAAGGGATGGAATTCAAGTTACCTTTATCTATGCCTCCTTTCATATACAGTATGTGTCATAGACAGACACCAGTGTCTCATTACATGGCCACCCACAGAACATTACCCAATGCGACATTCTTCAGGGGAAATTAACAGAAATGTTTTACCACATCAGTCTCTTCCCAGAACACTGATTCAATAATAGTACTTAAAAAGTGACCAGATGCCCGTGGAAGTTTCCCTCTTCCCTGTTTTGGCTGGGGGCTATAATAAATATCTCACATTCTAAAAACTACGTAAAAGCCAGAGGATACAAAAGAAAACACATGCAGATACATAAATATACTTACAACACACACAGACACACACAAAGTAACTGCACAATGTTTCTGGAAAAATGGAATTAAAAGATAAGCATATTTTTATACCAAAAATTTTGAAACTAATGCATAATATGCCTTTTCCATAAACCTTTTGAAGACACCTCACGGATGGTTGTCAGCTTATTAATGAGTTCATATTTCTATTTCTCCAATATTTTCTAACATATAGCGTATATATTTTCTTTCCATCACCATTCCTGCCGTCTCCAAAGTTTTCTACTAGTTTTTATGCACAGCAGCAGTAAACTCATGAGATTACATGATTCTTTCTTGTTTAAAGATATTTTTAAGTATAAATTCAAAGATTTCAAAGAATGATTATAACTATAAATTAAGTCCTAGACTAGAAATGTTCAAGAATAGTATATAGGGAGTCTTAGATACTAAATTTTATTACCTTAATATTTGTTAAAGAATTGCCAAATGTGAAAATAAATTTGTATGTATTTTATGTAACTCTTGTTTTTTAAATAAATAGAACCCAATAGATTTTGATACATACTTGTTTTACAGTGAAGTAAAACTAGGTTGAAGGTTGACATATTTGGTAATAGGTAGTTGGAATACTAATGGTAGAAGTGAAAGACCATTTTAAACCTCATTTTCTCACATAAATAGTACATTTTATTGTCATATGATGAGAAAATGGTGTGACCCATTTGTTTTACAATGGCAGGTGCAGAATTTGGTGATGAGGAGGGATTAGATAATAATAAGGGAGGAATTAGATAAGGAATAGTAAGGACAGTTCTGTGAAGACAGTGGGGTTTGATGGAAAGGACAACTTCAGAAGAGGAAGACAGGTGCAGAGCCACTGTGTATTGGACATGAATTCGGTATACACCATGAATATTTCTTGTGTGTGTGTGTGTGCATGTAGAAGTATATGTATGTTTAATGCGCTTGAAGATGACACTGGATTCAGGGCTTCTAGTTTGCCAGCTTCATCATATACTCAACTATCACCACTGGTAAAAGTTGGTGAAACAAGCTAAACTACCCAATACCACACTGGGTTGAATCAAGTTTATAAGAACTATGAACCTTTAAAGTCCATCTCATTGGATAGAGTTGAAATGCATTCTCTTCTCTACATATGCTGATAACTATAGTATCAGCTTTGGGGCTATCACTTGTGTGTGTTATCAATTAGTTTTTTAGCCAAAGTGCAAAGCAGAGGGCAAATGAGGACTGTAGAGGAAATCGTATTTTCCTTTTGTCATAGTGTTATCAGCGGAGCTAAAAATAATTGATCATCCCAAGAAATCTACAATCTATTTCTAATCCTTGAAATTGAAAATTCCTAAAGTTTTTATTTTAATATTAAAATGAACTTCTTTGAGGGTAGAAGCATACTAGCCAGAAACTATTTTGGCTGTTTGTCCTGATGAGTTCTCTCCATGTAAGTTAAGTAATCTTTAGAAGAACAGGAGGTGCTGATAGAATAATTGTGTTTACCCTTCCCACTTCATGATTTCTTTCTTATAAACATTGTTTTGCATTATTGGGCTCCACGTTCCTTTTTCTCATCTGATGTTTTACAAATATTTTTCTAATTGCCAGAGACAGTGTGGTCCAATAAAGTTAAATTGACTTTGAGTTGAACTTGTTTGTCTGATCTCTTGCCAGAGGTTATAGTCACCCACTTGAACTGACTTTCACTCTGTTTCTTGGTCTCGGTCTCTTTCTCTCTCCCTTTTATGTTCTTTTACCCTCGTGATGTTATCCTTTTCTCTCTCTCTCCCTATCCTAATATACAATCCCAATGTTAATCCTCAAAATGTCTATAAACAAATGATTTAGAAGTATATCTCTATCATTTGTCTACCTACCAACCTAACTACTTACCTATCATCTGTCTCATCCATCCATCCATCCATCCATCTTCCATCCATCCATCTTCCATCTAGATACTTTAGCTATCTAAATCAACACATCAGTATTTAACCCTAGTCACCGGAGGAGGTGCACTAAATGCTTAGAAAACAAGAGTGCTTGGAATAACCCAGTTGTTTGACGTCTGGAAACACTTTACAAACAACCTCCAGGAAAATAACAAAGCAAATAGCACTGGTCTACCACAAGGGAACAGATATGGTGTGTGATCAGTTAACTGCAACCCGCAAATAAACACAGATAGGCAATCCAGAAAGCAAAAGCAGAAACCACATTATTGTCCATCACAGACTGAAGAGTTTAGAGTAAACTTAAAGCCTCCTATGTGTGACTTCTAGACTCTGAAAAGAAGGTTAAAAGCTTCAAGCACTCTTCTTGGTTTTGTATAGTAAGCTCCCGAGCTTCCCTTAACCCCAAAGATCAACATTTATTTTAACATCCACCCACTTTGACCAAAGCCTAAGTCTTGGAAGGCCTAATTCCTGTAGCTTTCTCTTTGACAGCTTTAGGAGAAGAGAGCTGCACGGCACTAAAGAATTTGGTCTCTTGTGGTGCAGTGATAGTTCTTTGATCATATTTCAAGTAATTCCATCTAGGATTGATCTACCAAAAATGCCACCATGAGATATAAATCATTTCTACCCCCAACTTGTTTTTACATGACTATCTCTGGGCTACCATCCCAATTTTTTCAAGATTAATAAACATTCTCTGCTGTTTGAATATGCTTAGCCATTTTTTTTCTTCCTTTAAGGTATACCTGTTGAGTCTCATAACTTTCTTTCACTTAGTCTCTAAGGACAGGTGACCGTCTTCATTTCTGTATCCCATTCCAATAGAAAGGTGTAACTCACATTGATTCTTGTTTCCTATCCCTAATTATAGATTTATTCTCATCTGAATCTATTTGCAAAGTGGGCTTGACCATAATTTACAAAATAAAATAGAAATATTTTTGTTTCTCCTAAGTCTGAAGTAACAATAGACTTCTAATTCTCCCCAAAATTTTATTTTACTCCTTAAAACTTTGGTCCCTTTGATTTCTCTGGGCAGACTGCCTAGTTACGGTGTTTCCGTTTTCTTTTCCATGGACTGGGGCGGGTTGATAGAGGTTATATTAATGTTGCATGAGCAACTGTCTAGAGGGAAGAGAGAACATATTCTGTTTAATATGTTGAGGTGGGGATAAGGATAAAGAAGAAGATACATGAAACATAGCTAACTTATTTGACTAATTAGAATTAGTTGCAGACACAGGACTGATCATCAGCTTTAACTTCTCTTTATGATTCTCTTACAGGAATCTACAAAGTGAACAAGATCCTTCAGAATGAGAGACCAAAGGCCAACATTCAATCTGGAGAGAATGCAACCTTGATAAATTACCCCCTGACGACCCTAAGTGGTATTCTGCTATGAAATAGCAGCATCTCATTCCTCCTGTCCCTGCAAACTTACAAGAATGCCAAAAGAATTCAATCAGAACCATCTTCATGCCCTATTTAACAAAGACAGAAAACATTAAAAGTGAATGCAGTTGGTTGATGCCACCAGTCTCCAGAAACAGGAGAAAAGAGCCTGATACATCATAGTTCAGTTAAGAGAATTCATGAAGTATATTGCAAAGGGGCCAGTGATCAAAAATATGAGAATCTTTTGTCTTCAATGTGTTGTTGATTTCATTCAACTTGTTTTAGATAAGTGATGCTTTTTATTTTTTCACCAGAAACCTTTTATTTAAGGTATACTTCATGCATTTCATAAATACAAATTTAGGAACATAGTGATTCTCCCCACCCTACCCTCCCTCCTACCTGCACTCCCACCCTTCTTCCTCCTTGTTCTCCTAACCCCATTCTTATTTTTACTAGGATCTACTTTCAATTAACTTTGTACACATAAAATTAACCCTACACTAAGTACAGAGTTCAACAAATAGTATGGAAAAAAAAGTGTCCCTCAATAGTTGAGACAAGGGCTGTTCAAAGTCATCACATCTTAAAGTGTCAATTCACTTCTATAAATTGCCTTTTAGGTACTCTGTTAGCACAGATCAGGAAGAACATATAATATTTGTCTTGTTGGAACTGGCTTATTTCACTAAGTATAACTTTCCAGTTGCATCCATTTTGTTGTAAATGACAGGATTTCATTTTTTACCACTGTATAGTATTCTATGGTGTACGTAATCACATAAATTCTTTATCCAGTGTTCAGTTGAGAAGCATCTAGGTTGATTCCATATCTTAGCTATTGTGGATTGGGCTACAGTAAACAGGGGGGTACAGGTAACTCTTTCATAGGCTGATTTAATTTCCATTGGATAAATTCCCAAGAGTGGGATAGCTGGGTCATATGGTAGGTCTATATTCAGATTTTAGCAGTATCTCTATACTGTCTTCCATAGTAGCTGTACCAGTTTACATTCCACCAACAGTGGATTAGGGTACCTTTCCCCCACATTCTTACCAGCTTTGTTGTTTATTGATTTCTGTATGAAAGCCATTCTATCTGGGGTGAGGTAGAACTTCATTGTGGTTTTGATTTGTATTTCCCTGATGGATAGTGATCCTGAGCATTTTTCATGTGTCTGTTGGCCATTTGGATTTCTTCTTTTGGAAAATGCCTGTTTAAGACCTTTGCCCATTTCTTAGCTGGATTGTTTTGATGTTAAGTTCATGAGCATTTTATCTATTCTGGATATTCATCTTTTATCAGTTGCATACTTTACAAATAATTTCTCTCATTCTGTTGGTTGCCTCTTCACTTTGCTGAGTGTTTCTTTTGCAGTACAGAAGCTTCTCAATTGGATGTAATCCCATTTGTCAATTTTGTCTTTGATTTCCTATGCCACTGGGACCTTTTCCAAGAACTGTTTGCCTATGCCAATGTCTTGCAAGCTTTCCTCAGTGTCCTCTAATAATTTCATGGTATCAGGTCATATATTCAGGGACTAAGTAGATTTTTGTGTAAGGTGAAAGAAGTCTTACTTCATACTTCTTCATGCAGAGATCCAATTTTCCCAGCACCATTTATTGAAGAGACATTCCTTGCTCCAGGGATTGGTTTTAGCTCCTTCGTCATTGATAAGTTAGTTGTAGATGTGCTACTTGATTTCTGGAGTTTCTCTTCTGTTGTTGGAAACATTGTTTTTGTGCCAGTATCATGTTGTTTTCATTATAACTTCTCTGTGGTATGTCTTAAAACCAGGTATTGTGATGCCTCCAGCTTTATTACTTTTGGTCATACGGACATTTTGATAATGTTGATTTTTCCAATCCATGAACATGAAAGATTTTTCCATTTTTAAATGTCTTTTTTATTTCTTTCTTTAGTGTTTTGTAATTTTCATCATAGATATTCTTGACACCCTTGGTTAAATATATTCCAAGGTATTTAATTTTTTGTAGCTATTTTGAAAGGGATTGATCTTAGAAGGTCATTCTTAGCCATGGCATTGTCTCTGTATACAAAGGCTATTGATTTTTTTATGTTCATTTTATATCCTGCCACTTTACCAAACTCTTTCATGAGATACAATAGTGTCTTTTTTCTGACAGGCAGAGTGAACAGTGAGAGAGACAGAGAGAAACGTCTTCCTTTTCCGTTGGTTCACACCCCAATGGCCACTGTGGCCAGCGCACTGTGGCCAGCGCACTGTGCTGATCTGAAGCCAGGAGCCAGGTGCTTCTCCTGGTCTCCCATGAGGGTGCAAGGCCCAAGGACATGGGCCATCCTCCACTGTCCTCCCAGACTACAGCAGAGAGCTGGACTGGAAGAGGAGCAACTGGGGCAGAATCTGGCGCCCCAACCGGGACTAGAACCCGGGTGCTGGCACCGCAGGTGAAGGATTAGCCTACTGAGCCACAGCACCAGCCACAATAGTGTCTTAATGGAATCTTTTGGGTCCCCTTTATAGAATCATGTCACCTGCAAATAGGGGTAGTATGATTTCCTCCTTTCTAATTTGTATAGCTTTGATTTCTTTTTTCTTGCCCAATAGCTCTGGCTAATTCTTCCTGGACCATACTGAATAGCAGTGGTGAGAATGGGCATCCTTTTCTGGTTCTGGATTTTATTGGAATGGTTCTATTGTTTCCCTATTTAATAGGATGCTGCCCATTGGTTTGTCATAAATTGTCTTGATTGTTCTGAGGAATGTCCCGTCTATAACTAATTTGCTTAAGGTTTTCATCATGAATGGGTGTTGTATTTTATCAAATGCTTTCTCTTCTATTGAGATAATAATATGGTTTTTGTTCTTCAGTTGTTAATATGACATCACATTTATGGATCTGCAAATGTTGAACCATCCTGCATACCAGGGAAAAATCCCATTTGGTCTGGGTGAATGATCTTTCTGACGTGTTGTTGGATTCGGTTGGCTAATATTTTGTTGAGAAACTTTGCATGTGTTTCCATTAGGGAAATTGGTCTACAGTTCTCTTTCTCTGTTGTATTTTTTTCAGGTTTAGGAATTCAGGTGGTGTTGGCTTCATAGAAGGAATTTGGGAAGATTCTCTTCCTTTCAATTGTTTTGAATAGCTTGAGAAGAATTGGAGTTAGTTCTTCTTTAAATATCTGGTAGAATTCATCAGTGAAGTCATCTGGTCCTGGGCTTTTCTTTGCTGGGAGGGTCTTTATTACTGATTCAATTTCTGTCTTGGTTAATGGTCAGTTTAGGTATTCTTTGTTTTCATATCTCAAGTTTGGTTGGCTGTATGTGTTCAGGAATATCTCCATTTCTTCCAGTTTTTCTGATGTGTTGGCATACAGCTATTTTTAGTAATTCCTGGTGATTCTTTTTATATCTGTGGTATCTATTATTATATTTCCTTTTTTAAAGAAAGGGTAAAATTTAATTCTATATTTAATTATCTATTTTCATGATCATTTATCTGGCTTATTTGGGTTGATGGTAAATAATGGTTATGTGAACATTTTAGTAATATATATTGGAGAACATGTACATTCACACATATTAGGGTATATATACCTGTGTCTCTGGAGCATATATACCTAGAAGTGGAATTGCTTATCACATATATTTCCTTTTTGATCTCTAATTTTATTGATTTGGGTCTTCTTTCTCTCTCTCTCTCTCTCTCTCTCTTTCTCTCTCTCTCTCTCTGTTAATTGGGCCAATGATGTATCAATTTTATTTATTTTTTTCAGAACACCAACTCTTCACTTCACTGATATTTAGTATAGTTTTTTTGGTTTCAGTTTTGTTTATTTCTTTCCTCCTACTTATTTTGGGTTTGGCTTGCTGTTATTTTTCCAGGTGCTGGAGGTACACTGATAACTTGTTTATTTGGTGCCTTTCAAATTCTTGATGTAGACGCCAATTACTATACACTTTCCTCTTAACATTGCTTTGGCTGTATCCAGTAAGTTTTTTTTTTTAAACTTTTTTTTTTGACAGGCAGAGTGGACAGTGAGAGAGAGAGACAGAGAGAAAGGTCTTCCTTTTGCCATTGGTTCACCCTCCAATGGCCGCCACGGCCGGCGCGCTGTGGCCGGTGCACCGCGCTGATCTGAAGCTGGAGCCAGGTGCTTCTCCTGGTCTCCCATGGGGTGCAGGACCCAATCACTTGGGCCATCCTCCACTGCACTCCCTGGCCATAGCAGAGAGCTGGCCTGGAAGAGGGGCAACTGGGACAGAATCCGGCACCCTGACTGGGACTAGAACCCGGTGTGCTGGCACAGCAAGGCGGAGGATTAGCCTAGTGAGCCAAGGCACTGGCTCACTTGTCCATTGGAGGGTTAACCAATGGCAAAGGAAGACCTTTCTCTCTGTCTCTCTCTCTCACTGTCCACTCTGCCTGTCAAAAAAAAAAAAAAAAAAAGGCTGGACAAGTGACAAATTCTTTCAATTTCTTTTTGTTATGGAAGGTCTTTATTTCACCTTCATTCATATGACAGCATTTCAGGATACAGTATTCTGAGTTGACAGTTTATTTTCTCTTTAGACATGGGCTATATCTCAATGTTCTATCCTAGTCTGTAGGGTTTCTGATGAGAAGTCAGCTGTGTGTCTAATTGGAAATCTTCTGAAAGTAATCTGTAATTTATCTCATGCATATTTTAGAATCTTTTCTTTATTTTTTTACTGAGAAAAGTATGACTACAGTGTGTCATGGTGAAGTTTTTTTGTGGTCATATCTATTAGTCATTCTATATGCTTCCTATACTTTGTTGTCCCTTTCTTTATCCAAATAGGGGTAAAAGGGGCTTGTAATCCATACTCTTTTTCTACACCTTCAGGAACTCCTAAGACTTGTATGTTGGGTCATTTAATATCATCTCATAAATCTCCAACATTATTATTAATTTTTCTAATTTCTTCTTGTTTTTTTCTTTTTCTTTTCTTTTTTTTTTTTTTCGGTATGAGTTTAAAACTTCCAGAGATTTGTCATCTATCTTGGATATCTTTTCTTCTTCTGTTGTTAAGGATTTCCACTACATTTTTTATTTGATCTATTGAATTTTTCATTTCTAATGTTTCATTTTGATTTCTCTTTTTTTTTTTTTTTTTTTTTTTTTGACAGGCAGAGTTAGACAGTGAGAGAGAGAAAGACAGAGAGAAAGGTCTTCCTTTTTTTTTTTCATTGGTTCATCCCCCAAGTGGCCTCTACGGCCGGCGTGTTGCAGCTGGTGTGCTGCACCGTTCTGAAGCCAGGAGCCAGGTGCTTCCTCCTGGTCTCCCATACAGGTGCAGGGCCCAAGGATCTGGGCCATCCTCCACTGCACTCCTGGGCCACAGCAGAGAGCTGGACTAGAAGAGGAGCAACAGGGACAGAATCCGGCTCCCCAACCAGGACTGGAACCCAGGGTGCCAGTGCTGCAGGTGGAGGATTAGCCAAATGAGCCACGGCACCAGCAATTTCTCTTTAAAATTTCAATTTCATGGGAAAAATTTTCTTTTGTGTCCTGTGTAGATTTCTTTAATTTGTGGATTTGCTTATGATTACTTCTAAGTAATCCTATGATGGGTTTTTTGAATTTCATTTCTAGCATTTCTTCCATCTCTTTGTCTTTACATTCTAGTATTGAAATGTTATGTTGCCTTGGGGGCATGATGTTGTCTTCCTTATTCTTGTTTCTTGAATTTCTGCATTTATTTTTAGGTATTTGTGGAGATACTTCTCATTGTTGTTTTTTTCCCTGTGACAGCTTTTATCTTTGGACTATGTGTCTGTGGCTTAGGAGAGTGTCTGCTTTTTCAGTGAATACTCAGAGGTGTGTGCTGGGTGTGGCTAAGGAGCTGTATTCAGTGCTCCAATGTTTAGGGAGTATCCAAGATGATACCCAAATTGGGCATAGGAAATCTCTCTCTCTCTATTTTTTGTTGGAAGGGAGGGTTTGATCAGCTGTGTTAGCATAGCTCACATTCACCTCATTTCCTCCAAGGCAACCAATGTCATGCACCAGCCCCAGTGGGTGAAATATTCATCCAGAACCACACAAAGGATCCATGCAGTCTTCAGTATGTGTCAGGGAATGGGACAGCCTGGCCAGCTGTGCCCCTCCCGACATGTACAAGCACAAGAAGTTTAGTGCTGGGCTTTTTCCACCCTGCCCGTTGCTAATTGCAAGATCCTGTTTTGACTTTAAGCATCCTGTTATTGCATGTTTCCCACACTTACTCTTGCTGAGTTGGTAACATGTTTTCCGTGGATCTTATATAAACAGGTGGACGGTGGGCGGGATATATAAGAGGGTTGGAGGAGGCGAAGACGGCGGGCGTTCGCGACATGTAATGCGAGTCTGCTGAAAAATAAAGTGGAAGCTGAAAAGCCGATAAACGCGTCTGGTGTCTCCGAGGTCTCGCCAGCATTAACCTATCCGGAAGGTGTACGCCTGCAACTGATGCCGTGACTCGGATCGCTGCGACACGGAAAGAAGGTAAGAAAAAAAAGTCTATAGACGGGAGTCTAGGGGAAAAAGCCTAGGAATACTGCGGTACAATGGGGAACACACAGTCCACCACGAAAATGCACCTATTGATTAGCCGCCTTTTAAAGGCAACAGGGACGCCCATAAAGAGTGTAGCTGTGTGCAATTTTATGAGGATACTATATAAAACTTGTCCTTGGTTTGTTGAAGAAGGAGATTTATCACAGGTTCGGTGGAGACGGGTGGGACGTGAATTGCGAAACGCTGGAGTCGAGGAGGGAGTGATCCGCTTGTGGTATCTAATAGATACTGCTTTACAGTCAGAGGATGACCAGATCGGGGAACTCTTAGATGAAGGCTCCAAACTACTGGAGGAGCTCAGCGAAGACTGCCATGATAGTAGCGAAAAAGGAGATAGTATAGAGGAACAAAGGATGGAAGCAAGCGGAGGAGCCCGACCAAAAGCGAAACATCCGCAGACACTGGGATCGCTTCCACTATACCTGGAGTTGCCCTTAATGCCCTCCGCTCCTCCTTACGAACCACCCCGTCATCCTATGCGCTGTTGCTGTTTTGCCGGCAATGCTTCCAGTGAGATGAGGCCCATAGTTTTAGAGTCTGGGCCGGAGAAACAGACTAGAAGGCAAATACTTGAAAACAAAAGTGCTCGTAAAGACGATGAAGCCGCTTTTTTTATAAATACTGGGGATTCAACTCCCCACCCACCGCGGCGCCTGAAACCAAATTGGGCAGAGTTCTTTAACCCCCATCAGATCTTTCCAGTGACCGAAGACCGCCAAGGAAATCGCGGGTGGACTCCGGTCAACTTTACAGCATTAAAAGAGCTGCAAAAGGCAGTGACTCTCTACGGGCCACATGCTAACTTCACCAAAGCTATCCTAGGAACCTTAGGCACTCAGGGCCTAGTCCCTGAAGATTGGAGAAATGTCTGCAAGGCAGTCCTTTCAGGGGGAGATTATCTCTTATGGTCAGCCGCTTATAGGGAACTAGCTCGTACTCAGGCGGCGCAAAACCGAGCTGATGGGCAACCTGCCTGGAATGAGGACATGTTAAACGGAGAGGGAGCATTCCATGCAGAAGCGGTGCAAGCTCGGTGTCCCCGGGAGGTATTACAACAAATAAGAGATATAGCCTTGAGGGCCTGGAAGGTAGTGCCAAAAAAAGGGGAAGTTAAACACAGTCTGACTAAGATAATACAAGGACCGACCGAGCCTTATGCAGATTTTTTTTTTTTTTTTTTTTTTGGACAGGCAGAGTGGACAGTGAGAGAGAGAGACAGAGAGAAAGGTCTTCCTTTGCCGTTGGTTCACCCTCCAATGGCCGCCGCAGCCGGCGCGCTGCGGCCGGCGTACCGCGCTGATCCGATGGCAGGAGCCAGGAGCCAGGTGCTTTTCCTGGTCTCCCATGGGGTGCAGGGCTCAAGCACCTGGGCCATCCTCCACTGCACTCCCTGGCCACAGCAGAGGGCTGGCCTGGAAGAGGGGCAACCGGGACAGAATCCGGCACCCCGACCGGGACTAGAACCCGGTGTGCCGGCGCCGCTAGGCGGAGGATTAGCCTAGTGAGCTGCGGCGCCGGCTGCCTTATGCAGATTTTATTAACTGCCTTTATGAAGCTGCGGGCAATCTGTTTGAGTCTCCTGAAGAGGCCGCACCCTCGCTGAGATGACTGGCATATGAAAATGCTAATAAGACATGTCGCTCCTCGCTAAGGCCTTGGCAACATAAGGACATCCCTACCTTTATGAAAATTTGCAGAGATGTCATGGATGATGCTGCCTCTGGGGCTCATGCTGCTATGGCAATGGCTAAGGCCAATAGAGCGAGTGACCGCAAAATGTTTCGCTTGCGGCCAACCCGGACATGTGAAAAAGGAATGTAGACAACATAAGCCCAGCAAACGACAGCCAGGATTATGCCCTAAATGTGGGAAAGGTAATCATTGGGCCAGTGATTGTTATTCTAAGACTGATAGAGCAGGAAACCCCATTCCCCAAGAGTCAAAAAACGGGAGAGGGGCCCCAGCAAACCGGGGCCCGAAGCAAAATTGGGTGCGCCAGCAATCAAAAAAGGGGGATCAGGAACAGTAAGCTGTTTCGAATTGAGGCCAACGGAGTCTCAAATATTAACTCCAGCTATGGGTCCTCAAATCATTGATGTAGTCCCTACTAAAAATTCTCTTCCCAATACTGGCTTCGGACTAGTGATTGGACGAGCCACCAATTTTCAGCGCGGACTCCAAATTCAGCCAGCAATAGTAACTTTCCCCACATGCAAACCTAAAGTTATCGTTCAAGCCACCTTAGGTGCAGCTATCGTAGATAATGATAGACCCCTAGCACAACTACTATGCTGGGAAAAAATTAGAGATCAGAGAGCTAAACAAGGAAGTAATTTTGCAGCACTCTCCTTATCATTGGAAAACAGACCACTTTGGCCTCTTGTCATTCAGGGAAAAACAATACAAGGCTTGTTAGATATTGGGGCTGATGTAAGTATTATAGCCGCAGACGACTGGCCTCCCTCCTGGCCAACACAAGAGTCAGAGAATACACTGGTAGGGTTGGGTACTACCCATGCTCCACCTAGGAGTGCCAGCATCCTCACTTGGACCGACAATGAAGGCCATTCTGGACAGTTCCAACCATATATCTGTAAGCTGCCAGTTACCCTGTGGGGACGAGACGTCCTACAGGAATTAAGACTTACCTTGACTAATGAAAAGGGAAAACAACAAGGATCACAGGCTGTGTGGAACATCATGACACGAATGGGATATAAAGGTGGAGGCCTGGGAGCTAGGGAACAGGGTATTACAATGCCCATTAGTCCAAAAGGAGAAAAGGACAGGCATGGACTGGGTTTCCAAGAGGGGCCACCGCACTGCAGCCAATCCCTATAACTTGGCTCTCCTCTAAGCCAGTGTGGATTTTGCAGTGGCCCCTTATAGAAGAAAAATTGGCTGCTGTAAAAACCTTAGTAGAGGAACAATTAGGGGCAGGACATCTTCAGCCATCTACTTCTCCTTGGAATACTCCTATCTTTGTGATTAAAAAGAAATCAGGTAAATATCACCTACTTCATGATTTAAGAGCTATAAATAAACAAATGCAACCTATGGGAGCCACTCAACCCGGCCTCCCCGTTTTAACCATGCTACCTAGAGAATGGAAACTAATAGTAGTTGATATAAAGGATTGTTTTTTCTCTATCCCCCTAGCCAAGGAAGATAGACGTTTTGCCTTTACAATTCCCTCTATAAATCATATAGGACCCAATGCTCATTTTGAATGGACGGTATTGCCACAAGGAATGACTAATAGTCCCACATTATGTCAAATATATGTTGCTAAGGCTATTGCACCTGTAAGAAAATTATTTCCACAAATGACAATAGTACACTACATGGGTGATATTCTATTGGCTGCTCTTAACCAGGAAGAATTAGATAAAGCCTTCTTTGCATTAGAGCAATCCCTAAACAATTATAATCTTATCTTATCCCCTGAAAAGATTCAACGAGTTCCTGCAGTACAATATTTAGGACTACGGATTACCCCTACCACAGTAAAGCCTCTTGATTCTCCACTCATCATGTTAAAACCTTAAATGACTTACAAAAATTGTGTGGAAATTTAAACTGGATTCGGCCTTATTGTAAAATGACTACTGAAGAAATGCACCCTTTGTTCCGACTTCTGGAAGGCAATGCATGCCTAAATTCACCCAGACAACTTAAAAAGAAGGCAAAAGCAGTATTAAAAAATTTTGAACAGCGCCTTAAGAGCACCGCTATGCAGCGGTGTGACCCCACTATGCCCTTAAGTATTTTGGTGTTCATACAAAGTCATTATCCCTATGCTTTACTCTGGCAAGAAGGACCATTGTTGTTTATATACCCACATAACCATATGCCCAGATCTATTACCTCCTATGTGGAGGCTATGGAAAATTTAGTTTTACAAGCCATCCACTGAGTCGTAGAAATTGCAGGGAGAAGATCACAATCCTGCATTCTTCCATTAGTCTGTAGTCATTCAGGAGTGGGCTAAGGAAACTTGGCAATGGTCCCACATCACCATCACCCTTGACATAAGTGTAGATAACCATTATCCCAATCACCCCTTTATTAGATTTTGCGACACGGTACCCTTACACTATTTTAAAAGAGTTTATTCTAATCCCATTCCCAAAGCACCCATAGCTTTTACTGATGGAGCAAAAGGAGGTACCGGGGTGGCTATTTTACAAGGTCAGGTGCATCATGCAGTTACTGCATCTCCCTCACCTCAACATGCAGAGCTAGCTGTAGTGGCTAAGTT
The DNA here is from genome assembly GCF_964237555.1 of Oryctolagus cuniculus. Classification (NCBI taxonomy): domain Eukaryota; kingdom Metazoa; phylum Chordata; class Mammalia; order Lagomorpha; family Leporidae; genus Oryctolagus; species Oryctolagus cuniculus. Next base: position 20,599,871 of record NC_091439.1, read on the forward strand.
ATTAAATATGGTTAAGGGTCCTCTTAATATCGTTTCTGATAGCTTATATGTTGTTAATGCTGTTAAGAGGCTAGGCTCCCCTTCGTTAATATCCAAAAGTTCTACAGTGTTTCCTTATTTTGAGCTTGTTCAGCACACTTTATTTAGGAGATCAGATCCCATTTTTATCACCCATATTAGAGCACATACCTCCCTGCCAGGTCCTCTCACCGCGGGAAACGCCCTTGCCGATCAAGATTCCCACTTCCTTTTAGCTTGCACTGCCATGGAACAGGCAATGGAATATCACAAACTTTGGCATGTTAATAGTAAGACCTTAAGTATGAGGTTTAATATCCCTATTCGTAAAGCTAAATCTATTGTCCAAAATTGCGAAAAATGTGTTATTCATCAGCCTGTTACTATGCCCACTGGAGCTAATCCCCGGGGCCTTTATCCATGTCACATTTGGCAAATGGATGTAACGCATATCCCTGCCTTTGGCAAGCTATCCTGTGTCCATGTTACGGTGAATACTTACTCAGGAGTAGTTATGGCTACCGCCGCCGCCAAAGAGTCCACTTCCCATGTAATGCAACATATGTTACAATGTTTTGCTTCTTGGGGAATTCCTAATATAATAAAAACTGATAATGGACCTGCTTATACTTCTAAGGCTTTTGCTGAGTTTTTAGCAACTTTTCATATCTCTCATTTAACCGGCATCCCATATAACCCTACTGGACAAACCATTGTGGAACGCACTAATCTGTATCTGAAAAATTTTGTATTAAAACAAAGAGGGGGAATAGGGGCACTATCCCATTCCCCTAAAGACATTCTCAACCTCGCCTTACCATAAATTTTTTAAATAAAAAAGCTGATGGTCTCACCCCGGCAGAACGTCATGTAATCTTGGAACATACCCCCAATAGTAATAAACCCCATGAACTGACAGAAGCTCAGCCACACGTTAGAAAAATGATTATGTGGAAAGACCCACAAGATAACAAATGGAAAGGCCCATACCCATTAATAAGAAGGGTATGAGGCGCTGTTTGTTTTCTCCCACAGGAAGAAAAAAATCCAATCTGGACTCCAGAAAAACGGACAAGAACAATAGAGTGGCAAGATGATCGTGATCCTACTCCTACTAATAATGACACCACTGTCACCGACGATGGCCAAGCTGGATGAGTATTGGGGTCTCTTGAGAGCCCTACCTCTCCCTCTACCTGTTTATTTGCATAACTCTACCATAGGTGAAAGATTCGGAGTGCCTTACAATAGTCTTGTCAATTCTTCCCATCAGGGCCAGGTTAACTTATCCATCCACCTTTCGGGAGCGCTATGCTTCCATAAGCCTAAGTTTGGTGCATATCTTTGTGGTTATAATTATACCAGCTTTCCTACGCCATGTATTAATTTGGCCACTTATTCCATGGGAGATGTTATCAACTGGAATGAGTCAGGTAGTTCTTACACAGCCAATATTACAGGGGAACTTATAGCCTTTCGATCTGAGTCGCTACCTCTCAGGTGCCAGGAGTGTCACAGACCATTTGCTCCTTACCCTCCTACCAATCCACTTCCTTCTTGCACTCCTCAGGCACCCCCAATTCTCCAGCTGATCGATTCCATGTTGCTCCTTAATGTTAATTTCTTTGCACCTTCTTGATTTGCCTTTTCATCACCCAACGATCATCCCCTGTTTTTCTTCAGCCTCCCTTCTTTTGGTATCACTGTAATGCTACTAATAATACTTGCACTACAGGAGTTATTTCCTCATGTGTTAAAGGAAAATTAAGTGAAGCGGAAACACTGGTGGTTGTGCAGATTCCTATTTGGGTTCCTGTACCAGTTGTGGTGTCTGAGAAGGACTTCTCTATGGCTGTTCGACACAGGAGAGACTTTGGAGTCACCGTGGTCGTCGTTGCAGTAATTGTGGCGTTATCAGCTGGTTAGGTCGCTATTGGCATGGCCGTGAGCCAAACCTCCACACTGTCCACACTTGATAGCATCACAAGATCTACCGCCCAGGCACTTGATGATATACTGCTATTCAGCTGTTACTGAATGGATTTATAGCAAGATTAGGCCTGGTTGGCATACCCTGTGTTATTCGATCTACTGCAGTTTGTGTTACCACCTACCCCTACAAGCACTTTTCATTTGCCGCTAATCAGTCCCATCTTATGGGTAGCATGTTAAATGGTAGTTGGAATCCAATTAAACAATGGGCTGCTATTATAGGGTTGGCTTTTATTGTGCTTATAACAGGATCAATTATTGTTCGGATCTTGCAAGGGCTGTTAATACGCAAATGGTGGTTAAACAAGCCAGCTAACATTCAATAACCAGTACCCCATGCAAAATGGACAGATTCAGGTGTGGCTGAATCTGCTGGAATGGTAGTCAAAGACGGGTAAGTTCTGAGAGGTCTTCAAGGCAACCTAAGACAGGGCATGAACGCTCCCTCCACACCTCATGTTCATGTGCCAATGACAGGTAAGCCTGATAGATGCTCTTGGTCACCTAAGACAGGCACAGTACCACTCCATTTTGCAAAGAAATAAGGGGGAGATGTCGGGGAACGGGATAGCCTGGCTAGCTGTGCCCCTCCCGACATGTACAAGCACAAGAAGTTTAGTGCTGGGCTTTTTCCACCCTGCCAGTTGCTAATTGCAAGATCCTGTTTTGACTTTAAGCATCCTGTTATTGCCATGTTTCCCACACTTACTCTTGCTGAGTTGGTAACATGTTTTCCATGTACGGTGGGCGGGATATATAAGAGGGTTGGAGGAGGCGAAGACGGCGGCCTTTTGCGACATGTAACGCGAGTCTGCTGAAAAATAAAGTGGAAGCTGAAAAGCCGATAAACACGTCTGGTGTCTCCGAGGTCTCGCCGGCGTTAACCTATCCGGAAGGTGTACGCCTGCAAGTATGATCACAGATTCCACATCAACGACCTTACCCATACAGTTAGTGAGCCCTGAGCATATGGAGCCCCCCACAGCAACTGCCAGAAGACCGAGCCATACCCTATGCCCTCCCATTCAACCAGAGTGTTTTCAAAGTCCCGATACACAAGGCTCCCACAGTCATGGATATCCAGCTTCTGTCAGTGCTCCCAGCCAGACCCAGGTGTCTCTTTTTGGCAGGTTGCTGGTCACGTGGACACAAAGCTGTAGCGGCTGTTACATATGTCCAAGATGGCGCCCACCCTCTCTGAGCTGGTTACAGGACCCCATTATTGGGTGGGTGGGAAGAGAGAAACTTGCCCTTTTTTTCCCTCTAGGTTGGCAGGTACACTGTCCCCCACAGTCTCCAAACTGGACTCATACCAGGCTCTCCCTTCAGCTTTATCGCCTGTGGCTTGGGCTGCTGTAATCTGGTCTAACTTATTCTTCAAAGCTGGTGCTGAAGCTCCCATCTGCTGGGGTCCTGTGTCGTGTACGTGTTCATGCTGTGCACCCACACCCTCCACACAGATCCTCAGCACCCCTCTAACTTGCATGGAGTTCTCACTGCGGTTTTCTCACTAACTCTTCCATGAGAGTGCACTCACTCCACTTTTTATAACTATCTTCCCTTAGACTACAGCCATAAGCTCCTTCCCTATTCTGCCATCTTGAGATCAATTTCTTCTTTTAAAAAGATGGTTACATGAGACCAGCACTGTGGCATAGCTGGTAAGGCCACCGCTTGCAGTGCTGGCATCACGTATGGGCACCAGTTTGAGTCCCAGCTGCTCCGCTTCCCATCCAGCTCTCTGCTATGGCCTGGGAAAGCATTGGAAGATGGTCCAGGCCCATGGGCTCCTGCACCCATGTGAGAGACCAGGAGGAGGCTCCTGGCTCCTGGCTTCAGATCAGCACAGCTCCAGCCATTACGGCCATCTGGGAAGTGAACCAGCAGATGGAAGACCTCTCTCTCTCTCTCTCTCTCCCCCTCTCCTCTCTCTGTGTAACTCTGACTTTCAAGTAAATAAATAAATCTTTAAAAAATATGGTTACTAAAAGGTCTCAGTATGAATCCCAGATGTCCACCTCCTGGTGGGAATACTGAAGCAGGAATGGGAGTTCTCTATTCATTTTTGCACATAAACTAGAGCCAGCACTTAGCACTATTGTTCCTCTCGCAGCTGTACCTTTGGAATGGAATACAGATGGGCATCAGTCCTTATCTTGTGGAAGCCAAGGATGCTACACTTCTAGAAGCCTTTCACCAAGGAGTGAATTTTCTTGAAAGGTGAGGGTCAGAGGTGACAGCAAGGTTATAAATTGAGACTGAAGAAAGAACGGTTGAGGGCTGAGGCTAAATATAAGGGCAAGAGAGTCAGGTTATAGGAGAAAGTGTCATTGATAAGGATCTCTGCCATCAGAAAGTCTACAGCATAAAATGACTATTATTTTTGTTGAGACTTATTTACTTATTTCACTAGTCATTTCTTCATTCTACAAATACTAGTTGAAGAGTTACTATGAACCAGCCACCACTCTAAGTATTGTTATAAAGAAGACAATGTCCTTTCCTTAATGGGCAGGTTTCTTTTTTTTTTTTAACTTTTATTTAATGAATATAAATTTCCAAAGTACGACTTATGGATTACAATGGCTTCCCCCCCATACCGTCCTTCCCACCCACAACCCTCCCCTTTCCCACTCCCTCTCCCCTTCCATTCACATCAAGATTCATTTTCGATTATCTTAATATACAGAAGATCAGCTTAGTATACGTTAAGTATGGATTTCAACAGTTTGCTCCCACACAGAAACATAAAGTGAAAAATAATAGATGATTTTTTTTAAATGATGATGAAATCAGAGCAGACCTATTGTCATGTTTAATCCCAGTGAGAGTCAAGTTGGGAATTGATAATTTCTTCTTTTTTTTTTTTACAGAGGATCAGTTTAGTATGCATTAAGTAAGGATTTCAACAGTTTGCACCCCCATAGAAACACAAAGTGAAATATATTGTTTGAGTACTCGTTATAGCATTAAATCTCAATGCACAGCACATTAAGGATAGAGATCCTACATGAGGAGTAAGTGCACAGTGACTCCTGTTGTTGACTTTACCAATTGACACTCCTGTCTATGGCATCAGTAATCTCCCTCTGCTCCAGTCATGAGTTTCCAAGGCTATGGAAGCCCTCTGAGTTCTCCGACTCTTATCTTGTTTAGACAAGGTCATAGTCAAAGTGGAGGTTCTCTCCTCCCTTCAGAGAAAGGTACCTCCTTCTTTGAAGACCTGTTCTTTCCACTGGGATCTCACTCACAGAGATCTTTTGCCAGAGTGTCTTGGCTTTCCATGCCTGAAATACTCTCATGGGCTTTTCAGCCAGATCCGAATGCCTTTAGGGCTGATTCTGAGGCCAGAGTGCTATTTAGGACATCTGCCATTCTATGAGTCTGCTGAGTATCTCACTTCCCATGTTGGATCACTCTCCCCTTTATTTATTCTATCAGTTAGTGTTAGCAGGTACTAGACTTGTCTATGTGCTCCCTTTGACTCTTAGTCCCTCCACCATGACCAACTGTGAACTGAAATTGATCACCTGGAACAGTGAGATGGCATTGGTACATGCCACCTCGATGGGATTGAATTGGAATCCCCTGGTATGCTTCCAACTCCACCACTTGGGGCAAGTCAGCCTGAGCATCTCCCAAATTATACATCTCTTCCCTCTCCCATTCCCACCACCATGTTCAACAGGGATCACATTTCAGTTAATTTTCAACACTTAAGAATAACTGTGCATCAATTACAGAACTAAACCAGTCATATTAAGTAGAACAGATAAAAAAAAACTACTAAGAGGGATAATGTATTAAGTTGTTCATTAACAGTCAGGGCTATGCTGATCAAGCCACCATTTCCCATAGTGTCCACCTCACTCCAACAGGTTTCCCTCTTGGTGTTCAGTCAGTCGTCACCGATCAGGGAGAACATATGGTATTTGTCCCTTTGGGACTGGCTTATTTCACTCAGCATGATGTGTTCCAGATTCCTCCATTTTGTTGCAAATGACTGGATTTCGTTGTTTCTTACTGCGGTATAGTATTCTAAAGAGTACATATCCCATAATTTCTTTATCCAGTCTACCGTTGATGGGCATTTAGGTTGGTTCCAGGTCTTAGCTATTGTGAATTGAGCTGCAATAAACATTAGGGTGCAGACCTCTTTTTTGTTTGCCAATTTAAATTCCTTTGGGTAAATTCCAAGGAGTGGGATGGCTGGGTCGAACGGTAGGGTTATCTTCAGGTTTCTGAGGAATCTCCAGACTGACTTCCATAGTGGCTTGACCAGTTTGCATTCCCACCAACAGTGGGTTAGTGTCCCTTTTTCCCCACATCCTCTCCAGCATCTGTTGTTGGTAGATTTCTGCATGTGAGCCATTTTAACCGGGGTGAGGTGAAACCTCATTGTGGTTTTGATTTGCATTTCCCTGATTGCTAATGACCTTGAACATTTTTTCATGTGCCTGTTGGCCATTTGGATTTCCTCTTTTGAAAAATGTCTATTGAGGTCCTTGGCCCATCTCTTAAGTGGGTTGTTTGTTTTGTTGTTGTGGAGTTTCTTGATCTCTTTGTAGATTCTGGTTATTAACCCTTTATCTGTTGCATAGTTTGCAAATATTTTTTCAATGGGCAGGTTTCTTTCACAATATAGTGAATGGGAATGGAAAATTTTAGACAGACACGAACACTTTTGTGCATGTGTAATTTCAAATTATGATAAATGTTATGAAGGATTGACAGGGCAGATTAGTAGGTAGCAGAAATATGAAAGGAGAGCATAGTAGATGTGGCTAGTTGGTTCAAACAATGTTTATTCTAAAATACTTCTAATTGCAGAAGCCAGAATTTAAAAGTATATTTTTAGACTCCATTGAAGCAAGAGTTCTGAAAGTGGTATAGATTTCATCAGCCATCTGTACTCATAAAAGACTTGAGAAGCAGAGTCATAAGACACAAATTTTTCTCAAAAGTATCTAGAAGGTAATGAATGGCTCTCAAGCCAGTAGTTATATGCAGACTGTTCCTGGAGGCAACAACTGTAGCCCTCGCAGTCTAGTTCCTGTATCTGTGGCTGTGATGGTGTGTTCTTGAGCCAGCAGTTCTGAGAGTGTTTCTTGATCACCCAATTTCTTTTTATAAAAAAAAAGAGAGGGTAGGCAGATTTATTGTGATAAAATGGTAAACATGTTAGTCATAGAGTTCTGGTTTTATAATAAAATATAAAATTTATAGGATTGAGTTATAATTATTTTTGAAAATACAATGACCTGCCGGCGCCGCGGCTCACTAGGCTAATCCTCCGCCTAGCGGCGCCGGCACACCAGGTTCTAGTCCCGGTCGGGGCGCCGGATTCTGTCCCGGTTGCCCCTCTTCCAGGCCAGCCCTCTGCTGTGGCCAGGGAGTGCAGTGGAGGATGGCCCAGGTGCTTGGGCCCTGCACCCCATGGGAGACCAGGAAAAGCACCTAGCTCCTGGCTCCTGCCATTGGATCAGCGCGGTGCGCCGGCCGCAGCGCGCCGGCCGCGGCGGCCATTGGAGGGTGAACCAACGGCAAAGGAAGACCTTTCTCTTGTCTCTCTCTCTCACTGTCCACTCTGCCTGTCAAAAAAAAAAAAAAAAAAAAAGAAAGAAAATACAATGACCTATCACACAGATCAATAATAATTATATCAAATATTAGACTGTTAAGGAATGTTCCTTTTGTGTGTGATTCGAAATCATGGATCCTTGAGTCTAGTGGCTTTCAGATTCCTGGTGTTCATGGTTGTAGAATATTTTTAAAAGATAATTTTTGTGATAATAAAATATTTCAAAAAGAATTTTTAAAATCACTATTTTAGTCAGTTTTATAGGTAAATATCACTGAGCAAGTGCTATAAAAATGCCTAATCTAATCTGATCACCCTGTTTCTTATCTGATAGTTTCTCAGGCTAGTAATGTAAGAAAATGAAAGCAAAGAATACAAGGCCTCTTGAGACCAGTGCTTGGGACTTGCACTTCTACCATATTCTGTTGGTCAAAGCAAGTGAGACAAACCCAGATTCCCTTCTTACTGAAGGCAAATCCATAGTCATTTAGCAAAGGAGCATGGGAAAAACTGTTGTTCTCATCTTTTAATGCGATCTACCAGAAATATTTCAGTGGAAATATCATATAGACAATTATGACTCTGAGACAGAAAAGAGAAGGTTTAGTTCACATGGATGACTTTATTGCTATGTGGTCATCCAATAAATGAGCACAAACTCAGTTACTTATCTGTTTTATTAAATATTACTATTTTCAGAATATGTTTTCTCATTCAAAATGCAGCTTATTTAGATAATATAAATACTGTACTGATTATATATTGCTCTGCAACAAATTAGCTCCCCAACTGAGCTCAAAAACAAACATTGAATGTCTTACAGTTTTGATGAGTTGGTTAGTAATTCAGATGGTTTTTATCTTTCCTGAAGCTGGAGGCTAGTTCTTGACCAGGGCTGGTGTCCTTTAAAGGACTGACTGGGGCTGGAAGAGCTACTTTTAAGATGACTTTATTGGCCGGCGCCATGGCTCACTTGATTAGTCCTCTGCCTTCAGTGCCGGCATCCCATAAAGGCACCAGTTCTAGTCCCAGTTGCTCTTCTTCCAGTCCAGCTCTCTGCTGTGGCCTGGGAAAGCAGTGGAGGATGGCCCAAGTGCTTGGGCCCCTGCAACCTGCATGGGAGACCAGGAAGAAGCACCTGGCTCCTGGCTTCAGATTGGCACAGCTCCGGTCATAGCAGCCATTTGGGGAGTGAAACAACAGAAGGAAGACCTTTCTCTCTGTCTTTCTCTCTCATTCTCTATAACTCTACTTGTCAAATAAAAAAAATGACTTTATTTACATGGCTGTTGGTAGAAATACTTAGTTCCCTGACTCATAGTTCTAGCTTCAGAGTTGCTTGAGTGTTTTCCCAAACAATAACACCTGGGTTGCCCAAGAGAGAGAGGTCAAAGAGCTGGGAGCACGTACACATTAATGTATGATCTCACTTTATTTATGAAATTGAAACAATTCCTAACATATATTTCTCGTGAAAATAAAGTGACTTGTACATTGATATTTATTAAATAGGACTTAGCATATTGTACTCTCAAAAACTAAATCTTGGTTCTGTTTTCTCCACTTTTTCTTTTCCTTTCTCCTTTTCCACATCCTTTCTTTTCATTTGTAACTGTTATGGCACAGAACTTTACAGTTTATTTGACAACTAATATCCTCTTTTCTTCCAGAGGTTACATGGGCCAGCCCCACCATTCTAGATGATATTGTTTCCTATCAAGCAAATCAACAAAGATGGAAATGTCAGTTTCTCTGAATGAACCTGCATAAGTGTGGATAGTGGTCACAAACTTATCACTCACTGGACAGAAGAAACATAACTTACTACTGTAAGTCTTCTATCCTTGTTCCTGCGCTCGCTGCTCCCACCCTCCCTTCCCCTGTGCTGGACACATAAAGCTCCTTCACTGATGACTTCTCAGATCCTGACTATGGGTAGAAACTTTGCTTCGGGAAGTATCTGCCTTTCTCCTCCCCAAGGATGAGCATGGACATGGAAGAGATGACAGAGCCTTGAGGAGGCCGGGAAGAGGCTATCTATGTTCCCTGTTTTGTCCTTGCAAGTGCTCATGGAGGGGAGGCTGGGCTTAGCTGGTCCTTAAGTGCCTATGTTGTCTGCTGACAACAAGAAAGATAGGGTCAGGTGCTACTGTCATTTGGGGGCACTGTTGGTGACTATGCCCCATGATAGTGGAGTCCATGTTCTGGGTTACTTGCCTTTGAATGGAAAATTGATGCATTACATGGCTTTTTCCTCGCACCCCAGACATTCCCTTGTCCCTTGCTCTCTGGGCACCTGTGGATCTCTCCATTTCTACCACAGCATGTGGGAATTTCTGGGTCATGATTTTCCCTTGTGTAGGTTAAAAGGATCCTGTGCTCTCTCCAGACACCTTCTCCTGCCACTTCTCATATTCCACGTTGGGTGTAGCACCCAACCATATGTGGTTGTAGGTAGTTCTATTCCCACCATAAAAATGACCTTGGCCTTGGTGGCTTCCATCAACCCACATTTATTGTCTTACAGCTCTGAAGGTCAGAAGTCCAAGACAGATCTCACTGAACTAAAATCAACACAGGTCTACATGCCTTTCTGGTGGGTTGTTTCTTCCAGAATGTAGAACCCACATACATGCCTGGGTTCCTTCCTCTGTCTTCGGAGCCAGCAATGCATGCGTATTTCTGATTCTGGGTCCCTCATCACATTATTTTCACTGGCCACATATAATTTGGCAAGTGTCTGTGCTTTTAGGGTTTACGTGATTAGATTTTTGCCTGTCTGGATAATCCAGTGTAATATACTTTAAAAAAAAAAAGATTTATTTATTTATTTGAAAGACAGAGTTACCAGTGTAATATTCTAACTTTAAGGCCCTTAATCTTTGTTTTAAAAAGTTATTTATTTATTTATTAAAGGGAACACATTTCATGTATTTCACATATACAATTTTAAGAGTATAATTATAGTTTTTGCCCTCCTTTTTTTCTTATTTTTCTTTTAATTTTTACAGTTTCATACTTTCAATTTTCTTTATAATCACAAGCTTAACCCTCCACTAAATTAGGAATTCAACAAATAGTTAGTAGAAAAACCACTCTTCCTCAAGAATATAGACAAGGACTATGACCTTGTCTAAATAAGATCGAAGTCAGCGAACCCAAGAGGCTTCCATAGCCTTGGCAACTCATGACAAGAGCCTAGGGAGATTACTGACACCATAAACAAGAGTGTCAAATTGTTAAGTCAACAATAGGAGTCACTGTGTACTTACTCCTTATGTGGGATCTCTGTCCTTAATGTGTTATCCAATGTGAATTAATGCTATAACTAGTACTCAAACAATATTTTACACTTTATGTTCTGTGTGGGTGCAAACTAATGAAATCTTTACTTAATATATACTATATCGATCTTCTGTATATAAAGATAATTGAAAATGAATCTTGATGTAAATGGAATGGGAGAGGGAGCGAGAGATGGGATGGTTGTGGGTGGGAGGGAAGTTATAGGGAGGAAAAAGCCATTGTAATCCATAAGCTGTACTTTGGAAAATTATATTTACTAAATAAAGTTAAAAAAATCTTAAAATGTCAATTTTGCTCATATACATTACATTTTTTTGTTTTTATTCTGTATATTAGTTACCACAAATCAGGGAAACATGCTATTTGTCTTTTTGAGACTGGCTTATGCCACACTGTCTTTTAGTTCAAATGACACCCTGTAACTTCCACCATCTTTGCTTGCATTCAAGGATTGAGGAATTAAGATTTTCCTCTTTAAAGAGAAAAAAACTACAAAGAACTTTTGGAAAAAATGTAAAAGCACTAAAAGAGTAGATGTAGGCGTGCCCATCTGTTTGGAAGGAGGTGAAGTTGGTCATTTTGAATTACCAATTTGTCAGACCTCCCACTGCAACTCAAGGGAAAATCCAAGAGTTAGAAACATTGTTTTCACATCTTTCTGAGATTTCACTTGCCATAGAGGTCAAGGTGATTATATTTTTGCAGCCCAGGATGTTACTCTGGTAGAGAGGAGAAGGCAGTGGGTTGTCTAAAGAGTCGGCTTGGGGGGGCCTAGCCAGTTTCCTGATTTCTCGGGAAGCCCCTCTGCACCACTACAAATCAAAACCCAAGAACACGGATGTTCCTTCTCTGCTAAGGCAGCTCTAAGACACAGTCGCTGGATCCCCCGCTCACTCCGATGGTCCTGTCGGATCCCTACTCCTCAGCGCCTTGTGGAGCTGCTTGTGGGTCAGGGGAAGGAGGATGTGCTCTGTGTGCTCTCCCAGGCTCCCGCTAGAAGGGGCCCTTGGCTTCTCCGGAGGAAGGTGATGCCAAGTCAGAGACAGTATTTAGCTGTAATGGAAAAACCTACCTCTGTGTAGATACCCAAGATGACACCAGGGAGAGACAGTAAGATCATCCCCTCTGATTGGCCTGTAAATTATCAGGTGCACCCTACTCACTTATTTATTTATTTATTTATTATTTTTTCATAGAAATCCAAAAGAATCGGCATGGACTCTGGAAGTGTGAGTGAGCTGTCCACCCTACGTATTTAAAATCCATTCTGCATCTAAATCCAGCAGTAGGCTGGCTGCCAGTATTCAGAAACTTCTGCTCTCAAAGAAATAGCATGACATAGGCAGCCAGAATACGTAAGCCAGCAAGTGCATGAAATAATATGGGCACTGCAGTCAGCATACTGCAGGGACAGAATGTGGGGAAGCCCCACAATTTCTTGTGTGTATCACAAACTTTGGAATAAGATAAAATTGGGTTTTTGTAACTGGTACCTTCAGGATTCAACTTAGGGGGGGAAGGAGAAGGGAAGGGACATTCATTAGTCAGTTTTCTAATTCACCTCCCTTATTCCAGTAGTTCCATTTGAGGCAAGTACATTGAGGTCACAGGAATGCTCCTCCAAGTAGTTGTTTTTGAGATGCGTATTCAGATTTTTTTTTTTAAAAAAAAGGGATTTACATACTTTGTGGGATACACTTGAATTTTTTTTTCTTTTGGGATGCATGTACCTGGTTTGAGCAATTCCCTCTCTGGAAGCCCTCTTCTTGTTGAAAATGAGAAATACAACACTCAAGTAAATGAATTTAGGATTAAATTTTCTAGTTATGCTTAATTAAAAAAAAGATGTACCCTGATCAAAATCCATGGAAACACAGTGCATAAAGCAAGCATGGAAGGAAGACTAAGATATGTAGGAAATGTTTCTGATTGAATTTCCCTAAGACTATTTTCTTTTGTTTTAACTTTTATTTAATAAATATAAATTTCCAAGTTACAACTTTTGGACTACAGCGGCTTCCCCCCCCCCATAACCTCCCTCCCACCTACAACCATACCACCTCCCACTCCCTTGCCCATCCCATTCTTCATCAAGATTCATTTTCAATTATCTTTATATACAGAAGATCAATTTAGTATAACTAAGTAAAGATTTCAACAGTTTTCACCCACACAGAAACACAAAGTGTAAAGTACCGTTTGAGTACTAGTTATACCATTAATTCTCATAGTACAACACATTAAGGACAGAGATCGTACATGGGGAGTAAGTGCACAGTGACTCCTGTTGTTGATTTAACAATTGACAGCCTTATTTATGACGTCATTAATCACCCAATGCTCTTGTCATGAGCTGCCAAGATATGGAAGCCTTTTGAGTTCACCAAATCCGATCTTATTTAGACAAGGTCATAGTCAAAGAGGAAGTTCTCTCCTCCCCTCAGAGAAAGGTACCTCCTTCTTTGATAGCCTGTTCTTTCTGCTGGGATCTCACTCACGGAGATCTTTCATTTTGGTCATTTTTTTTTTTTTTTTTGCCAGTGTCTTGGCTTTCCATGCCCGAAATACTCTCATGGACCCTAAGATTATTTTCAAAACTACCATTATGCCGGCACCGCGGCTCACTAGGTTAATCCTCCGCCTTGCGGTGCCGGCACACCGGGTTCTAGTCCCGGTCGGGGTGCTGGATTCTGTCCCGGTTGCCCTTCTTCCAGGCCAGCTCTCTGCTGTGGCCAGGGAGTGCAGTGGAGGATGGCCCAAGTGCTTGGGCCCTGTACCCCATGGGAGACCAGGAGAAGCACCTGGCTCCTGCCATCGGATCAGCGCGGTGCGCCGGCCGCAGCGCGCCAGCCGTGGTGGCCATTGGAGGGTGAACCAATGGCAAAGGAAGACCTTTCTCTCTGTCTCTCTCTCTCACTGTCCACTCTGCCTGTAAAAACAAACAAACAAACAAACAAACAAAAACCACCATCACTCTCGTGAAAAAAAAAAAACAATTCACTGTTTAAAAAGAAAGAGTGTTTAAAAAAAATCAATTCAATGAAAGGTCATTACAACAGATGTACTATAATATCTTCACTTCTTTTTATCAAATTATTTTTACTATTAAATTATAATACTTTTTTAAAAAATGTCTTTAGGCTGAAGATGAGAATTTGAAGTAGGTTTCTGTCTTTTTTGTAATCATCTTCTTTATGATTGATATTATCTGTTCTTCTTGGATGTAATTAATCACGTCCCTTAGATCAGGGGTCAGTTACCTCTAGCCTACAGGCCAAATCAATTCCTTGATGGTTTTTGAGACAACGAGTTAAGAAATGCCTTCTTATTTTAAAACAGTTGCAAAAATCAAAAGAAGACTAATATATTGTGGCACAAAAGGATTACATAAATGTTATAATTCAGAGTCCATCATCAGCATTTTATTGGAGCACTTAAATATTGTCTGCAATAGCAGAGTTGAGTTGTTGAGAAAAACTATATATCCAACCAAGCCTAACAGGTTTACTCTCTGGGCCATTGTAGAGAGTTGCTGACCTTTGTCTTACTTATACTGCTTTGTGTAGCCTCTGCACTTTAAATTTTCAGCAAAGCATTTCCTTTCTTCTAGTTTCAGAGAACTAGTAATAGAGAAATGAAGTTTCTTGGATTAAATTAATTAACTTATGTTTTACTATCTGTTTAACTTAACGTTTACTATCAATCCACTGGAGTTGAGGGAAAAAAATGCAACCTGGGCCAATGGATAGCATTTCCTCCAATTGTAGCATGAGGGTTGAAAGTGCATGCTTGTGCAGTGTGCAATGGGTCCTCTCCTCAGCCCATATAAACATAAATATAAAGGGTTACAGCATTTCACTCAATTTTGTAGCTTGAAATCCTATAGTGCAGTAGATGAGGTATAATATGAGTTGTTTTGGCGTCACTCGCTCCATAGAAAGCTCCATGCCTTTACACATCTGTGTCTGCAACAAGAAGGGATAACTCTTCCACCCTCTATTGCTGTTTATGGATAAAAAGAAAAAAAGGCAACAGAATAAACAGAATGCCATGTTCATACAAATCTTGATTAGAATAAAATCTGGCTGTCATGGCCTGTGTACAACATCACCAACAGGGCTGCCAGCTAGCCTGCACAGGTTCCTTGACTTGGGCCTTCAAAGCTTGGAAAAGCTTATTTGAGAGTCTACATAGAACCTGGATCTACACAAAGTGGCCAAGATCTAGTCCTAAGTCTTTGCTGTTATTGACTAACTTGTCTTTAAGAATTCCTAGAGTTTTTTCTTAAAAAAAATTATTTATCTATTTTCATTTTATTTGAAAGAGAGGCAGATGTAGAGAGATCTTCCATTTGCTGGTTCATTCCCCAAATGCCTGCAATGGCCAGTTCTGGGCCAGGCCAACGTCAGAAGCCTGGAAGTTGATCTGAGTCTCCCATTTTGGGGGGCAGACACTCAAATACTTGAGCCATCAGCTACTGCCTCCCACAGTGGACCTTAGCAGGAAGCAGAATACCCTGGACTCAAATCAGGCACTCCAATACAGGATGTGGGTGTCCCAAACAGCAACCCAATCATTGAGCCAAACACCTGCCCAATAATTCCTAAAGACGGAAGACATTTCAGAATAATTTCAGGACCTAGTTCAGAGTGTTTACAAAAATGTGCTTGATTAATATCAGACTTGAGCAAGGTTTCATTGACATTTTGGGCCAGGTCGTTGTGAGTATTTGTCCTGTGCATGATGAGACATTTGAGCAGCATCCCTGGCCTGTCCCCAGTAGATGCTGACCACACTCTCCCAGTAGAGACGGCCTCACGTGTGTAATGAGAGAGGCCAGATGGAGCCCGAAAAGGGTATCACTTCCAGTTGAGAAGCAAGATGGAGAAAATTTCTTTAATTCAAAAGAACTCTGTAATCAAAGGAACTCTGAGCATTAGCTTCTCAGTACAGAATGCACTAAAAAAAGACTTAGAATCTGAGTTTTAAGATCATCTAAAATAAAAATAGTTGTCGTCTAGCTGGCGCTGTGGCTCACTAGACTAATCCTCCGCCTTGCGGCGCCGGCACACCGGGTTCTAGTCCCGGTCGGGACGTTGGATTCTTTCCCGGTTGCCCCTCTTCCTGTCCAGCTCGCTGCTGTGGCCAGGGAGTGCAGTGGAGGATGGGCCAAGTCCTTGGGCCCTGCACCCCATGGGAGACCAGGAGAAGTACCTGGCTCCTGCCATCAGATCAGCGTGGTGCGCTGGCTGCAGCGCACCGGCCTCTGCGGCCATTGGAGGGTGAACCAACGGCAAAGGAAGACCTTTCTCTCTGTCTCTCTCTCTCACTGTCCACTCTGCCTGTCAAAAAAAAAAATAGTTGTCATCTAAAAAATTTCAAAAATCTAATTGTGCATCCAGATTTCCAAAATGTCTTAGGTTTTCCCATAAGGATAACAAAATCAAGAGATACGTCAGATCTGTCCCCTGTTGTAGGGCTTCCTGTACTCTGTGGAGGTAAAGGCTGAACCTTCCGGCTGCTGTCCTTGTCTTCAGGACTTTCCATTCACTCATCCATGCAGGAGACATTGAACACCTACTGAGGGCTGAAGCACACTCTGCTAGGCAGTGGGGTCTAGAGCTCACAGAATTGTCTTTTGATGACACAGTCCTGGTCTCACCTTAGGAAGCTTTCGTGACTCCTCTCAGCTTAGAAAAAAAGTAAAAATGAAAGATAAACTGGGGCATTTATAGTGTTCTTTGCATTTCCTCCCCAAGACCCATTCCATTTCCAGTGAGTAATCAAAGTCAAAGTTTCCTAACTCTTGATGTGGATTGGATTTTTTAAGATAGATCTATTTTATTTATTTGAAAGAGTTACAGAAAGAGGTAGAGACAGAGAGGACTTCTATCCGCTTGTTACCTCCCCAATTGGCCACAACCGCAGGAGCTGAGCTGATCCAAAGCCAGGAGCTGGGAGCTTCTTCTGTGTCTCCCACATGAGTTCAGGGGCCCAAGGACTTGGACCATCTTCCACTGATTTCCTAGGTACATTAACAGAGAGCTGAATTGGAAGTGGAGAAACTGGGATCGAACTGGTACCTGTATGGGATCCTGGGCCTGCAGGATAAGGCTTTAGTCTGCTGCACCACAGCACTGGCCTGTGGGGAAATTTTAAAACAAATATTAAAAACTAAACCCTATGCCAGAACAATTGATCAGAATTCAGGGTTTTTTAAAAAATATTTTATTATTAATATTCTTGGTACTCATGCTATTTAAATAAGAAATCCCATCTCAACATCTCATTGCATTTGAGTCCTTGCAGTGCTTCAAAAAAATACAAATTCTATTTCCTTTTTTAAAAGTATTTACTAATATATTAGATTCTCAGGATAACAGCAAATGAAAAGAAATGCCTGTGTGTATCAATATTGTTGCAAATATAGTTTTGTCCAACTTTGTTTTATATCTTTGTCAAACTAGTGGTCAAGAATGATATACTACTATAGTTTTAATGATCTATTTTTTTTTAAAGATCTATTTTATTTATTTGAAAGGCAGTTACAGAGAGAGCGAGGGAAACATACAAGAGAGAAATCTTCCATCTGCTGGTTCAGTCCTCACATGGCCATAATGGCCAGAGCTGGGCCAGACTGAAGCCAGGAGCCAGGCGCTTCTTTCGGGTCTCACATGTGGGAGCAGGGGCGCAAGCACTTGGGTCATCTTCCACTGCTTTCCCAGGTGCATTAGCAGGGAGCTGGATCAGAAGTGGAGCAGCCGTGACAAACTTGTGCCCATATGGGATGCTGGCATTGCAGGAAGCTGCTTTACCCATTACACCACAACGCTGGCCCCTAAACTGTGATTATTTTAAAATTTATGGTATTGAGTGAAATAGGACATCTTCTGATTTGAATAGAAATCAGTAAGAAAGTGACGCTTACTGGAGGACTCTAACCTGAGGACGGATTGAGACCCAGTGATCTAAGCCACATCCAGTGATGCCGTTTCCCCTTGCTGATGATGGGTGCAGAAAAAGGGCATGTGGCAGGGCATCCTAGTGAGACAGAAGCACAAGTCTGTGTACCTAGAAACATGGTCCTGGGAAAACTCTGCCCACATCAAAGCAACAGTCATTTGATGCACCCCCACCACCAGATGTGTGTCTCTCCTGGAACTGCCACAGCCATCTTGTTTTAAGCTTGAGGATGAAGTCAGCACATGAAGAAGAACGAGATAAGAGACTTCATCACACAGAACCCTTAGTGAATGTGCCTGGAGCCCGCCTTCTTAGAATTTCCTGTTTCACTGAACCAAGATTGGGAAATGTCCAGCCTGCCGGCTGTAGAAGGCCTGTGAAATCATTTGGTCTGGCCCTGCCAAGGCAACCACAGTTGGAACTCAAAATTCAAAAAATCTATAGCGGAATAATTTCTAAGTTGATCGTTTTGTGTGGCCTGCACATGATGTCCTAAATATCTAAACGGCCCTGACAGAAAAAAAGTTTCCGCACCCCTGCTAGGTACAATGACTTACCTTGGTTTTGTTTGTTTGTTTGATTCTTCGGCTAAGACAGCAGAAGAGATGATTTATGGTTATACGTGTTACACTCACCACAACTGAGAAGAGAACTACTCCAGAATGTCACAGGCCCAGGACAAAGGGCTGTCAGGGACTGCTTTAGTGTCAGCAAGGTGGGTCTTGTAGGTTGGTTTCAGCAATCCATTGGCGATGGATCTACAAGTTGTATATAGTAGCAAGTAGTCCAACAACCTGGACTTGTTGGCCAGGCACGTGTTTCTTCTGCTCCTTCGGCCATCACGGGTACACGAGCCAGCAGTGTACTTGGACCTCTGTCCCCTCTTTCTTCCTTTGCACTTCAGCCTGCACATTCGCTTCTTCCTCCACTGAGCTCTCACGGCGCTGAGGTTTCCGAGAAGATGGTGCTAAAGCCGAGCGATGCCTTGTTATTTTTAAAATCCAGCTTCAGTTCCCTGTTGCCTATAGCCAAAGCAACCTTTAGACAGCTTCCCAGAACCTGTTCAGTCCTTCCTGCACTACCTGCTGAACTCAGTTACTTTTTGCATACAGACATACTGATGTTATAGCCACTTAGGACTGTTGCCACCTTCTAGTGCTACCTCCATAATTGTGCTATTTTCTCTCTGTGGCATAGTCCTACCATTAGTTATATCAGACTATATCAGACTATTCTTGTATATTAAATGGACTCCAAATATGAGGGCTTATCACAAAGATCATGGAAAAGGGCCAGCGCTGTGGTGTAGTGGGCAAAGTTGCTGCCTGCAACACCAGCATCCCATGTGGGCGTCAGTTCAAGTCCTGGCTGCTCCCTGCTAGTGGCTTGGGAAGGAAGCAGAAGATGACCCAATTAATTATGTCCCTGCAAACAAATGGGAGACCTGGAAGAAGCTCCTGGCTCCTGGCTTTGGATCGGCCCAGCTCTGGCCATTGCTATCATTTGGGGAGTGAACCAGCAGATCGAAGATCTCTCTTTCTCTCTCTCTCTCTCTCTCTCTCTCTCTGTAACTCTGCCTTTCAAATAAATAAATAAATAAATCTTTTTTTAAAAAATCATGTATCATTGGCAGGGAAATTGACATTTTGAGATGCAATGATTTTTAACAGCCTGTGTCTTGACTGATGAGGAAGTTGTTTTCTATTCCTTCATATTATTTGTTAAACTCTTTACTTAGGGCAGGATTAATCTTATGAATATAAAGTTAATTGAGAATAGATCTGTCGCTCCCCCTCTTCATGGAGGAACGACACAGGACCCTGCGCTGTTCTTTTGTCTGCTCGGCCCTCCCCGGGTTTGCTGCTGGTTCTTCCCGGGTTGGCTACCGACCCTTCCACCTCCGTGGAAGGGCGGTTCCCCCTAGCCACTTTCCCCACTTCCGCGGGGGAGCGGCACACCACCGGCCGGCTCTCTCGGGGGCTGCACAGGTGTTCCTTCAGATAGATGTTCCTCGTGCATGTTGTCTCTCTCCTCCTTTATAGTCCTCTTCCACCAATCCCAACTCTGCTACCCACACGCCGAGTACGCTGCTCTCCTCCAATCAGGAGCAGGTCCTACAGTTTATTGGTTGAACTGGAGGCAGCTGTGTAGAAGCTGTTTCTCCCTTCTCAGCGCCATATTGTGGGAGAGCAGATGCATAGAATAAGTCTTAATTCCAGTAACTTAGTCTAGTCCGAGTTGCTCCCCACAAGATCTTTGTAAAAAATAAGAATGAGAATAGGAGAAGGAAGAGGAAGAAGGGTGGGATCATGGGTGGGAGGGAGGGTAGGGTGGAAAGTATCACTGTGTTCCTGAGTCTGTACAGCAGAAATGTATGAAATTTGTGTACCTTAAATAAGACTCAAAAAAAAAAAAAAAGAAAGAAAAGCTCATGGAAAATTATTTTTATAAAAAAAAAACTGCATGTATTTCAAAAACTTTTGCACCAAAATAAACTAACTCCATATCCCACTAGCTTTTTGAAATGCCCTGATGAAGAACTTCTAAAACTGAATGAGCTGTTTTTACTCACTTTGTAATCTAAGGAAATTTCTATAATGCAATGAATAGGGAACCAAGATTTCTTCTGTCTTGGGACTCAGCCATTCCTATGTCCTTGGCATTCCCATTTGCTTGCAGAAGAAGAAAGAACGCATAGAGAATAAATCACTTCTAAAAAGCTTTGGCTCAGTAATAGCACCTATTATCTGTTCACACTCCATTGGGAAAAGTTGGTCTCATGGTCCCCTGTAACAGCAATTGAAGCTGGGTATATGGCCCTGTAATGTGCCGAGGGAGAATGGAAATGGGATTTTTGTGAACCTCTCATAATTTCAGCCACATGGAACCTTGTCAAATATCATCTTCCAGGGCTCTCTGTCTATGGATCTCCAAGGCATTGAGCTGTACTGGAATCATGAATTATCTTTACACTTGGTTAACTTTTCTATTCAACTAGATCCTAAGTTCTTAGCAAATAGGAACAAACGTATAGGTTCTTTGGTCTGCCCACAGTGCATACCTTGGAATCTTTATTCTGGAGTAATTGTTCTCAAGCTTTAGATGCATCAGAATCATCACATGGATGGAGACCTAAGCCCTATGCCATGCCAGTTAATCAATCCTGTATGGGCACCAGGTTCTATTCCCGGCTGCTCCTCTTCCAGTCCAGCTGTCTGCTGTAGCAGAGGAAGGCAGTGGGGGATGGCCCAAGTGCTTGGGCCCCTGCAACCTGCATGGGAGACCAGGAGGAAGCATCTGGCTCCTGGCTTTGGATTGGCATAGCGCTGGCTGTAGTGGCCATTTGGGGGGTGAACCAACTGAAGGAAGATCTTTCTCTCTGTCTGTCTGTCTCACTGTCTAACTCTGCCTGTCAAATAAAAAATATCTCTGCTGCTGAGGCATCAGGGCTTTACCAGAGATCTCTGGGATATTCTCATATGCAAACAGTATTGAGATCCAGTGAGGTAAGCCTAGACAGTGATCTCATTTCCCCTTGCCAACCTGTAGCATAGGAGTTTCTCCTTCAGTCAATCGAGTATAGATCCTAGACATTTCCGTTTGTAAGTTCCTAAATGATGTTGGTGGTGTTAGAAGACCCTTGATCTAGACTATATTAATTCTTATTTGATTTTGCACCTAAAAAACAGTAAAGAACACACTTCTGGATTTTTTTTAGTAGGAGGAAGGAACAGTTAGATTTATGCTTTCTTTTTGGTCTGTATCAACTGCTAGCCTTTCTTTTCTTCGTAGTCCTCTGTTTTATACTTGTTTCTGCTCCCATCTATCTGGAAGAGCAGCCTGAACATAAAACTCTTTGCCTTCTCTTCTTAACACTTAAAAAAAGGGGGGGGGATTTAAAAGTCTGTTGAAAAAGGATTTGAATTAACAGGTGTTAATTTAAAATACTCAAATTTGTGCTGGAAAAGGAAGAAAAAATACCAACATATTTATGAAACACTTTGGATTACTGTTATTTGTTAAAATAACTATAAAATTTTCAATTAGATAAACAGCATCTTGTGATAAGACAGAATTTTTAGTAAGTTTTTTAAGTTAGCATTTTTCAAATACAGACACACTACAGAATTATTCCATATAGCAAAGTCTTCTCCTTTGAAAACTAACTGTATCACTGGAAGCATACTTTTTATCTTAAAATAACATAGAACAGCAAGCATTGTGGTATGGCAGTTAAGCCACTTGCCCAGGAAATGCACATCCCATTTTGGAGTACCTGGGATCAAGTCCCACCTCGGTCTCTAATCGAGCTCCCTGCAAATGCACATCCTGGAAGGCAGCAGTGATGAAGGAAACACTTGGGTCCCTGTCATTGATGTGGGAGATCTATTGGAGTTCCTGGTTCTTGGCTTCAGCCTGGCCCAGCCCTGGCTGTTGCAGGAATTTGGGGAGTGAACCAGCAGATGGATTATGTCTCTCTCTCTCTCTCTCTCTCTCTCTCTCTCCTCCCTCCTCTCCCCCCTCTCTTTCTCTCTTTCTTTCTCTCTCTCTCTGCTCTGCCTTTCAAGCCAGCAAAATAAAACAATGAAGGCATTTTTAGCCTGACAAAACATTTCTGAGATTCTAACAATTAGCTGCTTTACTTCCATGTCTGAAAATACTGAGTAAAAGAATAAATGATGGATAAGTCAAATGGGTTGCTATGTCATAGGAACTTATCATAGAAGCCTGTTGATTTGAATAATTTAAAGTGGAACCAAACACTGAGGTCAATAGAGGGGTCCATTATAGCATTGATGGGAAAGAGGCTTACAAGAAACATGCTAATCTGACATCTCTTTCTAAAATTTAAGTCACACTTTATTTTAAGCTAGTGGATTTACCAGGTATCAACCCAATGTTTGCTTATGACATTTATGAGATGAGGGTGAACCTAAAATGGAGACAGCTCCAAAGAAGTGAAAACATTGGAGGAGAAGGAGGTAACCCTTTTTGCTGAAAGAGAAAACTGGCTAACATAGTTTTAGGGTGAGGTGCAGAAAACCTGTAATTGCTGAAAACTGGGGATGAGTCCAGAGCAGCCTCCAAGTAAACATAGACTAAAGAAGACACTAAAACCACGTGTCATTAGAACAGCCAACTTATCTTTGGGTAGGAAAAAGAATCTGTGCTCTTTAAAGAATCGAAGTCCTCTCTGAAATGCACATGGTCACCTGTGAGGGTTGGAGCTTTAAGTAAGGCAGAAGATGGGCTAGAACAGTTGGTCAGAGAGAGTCACGTTTTCGGGGTAAGCAATCTTGGTGAAGAGCATGAGGTAAGACAGTGTTCCTAGAAAGTGAACACCAGGGTTCAGGTCCCCAGGAACAGAAGCGCAACAGACTCCGAGAGGCCAGGAGAGCCCTGCAAAAGAGCAGGATGGAATGGATTTTCTAAAATAGCCCACTTGTGAGTAATGAGGGGCTATTTGTACCTTCACAAGGACAGTAGGAATAAACTGAGATTATCCCAGAAAACCTTAATTATATGTTTCCTTGACTGATGAGTGAAGGAGAACACTGGATATGCTTTAGGAGATTATTATGGTTGGGAGAAAATGAAGGCAATTTTTTTAATCTTGTTGCCTTTTTAAAATATATTTATTTATTTGAGAGGTAGAGTTACAGACAGAGAGAAGGAGAGACAGAGAGGTCTTCCATCTGCTGGCTCACTCCCCTAATGGCTGCAATGGCTAGAACTGGCCTGGTCTGAAGCCAGGAGCCTGGGGCTTCCTCTGGGTCTCCAATGTGGGTGCAAGGGCCCAAGCACTTGGGCCATCTTCCACTGCTTTCCCAGGCCATGAGCAGAGAGTTGGATCGGAAGAGGAACAGCTGGGACACGAACTGGCACCCATATGGGATGCAGCCCCACTGGCCAAGGCCCAGCCCACTATGCCATAGCACTGGCCCTGAGGCAAATCTTAATGCATCAGATTTTTCCTAAGCCTAGTGATCCTACCTTGTGCATAAATTGGACAAATTTTGAATCATTTTTTTCCTTCTAAAATCACCATTATTATTTTGCCCACACTATCAGAACTGTTTGGTATGCAGAATACCTCTAGATCAAACAATGGGTGGGAGGCCATACTTCAGGAGACTCAGCCTGGACTCAGAACACACACACAGACCTCAGTGGGAGGGGTGGCTCTACCACTGTCTGGCTGTGTTGTATTTATCAAGCTATATACTCATTTGGAAAGCAGGGCTGGCATTGTGATGCAGCTGCTCAAGCTGCTGCTTGTGATACCAGCATCCCATATAAGAGTCACATTTCAGCTGTTCCACTTCTGATCCAGCTGCCTACTGATGTGCCTGGGAAAGCAGTAGAAAATGGCCCAGAAATCTGGCCCCTGGCATCCATGTGGGAGATCCAAATGGAGTTCTTGGATCCTGGCTTCAGCCTGGCCCAGCCCTGGCTGTTACAGCCATATAGGGAGTAGACCAATGGGTGCAAAATCTCTCCCTCTCTCGTCTTTCCCTCTGTCTCTGTAACTCTGCCTTTCAAATAAATAAATAAATCTTTAAACAAAGAATTAAGGAATGAATGGCACAGGCCAAAAGATATCTTGCTTTATAAATACATAGAATCAACCCATGTAACCAAGTACTCATCAAAGCATAAAAGAACTAGAAAGATAAGCTAGCTTTCCAGAATATTTAGCTTGGTAAATCTTTAATTTTGAAATGGAGAGATGGGAAGATGGTCATCAATACTTTATAGTTTTGAACCACTGTTCAATGAGTGTCATTCACGTGGTTGGCTAAATATGGATAAAAATCTTTTGATGCCTTTCTATTTCCAAGTCAGTATTCATTGATGGAAAACAAAGAATTTGCTTTTCACATTGAAGTTTGCAAGCTACTGCACACAGCCAGTGCTTTGTTGCCTTCCTAATAGGTTGTCCTTCAGGTCTTACCCAGGTGCAGAGCTCTTGATACAACTTTTAGAATGTGTCTAGTCCTGCAGTGCAAGTTATTGTAAATTCTGCGATGGTGGACACCAGGCTCACTTCCACAAAACCCTCATCTTGCTTCAACATGGGGAACTCCAATTAACTTCAAAGACTGTTCCATGTGTGGAATAACTAATGAAGTGGAACAAAATTTCATTGTATGTTTGGAATTCATAGGAATGTTAATTAGAAGAGATCATGATTCTTGATTCTCACTATGTAAAAATAGAAAGTAAAAAAAATAGAAAGTCAATGCCAACTCTGGTAATATGTTTTTTTCATTATTTGTCACAGACAAATTCGCCCAAGATATACAAGGACAAATAAATACAACTCAGTGAGGTATCTCCTAGATTTATTTACAGTGAAAAACACCACATGTTTGATAACCATTCTTTAATTAGGGAAATAGTTTGTAACTTCATCCTTTGTTTCACATTCAAAACACATTTGTTTTCCATTATGAAATAGTTTGTAAAAAGCACTGAACCAGAAATATAACTGTAAGCAAATTGTGCTTTCACCTTAGTCCCGTACTGCTCAGTAAAGTATGTTTCTCAGGCAATTTTACCTATTGTTTCCAGATAGTATGAAAAAGTACCTATTCCCTCTACTTTCCCCTAAGGAAAGTCAGACTTCCACAGAAGGGATATAAAGAGTAATATAAGATCCATGAGGATCTGTGTGAAAATTGAGATTCCTGGTTTCACCAAATAAATCTTTAAAGTAGAAAATAATTGTAAGGTGAACATATATATTGAACATACTTGTTGACTCAATATTTTGTTGGACTGTTTGGAACTGCTAAAAGCAAAGAATATTGACCAATCATGTTTTTCAATAAAAAGAGGATGGATATGAATAATGACATAGGTAAATCGGTTACATATTTCAAAATGAGTTTTTATCCTAGATTCCTATGATTCTTAGGAGAAAACTCAATGTACCCCTCCACCCCTTGGGAGCTATGCTACTGGGCACACCCATGAGACTGACTTGGAGAAAACCCTGAACTGGAATGAAAGTAGGCAAACCCTGAAGTTTACTCTCAGTTTCTATCACATACTGCTCTATACCCATGGATAGGTAGAGTTTATCCCACCTCTGATTATTACACAGTCTTATAAGAGAGGATATACATGGAAGAGCACTGGAAACAACATATATATATATATATATATATTTATAATTTTATATATAAGTAAAAGATTTATTTATTTAAAAGACAGATTTACAGACTGAGAGAGGGAGGGAGGAAGAGACAGAAGATTTTCCATCCTCTGGTTCACCCCACAAATGGCTGCAATGGCCAGAGCTGGGCAGATCCAAAGCCAGGAACCGGGAGCTTCTTCTGGGTCTCCCAGGTCAGTGCAGTGGCCCAAGTAATTGGGTCATTTTCCATTGCTTTCCCCAGGCCATTAGCAGGGAGCTGGATCAGAAGTGGAGCAGCTGGGATTTGAACTCATGCCCAAATGGGATGCCAGCACCATAAGCAACAGCTTTACCCATTACACCATAGTGCTGGCCCATACATGTATTTTAAACATGAAATTTTGTGTTTTGTGATGTACCTGAAACTATTACCTAGGCATGTAATTTGCAATAAAGAAAAGAGTATAATTTGAACTTTTGTTGACGTATTAGTAAAAGTATTCACTGGAAATTTTGTGAAATGCATATGCTTTTTAGAATGAAATCTGCCCAGGAAGAAGAAACACAATTGAAAATTACATTAACATAATAGAAATTTAGAATTAAGAAAGAACTTAGATGATAAAGGAAAAAAATACTGAAGAATAAAAAAAGATGCACTACTAACCATTCATTCATAATAATTTTAATTTGATATCTGTTATTGCAGGCTCTGGAGTAAAACAAGAAATTATACTTAAATCCTCTCAGCCATTACTGTCTCTATAGCTTTAGGCAAGCTGCTCATATGTTCTTAGCTTTATTTTCCTTATCTGTAGGCGATGAGGAACGTTTGTGAGAATCTAATCAAACTCAGTGCAGTGCTCTGTGCAGTCACTACCAGATGATAAACACTCAACGAATGGAATTGCTATTCTTATCATCATCATTACTGCTAGACTGTGTGGTCCGAAACAGTAAGTGCTCAATGACGAGTCACTGACCATGACAAACCAGTGTAATGTAATAGCGTTTACGTAAAAAGAAAATTGAATAGAGGTACTACCATGATGGCAACCTAAACATTCAGAAAGGAAAGAATTAAAAGGTCAAATAAGAGGAACATGTTGAATAAAGATAAGAAAACATTAGAAATATTAAACTTAAGGTGAACTGGGCATGAAAAAGATTAGAATAAAGCTTTTAGGAGGCTCTCCCGTTAAACCTGTCAAATTTCAAAACTTGGATTTTTGACCTATTTATTTTTTTGTGGAGATTTGGGCTAAAATACCCGTCACTATAAATATTAAAAATCTTTAAATTTAGAATGATTTATTTTACAATATACTTTTATGCATTATCTTTTGAGAACAGGTGATTAATTCATGTTCATTAACAGTATTTTATAAGATGTATAAATACACAATTATTTGTAAATCAATTTTATATACTATTTATTATAATTTCCTGTTTTTTTCCCAAGTTCCATTGCACTTAATCCATCTATATTCATATCTTAAAAGTAGTCATTGAACAAAACCATTTTTTGCTAACATTTCTGATCCATAATACAAAGAACTTAAATGTCTTTTTCCTTTAGATGACCTCTAGGTGTCTGACCTAGGTTAGTTGATTTTTTCAAAACTTTGGGAGTTCAGAGTGGTCTTTTGATTTTGATAGGAAGAACACAATGCAGTCTACAAAGCCCTAGAAATAATAGAAAAGATTTTCTACATAGTACACAGTCACATTAAAAAATGATGAGAGATAGGGCGGGCATTTGGTGCAGCAGTTAAATTGCTCCTTGCAACCCCGGCATCCCATGTCTAAGTGCCAAGTTTGAGTCTTGGCACCTCTGCTTCAATCCAATTTTCTGCTAACACAGAAGATCTTGGGAGGCAACAGGTGAGGTCCCAAGTATTTAGCTCACTGTCACTCATGTTGGACACCTAGATAGAATTCCTGGCTCCTGGCTTCAGCCGGACCCAGCCTTGGCTGTTAGGAGGATTTGAGGGATTGAAACAGCAGATGGAAGATCTTTTTCCTCTGTATCTGTCCCTGCCTCTGTCTCTCTACCTTTCAAGTGAAAGAGAAAATAAATTTCAAAAATGATAATAAAGGATAAATCTTACAGGATTAGAATGTTGAAGAAATCATATCCCAGGACTGTACTGCAGAATGGCAAAGCAATATTAAGGGAGATTTGCGACTGAGCACACGAGAAGAGAACAGAAAGAGACTGAGTAGCAATTAAGAAGGAAATAGCTGGAGAACTGAACTGCATGTTATCAGCCAAGCCAATTTACCCCTAACACTAACATTAACACTCCTGTAAATAGGAAATCCAAAAGAGCTAACGGTTTTCAGGTGGTAGAGGTACTTAAGGCAGATTGCAGAACAGTGAAAAACATCTGCAAAGGCACTTCATTAAGCAGCATACCTCATCAGCCCAGTTTTTGCACCAAAAAATAGCAATGAACAAACTCCAGCAGTTTCTTTTACTCTCAGCCTTCTAGGCAAGCTAGTTAAGCAGGAGGAACTAACTATCCAGCAGGAAATTTCAGTTGCAAAGCTGAGTGGAGAATAAACACACACCTTTCGATCACTTTAGGAATAAAACCATGTAGTTTGTCATGTTGTGGTCAACATTGTAAAAGTAAGGAAGCAAACAGAATTTAGACCTGAGAAACAGAGATAATAGAGCATCTAGCACTGGACTTCAGATAGATATCATTAATATTTGTAGAAAGGAAAGAAAAGATATTGCCTTAACTAAATAGTAAAAATTAGCAGTTATAAAAATGAAAATGTAATTGTTAACTGCAAATTAAAAAGCATAATAACCTAGATGAATAATGAAATGATGTGTCTGAATAATAAATTTGTCAGCTAGAGTATCAGATTTGAGAAGATAAATGAATCAGGAAGCAGTGGTAATTGAGCAAATTAATTAAGCAATGCTGTTAAGTAAGAGTTGATAGTAGAAAGAGCAGGAATTAATGTGGATTAGAGAAAGGATTATTGAGTAAAGCAAAAATATACACATTTTAAGAATGTTTGAACAAAAATTGCCTCACTGTCAGGGAGACCAAAAGTCGGTAATCAAGGTGTGGGTGGAGCCAAGCTTTCTCTGAAATCTACAGGGGAGAATCCTTTCTTGCCTCTTCCTTATTTCTAGTGGTTTGCTATTCCTTGATTTGTAGCCTAAGTACTTCCATCTCTGTCTCCATTATCACAATGTATTTCATATATCTGTTCCATCTTGTAAGAATACCAGTTTTATACCAATGCCACTCAATTTTTGATGAGGTTACATCTCAAGAAACCCATCATTAGTTCAAAATGTTCAGTTAGAAAATGCCTTTGATACTAACCTGCTGGACTTGATAGCTGAGCAACATGGTAAACCACAGAGTATTTGTTGTTTCCTAGGAGCTGGTGCTGCTGCCTAGATTCTCCAGAAAGCATACAATATACAGCCAACGTATAGCCAACCTAAGAAAACATCAGAATTAAAAATTTGAAATATACTGTCTCCACTGTATGTATATCACTTTTGCACCGTCATAAAGTCAAAAACTCTTAAGTTGACTAACATAAGTCAGGAACCATCTGTATATTCGATCTTTCGTGAACTGGTTTCATTTGTAATGTCCCTACAAGTATTCAAATAAAATCACATTCAGAAGTACTGGGAGTTAAGTCTCCAATATATCATTTAAGGGGAGATAATGCAATTTATAACCTATACTGCCTTCGTGGAATGGAAGAGTCAATAATGCAAAGATGCATTTCTCACTAAACTATTGATCTATAGAGCTGATGCAATCCCAATCAAAATCCAGAGAGACAAGAAAAAAAGAGACAAGATGAATTTTTTTTTATCTTTTATTTAATGAATATAAATTTCCAAAGTACGTCTCATGGGTTACAATGGCTTTCCCCCCCATACCGTCCCTCCCACCCACCACCCTCCCCTTTCCCACTCCCTCTCCCCTTCCATTCACATCAAGATTCATTTTCGATTATCTTAGTATACAGAAGATCAGCTTAGTATACCTTAAGTAAGGATTTCAACAGTTTGTTCCCACACAGAAACATAAAGTGAAAAATAATAGATGATTTTTTTTTAAATGATGATGAAATCAGATCAGACCTATTGTCATGTTTAATCCCAGTGAGAGTCAAGTTGGGAATTGATAGTTTCTTTTTCTTTTTTTTTTTTTTTAACAGAAGATCAGTTTAGTGTACATTAAGTAAAGATTTCAATCGTTTGCACCCCCATAGAAACACAAAGTGAAATATACTGTTTGAGTACTCGTTATAGCATTAAGCCTCAGTGTACAGCACATTAAGGACAGAGATCCTACATGAGGAGTAAGTGCACAGTGACTCCTGTTGTTGACTTTACAAATTGACACTCCTGTTTATGGCATCAGTAATCTCCCTATGCACCAGTCATGAGTTTCCAAGGCTATGGAAGCCCCTTGAGTTCTCCGACTCTTATCTTGTTTAGACAAGGTCATAGTCAAAGTGGAGGTTCTCTCCTCCCTTCAGAGAAAGGCACCTCCCTCTTTGAAGACCTGTTCTTTCCACTGGGATCTCACTCACAGAGATCTTTTTGCCAGAGTGTCTTGGCTTTCCATGCCTGAAATACTCTCATGGGCTTTTCAGCCAGATCCGAGTGCCTTTAGGGCTGATTCTGAGGCCAGAGTGCTATTTAGGACATCCGCCATTCTATGAGTCTGCTGAGTATCTCACTTCCCATGTTGGATCACTCTCCCCTTTATTTATTCTATCGGTTAGTGTTAGCAGATACTAGACTTGTTTATGTGCTCCCTTTGACTCTTAGTCCTTTCATTATGATCAATTGTGAACTGAAATTGATCACTTGGAATAGTGAGATGGCATTGGCACATGCTACCTTGATGGGATTGAATTGGAATCCCCTAGTATGTTTCCAACTCTACCAATTGGGGCAAGTCAGCCCGAGCATGCCCCAAATTATACATCTCTTCCCTCTCTTATTCCCACTTTTATGTTTAACAGGGATCACATTTCAGTTAATTTTCAACACTTAAGAATAACTGTGTGATAATTACAGAATTAAACCAGTCATATTAAGTAGAACAGACAAAAAAAAAATACTATGAGGGATAATGTATTAAGTTGTCCATTAGCAGTCAGGGCTATGCTGATCAAGTCACCATTTCTCATAGTGTCCATTTCACTTCAGGAGGTTTCCTTTTTGGTGTTCAGTCAGTTGTCACCGATCAGGGAGAACATATGGTATTTGTCCCTTTGGGACTGGCTTACTTCACTCAGCATGATGTGTTCCAGATTCCTCCATTTTGTTGCAAATGACTGGATTTCGTTGTTTCTTACTGCGGTATAGTATTCTAAAGAATACATATCCCATAATTTCTTTATCCAGTCTACCATTGATGGGCATTTAGGTTGGTTCCAGGTCTTGGCTATTGTGAATTGTGCTGCAATAAACATTAGGGTGCAGACCGCTTTTTTCTTTATCAATTTAAACTTCTTTGGGTAAATTCCAAGGAGTGGGATGGCTGGGTCGAACGGTAGGGTTATATTCAGGTTTCTGAGGAATCTCCAGACTGATTTCCATAGTGGCTTGACCAGTTTGCATTCCCACCAACAGTGGGTTAGTGTCCCTTTTTCCCCACATCCTCGCCAGCATCTGTTGTTGGTAGATTTCTGTATGTGAGCCATTCTAACCGGGGTGAGGTGGAACCTCATTGTGGTTTTGATTTGCATTTCCCTGATTGCTAGTGACCTTGAACATTTTTTCATGTGCCTGTTGGCCATTTGGATTTCCTCTTTTGAAAAATGTCTATTGAAGTCCTTGGCCCATCTCTTAAGTGGGTTGTTGGTTTTGTTTTTGTGGAGTTTCTTGATCTCTTTGTAGATTCTGGTTATTAACCCTTTATCTGTTGCATAGTTTGCAAATATTTTTTCCCATTCTGTTGGTTGTCTCTTCACTCTCCTGACTGTTTCTTTTGCAGTACAGAAACTTCTCAATTTGGTGCAATCCCAATAGTTGATTTTGGCTTTGACTGTCTGTGCCTCCCGGGTCTTTTCCAGAAATTCTTTGCCTGTGCCAATATCTTGAAGGGTTTCTCCAATGTTCTCTAATAACTTAATGGTGTCAGGACGTAGATTTAGGTCTTTAATCCACGTTGAGTGGATTTTTGTGTAAGGTGTAAGGTAGGGGTCTTGCTTCATGCTTCTGCATGTGGAAATCCAGTTTTCCCAGCACCATTTATTGAATAGACTGTCCTTGCTCCAGGAATTAGTTTTAGATCCTTGATCAAATATAAGTTGGCTGTAGATGTTTGGATTGATTTCTGGTGTTTCAATTCTGTTCCATTGGTCTATCCATCTGTTTCTGTACCAGTACCATGCTGTTTTGATTACAACTGCCCTGTAGTATGTCCTGAAATCTGGTATTGTGATGCCTCCGGCTTTGTTTTTGTTGTACAAGATTGCTTTAGCTATTCGAGGTCTCTTGTGCCTCCATATGAATTTCAGCATCATTTTTTCTAGATCTGCGAAGAATGTCTTTGGTATCTTGATTGGGATTGCATTGAATCTATAAATTGCTTTTGGGAGAATGGACATTTTGATGATGTTGATTCTTCCAATCCATGAGCATGGAAGATTTTTCCATTTTTTGGTATCCTCTTCTATTTCTTTCTTTAAGGTTTTGTAATTTTCATCGTAGAGATCTTTAACGTCCTTGGTTAAGTTTATTCCAAGGTATTTGATTGTTTTTGTAGCTATTGTGAATGGGATTGATCTTAGCAGTTCTTTCTCAGTCATGGCATTACTTGTGTATACAAAGGCTGTTGATTTTTGTGCATTGATTTTATATCCTGCCACTTTGCCAAACTCCTCTATGAGTTCCAATAGTCTCTTAGTAGAGTTCTTTGGATCCTCTAAGTACAGAATCATATCGTCTGCAAAGAGGGATAGTTTGACTTCTTCCTTCTTGATTTGTATTCCTTTGATTTCTTTTTCTTGTCTGATGGCTCTGGCTAAAACTTCCAGAACTATGTTAAATAGCAGTGGTGAGAGTGGGCATCCCTGCCTGGTGCCAGATTTCAGTGGAAATGCTTCCAAGACAAGATGAATTTAACATAGAAGTCAAAGCAAAATTTATAAAACAATATTGAAAAGGAAGAATTAAACAAGATGTTATTTGTTACCTAACTTACAGATCTCAGATCCAGCTGCAGTGCTGCAGTACTCAAGGATAATGTTGGTGAAAGAATGGGCAAGTAGAATAATAAAACAGAGTAGAGGCCGGTGCCGCGGCTCACTAGGCTAATCCTCCGCCTTGCGGTGCCGGCACACCGGGTTCTAGTCCCATTCGGGGCGCCAGTTTCTGTCCCGGTTGCCCCTATTCCAGGCCAGCTCTCTGCTGTGGCCAGGGAGTGCAGTGGAGGATGGCCCAAGTACTTGGGCCCTGCACCCCATGGGAGACCAGGAGAAGCACCTGGCTCCTGCCTTCGGATCGGCGCAGTGCGCCAGCCGCAGTGCGCCGGCCGCGGCGGCCATTGAAGGGTGAACCAACGGCAAAAGGAAGACCTTTCTCTCTGTCTCTCACTGTCCACTCTGCCTGTAAAAAAAACAAAAACAAAACAAAACAAAACAAACAAACAAAAACAGAGTAGAAAACCCTTAAAGTTTCCAACACATTTTGACAAAGATACCAAAGTAATCCAATGGGAAAGGCATGTTTTTCAATAAATTGTGCTGGAACAACTTGATATTTCTATGGGGAGAGTAATTTAAATCACCACATACTAAATTAACTCAAAATAGATCATAAACTTAAATGGAAATCTAGATCTGTAAAGTAGAATATTTTTGTAAGCTTCAGGATCAGTGATGATTTCTGATAAAGGCTACAGAAAACACTAAATATCAAAGACAAATTTGATAAATTGAACTTCATAAAAATTTAAAATGTTTAAAGGAAACAAAAACTCTGAGTAGGAAAAAAGTTCACAGCATGTATCAGTGACGGAAAGCTTCTTCAAAATCTAAAACTCCTAAAACTCAATAATAAAAAACAAAAACATTTAATGGGAAAAAGGTGGTGGGCATTCTGCATAATGGTTGAGATGCTACTAGGGATGCCACATTCTGTATCAGAGAACTTGAGTGTGAGTCCTCTCTCCGCTTCTGATTCCAGCTTCCTGCTGATGCGCAGCCTGGGAGGCAGAAAGTGGTGGCTTGCGTGGTTGGATCCCTGCCACCCACATAGGAGACCCAGATTTAGTTCACTGCTCTGGAGTTGAAGCTGGTGTGCTTCAGTGTTCCAGGAACTTGGAGAGTAAACCTGTAGATGGGAGATCTTTGTCTCTCTGTATTTCTGCCTTTAGAATAAAATAAAATGGAATGTAATAAATGGAGAAAAATAAGGTTATTTAAAAGGAAAGGACTTGGGAAGACACTTCATATATATATATATTTATATGTATTAGATTAATATACATATGATACATTAGATTCATATGTATATGTATCTAATAAGCATATGAAAATATACTCCAGGGGTTGGCACTGTGGCATAGTGGGTAAAGCCACCTCCTGCAATGCTGGCATCACATATGGGCACCAGTTCAACTCCTGGCTGCTCCACTTCTGATCCATCTCTCTTCTGTGGCCTGGGAAAGCAGTGGAAGATGACCCAAGTGCTTGGGTCCCTACACCCACGTGGGAGACCAGAAAGAAGCATCTGGCTCCTGGCTTCGAATTGGCTCAGCTCTGGCCATTGCAGCCATCTGGAGAGTGAACCAGTAGATGGAAGACTTCTCTCTCTCTATATTTCTGCCTCTCATTCTCTCTCTGTGTAACTATGACTTTCAAGTAACATCTTTTTTAAAAAGAAAGAAAATATACTCGATATCACTATTTGTAAGACTATTGTACATTCAAATGACAATAAGATAGCTTGATACATAAACATGTGGCTACATTTTAAAATATTGACAGTAATAATTCTGGTGACCATGTAAACCCTCTGCAATGTTCATTTATTTCTGGTGTAGGAGTAAAGTTTTAAATCTGCTTTGTAAACATGTTTGTCAGTTTCTTAAGTAGTGAAATGTATTACTATCCAGAAATCCACTCACAGTTTTTAATCAAGAAAAGTAGACCAGATATCTACAGAAAACCTTCTGAATAAGTTTTCATAGTAGCATTACTACCCAAAATGAAAATATCCCAAGTGTTTATTAACAGAAGTAAGGGCAGCCAAGCTATGGGATATTCATATTATGGAATATTATTTAGCAACAAAAAGGAATATATTGGTGAATATTAAATGCTATAATTAAACTTCAAATACAGAACAATTAGTCAAAGAATCTAGGCACAAAGATGTATGTTGTATATGACTATTTACATGAAGTTCTAAAACATAATAGAAAACAATTAATTATGATAGGAAGCAGAATTGTGGTTACAGATGCCTTAGGGTGTTGTCAGGAAGATGAACAATGGAATTTTCCATAAAGATAGCCATGGTTTATATTCTGGTAGGATTTAGGTTACATTTGTATGTGTTTGTCAAATTTGATTCACCTGTTTACTTGAGATGTGTACACTTCCCTCTAGGTAAATTATATCTTAGTTTAAAAAAGAAGAGCTTGAAAATCAACCTGAAATGATTCCATCATTATAAGTGATCTCCAGTGACTTCAGGCAGAATAGTTTCTGGAACATTGATAAACATTGTTTACTAGACCATGGTTTTTGTGAAAGTAGAAGATATGAAGTGCTCTGAAACAATATGGTGGATATTGTTAAGTTGCTGATGGCCAGGAGAGATGGTAAGGAAATTCTTTACCATGAGATCTTGCCAAATCTGTTGAAGAGAAGCATAGAATGGAAATGGAAGAGGATGCAATTCCTCTCAAAATTAACTTTGCCTACAGAACACTTTGACAGCAACCGTTATCATGGTATCAGTCCTAGTAATCTCACTCTCAAAAATATTGATTGTATGTATATAGAGTCTGCTATTTCCAAAGCATACCTTCCAGGAATAATAGTAGTTCTCCTTAAAAATGGTATCATAACTTTGAGATCTTGGGGATAATGCACCTTGACAACAATCCCACGCTTTGGTCTGGCTCTCTTGGTGGTCAGCAAAAGAAGTGAGGCTGGCACCATGGCTCAATAGGCTAATCCTCCGACTGCTGACAGCACTCCGGGTTCTAGTCCCGGTCGGGCGCCGGATTCTGTCCCGATTGCCCTCTTCCATTCCAGCTCTCTGCTGTGGCCCAGGAGTGCAGTGGAGGATGGCCCAAGCACTTGGGCCCTGCACCCACATGGGAGACCAGGAGAAGCACCTGGCTCCTGGCTTCGGATCAGCGCGGTGCGCTGGCCGCAGCACACTGGCCGCAGTGGCCATTGGGGGGTGAACCAACGGCAAAGGAAGACTTTTCTCTCTGTCTCTCTCTCTCTCTCACTGTCCACTCTTCCTGTCAAAAAAAAAAAAAAAAGTGAACACTTCAAGCCTTGGCTTGTTCACTTATTCACAAGCCATTTATGTGTGAAGCACTCTGATGGGAGTTCATGATATAATGATAAGTGAGTATCAGGAATAATTTAGAATAAGAAACCTGGCTTAGCTGGTCTATAGACTGTAAGACTGATATTCTCTGGAGATCTGAGAAGAATGTAAGTAGGCTCTCAAAAGAATGAGATTAAGTACACAAACTGAAAAGAATTCCAAGAGATTATAAAAGAACTAGCTTTTCCTTTCTTCTCCTTTTTTGTCCTGCCACCTCTCCAAATCAACACTATCCAACTATTGCATATTCTACTGATAGATTGTGATAATGGTCAGGACTAGAGCTCTAATGGGAACAGTTGAGGGAAGAGTCAGGCTAGATATTCTGGTGAAGAACGAGGATTAATAAAGAGTGAGATATTATGATGCAGATAGAGAGATGATAAGGAGTGATAAATTTCTCAAGTTGGGAAACAGGGTAAGGGAAGAAGTTGTAACTACAAAAGGTAGTAGTGTGAGGTTTCTTCTTTTTGATTGTTATTTCCCCATATGATGTCATTATTTTCTCCATGGTTTTTAGGATAAGGGGGTTGTACAGAAATGAACAGTACTAAAAATGCAAGGAAGGAACTTAAGAGTCATATTAATGGGATCAATTCTGGACATGGACTTATTTCAAGTGAAGTACTTGTGGCCTTGGTAGCAGGATTGATAGACCAAGAGGAAGTAGAGTACTAAAGACAGAAAAAAAATATTTTTCCTAGTCTAGTCTCACACTTAACATAGAACACTTCTTCCCACACACCAAGCATTCTACAATAGACATCAGCTCCATGCCCCCTAACTCAATTAAATTCTGACACTGATGGCAAAACTGTCCTCACTTCAAATGCCAATTGCAAGCCTCAAATTGTGATCTGTGCTTTTGCTTGACTGTCTATAAAGTAGGGTTATTACATCCCTCTCCTCTGGTTTGTTTAATTTTCTGGAGCAACTCATAGAACTCAGGGAAACACATTTACCAGCTTGTTAATAAAGGGTATAATAAAGGATTCAGATGAGCAGCCAGATGAAGAGGTACGAAGGGCAGGCTCTGGGAGGATTCTAGGTGCAGCAGCTTCTGTCTCAGCATACAGATGTGTTTGCCAATTCAGAAGCTCTCCAAACCCATGCTTCAGGGATTTTTATGGAGGTTACATCATGAATACATGATTGTTTATAAACTCTATTTTCCAGTCTCCCTTCCTTCTCTCAAGAATGGTGGGGTTAAGCTGAAATCTCCAAGTTTATAATCATAGTTTGTTCTTTTTTGATGAACATCCCCCATTTAGGAGCCCATCAAGAGTCTACTCTTTACAATAAAAGGTACTTCTGTCACCCAAGAAGTTACAAGGGATTTTGGAACTCTCTTAAGAACTGGGGTCAAAGACCAAAGTCAGAAAGGATTTTCCTAGCATCCCTATTCCTATCTATCAGGGTAATAGAAGTTCTGAGCCAGGACTGGGCACAGAGACCCATACATGTATTTCTTACTGTTTCACAAGGATGTCTGAGGGGAACTGTGGCCAGCACAGATGAAGTATCATGGAATTCACTGGAACACCACTGAGAGAGTGAGCTGTTAGTTGGAATATACATAGCAAAAACATGTATGTGCAAGGAACTATGTTCATGGTGATTCTAACAAGTGTTATAAAGTTGTGTATTCTATAGGCAAGCAGCAATAAAGGTTTTAACCATTTAATTTTCTTTCTATACACAATAATAACAAGTTTCAGAGGCTAGTGATTGGCATCATGTCACAAAGTTTGAGCGTGACTTGAGAGCTTTTTAAATGAGCCTATTTCCTTCAAGCTTACAACTAAGACATTTTTAATGATTGTGGTTTCATACTCAGTAGAATTTTACCTAAAATTATTCACAAATATTGTTTCTAATTTAATAAAAAAAAATTTCCAAATATCTTTAAACCTTAGACAATACTCTTTTTCATCACCTCAGTCTCTTACTCCATTCCTTCTTATGGTCAAATATCTATAATTAATTACACCTATGGGGGTGATGGACAGCAGAAAGATGGATCAATATTTTATAGTTATGTTCTAAGTTGCTTTTTAAAAAATTTACATTGTGTCCATCTTTGTATGCCATCATAATAAACATTTGCATCTATTACTACATTATATTTTTTATTCATCCCTCTATTCCTAGTGCCTTGCTCATCCTGACCATGGAAGGAATTAAAGCAACTGCCAATAAATTGAAAAATGGGCGCCTTTCTATTCTGAGTAGAAATAACTCAAGACAGAGCACATTGTTGGAGAGACAACAGGAACTGAATCCCAGCTTCACTAGCCCCTTGCCCTTGCTCCTTGATGCAATTAACAACCTGCATAACCACATGTATTGGTCCAAGAAGTGACACAATAAATTTCTATTCAATAAATGTTTACATTTGGATAGGGATTTGTAGGTACAGAGCCCATGTTAACATCTATTAAAATAGTCAATTTTCATAACCACTTGAGATAAGCAGGAAAAGTACAACTTTTATATTTTTACAACAAAAAAGATTTTCAAAGGGAATTTTAGTAGTATGAATGAGACAGTAAGACAGAGTCAGATGGAAATGGTAGAAATAAAAAACATGACACTCTGGGTAAATAAATGATTTGATGGGCTTCTAAGCAGGCTGGACACATATGAGTAAAGAATCAGTGGACTTAAAGAGAGGACAATATACTATTCAAATTGAAACACAGAGAGAAAAGCAAATGAAATAAATTGAACATGTGTTGAAATGATATGGGGAACTAAAAAATCACTTAGGAAATGTGAGATTAGGGTGACCAGAAGAAGAAAGAAAAGAGACAGAGAAGAAAAATATTTGAAAAAAAAAAAGGTTATATTTAAAGACAAACAGATCCAAGAAATTTAGAGAATCCCAATCTAGATAAATGTAAAAAGTGCATACACACGTTCATTGAGACATAAAATAATCAAACTATTGAAAATAACATGCAAAGAAATATTGCATACAAAATCAAAGTAAACATTAAAATAGAGTTTTCACCTAAACAACAGAAATCGGAAGGTAAAGTAAAGTATTACAGTATGGAATGGAAAAAATAAACAAATCCAGAATTCTACATAGACCAGTAAAATTTGAGAAAATTAATGGCTAATACCTCCACACTACAAGAAAAGTTCATAGAAGATTTTTCTGGCAGAAGGAATACAAGAATAGATAGAAATTGTATTTACACAAAGATATGAAGATAAGTAAAGCTGGTAATATAAATAGAACAGATAGTTTTATTATATTTAATATCTTTAGAAGATAGATGATTGAAGCAAAAGTTACAACATGTCATTGTGATATTGGTAACAGGGTAGCAAAATTCATGACAACAATACCATAAAGGAGGGAGGTAGAAAATGGAAACATTTTTCTAAGTATCTTAAAATAAACATAAATTATACAACACTACCTGAGGGTAGACCCTGATAAGTATGTATTATAAAACCAAGGGAAATCAATAAAACACAATAGGAGGTATAACTAGAAAATGATTGGGCAGATTAAAAAAAAAAGCAAACAATTAAAAGATTGGGAAGAATAGAAATCAGCTAGTAAGATGATACATTTAAATGCTACCCTAACAATAATTATATTAAATATAAAAGATCTATGGGCCTGTGCCACAGCTAAATAGGGTAATGCGGCGCCAGCACCCAGGTTCTAGTCCTGGTCGGGGCGCCAGATTCTGTCCCAGTTGCTCCTCTTCCAGCCAGCTCTCTGCTGTGGCCCGGGAGTGCAGTGAAGGATGGCCCAAGTGCTTGGGCCCTGCACCCGCATGGGAGACCAGAAGCACCTGGCTCCTGGCTTCGGATCAGCGCAGCGCGCTGGCAGCAATGTGCCAGCCGTAGCAGCCACTTGGGGGTGAACCAACCGAAAAAGGAAGACTTTTCTCTCTGTCTCTCTCTCTCTCTCACTGTCTAACTCTGCCTGTCAAAAAAAAAAAAAAAAAAAAAAAAAAAAAAAAAAAAAAGATCTAAATATCACAATTAAAATGCAACAATGGTTAAGTTGAATTTTTTCATTTTTTTCTTAAGATTTGTTTATTTGAAAAGCTGAGTCAAAGAAAGAAAGAGAAATAAAGAGATATGAAGAGAGATCTTTCATCTTCTGGTTCATTCTTCTAAATGCCATAACAGCTGGAGCTGGACCAGGCTGAAGCCAAAATCCAGGAATTCTATCCAGGTCCCCCAAATCGAGATAGGAATCCAAGTACTTAGACCATTACCTGCTGCTTCCCAGGCATATTAGCAAGAAATTGGATCAGAAGTGGAGGTGGGACAATCTGGAGTGCAGGCATCCCATGTGGCAACTTAATCCACTGTGCCTCAGCATTAACCCCAAGGTCAAGTAGAATTAAAATGCAAGACCCAGGAGCAAGGGTTTAGCTCTGGCTCCAGCTTCCCACCAATGCAGACCCTGAAAGGTGTAGGTAAGTGCTGACGTAATCGGTTTCCTGCCACCCGTGTGCAAGACCTAGATTACATGCCCAGCTCCCCACTTCGGCCTGGTTCAGCCTTCATGCTGGCTCAGGTCTATGGAGACTGAACAGGTGGATGGGAACTCTCAATCTCTATCTTTCAAATGAATAAAACAAAAAAGCCAGACTCAATAATTTGCTGTCTGGACATCACTTGAAATATGAACTCACATTAGTAAAAAGTAGAAGAATGAGGGAAAAAAGACCAAGCCTATGTCAATCAGAAGATAGCTAGAATAGCCACATTAATATAAGAAAAAATAGATTTTAAAATAACAGATATCATAGAAAAAGGGAACTCTATGTAAGATAAAGGATGTAGTTAACAAGGTAAGGTAATCACAAACATGTATACACATATTTACAGAGCTATAAAATCAGAGTGAAAAAATACTGATGGAACTGAAAATACTACAGGTAAATCTACAATCAGAGATTTCAGCACTCCTTCCTTAATAGTTGTTAGAACATATAACTCCCCTCAAAACAAAAATCAGAAAAAACCAGAATTAACCATTTTTCACTATGGTTTGGTCTCTAGAACACAGGTGTTGTGGACACCACTAATTAATCAAAGCCAAACAGGAAAGGAAAGTGCTCATATCAACATTGTTGGACACATAGATGTGGGCAAGTCCACAACAATTGATACAAGTTAAGTGATTTTACAAAGTGATTTTACAATCAGTTGTTTATGAATACAGGGAGTACAGGTAGACATCAGAGAACTATATGGCCTATACAGGGAGGATCAAAAAGCCTCCTATTGCCAAAAGGGAGGGCCACACAGCTGCCTCGATGATACCCAGGAATGCAGCCGAATGGCGATAAGGGCCATATGGTGGGGTCAGAGTTCCAGGAGCAAAGAGAGAAACAGTGACTCTTTCTATCTTCTTAGGTGAAACTAAGGTTACGTCTACATTGGGGTAATTCACTGACTAACTAACTTTAAAGAGAATGGCTATACAGAGCAAGTCTAGTGAGGTCGGGAGAGTTCACCAGAGGAGGGGAGTCCACAACTCCATCTGATCTACAAATGTGGTGGCATCGACAAAAGGACCACTGAAAAATTTGACTAGGAGGCTGCTGAGATGGGAAAGGACTCTCTCAACCATGCCTGGTTTTGGACAAACTGCAAGCTGAATGTGAGTGTGGTATCACCAGCAACAGCTGCCTGTGGACATTTGAGACCAGCAAATATTATGTGGCTATCATCGATGCGCCAGGACTCAGAGACTTCCTGAAAAACATGATTCCGAGCACATCTCGGGCTGCATGTGTTGTCCTGATTGTTGCTGCTGGTATCA
The DNA here is from genome assembly GCF_964237555.1 of Oryctolagus cuniculus. Classification (NCBI taxonomy): domain Eukaryota; kingdom Metazoa; phylum Chordata; class Mammalia; order Lagomorpha; family Leporidae; genus Oryctolagus; species Oryctolagus cuniculus. Next base: position 20,642,268 of record NC_091439.1, read on the forward strand.
GGGAATTTGAAGCTGGTGTCTCCAAGAATGGGCAGACCCGTGAGCGTGCCCTTCTGGCTTACACACTGGATGTGAAACAACTCATTGTTGGTGTTAACAAAGTGGATTCCATGGAGCCACTCCACAACCAATAGAGGTACAATGAAATCATTAAGGAGGTCAGCACCTACATTAAGAAAAATGGCTACAGCCCTGACATGGTAGCCTTTTTGCCAGTCTCTGGTTGGAACAATGACAACCTGCTGGAGCCAAGTGCTAATATGCATTGTTTCAAGGGATGCAAAGCCACCCACAAAGTGGAAGCACACTGCTTGAAGCCCTGAGTTGCATCCTCCCACCAACTTGTCCAACTGACAAGCCTTTGCATCTGCTGCTACAGGCTGTCTTCCGTGGTAAGGGTACTATCTCTGTGGGCCAAGCAAAGACTGGGGTTCCACACCTGGCACAGTGGTAACCTTTGCTCCAGTCAACAGCACAACTGCTGTTTGCTGAAATGCACCATGAAGCTTTGAGTGAAGCTGTCCTTGGGGACAATGTGGGCTTCACTGTCAAGAATGTGTCTGTTAAAAATGTTCACACTGGCAACATTGCTGGTGACAGCAGACATGACCCACCAGTGGAAGCTGCTGGCTTCACGGCTCTGGTGATCATCCTGAACCATGCACACCAAATCAGTTCTGGCCTTGCCCCTGTCACACAATTCACAGTGCTTGCAAGCTTGCTAAGCTGGAGGAAAGCATGGATCGTCATTGTGGTAAGAAGCAGGAAGATGGCCCCAAGTCCTTGCAATCTGGTGATGCTGCCATTGATGTAACGCCTGGAAAGCCCGTGTGTGTGTTGAGAGCTTCTCTAACTGTCCTTCTCTGGGTCGTTTTGCTGTTTGTGATATGAGACAGATAGTTGCTGTGGGTGGGATCAAAGCAGTGGACAAGGAGGCTGCTGGAGTTAGCGAGGTCACCACGTCTGCCCAGAAAGCCCAGGAGGTTAAATGAATATTATCACTAACAGCTGCCACCCTGGTCTTAATCAGTGATGGAAAAGCGGCCTCAGAACTGTCTGTCTTATTTAAGTTTAATAGTAAAAGACTGCTTAATGATAGCAACACATTCTATCAATGTGCCTTCAGAAGGAAGGGATGTTTGTGGACTATTTGTTTTTGTATGGGAGAGTTTTAAGTTATTAGTTTTTAAAAGCAGTACTTTTTAATGGAAGCAAAGTGACCAAAAATCTGCCACAGAAGTTTGAGACCAATTAAAACAAAATTTAGTGAGAAAAAAAAAAAAAACCCATCAACTTGACCTAACTGATATTTATCAAACCTCCTAATAGTAGAATATACAGTCTTTTCAAATGCACATGAAGTATTGACCAAAATAGGAATAGTGCATATTTGGGTTGCGGCCATAGAATAAGTCTACTGATGTTTAATAGAATGAAATCATACAAAATGTGTTCTCCATCCACATTGAAACTACTTTTGAAATCAATAACAGAATATCTAGAAAATCTCCACATGTATATAAATTAAACAATATATGAAGTACTTCAAAAAATTTATAAAAATTTAAAAAGTTAAAAGTTAAAAATATGGGTCTATTTGGGTGCAAAAAATTTGAAGTTTGTGTGTAGTTTACTCATCATATGCATTTTACATGTATCATGAAAAAAGTTCGCACCAAACAAACTCATTTTTTGAATTCCATTTTTCCAGAACTTTCTGAAATACCCTCATAGCATAATTCAGGCACCAAAGAATAAACCAAAGCAAAAATTAGAAAATATGTGAAGCTGAGTAAAAATAAAAACTAATCGCTTCAAAATTTGTGAGACGCATCTAAGGCAGTGTTTAAAGAAAAATTTAGAGCATTAGTGTTTCTATTAGAGATGGTCTCAAATTCATGATGTAAGTTTCACCCCAAGGAAACTAGAAATAGAAGACAAAGTAAAGCCAGGACAATAGTAAGAAAAGAAATATGAAAGAGGACAGCTCGGCTGGCGCCGTGGCTCACTAGGCTAATCCTCTGCCTAGCGGCGCCAGCACACAGGGTTCTAGTCCCGGTCGGGGCTCCAGATTCTGTCCCGGTTGCTCCTCTTCCAGTCTAGCTCTCTGCTGTGGCCAGGGAGTGCAGTGGAGGATGGCCCAAGTGCTTGGGCCCTGCACCCCATGGGAGACCAGGAGAAGCACCTGGCTCCTGGCATCGGATCGGCGCAGCGCCGGCTGTCACAGCCATTAAGGGAGTGAACCAACAGAAGGAAGACCTTTCTCTTTGTCTTTCTCTCTCACTGTCTATAACTCTCTCTGTCTCTCTTCCTCACTGTCTAACTCTGCCTGGCAAAAAATTAAAAAAAAAAAAAAGAAAAAAGAGAGAGGACAGCTCAGAGCAATGAAATAGAATATATTTTAAATGGAGAAAATCAAAACAAAAACAATGGGCATGTGGACTAACAGTTAAGGGGCCATTTGGGACACATGTATCCCATGTTGGAGTGCCGTAGCTTCAGTACAGCTTCCCTCCCTAACCCAGTTTCTTGCTATTGTACACTCTGGGAGGCAGCTTTGATGACTCAAGTGGTTGGAAGAAAGGGTTGAGCTCCCAGCTACAAGCGTTGGCCTAGCCTACCGCAACCACTGCGGGTATTTGAGGAGAGAACCAGTGCATGGGAGTGTTCTCTATTTCTCCTTCTCTCTGAGTCCATTTCTCTTAAATGAGTAAATATAAATTTAAAATGAAAGAAAAGCAAAAGGCTAGTGCTTTGCGTCAGTAAAACTGATAAACCTCAGAAAAACGGGGATTTAAAAAAAATTCAGCAAAGTAGGAATGCATGAAAACTGTCTCAATGTGTGGAAAGTCATCTATGACTGAGAAACCTGCCACCAGTATCACACTTAATGGTCAAAAGCTGAGTGCTTCTACCCACCCCACCCCAAGATTTTTAAAGCAGCGCTTTTTCCAGGTCTACATAATGTGTCCCAAGGGGACTAATAATAAAGTGAGCATATAAAGTAGGAACAGAATATAAATTCATGGGGATTAGAAAGAAATTAAATTGTCTTTATTCACAGGTAATGTGAATGCTCAGAATACTACCACAGCACCTTAAAACTAAGTGATTTCAATACTGCCATAGATATAAGATCAATACACAAGATGTTTATTTTCTGGCCGGCGCTGCAGCACACTTGGCTGGGCACACCCTGGGTTCTAGACCCGGTCGGGGTGCTGGATTCTGTCCCAGTTGCCCCTCTTCCAGTCCAGCTCTCTGCTGTGGCCCGGGAGTGCAGTGGAGGATGGCCCAAGTGCTTGGGCCCTGCACCCTCATGGGAGACCAGGAGGAAGCACCTGGCTCCTGGCTTCGGATTGTTGCAGCACCAGCCGTAGCGGCCATTTGGGGGGTGAACCAATGGAAGGAAGACCTTTCTCTCTTTCTCTCTCTCTCTCTCATTGTCTAACTCTGCCTGTCAAAAAAAAATTATTTATTTTCTATATACCACTGCTGCTAGTGACTATAGTTGATAACATTTTCTTTGGGATTTAAATTTTAAAAATTACCACTTATAATTGCATCTAAAAATTAATTGCATACAGAAAAATCCAACAAAATGTATGTAATATCTGTATACTGAGAACGACAATACATTACAGGAGGAATGTTAAAGGATATAACTAACGAGTGACAAGTACCTGCATTGTGTTCAGTATACTCTATATGGTTAAGATACAGATTTTTCAGGTTAAGATTCAGAACAATCCCTGTCAAAATTGCAGGAGACAGCTTTTTTTTTTTTTTTTTTTTTTTTTGTCTTAAGAAACTCATGAGCTGATTTTAAATATTAAATGGAAAGAAAAAGGAATGGGAATAGTCAAAAAAATTTTTGAAAAGGACGAAGTTATAAGACTCACACACCTTGATTTCAAGATGTATGATAGCGCTACCATTATCAAAACAGTATGGCATGGTCTTAAGGGTGGCCATGTATATCAATGGAACAAAGATGAGAGTCCAGAAAAAGACCCACACATATGCGATCAATGTATTCTTGATAAAGATGCCAAGAGCCTTGTTCTTTGTGTATAGATCAGACTTCAAAAGTTGTACCGGTTCCAATTGTTTCCAGCCTCACTCTCTCTCTCTCTGTGCCTTTCAAGTAAAATGGGTAAGAATTAAAAAATAAAAAAGTTGGAATAATTGGTTACTCATATGCAAATAGAAAATGAACCTCTCCGTTTACTTCATACCATACACAAAAATTAATTCATGCAACCATAGGGACCCCCTCGGACATTAGCATTGGGGGGCAAGAGAATTAACACAGAATCTTGGCAGTAAGGGCGTGAGTGTGCAGCTCCACTCACACTGTTACATGGATGACAACATACAGGAAGCAGCTGGCTGTGCAGGCAGAGGCCAGCCCAGCCAGAGCATCCATCCATAGTCACAAGTAAGGAGCCAGAACCACAAGCAGTGGCCCTGTGGCTGCCCCAGGAGCTGGCCTGAAAAGCAGCTCTTTCGTATGCTAAAATATATAGAGAGACTCACTTTTCAGGGGACTGCCTTCGGACCCAGAGGGCTTATATTTTAAATGCAGACTCCCCCAGGTTGCGTTTCAGACATTTTGAATCAGAATATCTGATGATGATACTCAGGAAGCTGCAATTCTCACATGGTGTGGACTTTGAGACTGTATCCTTAGAGGCGCCCGTGATAGCCCAGTGCACAAGTGACCCTTGGCCATTCCCTCTTCCCTTTCCTTCTTCCCCTCCTCTCCCTCCTTTGTTCTTTCTCTCCCTCTTCTCCTCCTCTGCTTCGCCCTCTGGCATTATTATTATGATTATTATTACCATCATTATCTTTTCCCGTAAAATGAGAGGAGTGCGGATTTTTCTACAACAGGCTCATTTAGTGATGAGTCAAAGGTTTTAAAAGAACTATGACATGGTCTTTTAAATGAAGCATCGCCCAGGGCAGTCCCTCCGTCCTAATTAAGGAGGAAAAATTACAGTATTGCATGCCCCCCAAAGAGAATACCATCTCTGTAATTAGGGACCTGGCCTCCAGTGAGCTGCCACCATGGAAGAATTGTTTACATACAGTCATGAAGGAAGTTCCCACCTCGGGGAAGAAGATTGCCATTAGCTGTGTGAAGCCAGTGAATGTATGTGTCAGCAAGACCAGTAATCATTCAGTTTACATCTATTTTTACATGCATCTTCATAAATTAAATTCCATGTCCTCAGCGTGTTGTTCTAATGCATGAGTATTTCATAATCTGGAACAATTCCCAAGAGTTTTGCATGGATTGGATGGATAATGCCATTTGTTGTTGTTATTTGTTTGTTTTTAATATTGTGAAGTGTTCTCCTTTGAGTGACTCAGGTTATAAACTTTGACAATATTCAGGGAAATTTCATTACATTTTTTATTGGATGCTTCATACTTTTCGATGGTTAAAATGTACCCTTGGTTCTGACAGAAACAAACAGTGATGAAAGGATGTAATAGTTGAACTCAGATTTAAAAAGGGTTCCCCTTGGAAATGCCCAATTTTCCTAAGTCAGTTTCAAATTTCCTCACTCCTTTATGCTCTGTTTGTAAGAATATGCACTGATAGATTGGATTCGAAGCTCTTACGTAGTGCTGAAAGTTTCTCAATGCAACTTTGGAAAAAAATCATTTCAGTTTAAAATAAAATTGCCATATATTTAAAATTTTCTGGGTAAAGAACATTAGTCTGGTCACATTTTTTTTTTTTTAAAGACCTGGTTTATTGGGGGAAAGTCATAATGGAAACTTCAATGGCTTATTCTGCAACTTACAAAATAATGATTTGATATACAAAATGATTTGGGTTTTCATTATGTCAATACAAATGGTAAAAAAATAATCCATCCAATATGTATTTGCCATTCAGAGAAAGTCACCTGCCTGAATTTTCCTGTTCCATATTTTATGTCATGTTAAGTCTGTTTACCAAGGAAGACCAGGTTTTAACTAAATGTTTCTGCTTACAGTTGCAATCTATTAGAGCTGTATCTGCATGATTCAAGCCCAGTAAGACCCGAGATGAAGAATCCATACTTGGGCTGTGTTGATGACACTTTTGTGATGGCAATGAACAGGCTTTAGAACACGACCTCATCATGTCTATCAGCCAAGGTCAACTAGACTGTCCATCTCTCGATCCGTCTACACCAGTCCTGAACACACAGACACGCAACAGTATGGATGTATCAATACAGCATTTCCCAACACCCTAACCCTGTACACTACCCTAAAAGAGAAAATTTCATCATAGCACTTCACTTCTTAAAGAGGCCTGGCTACAGCCGCAGACTTTGGGCAGTGAAGAAATACTTTCCTACGTGACATATCAAGTCAGTGTGAGGCTCACACGAAAGCAAAGATCCGGGATGGCAATGACAAATCCTCACATACAGTATGCACTTAGGAAACTATGTTGCTTCTTTAAATAGCTGAAAGCTTGAAAAAAATGGTTTTGCTTTTGGACTCTGAACATTTTCACTAATACCTCCCTTTCTCTTTAACCCTTTGTAGACCCATCCCATCTGGAAGAAAACAAACACTTGATCAGATCATGAACTCTGAGAAGCTTTCTCTGTTTCGCCTTAGCAAGTGGTAAGTTTCATGTTCATATTCTTTTCCAAATGCAATATAAATGTTCGGAATAGACACAAGGAAATATTGTCATGTTCTAGGTTAATTATGGAAAAGAAACAAGTCTTGTTGAATTCCACAAAACATATACAAAAGATGAATATGAAACTATAATATGAAACTATAACACCATGTAAGAAACATTTTCTCTCCCAAGCTAAAAATGTAGAGCACTTGTGCCTAGCTGAATAATATACACACTGCTGGAGTACAGGTTCCGAGGAGCCTGGGGCAACAGTTTCTCACTCTGGAATGGATCTCGGAGGCAAGGATTCTCTTCCCCCTCTGCCCTGCCTTAGGCCGAGGTGTAGAAGTACCTGGGCTTCGCATTGCCCAGCAGGTCATCCTCGTAGTTGGGGAGACAGCAGAAGAAGAAGGCACAGCCAATCAGGATGATCGTGGCTGCCCACCCAAAGCCATAGGCCCAGTTAAAGATGTACGTGACAGCAGGGTTGAGATGAAGGTTGAAGGTCTGGGTGTACTTGACTGGGTAAATTACCAGCGAGATGATCTGGAACACAGCAGCCAGGGCGAGAAGGCCCCCGATCACTCTGAGGAAGACCAGCATCTGGGGTCCGCAGAGGGCGAAGAAGGACAGCACGAAGCAGATGACGAGGATGATAAATCCGCAGAAGAGCATGGCGGCCGCCGCCCGTCCCCACGCGTACTCCATGAGGCTCTGGCATCCTTCCTCGTAGGACCCGCTGCCGCCGCCCTCGCCCAGGCATTTCCACCAGAGCGAGGACGTCTGGCCATGGTCGTTCGACTGCAGCCAGCCGCGGCCGGCCAGCGCTATGATGTCGAAGGCGATGGCGCTGAGCAGGAGCAGGGGCAGGATCCACCTGCAGCGTTCGCAGGCCAGGCCGCAGCGCAGCATCGTGGACGGTCGCGGCGCGGAGCGGAGCGGGGTAGTGTGCGGGGCACGGGCGGCGGCCGAGAGTGGCCATTTTACTTTAAAATTACAACCTTGTATCTTATAACTTTGACATATTTATTGATCCTCTTTTGTATACTTCATAAAATATCCAATAAATGGATGATATTTCTTGGACAATTAAAAAAAAAACCCTGTGTATAGTAAATACTACTGTACATAAGTTTTTATCACAATACCCTAATGTTCTGGTTTGTGTCATTTTACAGGTAGAAATACTGAACTTGACACCATGTAACTAATCAAAAAAAAAAGGTGTTGCATCTCAAGCTCAGGACTGTCTCACCCTGAAGCTTTTATAGTTTCCAGTATTTCAGTGACTTCTCAACTGCAGGTAAAATAACGCTGATGCAAATAATCCTGTTCCACTGAATATTTGCTGAAATGTATCATTTTAAAGCAGTTTCTTATATTTTAAGTCATTTTCCAAATCTTCATAATTATCACTCTGCTACTATTGAATAATGGACATTACTCCTAAGAAAAAGTAAAGAATAAGTAGTATGAGTGATCTTACCTTAGACTTCCTTAAGTCTCTTAAAAAATAACCTTCAATTTCTTTCATATTTTATTTTTATAAAATATCAAAATATAATAAATATATTTACAAATTTAAGAATTTTGGCCGGCACCACAGCTCAATAGGTTAATCCTCCACCTGCGGTGCTGGCACACAGGGTTCTAGTCCCGGTTGGGGCACCGGATTCTGTCCCGGTTGTCCCTCTGCCTGGCCAGCTCTCTGCTGTGGCCCGGGAGTGCAGTGGAGGATGGTCCAAGTGCTTGGGCCCTGCACCCCATGGGAGACCAAGAGAAGCACCTGGCTCCTGCCTTCGGATCAGCACAGTGCACCAGCCACAGCACGCTGGCCACAGCAGCCATTGGAAGGTGAACCAACGGTAAAAGGAAGACCTTAAGACCTTTCTCTCTGTCTCTCTCTCTCACTGTCCACTCTGCCTGTCCAAAAAAAAAAAAAAAAAAAAGAAATTATATAAAAAAAAAGAATTTCACCGTTGAAAAATTTTTTTTGACAGGCAGTGAGAGGGAGAGACAGAGAGAAAGGTCTTCCTTCCATTGGTTCACTCCCCAAATGGCCGCTATGGCCACCGATCCAAAGCCAGGAGCCAGGTGCTTTTCCTGGCCTCCCATGTGGGTACAGGGCCCAAGCACTTGGGCCATCTTCCACTGCACTCCTGGGCCACAGCAGAGAGCTGGGCTGGAAGAGGAGCAACCAGGACAGAATCTGGCGCCCAGACCGGGACTAGAACCTGGGGTGCCATTGCTGCAAGCAGAGGATTAGCCAAGTGAGCCGCAGCACCGGCCACCATTGAAAATTACAACTGAGATCAGAAGAATTAGTTCACAAGAGTATTACCTGTCTGAACATTGAAAATTATCCTAAATCCAGCCTGTAGCATCTCATATGGGTGCCAGTTGGTGTCCTGGTTGTTCCAGCTCCAATCCAACTCCCTGCTAATGTGCCTGGGAAAGCAGTAGAAGGTGGCCCGATTGCTTGGGCCCCTGTACCACGTGGGAGACCTGGAAGAAGCTCCTGGCTCCTGGCTCCTGGCTTCAGATCAGCCAAGCTCTGGCCCTTGTGGCCATTTGTGGAGTGAACTAGTGGTTGGAAGACCTCTCCCTCTATCTACCTCTCTCTGTAACTCTGCCTTTCAAATAAATAAAGGTAGACCTTTGAAAAGAAAAAAAAAAGTTATGCTAACTCTGCTTTCTTTTAACCTTTTGAAATTGTCTTATCAGTAATGATTGCAAGGTTATCCTAGCAATATGCTAGGATCCAGAGGTGGTTTTATCTGAACATGTGTTGATCATGATTTACCATGTTTTTCAGTTATAAGGTTATTCTCAGAAGTATACACAGTGTTTTGTCTTTTCTTTCTTTTTGGACAGGCAGAGTGGACAGTGAGAGAGAGAAAGAAAGAGAGAAAGGTCTTCCGTTTCCGTTGGTTCACCCTCCAAAGGCCGCTGCGGCCTGTGCGCTGTGGCTGGCGCACCGCGCTGATCTGAAGCCTGGAGCCAGGTGCTTCTCCTGGTCTCCCATGCGGGTGCAGGGCCCAAGCACCTGGGCCATCCTCCACTGCCCTCCCGGGCCACAGCAGAGAGCTGGCCTGGAAGAGGAGCAACCGGGACAGAATCCGGCACCCCAACCAGGACTAGAACCCGGTGTGCCAGCGCCGCTAGGCGGAGGATTAGCCTAGTGAGCCGTGGCGCCAGCCGGCCCACAGTGTGGTTTTTATAAAGGGTCCTTCCTCTATTCAGGATCTTAGTGATCGCTCTTGAGGGAAGAGGGGAACACCTCAGAGATTTTCCCCTACTCAGTTCCTCTCCTCCTCAGATCAAGTTTACACAGAAATGAAGATGTAGCTTGAGACTCAAGAATTCCTGTTCACTGCCCATAGTCCTTCCTCTTTCTAAAGCATCTTTAATGTCTTTCGTTTAGCGATTTCTAATCTTTCTTGTGTTTTTCACTACAAAGTCATAAGGTTAAATAATTGAACTGTAGTCACACAGAGCAAGTGAGCAATGGAGCTGGGATTTTAAACCAAGTTTGAGTACAAAGCCTATATGTTTTCAGAGGAGCTTCTTTGTTACTTCTGGTTGTGTGTTCTCCCATTTTACTAAGCCCACGGCATTTTTAATCGAATTATTCCTGATACCAGTATTTGTCTATTTTCCTTCTTTTTCTGCAACACCACTTAGTTAAAAGTTCCAGACTATTAATTGACTTTTTATCCATAGTAAATAATAAAGTATTTAACATGAGCTGGGGGATGGAAAGTGTGAAAATGCAGAAATTATGTTTAAAATATCAATTGTTTTATTTCAATCCAATGTTGGATTTAGACCATGGTGTAGCTCTTTTTCTTTTTTCTTTCTTTCTTTTTTTTTTGTCCATTTAGGCTGTTTTTTGTTAATTTTTTAAAATTTTGCCTTTTTTTTTTTACAAAATATAGAATCAATTAGTTCTGCCTAGAAGTAAGCTTTTGCCATAAGACTATATGAAAAGAATTTCCATTAAAAAAAGTCTTGTGTCTGCCCATTTCTTTGGATCCTCAAGTTCAAGAGATCTAAAAGGAGTCTTATTTATAGTCACACAGAGGATTAATTCTTGCAATAGAAAGGAGAACACATCCACAGAGTGTAATGTAGGAAACAGAGATTACAAGGTAGGATGGGACTTGGTGGTCAGTCAACCACCGAGCTCTGGCTCAAGGCATTTAACATTTATTTTTAACTAGAAAAGTCAGATAATCCCAAACAATATGTCTCAATGGATCTATGAATGTCACAAGTTTCATAATGTGTTTTTCTAAGCAATATGTTCTGGTGTTCATTTTGCTTTTACTATCTGCATTTATGTCTCATTAGGCCATACAGGAAATCCGCTACTTGTTTATACTACCATGCCTTGGGAAAAAAGACAAAGGGACAACATTTTTTTTTCTAAAACAATTTCCCATTTTCCAGTCTCTTATTATAACTTGGAAAAAAAAAGACAAAAAAAATCAAAAGTTTTGCAAAGAGTTTTGTCACTTCAAAAGAGTAGCCATTTAGCTAATTTGAATTTCTTTTTAAAACTCTAATTGAAGGAACCAAAGCCATATGGAATAATTTCACTCAGCTTTGAAATAATTTGTGAAGGTATTTCAGTCCAGCCTTTATTCAGGAGGTATCTACAGCAGAATTTCATCAGAAGTAAATGAAAAGGATACATAATTTTCCTGATTAATTAGATACTTATTAAAACATCTTTCATTCAAGGTGTCATCCTCCTCTTCCTGCAATAAAACATTTCCTTTTTTTTTTTTTCAAACAATTCTGGGAAAAAAATATACTCACAATGAACTCAATAATTCACTTTCTTTTTAAAGATTTATGTATTTGATCTTTTGGAAGGCAGAATGACGGGGCAGGGAAGGCAAGAAAGAACAGGGAGAGAGGGAGAGATAGAGAGAAAGAAACCTTTATCTACTGGTTCACTCCCCAAGTGGCAGCAACAGCCTAGGCTAGGCCAAACCAAAGCCAGGATCCTGAAACTCCATCTGGTCTCCCAGGTGGGGGGCCCAAGTGGGTCATCTTCTGCTGCTTTCTCAGGTGCATCAGTGGAGAAAATGCTGCTGGCACATCAGCTTAACCCACTGGACCTCGATGACTCACTTTCCTTCGGCTGCAGTCATTTTGGTCTACCACCTCTCTAATAAACAGATGCTTTTCTGTGTTTATGCATTTGACTCTTTTTTTTCACTTTTACTTATTTACTTTTACATTTGTCCCACTTTGGTATTTATTTTAAAGATCTATCTAAAGGCAAAGTGACACACAGAGAGAGAAAGAGATGTTCCACCCACTGATTCACTCCACAAATGCCCTCAACAGCCCAGGCTGTGGAGACAGGAACTCTACCTTGGTCTTCCGTGTGGGTGGCAGGAACTCAAGCACTCCAGCCACGGTCAACCGTTTCACCAGCTCATTAACAGGGAGCTAGATTGGCAGCTGAGTAGTGAGGACATGAATTGGTTAATGTATTTTTCACTTTGTGAAGGGGGTTTGTATTTTCTTTATCTAAAAAACTTGATCTTAACTCATCTAGGTATGGTCTTATCTTTATCCGTTATTGCTAGAACAAAAAAATTTAAAAAAAGAAAAGCTCCTTATTCTTCATTTAACAGACATCCAGGAGGAGAGGGCTGCCCACCTTATCATAAGAGGCCTTTTTACCACCCTTAATCATTGCACCATTATTTTTATCATGTTAGATAAATAGTGAGATAGAATCTTCCAAGCAAGAAGTTGTAACTGTTAGAGGCATAAGTCATTTTAAGCAAATACAAAATTAAAAGAATTACATTAGAAATCCCTAAGAATCCTAGCTTCACACACACACAATATGATACATGCACAATGTGTAGTCAGTCATGGCAGTTTATGTAGTATAAATCCTGCTAAAACTTAGCCAGTTTTGTTCTCTTCAAGATGGATAATGTGTTAGCAATATAATAGAGGGATTCTGTGCCACGTAAACCAAGAATTCAGAATGCAAACCATTGGACCCACAGGATAGGTTTGTTTTATCTGAACTTGGAAGAAAAGGACCTATGAAAACAAACCAATTTGCTTCCAATCCAAATTATCAACTGGAGAGATTCTTCAACAGAATACCAGAAACAGATGTGAATGCCTTTTCTTCATGACTAAAGCCAGTAAATGATTTCTTCCATTTTATCCCTTTATGATAAAACCTCAGGCTCTCATGCACACCAGGAATAGAGGAAAACCCCAGAAGAAACATGATACCATTTGGCTCAAATTTTTTTTCCCTCTTCCCTGTAGATACTGGATATGTTACCAGGTCTTTCAACCGTGTGTTTTATACTGACAATGTTTTCAGGATACTGTCTCATTAAGACATGCTTTCTTCAGTCTGCAAAAGGAGCCTGTTTTCTGAGTTTTGAAGAGTTAAACATTAAACATCCTTACACTTTTAGAAAGAGAGGGGTTCATGTAGTAATGATTTCGCATACAAAAATGATTGAATTTTGAGAATGATTTTTTTTTTTTGGATCCTATATTTTCCAGGAGAAACTATTAAGCTAACTTTTGAATCTTCGAATCTTTGGAAGCATGAGTTCAAGTTTGGCCCACAGTGAGCAACAAGCAACAATGTTTGGCTTGGTCTCAAACTATTCTCTGGGTTTCTACATCATCTTACCCCACACACAACTCAACACCATTAACACAACTGGAAACATCTGCCGGACCAAGATCCCAGATCCGGGTGGAGAAAATAGCCAAATCCTCTCAATACCTCACTATTAGAAAACCAAAACTTATCACTGGTGTTCAAAAGCAAAGTCAGGAAACGATTTGAGATTCACACAGATTAGGGAGAGCTGGCCAATGGATTCTAGAATTCTTTGTAGAAATTTGAATTTTATTTTTTTAACTGTACTTACAACTATTTGCCTACTTGGGTGGGCCCCTGTCTCAAGATAAATTCATGGAGCCATATCTCCTCCAAAAGCACATAGGTTGTAGGTTTCAAATTGGTGCAAAATGTCCTAGATCCGGATGAACTTAAACGCAACCACAGATGTTCTGGAATGTGGAAAAGGGCTGTGTTTAAAAACACTAGAGGGTAGAATGGTCACAGTTTAAAACTACATGGAATCTTTTCAACATCTTTCTTGCCTTGTTTTTTGCAGCCTATTTTCCCCTATCCCTAAAGAAAATAAAGGAGAAATAAAGAAAAGACAAATAAAATGAAGAATGAGGAAAATCAAAGAAAAAGATTTAGATCTTTGAGTAGTGGAAGATATTTCAATAGCATATTAAGCCTAAAATCATGTTCTTGAGAGATTCACGTCTGACAAGACTCCCTAACTCTCAGATAAGCTGCTCATAGTTATACTCATTTTACAGATTGATGTTTCTCTTTTTGGAAATCTGTACCAAATATAAATTCTGGTTTATATGTTCCAGAACATTCAAAAGAAAAATGGTAATATCTCTTTTATTAAGTTTTCATGTTATCTTGAAAGGCAAAGAGGCAGAGGAAGAGACTTAAGCCATTGCTTCAAATGTCCTCACTAATTAAGAAAGTTTTCTTGAGAAACAAGGTTGTAAGTGAATGCCCAAGAGCCAAGCATACACAGATATGTGTTTAGGACCAAGAATAAAGCAGAAAAGAGAAGAGTTCAAACTTGACAGTTTCACCCAAAATAATGATCTTCAGTAAGTTATAAAAGGGATCAGCTGTCATATTTAGGAGAAACTTGGAGAGGAGTCCAAGATACAATGCTCATATGTCAAGTTCTTGGCTAGGTTAATTACTGGGACAGCCAGCCACACTTTCTTTTTGGTAGGCACAGTTGGATTTGGAAAAGGCAAAGAAGCAAAGTCAGGCTGCATCAACACCTGTCCCCACCCTGATGTGGACAGAGTAGGGAGAAACAAAGATACACAGTAACTACAACAATTCAGACCCTCAAAGGGTTTCACAGCCAGCCCAAGGAGAACAAGGTGTGCCTAAAATTGCTGCTGATGCCTCCAACTGAAAAGGGAGGGGCAAAGCAGGTTATGATTCCAAACTAAAATTGAATCCCTGGTACATGGAGTCCTGGTGTAACCACCAGTGCAGGATTTAGGCAAGAGTGGGGGTGCAGGCACAGGACCAGAGAATGTGATACCGTCTACTGCCCGGAGCTTGGTTTGCTAAAGACATTCCAGGAAGGCTTATCTTGCAGTATTGTACTTGGGGAGGGCCAGACCAATCAAGGAAAGCTGCAAGAAACCTGAGTCAGAGTTTTAAAGATGTTATACATGGAGATGCATGGAGATGCATGCCGCTTGAGCAGCTAGCCCCCCCCCCACTCCCTCCTACCCCTACCCTGACCCCACCACTCCCTCCCACATCCTGCACGTATGCAGCAAGCAGGAAGGGCCCTCCCACGACCACTTTTCTACATCCTGAATGTGTCCCTAACCCTTGGAAACCACCTTCACTTGTCAAGAGTAAATAAAGTTTTCCTTTGAGTGACTCCCACTTGAGGCTGATTTTTTTTTTTTTTTAGCAATACCCCAGGTGAATGGACCTCTTGTCTCTGGTAACACTCATAAGATCTTAATTGTAAAATTCAAGGAGTTTTGGAGCTAAAGAGAATGGAAATTACCTAGTCTTATCTCCTGCCTTTGAACTCAAGGATACATAATGGAGAAGGGACTGAGCCAATTCCAGGATGTAGGTACTCCCACAACCAGCTCAGTCCTGTTTCTACCACACAGTCTTGCTACGTGGCTTAGTGGACTTGAATGGATCAAGGCAGTGGCACCCCTGGCTAAGTCCTGGCTAGTGCAAGGTGGGTTCCCCATAGCTCTGTGCCTTGCAGCTTGAAGTAAATGGAGGTTCTACACCCTTCAATACCTGATTTGCTTATTTCAGCCTCTTTGTGCATAATATTAGAAGATGCCTATTTGCCACAACTTCAGGAAACTGAAAAAACAAATGCAGGTTAAGAAAGAAAAGCGAGGCCTGTGGGGTTTTTCAAATGAAGAGACGGAACACGGGAACCTCCATCAGAAGAGTGTGCTGCCCATAGTCTTGGCCAGCACTTTTTATTAGAGGGTACAAGAAATCCTACAAGCTAGCAAGCATGCAGGCACAGCAATACATTAGCCAAAGCCCACCTTAGGGACAGAGAAAACCAAACCCTATGTTCCAGGATGAGAGACAGCAAGCTGATCCCTATCATGCAGTACGAGGATCTGGAATCTTATTTGCAACCTTGAACTCCCTAAACCAGTATTCACCATTACTTACAGATTACCCGTCCTGCTGCCTTCTGCCACTGCCTTCCATTGGGAGGGTGTGCCCTCACGAGCCTGCATAGGCAGAGACAGAGCTGCAGCCATGTCCCATTCCAGGGGAGTGTGTTCCCTTGAGAACATTTAAGCAGTATTCTCTACGGGGCTGGCACTGTGGTATAGTGAGCTAAGTCTCCACCTTAGGCGCTGGCATCCTTATGGGCACTGGTTCGTGTCCCAGATGCTCCTCTGCCAATGCAACTCTCTGCTGTGGCCTGGGAAAGCAACAGAAGATGACCCATGTGCTTGGGCCCTGCACCCACATGGATACCCAGAAGAAGCTCCTGACTCCCAGCTTCAGATCAGCCCAGCTCTGGCTCTTGCAGCCATTGGGGGAGTGAATCAGCAGATGGAAGACCTCTCTCTCTCTGTCTCTCTCTCTAATTTTTCCTGTCAAATAAATAAATAAATATTTAAAATATAAAAGAAAGAAAAACCTAGAGTGTGTACTAAGGAAAGGAAAGGTCATTTCACAAAGTTTTCTCAAAAGTTAATTTTCTGGTTATGCATTTGTTAGTTGTCATGAGTGGGTTTCTTATAAAAGGGGGAGTTCAGTCCCCTGTTTGCTTTCTCTCTCTTTCCTGACCTCTGTTGTCCTTCCACCTTCTACCATGGCATGATTGAACAAAAAGGCCCTCTTCAGATGCCAGCAACTTGATCTTGGACTTCTTAGCCTTCAGAGACATGAGGCAATAAGTGGTTTTTTAAAAGTGTTATTTGAAACAGTTACATACAGAGAGAGAGAAAAAGAAAGAGCAAGAGTTCTTCTGTCTGCTGGTTCACTCCCCAGATGGCCACAAGGGCTAGGGCTAGGCCAGGTTGAAGCCAGGAGCCAGGAACTTCCTCCAAGTCTCCCACATGAATGGCAGGGGCCCAAACACTTGGGCCATCTTATATTGCTTTTTCCAGGCCATTAGCAGGGAGCCTGATGGGAAGTGGAGCAGCCAGGACACGAATGGGCGCCCATATGGATGCCAGGGTGGTAGGTGGCATCTTTACCTGCTATGATGATGCTGGCTCCAGCATATGGCTATTATAAATTACCCAACATATAGCATTCACTTTTAGCAGCATAAAACGAACTAAGGTAACTTCCAAAGAAGAAATGTGGGTAACAGCCCTCAGACATACATGCTTTATTGATTATAAGGGCTTAACATGGATATTTCTGTGGGCAGAGTCAGATACTCAGCTGCCTCAGGAGTCAGAGATTGATAGGTCTAACCCACAGCTCACCAAGAGCCATGAAACAGAGCTCTGAGGGAGGTCTCTGCCTCTTAGGTTAGCAGGGGGTTGAGTGTGCAGAATTTTATGAATAATCTCTTTATCATTCTGCACAGATTAATCTTTCAATCAGTCTGTACATATATTTCCCATTCTGTGATTGATCATTTAATGACTGGATCACTTCTATAAATTATTGAATGCAATTAAACCAAGCCCTAACCATCATGAGATACACTGGTAAAGTTTTGTCTGCTCCATTGCCTCCTTGTTATCATGTAATGATAGCATATAATATCATTTCCCTGAGTGTTCTATTATACACTCTATCAGTTCTACATGGATGGTCAGGATGATCTACTCTTAAGTAGATGTGTACAAAAAAAGAAATACAGTGAAAGCAAAAAAGACCTGCATTATCTGTCTTCTTAATGAGAGAAATTTTAGAATTAGAATTGTATAAAAGCCCTTAAACGTTGCCCTGTTACATAATGAAGTTTTCACTAAAATGAGGCCAGTTAGCAAATGTAGTGAGTTTTTACAAAAGCTAGTTTTCCCCTCCTTTCAACCATCTCACTCCCAGGCAGTAAAGTACCATTTAATTTAGGAAATAAATGACAATTGACTTGTTTTCAATGTTACATTATGAAAAACAAACTACTAACTTTTCTATTTCATAGTAACTTATCTAACTTTGAATTTCTTTACTGATGAATGTCATAATAAGTTCTCTGTCAACCTCATGGAAGTATGTGAGAGTCAATTAAAATAATGCAGATATAACTAATATACCTTAATATAAACATTTAATATATAACTGTCAGTTTTATTGTCGTGGCAATCAGTTAACTGGGTATTACAAGAAAAGAATAGATTTAACTACCAAAAGTTACAAAAACTGTTGGAATTTTTATTGAGGGAAGTATTTTGAATTAAACTTTACCTGGATAAGCTTCATGGAGGCTATGTGATCTGGGAATGTTTTGGATTTGTCCGCAGAGATAGAAGGGGATATGCCTTTCCATTGTGAAAACTCAAGTGTAAAGACAGAGATGGAAACAAGCAAACATTCAGTGCAGCATGATGAAGGATCAGCCCAGCCAAAAAGGGAAGTTCAGTTTTGGGAGAAGTAGAAGATAAACTTCAACACAGCAGGTGAAGTTAAGTTGCCATGGGCATTGAAACACTAACTAGGGCATGTGTACCTGCATGAAAAACAACAGAAAGCCATTGACAATTCTTATGCTAGAGAAGATAGGACAGAGAAGTGGAAAGTGCTATTTATGCTTTGTCATATAGGACATGAGTCTCCTATAATATGAATATAAATGAAGGCCCAGTAGAGATAGCATGAGGTCTCACTTTCAGGAGAGGGGCTGAGAAATATATCTAGCAAAATATAAGCTGGCACATCTAAGAATCACCTCACCCACAAGCACAAAAGGAAGAGAGAATTTGGAAACAACTTCAACTATACTTTAAATGGCTTTAAACTATGGCCTAAATTCTGACAATTTTTAGTACATCATGAGAATCTATATAGCTTTTTCAAAATACAAATTCTGTGCCTGGTATTCATACATGAGCCAAAGCAACAAGCTTCTTGATACTGGATTTCCTTGGTGTATTTTTGCAATTAATACCATTCATTTACTCAGATGAGACTATACAACTATCGCTAGTACTTCCCTATTAAAACATTATTTGGAAAAATACATACATCAAAGATTAAATTATATTTTCCTGAATTTTTCATCTCATTTAATCTTTTTTCTTTCAATTATTGGGAAATAATAGGTGTGTCAACAAAGTGCTAAGCTTGAAAGCAAAACACCCGGGTTCCTGTTGTAGTTCTGTTGCTAATTAGCTAACGGGGAAAACAATTTTATCTTTCTATGTTAATTTCCTCCTCTTTAAAAGCCTAAGGTTAGGCAGGCGCTGCAGCTCACTTGGCTAATCCTCCACGTGTGGCGCCAGCACACCGGGTTCTAGTCCCGGTCGGAGCACCGGATTCTGTCCTGGTTGCCCCTCTTCCAGTCCAGCTCACTGCTGTGGCCCAGGAAGGCAGTGGAGGATGGCCCAAGTGCTTGGGTCCTGCACCCACATTGGAGACCAAGAGGAAGCACCTGGCTCCTGGCTTCAGATTGGCACAGCATGCTGGCCGTAGCGACCATTTGGGGGGTGAACCAACAGAAGGAAGACTTTTCTCTCTCCTCTCTCTCTCTCTCTCTCTCTCGCTCACTGTCTAACGGAAGACCTCTCTCTCTGTGTAACTCTGACTTTCAAATAAATAAATCTTTAAAAAAAAATTTAAAAATAAAAGCCTAAGGTTAAATAAGTTAATCTCTAAGGTTTCTTTGTAAATGGTAAGTTTAAAGAAGTTAACTTCTAAATGGTTTTCAGCTGTAATATTCCCTGATTGTAATTTCTTTTTTAAAAAAAGATTTTTATGGGGCCGGTGCTCTGGCGTAGCAGGTAAAGCCACCGCCTGCAGTGTTGGCATCCCATGTGGGCAACGGTTCGAGTCTCAGCTATTCCACTTCTGATCCAGCTCTCTGCTATGGCCTGGGAAAACAGTGGAAGATGGCCCAAGTCCTTGGGCCCCTGCACCCAATGTGGGAGACCTGGAAAAAGCTCCTGACTCATGGCTTCAGATCTGTGCAGCTCCGGCCATTGGGACCAAAAGGGGAGTGAACCAGCCGATGGAAGACCTCTCTCTCTGCCTCTCCTTCTCTGTCTGCGTAATATTGACTTTAAAATAAATAAATACAAGTATTTTTAAAGAAGATTTGCATTTATTTATTTGACAGGCACAGTTACAGAGAGAGGGAGAGACAGAGAGAAAGATCTTCCACCCTCTGGTTCACTCCCCGAACTGCTGCAAGAGACAGGGTTGGGCTGGTTCAAAGTCAGGAGCCAGGAATCAGGAATTTTCTCCGGGTCTCCCACGTGGGCAAAGGGGCCCAAGCACTTGGGCCATCTTCCACTGCTTTCCCAGGCCACAGCAGAGAGCTGGATCAGAAGTGAAGCAGCCGGGACTGAAACCAGCACCTATATGGGATTTTGGTGTTGCAGGCAGAGGCTTAACCTACTATGCCACAGTGCCAGCCCCAAGTAGCTTTAATAAGAGCTTAGGGGCCGGCGCCGCGGCTCACTAGGCTAATCTTCCGCCTTGCGGTGCCAGCACACCGGGTTCTAGTCCCAGTTGGGGTGACGGATTCTGTCCCAGTTGCCCCTCTTCCAGGCCAGCTCTCTGCTGTGGCCAGGGAGTGCAGTGGAGGATGGCCCAAGTACTTGGGCCCTGCACTCCATGGGAGACCAGGAGAAGCACCTGGCTCCTGCCTTCGGATTAGCGTGGTGCGCTGGCTGCAGCGCGCAGGCCGCGGCGGCCATTGGAAGGTGAACCAAAGACAAAGGAAGACATTTCTCTGTCTCTCTCTCTCACTGTCCACTCTGCCTGTCAAAAATAAAAATAAAAAAATAAAATAAGAGCTTTGGAACACATTGCTTTTAAAAGAATTTAATATATTTCCCAAATGTAGACTTTTAAGAATGTATCTACTGTTTATTAGCTCTTAGGTAATTATTACCTGGGTATGACCCAATCTAAGATTCATAGATGGCACTAATAACAAACTGCATTAAAATATGTACTTCTGTTGTTATTTGGTTGGTTTTGTGGTTGTTATGTAAAGAAATTTACATGACATGACACAAATGATAGTCTGAAACTATCATTTGTAGAAACTAAATGGTAAATACGAAAAAGAGTTCGTTGCATTGCTGTCATAACATCGGATGCAGTTGCAGGTTGTGCAATTTAAATGGATGAAGGTATTTTAGATTTGGTTCAGAGGAAGCAGCTGCAGACCTCTGTCAGAAAGATAGCAAGACCTCTTCTGCCACTGCACACTCAGTGTCACAGAACCTAAGTGCTCCAAATCCCAGACACAAAAGGTCACATAATGGGACCCACTGCTTTCATCATTCCCAGGAGTAGGTGACTCATGGAGCCTTCGGTAGGTCCTTCAACCTCAAGAAACTCCCTCCACTTACCCCAATGTGCTGTACAAATACAACCTGATAAACCTGTGTCTTGAAGATAACCATAAGCTATCAGCTAGAGAAACATTTGTTCGACCTCCTTCCCAACATCTAGATGGCCTGAATATGTACTGGCACCAGGTAAATGTGGGTTTGGGCTAATCTCTAGATTTCCAGACACCAAATGTCACATGATAAGACCAGTTACTTTCATCATTCCACAGGACAGAAACAATAAAGCTGTCTTCCAAATGCTTCTTGCAGATCTACCCAAGGACTTCGAATTAAGTAAGATCTTGCAGAATCTACCCCAAAGGCCCCTGTAAAATAGAAGTTGCTAAGGCGGGAACCCAAAGAGCTGGCTGGGGTTTTGCACTGAAAGTTTGCCCTCTTGTGCACATTTGCTCCAAGAAAGCAAAATCCAGAATGCATCTGCTCCTGCCTTCTGTGAGGCCTACATGCCTCAGCAGCTAATTATTAATTGGACTCTGATAAGGACTTGTTGGAGTCATAGTTAGAAGGGTGAAACTTTGAGTCGTTTCCTAACTACAAATGAGTATTCTGAAAATGTAGTACACTTATTAATAATGATTACATTACAAGAGCACATTTTCCATTTCTTAAATCAGGAAGATTTATGAAGCTGTGTGGTCATGCCTTGTAACTGATGTTTCCAATGAAGAATAATCTAATTTCCCAGTGCAAATCACACTGATGTGACCTAGAGACATTTCTGTTTTGTCACAACAGCATTTAATTTAGGCTGAAATTAGCCAGAATTACACCATGTTCCTGGCGAACAGTATGCTCCAAAAATATCACCATAGTAACATGTGTATTCTATCAACAATTCCCCTTCCATATTTTTTAAGGTCTCATTCTATCAATAATTCTGAGATGCATAAAAAGTTGTTTTGGAATCCCAACCTGTTGCTATAAGGTATTTGTAACTCAATTTAAATGGCATATAGGGTTTTAAAAAAATATTTCCCTTCACTTAAGGAAATATTTACTTGCTCATTAGGCCAGATCAACTTTGCAGATGTAGTGAGAGCTTCCAGAGATGTTTTATATGACCAAGTACTGAAATTCATTTTCTTTTTACTGTTTCTTTCATCACCTTCTAAGAAATTATATGTTCATTCCAAGGAGTTTGGTCTCAACTGACCATGGAAGGGTAATTTTTAAAAGTTTGCTTCTTTAAGCTCAGAGAAATCATAGAGGAAACACAGCAAGCTCACATTCTCAAAGAGGCTTTAGTTCTCACTTCAGCAATTGAAGGAGAAATCTCTTTTGATTATATATATGAAACGGTTATAACTGGCCTTTCATAGGTTTAAAGCAGTTCATTTCCTCCCTTCAGCAGCTAGGGATGTTAAGTGTTTCTAGAAGTAACAATTTGTACAGGGATGAAATTGAAAACTGATAATTAAATTTGCTACAATGCCCCTGGTGATGTATGGACAGCTAAAAAGGAAATAAGGGGAGCAAAGAGGAGAGAGAAGAAAGTGGAAGAGAGGAGAAAAGAGATTATTTCAATGCCATTGATTCTTCGACAACACATTATATAAATAACAATTGAATTTTAAAGAAAACAATCACTTATTTGTTTTCCTGAAAAAAAATCAAAGGTATAAGTGGCTGAACATGAGTGCTTGTGGGTGAAAAGCAAATGACAGTGATAAAAGATGGGAAATCATTTCAATAAATATTTAACTTGGTAGAGGATAGAAATGCTCTCATCTGGAGCAGTGGCCCATTGTGTGAGGATCATGTGTGAACACTTCAGATTTTCTGTGTATAATAAGCTTCAGCTTGATATCATTAGGAATGAAGGAAAGATCATTGTGTATAAAAAGATAGCAATTGATTTATTGTGTTCATATGAACAATGAACTTTTCAAAGATGTTAGCTTTATCTTCATGTTTTTGTCACTGTCAGTAGACGAACAGTCCAGCAAGCAAAGCATTACATGTAAACTCATTTGTTTTTTTCAGTTTGACTTGAACTGTTCAACTGTATTGCAACTCTATGTTCAACATTTTCTCTTATAATAACATACTTTGTGTGCTCTGTTGGCCTCATTTGAAACAAGTTTTTGTTTGTTTCTCTCTGTTTGTGTTTGTTATCTTTCTGGTTGCTTGTATCTTGTTCCATTAAGTTTATAGCAATGCGGACAGTGACCCATATTTTATTTCCTTTAGTAGAATTCTTCTTCAGTCTTTGATAAACAGTCATTCATAACTTGTGGGAAATTCTGACACAGAGACACAGGTCCATTTTTTGTTTAAACTATGACAACAGAAAGACTTTCTTTGATTTTGATTTACTTGTTCAATAACTATGCTATGCTAAATTGGTGTGTATTGATGGATAGACATGTGTAGAAAAATTAAACATGATCCTTGCCTACTGGGACAGATGTCAAACAAACACATAGTAGCATTTCTAATAATAAATATCAATAAGTACTATAAACAGAGTATATGACTAGATTATAAAAGGATGGAGCATAATTTAAATTGGGGAGCAAGGAAAGGTCTTCCAAAAATTTAACCTGATACTTGAAGATGAGTCATATTAGACAAAGAAAGAGAATGGAGGTGATGGTAGTGGGTGTAAATCATGTGTGTGGGGGCGTTGGGGTCAGAGGGTAAGGGAATATAAAGATCAACATCGTAAGGAGTTAAGGGAGAGCAGTGACAGATAAGGTCAAAGAGATAGACAAGGTCAGAACCAGAAGGACTTCACAGGCCTTATTAGGAGACTTGGGGTTCATTCTAAAGGTAATATGGCATACTTAGAGATTATCAAGAGTGTCATCACGTGATATATTTTCAAAAATCATTCTGACCACTCTGAGGATTGGATTGAAGGGAAGCAAGAATAGAGACAAGGAAATCCAGTTAGAAAAATACAGTTCAAGGCCCATCTTGTGAAATATTTGATCAGAGACATGACAGTGAAGGTTGAGAGAAGTAGACACATTTGAGATGTATTTGGGAGTAGATCAACAGGACTGGATGAGACATTGAATCTGGAGTAATTACTCTCAGGTCCCTTGCAATGGTAGGCAGCCTCCAACATAGCCTCCAGTTTTGTCCACCTGCTGATTATCACCTCCTCCTGTAATCCACTCCCTCACTGTCACAGAGCTGGTGTGGCCAATGGCATGACAGAAGTGGTGGGAGTGACTCCCATGGTAAGGTCATAAAAGTCATTGACACTTTTGCCTTGCTCCCTTCCTCTTGTATCACTTGAGATGTGTGAAGAAGCTACTAAGAGTCCAGTGGTAGTCCTCACAACAGCCATTGAGGAATTGAGGCCTCCCATGACAACCCTTGTAAATGGGCCAGCTTGGGAGCAAATACTCCACCCCTTCATAAACCTGCAGATGACTACGGCCCTGGGCAGCTGCAAGTCAGAGGCGAGTCAGCACCACAGCCACTAGGCTGAGATGCTTCTCAACCCTTCACCCACCAAAATGGGGAGAAACTAAATTGGTATTTTGTTACCAAGCTTTGTGGTAATTTGTTAAATAGCAATTTATATGTAATACATTTACTTAAGCAATTGTAGGTACTATTTACTAAGTTGCTAAAGATTACATATGGAACATATTAGTAGGGAAAGGTTAAGAGGTAGTATTGCTTGAAATATCCTCAAGTTGGTACTATGTAGAGAAAAGAGTAAATGAATATGGAATTTTGATAGCTGACTTTAGCTACTGATCTTTTGGGAACTGTAAGCTTATGGGTGATGACTTCAGTCAAAAGAATAAATGCAACCACTGAGGAAGAGTAAGACATATTAAGAGAATAGAGCCTAATAATCCCAAATTCAGACATCTGTGTACTTCCGTCTCTTCTGCACCACTTTAATCCACTTGACCTTGCTCTTGCTCCAGCCACTGTTGTGATGACTAATTCCATGCAGTCCTCTACAACCTTCGCACAGTGACAACCTGAGAAGGCCTCTCATCAGCCCACAAAGAGCTTGTCTACTTTGCTACCTGGAATACTTTCGGGAGCCACTCAGCACCCATGCGTGGTGAAGTGGAGGTGAAGAGCAGTGATTGTCCATGGAATCACCAAGGGGAAATCATGGAGTGTCAGATACATTTTCTTCTTTTCATTCCCAGGCAAACAGTGTGAAATGCATTTCCGTGGTTCCTCAAAAGTTCCTCCAGGATAGGACCAACTGTCCAAAATAGTGACCAACTTACGATTGCGTTACTTTTTTCTCTTTTCTTTTTTTTACTCTCCCTATGTCTCCAGTTTGTTTCCTGGGATCACTGCCTTAAATAAAATTTTTGGAAAACCCAGTGTAAGATTCTCTGAAAGAAGGCGACAGCTAAGGAAATCAAAGTGATGGAGGAAAACCAGAGAAGGTGTCTTGAATGCAGAGAGAAAGTGACGGTCAATTATATTGAATGATAGGTACAGGACTGGTCGAAGGAAGCTCTGCAGCACTACTTCTCATCAAATTTTCACACTATGTGACTTTTACAGCAGTCTTATAAGGAATGCAAGACAGGCATTATTTTTCTCAAGGTCTAAGTAAAGTTAATGTGTTCAGAAAAATTAAGCGATGAGTCATAGCTCATGCTTTGAGGGTCCACAAGTTCTGAGTCTAGTTTATTTACTTCATAAACCATCATTTATAGCATGGTTTCTGAAGTCAACCTCACTGAGGATGACTACACAGCACCATGTGTAGGAACTTAACTGCAGATAACATGTTGGCAAGATATCAATAGTTTAACTCCTAGATGTTGAGAAATTTAATATTGGTGAAAACAGCAGACATTTTTGAAGGCTTTACTTTTGACTAAATAATCCTAAGTTCTTATACACTGAAAGTATTTTGTAGCTACTAAAAAGTCACCTAATAAAAACCATAGGAAAGCAAAAAGAAAATAGTTGATTCTTACTGAAGACTGAGGCCACATCATCTTGAGATTTATTTCACCACTTTATTATTCTAGAAAACTTCTAGGCTAAATAAATCAGTGTATAACTTGAAAATTTGAATTATAGTTGTTCATGTAATTGTTGGGATTTGAGGGTGCCCAGTAAATGACACAGCTCTTTTCCTGGCCTGAGTTCTGAGTGTTTGAAACAGAAGCCAGTCACTTGCAGATGCAAATGCCAACTTAATGCAAGAACTCAATGAGAGGACATGGCTAAGAGACACAGCCAACGGGGTTTTTAGGTTTCAGTGCCCCCACCTTTCGGAATCCAAGCCTTGAGATAATACACATCTGCAACACTTCCTGTTGCTGCAACAGGCTGTTCAGCTGGGGAAGAAAATAGAGGTGATTCCCAGTATGCACAGCCTTTTAATAGATTTCCCTTCCCTGATAAGGAATGTTGACTAATAGATGTCATATACCAATCAGAGGGAGGAAAAGACAAAGAAGAGAACTAAGTGAGGGGCACAGTGGGTAGCCAGAAGTGTCACTCTGTCGAATGACGTGCTAGACCAGCCAATGACAACTGAGGGTCTCATGCTGGTCCTGTTCACGTGGAGCTCTGTCCTGAAATGAGACGTTTGGGTTAGAAGGAAACACATGGCAGAATACAAACAAGATGACACATGGAATCCCAAATAGCCTCTAAGGGGAGTAAATTTGAATGCACACACTGCCCACAAAGCAACACAAAAAGGTGACATGACCACCTCCTGGAAAGGATTACTTCATCCCCCACCAGGTGGCCAACCAGCAATCTGAGTGTCCTGGGTTTTGTCCCCTGCATGTCATTAAGCATTGCCTGGATATGATACCACCCTTTCCAATATTGCAATACATGCAGTTGTGAAAGAGGCGTGTATGCAAATCTCCTCTTTCTGGTCACTTCTGATATTCTGAAACACACACCCTGATTCAATCTTTGTCACACTTTGTTTATCAGAACAAGAATTTTTTTTTTAACAAAACTTTTTTTCTTAAACTTTTTTTTAAAAAAGGTCTTAAGTTTTATACCTGATTCTAGAAAGGGCATATTGCTCCTGGCAACAAGTGTAGTATCCAGTTACCATAAAAAGTCAGGGTCAGATGTTTGGAAAATAACAGAACAAATAAAGTAACCATGTGAGAAATATCCACTCTTTGTGTTTCCTAATTAACATTAAAGCTTGGGGTGATTTAAGATGGTTATTTCTTTATCCATGCAATGAAACACAAAATAAGCAAGATATTTCACCCTATAGAATTTAGGTTGGTGTACCTCAAACTTTCCATGCAAAATTTCCTCTCCAAGAAATACACGCTAATTATTATATTTTTGAGGCTAATGACATATTCGAATTCTCAAAATGACAAATAAAAAATTTCAAATATGTTTAATGCTCTTACCCTTTCCTTTTCTGACTACCTAACAAGGCAATCTATATAGACTGCGATGATTCTTTTAGTCAAAAGACTAGAAGAAACACACATACTTGGATTCTTAAATACAAGATGGCAGTGTACATCTCCAAAAAGGTAGAAACTATGATTAATTTGGGAGAATCTGTTCCTGGGATGTTTTTGAGCCTTTTGAGTTTCAACACTCAAAAATATACTCCTTGTATTTCAAGTCTGCCATAGTTCATTGATGAAAGAAAGGATTTTATAAATCTGTGTTTATTAACCACATTATGTTAAACAAAGCATTTTATGTATACATCGACACTGAAACAGTCGCTTTTGCTGCTGCTGATTAACGTGTGCTACTTTTACCATCCCTGTTTTATTTGTAACAAAATGTCTTTTCCTGATAGCTCTTTTCTGGTGAGTATCTGTTAGAGAAAAGCTATGCTCATTGGAGTTTTATAAAGTCTATTTAGTGACTCAGAACTGGGAGCAGGCATTTGGCACAGTAACTAAACTACTGCTTGGGACACCCCGGCTCTACACTCCATTCTTGCTAATGTACAGCCTGGAAGGCAGCAGGTGATGGTTCAGGAACTTGGGTCCCTGACACTAATGTAAGGAAACTGGATTGAGTTTCCAGCTCCAGACTTTGGCCTGGTTCAGTTCCTGTGTGATCATCAGGAACATAAATAAGGTTTGAAATAATAGTTATAACTAGGAGTCAAAGATGATGGGACAGAATGTTTCACTCCAAATCTGTATTGAAGAATAATTTGTGTATCATCTAAGCAATTCTTTCTGGTTCTGTACCTGACTGCTTGCACTCAATTTCAATGCAAGGTTCTAGCCATATGTTAGGAACTGAAAGCTAGCCGATGACCTTGTTCTGTTCTTTAAGGCCGGTGTGCCCCAGGATAATGGCTTTACACATGCAATGCTGCTCTGTACTGGGTGAGCTCACACTTCCTGCTTTCTGAAGACTGAATTGTTCTGTATTTTTTCAGCATGCATGTGCGAAATTTCAATCTGAGCTCAAGTAATAAGATATTTTATACCTTGTGTTGGTTTCAAATCAATCAGCAACTCTAATAAATCCCAGTAGGTGCCCTACATTTGGCTCCATTGGAAGGAAATCTGGAAACTCTTTTAAACATAGCCCTTGACTTACAAAAATCTACAATCCAGTTTGGGAGAAAAGACTCATGCAGAACAAAGTAGACAAAACAATGGAATTGCCAAACTTCTGTCCATTTTGTTCATCTTAATAGCTTAAATTTATTGAGCAACTATTATGTATGGGGCTCTGTACTACACATGTATCATAAAGTATCTCATTTAGTCTCATACCAACCCTTTGGTTTCATCATTGGATCCATTTTATATATGAGCAACTAAAACTTAGAGAAATAAATCTACCTGATGTCATTCAGCTAATAGACACACAGCAAAGACCACAACACAGGCCTCTTTGACCCCTCTGTCCATAGGTTCAGCTACTGGGGAATGAAGTTTGGCAGGACAAAAGAAGAAAATTCCTGGAGTCCCAGATAAGGAAAACTAAACAGATTCCACCTCCAGGACTTAAGGCTGAAACCCATTCTTCAGCTGTGGGGGTGAAACTGTGGTCAGTCCAGTCGGAATTGAGGCACATTTCTGAGCTGGTTTTGGTTAAGAAAAAAAATCTTAATTCCTGAAGAGGCAATACTGGGTCTGTCAGAGGGTTCAACTGGACCCCTAAATGTGTGAAGAGGATACGACAAACAGTCTGGCACACCAAATCTATCTTCTTAGGATTGCATGGCTGTGAGTGCAAACAGGCCCAAGCTGTCATAATTGGTATCTCTGCTAGAACCCAATAGGCTGAGCATTCACTCAATGAATATTCATTCGATGTATGCTCATGATGACAATTTGAGGTTATGACTATGTCTCTCAAGTTTGCGGTAGGCATAAAATGTATTCTACAGGAAAAAAAGAAAAAGATGAATGTTTTTCATATA
Organism: Oryctolagus cuniculus; assembly: GCF_964237555.1. Lineage (NCBI taxonomy): Eukaryota > Metazoa > Chordata > Mammalia > Lagomorpha > Leporidae > Oryctolagus > Oryctolagus cuniculus. Next base: position 20,671,880 of record NC_091439.1, read on the forward strand.
TCAAATGTGTCCCTTAATATAACTTAAGGCTTCTCAGGTCAAGTGATGGATTTTTCATGGTCTTGGTAAAGCGGACCATCTTCATAAACTGCCTGAGAGGAAGTCCTCTAAGGCATCCTCTGTGAGACAGGTTCTTTTTGCTATATCATCATTGACCAGAGCACATCAATGCTGTGTCTTGTACTTCCGCAGAAGCCCTTCAACAGCCAAGAGATTAAACACCTTTTATGTAGCAATCTCCTCTCTTATCTCTGAACTTTCCTTTAGAAAGTCCTCTCTTTGCAAAGTAACATTCCCATCACTCTTTGGCTTTTACTTGTTATATAATGCAGAATTAGTAGACCATCTGGACTAATGCATTTAATCCACTAATCCAAGTGGTGCTCCTCTGAGCACGTTCATGGTTTCAGAAGGTATTTGTTCATTGCAAGGGATTATTCCTTATGTCCTGCACTTGCTTGTAGACCTCCCCTCAGCAGCACTCTGGCAGGTGGGGTTCCTGGGTTCAGTCATCCTGAATGCTAGACATGCCTGGTGGGAGTTCCAGAGTTAAAGGTGCTTATCTGTGGGTGGCACGCACAGTGGGAGTTCTTTCATTAAACACAGCCAGATTTACTGCTCCATTCTGGAAAGCACTAGGGGAGAAAGAGAGTTCCAGCCAAGGAGTTAAGGTCATTCCCAGCCTACTGACTCAATATTTGACTGGGGACAAGTAGCTTAACTGTACTCAAAGTAGCAAGCAACACATTTTAGTGCCATACACGACCCATTCAATAGGTTGGTCTCTTTCTGACCTAGAAAAGTGACTTTTTCAAAATGAAGAGTTCCTTAAAACCCAGCTAGGGAGGGGTCCTTAGGATTCCTACCTAGAAGCATGGTTCTCTATTGTCACCATGGTTCTGCTGCCAGCCCTGGTTGGAGGAAAAAAATTTGAAATCATGTAACTTTGTTTCTGCTGATTATTTATCTTAGCATTTTATGAAATTATAGACCCTTGTTTCTTTCTAAGGCAAATGTTAAAAATTCATAAATAAGCTGCTTCAGGCTTGCAAGAAAGTTTTGTAAACTTGAATTTCATCCTTGTTTAGATGCTGACTTAGGCTGTATTTTATTCAGACTCCCCCTCTAGCTCAAAAAAAGATGGCTCCCCAACATTAGCCTCTCAAGAACTGGGCTGCACTTCATGCTGGCCAGTAAGTACTGGGACTTTAATGGCCCATTCAGCTGTAAAGCAGAGAACTTTGCCCCAAATGTCCAAAAACTCACTTTACATTTTCAAATGCCTTTGCCTCTTGCCTGTCAGATCTTTTGCAGGTCTAAACTGTCTAAGTGTAGCCATCTGCACTTTCCACCAAAAAATGAGTGCAAATCTATCTTGAAAACCTAGTTCAGTTTTCTCTTCTTTGCTGCTGAGATCTGTCAAGCATCATTTTCTAAGAGCCTGCTTTGGTCAACACTGACTGTCTGTGAGGGAAGTTGACTCCTCCTCTCTATCATCTCCACTAGTGTCACAAGCAACTCCTTGGCCACTTAGGTGTTTCCACTGGTTGCTTTGTCCTTTACCTTGATATTGCATAGAATTCATCCAGCAGAACTCTCCATCTACTTTGGCTTTCAGTCCTTGAACCAATGTCTAGTCATCTTGTGACTACATATCCTTATCCTTTGGCTATGCCTTCCAAGTTTTCCACATTTGCCCTAAAGTACCTGAAATTGGTTCTATTTACCCTTACCCTTATCCTTCATAACAGATCCTAATTCTCTCCGGGCGTTCATCCCTAAATCTTGCCACTATCACCCAGAAAGCCAACACCTTGCCTCACCTCCGCCATGGCCATTCCAAGCATGGGCCTGATGGAGAAAATCTGCAGTCTGTAACCACTGTGAGTGATTCAGAAATGGATGTAGATAAAGCACAAGAGAGGTACAAACACAGCCACTACATTATGGCCAATAAACAGTTCAAAAACCAAGAATTTATAAACTCCTGATTGATTTCTAGCAGTGTCTGTGGTGGTCAGGTATTATTTGCATAACTCTTTGGAAAGGCTTTTTTTCTTCCTGGTTTGAAAGATCTTTAGAAGGGGTCACTACATATTGTTCTTATTCTGTCAGAGAGTGAACTTTTATGGGGCATTCAAAGGATTTGTATCCTTGGATAAAAATAAATAAATAGATGTTTATCTCTTGTCGTGTAGTAAAAAGGATGAAAAGCTGAACTATTTGATCATCTGCAATGTGAGATAAGCAGTAAGGGCTGAATTATAGATTGTGGTATAAGTTGAAGATTTTACAACAGAATATTTCAGTTTCTATACCCTGAAATTACTGGCATGTCCCAACGATACTGTGTCCAATGAGTTAAGAAAATTATACAAAGAAAAATAAAATATGTATGTGAGACAGAGTGGGGGTGGAGAAAGGTAGAGAGAGAAAAAGAGGGAGGGAGAGAGAGAGAGGAGAGGGAGATAGATAGATAGAGAGATCCATAGAAAGAGACTATTCCAAAACAGGAGTAGGATGGTTGTTGAGCAAATTAGCAAAGTAGAGGAACAATATTTTTTATTTTTGTTGCCTATGTTTGATGGAATGCTGTTCAGATAATGTATGTAGATATGTAAAATGACATATATAAAATAAAATGTCATTTAATGATAACTGAGAACTACCTCACCACCCACCCCCTACATAACCATGTTTCCTTAACCCTTGGGTCCTCCACCCTTTCAGAGAGTTGAGTTTTTGGTAGAATTGCTAACCTCAGGGAAGGAATGTGACAATAAAAAGCCATGTTCTTCCTGCCTCTTTCTGGTTTTTGAGTTTCTAAACACTCGGGCTCTCAGTGAATGGAAATGGCTCATGGCATGGATAAAATATTTGGGAGAAGACACCATGAGTCAGAGCAAATATTCCTCACCCCTTATTTCCCACCCCACCCTGGGCCTCAGATGAACTCAAGCAAAACCCTCAGAAAGAAAGGGAAACAAATACCAGTGATAAACTGGGAGGGAAGTTTCGGGGGTCTGAAAGCGGGACTCCAAAATTCTTTGACATTCCTCCCACTAAGTAAAGGACTCCTACTTGGATTTGTATGTGCTCTTGATTTTTTCAACGAGTGGCAGAACCAATTCTGTGTGGCTTCTAAGGCAGAGCCATACGAGTGATGCTGACCCCACCTTATTTTCTAGAACAGGGGCTCTTGGTGCCAGGAGCTGCCATGTAGGAATTCTGACTATGCAAATGCGACCATGCTTGAGGAAGCCAAGTCACACAGAAAGGTCGCAGTGGGAGTCTCTGTCAGCAGTCCTGGTCCTCAAGTCTTCCCAGCCCAGGCTCCACACATGCAAGTGGACAAGTTTTTAGATGATTCCAACCACAGCCACTGAGTCACCTCCAGCCACAGAGTCTCCCCAGCTGAGACACCAGGTTCCATGGAGCAGAACTAGCACGTTTTCTGTGCCTGTCCAAATGCTTGACCCATCAAGTTCAAAAGGTTGTGGAAGCTGTTGTATGTAAGCTAGTTTGTTGTACAGTATTAGGAATGGGAACACAGGAGATGGCTTCTCTAGCTCCATATAAGTCTCCCTGGATGGTAAAACCCTCAGATGCTTTTGTGCAATCTGGCAAGAAAGAAAACTTGTGGCCATACCTGGGACAGTGAGCCTTGGGGATAAACGTCTTCTGCAAAAAACCAAACCAAAACAAAACACGCTGCTATGTGTGGGCATGCAGGCCCAGAGAGGCTCACAGAGTTGCCCTATTCTCAATAGACCAGGTTCCCAGTGTGACTCCTGTACTTCCAAACAACATGGAGGTAACAGAGAGAACTGGACCTCCCTGAGTTGATGGACGTGAGCCTGGGGGTGCCATTAACACAGCCTTGCAAAGCCTTTACACAAGTCTGAGATGAAGGTTAGCCCTGTGGTATGAGTGTAATAACACCATTGAATTATAGTACAATTGAGAAAGCAGCCTTTCTTGTGCTCTTTGTGCCAGCAGGCATCCCCTGTTCATACTACCAAAAGTCCATTCAGGTTAATCCTCCAGCGTTGCCAATCACCTGATCACCAGTACCACTGGACACCTGGCAAAACATCTTCAATGATCTACCATTGTCAACTTATTCCAATCTCCTTGGCATTGACTTCCGTCACCACTTGGCTCTACTTATGTGTGCATTCCATCTCCTAATAAATGTAGACCTTCCACTCCTACACAGGCTGTGTCTTTCTGACTTCCGCATTTGTTCCTATGTTGCTTCCCCTTCCTAGAATGTCCTTCCTCCAATCTCAAAACTATACTGTGTACTCCTGGAGCTCCTAACAAACTCCTATTTATCTATCATTTATCTATCAAGATCAACATTAAAATTTCCTTCTTTGTGAACATTTTGCTATTATGCACAGGCAAAGCAGACTTGGTGATTCTCTTTTTAGTGCTCCTTAGCATGTTTCTCATATTTCACTTTTAACCCTTCTCATAGAATGCTAAATGTATATATGTTTGTATGTATGTCTCTCCCTCTGAGAACTCTGAGCTCTTAAGGGCAATGCACACAGCAAAGTTGGTGTACTGATTGTTAACGTGCCAGCTCCCAGTGAATAATGTCTATCCATAATCTCATATACTCCTCCCCCTTCACCACCACCATTGATATAAAGCTTGGTTGTGTGATTTGTTTTGGCCAATAGAACACTGACAATTGTGATACATGCAGAGGCTTTTAAGATGTTCATGAATTGGACTTGCCCTTCCTCTTTCATTTTTAAAGATTTATTTATTTATCTGAAAAGCATAGTGACAGAGAGAAAGAGACAGAGAGAGATCTTCCTATCCATTGATTTACTCCCCAAATGGCTGAGAGAGAGAGAGAGAGAGAGTGAGCAAGCACTTCCAAATGCTGGTTCACTCCACAAATGGCCACAACAGACAGGGCTGGGCCAGGCTAAAACCAAGAACCAGAAACCCCATATGGGTCTCCCATGTCTGTGACAAGGTTCCAAGTACTTGGGCCATCTTCACTGTTTTCCCAGGTTATCATGGATCTGTATCAGTGGTGGAGCAATTCTGACTCAAAACAGCACTCTGATATGAGATGCCAGCATTGCAAGTGGCAACTAAACCTGCTGTGCCACGGCACTGGCCCTTTGCCCTTCCTCTTGAAGAAATCCAGACTATCATGCTGGAGACACGCAGCTCAGCAAACAGCACCCATTTCTTTACTTGTTAGGTCACTGGAACCACCCAGCTTCCATTTGACTTATCAACTGTTCACAAACCCAGGTGTGAGCCTACCCAGTGCCTTGAGAAGAGATGAACCATTCCAGCTGAACCCTGTCCAAATTGCCAACACAGAGAATAGATTTTGTCTTAAGACATCGAGTTTTAGGTTCTTTGTTACATAGCAAGACTGATGGCAATCAATCAACTGCTCTAACAAGCAGTTAGTGTCTTAGTGACTTCATACAATGAAATTTATTGTGTGAAGTCACAGTCCAATGTAAGTTGATGGTGATAGGAAGACACAGCCATTCAGGAACCCAACTTCCTTTCTTTTTATTCACTTGGACAGCAGACAGGAAATAGAAGGGGAATCATGTGGGGTATATTTGTAGAGCATGTTTGCAAGAGGCCTGTAACACTTGTACTTTCATTCTGCTAGCCAGAACATGGTAAAGAGACTGGAAAATGCAGACCAGCTGTGTGCCTTGAAAAAAGGAAACACATGTTGGTAACAACTAATGGTCACTGCCATGGGCAAACGTGTCTTAGTCAACTGTACATGTACCCAGTGCCTAGCAAAATGCTTGTGTTACAGTAAATGTTTAATAAATGCTATGAAATGAATAAATGAAATAGTAATGCTATTGTAATGCCTCATTTAAGATACAGTCTAAGAATTATTTATGAAAGACATTTTATCTCACTCAGACTCATCTTCAAAATATTTGGTGCACTCATTTAAAATAAAATTAGTGATAAAATTTAAACACCAAGGCAGAAACAGATGATGCTTTGCTGTTGTTGATTTCCTAATTATTGAAACAATGACATATGACTTTTTTCTTATCCTGAAATTTGTAAGAATATTACATTTAAAAGAATAAAAGAGTTCAGTTACATTTTTATTAAGAGAATATATTATTGAGAAATTAAAAATTTAATTTCTCAAGTTTTCATGTATGTGTCTGTAAATATATATGTATAGTACATATATTATATATATATTACACTACCATGCTATTCAAGGAAAATGCTAGTAACTCAAGCATGAAATATATTTCAAATATTACAATTAGGAAACATTACATAACATAATTCATAATATAATTCTCATTGTAATGTATGATTAACTGAACACACTGAATTGAAAAGTTGAAAGACTTGAGTTCTGGTTTTTAGCCTCTTGTTAAGCATTTAAAATTTTTTGCCTTAATTCCCTTAGCTATCAGTCATAAAATTTTAGAATTTAATTCTCTTTTTTTAAAAGATTTATTTATTTTTATTTGAAAGGCAGAGTTATACACAGAGAGAAGGAGAGGCAGAGAGAGAGAGAAAGAGAGAAAAAAAGAGAGGTCTTCCATCAGTTGGTTCACTTCCCAATTGGTTGCAAAGGCCGGAGCTGCGCTGATCCGAAGCCAGGAGCCAGGGCCCAGGAGCTTCTTCCAGGTCTCCCATGTGGGTGCAGGGGCCCAAGGACTTAGACCATCTTCCACTGCTTTCCCAGGGCATAGCAGAGAGCTGGATCAGAAGTGGTGAAGCCAGATCTCAAACCAGCGCCCATATGGGATGCTGACACTGCAGGCATTGGCTTTACCTGCTATGCCACAATGCTGGCCCCATTAATTATCTTAACATACATGTTAGAGGTATCCTTCATTTTTCTTTACCTACTTATAGAGAAATAAATCAAATAGCTAATAAGCTTCCTCAATAGAACTTCGAAGAATGCTGTTTTGGGTTTATTGTACCTGAGAAAAGGGAATTATGTAAATACACTGTAAGAGACCCTCCCTGAACACTGGCATTCAACTAGAGAACAATCAGTGGGTTCCAGACAGCACGTGATAGATAACTAGGGCAACTATTTGGCCATGGGGAGGAACATGAGGGGATGACAAGAAGCCTTCTTTACTCCCTAATATCATCTTCACTGTTTGCCAGTTATGATTCACTAATATGTTTTAAGGTATGATCTCTTCCAGTTCTGTACTGTGAAAGGTACACAAGAGAAATTAACACCTTGACCTGACAGAGTAATTTTAGATTATCCTGTTCACTACTGGGAGCTTTAGAGAAAGGAATAGCAAGTAGGAATGTTTTGGGAAGAGAAAGTCAGGTGCATTGTGAGAGTGTGCATTTCACGTCATGCCTGTGTAAGGCCACCAGAGAGCAGGGGAAGAGGACTTTGTCACCACATACAGTGCTCGCTAACCCGTAATCCAGAGGACCACAAAAGCAAGTAAAAAGACCCCACATATCATGAGCTAGTTGGGCAAGTCAAAGGCAGAGTATGGAGACAATGCTTAGGTTTGGAATAAGGCATATGTGGAGTGGAGAAGAGAAAAGAAATAAAGACTGAGTCAGGTTGGTTAGACTTAGTCATCGGCACATTTGTACTTTGGTGCGGATCCTAATATTACTTCTTCTACACCGCCCTTGAACTATCTAAGGGTGCACTTTCTCAGCTTAATTTTAGACTATATCTATGACACCAACTCATCAATTCAGAGGTGCATTGCAACCCTGTAAATGCAAGGAAGAGAATTATTTATAGCATTGATGTGTCATCTGTAAAAAGTTTTTACTTGTGATCAGCCACTTTGATGCTGTGAGAAACAGTGATGATCCTTTTCTAGAAACGTTTGCTAGCAAGAGCTGTCTCACTGGTAGTGTTGTCACTCTGAATTTGGAAAGGTGGCCCACACCTCGTTTCTCCATGACTGAATTCATTTTTCAAAAGAACGGTATAGAACAGATTAACGGTATATTGTTCTTTTCTAATTCTTTAGTTGCTCTAACAGGGTAGGGTATCTTTGAAGAGAAATGCAAGCCAACTTGAGGCAGCACTGCCCAATTTGATCAAAACTAAATGCAACTATCGTGGGTTCGAGTTTGGTGGTCCAAAACATAGGAATGTTTCAAAGACGTCTGCAATGCAATGCCAGGGCTGTTTTATTTGGTTTGGGATTTGCTATTCCTTTATGCTAAAAAATAGTTAGGGAAAAAAATTGCACAAAAGACTCACTGTCTATTTTCACAAATGCCTACATATTAAGTAGCCAGTATTATTGATACATGGAAACATCAAACACACAAGAGCAAAGTCTTCACTCACCTGCCTCTTGATTGTAAAAGCAGCTGAGGATGAATCACTTCTGATCTTTATTTAGTGTCCCACCTAACAAAAGCCATTCCCTCTAAGGAACGGAATTCTGGGCCTTAGAACTGCACATCACAGACACTTGCCTTTATCTTCCTGCCGTGTCCCACGCAATATCTATGTTGAGTCCTTTTGCATCAAGTGAACCCCCTCTGAGATTGGACCAGGGCTTGAATGTGACATCATCCAGGTCTTCTTAAGGAAGATACAGGGGTTATATGCTGCCTTTGAACACTGGAGAAATATTACACTATAATCCCCAAGGAGGGGAAATGGGTTTCAGAGTCCAGATCTGCAAATTATACCTTTGTGATTCATCAAAACGTATTCTTCTAATAAACTATTTTAAAATATTTTGTTGGTTTATCCCAGATAGCAAAATGCAGTCTTGTCAGTCAAGGCAGACTTCGAACTGCCTGAGCCTGTTAGCAATGTTTCATTAATAACATGTGTTTACCATTGAGAGAAGTGGGCTCCGTGTGCTAAGATTTTGTTTGTCAGTCATTCATTGGAACCCCACTGTTAATAGCATACAATGGTTTGTGGTTATGCCACAATTTAACCCAGATTTAAAAATACAAACTAGAGCCCTGGTGGTCTAGAAGGAACATGGAGTGAGTGAAGGTATTGGCTCAACCTGCTTTGTGGGCTGGTGGCTTGGAATGCTTTACAAACTAATCAAATTTATTGACTATGGTCCGGAGGAAAAAAAATCACATGCCAGGGTGTGCATCCTGGTTTGACTGCAGTTTGGTGAGGTTCTGAATGTCTGAAGGGGGGAACAAGGCAACTATTTTGCATTCCTTTCCCCAAAGACAAATTAGAAACAGATATCACAGAATATGGGAATTTTTTTCAGCAGCCTAATAAGAAAAAGAGACTTTTTCTATAGTTTTAATTCTACTGTATATTAAGAATAGGTAAACAGAATTAACATTGCACCAGGCTGAATAGGCAGTGAAAATTCTATTAATTTGGTAATCTGAGTAGCAAGTGCTCTAAACACAACAGATGAAATGGAGCTGATTTTGCATGAAGAATCAGTTTCCCTAAACAGGACTGTCTGAAGAGTAGTTTGCATTAAATATTGCCAGCTATGTATGCACATATAATGTGTATCTACCCTGAGGAGAAAGTTTACATTTTGCACATATCTGTGTGTAAAATGTTCATTTAAAATTCAATAAAAATATCATCTCAGTAAAGCATAGTAAACGCCTTTGTGTTTCATAAGCAATTCGGTTGTACAGAAACATACTGAACTGCCAATATTCATAGTTGCTATAGAAAGTGTTTATGAAATCTCATAGTCATGGAAATAACACCATGATCCTAAATGTTTTTGAAATAGTATATCACATGTGCTTAAAACCAATTTTCCAGTTGCTTACATTTATGCTTTAAAAAATATTTGTATTTCAAAATGAAACAGATCGCATTTAGAAGAAATTTAACCCATAAAAAATTATGTTAGGCCATCATTAAGTTATCTCTTTACACATTCCCAGAGGGAGTTTTGGTACTTGCAAACATTTCAATGGTTTGAATTTGTTTTCCTTTCTCTTTATCACTTTTTATGGAACAAAGAAGAACATATCTACAGAGAAATATTTACTATGAAAAAGGTTATTTTTCACATTCTGAGTACTTTGGAAATGAAACATTGAAAGAGACAGCCTCTGTCAAACTCACATTTTACCTTTTCAAAAGCTAAAGCTGACATTCCCTTAGTCTACAAGTATAAATTGTGCACATGTTGCTCAGAACAACGAAGGCCATGAAGACAAAGAAGTCTACCATTGGGGCCCATATAATGTAGCCAAGAACACAAGCACCCAATCCTTGTTAAACCAAATCTTCCACCTCCTACAGAATCACCTTTCAATCTCTTATTTTTTACTCATGTGTGACTCTGGGAGGTATTTCCTGTAATATTTTTGATTGATCGTGGCTCTTTGGACTTGGTGTGTAACAGTTTTTCTGTAATTAACCATGATGGGTGCAAACAGCGCTAGGGTAATTGGGTCATTCCCCAGAAAAGAGGGGAAGCAGAACACACATGTAATGGACTTGGAGGCCTGCTGAGGATTCAGGCTGCTGAAGGATCCTTGAGACCCTGGGCTGACTGAAAAACTTCTAGAAACCATGTCCTCTGCTTCAACTCTGACCAGACCGCAATCCAGTCAGCTCCAATCCTAACTTCTAGCTGGTCTACTATAAAACAGCATTTTGAGACTGTAAAATGTTTAATAATATGACAAGAATTTATTTTGTCTTAGAAGGAAAATAATCATTTCACCAAATCACTTTTGAGCCAAGATATTTAAAAATATTCCTTATTTATAAGATTTCACATAGTAAATTCCATGTGCCAGGGTATTTGTCCATTCATTCATGTTATTGCACATAGAACTGTAATCTACTTTAGAAATTTTTGTTTGGATTGGGTTTTTTTTTCTGACATAAATCTTATGCTAGATTTAATTCTAGTATTAAATTCCATACATTCAAATAAAACTATCTTGTGTCCTGATTTTCTTTATATAAAGATATCACTGATTGTAGACTCTCACAATTCTGAGCCTAAGAAGATTCTGATACATAAATTTGGGACTTAAAAGAGTAACTTTCACTTACTTCCACACTGGGCTATTGGAAACTGGAAGTTGATTTTTCTGGGTTTTTATTTTCAGAATCCTAACAGTTTCCTGAAGGAGTCTGTGACTAGTATCAACTGTGAAAACCATGCAGTGCCTTTACTGTTCTAGCTAGCTTTATCAAGATCTTCACACTGTTCACCTCTGCACCTGCAGAGCCTGGAGAACCCTTGGTAGCAGCATGAGTTCAAAAATTACCTCTCTGGTCCTAGGATTACCTCTCTGTTTCTATGATAAGTCTTGCTTTTCCAACATTGTGATTAGTAAGAGAAAGCTGAAAAAATACATTCAGTGGTTTCTAGTTTGATATACAGCTAAGTGATACTGGGAATTCAAATCCTTCCTTCATTCATGGAACCATATTAGCTCCTTTTAAAGCTTACTCTAATGTTGTTCTTGCCTTATAGCTTTGTCTAATTAATATTAGGACTGTCTGTTCATCAAAAGGCAATGTTAAAAGAATGAAAGGGCAACCCACAAAATGAGAAACAATATTATTTATATATGTATGTTTTAAAGATTTATTTATTTATTTTTAAGATATATTTATTTATTTGAAAGGCAGAGTTACAGAGAGGCAGAGGCAGAGAGAGAGAGAGGTCTTCCATCTACTAGTTCACTCCCCAGATGGCTGTAACAGCCAGAGCTGTGCCAATCAAAGCCAGGAACCAGGAGTCAAAGCTTCTTCTGGGACCTGCTATGTCACAGCACTGGCCCCAAGATTTATTTATTTCATTTGGAAAGTAGAGTTACAGAGAGAAAGGGGGGGGAGAGAAATAGAGAGAGATAGAGAGAGAGAGAGATCTTTCATCTGCTGGTGGTTCACTCCCCAAATGGCTACAAAAGTCAGCTGGGCCAGGAGACCATTCAGGTCTCCCATGTGGGTGCAGGGTTCCAAGCACCTGGGCCATCCTCTGCTGCTATCACAGACATGTTAGTAGGAAGTTGGATCAGAAGGGGAGCAACCGGGAATCAAACTCGTGCTCATATGGGATGCCAGCATTGCAGGTGGTGGTTTAATCCACTAAGCCACAACATTGACCCCTACATATATCTATATAACAAAGAACTATTATCTAGAGCATTTGAAGAGCTCATACAAATCAGTAAGAAAAGTGCAGACAACCCCCCAAAAAAAGGGATGAAAGAATTAAAAGAACACTTTGTAATTGAGGGTATCTAAATGACCATAAGCATATTTGTGTATTCTCAAACCTGACAGTCATCAAGAGGTTGCAAATTAAAGCCCAAGGTAATCACATTCAGCATCCTCTAGACTGATTCAAACAATACAGGGGAAAAAAATTTCAAGTCTTGGCAAAGAGAGTAAACAAGTCAAATCCTTATATGTTGTTGATGGTAATGTGAATTGGTGTAACCATTTTAGAAAGCTATTTGTCAGTAACAACTAATTCTTCTCTAGGTATATATATACATATATATATTCAATAAAAATATGTATTTAAGTTTATACAAAGACTTTACTAAAATGTGCATAACAGCACTATTTGAAATGGTCCCAAACCAAGTTGGATACTATCCAGATGTCTGTCAGCAGTGGACTGTATAATTAAATTGTGGCATATTTATTCAATAGAATTTATACAACAGTGAGAATGAATGATATACAAGTATATGCAACAATAGGGTAAATCTTGCAAACAAAATATTCAGCAAAAGAAACCAGACACAAAAGAATGTATGATTCCACTTAGATAAACTATGAAAGAGGCAAAATGAAGCTATGCTGTTAGAAGTCATAATAGTGATTAATCTTGTGATAAAAAAGAGCATCAGAGGTTTTATAGGGAGTTTGTTTTATATGGTGCTAGTTTCACAAGTCTGTTAAGTTTGTGAAAAACTCTCCCAGGAATACAGAAGGTAAATACAAATACTTAAATGCCTGTATCTCTTCAGTTCATATAGCTTAGGAAAAAAGTTGTGATATGTTTTCTATATATACAAGGGAGAGTCATGAATGAGGAGTTTGATCACTGACCAAATGAATGATAGGTGTTTCCAGTTCATTTCTCTAAATATATTGTTTCCTTCCTTTCTTTAGTTATTAACTTACTGAGAGGCATTAAATATATTTTGTCTAATTTGAGGAAACAACACTATATCAATCCTCCCATCCATATTAATGTAATTAGTTAGTTTTTCATATCCAGACTGCTGCTGAAAGCCAGGACAGAAGCGAGGTGAGTCCTTGAGGTGAAGGTTATGATAAAGAAGAAGCAGAACTGGAACAGAAATATTTTCTACCTCTTGACAAACGGACAAGGATGACATCTTTGTACCATAAAAGGTACTTATCACGTTAACACAGGGACCTACCAAATGGAAGCCTTCTGTCTCAAAAGACCTACTTGACTCATCAAAAAGAACAGTATGAGTATAAAAAAGTAGCTAAGACATGGAATCAACCTAAATGCCCATCAACAGTAGACTGGATAAAGAAATTATGGGATATGTACTCTATAGAATACTATACAGCAATAAAAAAAAAAGGAATCCGGTCATTTGCAACAAAATGGAGGAATCTGGAAAACATTATGTTGAGTGAATTAAGCCAGTCCCAAAGGGACAAATATCATATGTTCTCCCTGATCGGTGAGAATTAACTAAGTACCTACAAGGAAACCTGTTGAAGTGAAATGGACACAATGAGAAACAATGACTTGATTAGCCCTTGTCCTGACTGTCAAGGAACAACTTACTACTTTATTGCTTTTGGTATTTTTTTTGTTCTACTTAATACTATTGGTTGAAGTCTTTAATTAACTCACAATTATTCTTAGGTGTTTAAATTTAACTGAAAAGTGATCCCTGTTAAATACAAGTGGGAATAAGAGAGGGAAGAGATGTACAGTTTGGCAAATGCTCAAGTAGACTTGCCCCTAACGGTAGAGTTAGAAACATGCCAGGGGATTCCAATTCAATCCCATCAAGGTGGCATGTACCAATGCCATCTCACTAGTCCAAGTGATCAGTTTCAGTTCATAATTGATCATAATGATAGGGTTAAGAGTCAAAGGGATCACATAAACAAGACTAGTGTCTGCTAATACTAACTGATAGAATTAAAAAGAAGAAAGAATGATCCAACATGGGAAGTGGGATATACAGCAGACTCATAGAATGGCAATTGTCCTAAACAGCACTCTGGCCTCAGAATCATCCCTTAAGGCATTCAGATCTGGCTAAAAAGCCCAAGAGAGTATTTCAGGCATGGAAAGCCAAGACACTGGCAAAAAAAAAAATGACCTAAATGAAAGATCTCTGTGAGTGAGATCCCAGCAGAAAGAACGGGCCATCAAAGAAGGAGGTATCTTTCTCTGAAGGGAGGAGAGAACTTCCACTTTGACTATGACCTTGTCTAAATAATATCGGATTTGGTGAACTCAAAAGGCTTCCATAGCCTTTGCAACACATGACAAGAGCCTCGTGTGATTACTGACACCATAAACAAGAGTGTCAATTTGTTATGTCAACAACAGGAGTCACTGTGCACTTACTCCAATGTAGGATCTCTGTCCTTAATGTGTTGTACTATGAGAATTAATGACATAAGTAGTACTCAAATGGTACTTTACACTTTGTGTTTCTGTGTGGGTGCTAACTGTTGAAATTTTTGCTTAGTATATACTAAATTGATCTTCTGTATATAAAGATAATTGAAAATGAATTTTTATGTGAATGGGATGGGAGAGGGAGTAGGAGATGGGATGGTTGCAGGTGGGAGGGAGGTTATGGGGGGGAAAAGCCACTGTAATCCAAAAGTTGTAATTTGGAAATTTATATTTAAAAATAAAAGTTAAAAAAAGAAAAAAGTAATATATTTCTTCAAGATTTTAACAAGTAGCCAGAAAACCAATTGTAGAGAACATTTGCCACACTATCATTTTTCTTTGAAAGATTGTTTATTTGAAAGTCGGAGTTACAGAGAGAGAGAGAGAGAGAGAGAGAGAGAGATCTTCTATCCACTGGTTCACTCAGATAGGTGCAATGGACAGGGCTGGTCTTTGCTGAAGCCAGGAGCTTCATGCAAGTCCTCCACATGCATAAAGGGGTTCAAACACTTGGACCATCCTCTGCTGCTTTCAAGAGCCCATTAGCAAGGAGCTGGGTCAGAAGGGGAGCAGCCAGGACAGGAACCAGTGCCCACATGGGATGTCGACATTGCAGGTAGTAGCCTTACCTACTGCACCACAGTACCACTCCCTGAGTATTTAACTCACTTCTGAGTTAACCACTTCTGAGTATTAAACCTCAGAAGCAGTTCCATGGGGAATCCAAACAGCTGAGTCCAGAGATCCTAATCACATTTCAGGGAAGCGTAAGACACAATATCATGGGGATATGTGTTGATTAGCTTGATTGGAGATTTTGTATATCTTTAAATGTCTTTACCCTCAAGTTCATCTCATTTGACTCTTTTTAAAGACATACTGGTTCACTCACCAAATGGCCACAACAACTGGGGCTGGACCAGGTTGAAGCCAGGAGGCAAAAACTCCATCCAGATCTCCCATGCGGATGGCAGGAACCCAAGTACTTGAGTCATCCATCATCTTCTTCCCAGATGCATTAGCAGGGAGTTGGATCAGAAGCAGAGTAGCTGCAATCCATTACAGGATGTGGGTGTCCCATGCAGCAGCATAATCTGGTGTGGCACAATGACAGCCTGTCACTTGGCTCTTTTGAGTGGATAATTAGGAATATGATTCCACATCCAAAAAGTAGAACAGTACTATTGATTTATTTTAAGAGGTTACTTTCAAGAATAAAAAATGTAGAAATTGAAAATTAGGAATATTTGACATTTCTGCTAGTCCAAAATGATTGCAAAACTATTTCAAGATTTCCAGTAGACCCTCTTCTCCTAAAAGTTTATTCAGCTGTTGTATAAATGTAAATCACACAGCTATTAAACCCTAGTATTTCAATGACCTGATGGGATGTCCACTTTTCCCTCATTTGAAATGTTAGTGTTACATCTATAGCAGCAATGGTTTTTCTCTACAGGGTGATTCTAAGGTGTACATTCCTTCCATATTTCACACCATTAGACATAGGATCTCATCACAATTATCTGTAATAAGCTGGGAGAAAGGAAAATTGTAGAAGGTCTCTCTGCTGCTTAAACAGCCACCTCTGAAATGAGCCACAAAACTTCTGCTCATTCCTCTCACTGAGGTCTAATCACATGGCTACTCCAAAATGCAAAGAGGAGTATGGGAAATGTAGTCCTTTGTTGATGTCTCATTGTAGAAGGGGAAATGTGGATTCACTGGATGGTGCCACAACTGTCTTCACTTAACATCACCAGTGAGTGTTAGAACAAACATAGGATGACTAGACTATGGGTTGATTTTTCAGTTAAATATGGAAGGTAAAGTACATTAGGAAAGGGTGGGAGCTGGTGTTGTGCTGTAGTGGTCTAAGCCTCCACCTGCAGTGCCAGCATCCCATATGGGTGCCAATTCTATTCTCAGCTGCTCCTCTTCTAATCCAGCTCTCTACTATGGCCTGGGAAAACAGTAAAAGATGGCCCAAATGCTTGGACCCCTGCACCGACATGGGAGACCCAGAAGAAACTCCTGGCTCCTGGCTTTGGATATGCCCAGCTCCAGACATTGAGGCTATTTGGGGAGTGAATCAATGGATAGAAGACCTTTCTCTCTGTTTCTCCCTCTCTCTGTCTGTAACTCTACCTCTCAAATAAATAAACAAAATCTTTTAAAAAAGGGTTGAGGTTATAATTATAGATTTGAGGCTGATAATGATTTTTCTTCTCTACTTAAGAACAAATGAAATATTCATAGCAGCACATTTCTTACTAAAAACGCACCTAGTGTTTATAGAACATCTCTTAAATGCTGGGTGCTGATCTAGGTCTATGGCTAGAATAGTAAACAAAATAAACAAAAGTGTTTTTTTTTTTTTTTCTGAGGAAGCATGCATGCTAAAGTGGGAGTCAAAAATTTGGGGTAGGTATTGTGGTACAGTCAGTTAAGCTGCAACCTTCAATGCTGGCATCCCATATGAGCGACGGTTAGGCATCCCATATGAGCGACGGTTTGAGTCCTGGCTGCTCCACTTCCAATCCAACTTCCTGCTAATGTGCATGGAAAGGCAGCAAAAAGTTGTCTAGGTTCTTTGACCCCTGCCACTCACATGGGAGACTCCAAGCTTCTGGTTCAGCCAGGGCTAGCCATAGCCAATGCAGCCATTTGGGAAGTAAACCATCAATGGAAGATCCCCAACCCCCTCTCTGTAAATCTGCCTTTCAAATATATAGATAAATCTTAAAAATAAGCAAATACACAAGTAGATATGAGGGTACTTCAAAAAGATCCTTAAAATGGAATTAAAAGTAAAATTAATTTTGCTGCAAAAAATTAAAATCCATTAACAATTTTTTTATGATATGCATTTTCCAGGGACTTTATGAAGACCCCTCATCCATTGTCATGTGAGAATAAGTGCTACAAAGAGAAGTAGAACAGAGTAAGTGTACTGTGAATGACAAAAATCGCAGTATCAGTGGGCAGGTCAGAGAAGACCTACTAAGGAAGGTGAGGGAGTGATTGATCAGGATGCCAACGGGAAAAGCAAGACCTCAGGTGAAAGCAAGTTGGACTTTTCAAAGAAAGAGCAGAACAGCCAACCCCACTTTAATTGTACTGAGTGCATCAATTCATGTACAACTGCTTAGGAAAGACGCATTAGGGAGTAGAAGGAGAATGAGAATTGGTGTCAGAAGACATGGTTCAAAGATAGTCTATCACTTACAGCTGGCATTATTTTTGGCAAATCATTAACACTGGACCTCTGATTCTTTTCTTTCATTAGCAAAATGAGGATACCTACATCATTGAATTGTTATGAAGTTTATATTAGACAGTGCATATGCTAATACTGCATAGTACACTGCAAATCCATTACATATTAAGTATTCTTTATTTCCCACATAGTTCTGAGGTGATGAATGGGAGGAAAACCCTTTTTCCCTCTCCCATTCTTTCTCAAGATGGGCAATTTTCAATTTACACCCATCACAAACTTATGAAATCCTTCTCCCATCTCAGAAACCAGCCTTGCTTCACAATGATGAAGATAAGGATGGGGAGGGAATGACCAGTCATTCTAAAAGATAATAGACATTGACATAGACATCTGTGCACTATTCCTCTGTATTTATATCAAGTTTATATACTTAAGGATCTTGTTAGAAAAAGCCAGAAGTTCATGGCTATGAACCAAAGTTTGAAAATTGAACTTTAAGTCAGCCACCTCTCATTTTACCTTTGCTCATTATTTTCTTAGATTTATTTGTTTAAGAGGATGAGTGAGAGAAAAGGGGTTGGGGGGCAGAAGAGAGAAAGAGAAAGAGAGAGAGAGAGAGCATGAGAAATATCATTCAATGGTTCATTCCCCAAATACCCATAAGACCTGGGGCTGGGCCAAGCTGGAGTCAGGAGCCAGGATTCTGTCCTTCAGGACTAAATGAGTCTCCCAGGTGGGTGGCAGGGACTCAGCTACTTGAGCCATTGACTGAGGTTTCCCAAGGTCTGCGTTGGCAGGAAGCTGGAATCAGAACTGGGACTCAAATTCAGACACTCTGATATGGAACTCAGGTGTCTCAATTGGGATTTTAGCTGTTAAGCCAAATGCCCATTCCTCATTGTTTATTTAATTTAAGCTATGGAGCAGGCTGAGATCATTTGGAGAAATACTGGGTAAAGATGAAATCAGTGGAGTCCTGTTTTCCTCACAGTCTTCATGGATTCCACATATTCTTTGTGATTTGAGCATGGCTCAGAAGTTTCTGCATTCCTTGGTACATTGACTTCGTTGGTTTAAAATGAGTCCAGAGCTGAAATCCCCACTATGCTCCCATTGGGACAAATCTTTCACTGGTTAGCCTGTAAAGGGAACCTGGATTATTTTGTGTGCATTGCCTTATGTGCCATTTTGAGAGTGCAATCATCCCCAAATTGAAGAATGTATTTATCATCATAGTGTGTACACATGCTCTACTTTTGTCTTTTTGACTTAATTTTTTGACAGTTTTAATGACTATTTGCCAGTGACTGTAGTGTGGTCTTGGAATAAACATGAATGTCAGTGAGGAAATTGCTTCTTCAGCTAGTCATGCCTTCCGAAGACTGTAACCCTGGTTGACAGTCCCTCTTAGCATCTCTACCTCTCTTGTGAATCTGAATCCTCAGATCCCTGAGGCATAACTCAGTGCTTCCTGCCTTCAAGGAAGCCACTAGTCACTCCCCAGAGTGCAATAGACCACAGGTTATTTATTAAACATTTATAAATATATTATTTCACCTGTAGAGAAACCTACACTCAAAGGGTCTGATGGTATATTTCTTCGCAGTGGCAGCAGCTTTAGCACATGAGAGACACTTAGAGATCTGTCTATAGAGTTCCTTTGACTAGAGTTTATAAGCACTCATATATTTTGCTTGTTTAGAGTCAGATCTTCCTGTTTTCTTAGCCCTACCATTCTTATCTCTTGGTCTCCCATATCTCAGAAACTGAGAAATTTTTTGGAAACACCATGAAGCAAAGAGAGCATCCAAAAGTGTCATCAGGATTGGAACACTTGGATTTTGTAAATTGGGAAAATTTCTAGAACATATCCAAAGTCTCTGTGACAACAAGGGTCCATACTCAGAAAACAGAGTGAAGTTGGTTTCTAGAGAACAGCTTATATTTCAGTTGCCTGGAAAGCCTTGCCCAACTGCTTTCCTCTCCCTGACCCTGACAGCTCCGTTCAAGCTTTGCCCCTTCTCTCAGCATCTTGCCTGAAGTAAATCCATGCAAAGATGCTTTCAGGAACATCTGCACTCTCTCATGCGGGAAGACAAGCAGAGCGGACATCCTGCAGAAGGAAATACCAGTAAACATTAAAACACCAGGAAAGTCCTTTGTTGAGGTATCTATAGACACCATTCAGGACTAAATGAATCCACAAATATGTGCCATTCCATAGCGGGCTATGGAAACTTTGCAAAAGCTACAGAGGACTTGGGCATTGCTTTCTATATATCCAAATGCCAGCCATTGCTGTTAGGGCAGGGCCTAGATTTCATGATTGCAAGTAATACATAAACATTTGTACCTATTTTTTATTTTCAAAAACACCTTCAAATTCCTCATGAATCTCAGACTGTGCTACAGTTGAGTAAGAAAGCATTATAACTTAAATATATATGGTTTAATAAATTTCTGCTAAAAATCAAATTGTCTGCTAATAATCAAAATTATCTTAAAGACTGTCCAGCCGAGGCACTTGGTATTTTTTCCCATGAAGTGGGCAAATTGAAGAATAAAAACATCTTAATGGTCATCAGAAATTATTATATTTGAATTTCTACAAAATACTTAATGTCAGAGAACATATGGAACTGTTCAACAAGAAATCAACTATAACCTCTTCCTAAGCTTAACTAATTATATTAAATTAGTAGAATACTTCAGTATTTTTTAGTGAAGGACTTGAATTTCATTGAACATCTTCATATTCAATGTAAAAATAATTAATATGAAAAGCTCAATGTATTTTCTAAGCTTTTAGAAAAATTTTTGAAGAATATAATGACAATGACACATGCTAATCATAAAGTTCTTATGAAATATTAAGGATTACAAAGAGAAAAATAAAGCAAACTACAGTTATGAAATAGAGATAAACACAGTTAATATTCTGGTATCCTCACATTGTCTTCTTTCTCTGTATTTTTTGAATAATTAAGGCCTCTTTAGTCTCTTTATATTCTTTACTTTTCTCAGTTAATATTTTGTCATTGTCATTGTCCTGCAGTGCTAGCCAGACTCCAAGATGTCCTTCAATGATCCTTGCTTCTTGGTATTCACACCCTGTGTGGTCTCCTCCTGTATTACCCTGGGCTTTGTCTCTGTTATAATAGCTTACAAATGACTGCAGCTTCCATATTGGGCTGTCTCTTTTATCTCTCAGTCTGGAGGCAAGCTGTTAAGCTATGACAGGTCCTACATGATAAGAAACTGAGCCCTCAAACCAAGAGTCAGAAAGTTTGCCAATAATCAAATGCATCATATTGGAATGACTACAGGCATGAGCTTGAAAATGGCTCCTGGGTGCAGTATTGTGGTGCAAGAGGTTAAAAAATTGCCTGCAATGCCAGCATCCCTTATGGGTGTTGGTTCAAGTCTCAGATGTCCTGCTTCTGACCAAGCTCCCTGCTAAGGCACCGGGAAAGTAGCAGAATGCCCAAGTCTCTGGACCCTTGCAACCACGTGGAGAGCTGAATGGAGTTCCAGGCTCTGGGCTTTGGCCTAGAAGATGAAAGATTTCTCTCTCTCTCTCTCTCTCTCTCTCTCTCTCTCTCTCTCTCTCTCCTTCTGTCCCTTTCTTTGTAACTCTGCCTTTCAAATAAATAGATATAATAAAAGAAAAGAAATGACTTCTCCAGCCCATGTCAAGCCTTGAGAAGACTGCAACCTTGGCCAACAACTTGACTGAAATCTTATGAGACAGAAATCCTAGGCCAGAATTATCAATATTCCCAGATTCCCTATCCTGAGAAATTGGGTGAAATATATGTTTGTTGCTTTAAGTTAGAATGTTTTGGTATGAATAGCTGTGCAACAAGAGAAAACTAAAGCATTCACATTTTAAAATATTTTTGAGAAACTTTTTAATGACTAATAATATATTCTATTGATAGATCATGATTTATTTTCCTACCATCTTATTGGACTTCCATATTAATTTGTTTTTTTTCCCTCCTCTATTACACTATATATCTTTTTGTACATTGTCTACATCTAGGATTAGTTTTGTGTCACTAAGTAAAATAGTTATATTTTCAAGATTCTTGATATTTACTACCACATTGTATTCCAAGTTTATTGTACTTACAATGAGTAGTCTCAGCAATTTAAATTTTACTGATTCACAAAAGGCAAATTTATGTTGTGATCAAATTGTATCTGTTTATAACACCAAATATTTCTGAGGCATAGTGCTTTGTATTTTATTATCCTCTGTTTTTAATGCTATTCTAGAAAATAGATTTCCTATCCATTTGCTTATTGGTTATGTCTGATGAGTCAACCTGTCCAGTGCCAATTCATTATCCTTCCCTCCATATCTGTTCTTTCTTAGTTTTTCTCATCTCATGGAAGAGAACAGCAACTCTCCCAGTTTACCAAGCCAGAAACCAAAAAGTCATCTAAACCTATACTGTTTTTTACCCTTCCATACAACCCATACCTTAACTTTAGCTCTCATTCTCCTCACCAGCCTCACTGCTAGTGGCTTATTGCAACCCTTGTTCTCCCATCCTTAGCACATCTTCTCTGTCTCATTTTCCATCTTCTCTTCTTTGTGGATCTACTTGGCTGTAATGACTTTGTTCTTTGAAGAACTTATGATCATTTTCTTTTATTCCATTATAAGTACTTACTACTATCTTCTACACATATGACTTCTTTACTCAACATTATACTGGTCATATTTTGTAAACAAAAGAGCATAAATATTTTCACTAAAAAAAAAAAACATTGGACAAATT
Organism: Oryctolagus cuniculus; assembly: GCF_964237555.1. Lineage (NCBI taxonomy): Eukaryota > Metazoa > Chordata > Mammalia > Lagomorpha > Leporidae > Oryctolagus > Oryctolagus cuniculus. Next base: position 20,694,502 of record NC_091439.1, read on the forward strand.
ATACTTGCTGACTGTGATAAGACATAGTCTTCAAGAACCACCTCAATGAAACCATTCAAGATGACTTTGTAGTTGTGGAATTGAGTTTTGGCAGTGAGAGGATGATATTTGCCCCAACAGAGAAAAGTCATTCCATTTCTTTTTCCACTCCTCTCAGAACATTCACTGTAGTTGGTGTTTTAATCTTATCCTAGGAGATCCCTCTACTCTGGGTAGACATCACCAGAGATGTGGAACAGACTGAAAGTCTGGAGACAAACAAAAACCTTGAGGGTAGAAAATGAAGGAAAGTAGCTCAGTAAAGATGATTCATGTTTCCCATGTCTTTGAGCAGTTGTACCATTGAAGAATTTTGGTGTGCAGAAGAAAGATGGTAGGTATTCCAAATAATAAAGTTAGCTCTTTGTTATAGTTTTCTTTGAAGAGGAAACAGATATTGGCTTCAACTTGGCTTTATATGAAGATGCCACTGGGATTCCCAGATCTCAATCCAGAGTGCCTGGTTTAAGTCCCACCTCTGCTTCCAATCTAGTTTCCTATTACTGTACATCATTGGAAGTAGCAAATGATGATGGCTCAAGTACTTGAGTTCCTGCCACCCACATGTGAGATCCAGATTGAGTGTTGGGCTCCGGACTTTGCTCTGTACCAGCTCTCGCTGTTGCATGCATTTGAGGAGTGAACTAGCTGATGGAAAATATCTTTTACTCTGTGTCTGACTTTTTCTGCCTTTCAAGGAAAATCAAAAAACATTAAAAAAAATAGCATTCTCACATCAATTCTGAGCCATCTCTTTTATTGACTGAAGTACCCAAAAAGAACTGAATGCAAATCAAGTGCAGGTTTAATGGGCATTTTACATAGAGATTAAAGTTCTTGTTAGTATGCTCATGTTCCTCATTAGAGTGCTGCCTAGGTAACTCCCAGCTCTGGCCTCTGCAGAAACTTGGTGGCAGTAGTGACAATATGAGTAATTGGGTTCCTGCCACTCACATGGAAGGTGTAGATTGAGATCATGGCTCCTGACTTTGACCCTGACCTTGCTTTGATTATTATGAGCATTTAGGGAATGAACCAGCAGATGTGAGCTTTCTGTCTCTCTCTCTTTCAAATCAATGACTAAATAAATAAATAAGTAAAATTTTGAATTTGTTTTATAGATATTTACTAATTAAATAGCATGTCTAAAAAACACCTTTAGTTTACAAACATAACATAAAAATATTTTAAAATAATGCCTTCTCTGGAGATAACAAGAAATAATATGTTTAAGTTCTGTAGGCCAAAGTGAGTTACTGCCATTCAAAAGATGCAATTTGTAGGCCAGAGGCTGTTTCTACTTAGTGTGATGTGACTATTATTTGAAGAGACATTCAAAGAGCACATTAGAATAAGACTCTCATTTTGTTTGGTTCTTGTTATCTAAGCAGTCATTTTTCACTCTCAGTTAAAGTTAGTAGAGAACATTCTTCAGGACAGCCCTGCATTCCTAACATATTTCTACAAAGGCCCCTGGTTGGAGGCCTCTACCCACATGGTAGAGTATTTCTGTGAGAATTTTATTAACAATATTATTCATAGTCATAGCTACTTATTATGTCAAAGTGTTAAAATCTTCACCCACATTTTCTCACTTCATCCTCTTTTCAACACTGTAAGGTATTTATTATTTTCGCCTTTTTTTCAGATACAGATGTGGAAGCTCATCTTTTGAACAAGTTGACCAAAGTCACAAAGTAAGAGGCAGAGACAGGTTGGTTTGACTTCGTAGCAAGTTTTCTTAGTCTTGATGCAGTTTCTTCTCTTGTGGCTCATGGCCTAGTGATTCCATAATAGATTGACTTATGACCTTAATTCTCCAAGATATCTTTTTTTTAAGATTTTATTTATTTATTTGAGAGGTAGAATCATAGACAGTAAGAGGGAGAGAGAGAGAGAGAGAGAGAGAGAGAGAGAGAGAAGTCTTTCAGCCCAAGTGCTTGATCCAGCTGAGAGCTGGATCGGAAGAAGAGCAACTAGGACTAGAACCAGTACCCATATGGGATACTGGTGCCACAGGTGGAGGATTAACCTACTGTGCCACAGCACTGGCCCCAAGATACCTTCTAAGACTTTGAACAAGTCACTGTACATTAGGGTCCTGATTTATGAAGAAATAGCCTCACAGAGCATTAACTTGGATTTAGCAAATTCCAATTGCTTCCTGCTCATAGGAGATGTCTGTGTGTATTCTGTGCTCTAGTGACTCACACACTCAGTTTCTGTTTTCACTGCCCCTGAATGGTACACAACACTTTTTATGCCAGGCAGGACACTGAATTCTCAGGGTCTAACCCCTCAGCAGCTGCAGCTTCTGCCTGGCTAGGCCTATGACTTAGTCCACATCACCTGAGCTTTTCCTACCCATAGTTGGAACTTAAGGAGTAGTGTCAAGAGATGAACCTTCAGCCCCAAAAGATCAGCCTTTTGCAGGCCCTTTTAGTAGAATAATTAACTACTAATTTTAGTAGAATAATTAACACTAATTTAGGTGTTGAATAAATTATATTTCTTTTTTTTTTTTTTTTAACAGGCAGAGTGGACAGTGAGAGAGAGAGACAGAGAGAAAGGTCTTCCTTTTTGCCGTTGGTTCACCCTCCAATGGCCGCCACGGCCAGCGCACTGTGGCCGGCGCAGTGCTGATCCGATGGCAGGAGCCAGGTACTTATTCTGGTCTTCAATGGGGTGCAGCGCCCAAGCACTTGGGCCATCCTCCACTGCACTCCCTGGCCACAGCAGAGAGCTGTGGAAGAGGGGCAACCGGGACAGAATCCAGCGCCCCGACTGGGACTAGAACCCGGTGTGCCAGCGCCGCAAGGCGGAGGATTAGCCTAGTGAGCCGCGGTGCCAGCCGAATAAATTATATTTCAAACTAAGCTATATTTTAAAATGATTTCCATTCCTTAAAGTAATCAAGATCACTACTCATGTTCAAACATCTTTCTTTCCTTTTTCCTCTTTTACTTTCCACCTTCACTGGATGTACTTCTTTTCCTATTGCTTGAGGATTTCAGTGTCCACAGGAAGGAACATGGTAGTTATTGCAAACAATAATGTTAATTCTTTGTTAATTACTAGATAATTTTTCTTTGAGGAAGACGGATAATTTCTTAAATTTGACTTTGCTGATTGAATTCCTATATCAGTTTTAGACTGTATATTGTGTTGACTGAAGTTTAAAAAAAATAAGTGCATATAAAAACAGGTTTAAAATAAGATTAATAATGACCTATTCAATTAGTACTTTGGAGTTTACTAAGTAATTTTACAAATAATAGGCCAATAAATCATTTAATCATACAATAGCCTTCTGTGGAGGGAAGCAAACTTGTAATCAACATTTATTACCAACTAGACATTGTGTTAGAACTTTACATTTAGATTCTTGTTCAATGTTCACGACAACGCCTCCAGGAATGCTTTATCTTCATTTTGTAAAAATAAAATTGAGGTTCCAGGAATTTCAATGTCTTGTTTAGTATCAAAAAGCCTTAGGGTTCTAGCCCAAGTATTGAGATTCAAACTTCAGGGCCTGTCTCTGCCATGCTAGCCTGCTGTGAAAGACCCCAGTGTCATCCCAACAACACAGTTGTCTCAGTCCCCGACACAGTGCTCAACAAGGAGAATGAGGACAGGTGCTTGCACATTTTTATCCGCGTAACCTTACTTGTATCTCTAAATCCTCTTCTTTAGAGTTTCTTTACTAAATTTCTCAATTATAGACAAGTACGTAACTTAATTTCTTGCTTTCTTCCAGATGTCCAACAGAAGGTAAAGCACTAGTACAGGAATGAGACCTTGTGTCTCCAGACATATGAAGGGTTTTCTACTCCATAAAGCCTCTAGTTGGTAACTAGAGGTAACTAGTTGGTAACTCCACTGTACAAAGTTCTTAGATGCCTGCCTCCCTGGTCAGATTGCAGATCCAGCTGCTAAACCTATGTTTGTAATGTCACAGGATCAGACTAAAACCAAAAGAGAATTTTGATGTTCTAAGAGGTAACTCATACTTTATGCTTCTTTGTGGAATGAGGCTAAATTTGAACATGGACCAACGGAGGACACCTTGAAAGTAATTTGCTATAAGAGAAATTTGCTGTTTTCTTCAGTAGAGGGAAGTTTCACTTTGCAGACTTGGAGACAAGAGAATAACCAGGTGAGCGAAATTATCCCAGAGGAGAGAAATAGTACCTGTGTGGACTGAAACTTAAAATCTCTCAAAAAATAAATTTTCTCTTCATACCCTTTAAGAAACATAACTGATTCTGCTTTTTCCAAATAGTAAGTTCTTATAAACACACACATACATGTATATGTGTGCATGTATATATGTCCTCCATTATTAAATGAAACTGCCTGTAAGTAGCCTCATAAATCTGAAGCATAATAAGGGTGAAATAAAAATTCAAGAATGTTTGAGACAAGAGTTTGAATCACTTAATAAATATAAATCCAAACCTGAGTTTCTAGTAAATTTTGGTATATATATTCTATGAAATTCCATTTAAAAACCTGCATTCAGGTGAAAGTTCTCTAATATCAGAATTGTTATTGTCATAGTTTTTAATATACCATTAAGTACAATCTGTAGTTTTGCATTTAACTAAACTTTTCACACCAATCATATAGCAGATTCCCAACATGTTTTCAAATACGTCTCCTAAAATACAGTGGAAAATGTGACTTTTATTTACAACTGAATAAATAATTCACTGATGTGAAGTGTTTTAAGTACAACAATGTGCTACTTTAAACAAAGTAGAGAAAATATATAACCAACTGTGTCTAGTTGTTTTCACTTCTTTCAAGGTTTAGATTTCTTTTGCCCGCCTGTCTGATTTAACTTTAAAAAAAAAAATACCTTTGGAAAGTGGGAACCTTGGATACTTCAAAGTTAACCAAGATCAAAGTCAAATGAAGTCCATGGAATAAGGACCAAGCCTGAATGCAAAATGTGTCACGTTGATATTGGCTTGAAATCTCTTAGTTTATGAGTTGTACCAAAGCCTTAACCTTGGATTTCTCAAGCATCTAAGCACTGGGAGTGTTGCTTCTTCTGTATTGAATCTTTGTCTGCTGTATTTAACTCCTGACAAATACACACCTTCTATATGCAACCTCTCTTTTAACTATAGAAAGCTCATCTTTTAATCTGAATTATGCCTCCTTGAAATGCCAGCATGCTGAAAACATTGAAATTAGTTATTATATCTTTCTGTCTCTGCTTGATGAATCTTTTGAAATGACATAGCTTCTTTGAATATTTGCAGAATTCCCGTCTAGTTTTTGAATCTTCCTTACCTCTCTATAATTTCGGGGTCTGAGGATTTGGGTTACTGTTGAGTTAAAAAAAAAAAAAAAAAAAAAAAAAAAAAAAACAGAATCATTAACATGGGAAAGGTAGTGTGGTCTGTTATTCAAAAGATGCAATGGGTGTTCTTGAATGTTCTGCTTCATTGGAGCCCTCCTCCACCACACATGTTACCAGGAAAGGCACAACGTTTTTTCCTTGAAATGGGCCATGCTGTTTCATTTGAAACGGTGTGTGCTACTGCTGGGTGTTCTGTGGTTCTGTCTCAACAACATGACTCAGAACTCACATTTAGCAGGTATCAGCCAATAGGCCCTTTGGTATCAGAGGAGGAAATAAATCACTTTCTCCAGAAACACCCATCTGTTTTGAATAGTCCTGTAGATAGACGGCTGTCTGTTTCAGCGTGTATTTAATATTAGGAAAAGCTAGTCCAAACAGTTTACTCTCTTTAAGACTAAGCAGCAAGAGGTCTTCCAGTAAATGCGCAGAACTGCATAACTTGAGAGGCCAGAAACATCCCTCAGACGCAAAACATGCTAAGAAAAAAAATACTAATAATTTCTGGGACTTTGGTGACCTCTAGCGATCCCACTAAAAACAACTCTCCAGACTTTTCTAAGAGGGTTCTCCGAAGTCAGAAACTGTTTGAATATATTTGCTTTGTCATTTTTTTTTTACCAATTCTTTAAATAAAATAGCTGTACCTTATTTTTACAATCATTGAACAGCTATATATTCTATTAGTAAAATGCATATTTATTTTAAAATTTTATTTATTTGTTCATTTGAAAGGCAGAGTGACAGAGAGAGGAGAAACAAGAGAGAAATCTTCCATCTGTGGTTCACATTGCAAATGTTTATAACATCTGGGGCTGGGCAGGCTGAAGCAAGGATCCAGGAACTAAATCTGGGTCTCCCACATAGGCAGCAAGGACCAAAGCACTTGATCATCAGGCGCTGCCTGTGAGGTGCATTAGCAGGAAGCTGGATAGGAAGCAGAGGTGGTAGTCCATCCCAGGCACTCTCATACGGGACGTGAGTATTCCAAGCGGCAACATAACTCACTGTATCACAACAACCATAGTAAAATATTTAATAAGTAAAGGATTAAAAAATCTTGTTATTTGGTATTTTATTCTTTTCAGTCTTATTTTTATGCATTTACACACGGGTTCCTGGTAACATACAAAAGCAGGTAATTCTCCACAATACGGCCATCAGACACACAATTTTGCAACTCATATTGAATTTTTAACAGTATGTTGTGAATATATTTCCATGTCATTAGATACTTTTCTATCACATTATTTTTACTATCCACCTAATATTTCATCATAATTTGTTCATTTTTCTATTATTTATTGGTTAGGTTGTTTTACATTTGATTTTTGCTATTCTTAGAACTACATCTTTTCATTCTCTTAGAATTACAGCCTGGAGATAGTCTTAGAAATGTATTTTTGGTTAAAATATATGGATGGAAACAGAAGTTGTTTTCAGTTTGTATTACCAAGTTGCAAGATAATTTTAAGAAAGAAATGGTCACATAGACCCAATTACAATGTCAACCCAAGAGTGTATGTAATAAGCTGGAAACACTTTGTCAACCCATGCACAAGTATAGCCAGTACCCAGGCATTCCTGGCGGGCCCTGCATCTGAAAGGGGAACCAAGAATGAATCATATTTTCATATATGAGCTTCATAATAAATACTGTCAATTAATTTAAACTTAAACTTATGCCGCTTGAAAAAAAAGTTAGAGAATTACTAACTCCTATGGAAATTTATTCATAAGCACATATAGATACATGGTTCCCACATCAGCCACGACTTCTAATCTTACATTAAGAATCCATTCATTGGGTGGTGCTGTGGTACAGAAGCTTAAGCCACCATGTGGGGCATTTGTGTTCCATATCTGAGTATCTAGTTTGAGTCTTGGCTATTCCAAGCTTCTGATCCTGCTTCCTGATAATGAACTTGGGAAGAAATAGATGACGGTTCAACTACTTGAGTCCAGGTTACCCACATGAGAGAACTGGGTGAAGCTCTGGGCGAATGACTTCAGCCTGGCCCAGCCCTGGCTCTGGTGGGCATTTGGAAAGTGAACCATCAGATGCAGGTTCCCTTTCTCTCTTTTTCTACCTATTCCTCTGTCTCTTTGTCTCTCCCTCTCTCTCTGTCACACTGTCTTTCAAATAATTTTAAATCTTAAAAAAAAGTAGCCATTCACTAGCTATCAGCCGAAGGTTGAATAGGGAGAGTGTTTGTTAAAGACTTAGATGCTTCTCTTTGGTTTTTACATGCACTGGGTAAACTCACAGTTCTCATTTTCTTTTCATAAGATAAATAATGTTCAGATAAGTTTGCAGTAAAGGCTGTATTAATGAGCTTTTCATCACTATAATGAAATACCTGACACACTTTATAAAGTAAAGAGGTATTTTTAGCTCGTGGTTTTGGATAGTCAAAAGCTAAATTGCAGGGTACAGACTGAGTGTGTTCTGACATTTGGCTGCATCACCATGGCAGATAGCAATGGCAAGAGTGTGTATAGGAACAAATAGACCACCTCTCAACACAGAGAGAACTGAGTGGGGTTATGCTTACTCCTTTTCTTTTTCCTTTTTTTTTTTTAAGATTTATTTATTTTATTTTAAAGCAGAGTTACACAGAGACAGAAGGAGAGGCAGAAAGAGAGAGAGGTCTTCCATCCACTGATTCACTCCCCAGATGGCCGCAATGACCGGAGCTGCGCCAATCCAAAGCCAGGAAGCAGGAACTTCTTCCAGGTCTCCCACGTGGGTGCAGGGACCCAAAGACTTGAGCCATCTTCTACTGTTTTCCAGGCCATGGCAGAGAGCTGGATTGGAAGTAGAGCAGCCGGGACTCAAACCAGTGCCCATATGGAGGTGCCGGCACTGCAGGTAGTAGCTTTACCCGTTACTCCTTTTCCAACAGCCCTCTGGCAAGAATTCAAGGGGTCTTAGAACAGGCTTCTGGGAGCATGATCTCAACAGCCTAAGAACCTCCAACTAGGCCACATCTCTTGAAGGTTCTAATACTTCCCTGTACTATACCTTGGAATCAAGCCTCCAATCTCAGGAAACTCTGCAGGGAGGCGACACTTTTAAACCATATCCAAATCAGAGAAGCCGGTTGGAGGGTTTTTGGGGTTGTTGCAGTCGGAAGATTCTTCAAACAACCAATATGTCAACCAATACAGATGTTTCTCTTTCTTCATATGATGAAGATCAGGGATCCAAACTTATCCGAAGAGCTAAAGAGGCACCATTTGTCCCCATTGGAATGGCGGGGTTTGCATCGATTGTTGCATATGGACCGTACAAACTGAAGAGCAGGGGAAATATGAAAATGTCCCTTCACTTCGTCCACATGCGTATGGCAGCTCAAGGCTTTGTTGTAGGGGCAATGACTCTTGGTATGGGCTATTCCATGTATCTGGAATTCTGGGCAAAACCTAAACCTTAGAAGAGATGCTGGCTTGGCCTTGTTGGAGATGCTTCCTTTAGTTAGACATCTCATATTGAGGTTATGTGTTATACCGAAAATAAATAATTTGAGTGGGTTTAGACAATAATACATGGTATTTTGAATACGGATCTCCTCGTGACCAAATTATTAGTGACTAGTTCACTAATAGGTCCCTCGGGGAGTCAGGTTAACACAATGTCACATTTTACACCTGGTGTTAAAATGTTCTCCCTCCACCCCAACCCTTGTGATGAAATTAGCCCTAAAGAGCACAGCAGGCCAATGCTGCAGTTATTCCCAGTTTACTGCAGAGTGTCACATGCCTCATCTGTTGGCAAGGAGTCCTGTTTACCCAGTTAATTCACTTTCTTCTGCCTGCCTCATAGACTGGATGAATATTTCAGTTTTTGGGATTGGTTATCTCTTAAAGAACTCTTTTGCAAAAAGTTCATGGAATATAATTTGTAAAGCCTCCCACACCAGAATGTGTGTATGTGTGTGTGTGTACTTGTGTGTGTGCACAAACAAAAGGTAGCAAGCTTTTAAGACAGCTGCATAATAGTATTTATTTCAGAATCATACTTGTAAACGTGAGACTAATTTAATTATGGATTCCAGGTTAGCTCTTTTGTAAAAACTGCAGAATTGTATTTTTGCTGCTGTTATACTAGAATAATTTCTAAATGTCACCTTGAAATAGAAACATGTATTTTAACTGCTAATACAAAGGTAAATTAACACTTTTAAAAAAATAAACCATACCCAAATCAGAGTAAAAGGTGAACGGGAAGATGAGAACTACTTGAATCTGTTTTTGCAATTATCAATGGCACGTATGAATCAGATGCCTTGGCTCCATTGCTTCATGAGTTAATACCAGTTGTTGGTGTCCATTTTCAGCAACCACTGCATAGCCCCTCCCTCCAGGAGTACATATCAAGACATCATGGGATTGTGTTGTCTGCAAAAAGCATTTCTATACCCTACCCTTCTTGATGTGAATTATAGAAAGTAAAATTCAATCAAGCTTTCTGAGTTGCTTAAAATAGGCTGGTTGGAGAAGGTGGGCAGCAGGGGTTTAAAAGATTGCCAAACCTTGACATGGAGCAATCTGTTTGTCCCAGGTCTCAGGTGAAATTGAGGGATGTACTACAAGGCCCAGTCAACTTGTCCTTGCCCACAAGTCCACAGGCCTCACCGCTGACTCCTAGTGGCTACTCCTAGCTACTCCCTGCTATTGACCAAAGACTAAATACCACAAGCAGGAGCAGGACTTTCACAGAAAGCAAGGGCTACTCAGTGTGACTATCAGCCTTCTCCCAACAGCAGAAAGATACAGATGCCACGAGACTGGCTTTGATGAGAAGATCCAGGCTGAATCTGAGCTTCCTGGTTTCCAGGTATATTCTCACCTCTGAGATTCTGAAGTGAGGATTGGTCTCTGATTATGAGTGCCTTCTGTGGCATGTGTACTGGTTATAATTATATGATTACAAGCAAAATGAGTCACTGCTGGCTGATGGAAGACAAAATAAATAAACTCAAATAGACAAAAAGAGTAGCTCAGGGAGTCCAAGACAAAAATACTAGAGGATTGTTTTTCCAGGGCCTGGAGAGGCAGAACCAGCTCAAACCACATTCTGTGTTTGAGTCCTAGTTTCAATAGGATACACATAGTCTTGCCTTCAGTTCTGCTCACTCAGGGGGAAGACCCCATGTAGAACCAAAATGATTTTTATTCACAGAACTTATGTGTATTATCAAAGTGAGACATTTATTCTGTATGGTCATTTAGGCCATAATGATGTTTTAGTCAACAGTGATCTGTATATATGATGGTGGTACCTTAAGATTATATTGCTAGTGACATCATATCTGTCTTAGTTTTTGTAAGTACATGCCATGATGCTCATATAATGATGAAATTTCATGATGAGGGTTTTTTGTTTTTTTGTTTTTTTTTTTTTTTTTTTTTTTTTTACAGTCAGAATGGATAGTGAGAAAGAAAGACAAAGAGAAAGGTCTTCCTTTTCCGTTGGTTCACCACCCAAGGGCCACTGCGGCCGGAGCACCTCGCTGATCTGAAGCCAGGAGCCAGGTGCTTCTGCTGGTCTCCCATGCGGGTGCAGGGCCCAAGGACTTGGGCCATCCTCCACTGCACTCCCGGGCCACAGCAGAGAACTGGCCTGGAAGAGGAGCAACCTGGACAGAATCCAGCGCCCCGACTGGGACTAGAACCCCGTGTGCCGGTGCCACAGGTGGAGGATTAGCCTATTGAGCCACAGGGGTTTCACAGAACACATGGTTATTGTTAAGCAGTACATGACTGACTCTAAGTTCTCTCCCAGATAAGTAATGACATCAAGTAGGTGTCCTGTTGATGGTCTGCATCTTCTTAGGAAATAACTTTTAGATTCGTTCCTGGGTTCTAATGTTTTTCTTTTTTACAATAATTTGCAGAATGATTAAATGTATAAAATTTAAACAGTAAATCCCTAAATATCTACTGGAAGCTACTGACATATTACATTAGTAAAGCCTTGTTTTCTTTCTTATAACATGGTATTTTCTTGTTTATTCTTTTAAACTGTATCTGGCATCAGTTACAATGTGCATGGAAGGAAGTACATAGGAAGCATTGCTATGCAACTCATTTATTAAATCACACTAACTGGGGCCAGCGCAGTGCCTCACTTGGCTAATCCTTTGCCTGTGGCGCCGCATCCCATATAGGCACCGGGTTCTAGTCTCGGTTGCTCCTCTTCCAATCCAGCTCTCTGCTGTGGCCTGGGAAGGCAGTGGAGGATGGCCCAAGTGCTTGGTTGCCTGCACCCATGAGGGAGATCAGGAAGAATTACCTGGCCCTTCCCTGGCTCTTCTCAGATTGGTGTAGCTCCGGCTGTGGTGGCCATTTGGGGGGTGAACCAGCGCAAGGAAGACCTTTCTCTCTGTCTCTCCCTCTCACTGTCTGTAACTCTTCCTGTCAAATAAATAAAATAAAAAATCACACCAACTAATAAGAGCTGAGTCTAGTAACAATGGGAACTGGACTGAGCATTTGCAGCTGCCCTCTTCTACCATTGTTTTTATTATGAGAGACCCTTTGTCATATAAAGAAAGATGTCGGGGCAGGTGGCTGGCCTAGAGGTTAAAGTGGCATCGCACACTGGAGTGTCTGAGTTCCAGTCCTAGCTTTGGCTCCTGATTCCAGCTTCTCGCCATTGCAGTCCCCGGGGAAGCAGCAATGACAGCTCAAGTGGTTGGGTTCCTGCCACCCATGTAGAAGATTTGGATTGAGTTTCCAGGTTCTGGCTCTGGCCCCAGCCCGGCCCTGGCGATTAGGAGCATTTAGGAAGTAAATCACAGGATGGGAGCTCTCTGTCAATCTCTGTTTCTCAAATTAAAAAAAAAATTAAAGACATTAAAATTTTCAAAGAATTGTTTTTTCTCCTTGTTCCTTATATCCAGGATCTGGGTAGAATGCAAGAATGAAAAAAGGGTACTGGCTGTCTGTACTGTTGCTCGCTCTCTGGAGAAAATACAGCCCTGGTGATTTGCCTGAATCCCATAAATGAGAAACAGATTTGCATAATATGAGCTTGCTCCAAGCCACTGAAGGCCAACACCATCCTCTGGCATGTTTTTAAGGCTGAAGGATAATTGAATCCCTTCTACACTAGACAGTTAAGAAAGAAAATCAGCAGGGTTTGTCTGAGAGAGACAATTCGGGCTCACATTTCACTTCTGGGAGCGTGTAGCAGGGCTGAAGGGCATATTTAGAATTGTGCTAAACATCCTCACATGATTAATCATGCACAAAAGGGCCCCATTAGTCATTTGAAGCCAAATTATCTGTGAGGGCTCCAGCGAGTGCAGTCACTGTGGTCTTCACTCGTGTCACGGACGACTGCAAAGCCGCTTATCTCGGTCCCCAGCCAGTTCAGCTCAGCCTCACTCAACCTTGGCTTCATTCCGTTAATGGTTCCTTAATTGGACACATCAAGGCCTCTCCTAATTAAGAGCCTTTTGGTTATGAGCATTCTAAACCCACTTCAAAACAGCTTCATGGGACAAGAGAATTTATTGGAATTAATATGCCTGGGCCACCTCGTAGATCTCAGGCATCAGAAAGGGTGGGAACAGAGGGAGTTCAATGAAGTTCAGATGTCTGTTTACGTTCACCTGAGAACTCATTAACTTAGCTTCTAACCCGCAGTCTTCCACATTACTCTAGAGGAGAATTGATGGGCTCAAGGAGTGTCAGGTGGCCAGGTGTTCGCTAAGCAAGCCGGAGTCAAAATGAATGGTCCCATAATAAAATAGAGTCTATGGAGAGCCCACTCCTGAAGGGGAGGGAAGCACTCTAAGAAAATAGGTAGATTCTAGGCAAAAGGATCTCTTGGAGAGCCTTTGCTGGATGCTACAGAAACATGGAATTTAATTGAATATATAAGATCTAGGTCACTTCCATGTCTCCAGTTCCCAAGGCAGGGCTTGGAGACCCGCTAGGGCTTGCCCATTCAGCCCAAAGACACCATCCTCCTGTCTTTTCTCTGAGGCATACCTCAGAGATATTGCCACCTACTGCAATAAAGCAAGCCAGATGATTTTGTTGGCTTTCTGAAGTCTATAAAAGTTATGTTTACACTATACTGTAGTCTATTACGTGGACAATAGCATTATGTCTAAAAAAGTACATAACTTAATTTAAAATGCTTTGTTCATTACACATTGCTAATGGTCATCCAAATCTTGAGCTATTCATGTTTTTGCTGGTGGAGGCTCTTGCCTCAGTGTTCATGGTTGCTGACTGACAAGGGTGCTGGTTACTGAAGGTTGGGGAGCTGTGACCGTTTCCTAAAAGAAGACAATGAAGGTTGCTGCGTTGATTGACTTTTCTATTCATTAGCGATTTCTCTGTGGCATGTGATACAATTTGATAGTATTTTACCCACAGTAAAGCTTTCTTTTTTAAAAAAAAAAACTTATTTTATTTATTTGGAAGAGTTACAGAGAGGGGGTAGAGACAGAGAGATGTCTTCCACTTGCTCATTCATGCCCCAAATGGCCGCAATAGCTGGAGCTCAGCTGATGTGAAGCCAGGAGCCAAGAGCTTCTTTTGGGTCCCCCACGTAGGCGCAGGGGCCCGCCTTGGGCCGTCCTCTGCTGCTTTCCCAGGCGCGTTAGCAGGGAGCTGGATCAGAAGTGGAGCCAAACTGGCACTAATATGGGATGCCAGCACTGCAGACTGGGGCTGTTTAACTTTCTGTGCCACAGCTCTGGCCCCCAGTAAAGCTTTCAAGATTGAAGTGAAACATTACCTCTCAAACACTACTTTATCAACTATGTTTATGTAATATTCTAAATTTCTGTTGCCATTTTAATTACATTTATAGAATCTTTACAGGATGCAGCTTCCCTCTCAAGAAACCAGTGTGTTTGCTCTATCATAAGCAGCAACTCCTCCTCCATTAAAGTTTCATCATGAGGTTGCAGAAATTCAATCGCATTTTCAGTCTCCACTTCTTATATCAGTTCTCTTATATCAAAACTGCATTTACTTTCTCCTCTTGAGTCTTAAACCTCTCAGTCCACAGAGGTTAAAATCAACTTCTAAAAAAAAAAATTTAAAAAAATCAACTTCTTTCAGACTCCTGTTAGTATTGATATTTTGATCTGCTCCCACGAGTCACAAATGTTCTTCATGATTTCTGGAATGGGGATATTTTCCAAAAGGTTTTCAATTTACTTTTCCCACATCCATCAGAGGAATCACTATCAATGACATATATAGCTTTATGAAATATACTTCACATTTCAGCTTGGTAAGTTGAAATTATTCTTCGCTACATGGGCTGCAGACTGAATACTGTGTTGGCAGGCATGAAAACAGCATTAATCTTATTGTACATCTCCAGTGGAGCTCATGGCTGACCAAGTGCATTGTCAAGAAGCAATAATATTTTGAAAGGAATGTTTTTTCTTTCTGAGCAGGAAGTCTCAATAGTGGGCTTCAAATCCTCAGTAAACTGTATTGAAAGCAGATGTGCTGTCATCTAAGCTTTGTTTTTCCATTTGTAGATCACAGGCAGGGTACATTTAGGATAATTCTTAAGAGCTCCAGGGTTTTGGAATGGTGAATTATCACTGGCTTTGACTTAAAGTCACCACCTCATTAGATCCTAACAAGAGAGACAGCCTGTCCTTTGAAGCTTGAAAACCAGTATTGACTTCTCTTCTCTAGCTATGAAAGTCTTGGATGGTATTGTCTTCTAATAGAAGGCTATTTCATTGACACTGAACATCTGTGACACAGAGACAAAAAATGAGCACATATTGGAAAAGAGTGCTGATGGAATTGCTTGACACAGGGTTTCCCCAAATCTTTGGCTTGTTAAAAACACAGAGCACAGCAAAGGGAAAAGCAATAAAGTGAGTTTTGGCTGTGGAGTGCATACCTTTATTCACCCTGTATACAGGTGGACAGATAACTGCCACGCCTCTGTGTCCAGTCCAGATTCCTCTTCTATGTATCAGATTCATTAATCCATCTTCTTCCTTGACCTCTCCATGCATGGAGTAGCACATGGCCCTCACAAGAAGCAGAGTAGATATTCCCATACACATGGACTTCCAGAACCATAAGCCAAAATTACCCAAAGTATTATTTCATTACAGCACTAGAAAATTGACTAAGTTTGGGGATGAGATAGAGATCAAAGGTAACTTCCGAAGTTTCCAGCTTGCATGACTAGATAAAGAGTAGCCCTATTTGTGGAAATATGAAATTCTGGAAGCAAAATGTGTATTTTTTTGACAGAGTGGACAGTAAGAGAGAGAGAGGCGCAGAGAAAAAGGTCTTCCTTTTGCCGTTGGCCACCGCGGCTGGCGCGCTGCAGCCGGCGCACCACGCTGATCCGAAGGCAGGAGCCAGGTGCTTCTCCTGGTCTCCCATGGGGTGCAGGGCCCAAGCACTTGGGCCATCCTCCACTGCACTCCCGGGCCATAGCAGAGAGCTGGCCTGGAAGAGGGGCAACCGGGACAGAATCCGGCGCCCTGACCGGGACTAGAACCAGGTGTGCCGGTGCCGCAAGGCGGAGGATTAGCCTGTTGAGCCACGGCGCTGGCCGCAAAATGTATATTTTTATACATATATTCCATAGAAATTTCATATGTTCCATATATATTCCAGAGAAATTTCAAATCATAGTATCCAAATAATCTTCCTTCAGAAATCCATTTTGCTTCCCCAATTTAGTATCTCCATAAATAGGGCCACTCTTTATCTAGTCATGCAAGCTGGAATTTTGGAAATTACCTTTGGTCTCTATCTCATCCCCAACCTTAGTCAATTTTCTAGTGCTGTAATGAAATAATACTTTGGGTAATTTATAAAGAAAGAACTTTATTTTGGCTTATGGTTCTGGAAGTCCATGTGTATGGGAATATCTACTCTGCTTCTTGTGAGGGCCGTGTGCTACTCCATGCATTGCAGAAAAGTGGAAGGGGAAAGTGGGTGTGCAGAAGGGAGCATATGTGTGAGAGAGTGCAGGAAGGTACCAGGCTGATTTTACAACAACCTGCTCTGATGATAACTACATGGGAACTACATTATTCCCTTCATGAGAGTGGTGCCCTCATGATCTAATTAACTGTTAGAGGCCCCACTACTGCTTAACATGATTATATTGGGGACTTCAACGTGGGCTTTGATGGGGACAAATCTTATTAAAGCCATAGCATCCCTGCTGTCCAACTAAAGACAACACCAATCAATATGAAGATCTACAGAGATGTTGAATCACTTCAACTAACTCCATGATTGCTACCTTAATTAAAATAGTTGAAGGTACTATCCTCTCATTTTCTGCTATGGTTACTTACCATTCTTATTAGCAGTGTTACCTCCCTAATATCTGTTCTCCATCCAGTAGATAGTGTGCGTTCACCCTTCCAGTGGTTTATCAATTGTCCCTGGGATAAAGCCTTAAATCCTCACATAGTTTATGATCTTGCTGACCAGAGCCTTTAGCTATATTTCTTGACGCTACTCTTAGCTCTCATTCTCTGTTTCCCAGTCATAATGAGTCAGTCTGACTCCTCTGAACTGTGTGTATCTGTCTCAGAGAACAAATAGAGATGTCTATTCAAAACCCTTTTCATTGAGCATAGTAGGCTAAGCCAGTCCCTGGGGTGCTAGCATTCCATATGGGTGCTGGTTCATGTCCTGGCTGCTCCTTTTCCAATCAGCTCTATGCGAATGGCTTGGGAAAGCAGTGGAAAATGGCCCAAGCGCTTGGGCCCCTACACCCACGTGGGAGACCTGGAAGAAGCTCCTGGCTTTGGATCAGCCCAGCTGCAGCTGTTGCAGCCGTCTGGGGAGTGAACCAGTAGATTCTCTCTGATTGTTCCTCCGTCTGTAACTCTACTTCTCAAAAAACAAAAACAAAAACAAAAACAAACAAAGAAACCCTCTTCACCTACTCCTGGATGCAAAAATGTCCTCATTTTAGCATTTACTATTTGTTGCTCCTAACAATGGAAATTGACTTTTGTTACATTGTCTAATAATAGAAGAATATATAGCTTACAGAGTATAGGCTTGCATGTGGATGACAGACCCAGGTTAAAATCCTGTCTGTACCACCAATTAGGGGAATAATGCATTCCTCATAGAATCATTATAAATAGTAATGTATTACCCATAATAAGTAATTATAGGATGCCTGAAACTTGGTTAGTATTTAATAGCTTAATTAATATCATAGTTTTGTCTAAGGCAAGAATGATGTAGCCCAAACAGTGAATCAATAAGATGATCTCATGTATTATAATTGAAAAATAAATTTATTTTCTTTGCACTCAGCTGGTCCTTATGACCTGTAGTGCTCACTTATATTTGTTGCTACAACAAGACACTCCTTTCTGCCCTCTGAACCTAAGATTGTAGCCAAGACAGGAACAAATAGCAGGAATATTCAAATCTATAGTACTATAAGTTTATGAAATATCACAGCCTCCAGGACCAGTTTTTAAGAAACTGGAAATCTGTCTCTGAAAATCACTCTGGGTATTTTCTCATTGTTCACCTACTCCTTCAAATATGGTATGTTGAGGAAAAGAGTGAGAATATCATCAGGAAAATTGTTTTTGGCCTCATAGTCATGTGCAGGTATGGGAGGAAATAGTGAGTTATATAATCACATAACAGAGTTTCTGTTTTCCCTGAATTTTCTCTTCTTTCCTTGCCTATTTGCTGATTTCTTCCATGTGGACATAAATAGGGATGAGAGGATGCAAAAGAAAAATGGTCAGTGCTTTTGGTACTTAATCAGGGCTGTTACAACAGATGATGAACTAGAGCCCAAGCACAAATCCTATTTTCCCCTGAGGACACTTGCTGAGTTTTGGAATACTCAATAGACTGGGGAGCTAATTTAGAAAACATCAAAATCCTACTAGAGGGAAGGAGTTTGCAATAAAACATGATGAGTATCTTCCTCAAAATATCCCCATCGAAGCTACATGGGTGGGAATATAAAATGCAAAGCTCAACATCATGCATAAGTAGAAAACTTACTAGGCGTGCAAAGAAGAAGAAAAATGTAGCAAAATAATCAAGACTTTAAAAAATAACACAACAATGTCAATGTACTTAATGTCATTGAACTGTAACTTCAAAATCGTTAAAATAGTTAATTTCAAGTTATGTATGTTTGCTGTAAAGAATAAATAAAGAAAACAAAAGTTAAGCTACAAGTATCTAAATTTTAGAGATAATAAAGATGTTAAAATAACTGTGTTAAGCCGGCGCCGTGGCTCAATAGGCTAATCCTCCGCCTGTGGCGCCAGCACACGGGGTTCTAGTCCTGGTTGGGGCACCAGATTCTGTCCTGGTTGCCCCTCTTCCAGGCCAGCTCTCTACTGTGGCCCAGGAATGCAGTGGAGGATGGCCCAAGTGCTTGGGCCCTGCACCTGCATGGGAGACCAAGAGAAGCACCTGGCTCCAGCTTCGGATCAGCGTGGTGCACCGGCCACAGCGCAGCACGCCGACCCCAGCGGCCATTGGAGGGTGAACCAACAGAAAAGGAAGACCTTTCTCTCTGTCTCTCTGTCTCTCTCTCACTGTCCACTCTGCCTGTCAATAAATAAATAAATAAATAAATAAATAACTGTGTTAAGTGTATCCAAGAAAACAGTGTGTAAAGTACATAGAATAAATGAAAATAAGTAGAATTTCAGCTGTGAATTAAAGCCTATAAAATCAAATGTACATTCGGAATTGAAAAATTCAGTATCAGAATTACAGAATTCATGATATAGGTTTAAAAGCAGTCTGGATGCAGCAGGTAAGATTAGAAAGCATTAGATAATGTTCAAACTGAAGTACAATAATGAAGAAAGAATCAAAAACATCTAACAATTAAAAGGTATAATGTACACATAATTGAAGTTTTAGAGTGGGAGAGAGACAATATTTGAATATATTTGGAAACATGGTGGTCAAGATTTTTTCAAAATTACTAAAAGTATCAACAAATTTAGAAGCCTAGCCAATCCCAATGAAATTATTAGTAGACACATCATAATCTATTTCTTGAAAATATGAAACAAATAGGAATCTTTAAAAGCAACCAGAGGACAAAAATACATATTACCTTGAGAGAAGGACCAATAAGACAGATGACTGACATTTCAATAGAAATTATGGAGCCAAAAAAAATAGACATGACCAGAAAAGATCTTCAACACAACACATTGTAGTCAATTTTTCAACAGTAAAACATAAAGAAAAGATTCTAAAATGTGCATGAGAGAAAAGCCAGATTATTTCAGAGGATCTCCAATTAGATCACAGCTGAGTTCTCATCAGAAACTCTACAGGCTAGGAGAGAATGGAGACACATAGTCCAAATATCAAAAGAAAAAAAAACCTGTCAATCCAGAATACTGTACCCTGCAAAGCTCTCATTTATGAATAAGGATGAAATAAAGACCTTCCAAAACAAACCTAAATTGGAAGAATTTTTCACCACTTGTCCACTCTTACAAAAGATACTTAAGGATGTGCTACTCACAGAAATACAGAAGATAGTTATCATTATGAAAGAATGTGAAGGCAGAAAATCTCCCAGTAAAAGTACAAAAGAAATGCAAAGTAAACAATAGGGATATTTATGGAAAAATGGCAGGACCAAGTTATTACTTAGCAAAAGTAACCTTGAATGTAAAAGGCCTGAACCCTCCAGTTAACAGATATAGACTGGCTGAATGGATTTAAAAAAACAAGACCCTTCTATTTTATGCCTAAAAGAAACACACCTCACCAACAAAGATATATGCAGACTGAAATTTAAAGGATGGAAAAAGACATTCCATATTAACAGAGAGCAAAAAAGAGAGCCGGTGTAGCCATTGTAATATCAGACAAGCTAGAACATTAACACAAAAACTTTTAAACAGAAAAAGAAGGGCACTGTGTAATATTTAAAGAATCAATTCAACAGGAATATGTAACTATAATAAATGTATGTGCACTCAATTGCAGGGTACCTGGCTATTTAA
The DNA here is from genome assembly GCF_964237555.1 of Oryctolagus cuniculus. Taxonomy (NCBI): domain Eukaryota; kingdom Metazoa; phylum Chordata; class Mammalia; order Lagomorpha; family Leporidae; genus Oryctolagus; species Oryctolagus cuniculus. The sequence continues at coordinate 20,714,917 of NC_091439.1, forward strand.
ATTTATCTAAAGGAGATATAGACTCCAATACAATAGTAATGGGGGAAATCAACACCCCACTTTCATCAATAAACAAATCAATTAGACAAAAAATCAATAAAGAAACAATAGAGCTAATCTACACTATGGACAAATGGACCTAATTGATATCTACAGAATCTTTCATCCCACAGTTGCAGAATACACATTCTTTTCATCAGTGCATGAAATGTTCTCTAGGATAGACCATATGTTAGGCCGTAAAGCAAGTCTCAGCAAATTCAAAAAAATCAAGATCATGCCATGCATCTTCTCTGACCACAATGGAATAAAGTTGGAAATCAACAACTCAAATCCTCTAGAACATATGCAAAAACATGGAGACTGAACAACATGATCCTGAATGAATAGTAGGTCATTGAATAAATCTAAAGAGAAATCAAAAAATGGAAAAGAATGAAGAAGGCAATACAACATATCAAAACTTTTGGGATACAGCAAAAGCTGTTTTAAGAGGGAAATTTATAGTGATTAGAGCCTATATCAAGAAGTTGGAAAGGTACCAAATACACAAGTTATCAAAGCATCACAAGGACCTAGAAAAACAACAAAGCAACCCCAAAATTGATAGGAGGAAACAAATGATTAAAGTTAGAGAATAAACAAAATTGAACCTCCTCCCCCTAAAATATAAAAAAATTCGGTGAGATGAATAGCTAGTTTTTTGAAAAAATAAGCTAAACTGACACACCCTTGGCCCAACTAACCAAAAAAAAAAAAAAAAAAAAAAAAAGAGGAAAAAGACCCAAATCAATAAAATCAGAGAAAAAAAAAGAAATGTAACAGCAGATACCACAGACATAAAACAAATCATCTGGAATTACTACACAGAGCTATATGCCAACAAATTGGGAAACCTAAAAGAAATAAACAGATTTCTAGACACATACAACCTACCTTCATGAAGACATAGAAAACCTAAACAGACCAATAACCGAGACAGATATTGAATCACCAATAAAGACTCTCCCAGCAAAGAAAAGCCCGGGACTGGATGGCTTCACTGCTGGATTCTATCAGAAGTAATCCAATTATTTTCATGCTATTCAAAACAACTGCAAGGAAGAAAATCATCCTAAACTCCTTCTATGTAGCCAGCATCACCTTAATTTCTAAGCCAGATAAAGACACAGCAGAGAAAGAGAACTATAGAGCAATTTCCCTGATGAACATAGCTGCAAAAATTCTCAACAAAATACTATCCAGTTGAATCTAAAAACACATCAGAAAGATCATTCAACCAGACCAAGTGGGATTTATTTCTCATACTCAGGGATGGTCAACACTCACATGTCAATAAATGTGATACATTATATTAGCAAACTGAGGAACAAAAGCCAGATGATTATCTCAATAGCTGTGGAGAAACCATTTGGTAAAATACAAAACCTTTCCTGTGAAATCCAAGAACAGACAAAACTAACCAATGGCATTAGAAATCGGAGTAGTATTTACCTTAATTCAGCATTTTTTTAAGTTAGAAAGAGCAAAAGAGAAATTTCTCAAAGTATTGTACATATTTTATATCCTGATCTGATGATGCTTATGCGGAAATACATATACACATATATATGTACATATGTAAATTATACATTTATATATTTGCATAGATTACATATCAATAAACTTAATATAAAAATTGCTATTTACCTTATACCTCTTTATCTTTCACTGATATACCTCATCTACTATTCATTTAGAGAATCAGGCCAATTTCATGTTTGCAAAGGTAAAAGGAAAATGAATTGACATCCTTGACATTGAGCCTTAAATATTCTCCTTTCTTGACCTAAGTACTCATCCTCCAGAACGCATTGCTAGCCCTGGAAAGGCTGAGTTAGGGACCCTCTTACATACTGCAGCAGAGGCCTTTGTTCACTTCCGCACATCACTTGCCACTTCATGGTGCAGTTGCCTTCTGGTTTGTCTCCCAATCAAGCTGCAAGTTCCGGAAGTGGAACCCGAGTTACTGAAGGTTGTTTCTTTTTTTTTTTTTTAATTTAATTTGTTTATTTTCTTAGGGGAGGAGGGGGAGGGGGAGAGAGGGAGAGGAGGAGAAAGGGAAAGAGGGAGGGGGAGGGAGAGGGGGAGGGAAAGGGGGAAGGAGCCTGAAGGTTGTTTCTCTAGCACTTGGCACAGTGCCTGGTAAGTGCTTGTTAAACATTTGCTGAGTGATTTAAACGAATGAAGAACAATCCGGATCCATCAATCCTGTGCAGAAATATCATTCATGATGACTGACTCCAGAAGGGTAGCACAAGGGTCTGAGAGACAACTGGGAAAAATTGGTCAACCAGGACATCAGTTAAATCTCATCAGTAGAAGACCTTGAATGGGCCTTCTAATCAAGTTTCATTTTCAAACCTAAACGCAGAAAGAATTAGACAAAGAGAACAAATGAAGATGACATTGTATTTTTGTTCCTAATATTCCATGTCTTTCCTGTACATTTTACATAACCTCACTACTGTTCTTGCAGGGCTTCCCTATGGAAGAATTTTCCTTCCATTGTCCACTGATGTCAACTTGTGTCATGCTTTTATTTGATCAGGAAACTATAAGCAAAAATGACACCCACCACATACTGTCACATACACATACTGTCTGAACAGGTCATTTTTATTTTCTCTATAAAACAAGAACAGTCTATTCCCAATAGAAGTGTTTCCTCCAATCTGCATCCTGGTGCTTGTAGTCATCTTAGACAAAATGTAGTATGAGCAATAAATGAGCCAGTGATGCTGCGAGACAAAAGTTTTTTTTTTTTTAATTTTTTTTTGACAGGCAGAGTTAGACAGTGAGAGAGAGACAGACAGAGAGAAAGGTCTTCCTTTTCCGTTGGTTCACCCCCAAAATGGCCACTATGGCTGACGCGCTGCGCCGATCCGAAGCCAGGAGCCAGGTGCTTCCTCCTGGTCTCCCATGTGGGTGCAGGGCCCAAGCACTTGGGCCATCCTCTGCTGCCTTCCCAGGCCACAGCAGAGAGCTGGACTGGAAGAGGAGCAACTGGGACAGAACCGGCGCCCCAACTGGGACTAGAACCCGGAGTACCGGCGCCACTGGCGGAGGATTAGCCTAGTGAGCCGCAGTGCCGGCTGAGACAGAAGTTTTGAGGTTTCATCACAGTATAACTTAGTCTAAGTGATGGAAGTAAGTAGAGGTCAAGTCAAGAAAGCATGCCTGTTCCAGAGACTACCAATGGTGAGTTCCGGTGGCCACCACTGAGCAGGAGCACAGGTTCCTTCTTGGCCAGATCTTCCTGTTGTTTAACAGAATCTTAATTTTTAACTAAATTGCCTTCTGATCTTTATTTTTTTGAAATATTTATTATATATTTGAAAGGCAGAATGAGAGGAGGTAGATAAAGAAAGAGGAGGGAGAGAGACAGAGACAGAGACAGACAGAGACAGAGACAGACAGAGAGAGAGAATCTATCAGCACTTGCCAAATGGCTGCACCACCTTGAGACAGTCCATGTTGAAGTCTGGAGCTTGGAAATCCATGCAGATCTCCCACATCGACGGCAGGGGCACATGTGATTGAGCCATCTTCTGTTGCTTTCCCAGGTGCATTAGTGGGAAGCTGGATCAGAAGCAGAGCAGGTGGGACTTGAACCTGCACTCTGATGTGGGATGCCGGTATTGCAAGCAACAGCTTAATGTACTGTGCCACAATGCTGGCCCTATCTCTCCTGGTTTTTGAATAAATTATAACTCATTTTGAACATTGGGAGCTAAATCAATGGAAAACACTTGGGGCCAAATCAAATCAATGAATACATCAACAATCTAGCCTTAGTTTCCTCATTTATCAACTAAGATTGATAATACCTGTTTTGTCTCTTGAACGGGGTTATTTTGAACATCGGATTTGTCTAACTTTGTGAATCTTATTATTTTTTTAATTTTGAAATGAAAATATAACCAGGAAAGTAGTTAGACCACTCTGGCAAAGCAGACTGGATCTTTCTCTCTCTCTTTCTTTCTTTCTTTCTTTCTTTCTTTCTTTCTTTCTTTCTTTCTTTCTTTCTTTCTTTCTTTCTTTCTTTCTTTCTTTCTTTCTTTCTTTTTGACAGGCGGAGTGGACAGTGAGAGAGAGAGACAGAGAGAAAGGTCTTCCTTTTGCTGTTGGTTCACCCTCCAATGGCCGCCACTGCTGGTGCGCTGCGGTCAGCGCACCGCGCTGATCCGATGGCAGGAGCCTGGTGCTTCTCCTGGTCTCCCATGAGGGTGCAGGGCCCAAGCACTTGGGCCATCCTCCACTGCACTCCCTGGCCACAGCAGAGAGCTGGCCTGGAAGAGGGGCAAACAGGACAGAATCTGGCGCCCCGACCGGGACTAGAACCCGGTGTGCTGGTGCCGCAGGTGGAGGATTAGCCTATTGAGCCGCGGCACCGGCCCAGACTGGACCTTTCTAAGGTGACAAGGTCCAAAGAGGCTGGTAGTACAAGCCTTAGTCTCGACATTTCTGTTCCTCCCCTGTCCTCAGACTTCCATATAAACTACAAAGAGCAGATTTGTCCTCTGGCAGACCAGACTAGCATGCCACCACCTTCAGGCATAACCTGAGCCTGCAATATTTGGGAGGTAAATAATCACCAACATAATTGTCTCCCTGTCATCAAAAGGTTGATGGATCCAGGTTGACTTTCCTAGTTTACCATCTTGTGCTTCATGTGCCTCATCTTTGTCCTCGAGTATGCTATAACAGTGGCCAACTCAGTAAGATAAACACAGACCGAGGACATACAGTACCAAGAAATTAGGCAACACTACTACATTTCATGTCTAAAGAGCATCTTCTTCAGGCACAGATTTAAAATTCTCAAAAGATAGTTGATTCTATCTAAAACCTGTGCATGATATATCTCATGGTTAGGATTTTATGATGTGTAACAATATAAAGACGCCTAGAGAAATGTCTAAACAGGAAAAGTATAATCTGATGGTATTTTGGATTGCGTTTTCTAGGCTCACATTTTCGCTTCTGTTACGTAGATTCACCACTAGAGGTCACTGTATAGCTCCACCTCCACACACCTTCTGCCTGTGATGCTGACTCTGATCTCCGGTTCCCGCATTAAGAACACTCCAGGGTTTGCCTTTCTTTAATCAGGCCAGGCAGTGTCAATACTAATGCTGAAAGAAACTGCAAACCTATTCTAACCCGAGTTCACTACACGCTCCCCCAGTTCTTAAGAGCAGGTTAGCTCTACCAAGAGACCAAGGGCAAAACATGCATTGCTGTCCTGCAGCCCTTGCCCATATGGGTGACTCCCTGTGTCACGTGGTCGACCATCCTGAAGACAGGTAGTTACTGACTCTGCCTCCCTCTCTTGTAGGGCATTCTGCCAGATGCTGGAAACAGAACTGGGGGGACAGGACCCACAATTACAGAGAACCAGTGATTCAGGACAATCAGAGACAAATGTGAATGAACTTGCCTGTGAAATGGCTAGGGGAGTTTCTAGAATAATTAATGAGGTACTTCACTGGGGAAGCAGGCTGTGGAATAAGAGAAAGCATCTTCAGAGTCCGATTAATTCACCCTGAAGAAATATGAACTCTGGATTCCAGGCTGGTTTTCCAATTTTTTTTTTCCTTTCCTGTAAGGGACTTTGGCTGGGAGTAACCTGGAGTCAGGATATAACACAGGGCATACTAGGGTACTTCCAAACATTGTGGAAAATAGGGAATTTCAAGACAAGCTTATTTTGGTGCAAAAACAGGGTGGAATCCATGCAGAGCTTTTTTTTTTTTCATAATATGCACTTTCATTGGACTTTTCAAAGACCTCTCATATATAAAATAAGTTGTCTCTACACTCCAAGACTGACAGAGAGAAGTTGCTCTCCTCTGCACTGCAATATTCATTTGTCATTTACTAATTTGACAAATTCACTCAGGATCTGTGTGTAGTGGATTCAGGACCTCCGTACAGACACAAAATCTGCAAACGATCAAGTCCCTAACATAAGATGGTGTATCATGGGCATACAACACACACACACATCCTCCCATATACTTTAAATCATCCTTTGATTGCTGATATATAGGTCAGTGCAAATGTTATGTAAACACAAGAGTATTTTAAAAATCCATGGAACTTGATATTAAAAAATAGATTTACTTTGATGCAAAAACACTTTGAAATGCATGCATACATGCAGTCTTCAAAAAGTGAGAAATGTGTACTCTGTATGGCGTTCAAAAAATTTCTGCATCAAAATGAACTGATCTTTTAATTCCATTTTTCTATGAATGTTTTAAAGCACCCTCATAGTTCTTACACTGTATTCTTTGGGGAATAAAGAGAAAAGTCTGTACATTTTCAATACATTTTCTACATATTTTTGATCCACAGTTAGCTGAAACCATGGATATGGAGCCTGCAGATATGGAGGAAAAAACTTATTGAGCATCAAGTGTTCCCAAACACTCAATAGCAGACAAGACTGCTGCAGGCAGAGTGTGCCTACTTAGAAGTTACAGTCTAGCTAGGACCCAAAGGTTATGCGATGCAATATGATAAGTTTTATGACAAGGGCAGAGTAGAAACCCAGAACGGATTGAGACCTTCCCTGGTTGAGACTTAGGGAGTCAGGGAAGGCTTCTTGGAGGAAGTCCTATTCAACTGAGATCCTGAGCAGAAATGGAATAGGTCACGTAAGATGATAGCAGGTGTGTTCAGGTAGAGGCAATCCAGCCCAAAAGAAAAGAGGCAAACGGGATTTTGTTTTCATAGATCCTGTTTGGTGATCTCACTGTTTCCATTCACCTATTTTATCCGGAGTCTTCCTGTCTTTGTTTTTGAAAACATGATTTTAATAGTCTACTGTGAGGACACTGACTAACTGATTTACTCATGGTAAAGAGAAAGGGCCTTTCGAAGGCTCATGCTAATTTCTTTTCCCTTATCAATTTAAATGTGTATGTAATAATTGTTTACTGCTCATATTAACATTCACAGGATCTCCTTCATTAGGAATTCTTAAGAATCTCTTAAGAACATTTCTGCAACACAACCTGGTACCCAATCACCATAACTAGCTTATGGAAGGTACTGATTTATTGAGTATTTGTGAAATGTAACGTTTTGTAAATTTTGCAACAATTGCTTTGCGTGAAGTGTCAGAGCACTGAGCAAGCCTTCAGCTTCCAAGGTTCCACAAGATCCTGATGCTGTTGCCCACACAATCTCCTCTGTGCCCTGCAATCTCAGGCTGGCCCAAGTCTGTATCCCAGCTCCCTGGCAATCCCATAGTCGCAGGTGCGCCCTCTCTAGGATGCTCAGCTGATGTGTATCTCCATCTTCTCCCCAGCCGTCTATCATGTCAGCTTCCTAAATGCTTTTTAAAAAGGCACCTCTTAGGTAAATGAGTATTTCACAAATTGCTTACTTAGCAAATTGACTTTCTGGATCAGGCAGGAAAAACTTTCACACGAAAAGCTTTTTACTAGAGTAACACAACTTAGGTAGACTATTCAATCATCTGTTAAAAACAACTTTCGGAAGGGTTCAAATAAAGAAGCCTAATTTAATTATTTTATTGGTTTTGTTCTGCCTCCCTTTGAAATCATTCTTCCTCAAACTTTCACACCACACATTAAAAAATTTGTTTGAGAAGCAGAGGGAGCCAGTGATACAGAAAGAGAGAGTTCCCATCTACTGATTCACTCCCCAAATGACCACAATAGCCAGGGCTGTCTGGGGCTGAAGCCAGAAGCTGTGAACTCAATCCGAATCTTTCATGTAAGTGACAGGAGCCCAATTACTTGAGCCATCCTCACCGCCTCCCAGAGTGTGCATTAGCAGGCAGCTAGAATCAGGAATCAGAGAGAGAAATCAGGACCTAGAGCCAGAAATCAAACCCAGATGCTCTGATGTGAGACACAGTGTCCTAACAGCTGAGCCAAATGCTTGACTCCATAATGCTACATTTTCACCTGACTTATAACAAGGTTTACATTTGACAGTTTCTTTCTGTTTTTCAATGTTTGCATGTATTGTCTTGATATTACATAAGCTATGTAGGCACTACTATTTAATTCAAGCTCGATTTCAGTGAAAGATTTCTTGCATTTTGAGTCTCTTAATTTACTGTATGTCTTGTGCTGAGTTTGAAGTGTTTTCAAATGGTAATTAAAATGTTCATACGGCCATTGGAGGGTGAACCAACGGCAAAAGGAAGACCTTTCTCTCTGTCTCTCACTGTCTACTCTGCCTGTCAAAAAAAAAATTAAATAAAATGTTCAGAAACAGTTATTTTAAGTATAAGAGCTCATTTTCAGGATGAGTATCTGGTGCAGTGGTTGGGATGCCACTGGAAACACCTGCATCCCATACTGTAGTACCCGGGTTTGAGTCCCGGCACTGCTTCCTGCTAACGTACACCTGAGTAGTAGCAGGTGATGGCCCAGGAACTTGGATCCCCGACACTCATCTGGGAAACTCAGATGGACCTCCAGCTCCTGGCTTTGGTCTGGTGCAATCCAGCTGTTTTGGGCACTTGAGGAGTGAATTAGGGGATGGGAGATCTCTATCTGTCTCACTGTCTCTCTCTCTGCCTTTCGTATAAAAAAAGGCCTCATTTTCAATTTGAACTGCAAACAACTCCACATTAAAAATGAAAAGGTTCATAGCCCACAAGAGCTACATCAGCCTGGTGCAAGCTGCGACCTCAAGCCTCCATAGTCATTCTTTCTCTGAATGGGCAGGCCCTGACTATTACCTTGCTCTGCCCACTTAATTTTTGCAAAGAAAATTTCACATGTAGCAGCCAGTTCCCTGAAGTGAAGATTTCCTTATGACTTTCACAGTGCCAGTTAAGTAAGATATCCACATATCTTTGTTAACAGCCACTTAACAACTTTGCATCATTTAAAATGCCAGGCCAATGAGCTGACGGTGGCCCTAGAAGGTGGCCCTAGAAGATAACAGCGTTCAGGCGGGGGCCAGAAATTGATACTTCCAGTCATTCTTGGTGGTTTGCCTGCACCGACTTTGTGAGCCAGCTCATGATCTCAGGATGTATGAAAAAATAACAATTGCACTACTATTGTTCGGTAAGTCATTTTTTTTTTTTTTTTTTTTTTTTTTTTTTTTTGTGACAGGCAGAGTGGACAGTGAGAGAGAGAGACAGAGAGAAAGGTCTTCCTTTTGCCGTTGGTTCACCCTCCAATGGCCGCCGCGGCTGGCGCGCTGCGGCCGGCGCACCGCGCTGATCCGATGGCAGGAGCCAGGAGCCAGGTGCTTTTCCTGGTCTCCCATGGGGTGCAGGGCCCAAGCACCTGGGCCATCCTCCACTGCACTCCCGGGCCACAGCAGAGGGCTGGCCTGGAAGAGGGGCAACCGGGACAGGATCCGGCGCCCCGACCGGGACTAGAACCCGGTGTGCCGGCGCCGCTAGGCGGAGGATTAGCCTAGTGAGCCGCGGCGCCGGCCCGGTAAGTCATTTTTTTAAACTGGTTGCTGCTTTGTTGAATATGGAGTTAAGATAACTACCGCATTTCAGTTGCATCTTACTCAATTGATTAAATTACTGAATAGTGCTCAGATTCCCATCTGGTGGAGGGGTTTTATTGGAATTCAGTCAGCCAGGTAAGGGACATGGCGCATTATGGGGATGCTCCAAAAAGTTCACAGAGAAAAATAGAATTAAAAGATGTTGACTTCAGTACAAACAGATTTTGAAATCCATACATATGAGTGATCTTCAAAAAGTTCGTGCAAAACATGTATTCTGAAAAAGCGATGCATGGATTTCAAGACTTTTTTGTTCCCAAATCAATTTCTCTTTTAATTCTATTTTCCACAAACTTTGTGAAGCCTCCTGGTATTTGTGGCTGAATCACAAGTTTGCTTCCACTCGAAGCCTAGTCAGAACTAAAGGAATTTTATCAAATGTGAGAAATAGCTTTGTGTGAGTAAATGTGTTACTTTGTTTCAGTTTTAAAAGAGAGAAGTTTCCAGATTAATGAATTATTGATGAAGCTGATGGTGGACTAACAGTTCTCAGCTTTCACAAAGTATCATTTCTGATTTCTGCTGCCAGAAAGGGACAAGACCCCTGCATGAATTCCGAAACATGGGGAGCTGTCTCCCTCTCTGTAGGTCAGTTATTGAGGTGCAATGCAAGAAAAATGAAAATAAAATTTCTCATTGGCTTAGGTATTAATGTGGTTTGGGGAGAAATCCAAGCCAATTCATTGACATGAATAAATACCTAGGGGTATTGTTAAGGTGGGTTAAATTAACATTATTTTTGTTTTTTTCTGAGATTGTTATATGTCCCGTCCTTTCAAACGTAGTATGTCTATGTGGGAAACACTGGTGCCTAGCACTTTGATAAGGACCAGGCTGTTATTTGAAATCTATTTAGCCCATCAAACACAGCCCTAACTCAAGTTAGAGCAGGTGTCAAGGAGCTCCTGTGTATTCTGTAGAATACAGGGCAGAGATCAGCATTTTCTAAGCTACCCCAGGGGATAAAATAGCAGCGTACAGGTGTGAGGAACAGACAGAACTGGCTTCAAATCCGATTCCACATCTGATAGCCTGGGGGACATTAGGAGCAAACTGCACGCCCTCTGTCTCCCTGGATATCCTCATCTGCAGATGGTGGGCAACATCCATCCCTGCCTCACAGTAACAGTCGGAGGCCGCACAAACCAGGCAATGCAATGCTCTTACCCGAATGCCTGGCACAAAGTAAAGTGTGAAGTTTGCTATTCTCTAGCTCTAAAAAGAATTAATTATAATAATTAGGAAGTACTAATAAGTATTATTAAGATAAGTATTAGCATGAAAATAATAATAGACTATGGAACAAACCTGGGTCTATTGATTGGCAATTCTGTAAAAGTTAGGAAGAAAAAAAATTACAAGAAAGCAGATTAGCAATACTGCTCTCGTTTTCTAAAGTAGGAAAGTATGAAAACATCTAGTTTGAAGAAAAGAAGAGAAATGGAAGGGATGTGGTATAGTATGCAAATATATCCAAATATTTGCAGAGTGTGATTAGACAGAAGAAAGAAGAGGTATTCTTTGGGTTGCTTGGGGATGATTTGATCAAAATTAGACACAGCATGTTTTTGGGAAAGAAGGAATCCAACATTTGGAAACTCTGTGTGGCATAGAAGTGCTCCAAATTTGGAAAGGGTTCCTGGAAAATAAAGGAGTTGTTCGCGTCTCCAGTGGCTCAGGCACGGAGTGCATGAAGGCCTCAAGTGACGCTGATGACCAGGTCATCGAGGCCCATGGCTCTGGAAGCTACAGCAGCCCTCAGTGCCTGAGCTGTTATCATCTATGTCTCTCTGGATGTTGTTGCTTGATAGTCCAACAGAAAGGACGTGAGAGCAGATTTCACCCTCCCCCTTTGCTCATTAGTTGAAGAAGAGAGTGTAGAGTGTGAAGGGGAAACATCTTTAGCAATGGAAAAATTGATCATTCTGTTTGTGCCAATAATTTTAGGAGCAAGCCACTATTTCTCCTTCTAACCTTATCAGAGGTCATCTTCCAAATAGAGAAAAAGTTGTGGGTTTTTTTGTGTGTTTTTCTTTCTGTCTGAAAAGATTTGGTTCCTAGTCCCTGAATTGCTTCTCTCATTTGTTCGTTTAGTAATCACAGGTCAGGTGCTGAGCTGGGCCTCCACGCCATGGCAATAAGATGAATGAGCTCCTGCCAGGGAGGACAGTGGGAGGGAACAAAGACAATAAACAGAACAAGGAAGTTACTAAGATCAGAACAGACAGGAAAAATGTTATAAAGAAAACAAAATCAAGCTGATAAACATGCATGCAGAAGGTTGCTTTGGAAAAGGGCAGTAGGACCTTTTTCTGAGTGGATGACAGAGTGCTAGAAGATGGACAATGACAAGGAGCCAATCCCGCAGTCTCAGGGATGGAACTGGAGGTGACAGGAAGAGCAAATACAGCAGTTCTGAGAGAGGAGCCAACTGAGTGTGCTCAAATGAAATTGGATTCTTATGCTGAGAAACAATTTGAAGGGAGCCGGCATTGTGGCGATTCAGGTAAATCCACCGCCTGCAATGCAGGCATCCAATCTGGGCAGCGGTTTGAGACCCGGCTGCTCCACTTCCAATCCAGCTCTCTGCTATGGCCTGGGCAGTAGAAGATGGTCCAAGTGTTTGGGCCCCTGCACCTAGGTGGGAGACCTGGAAGAAGCTCCTGGCTCCTGGCTCCTGGCTTTGGATCAGGCCAGCTCTGACCGTTGAAGCCATTTGGTGGAGTGAAGGAAGATTCTCTCTCTCTCTCTCTCTCTCTCACTCTCTCAGTCTCTCTATCTCTCTGTCTCTCTGCTTCTGCTTCTCTGTAACTCTGCCTTTCAAATAAATAAATAACTCTTGAAAAAATGTTGAAAACACAATATTATGTCTCTTCAACTAGTAAATCATGTTCTAAATCTGGACCTGCTGGAAGTTTCTGGTTTTACTTACAATTCATGCAGATTTGCAGTCCAGGTTATAACATACTGATTTAATTGGAAGATCCAAGGGGGAGTGGTGTTGTGCCCTCTTTATTCATTAGAGTGTCCCCAGAATCTAGCAGAGTTCTGGATTCATAGAAGGGAAGGCAGGGAAGGGAGGGAGGAAAAGAGGAAGCGGGAGGGTAGAGGCGGGGAAGGGTTGTTCTCAGCTCTTGAGCCAAAAGGCATGCTCCATGTAAACCACGATTAACCCAAGCACCCTACCAGGTGCACACTACACAATGGAAGAAATGAGGTATTTCTGTTTGTTTCAGTGATCCAAGTACAGAGACTTTTTAACTGTTTAATTAGGACAGGGAGTGTGACAGGAACTGCTTGTCAGTGACCCCAAGACTATAAAACGACTGAAAATAAAAACTGTGTCTTCCCCTTAGGTGTCCCACACCCTGCCAAGCACTCACACACTCTGCACTTCAGAAACAGCCAATGACTAGAGTCTTATGGGAGACAAGGTCGGCCCCTGTGAGCCTGTCTCCTCCTGCCCATTCCAAGGAGCCCAGCACAGCCAGGCATTTAAACATCTTTACCACCTCCAAGCTTTGGTGCAACATCAACCTGAAATGAGTTGTCGATTGTTGCCAAACCCACAGATATCTTTAGCTTGGTGTGACATTTGGCTTCTACAAATAAATGGCCATTCCACTGTGAAGAGAAGAAAAACTCCTAAGGGAGAAGAAGGGATAGGATATCGAAACTAACTTAGGAGGGGACTTCAAAAAGTCCTCAGAAAGGCCGGTGCCTCGGCTCACTAGGCTAATCCTCCACCTGCGGCGCCGGCACCCCGGGTTCTAGTCCCAGTCAGGGCGCCGGATTCTGTCTCGGTTGCTCCTCTTCCAGTCCAGCTCTCTGCTGTGGCCAGGGAGTGCAGTGGAGGATGGCCCAAGTGCACCTGCATGGGAGACCAGGAGGAAGCACCTGGCTCCTGGCTCCTGGCTTCAGATCAGCGCAGCGCGTTGGCCGGGGCGGCCATTTTGGGGTTGAACCAACAGAAAAGAAAGATCTTTCTCTCTGTCTGTCAAAAAAAATTTTTAAAAAAAGTCCTCAGAAAATGGAATTAAAGGATGAATTTGTTTTGGTGCAAAAAAATTTTGAAATCCATCCAGTTTTTCATAATACACATTTTTCATGATATTTTTGAGGACTCCTCATATACAGATTTTAAAATGAGAAACTGAGGTAAACATTCCATGATGATTTTATTTTTGCCATGGTTTCTAAAGATTATTGAAAACATCTATTAACCTACTTGGGAGTAAATTTTTAAGTATTTCCCCACCTTCTCTTTATAGGTTTCATTACTACAGCACCTGCCAACTTCACAGCTTCAACATTAAATAATGAAAAACAAGACATTACTTCTGAACATACGGTTTTAGCAACAAAATCAAGTAGGACCTCTTTTTTTTGCTTTTTTTTTTTTTTGAAAACAAGTAAGAACCTATTTGGGAAGTACATTTTTAAGTATTTTCCCTACCTTTTCTTTATAGGTTCTGTTTCTACATCGACTGCCAAACTCTGGTCTTCAACCTTAAGTAATGGAAAAACTGACCCAACAAAATCAAGTAGGCCCTCTATTTTTACATAATTGATTTCTATGCATTATTATCATAACCATGTCCCTAAATACTTTTTTTTTTTTTGAAAACAATTGAGAACCTATTTGGGAAGTACATTTTTAAGTATTTTCCCTACCTTTTCTTTATAGGTTCTGTTTCTACATCGACTGCCAAACTCTGGTCTTCAACCTTAAGTAGTGGAAAAACTGACCCAACAAAACCAAGTAGGCCCTCTATTTTTATGTAAAATATTTCTAGCCATTATTATCATAAGCACATCTTTAATAAATACTTATATGAACAGTTTCCTGTAATAAGTAATCTGAAATAAAACTAAAATATAAAAACAAAACGTACTAGGGTTTCCTCTAAGTTGTTGGGCTATGGGTAACTTTTTTCTGCTTCGTATTTTTTTAAGTTAGCTGCAAAAAGAATCAAATAATGAAATGTTAAAATTTTTCAAGTGCTTTTTTTTTTTTAAGATTTCTTGTATTTATTTGAAAGACAGAGAGAGAGGGAGAGGTCTTCCATCTGCTGGGTCAGTCCCCAAATGGCCACAACGGCTGGAGCTGAGATCCTGCTGATACGAAGCCAGGGGCCAGGAACTTCTTCCATAAACCAGGGGCCAAGAGCTTCTTCCAGTGTGGTCTCCTGTGTGGATGTAGGGACCCAAGAACTTGGGCCATCCTCTGCTGCTTTCCCAAGTGCCTTGCCAGGGAGCTGGACTGGGAATTGGAGCAGCTGGGACGCGAACCAGCGTGCCTGTGGGCTTCCGGTGCTGCAGGCCAGGGCTTTCACCTGCTGTGCCACAGCGCCATCTCCTTATTTCCAGGTTTTCCTTAGGACTTGTTTCTGTTACAAGAAAACATCCCTGAGTCCCCAACTGCCTTGTTTCCGGCAACTAAATGATCACAAAAGTGACAACAAATAGAGCAGTAGAACATTTGTTGCCCAAGACACTTCTGTCACGTCACAGGGATCCAACAGTGCTCTGGTCCATGTCTGTCTCACAGATGCAAATTACTCCAAATGACTGTAAACCCCCAGATCATGGAAAACTGTACATCTCTGTTTCAGTCCCACAGCGCCATACCAAGCCCCAGTGCCAAAGAAGAGGAGCAGCGCTCTGACCTACGTCCCCTCCGCTGCCGCATCTCCTTTGAAGTTTTAGATCAGACTCCAGTTCAGCAATTGCTTCTGCAACTTGACAGCAGAATAGGTTAGGACATTGCAGGCAATTAACAAGGTAGAACCAGAAAAACAAATTCCCTAGTTTCTGAAAGAAAAGTATAGATTGTAGGTAGTTAATGGCGGAGAGAGTTAGGTTGAACGTGTTCTGCTTAGCTGCGTTTCTTCCAGTCCAATATGAAAGTGAGGCCCATTTGGGAGTTATGGGATGCCTTTGTCACCTCCTGTGACCTTACCTTGTTAATATTCTTTAGTAGTTTCCACACTGTAAGCTGTGCTTACAGCTCCTTCTCATTTACCATGGGCCGCCTACTACCTTCAGTATTGTGTATTGTGTAAGAAAGTGTGCCCAGTGACAGAGGCAATGAATTCTCTACTTCACAAAAGCCATTTGTGAAGAGAGGAAAAGGGTTGACTTCTATTGCTTTTGGTTTCATAAGGTTATTTTAAGATTCATGTATTAAAGAAAAATGAAAATGTATAGACATTAGTAGTTCTTACTGAATATAGTCTATGTGCCAGACACCATGCTAAGCCTTTACATGGATTATTTCACTTTATCCTGCAAACTATGGCTCAGATATCATCCCCATTGCACAGATGAAACAAAAGAGATTCAAAACGTTTAAAAACTTGCCAAAGTCATCCTGTCAGTGGATAATGAAGCTGGGATTACAGTTCAGGCAAATGGACTAGCGAGCCCTCGTCTTTAACCAATGTCCTTCCCCAAGAAAAATAATAATCATTGCCCATCTTGCTACCTAGAAATAGGCATTGTGGACATCTTGCTGAAAATCATTCAGTTATTTTTTGTTTATAAATATATACTTCAAAAATTGCTATATGTATGATTCTGAAACTTGGGTTTTCTTCACTCAACATTTTTTTTCCTTGTTAGAAAATGCACTTGTAAAACATTTTAGCAACTGCAGAATATCACTTCTGATGCAAAACCATGCTTTACTTCACCTATGGCATGATTTTAAATATTTAGATGATTTCTCCTTTACAATCCTTTAAACAATGCTGTGATGGGAACCTTACAGACTTATCAGGGGATTCACATTTTAAAGGTTTCGACCAGTAGCATCAAATTTGCTTTCAGAAAAGTTACAAATTTATACAACAGAAGTCAATGTTTGAAAGTGACTTTCTCTCTACCCTCTTGCCAGTTTGTCTGTTTGAAGCCTTTTCACCTTTGTCGTAGTGATAAGTGAAAGATAGGATGTATTTGTATTTATGCTTCTGTTTTTATTTCCTTGATTATTAGTGAATGTAAACCATGCCTCTATTTTTTGACAGTTTTACTAAGAAATCATTTGTTTGCAATAGAATTCCCTCATTTCAAGTAATAGAGTTAGAACTGGACAGCATAAGGCAAGTGAGGGAACCTGAATCTAAGGTGGCACCAAAAACTTAGTCACAAAGATAAATAATGCTTTGACTCATTAACAACTCAGAGTAAATTTCAAAAAGCCACAGTGAGTAAGCTATTATAATATTTTTTAAAAAGATTTATTTATTTATTTGGAAGCAGAGTTACAGAGAGGCAGAGGCAGAGAGAGAGAGAGAAGAGAAGAGAAGAGAAGAGAGAGAGAGGTCTTCCATCCAGTGGTTTACTCCTCAGTGGCCACAAAGACCAGAACTGGGCTAATCTGAAACCAGAAGCCAGGAGCTTCTTCCAGGTCTCCCATGTGGATGCAGGGACTCCAGGACTTGGGCCATCTTCTACTGCTTTCCCAGGCACGTTATCAGGGAGCTGGGTAGGAAGTGGAGCTGCCAGGTCTCAAAGCGGTGCCCATACGGGATGCCTGCAGTACAGGGTAAAGGCCCCACTATTATAATCTTAAGTACAGAGAAGACCCATTAGAGTCAAGACTTTTGTTTTTTTTATTGCATTTGTTAAACCTTCTAAGGCAATACTATTTTATAATAATGATGGTAATTAGCACTCTCTTTTAAGTCTGCAATGTGAATGTTATACCATGAATTGTGTTTGTAACTTTCAGTAAATAATCTTTATCATGTTAAGAAATTTCCCTCTGTCCTAAACTAAAAAATTTTATCAAAGAAAGACGTTGAATTCTATAAAATATCTTTCTGGGATGGTTGTTTGTTCTAGTAGTTAAGATACAGGAATGGGGCATTTGCATCCCTTTATCGGATGCCTGGGTTGAGTCTCAGCTCTGCTTCTGATTCCAGCGTTCTGCCCAGGGTAGACCCTAGGAGGCAGTAGTGATGGCTCAAGAAGTTGGGTCCCTGCCATCCATGGGGGAGGCTGAGATTCAGTTCCTACCTCCAACTGGAAGCTGTTGCAGGCATTTGGAGAGTGAGTGAGCAGATGGGAGCTCTTTGTCTCTCTCTCTCTCTCTCTCTCTCTCTCTCTCTCTGTCTTTCTGTGTGTCTCCCAAGTAAAAAAATAAATCATTCTAAAAAAAACTTTTCTGTGTCATAGTTTATATGTTGAATGTTGATTCTTATGAGTTAAGAGATATAATTTTAATATATAATTTCCTAAGAGTTATTATGAAAAAAAATCTGTTGTCCGAAGCATAGTAAGAATACTATTTAAGCTTTCATTTTATTTAGGAATCTCTGTTAATCTTCTAATCTGTGTAAATATAATTGTATTTTTAACCTTTAATAAGTTGAAATGAGAAGTTATCCTATATTATATATAAGAATATCCTTTCCATCCTAATATAAATATTAGGCAATTGTAGAATATTCTTGCAGTGGTGTCCTATGTTTACTATTGGTTTCTGAAGCTATTTCAGAAAGGTTCTTTCTTAATTTTTTTCTTAACCTAAAAATTTTTTTGCCATTTACTTGAGAGGCAGAGCCAGAGAGAGAGAGAAAGATAAAGGAAGAGAGTGTCCATCCGCTGATTCACTTCCCAAATGCTTATAGAGGCTGGGTCTAGGCTGGATTGAAGCCATTAGCCAGGAACTCAATCCAGATTTCTGTGTGAGTGGCATGGACCCAACCAGTTGAGCCACCACCTGCTGTCTCCCAGGATCTGCATTGGCAGGAAGCTGGAATCAGGAGCAGGACACAGGAATTGAACTCAGGCTCTCTGATATGGGATGCGGTCTTCTTAACCAGTACGTCAAATATCTGCTTCTTCTGAGACTATGGTCTATATAATCTCTACTTTGGAATATTTATTAAATATTTCTTTGTAATCCAAATTACTATATGTAAGCACCGAAAAAGAACATGCCATCTATTTCTAGTGAAAAAAAGTTCTATAATTAGCTACTTGAATCAACTCAGCTTTGTTGTGTGCATGCCTTAATTTGTTTGTGCTGCTGCAACAAATTACCTGCAACTAGGTAGTTTATAAACAGTAAAAATTTACGACTCACGGTTCTGGAGGATGGGAAGACTAAGATCAATACTGTGGCAGGATGAATGACTGGTGAAGGCTGCCCTCTGCTTCCCAAATAGTGCCTTGTTGCTGTGTCATCTATGGGGGAAGAACACTGTGTCCTCACGTGATATAGAAGTGATAGAAGGGAATCAGCTCATGCCCTCAACCCCTTTTGTAGGGCCCTAATCCTTTCCATGAGGATTTTGTTTTCATGAATTATCTGTTAGCATCCTCATTTCCTAGTGCTATTACATTAATGATTAAGTTTCAATACTAGAGTTTTGTGGGACACCATAGGAATCCGCCTCTAGATTTATATATAATAAATTAGGATTCATTTCTAGTTATGTTATGAATAATAACAGCTAACACTGATATACCACTTACTTTGATTTGTTCAAAGTGAGAGCCTGCTTGAAGTTGCATTGGAAATTAGTGACTATGTAATCTAATCTACCGGTAAAGAAACTTACTGGTGCACTCATTCTTTTTATTCTGCATAAGATCGTGGTAGACCTTGACAGAAACTTGTGCAATTAAACCTGAATTCAAAATCCTACTCTGCCCCTTAACAGCTACAGGACCCGGGGTAATTGAGGCAATGTTTCTGATCTTTGTTTTTCTCCTCTATAAATAATAATTAATACATAATAATAGGCCTGCAATAAATTATATTGAAAATGGAAAGAGATGGTGTCTGAAATGTAGTAAGTGACTAGTGTTAGCTATGAATATTATCATCATGAACATACATATTTCTAGGATTTTGAAATGGTGAAGTACCTTTAAGACATGTGTTTTATTAGTGTCATGTTAGAGGTGAAATTGAGGCTTAGATAAATTCAGTGACTGATTCAGATTCCCCAACCATTTGGTGTCAAAGCCAGGACTAGAACTCCAACTTCCTTTCTCACTGGAACAGAAGACAGAACTGTCCCTGGATTTCTGTCTGCCTAGATAGAAGAAGGTGCATTAGCTGAGGCTATAGACTGATTTCTTTGTCTACCACTACTGCCTCTGTCATGGTTTGGGACAGTGAGGATGGCTAAAAGCTCAGTGAACAATACTGAGTTTCAGGGGACCTAGAGGGAAGCTCCTGCCCTCGTGGACCACTATACCTTTGAGGCTCTCATCAGGTGTGATGTCTCTTGGATATCTCTCAAGTTGGGAGAGGTAAGAGTGTGACCAATAGGTGCACAGTGATGCATGCCTATCTGCAGAGGAGTAGAAACTGATCCTTGTATTTGATACCTTATTGACTAATAGTACAAGTCAATAGGTTGTGCTCTCCTTTAAGAACTATTGACTAAAGAATTCTAACAAAAATGAGTGAGAGTTATCCAACATTCTGGACCCAAATATTATCACATGAAACACTTTGTCCTTGAGAAAGTTCAGTTTTTCTAAATTGTCATTAGCTGCTTTGGCATAATAAAATCCTTCCCGAAAATAAAAATGTATGACTATATTATTAAAACTTGATCCAACTGATTTTGTCAATGCTTTGGTTCAAGAACAAAACTGAATGCCCCCCTTTAAAATATTACTTCCTGGCAATTAACTTCTTCAAACATCTTTTGGCACAGGAAAAATTCCCATTTTTACCTACATTCTGTGCAAGACAATTAGATTGTGCAGAAAGGCATAAAGTAGGACATGAGTGGATATGTTTCTGTCTCTGTTTTTCATAAATTAGCTGTGCAAAACTTTCACAAAAAATGTATCCATGGGTTTTCATGGCTATCACAATGCCAATAAATCATAACACTTAGGAAATTCAGTGTTCTTTCTTGGAAACTCCTCATTTCATATGCAGGATGTATCCTTGTAAACTTTTGCTTCTGCAAGATAAGACTTTTATCAACTACAAGCCAGGAGGGAACCAAAAACCCAACCAGTAACTGCAGGAGTTAACTTTATCACATCAAGACATCAGCTCAGCTACAGAAAGTTTTGCATACAGCAAGAGAGTAGGATATTTGTCCAATGTCACATTTTACTTACTTTCTTGTTAATAATATTTCACATTAGAAACATCAATTGCTGGGGCTGGCACTGTGGCTCACTTGATTAATCCTCTGCCTGCGGTGCCAGCACCCCATATGGGTTCCGGGTTCTAGTTCCGGTTGCTCCTCTTCCAGTCCAGCTCTCTGCTATGGCCCAAGGAAGGCAGTGGAGGATGGCCCAAGTGCTTGGGCCCTGCACCCTCATGGGAGACCAGGAGGAAGCACCTGGCTCCTGGCTTCGTGGTGGCCATTTGTGGGGTGAACCAATGGAAGGAAGACCTTTCTCTGTAGCCTTAATAAATTCTGGGCCCACAGTTCACCCCATCTCCTTGACTGATGAAAATGTTTTTTTTTAAAAAAAAGTCCAAAACTCATCTGAATGGGCTCTCTCTCCTGAAGCATTTTCTTGTTTTAGTACCAAAATGTTGCGCATATTTTTCTTATGAATTTAAAAATATTTTCCACGTTTCTGACTTTTTAAAAGTAAAAGCTTTACAGTGCCAGTTGTTAGAGATGTTACATCCCGCTGTAGGGTCTTGGCTATGTTTTTTTATAAATTGCTACATTTTCTTACCCTAAAGCTCTCTGGTTCCAGCCCTTCTATGCCAAAGGCAATGTCAAGGTGTGATAAGGGCTGTGCAGGGAGGAGTGGCTTGTTGGTCAAGCACCTGCTTATCTGGGCCACTCTGGGACACAAGGTGGGGTCCTCTGATGCAGAGCTTGGGGCGTGCGCTCTTTTCCTGTGCCATCCTCCCCACGACTGACAGTGAGCTTCCCCAGTGAAAATGTGGTTCAAGTTCTTTAGTCTTTCCACTTCCCTAAGGATAAAGCTCAAGTTCTATAACAGGGCCCACGATGCTGGGTGTTCTCTGCTTCTTCAGCCTTCCCCCTGCCTTTTCACCCATTTCTCTATTCCTCTCCTTCTCAATCTCCCACTGCTGCTACGCAGACCTTGCAATGCCCCCAACCTGACCTGACCTGAACCTCAAAACAGTTGATGACCCGCAGAAGAGTAGAAAATAACATGAAAGCTCAGGGGAGGATACCTACAGTACGTTCGTGCAGCAGAATACTATGCAGTCATCAAAAATCTTATCTGGATCAGTACAGCCTCAGCCATTGCGGCCAGCTGGGGAGTGAACCAGCAGAGGGAGGGCACCCATCTCTCTCTTTCTGCCTCTCTTTCTCTTCTGTGTAGCTCTGACTTTCAAATAAACAAATAAATCTTTAAAAAAAGAAATCTGGGTGGAGAAGAACATTTGACAACCCAGGAATGTATGTAGTATATTAAACAGGAAACTCATCTTCTAAACATTACTACAGATTCAGACACATTTAATTATGATGATCCCACATTCAGATATACTAGCTGAAAGTTCAGATGGCTGTACACCAGAATGATCCATTGTTTAACTATCAGTAGTTTGATTATAGATGAATTTTGTACTGTTCTAGGAGCTTTCTTGTGTTTCATAAATTATCTTTGTTGAATCTATATTACTTTTTTACAAAAAAAGTATTTATTTGAAAGTCAGAGTTACAAAGTGGAGGGAAGGAAAAGAGAGAGAGATTGATCTTTCAACTGCTGGTTTACTCAGCAAATGGCCCCAAGAGCTGGGGTTGGGCCAGGCCAAAGCCAGGAGCCAAGAGCTACATCCTGGTCTCTCACATGGCTACAAGGTTCCAAGGACTTGGATCATCTTCCATTGCTAACCAAGCACATTAGGAGGGAGCTGTATCAGAAGTGGAGCAGCTGGTACACAGGCAATGCCCATATGGGATGTTGGCATTGCAGGCAGTGGATTAATCACTGAGCCACAGTGTGCCCCATATCTACATTACTATTGCAACAGAAAAATCTTGCCTCATTTGTAAAGCTTATGAATGTAAATGTATAGAATTAATTTTAAAATAAACTATTGTTCAATTATAAAAATGACTTAAAATTCATTTAGTGAGATTTGAAAAGACAGTATTAGAACTCACATCTGTCTTCATGTTACAATGGTTATATTTTACACTAGAGAGTAGACAGTAACTAAAACCTGCTACATCACTTGGTTCACTGTATCCTCGCCAGTCATCCTGGACTGGAGGCAACATTCCATGCAATTCCATTACAATGCTGCAATGCTACTACTGAATGAATGAAAAGAAATATGAGCAGGGAACTTGAGAAAAGATTCACCGTTTAGGGATCTTGAAGAAAGTTGAATCGATGGTGTCTTATTTTTGCTTTAGTTTGTATGGGGTAAATAGGTTTGTTCCTCAGAGATGGTGACAGGCAGGTCTAGGGCAGAACTTTAGTCCTTGGACAGTCCTAACGAGTTTCCATGTCTCTTTATCATGGACGATTTCCCAAGTGCAGCTCCAAGTTACCCTTTCATAAGAATGAGAATAGTAGTAGCTAATATGTGTATCACACTGATTGTGTGCCACGTACTCTATTGTATGACCTGACAGGCTCATGTGCATGCACACACACCAGGCATGTCTGTAACAAGCCCAGTCCTCACAATGACTTCTGAGGCGGGTGTGGTCTATAAGTCCTTGTGATGTGGAGTTCTGGAGCTGCCCCTGGGAGGGATGTGGGGTAAGTTTGTTTCTCTGTATGCTTTGTGGTCCATTCCACCAACCCATCCTTGATCCCTTTCTCAACTTTTGTTTTTACAGGTGTTGTTTCCACACAGCTCAGAACACCTGTCAAAGCTCTCAACGAAACAGAACGTGGAAATGGCAATGGTTCTGTAGAAAAGCCAGGTTTGTTTTTATTCTTGTATGGTTTCTCTGGAGTCCCTTTTGGAACACCACTGTATTGAATGGGACCTGCCATTGTATGGACACTGTGACAAACAAGAAATGGAAGCTGAGTTGACGGTCCCTACTGCAGGACAATGCTCACTTCTGAGATATCTCACAGAAATAATCCTATGGCTAAGGAAAACAAAATAATCTAAGGGAGCACAGAAGGAATGAATGAAATGGTGACCTGATGAAGGGGTCCCATAATGCAGTGATGGATGAGGAGGACCGATGGGAAAATCCTGATGGGCTCAGGGCTGGGCTGGTCCTGTGCCAGCTACTGACCCAGGGGTGAACTCCCTGTCTTAATTTCAAAGTGGGACCAGTAATCCTTGCCTTGCAGTGTTTCTCTAAAGATTGAATAAGACGATGTATGCATAAGTGTTAAGCTCAGAGCCTGACATAGCATCAGTCCCTCATAGATGATATCTGTAAGCCAAGCTGTGTGCTGAGATCAGCATGGTCAGAGAGTGTTCACTCCCTCTCTCATTATTTTTCTAGGGAGAACATGGCTTTATAGTAGAAAGGGCAGGGGGATCTTCTCTATGTGGGATTCTAGAAGGATACCCCAGATTTAAAATACAACCTGAAAGAAGACTTAGAGAGGCCACAGGACCACAAGCTAATAGAACTGTTGAGCAAATGCACAGAGACCAACGGAGGCAATGGGTTTTAAGTAGAACAAAAGCCAAGGGAGGGAAATTGGGATGACATTAGAGAAATCAGAAGTAATTATTAAGCTCCTGGGTCCAGTTAGACAACTTCACTTTCAAATGATTTCCAAGTGAAGCCAACGTGATGGTGTGATACTGGGAAGCACTGAAGGGCTACATGCCCGGTGTCCTATAAATGATGACTGCATGGTGGGGCATTGCACTGAGTGTTTACATGTGTGACCTAATCTCATCCTCATGAGAATCCATAACAAGTCAGGGGCACCCTCTTGACTGAAAGTCCACCTTTTTTTTCCCAAGCCCTTTAAATGAGGGTATTTCCAAAAATTCATAGAAAATAGAATTAAAATATGAGTCTATTTTGATGCAAAAATTTTTGAAATCCATTCCTAGTTTCTTCATTGTATTTACTTTCATGAACTTTTTGAAGTCGCCTCATACTATCTGCAAGTATTGACTAAATATTATAGTACGTACTACCCACCTGTACTCACTGTAATTACGTACGAACTACAGCCATTGATCATTTACTAGAGTATATGCTTATCTTCAATGAACTGCAATCACTGAATGCCAAAAAGAAGCAGAAGTCTAGCCCTGTTCATCTTTATATCTAACTCCTAGAGAATGACAAAACAAGCACAGTTCTAGTCACACTTGGAAAATTCAGCATTCTCACTTGGATACTACTCAAGCCATTTCATACACAGAGTGTTTCTTTATAAACTTTTGCTTTGCAAGATAAGACTTTTATCAATTACACATTGGGAGGAAACCAAAACCCAGCCAGTGGCTGCAGGAGTTGACTTTATCACATCAAGACATCAGCTCAGCTACAGGAAGCTTTGCATACAGAAAAAGTGTAGGATATTTGTCCAGTGTCACATTTTACTTACCTTCTTGTTACTAACATTTCACATTAGAAACATCCATTGTTTAGGAAAGCCATGTGGTCCAGTGGATGGAGCAAAGAGTCTATAGCTACAGGTGTCTCCTCTATTCCCAATTGCAGCCCTAATATATTCTTGGCCCACAAGTCACCCATCACTTTGCCTGATGGGAATGGTAGCAGACACCTTCTAGCTATGAGATGAGCTAGGCATGCATTTTTGGAAGATTGCATTTTCTAGGGGTATGCCAATCAATGCCAATCAAGTTTCCCAAACTCAGGATTAAATTATTTAGTTCAGATTATAGGTGTGTAGTATTTTTTATAAAGTATCACAGTCAATGCCATTGCAGTGCCTAGGATCTTAAAGAAAAAAAAAGTAAATTGGCAGTTTGGGGCCTTGTGAATCTGACCAAACCTATCTTTCATTTTATTTTGTGCCAGTCTCTGAGGTCTGCAAAGCTTAGCCTGATGATTATCCCCCCCCAACTCCAGGTATATGCACATTACACTCTCCTTCCTCCATTTGTCAACCCAGCCATTTCTTCATCTTACTTCCCAACCCTCATCTCCATCTGAAACTACCTTTCCTTCCAGGTCCAGCCAGCAACTGTCTGCAAGGAGGCTTAAAGTAAGGACTTGAATAAGGTTTTCAGAAGCCAGTGTATCTAAGGAATGTGCAGGGTTGGCACAAGGCCCATTGTTCCTGGGTAGCCAGATGCTGGCCTTATCTTCTCCCATACCAAAAGATAAATATGCTGCACTTGGAGAGAAGTGGAATGTTTCAGGTTAAGTCTGGCTGTGTCCTGGCTTGAAGAGGTGAAGAAAATGACTTCCATAAACAAGTTTCTCTTAGTAGCTATAGCAAGAGAAAACTGAGGATAAGAGGTATAATCACACTAATAAATTTGTGTGAAAATCAAAATGAAGATTATGTGATCATTATTAAAAAGTTTAACTCTTACAATGTCCAGGAATCTCAAGGACTTTAGTTGTCCTTTTTTGCATACAACTGCTCACTGAGCAATACGCTATATCAAAGAAATCTTGTTGACAAAGACTCAACCAGGCATTGAGATCTGGTTGGAGAGGAGGTGGGAAGGAGGAGAGGGAAGATTGGGAATAATATGAGAATCAGCTGTGTTGCTCTGTTCAATTTTTTTTATGACATCAAAGATTACCTGTAAAGTCAGGAAATCGATTCAATGTTCTGTAAAATAGTCCTGTAGCTTATGGAAATTCTGAGTTCAATGGGAAAATATTTGAGTTAGTATTTAATCTGGGAACGAGACAAAATATTTTTGAAAGCTGATTCACCTACAGAAGGCTAGTGGCCCAGAGCATAAAACAATACAAAAAAGCAGGAGAGATCCTTCACATCTTCCAATCTCTAAAAGGGTTAGGCAAAGTGTGTTTGCTCTTGAATTGTTGCAGATTTGCTTGAAACTTTTCTATACAGTTCACCAAAGTATAGATGCTATAGTAAAAAGTTGTGTTCAGAATTTACTTTTCTACAGATATTGTACAGCCTTGCAGAACTGAAGATGTTCAAAGCTTTTATTGGCTGATTAGGGTGTTGGGAACGTGGGGAGGCAGGTAGACATGTGGGCTGTTGCTAACAGTTTTTGGATATTCCTGATGGTTTTTGGGAGGGGGGAACATGTTGGACAATTTTGGTTTCCTTACTTTGAATTCCACAAGGAGGCTGTATAAAATGATACTGATCTTGATTCTCCTTTTGGGTAAATAATGTTATTTCTTTCCAACCAAGTACAGATTCATTTAAGTTGAAGCTATTGATAACATTTTTTTAAATTGTCCCAGGTGAATTTATATTGGAATGACAGGAGAAGTCTTAATTAAATATTAGAAACCATAAAAGCTTATTTTTGTGACCAGAAGTGTTGTTCTTTCAAGCTGCACTGTTCTATAACTGCACATTCAGCAGCTAGTGTCTGTGCCCTTCTCTTACCAGTAAGCAAGCGCAGGTGTTCATTCCTATTGAAATGCTAACAAGGTGATTCTTTTTCTTTCAGAAAATAAAAGTGAAAAATTTGTCTAAAATGTTTCTTATTGGTCAACTATCATTACTCGATTGTTGAGGGAATGATGTTGAAAGCACGTTTTATCAAACAGATTTTAGGACATTTATGTATCTATTTCCTCATGGTGTTGACTTAAGTAGCTATAAAAAGAAATTGTATCAAAGCAGCTATATCTGGAGAATTAAAACAGGCTATTGGCAAGAGTGCAAGTGGCATATTAGTTCTCAATGTGGCAGCCAATCAGGTTTTTCTAAGGGTACAAACACAACAGAACTTGCTCAGATGGAACTCGGGCAAAGTGTGTGCCAGTTTTGGAAATCATCTCAAGGCCTTTGTTCCTCTACACATTGTGCTTCCTTTAATGTTAGAAATGCTCAGGTTCTGATAATAGCTTAGAGCTTTATAGAAGCAAGGCAGGGAGTTGTATAGATGAAGGCTGACACCATGGTCTAACTTGGGACAAATTTTAATGTTACTGTCAGTGTATAAATCTTACTCTGTAAACTTGAGTACAATGCTTTTATTTCTGGAGTTTCAGCTTCTACTTCTTCATATCAAAATGCTTATGAAATGTTTCTGTCCTGTAAGAAATAGCTGTTGCAAAAGAAGCAGATCTACCTGGTCACTACAGGATTAAAGGTGTTTGGATAAAGTTAAGGCGCTACCAGAACATGGTAGAAAAGGGAATTACAAGCATCAGGAACAGGAGATACAAAGGCCCTGAGGTAGGAATGCAATTAATAGGCTCAAGGAGCAGCAAGGATGCCACCATAGCTAGAAGGGACGAGATGAAAACACGGAGATCTGGTGAAAGACAATGGCAAACGTCTGTAAGAAACATGATAGAGGCCTGAGGTCAGGTTGTGGCTGTGGCAGTAATGAGAACCAGTCAGATTCTAAACATATTTGAAGGATTTACACCTGATATTCATTTGGTGGGGAGTGAGAAACTGGGAGGAATCAAGAGCATATTCCCAGAGTTTTATCTGGACACCAACAAGTACCGTGCTGCACTGACTTGTACCACAGTTGATGTAGCTAGTTTTCTAGAAACTAATATTTTAGATCATTTCTGGACTTTCTCCATGATAAATGATTCTGCAAATAATTTTTTTAAAGTTCAACACATATCTGAATGGGCTCTCTCTCCTGAAGCATTTTCTTGTTTTAGTACCAAAATGTTGCACATATTTTTCTTATGAATTTAAAAATATTTTCCACGTTTCTGACTTTTTAAAAGTAAAAGCTTTACAGTGCCAGTTGTTAGAGATGTTACATCCCGCTGTAGGGTCTTGGCTATGTTTTTTTATAAATTGCTACATTTTCTTACCCTAAAGCTCTCTGGTTCCAGGCCTTCTCTGCCAAAGGCAATGTCAAGATGTGATAAGGGCTGTGCAGGGAGGAGTGGCTTGTTGGTCAAGCACCTGCTTATCTGGGCCACTCTGGGACACAAGGTGGGGTCCTCGATGCAGAGCTTGGGGCGTGCGCTCTTTTCCTGTGCCATCCTCCCCACGACTGACAGTGAGCTTCCCCAGTGAAAATGTGGTTCAAGTTCTTTAGTCTTTCCACTTCCCTAAGGATAAAGCTCAAGTTCTATAACAGGGCCCACGATGCTGGGTGTTCTCTGCTTCTTCAGCCTTCCCCCTGCCTTTTCACCCATTTCTCTATTCCTCTCCTTCTCAATCTCCCACTGCTGCTACGCAGACCTTGCAATGCCCCCAACCTGACCTGACCTGAACCTCAAAACAGTTGATGACCCCCAGAGGAGTAGAAAATAACATGAAAGCTCAGGGGAGGATACCTGCAGTATGTTCGTGCAGCAGAATACTACGCAGCCATTAAAAATCTGAGCAGAGAACATTTGACAACTCAGGAATGTATGTAGTATATTAAACAGGAAACTCATCTTCTAAATATTACTACAGATTCAGACACATTTAATTATAATGATCCCACATTCAGATATACTAGCTGAAAGTTCAGATGACTATACACCAGAATATGTCTAGTGTTTACCATTGGATAGTTTGAATATAGATGAAATTTGTATAGTTCTTTGAGTTTTCTTGTGCTTCATAAATTATCTTTGTTGAATCTATATTATTTTTTTACAAAAAAGGATTTATTTTATTTATTTGAAAGTCAGAGTTACAAAGTGGAGGGAAAGAGAGAGATTGATCTTCAAACTTCAGATTTACTCAGCAAACAGCCACAATAACTGGAGCTGGGCCAGGCAAAAGCCAGGAACCCGGAGCTACATCCAGGTCTCCATGTGGCTGCCAGGTCCCAAGGACTTGGATCATCTTCCATTGCTTTCCAAGGCACTTTAGCAGGGAGCTGGATCAGAAGTGGAGCAGCTGGTACACAGGCAATGCCCATATGGGATGTTGGCATTGCAGGCAGTGGATTAATCACTGAGCCACAGTGTGCCCCATATCTACATTACTATTGCAACAGAAAAATCTTGCCTCATTTGTAAAGCTTATGAATGTAAATGTATAGAATTAATTTTAAAATAAACTATTGTTCAATTATAAAAATGACCTGTACTTCATTTAGTGAGATTTAAAGACAGTACTAGAACTCAATTCTGTCTTCAGGTTACCATGGTTATATTTTACACTAGAGAGTAGACAGTAACTAAAACCTGCTACATCACTTGGTTCACTGTATCCTCGCCAGTCATCCTGGACTGGAGCCAACATTCAATGCAATTGCATTACAATGCTGCAATGCTACTGAATGAATGAAAAGAAATATGATGGGGCCTGCACTGTGGCGCAACGGGTTAACGCCTTGGCCTGAAGTGCTGGCATCCCATATGGCCGCCGGTTCTAGTCCCAGCTGCTCTACTTCCAATCCAGCTCTCTGCTATGGCCTGGGATAGCAGTAGAAGATGGCCCAAATCCTTGGGCCCCTGCATGTGCATGGGAGACCTGGAAGAAGCTCCTGGCTCCTGGCTTCGGATTGGCGCAGCTCCAACCATTGCAGCCAACTGGGGAGTGAATCATCAGATGGAAGAACTCAATCTCTCTCACTCTCTCTCTCTCTCTTTGTCTCTGCCTCTCCTCTCTCTGTATAACTCTGACTTTCAAATAAATAAAAATAAATTAAAAAAAGAAATATGAGCAGGGAACTTGAGAAAAGATTCACCATTTAGGGATCTTGAAGAAAGTTGAATCGATGGTGTTTTATTTTTGCTTTAGTTTGTATGGGGTAAATAGGTTTGTTCCTCAGAGATGGTGACAGGCAGGTCTAGGGCAGAACTTTAGTCCTTGGACAGTCCTAACGAGTTTCCATGTGTCTTTATCACGGACGATTTCCCAAGTGCAGCTCCAAGTTACCCTTTCATAAGAATGACAATAGTAGTAGCTAATATGTGCGTCACACTGATTGTGTGCCACGTACTCTATTGTATGACCTGACAGGCTCATGTGCATGCACACACACCAGGCATGTCTGTAACAAGCCCAGTCCTCACAATGACTTCTGAGGCGGGTGTGGTCTATAAGTCCTTGTGATGTGGAGTTCTGGAGCTGCCCCTGGGAGGGATGTGGGGTAAGTTTGTTTCTCTGTATGCTTCGTGGTCCATTCCACCAACCCATCCTTGATCCCTTTCTCAACTTTTGTTTTTACAGGTGTTGTTTCCACACAGCTCAGAACACCTGTCAAAGCTCTCAACGAAACAGAACGTGGAAATGGCAATGGTTCTGTAGAAAAGCCAGGTTTGTTTTTATTCTTGTATGGTTTCTCTGGAGTCCCTTTTGGAACACCACTGTATTGAATGGGACCTGCCATTGTATGGACACTGTGACAAACAAGAAATGGAAGCTGAGTTGACGGTCCCTACTGCAGGACAATGCTCACTTCTGAGATATCTCACAGAAATAATCCTATGGTTAAGGAAAACAAAATAATCTAAGGGAGCACAGAAGGAATGAATGAAATGGTGACCTGATGAAGGGGTCCCATAATGCAGTGATGGATGAAGAGGACCAGTGGGAAAATCCAGATGGGCTCAGGGCTGGGCTGGTCCTGTGCCAGCTACTGACCCAGGGGTGAACTCCCTGTCTAAATTTCAAAGTGGGACCAGTAATCCTTGCCTTGCAGTGTTTCTCTAAAGATTGAATAAGACGATGTATGCGTAAGTGTTAAGCTCAGAGCCTGACATAGCATCAGTCCCTCATAGATGATATCTGTAAGCCAAGCTGTGTGCTGAGATCAGCATGGTCAGAGAGTGTTCACTCCCTCTCATTATTTTTCTAGGGAGAACATGGCTTTATAGTAGAAAGGGCAGGGGGATCTTCTCTATGTGGGATTCTAGAAGGATACCCCAGATTTAAAATACAACCTGAAAGAAGACTTAGAGAGGCCACAGGACCACAAGCTAATAGAACTGTTGAGCAAATGCACAGAGACCAACGGAGGCAATGGGTTTTAAGTAGAACAAAAGCCAAGGGAGGGAAATTGGGATGACATTAGAGAAATCAGAAGTAGTTATTAAGATCCTGGGTCCAGTTAGACAACTTCACTTTCAAATGATTTCCAAGTGAAGCCAACGTGATGGTGTGATATGGGAAGCACTGAAGGGCTACATGCCCGGTGTCCTATAAATGATGACTGCATGGTGGGGCATTGCACTGAGTGTTTACATGTGTGACCTAACCTCATCCTCATGAGAACCCATAACAAGTCAGGGGCACCCTCCCGACTGAAAGTCCACCTTTTTTTCCCAAGCCCTTTAAATGAGGGTATTTCCAAAAATTCATAGAAAATAGAATTAAAATATAGGTTTTTTTGTTGCAAAATTTTTGAAATCCATTCCTAGTTTCTTCATTGTATTCACTTTCATGAACTTTTTGAAGACTCCTCACACTAACTACCAGCATTGACTGTATATTACAGTATGTGCTTGTGGGTGATCCTGTGAGGTTGCCTGCCCTGACCATGCAAGATCTTGAGAGGGTATGGCGCGCTGTGTCCTCTGGGAGAGACCCCCCCCCCCAGCCTGGCTGCTGGCTGGCAGTGGGAGCCCCAGGCACATTTCTCCCCACCCCCAGCAAGCAGGTAAACTGCTTCTAGGTGTGGCCAGGCCACCTGGAAAGCCATCCTAGCTATGTGACCTTCAAGCTGATTGGGCACGCATAGCAGTGCCAATATCAGCTTCAACCTATGGAATTAGTATT
This sequence comes from Oryctolagus cuniculus, assembly GCF_964237555.1. Lineage (NCBI taxonomy): Eukaryota > Metazoa > Chordata > Mammalia > Lagomorpha > Leporidae > Oryctolagus > Oryctolagus cuniculus. The sequence continues at coordinate 20,747,182 of NC_091439.1, forward strand.
GTCCTCAATTAGTTAGGCTCCCTCTGTCTGCTCTCTGCTTGGTCGTTAATAAAGCAGACATGTTCACCGAACCCTGTCCCTGGTGCTTCTTGTGGAAGAATACCATCGCCCTACTCTCCCCGATGGCGCAGGCCTTGCAGGATGAGCCCACGTGTACTACCCGCATGTACTCACTGCAACTGTATACAAACCACAACATTGATCATGTACTACAGTATATACTAATCATATATGAACCATAATCATTGAGTGCCAAAAAGAGACAGAAGTCAAGCCCTGTTGATTTTTATATCTAACTCCTAGAGAATGACAAAACATAACTAAGTCCTTGGCCTTATTATATAATAGAGTGTGATATGAAATTTATGGTAATTAAATTCAAGAACACAATGTGGCCCTAGTATTAAGAGGGCTTTGAGATGTAAAATGGCATGTGCAGACAGAGAGAGAGAGAAATCTAAGATGTGGACTGAGGAGGGAGGTGAGCTCAGGTGGAACATTAAGGCAACCACCCTAGAGACTTCTACAGACAGGAAAACTGGGGGACAATTGGCAGAAGCTTGAAGGAGGCACAATAAGGTTTACATTCCCACAGTATCTCTGACATAAATCTGGAAAGTGACAGCCAGCAACCTTCTTTGTGTTGGGCTGGAGTCTGTGTGGCGTGATGAGGAACCTGTCTCCTTTCTTCTGACTGTTTTGACATTTAAAAAAAAAATCACTGCTTCTGGTAGAAGTCAAATAATTATTTTTCCAATATTTTCTCATTCCTTTCCCCTTAGTTTATGAGATGTTTGCCAATTTCTCACACATGAACAATTGTTGGGTAATTAAAAGTAGATTCCTAGAATTGCTACTGGTAAGACTGACACTTTATAATTTTTACTAGCTAAATGTAGAAAGTTGACCAATAACTCTCAAATTTGGTTGAAAAATGAAAACCCCTAAATAGTCTAATTGCAAAATGACTATTTTAGATTTACCTATATATTCTGATTTGTTTTGAAATTTTATCTTTCAGAAACAAGACAACAATATAATCATGCTTTGTCAGAACCAGGTATGCTAATATTTATTATGGAATTATAATCATTCCACCTTAAATATGAATTGTTATTTAAATGCCTAGGAATCAATTTCAGTTCACAGTTGGTCATGGTGGAGGGACTGGGAGTCAAAGGGAGCACATAGACAAGTCTAGTAACTGCTAACGCTAACCAATGGAGTAAATAAAGGGGAGAGTGATCCAACATGGGAAGTGAGATACTCAGCAGACTCATAGAATGGCAGATGTCCTAAATAGCACTCTGGCCTCAGAATCAGCCCTAAAGGCATTCGGAGCTGGCTGAAAAGCTCATGAGAGTATTTCAGGCATGGAAAGCCAAGACACTCTGGCAAAAGATCTCTGTGAGTGAGATCCCAATGGAAAGAACAGGTCTTCAAAGAAGGAGATACCTTTCTCTGAAGGGAGGAGAGAACCTCCACTTTGACTATGACCTTGTCTAAACAAGAGAAGAGTTGGAGAACTCAGAGGGCTTCCATAGCCTTGGAAACTCATGACTGGAGCATAGGGAGATTACTGATGCCATAGACAGGAGTGTCAATTGGTAAAGTCAACAACAGGAGTCACTGTGCACTTACTCCTCATGTAGGATCGCTATCCTTAATGTGCTGTACATTGAGATTTAATGCTATAACGAGTACTCAAACAATATATTTCACTTTGTGTTTCTATGGGGGTGCAAACTGTTGAAATCCTTACTTAATGCATACTAAACTGATCCTCTGTAAAAAAAAAAAAAAAGAAATTATCAATTCCCAACTTGACTCTCACTGGGATTAAACATGACAATAGGTCTGCTCTGATTTCATCATCATTTAAAAAAAAATCATCTATTATTTTTCACTTTATGTTTCTGTGTGGGAGCAAACTGTTGAAATCCATACTTAATGTATACTAAGCTGATCTTCTGTATATTAAGATAAGTGAAAATGACTCTTGATGTGAATGGAAGGGGAGAGGGAGTGGGAAAGGGGAGGGTTGTGGGTGGGAAGGCAGGTATGGGGGGGAAGCCATTGTAATCCATAAGTCGTACTTTGGAAATTTATATTCATTAAATCAAAGCTAAAAAAAATGCCTAGGAAAATAGGGAGTGTCTATTTTGAAAAATTATTTATTTATTTAATTCACCTAGTTATTTATTTGAAAGGCAGAGTGACAGAGAATGAGAGGGAGAGACAGAAAAAGAGACATTTATCTTCTGGTCCACTCTCCAAATGCCCACAGTAGAGAGGGTTGGAAGAGGCTAATGCCAGGAGCCAAGAACTCCACCCTAGTCTCCTTGAGGTGGCAGGGACACAGGTACTTGAGCTATCTTCTGCTGCCTTCCCAGACACCCTAGCAGGAAGCTGGATCAGAAACAGGAGAGCTGGAACTTGAACTCGGGCATCCAAAGAGGTGGATCAGCATTCTGTGCCAAATTGTCTGCCTTGGGAGTGACAATTTTAAAAGAGAAGAGCAGATATTGCTAATTTTTGTCACATCAGATTGTAAAATTTCCATTTCTTCTTTTTTTTTTTTTTTAAGATTTTATTTGAGAGAGTTACAGACAGTGAAAGAGAGAGACAGAGAGAAACATCTTTCTTCCATTGGTTCACTCCTGGAATGGCCACAATGGCCGGAGCTGCACCCATCCAAAGCCAGGAGCCAGGTGCTTCTTCCTGGTCTCCCACACAGGTGCAGGGGCCCAAGGACTTGGGCCATCTTCTACTGCTTTCTCAGGCCACAGCAGAGAGCTGGATTAGAAGTGAAGCAGCCGGGACTAGAACTGGTGCCCATATGGGATGCTGGCTCTGCAGGTGGAGAATTAACCTTCTTTTCCACGGCGCCGGCCCCAGTGTTTTCTTTTGTTATAAAAAAAAGAATTATTTGTTTGTTTGTTTGTTTGAAAGTCAGAGTTACACAGAGAGAGAAGGAGAGGCAGAGAGAGAGAGAGGTCTTCCATCTACTTGTTCACTCTCCAATTGGCTGCAATGGCTGGAGCTGTGCCAATCTGAAGCCAGGAGCCAGGAGCTTCTTCTGAGTCTCCCATGTGGGTGCAAGGGCCCAAGGACTTGACCTATCTTGTACTGCCTTTCCAGGCCATGGCAGAGAGCTGGATTGGAAGTGGAGCAGCCATGACTCAAACCGGTGCCCACATGTGATACCAGCACTGCAGGCAGTGGCTTTACCTGCTATGCCACAGCACCAGCCCTGCATTTCTTGTTTTCTAAACATTTTGGAAACAATCATATGTTATTTGATAATAATTTTTCTCTTAAGTTCGATTTTTTTAGCTTTCTAATTGACCATAAGTACTTGAGAAGGCTCTTCAAAGTTTATAAAACAATTTCCTTCATTCCTACTGTACAGAAATCTAGGAGCTTACAATCATCTAAGTAGTTGATACTATGTTTTAAAGAAATAATACATACCACTCACATCTCAATTCTGACTCATTTTTGGCCACAGGTTACCACTTTGGGGATATCACCACAACCTCCCCTGTTACTGGTAATGTCACTCCTCTCACTTAGATGCCACTGTAGATCTGGCTTCAGTTACTTATGTGCCCAGCTACTATTCTGCCTTTCTAACTCTTCACAGTTGGTCTGTGTCCATATCTCACACAGGGAAAGAATAAATTGTAGGACTGCACTGCTGTCTCATACATTAAAGCTAAATGCTTAAGACGGGTTGGCAGTATCAGAGAGAGGAAAAGCTACTTCTAAAAAATTATTTAGGGGCTGGCGTTGTGGCACAGTGCATAAAACCACCACTTGTGATAATGGCATCCCAAAGGGGCACTGGTACATATCCCTGCTGCTCCACTCTCAGATCCAGATCCTTGCTAATGCACCTGGGAAAGCAGCAAAAGATGGGTCAAGTGTTTGGGCCCCTGCTACTAATGTGGAAGACCTGGGTGAAGTTTGTGGCTTCTGCCTGGCCCAGAGCTGGCCACTGGGGCTATCTGGTAAGTGAACCAGCAGATGGAAGATTCTTCCTCTTTCTCTCCCCCTCCTCTCTATAAATCTGATTTTCAAAATAAATAATCTTTTTTAAAAAGGTATTTATATATTATTGTCAATAGTATGACTGACAAATTAGCACATAAATGTGCTGTTTACCTGTGTATCTAATCCTAGCTTCTATTTACTTTACTTGAAATCACCACAGAAAACTGAGTGTGTGTGTGTGGGGGGGGGGGGTTCCTCTAACTTAATTGATTTAAATTGCTTCATTTCCAGATATGAAAAATAATTTTATGCCTATATTAGTGACTGTGCATATGAATACTGCAGAAGGAACATAAGCATAGAATATAGGTGACCAGGATTATTCTCATAATTGTACCCTGGTTGTCTGACCTAGGTTAAGTACCTTAACCTCATTTACTGTCGCTCCCCCTCTTCACGGAGGAACGACACTAAACCCTGCGCTGTTCTTTTGCCTGCTCGGCCCTCCCCGGGTTTGCTGCTGGTTCTTCCTGGGTTGGCTGCCGTCCCTCCACCTCCGTGGAGGGGCGGGCCCCCCTGCCACTTTCCCCACTTCCGCAGGGGAGCGGCACACCGCCGGCCGGCTCTCTCGGGGGCTGCTCAGGTGTTCTTTCAGGTGTTCCCCTTAGATGTTCCTGGTGCATGTTGTCTTTCTCCTCCTTTATAGTCCTCTTCCACCAATCCCAACTCTGCTACCCACATGCCGAGTACGCTGCTCTCCCCCAATCAGGAGCAGGATCAGCTCCTGCAGGTCATCACTCAAGTTGGTGAGAGGCAGCTGCATAGAAGTTGTTTACTCCCTTCTCAGCGCCATATTGTGGGAGAGCAGATGCATAGAATAAGTCTTAATTCCAGTAACTTAGTCTAGTCTGAGTTGCTCCCCACAATTTACTCATTTATAAACTGGTAACACCAGCTTTTCTGCCAACTTCTGATCCTACGATTCATCTGGTACCCTGTTATACATTAAGATATTATTTTATTTCATAATGTTCAAACTAGAAGAATTTGTGATTTTCCCATGTCCAAGTAGAAGTCCACATAGCTCTTATGTTTAAACACATAAAGAATACTAGACACAGAAATAGAACTTTCAGCTCTGGGTTCTGTGCTGGAGTAGTTGTGCAGCTTTGGACAAAAAAAATGGTCACTCAAAATTCCAGTTTCCCACAAATTACTATGAAAAAACAATTTTTGAGTAGAAAAATGGAAATAAACAGTATTAATGTATTTCTAGGAAAAGGCAAAGTCGTAGTGTCTTTAGATTATCTGCTTATTTTTCAGTTATTATATGGTAATTTATTCACAAGTTTTAAATTCCTTCCTCTCCTTTTCTGTCATAGTGATAATACCCATTATTTTTGGTGTGATTGCTGGTATCGTTGGAGTTATCCTCCTTATTTCTTATTGTATTAGCCGACTGACAAAGGTGAGAATTCGGTTTTTAATTTTTCTGTCGGTACTAATGTGAACTGTGCTGGGAATGTTTATTGCTCTGAGCTCAATTAAACTCAAAGAGAAAGAAAAGTGTATAAAATTCTAGCTTTCTCAACTGGACATATAGAAGAGACTGAATTACATAACAGAATTTTTTTTCTTTTGCATTTTTCCAATTTAAGGGAATTTCCAGATAGAAATCTATGTCCTGTTTCCCCAATGAAAGATTTTCCAAAGTTATAATGCAATTTAGTGTAATGTAATGAACATAGATGAAATAGCCAAATTTCTACTTACAGTATTTATTGAATTTGTACACAAGAATATTTAAAATAATATGACATATTTACATATGCGTACAACTTTTGATTTTTTCCATTCTTACATTCCTGAAAAAAACATTCTAATTTCACTCATGAATTCACAGAATAGTTTTTATCACTAAAACTGTTTTTAAATCCACATGACACAGCTTTCTAAAGCACATGGCTTTACTCTAAGAATCTTCTAAGGTGTTTAAAATTCATCATGTGTTTGTGTATTTATGGTGCTGCCACTGGCTCTGCAATCCTACCTTCTAACATTCTAATACTCAGTCATATGAGATTGGTACAGGTGCATTTTCATTCTTCATTACTCTTAGTCTCTTGACCATAACCTCTATATCTATTCTTTAAAATAATCTTATCTAGAAGGATAGCAACACTGTTATGGTTTAACCATAACAAGGAGTAAATCCACATGGTTTGAATTCCTCCTTTCTTTTTTAACTCCATCTGTCAGGTGACTTCTACAATTGCTCAAGCCTATTACTGGTTGTTATCATTCCACATAGATGTGTAATCAAAGTTATAACTTCAATTATTTGTTAGCAAGGGAAACTGCTTTACTTGAGAATGCCTAGTGCTGTATGAGAGATTTTGTAAGGACTTGAAAATAGGATGTGTTCTCTTGCCTGAAATATAAATATTCAAGAAAACTAATCTCCTTATGTTTGAGTGTATATGTCAGATGAAGTTGTATTCTCTCTTGGGCAATGTTCTAAGACCTGAAAAAGTCAAAGAAAGAAATAGTTGACAATTTTGGAGAATTTCCTTTATATGTACAAAAGAATTTGGTCATGGTCTTCACAAGTGAAAGATCACACCCTCTTTATTTTTATTTCTACTTTTGCTATTCATTTTGGTAGAGAAATATCTCACTTTATGAGGTAATATTTCACCTTTTAAAATACCAAATAATATTCAGAAATACCTACACAGTTTAAATCAGTTTTTATAAATATTACAAAAGATCAACTTACTACAAAATTTTCAAAGTGAATTTCAATGAAAAGAAAATAAATATAAAAAGATATTTTAATCTGAAACATCTTAATTTTAATGTCTGAAGTTTAGAAAATTGTAGTATTAATATTTTTATTCATAGAAAAACTCATTTGACATACAACTTTCCTTCTCACAGGGTGCAAACATGCCTTTAAATTCTGTTGAAGCAGAAATTCCAGGTTAGTGTTAATATTTGCATTGCATTTGTCTTTGGGGAAGAGAAAGAACTTAGTTGGGGAAAAGGGTAACTAATTAAAATTCATTCTATCCTCTGGAAACCGAGGGTCTAATAAAGGAAACAGAATGGGGTCACGATGGTGAGCATATTAGTGAACACATAGTAATGGTGCATGCTTATGGGCTACTGTATGAGAATTCAATGCATATACACAATGTGTGTTGATCAGATCAAGATAATTGACATTTCCATCTACTTAGACAATCGTTTCTTTGTGTTGGGAACTTCAAACTCCTCTCTTCTATTTCATTTTAAATTATATAATAAGTTATTATAAATTATAGTCACCTGGCTGTGCTGTATAACCCTAGAGTTTGTTCCTCCTACATAATTGTAATTTTGTACCCCTTATCTGACCTCCTAACCTCAATTCCTCTTACTCTTACAAGGCTCTAATGAATATTCTTCTACACTCTACTTCCATGAGATCAACTTTTTAACCTTCTACATACAAATGAGAACATGCAGTATTTGTTTCTGCACCTGGCTTATTTGCAATGAACAAGTTATAAGCTAGTGTAGGCCACAGCATCCAATAGGGACTGAGATTTCAAGAATTGAAATCACGTGGGATCAGTCTTAAAGGACAGATGGACGTTACACAGGGTAAAGCAAACCTAACAGAAGGGCAGTGTGGACAAATGCCTAGAAGATGATAAAATATGGCACAAACCCAAAATTGCACACATTTCCATATTGTCAGGATTAATGCTCTGGTTGTCTCTCTGTCTCAAATTCATGGGAAAGGCAGATGAACCAAATTTTAGACTCATTTAATTTCCCCATATTTGTGCAAATGAAGTTATTAACCGTATCTTAGTAAGTTAATGAAATGGGTTATAAAATCTGACCCCATCTCACAAGAAATATCAGAAAACACAAAACTGTTAAAAATGCTTTAGCTCTACTTAATAGACTATAGCGGTAGAAGAATTTACAAGCTAAAATCATAAGACGGTAGAGTGCTGTGTTATTTCAACAAGAACTAAAGATGTTAGGGAATAATTAAGGCATGAATTGCTTTTACCTCCTTTAAACTGCACATGATTTGCGCTTGGTGAGAAATGAGGATGAGTGAATCTGAGTCATATGCCAGCCCATTTCTCATGGAAGAGCATTTGGGATGCCCACTTCCTGTGCAACCCAAAGAGAAAACACCGGATAATGCTCTGCTTCCATAGGAGCCGAGGCTCCCCCCAGCCCTTCCCTGGCTCTCTGGGAGCAACATGAATCCAGCTTTCCAACCAAGAAGGCGACGAGGTTTCATGGGGTTTGATCTGCTCATGACCTTCATTCATGTGCTAGAATCTGAGAGGAATTTAGAGTAAGTTTCTGTGAAGACCTGTCCTTGAAGAAAACAAAAAGGAAAAAATGATTCCTAAAAGAGATCTGACAGACTTGGGAGCTTACCTAAATTCAAACCTGCAGATGTAATTCTAATCATTTATTTGTTGTTTGCGCACTATATTCTGCCTCTACACAAGTTCTCCGTTAGCTTCTCATCTGGAAACTAGGAGCACAGTAATTATATCTGTTCCTTACCTAAGGCTTTTAGAATTGATTTCCTTAAAAAAAAAAAATCTGTATCTTTCTTTACATAAAACTCCAGCAGAGCTAATCTCTAAGGACATTCATTTCATTTCCTATCAATTATATTCAAGAGTAGCTCTGTGGGAATGGCAAAGCCTGAGATTTATTTTGTGCAATAATTTCTTGCTGTTTTACATATAATTATATCACATTGTATTTCTTTTCCCATTTTAATCCTACAGGAAATTAATCGATGGAAATCTGCTCATGCAGTCAAATTTTTGGAAAAACTCAAAGGAGACATGACTTCAGTGAAGTGAAAAATGAACATATGAATTGGAATTCTAGTATCATGTAGCTCCTAACTTGTACAATTTTAGAATGCAGCTTTTACATCACAACTCCCAGTGACTCAAACATGAAAAAAATCTCCTGTCATTAATATTTCAAGATAAAAAATTTTCTTGCATGTTTGTTTTTGTGTTATTGTAAATTTTATAATCAAGTTATTGGAAATTCAGGCCCAAAATTTTAGTGGAATTCATTCTTATTCTATACTATTGTTTTAATCATGGCACTATCAAGTGAAGGGCTTGTAACACCTTTTCACTGTTTAAATGAATTCAGGGGATACTGAAGTCCTGTCACTCATTCTCTTAGTTGTTGAACAGGCAAGATGTGGTTTTACACTAAGGATGATATTCTGTTCACACTAATAAAACTTGTGCTTGGAAATGCCATTATATATAAAGATAGTCACAGCCATCATTTAGTGCACAAGTCAATACAAAGTGTTATTCCCATTTAAAAATGATATGTAACATATATATAAATGACCTACTTAAAATGACTTGTGTGAAAGTGGAACATTAACTCCTTCAGTGCCCTGACTGATACATTTTGTTTCACTGAAAAAGTTATTAATGTAAGTGGTCAGAGTGTACTGAGAAAGAAAAGAATCAATTCCTTTTTTTGGAACACAAATTTGACTCTGAATGTAACAAAATGTGTAAATGTGACATGTAGGTAAATATTTGAATAGGTCACTCTGTTTTCTCAACTGAATTCTTTAACCCATCAGTTTCAGTTCTCTCATTAATAAAACTTTGGAAATTGTTTTAAGTTATCTAAAAGAAATTTCTAGATATTAGACTGAGTTCTAGTGGATATCCAGCTGTTACTCATTTATAGTGAAACAAAAAAAAATAAAAATAAGAAATACAGTCCTGTAATAGTCTATTTCCAAATTAATAAAATTCCATACTTGATGTGATAATTAAGTGAATAATTTTATGTATGGATGTGGGCCTAGCAACTTTAACAAACTACCTTGGGCCATCTTCCATTGCTTTCCCAGGCCATAACAGAGAACTGGATTGAAAGTAGAGCAGCTGGGACTCGAACCGGCGCCCATATGGATGCCGGCACTGCAGGCGGCAGCTTTACCCACTACACCACAGCACCAGCCCCCTGCCCCATGCTGAATTTCTTAAAACTGAAGGCTAGGGTGGGAGGGGTGGTGAAGCTCATTAGACGATTTTACTCTTCAGTACTGTTTGTGTGTGTGTGTGTGTGTGTGTGTGTGAACAAAGGGTCTACACTAGGGAGACAGTGAATGCAGAAAGGTGAGGGTCTTGTGAAGACAGAACATGGACAGCAAAGGCATAGTGAAGGTGGTGTTTTAGTCATCGTGGAATAGCCTCTGGCTTATTCTAGGTATTCATCCTATCAATGTAGCATGCCTCTTCAAAGAAGCTTCTATGAATCAAATGCTATTCAAATAAAAACAAATAAACATGCTGCTCCCACTAATGCATAGGCCTGTTGTTGCATCATATCAGTCCTAGTGTATTGCTTCCATTGAGCTGGAAGACATGCTCTGCTGCTGCTGAACCATCTTCTGCTCCCGGATTTCAACGTGTCCTCGGATCTACTCTGCACTCAGCACCCAGCATTGCTGTGATCTGAATTCCAACCCTGCTTTCCTGTGACTCATTAACATCAGGGATTTTAATTCATGTCTGTGATTCTAGAGAGACTTAACAAAATTGTTTCTTATTTCTTATTTATTTATTTGAAAAAGTTACAGAGAGAGACAGGTAGACACACACACACACACAGAGGGAGGGGGAGAGAGAGAGAGAGAGAGAGAGAGAGAGAGAGAGAGAGAGAGAATTTTCCATCTGCCAGTGGCCAGAGACAAAGCAGCCCAAAGTCAGGAGCCAGGAACTTCATCTGGGTCTCCCATGTGGATGGCAAAATTCCAAACACTTGGGCCATCTTCTGTTGCTTTTCCCAGGCCATTAACAGGGAGCTGGATCAGAAGTGGAGCAACTGGGACACAAACTGATGCCCAAATGGGACGCTGGGGTCGCAGGTGGCAGCTTAACCTGCTACACCACATGCTGGCCCCATAAGCCTTTGTTAATATTCATGATAGCATTTTTATGGGGACATCATAAATGTCTAGTTAGCCATGGTGTGGAGATTCAATTTTGGAAACAGAGTTTGAACCCTCACTATTTATCCATGTAACTTTGGTTTCCTTATCTCTAATATGCAGATTATGATAACAACTTTTCAGAATTAATATGATATTTTTATGAAATGAGGTACAGAGCATGGTCAGCACTCTGTATGTGATAAACGGTGGCTGTCATTACTGTCACCTGGGGACAAATTCTTCCTTGCCCACTGATCAGTAAGGCAGCATAGAGTGCCCTGCCTAATCCATTTTAAATATCCAGTGGCAGCATTTAGCCTTTGAAGGCTGGTCTTAAGTTTCTTTTGGTCATCTCATTTTTCTTTTTCTCTTTTTAAATTTAAGATTCACTTATTTATTTGAAAGACAGAATTACAGAGACGGGGAGAGAGGGAGAGGGAGAGGAAGAGGGGGAGAGAAGGGGGGAGAGAGAGAAAGAAAGAGAGAGAGAGAGAGAGAGAGAGAGAGCAAGCTTTCATTTACTGGTTCACTCCCCAGATGGCTGCAATGGCCAGCACTGCATCAGGCCAAAGCCAGGAGACAGGGTAGCAAGGGCCCAAGCATTTTGGCCATCTTCCATTACCTTTCTCAGGCCATTAGCAGGGAGCTGGATCAGAAGTGAAGCAGCTAGGACACGAACCGGGAAGTGGCACCCATATGGGATGCTGGCATAGTAGGCTGTTGTTTTACCCACCATGCCACAAGGCCAGCCTCATCACCTTATTTTTCTTCTGCAAAATAGAACAATCAAAATTTTTTCTTTATCTTTTATCATTGGAATATTACAAATATACTCTTTCACTGAGTAGATGTGTAAAAAATCCATTGTCCTTTAATATTTCAGTTTTCCTTAGTAGATTTAAAATATTACTTGAGTTTAAAAAGCAGTTTTGTTCTGAAGACAACAGGGTTGGAAAATCGGACCTCAATAAAGTGGAATAATATCTTGATTTTCTTTATCTTTTCTGGACCAACACAATGACTCACTTTGGGCATTTGCAATTTGAGAAAAAAACTTCTTCCCTCTAATAATTTTTATCTATTCTAGTCTTCCTCTTAGAGAATTAGTTGGAAAGCATGAAAAATTTAGGCTTTCCTAAAATAAATTCTTGCTATTTTTACTTAATAGCTAATTATGGAAACATATGAATTAAATATTTATATACCTTAATAGTTAAGTTTCAAATCATATAATTCTTTTTTTAAGATTTATTTATTTATTTGAAAGGCAGAGTTACAGATAGGCAGAGGCAGAGAGAGAGAGAGGTCTTCCATCTGCTGGTTCACTCCCCAGATGGCCGAAACAGCTAGAGCTACACCCATCCAAAGCCAGGAGCTTCTTCCAGGTTTCCCACATGGGTGCAGGGGCCCAAGGACTTGGGCCATCTTCTACTGCTTTCCCAGGCCATAGCAGAGAGCTGGATCAGAAGTGGAGCAGCTGGGACTTGAATTGGCACCCATATGGGATTCTGCCATTGTAGGCAGCGGCTTTACCCACTACACCACAGTGCCAGCCTGGATTAAATCCTATAATTCTAAAGTACCAGCTACAATGTATACATTGTACCTGAAAAAAGTTTCTTTAAAATAGGAAGACACTTTTTTTTGGATATTGATCAATTCTAACCAACAGAGGAATAGCTCCTCTATTCAGAATCACACATTGCATTGATGTTTAAACCCAAAGAATTTGCAAGAGCCTACCAAATATTCTCTTCAAAAATGTTTTTTTTTTTTTTTGTAATACCTGTCTCTTTTCTGAATTGTGTTTTTGTAGGTGAGTTGGTTGTGAGGATAACAATAGATTTCTCTCACGAGGTTTTCTCCACAAATGCAGACATTTGCATTACATCTTAAATTTTAAAGTTTTGTTAGAAATGAGGTCAAATTTTTCTCTTTTGTTTACCATAGCATCATAGTGCAATTATGCATTCAATAAATATTTCAATGTTTAAATTTATTTAAAACACAAATGGCATGGGTAAATTTCTTGACCACTTACCATGTGTTCCACATTGTTTTATTATTTATTTATTTATTTATTTTTGGATGTTATTATTTTAGACAACTTTAGTTTATTACAAAGAGACACAGAAATTATTTACGAGATTTCAGTCTACATATTTCCAAGAATGTCCCCATCTCTCAATAAAAACTAATTCCTGTCATCTGTAGCCACTTTGGTGCCTCCATGTTCTAGAACAACTTTATGTCCAACTTTCACACTAACTGTTGAGTCTCCCCACCCATTCCTTCAAAGCCTGATCCAGCTACTAGTGTTGCTTGCGATACTTTTCCTTCAGATTTTTCCAGGAGCACAACACCTCTTTTGGTTAGGGTTCCCGCAGCACTCCTTTCAACGGATACCCAATTAAAGAGTGAAAGAATCATCCCCTATACTTGTTTTGCCATGGCCCCAATGCCACAGGCACAAAGAGAGGCACCCCTGCTTTCCCGGTCGCCTGACCTTTGGGACACGTGAAAAGGTCAAGGTTGTTTGAAATGTTTCTTTTGGTTTTCATACACACCTCTGAGGTAGATATCATTTTTTCATTTATATTAAGATGAAGCAGTTCATGCTCAAAGAGGCTACATGACATCCCCAACATAACCTGATGTGTAAGTGGGGGAGCGCAGTGTGAATGCAGGAGAACAGCACTAGCCCCCTTCTCATTATCACCGTGCAGAAGTGCCTCTCGGGACTTCTGCTTCTGGTAATGGAGAGTAGCTTGCCACAGAGAAACTCCCTCTAGGAAAGACTAACAAAATAATTATTTTAATCTGACAGAGGCATCAGAGAACTAGCAAAGCAGTAAGGACTTAAGGGTCCGTAATCTTAAAGGAAAAGGAAGCTCTGAAGTCAACGGCCATGGATGACGCACATTTCCCCTCCATGCATTTGCCTGTCTCAAAGCAGGAAGTGAGATGACAAGAAGATAAGCAGAGTTTCTGACCATCTCAGGGGACTAGATGGAAAGCTAGTGCTCTCACAGGGCTCACCAAAGAAAGCCTTGGGGGAATCCCACAGGGTTTCAGTTTAGTACCCAAACGGCTGGAACCTAAGTGTAAGGCAGTAGTTAGGGAGGGACCAGAAATACACAAATCTTCACAAACACAGACTACTTGCTTTGTATCGCCTTAACCCCAGACTAATTGAAGATTATCTTCCTCTACTTTAACTACCTGACAAAAGCTAACATAAATATTTGAGAGGACAATAACAAATACAGATACTCAGATTATCTCTACTACTCTTCTATACAATGCCCAATACTTAATTTAAAAAAAAAGGAATTCAAAAAGATAAAAACTAATTTCATATTCACACAAAACATAAAACAAATAAGATCATCAGAAATCTAGATGTTACAGGTCTTAGAAATAGGATTTAAAATAATTCTGGTTGACTTTTAGAAGAAATCATTTGGCAAGATAGGGACTTTAAAATAGTTAAACATCACACAGAAACTCCAGAACTAAAAAGTCCATTGAAAGTATTAACTCAGTACTAGATTTAATAGCATAGGGTTCAGTTGAATAGAGAATGGGAAGACTGAAAGGTAGATCAGAAGAAAATATTCAGAATGAAGTGCAGAGACAACAGAAGTATGCCAAATTCGGAAAAAAAAGCATAAAGAGCACAGAGTGTACATTTAATAGAATCCTAGGAGGACTGCAGAGGGCTCATGCAAAGAGTTTTTCAAATCTCTCAAGGGACACTAAGCGACACTTCTGTGAAGTGCTACATCTACACAAAAATATAAATGTATAATTTAAAAGCTCATAAAAAATATACAGCGATATTCGGAGTTCAACAGTGCCTTTCTTCTTGTTGCTATTTCAGAACCAGTACTGCTGATTTAAATATGTAAAGACAACATTGCTGTTTCCTGTTGAGTCTCTAAGCTGGAACCCTACTTCAAACCGAACACTAGGGACATCTTGATAGGGCATCATTGTCCTTATCTCACAAAACATGTTTTTGGGGTGTGTTCAATATATGCCATGACTCTGCATAAATAATCCTTGAGAGCTGAAGTAAAAATGTTTCAAAGAGAGCGAGAGACAGAAATATTTCTGCTTCCTAATTCATCAATAAGATAACTTCATTTATTTAGAAAGGAATGTGAACTTTATAATTGTGCTGTATTTTAAAAAAAATTTTTATACCAAAGCACCTATTTTTAAAACCCATTTCTTATATTAGAACATATAAATTTGATGTAATGTTAGGGACAGTGTGTATGTCATCTTTTAGCAGATTAGAAAATTCTAATTCATCTTTCAAATCCTAATTGGAAAAACTTGGCAAATTCTCCTGTGTAGCACCTGAGGAACTCTGTGCAATTGAAGGTAGAAAATCATGCATCTGTTTTTTGCTCAAACTAAGTCGGCTCCTAATATAAGTTGGTTTCTAGATATTTAATAGCTAGCCCATATAGCTATGGCCATGATTCCGAATGAGGCTTATAAAGAAAACCCAAAAGAACAGCAAACATAGCTCTCATCTCTTTCACGGGGACCATTTAAGCAACAATCAATGTAGGTGTTTTATACTGTCTGCTTTCTCAGATATGTAACAGCTGTTGTTTACTCCTGAAGCTAAAAACAATCTTCTAAAAAATGATAACCATGCCACAATTACTTTTAATAAAACTTTTAACAATTTGAATCTATTCACCTTGAAGTTTTTACAAAACTTCTGGTATACAGAAATTATAGGTCCCAAATTTCTCCCCTTATTCTTTCTCAATATGAGTGTAGAGGTGAGCTGCAGTATCACGGCATGTGGTTCTCTGATTTCCAGTGCACCAGGAAAGCCTTGAGGCAAAGGCAAAGGCAAAGCTCCTTCACACCCCGGCTCCTCAGTCATGTCTAGAGTAGAATCCACCAAAATTACCATTATGTAGATGAGTTTTCTAGTAACTCTTCTTGAAGTCAAAACAGAGACAGACCTGGAGTTCCTGATTTTGTTTTTCCCTCAAGTATTCTGTAAGTAGATAGGGGAAATGAAAATAGTAATGTATTTTCTGTTCGTTTATGAAAGCACTTTAAGGTAAAGTGACTAATAAACCTTGCTATTTTGCTTTCCACTACTCTCTGTCTCACACCTGAATTCTTTCTTGCATGAAGACAAGGACTTTGAGTTTGAGGATTGTCACAGCTTGAGATCATTGCTACAATATCCCATTTGTCTGATTGTAAATCATCTTAATTAGGGCAGTTCAAGACCTAAAGTATAATATTGCTGATACATAAGAAATTTACTGGGGCCGTCACTGTGGTGTAGCAGGTAAAACTGCTACCTGCAGTGCCGGCATCCCATATGGGTGCCAGTTCGAGTCCCAGCTGCTCCAGTTCAGATCAAGCTCTCTGCTGTGGCCTGGGAAAGCAATAGAAGATGGCCCAAGTTGTTGGGCCCCTGCACCCATATGGGAGACCTGGAAGAAGCTCCTGGCTCCTGGCTTCGGATCAGTGCAGCTCCGGCCATTGCTGCCAACTGGGGTGTGAACCAGCAGATGGAGGACCTCTCTCTCTCTTTCTCTCTCTCTCTCTGCCTCTCCTTCTCTCTGTATGTAATTCTGACTTTCAAATAAAAAATTAAATCTTTTTAAAAAAATTACTTCTTGCTCAATTAATGGCACACCATTATTTCATTCCAGTGGGGAACTGAGATTATCCTACATGCAGTCATTCATGGATCTAAGCTGAGAGCATGAAGCTCAAAGCCAGAGTCTCTTGGTGATGTATGATAATTTTCACCAGGTTGAAGTGTAGCTCCTCACAATCAGACATTCAATAAATTAAAATACACGTTATCTGCCCACTGCCACACCCAAGTCATAAAGGTGAAGCTGGTTAAGATATGGATGATAAAATTACCATTCAAGAAAAAGACAGATGTGACACACACATAGTTCTCGGTCTGCTATACCAACACTGAAGACTCCTTCCCATGAAGTGGAAGAAGCACCCATTGATCTTCCTTGCTCTTGGCTTTGCACTTTGAAAGGTTCTTGCTTTGTCATTGGATTCCATGATCACATTTGGAGTATTGGGGGCATAATCCCAGTGAGAAATACACAGCTCTTGCAAAGCTATTTCTAATGGTGTTAGGGTTATTTTATAGAACACATAGGCAAAGGATTTGTCAAGGCAGGCTTATGGTTACTTTGGCAATATTAATCCCTTAGAAACCTTAAGAGATTCCAACCTGCTTGCTTTGAGTTCGTTCCATCGTTCTGTAAGTACATCCAAAGTTACCTCCAAAGCACAGTGCTAAATCTCTCTATTTCTTTGTGTAGTTGCATTTATCTTTGTCTCAAATTTAATGGAAGCTTCTTTGAGGCATCTGAAATAATGAGCTAAGATGAAAATCAGCATTCTTCACATGATTTTAGCCATGGGGTTGAGTTCTTTGGGTTAATGAGACCATGAAGTTTATTTTCCTCTAGGCCTTTTCCCATCTTACCTCCTACTGTTTTAGATGCAAGAACATTTGTTTACTACAACACTCTGAAATCTTGAATTTACTCTTGAAAGTCAGCCAATTACTTCATGAACTCATTTTTTTCTTATAATATAGCTAAAATCAATAAGCAACAATTAAAAAACAAAACTTTTCTAACAACTCTCCTTAAGTATGGCTACACCAGACACATGGTATTCTTTCTAAGTTACTATAGACAAGACCCACTAGGTAACTTGCAATCAACATAGCATTAGTACATTTCTTTCCAGCATGTAATGTCCAATTCTTTATCTCCTGAAATGAAAATATTAACCCAAGCCATATATGTCAGGATTTTATCATGCTAGCATTTCTCTTTCTTAATTAGGCTAAATACTGTAACAAGCAGAACCAAAATTGAAAGGCTGAAGACAATTAGAGTTGTCGTTTTTCTTATATAATTGTCCAGAGTGAATCTAGAGGGGAGAGGAAGAGACTCCCCATAGTCATCAAGTACACACTTATGCTTGTCAATCTACAAAGTCATCTTGGACAGCACCTTCCCATTCAACCAGCAGCCAGGGAAAAGGATGTGGAGGTGTTCTGGGTAAGTGATAGCCTTCATCATACACCATTCACTATGTCATGTCGTTGAATGACCACATTTAACTACCAATGATGCTGGGAGCTGTCGCTCCCCCTCTTCGTGGAGGAACGACACTAAACCCTGCGCTGTTCTTTCGTCTGCTCGGCCCTCCCCGGGTTTGCTGCTGGTTCTTCCCGGGTTGGCTACTATCCCTTCCACCTCCGTGGAAGGGCAGTTCCCCCTGGCCACATTCCCCACTTCCGCAGGGGAGCGGCACACCGCCGGCCGGCTCTCTCGGGGGCTGCACGGGTTCCCTTAGATGTTCCCCATAGATGTTCCTCGTGCATGCCGTCTCTCTCCTCCTTTATAGTCCTCCTCCGCCAATCCTAACTCGGCTGCCCACACGCCGAGTACGCTGCTCTCCTCCAATCAGGAGCAAGTCCTACAGTTTATTAGTTGAACTGGAGGCAGCTGTGCGGAAGCTGTTTACTTCTCTCCCAGCGCCATATTGTGGGAGAGCAGATGCATAGAATAAGTCCTAATTCGAGTAACTTAGTCTAGTCCGGATTGCTCCCCACAGATCCCCCTTTCTTTTTATTTTTTGGCGTTGATACGCGCCTGTCTTCGGTGTCCCGCGGCACACACTCTGCTCTACTTGCTAGAGTTGCCACAGGCTCTTACAAGTCCTATCAATCAGGCAAACCGAATCCGGGTCCTCTCTTCGCCATGTTGTGAGGAGGTTTTTAGGCGCTGATGCGTGCCTGTGTTCGGTGCCCTGCAGCGCATGCTCTGCTCTGCTAGAACTGCCTGCAGGTGCTTACAAAACCTATCAGGCAAACCGAATCCAAGCCTTCTCATTGCCGTATTGTGGGGGAGACTTATTAGTGTTGGTTTGTGCCTATCTTCGGTGACCTGCAGCTCATACTCTGGTCGAGCTGCTTGCTGGCGCTTACCGCCTTAAATCAGGCAGACCGAATCCAAGCCTCCTAATTGTTGCATTGTGGGGAAGCTTTACTGATGTTAATTCGTGCCTGTCTTCGGTGACCTGCGGCGCATAAGCTGCTAGCCGCCCAGGTGCTCATCGCCTCACTTAATCAGGCAGACCGAATCCAAGCTTTCTCATTGGCATGTTGAGGGGAGGCCTTATTTTTCTCTATTTCTCTATCTCCGGGCATTTCTATTTCTCCCATTTTACTTCTGTCTGCCAACATTCCTATTTCTCTTTTACTTCTAAACTTCTGTTTCTCTTATCCCCGCAGCTTTCCGGCACCTCGCCCCGCCGGCGGGTTCCCGGCTCTGCGCCGCTTCAGCCCGCGCGCCTCTCTCATCTGCGCAGCTTCCCGGCTTTGCGCGGCTCGGCTTCGCGCGCTCCGCGGTCTCCACGCCCTTCGTGTCTGCACCACGGCCTACGCCAGCCCCGTTCCCTATCTATTCACGCCCCGTGCTCTCTCTGCACGCGGCGGCTTCCGCGAGTAACACAGCGTGTAGCTTACGTGTCCGCCACTAGCATTCAATCTAAGTTCCCCGGGCTAGCCTGGCGAATTCAACCCAGCGTACGTCTCCGCCCCACGGTTTGGCTTCCCGTCCTTTGCTCCCCGGGCTAATCAGACGGATCCCAACCAGGCTCACGTTTCAGCTTCTGGTTTCAACTTTTCGCCCCCTATTCCCGGGCTAACTTGAGAACCCCAAAGTGGCTTTCGTGTCCGCCTTGGCCTGCCCCCCGCGGCTTCAATTTCCCTAACATTTTTCTCTACCCGGTATGTTTCCCTAAGTTTTCTTCCAACGATATTCCTCCCTCATTTCTCCTGGCCTCTCCCCACAGTCCGCGTCCGAGTCTGTTTGTTCTAGCTTTCACTTTCGCTTTCGACCTTAGAGATTTCTCCCAGCTTCCCCCCGTAGTCCGTATCCGAGTCTATGCCTAGGCTTTCAATAGCTTCTTCCGGCACCCTTTTCGTCCGGCTTTTCCCTAGGCTGTTTGCTAGTCTCTCTCTCCGATATTTTCCCTAGGCTGTTTGCTAGTTTCTCTCTCCGATATTTTCCCTAGGCTGTTTGCTAGTTTCTCTCTCTGATATTTTCCCAGTTCTTCCCGTTTCTTCCCTCCTAAGTTTCATATCCGTCCTAGGTTTCCTATCCGAGCTAGGTTTCCTATCCGAGTCACGGCACCATTATGTCGCTCCCCCTCTTCATGGAGGAACGACACTAAGTCCTGCCTAGGCTTCATATCCGAGTCACGGCACCATTATGTCACTCCCCCTCTTCGTGGAGGAACGACACTAAACCCTGCGCTGTTCTTTCGTCTGCTCGGCCCTCCCCGGGTTTGCTGCTGGTTCTTCCCGGGTTGGCTACTATCCCTTCCACCTCCGTGGAAGGGCAGTTCCCCCTGGCCACATTCCCCACTTCCGCAGGGGAGCGGCACACCGCCGGCCGGCTCTCTCGGGGGCTGCACGGGTTCCCTTAGATGTTCCCCATAGATGTTCCTCGTGCATGCCGTCTCTCTCCTCCTTTATAGTCCTCCTCCGCCAATCCTAACTCGGCTGCCCACACGCCGAGTACGCTGCTCTCCTCCAATCAGGAGCAAGTCCTACAGTTTATTAGTTGAACTGGAGGCAGCTGTGCGGAAGCTGTTTACTTCTCTCCCAGCGCCATATTGTGGGAGAGCAGATGCATAGAATAAGTCCTAATTCGAGTAACTTAGTCTAGTCCGGATTGCTCCCCACAGGAGCTGTTTTAGCCACTGCTTCCAGTAATATGTTAGACAGTGGCAGAGATAGTCAGAAAAATTCTGATTCTTTTTCTAAAGTTTCTCTGTTAAGAACAATGTTCTAGGGGCTGGCGCTGTGGTGTAGTGGGCTAAGCCTCCACCTATGGCACCAGCATCCCATACAGCCACCAGTTTATGACCTGGCTGTTCCTCTTTTGATCCAGCTCTCTGCTGTAGCTTGGGAAAGCAGTAGAAGATGGCCCAAGAGCTTGGGCCCCTGCGCCTGAGTGGCATATTTGGAAGAAGCTCTTGTTTCCTGTCTTCAGATCACTCAGCTCTGTCCATTGAGGCCATTTGGGGAGTGAACCAGTGGATGGAAGACCTTTCTCTGTCTCTCTCTCTTTCTCTATCTGTCTGTCTGTCTCTCTCTCTGTAACTCTACCTCTCAAATGAATAATAAAATCTTCAAAAAATAGAATAATGTTCTAGGTGTGGGCATTTGGCATAATAGTTAAGATGCCTCTTGGGATGCCTGAATCTCATGTCAGAGTGCCTGGGTTCAAATCTGGGCTTCACTCCAGATTCTAACTTCCTGTTAATTCACAACCTGGGAAGTATCAGGTGATGGCTCAAGTACTTGTGTTCCTGCCACCCATGTAGGAGACCTGGATTGAGTTCCCAGCTATTGGCTTCAGCCTGGCCCAGCCAGTCACTGTGGACATTTGGAGAGTAAGACAGTGGTTGTGAGATCTCTCTCTCTCTCTCTGTGTCTCTGTTTCTCTCTCCCATGCACATAAGTGAATATAAGTTGAAAGAAAAGAATTTTGTTTCCTGTAAGTCTGTAATTTTTAAGCTATCATCATTATTATATTAAGTAAGCTCTTTTCTAATTGATAAGGAATACTAACATCACAGATAATATTGAACCCTATCTAATAAGTGCTTTATTTCTGAAGCTATTGAGAAATCTCTGTCTTGTAATTATTATTTGAATACAACTGTACCTAATTCCAAAGCACATCTTTTTTTTTGCTTTTTTTATTTACTACTAACATATGCTAACATTCATAAGAAGCTTTTGTACAGTATGGAGATGAAAATGTGCATAGGAGTGGTCATAGTAAAAAAGAAAACATGTAAATACAATCAGTGAGATATTAAAAGTGCCCTAGGAGTTCAGATGATAGAGGGATGGGGAGCTGGGAGAGAAATCGTGTTCAGCTTGTGTTTCAAGAAAGACTCAAGAGTTAGAGATGGGAGTTATTCAGAATAGGAAAATAGAAGGCACATATAAGTGAAAAGATATTTATCTCAGAAGCATGAATCATGCCTGGGAAAGCAGACTGATGTAGGTCACAAGTCCCAACTGATGAAATTTTAGTGCAAATCACACTTCTAATCACACCTAAAGGAATATTTAGGTCAAGATGGTAGAGCGAACCTGTGAATTTATATTCTTTCCTTTCTGAGACTCCGTCTAAAAATAGTAAAGGATAAAAGCAAAGAGAAAAGAACAGAAGGGAGATGAAAAACAGGGGAACATTTCTGGAAAATTGAAAGTACATAAAAGAATGTTGACTGAAGAAGAAAGAATAAAGTGTAATTTGGGCAATAGGGTTTTCTTTGAAAAATTACATGAGCTACCTAGAAAACACCAGTCTGTCTTGTGAGAATTGACTTTTTTTTTTTTGACAGGCAGAGTGGACAGTGAGAGAGAGAGACAGAGAGAAAGGTCTTCCTTTTGCCGTTGGTTCACCCTCCAATGGCCGCCGCGGCCAGCGCACCGCGCTGATCCGATGGCAGAAGCCAGGTGCTTATCCTCGTCTCCCATGTAGGTGCAAGGCCCAAGTACTTGGGCCATCCTCCACTGCACTCCCTGGCCACAGCAGAGGGCTGGCCTGGAAGAGGGGCAACTGGGACAGAATCCGGCGCCCGACCGGGACTAGAACCCGGTGTGCGGAGGATTAGCCTGGTGAGCCGCAGTGCCGGCCGAGAATTGACTTTTTTAAAGACTTATTTATTTACTTCGAAAGTTAGAGTTACAAAGAGAGAGGGAGACACACACACACACACACACACACAGAAATCTTCTGTGAAATATTTATTCAGATACTCTGCCTACTTCATAACTGGGTAGGTTGTTCTTTTGCAGTTGAATTTTTAAAATTTCTTCTATATTCTGGGTATTAATCATTTATCAGATGCAAAGTTTGTGATTATTTTCTGGTTGTCTCTTCACTGTGTTTGCTGTGCAGAGCTTCTTTGTTATAAATAGTTTTGCTTTTGTTGTTTGTGCATTTGGGGTCTTGTTAAAAAAAATCATTGCCGATTTCAATGTGTTGTCTCTGCTGTGTTTTATTCTAGCAGTTTTGTAGTTTTGGATGCTACCTTTAGATCTTTGATTCATTTGGGATTAATTTTTGTACAGAGTGAAAGGTAGAGGAATCGTTTCAGTCATCTGCATGTGAATATTTAGTTTTACCAGAATCATTCATTGAAGGTACCAGCCTTTCCCACTAGATGTGTTTGGAACCTTTGTTTAGAAACTCTTGACCAAAGATGCTTGATTCATTTCCAAGCTTATATTCTGTCCCACTGAGTCCTGGCTGCTCCGCTTCTGACAGCTTCCTGCTCATTCACCTAGGAAGGCAGAGCAGGACGTCCTGAGAACTTGGTGATGGAACCAGGACATAAGCCTCAGCTAAGCCTCAGCTAGTTGAGCTCCTTTCCTGAAAATAGATAAAATTCCTTTTTACACCTTACCTCTTCCTTCTTTTAAGAGATCAGCTAAACCCTATACCCTGTACTTTCCCAACCCCATCCTCTCCTTTCTTTTCCAGGTGTGTAAGCCCCCCAAAAACCTGAAAAACCTGTATGAAATAACGCATCATCTGACTACCACCCCCCCCCAATGCCACCTCCAGACCCTTAGCCCACCTTAAGATATTTAGGGCCCAGCCTGCTGCAGGACTGTGTCCTCTGCCATGTGTTCAGTCTGTGTGTCCGCCGGCAGCTGACTATCTCTGCAAATTTTTCTTGAATAAACTCGTGCTGGCTGCGGTTCACATCCTGTCTCCGCTATGTTCCACACCCCCTTTTCCTTACACTTGGACTCCTGATACCTACATGGAGACAAAGATGAAGTTCCTATTTCTTGGCCTCAACCTGGCCCAACCCTAACTGTTGCAGCCATTTGAGGACTGAACCAGTGGAAGATCTCTCTCTCTCTCCTATCTTTCTCTCTGTCTCTCCCTCCATTTTCCTGCCATTCACATAGATAGATAAATCTTTTTTAGAAAAAAACCATTCAACTTGTTCAAATATCATTTCACATTCTGATCAATAAACTTCTATTCAACTATTTATGCACACGAATTTCAAAGTTGCATGACTATTTTCAACCTAACTAATGTTTTAAAATAGAAATTAAAACAGTGAAACTTCTTTCATTATCCGTGAAGCTTACAAAGTGTTACTTTTAATACAACAATGCGCAGAGGCTACAGTGAACTTGCACTATTACAGTAGTATCATTCAAAGCAATCTTTCAGAAAGAAATTTGGGTACATTTTTCATTGCTCCCAAGATTCCCCTAAAAACTTTAATGAGTATCAAAAGCTTATGGAGCAAACATATGTGGTTATATACTGGTTGCTTCTTCATCACCCTCCCCATCTGAACTTCATAATTGATATATTTTTGACACATTTTCCCTCATATTTATCCTGTTAGCTATAAGGAAATTAGAATAGCATGCTGGAAATAAAATTACTTGCATAAAACCATTGAAAACACTGGGATGGGTCAAATAGAATGGAATGGAAATAAATGCTACTAAAAATTTTACAAAAAATGACTAAAAACAAAATGACAGCCAAATCCAGCTCCTAGAAAGATGTGCAGCAAGACCTCAGCCTTTTCCTGTGTCCTCCTGCCACGTGATGATGGACTGATGTACTGCATGGCAGGGGGAGTTTGATGGTAGACAGTGGAAAGTCAATGGTGCACATGGCCCCCGGAAAGAAAGCAGCACCCCAGGAGATCCATCCTCAGCAGGCACCATGAAATAGTAAATGGTTTATCCTATAGATATCGAGTTTAAAAAAAGGCAATAAGTGTGTTTATATATCACATACTTTGGACTGCTTGCTAGAGACAAGCACAATTCTTTAAAAAGGGAGCTGCTTGCAGTTTAACTGAAAAGAGAAATGGCATCTATACCATTCTAGCTGTTCATAGTAAACCCTAAGGAAAGTGCTATGTGTTTGTAGTAAGGCAAAACAATTGCACAAAAGTTAAAAAAAAAAACCTCACAGACCATTTTTGTGCCTTTTCCAATAAAACAGCTCCTCCCATTCTCAAACACACTATTAATATATCCTATCTAATAAGAAGGATAAATTGAGAATTCATTTGGAAACACAAAACAATGACATAGCAATTAAAAACAAATTAAGAAAAATAATAATAATTTTAAGTGTTCATTAATGAAGATTCAAATGTCTAGAGAAGAGTGTAATTTAAGAAAAATTTTACAAATTATATCTAGTTGAAATCTGCCTAAAAGAACAAAAAAAGAACCTAAGTATAGAATAAAAATTAACCTAGTTAAATTAGGAGACACTTTAAACCTCATACTGGACACTCTATAGTGTCCAGACACTCTACTTTGAACCAAACAGAAAGAAGGCACTGGAATTGGCATTACATTCCTACCTGAGGGTGCAGAGCAAAGCAAGTAAGTAAAGAAAGTTGGAAGGGTCCCAGTACTTTCATTTACTTGGTTTATTAAGAAAGAAGGATGAGTGTATGAAGAAAACCATGATGCGCCAGAGAAACTTTTGAGAGTACATGTGAAGGAGAAGCCTTCCCAGGGAAGGTCCCATTCCCGATCATTACAAGAGTATAAAGGCCTGACCCCTTTGCTCCAACTCCAGGCATGTCTGAGGGCCCACTCCAGACTTCCAACTCTAGGGGGTCGGCAAAGGCCCAGTTGCATCTGCTTTGTAACCTAGGTCCCCCCTCCAACATCCCCCTTCCATCCTAAGACCACTTCAATAAACCATCTGCACTTTAACCTCCATCCTTGACTCAAGGCCTTCACACCTGACCCGTAGCTCCCCTCCCAGATTCTGCCTTCCTTTTTTTTTTTCCTCCCTAGCACTTATTACATTTACTATCACACAGTCATTACTGATATATTATATATTCATTTTTTTTTTGACAGGCAGAGTGGACAGTGAGAGAGAGACAGAGAGAAAGGTCTTTCTTACGTTGGTTCACTCCCCAATGGCTGCCGCGACCGGCGCACCACGCTGATCCGAAACCAGAAGCCAGGTGCCTCTCCTGGTCTCCCTTGTGGGTGCAGGGCCCAAGCACTTGGGCCATCCTCCACTGCACTCCCCGGCCACAGCAGAGAGCTGGACAGGAAGAGGAGCAACCGGGACAGAATCTGGCGCCCCTACCAGGACTAGAACCCAGGGTGCTGGCACCGCAGGTGGAGGATTAGTCTATTGAGCCGTGATGCTGGCCCATTTTCTTTGGCATTTTTGGTAATCTCCACCCCATTAGATCGTAAACTCTCGTGAGCCAGAGATTTTGTTCAATTTTCTGCTGTAACCACAATTGGAACACCGTAAATATCAAATGAATGAAATATGAAACTTGCAAAACTGCATCCTATTCAGAGAATCATTTCTTAATAGTACTCCTGAACTCCAACTTCTATTGTCTACTAGAAATGCAAAATGACTACCCTGGTATCTGTTAAAAGATCAGAGCAGAAATTAAGAATATGCAATAGTATATGCTCAAGCATAATTAGATTATAGTCACAAGATGTAGTGTTTTCAGGGCAACTTCTGTTACATTTTTATATTTATATAATTTCACTTGTAATAGTCATCTTCAGAATAATTATAGCTAGCATTTGCATAGAGCGCCATAGATCACAAAACTTTTCACACATTTCATTTGCTTTGGTGCTGATTCTGGACATAGAATCGTTACTCTGTTTCACTAATGAGAAGGTTAAAGCTCTGAGGGCTTTGTGAATGACACAGATGGCAGCTAAGTTAAGCACAGGTCTGCTGACTGCAAATCTACTGTTTCTTCTCTCAGCACATGGCCTGAGTAATTCCACAGAGTGACTTGGCAAAACTGAACTGGCACTCTTAGCATCTTCAGAACAGCCAAATGAGGCACCTCAATCATCTAGCTAAATGTCACCTGCTTGCAGCTTATTTAAATTCATTCCAATGAGTACATTTACTTTAACAATATTTTGCAGAAATTCTACAAAATTTGCTTTTTTTAAAACTCATACAAGCAAAAAGAAAACAAAAACTTTGCATGTAGCATCCTCATAAAGGGACCACATTATCGCATTGCTTATTTGTATATATTATTCCAATTCACATAGACATGTTCTCTCTCTTCATGAATATAAAATAACACATGTTGTTATGTATATTTATTTTTATGAATTTTTAAAATTACTTATATTCATTTTATTTGAAGGCAATGAGAGAGAGACAGAGATCTTCCATCTGCTGGTTTACTCCCCAAATATTTGCAACAGCCAGGGCTTGTTGTGGCCAAAACCAGGAGCCCAGGCTCAGTCTCAAGTCTTTTCACGTGAGTGGCAGGGAACCAAGTACTTGAGCCATCACCTGCTGTCTTCCAGGTGTGCATTAAAGGGAACCTGGACTGAAGCAGAGGCAGGAATAGAACTGAGGCACTCCAGTATGCGATGCAGGCATCCTAAGCAACATCTCAACTGCTATACCAAAGCCTGCCCCCATGTTATTTTTTATTATAATGATATAAAAATTTACCTAGCCATTTAAACATCTACAATCAACTGAGACTCTATAAACATTTTCGATTATGTGATAAGTTCTTATCAATAGTAATATCCCTACACTGCCCACAGCAAATAACTAATCACTTGAGGTTCACATATTAAAATAAAAAGAAAGGAAAACCTCCGTTCACCTCTTCTGCCTATATAATTTCCAGTTACGAATGTACAGTCAAGCATGTGAGAAAATGTCTCAATAGCCACACATGTGATGGTCTGTCTTGTCTATCCAAATTTCCATAGCCAACAAAATACCACAGACTCTGCAGCTTTGACCACAGAAATACGGTTTTTCCCTGTTCAGTTCTGCAGCCTGGAACATCTAAGATGGAGATCCAGCAGGGGCTGGTTTCTGTGAAAGCTCTCTTCCTGGCTGGAGGCACTGCTCTCCTGCTGTGCAATCACTTGGTGGGGAGAGACATGAGGCAGGAGAGGCCCCTCTGCTGTCTTTTCTCATAAGGACACTAATCCTATTGGATCAAAGCCCTACCTTTATCACCTCATTTAACTTTTAGAGTCCTTGTTTCCAAATACAGCCACACTAGGGGTTTTGGCTTCTGTTTATATATATGATCAATTGATTGATATGGTTCATTGATTTATTTGAAAGGCAGAATGACAAAGAGAGAGTAAGAGAAAGAAAGGAGAAAGAGATATCAACTGTCTGTTGGTTCACTGCTGAATGCCCATAACAGCCAGGGCTGGGCCAGGCCAAAACCAGTATCTGGGAACTCCCTCTGGGTATCCCACATGGGTGGCTGGGGCCTAAGTACTTGGGTCATCTGCTGCTGTCTCTCAAGCACCTTAGCAGGAAGCTGGATTGGAAGCACAAAGTGTCTAGAACTTGAAGCAGACACTCTGACATGGAAGCAGGTGTCCCAAAACTGTCTTAACCCACTGCACTGTAAGGCTCACCCCAACCTGTATGTTTTTTGAGGGTTAACACGAATGTTCAGTATGTAACATGGCCCATGCCTGTTAAGGATGTCCCCCTTGGCCGGCCGCAGCTCAATAGGCTAATCTTCCACCTTGCGGCACCGGCACACCAGGTTCTAGTCCTGGTTGGGGCGCCGGCTTCTGTCCCGGTTGCCCCTCTTCCAGGCCAGCTCTCTGCTGTGGCCAGGGAGTGCAGTGGAGGATGGCCCAAGTGCTTGGGCCCTGCACCCCATGGGAGACCAGGAGAAGCACCTGGCTCCTGCCATCAGATCAGCGTGGTGCGCCGGCCGCAGTGCGCCGGCTGCGGAGGCCATTGGAGGGTGAACCAACGGCAAAAGGAAGACCTTTCTCTCTGTCTCTCTCTCTCTCACTGTCCACTCTGCCTGTCAAAAAAAAAAAAATTAAAAAAAAAAAAAAAAAGGATGTCCCCTTCCCAGAGAGCAGGTAAGATGTGACAAAGGTGCACACAGTGTAGCTAACTTAGCTGCTGGTTCTAAGTTACTTTATCTCTTAAGTCTCTTTTTCCTTACCTGAAAAGCAGAATTTGGTTCTATGCTGAAGTTCACACATTTCTCTCAGGAATATGAGTTTTAGAATTGAGAACTAACTAACTGAGAGAAGAGAGTAAAAGAAAAATGCTTGTTTTGTTACTATATAGGCATCTAAAACAATTTCTGTCCTGAAATATCTGTAATAGAAGTAAATCGATGTCCTAGCAGTGAGACTATCCAGTCATCATGGAGCCCATTTATTGTTCATTCAAGCATCCATTCTTTTCCAGTACACTTCCCCAGATGGCAGGTCCTGAAGACTATTGCTTGGAAAAATAGGTGAAATCACTTCATAATATTTTTCAAATATTACTCTGCTGCTAGAATTTTCAGTAGATGTTTACCCCAGTTGGCCAAGCAAAATTAATGATAATCACGCAGTCCTCTGATGATTCTCACACAATTCTATTCCATTTTTACCCAAGTCACAATGCATCTGCTAAAACAAAGGTGCACCTTCCGAGAGAATGATTGTTAAAAACACTTCTTAAATAAATTTAAAAAAATTGATTGAGTTTTTTTTTTCCTTCTAGACTTTTACCTTATTTTCTTCAGTTGCACTCTAAAATATTTCAGGTCTTAATGGGTGCATTGAATCAGTAGTTTTGCTCATGTGTTTAAAGAAATTGCATAGCCTAAGCACGTGTTCTGCTAAAGGATATAAAGCAGAGAGAGGTTTTAAGAGTTAAGAATACAGAATAGGTTTTATACACGGGTACTGATGCTGTCTACAGAAATTAGTGCATCAAAATCCACTCTCACATCACTCTCTCTTGCCTGCTTCCTAATTATGTCTCTCTACTACCTCTCAGTCAGTGGAAGGCAGCATGTCAGCACCATTACTTAAACAAGTAGATTCCAGGGCATATTCCTAAGGCCGCCTAGAAAAGAGGTCTGGAATTTGTTTTCTTAATTCAGAAGTCATAGACTCGAGTCTCTCAACCTACCAGTTTTCATCTATTTTATTAAAATTTCAGTTTTGTGAGAAATTAAATCCTGACTGAGCTCAATGTTGCTGCAATCCTCTTCAACATACCCACTTCCTAATTTTAATCACAAACTCTGACTGGATTGCACATCGTAAGCCTGTCTCCTTAAGACTTAGAATGGGGCTGATGCTGTGACATAGTGGATAAAAACCTCCACCTGCAGTGTCGGCATCCCATATGGGTGTCAGTTTGAGTTCTGGCTGCTCCACTTCCAAGCCAGCTCTCTGCTATGGCCTGGGAAAGCAGTGGAAGCTGGATCAAGTCCTTAGGCCTCTGCACCCACGTGGGAGGCTCAGAAGAAGCTCCTGGCTCCTGGCTTCGGATCAGCACAGCAGCTGCAGTCATTGCGGCCAACTGGGGAGTATACCAGCGGATGGAAGACCTCTCTCTCTCTCTCTTTGTCTCTCTCTCTGATGGAAGACCTCTCTCTCTCTTTATCTCTCTCTCTCTTTCTCTCTGCCTCTGCCTTTCTGTAACACTGCCTTTCAAATAAATAAATAAATCTTTAAAAAAAGTTTCCAAGACATCCTTGGCTTCAAAAAAAAAAAAAAGACTTAGAGTGTCTTAAATTTTCTTTGATCAGTCTTTTAAATCCTAAGGGCATGCAAAGATAATTACCTCTAAACGTCGAAACTCTCATCATACCCACATGCAAACTCATGTCCTGATGTCAAGAAATGGCTAGATAAATGCCCAGGAGCCGTCAAGCCATCTTCTGAGCATGGTGAGCATGATTAATTTGAGTGGCAAGCAAGTGTCGAATTTACTTCTGCTGAGTGATTTATTCATTTTCCAAGAAAAATAGCAACACAAAAACTTAAAAGGCCATGCAAGTGCCAAGTGAGTACGCATAGCAACAGAACTACAGAATGTTGCTGTGGGGAGTCGGGGTTTGGAATCTGATTTATATTATCCTGATCATCATATCTTCATATGTCTTGTGTCTCCAATTTCAAATACTCTAGACCTCTTTATTTTTCTCCTAAGTCTTCAGCAAAAGGGCACTTTTAAATGCGTAGTCTTAAATGCACTCTTAAGTGTGTAGTCTAAAATGTACAGAAATTTTCTTGTGTTTCAAAGGCACATACATAATATAAAATGTTTTCTCTATCCTATAGAATTCCTTTAAAATTTGATTTGTAAGAATTTTAATTGAAAATCAGACTTTAAAGATTTATTATCTGCTAATATTCTAACCAGAAACTGTGAAATATATGTGATGGAAATAAAAAAGATAGGCATGAAACTTAATAGTAAAACTTGTTCTCAAGAATCACTTTCTCACAAATTTAAAAGAATTAGAATCATACCATGCAGCTTCTCAGACCACAGTGGAATGAAGGTGGAAATTAGCAACTCAGGAATCCCTAGAGCATATGCAAACACATGCAGACTGAAAAACATGCTCCTGAATGAACACTGGGTCATAGAAGAAATCAAAAACTTTCTGGAAGTAAATGAGGATAACAACACAACATATCAAAACTTATGGGATACGGCAAAAGCAGTGTTGAGAGGAAAGTTTATAGCAATAGGTGCCTACATCAAGAAATTGGAAAGGCACCAAATAAATGAGCTTTCAACGCATCATAAGGATCCAGAAAATCTGCAGCAAACCAGACCCAAATCTAGTAGGAGAAGAGAAATAATTAAAATCAGAGAAGAAATAAACAGGATTGAATCCAAAAAAAAACATTGCAAAAAATCAGCCAAGCGAGGAGTTAGTTTTTTGAAAAAATAAACAAAATTGACACCCCATTGGCCCAACTAACTAAAAAAAGAAGAGAAAAGACCCAAATCAATAAAATCAGAGATGAAAAAGGAAACATAACAACAGACACCACAGAAATAAAAAGAATCATCAGAAATTACTACAAGGACTTGTATGCCAGCAAACAGGGAAATCTATCAGAAATGGATAGATTCCTGGACACATGCGATCTACCTAAATTGAACCAGGAAGACACAGAAAACCTAAATAGACCCATAACTAAGAAAGAAATTGAAACAGTAGTAAAGACCCTCCCAACAAAGAAAAGTCCAGGATCAGATGGATTCACTGCTGAATTCTACCAGACATTTAAAGAAGAACTAATTCCAATTCTTCTCAAACTATTCAGAACAATCGAAAAAGATGGAATCCTCCCAAATTCTTTCTATGAAGCCAGCATCACCTTAATCCCTACGCCAGAGAAAGATGCAGCATTGAAAGAAAATTACAGACCAATATCCCTGATGAACATAGATGCAAAAATCCTCAATAAAATTCTTGCCAATAGAATGCAACAACACATCAGAAAGATCATCCACCCAGACCAACTGGGATTTATCCCTGGTATGCAGGGATGGTTTAATGTGCGCAAATCAACCAATGTGATGCACCACATAAACAGACTGCGGAAGAAAAACCATATGATTATCTCAATAGATGCCGAGAAAGCATTTGATAAAATTCAAGACCCTTTCATGATTAAAACTCTAAGCAAACTGGGTTTGGAAGGAACATTCCTCAATACAATTAAAGCAATTTATAAAAAACCCACGGCCAGCATCCTATTGAATGGGGAAAAGTTGGAAGCATTTCCACTGAGATCTGGTACCAGACAGGGATGCCCACTCTCACCACTGCTATTCAACATAGTTCTGGAAGATTTAGCCAGAGCCATCAGGCAAGAAAAAGAAATTAAAGGGATACAAATTGGGAAAGAAGAACTCAAACTATCTCTCTTTGCAGATGATATGATTCTTTATTTAGGGGATCCAAAGAACTCTACTAATAGACTCATAGAAGATTTTGGCAAAGTAGCAGGGTATAAAATCAATGCACAAAAATCAACAGCCTTTGTATACACAGACAATGCCATGGCTGAGAAAGAACTTCTAAGATCAATCCCATTCACAATAGCTATAAAAACAATCAAATACCTTGGAATAAACTTAACCAAGGACGTTAAAGATCTCTACAATGAATTACAAAATCTTAAAGAAAGAAATAGAAGAGGATACAAAAAAATGGAAGAATCTTTCATGCTCATGGATTGGAAGAATCAACATCATCAAAATGTCCATTCTCCCAAAAGCAATTTACAGATTCAATGCAATCCCAATCAAGATACCAAAGACATTCTTCTCAGATCTGGAAAAAAATGATGCTGAAATTCATATGGAGACACAGGAGACCTCGAATAGCTAAAGCAATCTTGTACAACAAAAACAAAGCCAGAGGCATCACAATACCAGATTTCAGGATATACTACAGGGCAGTTGTAATCAAAACAGCATGGTACTGGTACAGAAACAGATGGATAGACCAATGGAACAGAATAGAAACACCAGAAATCAATCCAAACATCTACAGCCAACTTATATTTGATCAAGGATCTAAAACCAATTCTTGGAGCAAGGACAGTCTATTCAATAAATGTTGTTGGGAAAACTGGATTTCCATGTGCAGAATCATGAAGCAAGACCCCTACCTATCACTGTACACAAAAATTCACTCAACATGGATTAAAGACTTAAATCTATGACCTGACACCATCAAATTATTAGAGAGCATTGGAGAAACCCTGCAAGATATAGGTACTGGAAAAGACTTCCTAGAAAAGACCCTGGAGGCGCAGGCAGTCAAAGCAAAAATTAACATTTGGGATTGCATCAAATTGAGAAGTTTCTCTACTGCAAAAGAAACAGTCAGGAGAGTGAAGAGACAACCGACAGAATGGGAAAAAATATTTGCAAACTATGCAACAGATAAAGGGTTGATAACCAGAATCTACAAAGAAATCACGAAACTCCACAACATCAAAACAAACAACCCACTTAAGAGATGGGCCAAGGACCTCAACAGACATTTTTCAAAAGAGGAAATCCAAATGGCCAACAGACACATGAAAAAATGTTCAAGGTCATTAGCAATCAGGGAAATGCAAATCAAAACCACAATGAGGTTTCACCTCACCCCAGTTAGAATGGCTCACAATCAGAAATCTACCAACAATAGATGCTGGAGAGGATGTGGGGAAAAAGGGACACTAACCCACTGTTGGTAGGAATGCAAACTGATTAAGCCACTATGGAAGTCAGTTTGGAGATTCCTCAGAAACCTGAATATAACCCTACCATTCAACCCAGCCATCCCACTCCTTGGAATTTGCCCAAATGA
The DNA here is from genome assembly GCF_964237555.1 of Oryctolagus cuniculus. Lineage (NCBI taxonomy): Eukaryota > Metazoa > Chordata > Mammalia > Lagomorpha > Leporidae > Oryctolagus > Oryctolagus cuniculus. The sequence continues at coordinate 20,781,473 of NC_091439.1, forward strand.
AATTAAATTGGCAAACAAAAAAGCAGTCTGCACCCTAATGTTTATTGCACCTCAATTCACAATAGCTAAGATCTGAAACCAACCTAAATGCCCATCAACAGTAGACTGGATAAAGAAATTATGGGTCATTTACTCTATAGAATACTAGACAGCAGTCAAAAACAATGAAATCCGGTCATTTGCAACAAAATGGAGGAATCTGGAACACATTATGCTGAGTGAATTAAGCCAGTCCCAAAGGGACAAATATCATTTGTTCTCCCTGATCAGCGACAACTAACTGAGCACCAAAGGGGAAACCTGTTGAAGCGAAATTGACACTATGAGAAAGAGTGACTTGATCAGCTCTTGTGCTGACTGTTAATGTACAATGTAATACTTTATCCTTTTTAGTATTTTTTCTTTGTTTTGTTCTATTACTATTGTTTGAACTCTGTAATTAACACACAATTCTTCTTAGGTGTTTAAATTTTTACTGAAAAGTGATCCCTGTTAAATATAAGAGTGGAATAAGAGAGGGAGGAGATGTACAATTTGGGACATGCTCAATCAGACCTGCCTCAAATGGTGGAGTTAGAAACGTGCCAGAGGATTCCAATACAATTCCATCAAGGTGGCATGTACCAATGCCATCTCACTAGTCCAAGTGATCAATTTCAGTTCACAATTGATCATAATGATAGGTCTAAGAGTCAAAGGGATCACATAAACAAGACTAGTGTCTGCTAATACTAACTGATAGAATCAAAAAGGGAGAGAACGATCCATCATGGGAAGCGAGATACACAGTAGACTCATAGAATGGCAGATGTCCTAAATAGCACTCTGGCCTCAGAATCAGCCCTTAAGGCATTCAGATATGGCTGAAGAGCCCATGAGAGTTTTTCAGGCATGGAAAGCCAAGACACTCTGGAAAAAAAAATAAAAGAAGAAGAAGACCTAAATGAAAGAGCTGTGTGAGTGAGATCCCAGTGGAAAGAATGGGGCCATCAAAGAAGGAGGTACCTTTCTCTGAAGGGAGGAGAGAACTTCCACTTTGACTATAACCCTGTTGGAATAAGATCGAAGTCGGAGAATTCAAAAGGCTTCCATAGCCTTAGTAACTCATGACTAGAGCCTAGGGAGATTACTGACACCATAAACAAGAGTGTCAAATGTTAAGTCAACAATAGGAGTCACTGTGTACTTACTTCTCATGTGGGATTTGTCCTTAATGTGTTGTCCCACATGAAGTAATGCTATAACTAGTACTGAAATAGTGTTTTACACTTTGTGTTTCTGTGTGGGTGCAAACTGATGAAATCTTTACTTAATATATACTAAATCAATCTTCTGTATATAAAGAGAATTGAAAATGAATCTTGATGTGAATGGAATGGGAGAGGGAGCAGGAAATGGGAAGGGTGCAAATGGGAGGGAAATTATGGGGGGGGAAGACATTGTAATCCATAAACTGTACTTTGGAAATTTATATTTACTAAATAAAAAAAAAATTTTCTCTGAAAAAAAAAAAAGATCTCTGTGAGTGAGATCCCAGTGGAAAAAACAGGTCATCAAAGAAGGAGGTACCTTTCTCTGAAGGGAGGAGAGAACTTCCTTTCTGACTACGACCTTGTCTAAATATGATCAGAGTCAGTGAACTCAAAAGGCTTCCATAGCCTTGGCAGCTCATGACAAGAGCCTAGGGTGATTACTGATGCCATATACTGAGTGTCAATTTGTTAAATCAACAACAGGAGTCACTGTGCACTTACTCCTCATGTAGGATCTCTGTCCTTAATGTGCTGTACATGTGATTTAATGCTATAACTAGTACTCAAACAGTATTTTTCACTTTGTGTTTCTATGTGGGTGCAAACTGTTGAAATCTTTATTTACTATATGCTAAACTGATCTTCTGTATATAAAGAGAATTGAAAATGAATCTTGATGTGAATGGAAGGGGAGAGGGAGTGGGAAAAGGGAGGGTTGTGGGTGGGTGGGAAGTTATGGGGGGGAGCCATTGTAATCCATAAGCTGTACTTTGGAAATTTATATTCATTAAATAAAAGAAAAAAAGAATCACTTTCTTTTAGTGTATTAAAAGGAGGATATTATTATTTCTCATAAGTTATTGTTTTAAGAGCTCACAAAACATGTATCATCCCTGGGTTCTTCTTTAAAGACAAGTAAGCTTCTAAATGAAAGAGGAGGAGGAAGGAAGGGAAAAGAGGAAGGGGGAAAAGCGAAATCACCTTTGAGAAGCAACAACACAGATCAGTCTTTGTATAGACTTGAGGAACAGATCTCTTAGATTTTTTTTCACTTAATCTATTCATTTTTTTTTTCTTGCATAAAACAGGAGTGAGAGCAGGAAGGGGAGAGGAGAATGGGTGGGAGGATGGGTACAGTGGGGAGAATTAATAAGTACATAGTGCTGTATTTATCAGATACATACAAATTAAAAACAAATAAATAAACAACAACAAAAAAAGATAGAACAGGGACCCAGTTGTTCAAAGAGCAGTGGTTGATTGTACCTTGTTTCCATAGCTTTTATACCCTTTTGGACTTCTATGTGGAAACGGGGAAATAAAAATGAGTTATTAAAGGAAAGCAGCTCTACAGAATACACATCCCTTAATAAGGCAGTATATCCTGGTGGCCACGCGACCCAGATCAAAAATAATACACACTTTTTTTATTCTAATGAGTCTCCTCGTCTCCCATCCTCACCTACCTCATATGCTTAAATGGGATTTTTTTTTAATTTCAAGTTTATTTTGTCTCCCAAATAAAAAGCATGAGGATATATGCAGAATGGCCTGTGGATTAGAACCCAGAGTCTGTGCAACTTTAAGTATTAGAGCCTTCAAGATACGACTTTTCTAACTTTGAAATTCAGAAATGTAATAAAAAAAAAAAAAACTTTGCTTGCACAAATAGATAATCAAGTTCCAACATCCCTAGTTCAGTTCAAGTGAGAAAAACAAACAGATGATTGTGTCTCCGCTCCCCAGCCTGGAGAAACTGAGATTTGGTGCTATTATGAAACTAACCTACAGAAATCCATCTTCTCCTCTCTCACCCTTTTATCAGAAAAAATGCCCTCGTATGTGAGAAACTTCTGGTTCGGGGTTTGTACCCTAGCAGGTCCTGAGACTGTCACACTTAGGCAGCACTCCTGTCACTGCTACGTCACTTCCACAGCAGTCTCTGCAGACTCCAATCCAGCTCATCTAGGGAGCACCTCAAGTGTGGCTCATCAGCTGCAACAAGAATGAGAAAGATGCTTTCCACCACTTCCCTGTTGTCATTTCAGAAAATGTTAAAATAAGCCGGTGCCACGGCTCACTAGGCTAATCCTCCGCCTGCAGCACCGGCACACCGGGTTCTAGTCCCGGTCGGGGCGCCGGATTCTGTTCCGGTTGCCCCTCTTCCAGGCCAGCTCTCTGCTGTGGCCAGGGAGTGCAGTGGAGGATGGCCCAAGTACTTGGGCCCTGCACCCCATGGGAGACCAGGAGAAGCACCTGGCTCCTGCCATCAGATCAGCGCAGTGCGCCGGCCACAGCACAGCAGCTGCGGCGGCCATTGGAGGTTGAACCAACGGCAAAGGAAGACCTTTTTCTCTCTCTCTCACTGTCCACTCTGCCTGTCAAAAAAAAAAAAAAAAAAAAAAGTTAAAATAAGAATAAAATTGGAAAATTCAACAATATTCTAGAAAAAAAGTGTGTTAAAGAAAATGGAAATTGAATATGCCACATTACATTTAAGAAAAGTTGGTTATATTTTCTGGGCTAGGGCAAAGTTAATGTAAAAGTTCTAATTAGTCACATTAACCACATGATCTACTGAAGAAACTCTGCGAGGAGAAAACAGAATATTTTTTGCAAAATATATTTGCCTCATATAAATAAATAAATTGAGCAATAAAGTTGCTCAATTTTTGCAATGAATTCAAGTTATTTTAATTCAGTACACTTTGAAAAACTAAGAATGTTGATGAAAAAATCACAAAAGTATATTGAAGTTTAATTGAAAAATAAAAGTATGTGTGAGTACAATGTGGTGCTTTGGTATGCATATACATTGGTGAGATGATTACCAATCAAGCTAGTCAACATGTCCATCACCTCACACAGCATGTTTTGGTGCAGTCAAAACATTTAAGATTCGCTTTCTCAGCAAATAGCAAGTACATAGTGTAATTTTATTAACTGTTGCCACCATGCTGTCCATTAGATCCCCAGAAAATATGCATTTTATAACTGAAAGGTTTTCTTTAAAAGATTATTTATTTATTTGAAAGGCAGAGTTAGAGAGAGGCAGAAGCAGAGAGAAATCTTCCACCCGCTGGTTCACTCCCCAAATGGCTGCAACAGCCGGAGCTGTGCTGATCCAAAGCCAGGAGTCAGGAGCTTCTTCTGGGTCTCCCACATGGGTACTCCCAAGGACTTGGACCATCTCCCGCTGCTTTCCCAGGACATAGCAGAGAGCTGGATCAGAAATGGAGCAGCAGGGACTAGAACCAGCACCCATACAGGATGCCAGCATGGTAGGAGGTGGCTTTACACACTAAGCCACAGAGTCAGCCCCCATAACTGAAAGTTTTTAGCTTTTGACCACCATGATTTGGAGTACATTTCATGGTCCCAAACAAATTTAATCTTTTTTAAGAAAAAAGAAAGGAAGGGAAGGGAAGGGAAGGGGAGGAAGGGAAGGGAAGGGAAGGGAAGGGAAGGGAAGGGAAGGGAAGGGAAGGGAAGGGAAGGGAAGGGGGAAGGGAAGGGAAGGAAGGAGGGAGGGAGGGAAGAAGGAAGGAAGGAAGGAAGGAAGGAAGGAAGGAAGGAAGGAAGGAAGGAAGGAAGGAAGAGAAAGCAGTCATACGTGCAGCAGAAACTTAAACTTGACCTCATTCCTGGCATCCACCCCTTCTACATGGTAGGTGAGGCGATGGGCAAAGGTAAGCCTGAATAATGGAATCAGAGAATCAGCAAGATATAGCCAGGGTGACAAAGTTTATGAGGTTGAAAAATGTTCACAGAACCAAAAAAGACACATTCAACTCAAAAAAAAAAAAAAAAAACACTCATTCAATTAATTTCTTAAGAGAAAAAGAATCAGATAGAAAAAAAATATAATATTCCACTTTAAAACTGCAAGACGCTAGATTGAACAAATGGTGAAACCCGTACCTACTCCCACATGTCAATCTTGTAGAAATAAGAAAAAATTCAAAATTTAAAAGTAAATGATTGTTCTCTAATACTGAAGAGTAAAAGCTCAGAACACCAGTAAGAAAGATGTCCTTACAATAAACAGTTTGGAATACATATCAGTATGCAGGGGTATGAAGTCAAAACACTATCACCCATAAAAGAGCACTATGAAGAATATGCATTTGAAACAAGGAGACCATAGGTTTTATACTAAGTTATAAATCATCATGTGTAAAATACATTACCTCTATGTTTCTCTTCTTTATCTATATATCTGTAACTATATATAAATTGCCAATGTAAAGTGTTAGAATTACTGCAAGGAAAGGTGTGTAAAAATGAAAAGTGTAATTATCAGCAAATAAATTGTTTAAAGTTAACTACCAAAAATCCACAGCAAACATCATACTTTATGGAGAAACTTTTGACATAGCTCTATTAAGACTAAGAAAAATTTTATATTAGCTGTGACACACTGTATGACAAATTCTGCTTAAAGGAGTAAAGTGAAGACAAAGAAATAAATATTTTACTTTATTAATATTATTTTATTGAAAATTTATAATTGTATACATTTATGGATACAATATAATATTTATATATATGTATATAATGAGGAATTATTAATTCAAGCCAATTAATATATCCATGACTTTGTCTATCATGTTTCATAGTGAGACATTCAAATTTACTCTTAGTTATTTTGAAACACAAAATAGTTATTGACACCCTTTGGTGAAATATATCTTAAAATCTATTCTTCATGCCTATAAGAAACTTTGTACACTTTGATCAACACTGCCCATCTCCTAACTCCACTCCTCCATGCCACATATCTGCCGACCATCTTTCTCCCCTCTACTTCTGTGAGTGAAACATTCTTAGATTCCTGCACAAGTGAAATCATGTGGAATTTGTCTTGGTGTGCTTGGCTTATTTCACTTAATGTAATGTCCTCCAGGTTCATCCATGTTGTGGCAAATAACAGAATTCCAGCACACTTTTTTCAAGGCTGAGTTGTATACAACGGGTCTTCAGAAATTTCATGGAAAATGCATCCTATGAGAAAACTATGCATTTATTTCAAAACCTTTATGCACCAAAATAAGTTTCTATTTTTATTCCATCTTCCATAAACTTTGTGAACTGCCATAGTATGTGTTTGTGTGTTTGCGTGTGTGTGTTCATCCATTCATCCATTGATTGACATTTAGTGTGAGTCCATATTTTTGCTAAGTGAGTAATTCTGCAATGAACATGGGAGGGCAGATATCCCTTCAACATATTGATTTCATTTCCTTTGACTATATCCAGAGTGAGATTACTGGATCTTATGGTACTTGTATTTTTAGTTTTTAAAATTTAACAATTTTTTTTTATTTGAGAGGCAGAAAGAGAGAGAGAGAGACAGAGGGACACAGAGCTCCCATCCCCTGGTTCACTGCCCGGATGCTCACAACAGCTTCAGGTGGGGGCCAAAACTAGGAGCTGGGAACTCAGTCCAGATCTCCCAAGTGCGTGGCAGGAACCCAATTACCTGTGCTATCTCAGCAGGGTCCACATTCACAGAAAGCTGGGGTCAGGATCCAGAGCTGGGATTTAACCCAAGTAACCTGATGAGAGAGGCAGACATCCTAAACGGTATCTTCACAGTTAGGCCAAGTGTCTGCTACGTATTTTTAGGTTTTTGAGTAATCCCCACACTATTCTCTATAATGGCTGTACTAACTTAGCTTCCCATCAATGATGTACAAGAAATTCCCTTTTCTCCACATCTTTATCAACATTGGTTATCTTTCATCCTGATGGAAGTCGTTCTAATGGGCGCGAGTTTATACTTCATTATGACATTGATTTGCACTTCCCTAATGATTAGTGATATTGAGCACTTTTTCATATGCCTGTTGATCTTTTGTATGTCTTCTTTTGAGAAAGGTCTGTTCAGGTCCTATTCTCATTTATTATTTGTGTTTTTTTTTTCCTGCTTTTGAGCTGTTTGAGTTTCCGTCTCTCAATCTGTCTCTCCCTTTCTCAGTAACCCTGCTTTTCAAAAGCATGAATAGATCTTTTTTATAAAAAAGAGCAATTGTTTCACCAAAAGCAAACAATAGATTGTTTCTAAGATACTAAACGATATTTCTTTAAAAATCATTATGAAAAAGATAAATGTAGAAAAGCAATGGCTACTTAAGAATAAATAAATAATTGGAGAATAAAGAAAAAGACACATGAAAAATAAGCAAAGGTAATAAGTGGGCAAATTGACAGAAGAAATTAGAAAGATCCATAAATATACAAAAATGTTCAACTTCTGATTTTAAGAGCAATGCAAATTAAAATAACAATGAGATCATCTTTTTCATGCATTTTATTTGTGAAACTTATGGAAGTCTAACCCTAGACTTTCTAGTGGTCAATGAGAGTATAAAGGAAAAATGCCACTGTAGCAGTATCTGGTAAAGTTGAAAGAACTTGCTATGGTTTGGATATGGTCTGGGTGTGCCCTCCAAGGATTCCTGTATTGGAAACTTGGTCCTCAGGTGATGGGACCTTTACAAGGTAAGACCTAGTGGGAGTTGATTAAGGTCATTGGAGACATTAATTACTCATCAATGTAGTTCTCTTGAGACCCAGGTTAGTTCTCAAAAGAAGTTTGCTATAAAAGAGCAATCTCAGATTGATGCCTCTACTTCTGAGCAGGTGCCATTTATTCTACAAATTGCCATCTCTCTGCATTTTAAATCAATTTTTAAAAATGTTAAATCATTTCTTTTTCCGCCACTTTTTCCATCATGTAATAAACATCATTTCCCAAAACAATAGAGCAAAAAATCACAGACACTTATACAGCAAGACCTTGTCTGTGTTTAAGAGACACTAGACAGACACTAGACAGTTCTCAATCATCCTAAGACCCAAAAGGTCTTATCCAGGTACAACATTAGTTTGCTCTTGCTAGAAAGCAAATGCATTTCTAGAATTTGCCTTAGGTTTTTTTCTAGATATTTATTTAACAGTATCCTTTATTGTTTCCTGTTCTTTTCTAAGGAGAGAAAAAAGAGCTATGATCATATTTCTCATCTCAGTACTAGTTTAAGATTAAAGAATCAATATGTCAAAGATTTTATTTTATTATTTTTTGCAGGTATAAGAGAAGAAAGATTATATAGAAGTTGAACATGAAATTGCATTTTGACATACCTCATGAACCCTGAATCAATGTATTTAAATGGAGTCAGATCATTAGTTTTATTTGGAAGCCTGGGTGTAACATGATTTGTATGAAACTCAGTATTAAATATTAGCTCTAACACCATGTAATAAAAGCAACATTTCACAAAGCAACAGAACATCAAACCAGATAATTTTACAAAGCAAGATCTTCTGTGTTCACAAAGTCTTTGCCTTAGTCTCAACACTCCATACAATCTCACAGAGAAATTAGTGTTAAATTGTTCAGTATTGAAACCAAGCTGGATTTTGTTAGCACTTGAAAACTGAATGGAGACTTGGGGAAAATGAGCTCCCTTTATGTTGACACTTTTGTCATGCAGACCATGGCATAAGTTTTACCCAGTGGCCTAAGTACATTGTCCCCTGTTGATGTGTTGATGTACTTAACACATTTACATTTTCCTCTGTCAAAACTTCCTAATAATCCCTGTTTACTCGACTGGTCATGGGGCTCACTTATGTCTCTGGCATATAACCAGTTCTCTCCTCCCCTGAGGTCCCTCTATAGTTCCCTCAATGAGAGTTAAAACAGCTATGCTTCCTGGGAATTGAAAGAGAAGAGGGTATCTGAATTACCTTTCTAGCAAGGAAATGTTCAAGCACCTAAAATGGATACTTCCTTCTTTATTTATTTATTTATTTATTTGACAGGCAGAGTGGACAGTGAGAGAGTGAGACAAGAGAAAGGTCTTCCTTTTCAGTTGGCTCACCCCCCAATGGCCGCTGTGTCCGGTGCACTGCGGCGGATCCGAAGCCAGGAGCCAGGTGCTTCCTCCTGGTCTCCCATGGGGTGCAGAGCCCAAGGACCTGGGCCATCCTCCACTGCCTTCCCGGGCCACAGCAGAGAGCTGGACTGGAAGAGGAGCAACCGGGACAGAATCCGGCGCCCCAACTGGGACTAGAACCCGGGGTTCTGGCGCCACAGGCGGAGGATTAGCCTGTTGAGCCGCGGCGCTGGCCCGATACTTCCCAATTTATGATTGTCCACTTTTGAGCCAGAATCTTATCCTCCCAGGATTGCAGAAGATATTGGAGATTTTAGATCATGGATATTATTCACAGTGAGCTCTTAGAGCCATATCAGGACTCTGGCTGAGGCAGTCACACCAGACAATACTAGATTAGTCCATGTAGGGCATCCCTAATCTGAAAACATGAAATCCAAAATGGTCCAACCACAAATTTTTTGAGCACCAGCATGATGTTACAAGTGCAGAATTCCACACCTGCTTTCATACAATATGTCTCAGTCACAACACAGGTAAACTAAAAATGTTGCATAAAATTACATTAAAGCCATGTTTATGAAACAAAAATGAATTTTATGTTTAGACTTGACAGTCCCGTCCCCAATATATCTTTAAAAAATCTTTCATGTTTACTTACTTCTGTTTGAAAGATAGAAACAACCCCCGCACCCACCCCCCAATCCTTGACAGATACACACACACGATCTTTCACCCACTAATTCAGTCCCAAAATGTCTACAAAGCCAGGGCCATGCCAGGTCAAATTAGGAGCCTGGAATTCCATATGGATTTCTCAAGTGGATGGCAAAGGCCAAAGCATTTAAGCCATTATCTGCTGTGTCCCAGTATGCATTAACAAGAAGCCAGATTGGAAATGGAGTAGCCAGGACTAGAAGCAGTGCTTTGATGTGGGATGCAGACATCCTACACAGTGTTTTAATCCACTGCCCTGCCCCACACAGTCCGTCCCCCCAAAACATCTTATTGTAGACTTAGAAATATTCCAAAATCCGAAAAATTAAAACTCAGCATTTTGAAAAAAATCAAATTCCAAGCATTTTAGATAGGAGATTCTGTACAGTCTTCTAATTTTGTAATGTTTAAAAGCAAATGTTATGTTATTTTTTTCTTTTAATTTTTTAACTTTTATTTAATAAATATAAATTTCCAAATCACAACTTTCGAATTCTAGTGGCTTTTCTCCCCATAACCTCCCTCTCACCCACAACCATCCCATCTCCCACTCCCTCTCCGATCCCAATGGAGCAGAATAGAGAGCCCAGAAATTAATCCACATACATACAGCCAATCAATTTTTGACAAAAGTGCTTAGACCATTTAGTGGCATAAGGATAGTCTCTTCAACAAATGGTGCTGACAAAATTGGATGTATTTATGAAAAATATGAAATTAGATCCATATCTCTCATCATATACAAAAATAAACTAAAGATGGATGAGACTATGAAGTTGCTGGAAGAAAACATAGGGGAAAAGTCCAAGATAATGGTGTAAGTGTCAACTTCTTGGAAAGACCCCCAAAGTACAGGAAACAAAAGAAAAATTAAACAAGTGAGACTATATTAAATTCAGAAGTTTCTGCACAGCAAAGGAAATAATCGATAGAGTGATGAGACATCCAACAGAATAGAAAAAATACTGCAAATCACCAGTCTAACAAAGGATTAATATCCTGAATATATCAGCAACTTTAAAAACTCAACAACCCCAAACCAACCAATCCAGTTGAGAAAAGGGCAAAGGATATCAACGGACAGTTCTCAAAAGAACAAATAAAAATGGTCAACAAATATATGAAAAAAAAAAACAAAACTGGTCAACATAAACTAGCCATCAGGGAAATGCAAATCAAAATAAGAATGGGATATTACCTCACTCCTGTCAGATTGGCTAAAATCCAAAACACAGAGCTTCAAGTGCTGGTGAGATGTGAAGAAAGGGGAACATTTATATACTGGTGGTGGGCATGTAAATTAATGCAGCCACTGTGGAAAACAGTGTGGAGATTTCTTAAAAACTAGAAATAGACTTGACATATGATTCAACAATTGCATTACTGAGTATATACCCCCAAAACTAGAACTCAGTGTATCAAAGACATCTGCACCACCATGCTCATAGCAGCAGTGTTCACAAGGGGCAAAATTTGGAATCAACCAAGGTGTCTATCATCTGATGAATGGATAAATAAAATGTGGTACATACACACAATGGAATATTATTCAGCTACTAAAAAGAATAAAGTTCTACCATTTGTAGCAAAATGAATGCAACTGGAGGACATCATATTGAGTGAAATAAACTGGACCCAGAAAGAAAAATACCACATGTTCTTCCTTGTATGTGGTAACTAAAATTAAAAAAAAAAAAACAAGAAAAAGAAACGTCTTTGTGTATCAGTATTGCTGAACACATATTCTTGTAAAACTTTGCTTTATACTTCTGGGAACTCAATGGTTAAGAATGTTATACTACTATGGTTTTAATGATCTGTGATTTCTTTAAAATTAGTTACTGTATATAGGTGAAATGGTCATTTTTCCATTCAATTATTGCTTATAGTCATTGTCTATATTCCCACTAAACTAGGGTCTCTTTGCTTTTTAGTTGTTGAACTACTTATTCAGTGAAAGTATTGTCTTTACTGTAATGTAAATGTAAATTATGTTATCTCAAAAACAACAACAAAAAAATGAAAGGGAGAAAGAGAGCATGTGGGAGGGAGATAGTTTGATATTATCACCTGTTTTGGCCAATGATATGACAGCTGATGCATGCAGAAGATTGATAAAATATCTTTGCACTTCCACTGTATTAATCCTGACTTTGGGGGCCGGCACTGTGGCTTACTTGGTTAATCCTCCACCTGCGGTGCCGGCATCCCATATGAACACTGGGTTCTAGTCCCGGTTGCTCCTCTTCCAATCCAGCTCTCTGCTGTGGCCCAGGAGGGCAGTGGAGGATGGCCCAAGTGCTTGGGCCCCTGCTCTCACATGGAAGACCAGGAGGAAGCACCTGGCTCCTGGCTTCAGATTGGTGTAGCACTGGCCGTGGCGGCTGTTTGGGGGGGTGAACCAACGGAGGGAAGACCTTTCTCTCTGTCTCTCTCTATATATCACTGTCTATAACTCTACCTGTCAAATAAAAAAAAAAAAAATCCTGACTTTGCCATGAGATCTGCCTGTGTGAATCTGCTGAAGAGAAATAAGCTATAACGGAGCCAGGACATCCCATCTTCTAGGTAACACTAAGTCAGTCAACATGCACACATGTAGAGACCAAACGAACCCGGTAGTTGGCCCACAGACTTATACCTGAAATAAAATCTTATTTTTTAAGCAAATGAATCGTGTGGTTCTTTGTTATGCAACATTATTATGGTAACATAATTAGTACCTGGGAAGAATGTGCTGCCCTAACATAAACCTAACACATACAGAATTGGCTTTGGTTGAAGCAGCAGATGAGGCTGGCAAAGTGGCAAAAATACTATAGAAAAGCCTGCAGAAACGGAGAATACAGAGGGAAATGACAACCTAGGCTATAGAGAGAAGAAGTGTTTAGTGGAACTGGTAATCTGAGGTAGCATGAAGATATGAAATAGGCCTGATGAACTTTTGGACTTGACTTCAAGCAGAATATTGAAAATATCACGTGATTCTTATTCATAGCATATAAGACACTACAAGAAACAAATGAGCATAGAAAAGAGCACACACAGAGTTTACAGGAATTTTAGGGAATTCAGAGAGGATAGAACTTACTGGTTAGAAACTAGCACTATTACACTATTTCTTGTTCCTACTCTCTTAAACCAGAATAAAACTTTTAAATTAAGACATTTTCTGAAGGTAAAGATAAAATCAGGGGTGTGGTCATGAGTCTTTTCATAACACCTTTGAAAGAATTAAGACAGTGCCCAGTACATGTACTTATCTGGAAAGAACTTTCTGGAAAATATAGGATGTTGTTCTTTAGTAGTGCAAGACACCCAAGTGATTACATCCAAAAGGCATGACTGTGACTGAGATTAGACTATAGGAGACCACTATACTATGAGTCAGGATTAGGGGTCTCTCTCTCTCTCTTTCTTTCTCTTTCTCTCTATCTCTATCTCTATCTTTATCTCTATCTCTTTCTCTCTCTGCTTCTGAAGTTTGTAAATATCCCCAAGTCATGGGTTCGAGTCAGACCCAAAGAGAAATCAGGAGTTTCATGTCTTCTATCACTGCCATTGCCACCTCTTAGAAGCAAATATAAGACATGTTGGCAGATTAGCATTGTCATATTGGTAGCTGGAGGCACTTCTGATTCCTCATGTCCTTTTAAATTAATACAAATCAGTATCTACCAGTTAACAAAGCAACAATAGCAAAGGCAAGCTGCCCAAGGAATATGATTCAAGAACAGAAGGTCGCAATGATAAAGACACGTCAGCTTTGAGGGTGGGAAGTTATTGAAAGAGAACTTTGGAACAGGGCACTTTTCAGAAGTGTCATCTTGGGAAGCTGAACAATCCATTTTTTTCTCACTCCTGACTTGAGAAGTTGTAAGCGTCGATATATAAACAGCTCCAAGTATCACTGTCTGCCCTCCATGCCATACTCATTTTAAATAATCACATCCCTTTATCTCTCATGAGTCACAACTGGTTCGCAATTACAGACAACACTGCAGGTTAGAAAGACAGACTACTTTCATGAACTAACTTGAAAAGCTCCTTCTTGATCTTTGTAGCCAGAAGCAGTAGAGTTAATAAATTTCAAACACTACAGGCTCTACAGAACTGTTTTTCTCTTTTTTATGTGGAATAGCATGTGTGAAATAAAAACAAGTACAAAAACTCATCCATGGAAGTAGTTGCATTGCCCAGAATATTTGAAAAACATATTTAATGATAACAATAAAAGCCAACAATTCACACTGGCTGACAAAAGAAGCCAGAAGAATCTTCTGACTCTCAGTCTGCTGTTCCTTCCACAGCCACTTCAATGACTGCTTGTGTTAGATACAGGAGAAGTAACTTCTATTCTAAATCATTTCAAAGCAATTCTTTCAATATTCTTTCAATATTGATCATGTAAATTGTTATTCAATTGTATCATGTAAATTGTCGATCATGTAAATTGTTACTCAAGGGTTTTTTGGGGGAAGGGCATACTACAAATAGTATGTAATATGATCTCATATTTGGAATGCATTTTGTAAAAGTCTAATGTAATTGACAAGCCAATTATATTCATATTGAGTTGAAGACTCAATTAATTCATCAATTAATTGACTGAAAACAAGACTTAAATAGAAAGAAAGCCAATAATCCATGATTACCTTTGAAGAATATAAATGAAACACAGCAAGTAATGTTCTAAAATTTCAAGTAGGAATAATAGCAAAATATTAACCACTTTGACAACACAGAGCCAATCAATAGAATGAATATTGACTAATGCAATTGACAGAGCAATCCAGTTAGCTATCAGTCCTGGTTTTATGTAGGATTAGTAGAATGTGTTAAGGGATCATATTTTGCCTCCCTCCCCCTAAATTCTTAGATAGCTGAAAGGGAGAGTACATGACCTACAAATGGTCATATTAAGGGGTGTTCTAATATTAATGCTATAATCCATTAGAACATTTCTAACCTGAAGACCTGATTTATTTGGCCTGCACAACAATTGTTCAATTAGTTGACAATATTTTATAATCAGTAGTTTCATGTGAAATAATTTGGGTCATCTTGAAACATCTGAAGATCCATGAGTGATGGCCCCATAACCTTTCATGACAACAATGATTAGCAGTGTTCCCTTCAAAAAGAGCATGCTCTTCCTATTGATCCTAGCCTTGTTTGACCATTTCAGTAACTTGCCTTGTACCTGTGGATCCAGAATTTGGAATCCACAGAGCTGAACCTAGCCAAACAAGAGAGCAGAATCTGATTTGCTATGTGTTTAAGTTGTCTATGTGTCCTTTGACAAGCCAGTCAGCAAAAATAGCAAACAGTCTCACAGGTCAGCAAGTGTCTTGGAAATGAATATAAATGCCATGTGCAGGCTGCCTACAAAAAGCATAATAAAGAATATTTTCTGATTTGACTATCAAAATAGTTTTTTTCACTTTCTTATAATTTGTCAAAATGCCTCTTTGACGGTCATTATTCTAAACACAGTGCTCCCAAAGTGCAGTAAAAACTGGATTTCGAATTAACAATTTCATACCTCCTTAAGTTTCAATAAAAAATCCAAACTTTTAAAACCTTGCTAATAAAAGCCTTAGTTTAGCAATAATCAAGTAAAATGTTAGATACAGAGCAGTTAGCTTGCTTTGAATTTTTTTCTGTCAGACACACGTATTTGTAAAATCCTCATATTACAACCTAAAAGTATAAAGCATTTATAACTTCAAATGCTTAATAACAGTTGACTAATATTGATCAAACAATGTTTGAAGAGGGATGTGATATTCAGGTGATGTCTGGTCACATCAAGTGAAACTCACTATAGAATGTGACTACACAGTGTACCTATAACAGGTCCTGATACAAGTTTCCTCATTGTAGTCTTTTTTTTTTTTTATTTAACAGGTAGAGTTATAGACAGTGAGAGAGAGAGAGACAGAGACAAAGGTCTTCCTTCCATTAGTTCACTCCCCAAATGGCTGCTACGGCCACAGCTGTGCCGATCCGAAGCCAGGAGCCAGGTGCTTCTGCCTGGTCTCCCACACAGGTGCAGGGCCCAAGCACTTGGGCTATCCTCCACTGCCTTCCCGGGCCACAGCAGAGAGCTGGACTGGAAGAGGAGCAACCGGGATTAGAACCCAGCGCCCATATGGGATGCCAGCGCCACAAGCAGAGAATTAACCAAGTGAGCCACGGCGCCAGCCCCTCGTTGTAGCCTTGTAGACTAGATGGAAAAATACAGGCTCCATGAAATCATAGAAAGATTTTATCTTTTCCTACAAACTGGCTCTTTCTCTAGGATTTTCTTCCTTAGTTTATTCCCAGATAGCCAAGCTAGAAACCTCTTCTCCTTAACCACTTGGTTCAGTCCTCTGCCACTTTTAAAATTCAGTCTCTTTTCTCTGACCCCATTGCTGTTGCTCTGAGGCAAGTCCTCCTATAACAGTCTTCTAAGTGTTCTTGGGCCCAGTCTGTCTCTGTTAATCCCTTCACCACAAGGCCACCTGGTTAATTATTTAAAACAAAAGTCTGCGCATCAATGATTCATCATCCAAAGCACCCCCTGATCCTAAGTTATAATAACAAAATTCCAGATCTACTACGTAGACTGTGGAAGTGCCACTGTATCCTACAGACAACCACAACTGAAAAGAAGCCAGAAATGCAAAGAAGCACAGATATGAGCAAACTTCAAAGAAACCAGAAACACAAAGAACCACATGACGTGATCGTATGGATCTGGAGATGTTTTCTGTTGAAGTGAAAAGTCTCAGCCTCACGGAGTAATCTGTAAATAATGGTAGAGTTGTTCTTCAAGGGCCTAAGAGATAGTACTATGATTTATATTAGAGAATCAAATTTTGGCTATTGCAAGGAAAATTCTAATGCTCAAAATTACACTCATAGTGCAAAGAGTTCTGCTCATACTAGAGGCATTCAAACACATAATCTCTGTCTTTTCCATTTTCACCAACCACATCCACCTTCCAATAACCAGTCAGCAATTTTGATAATTTTAACTGCAGTAAGACAGACTTGCTTGGCTTACAAAAACTCAGTGACACAACTACTACCCAGAGTTCTCCAGAGGAGCCAGTGGACAGCCATGTGACCAATCTCACAGCACTTACCACTTAAAGTCTTCCAGAGGTATCCTTGTCACTCTGTAGTAACATTTTTAGAAGATTCTAATTTTAAACTAAAGTCTAAATTACTGGTGTAGTAAACAATGCCTGTGAAGATTCTTACCTCTGCTATCCAGACTTCATGATACCCAGAGCTAGGAGAAGGGAGAAGAGATATTGGGAAAAGGGGCTGGCACTACGGTGCAGTGGGTAAAGCAGTGCCAGCATCCCATAGAGGTGCCGGTTGAGTCCTGGCTGTGCCACATCTGATCCAGCTCTCTGCTATGTCCTGGGAAAGCAGTAGAAGATGGCCCAAGTGCTTGGGCCCCTGAACTCATGTGGGAAGACCCGGAGGAAGCTTCTGGCTCCTGGCTTTGGATTGGCGCAGCTCCGGCCATTGCGGCCATTTAGGGAGTGAACTAGTGGGTGGAAGATCTCTCTCTCTTTCCTTTCTTCTCTCTCTCACGCTCCCTGCCTCTGTCTCTCTGTAACTCTGCCTTTCAAGTAAATAAATAAATCTTTTTTTTTTAAAAAAAAGACTATTGGGGGGAATGTTAATACAAGAATGCATAGTAACTAATGTGTTTTTATTTTCATTATTTTTAATTGCCAGTTTTGTTTATGGTATAGAACAATTTCCAGGCCCAGAACTCTCACAGGAAGAAATCAGGTCATAAGTTGCTCATATTCCTCCTCTGGAGGAAAACTGGGAAAGGCTAAATAAGTACAAGATAAATATGACAAAAGGAATTGGCTGCATCATTTTTCTGCTGCTCCTCCAGCCCCTTCATCTTGCCAAGGACATAAGGATGGGGCTTGTATAAAGATTTGTCAAATTTCTCAATACTATAGCCACTGCATAGAAAAAAAATGTTAACAAGTGCTGTGTTGAAACTTATAGCCATGGAACTGGGAGTCGGGATCTCCTCTGAGAGTCTTCCAGGGATCTAAAGGAAGCAGTTCTGTGGTCAAGTCTCTGTCCAGCAGAGGGTTCTACAGCCCAGATGGAAGGTTACAAGGCAACAGCCAGAGTATAGGCCACAGACAGATGGCTCTGGTGCTGTCTCTGGTCTCTCTGGTCAGTCTGTGGCAGGCCCACTCCTGTTCTGATGTGGAAGCTCTATCTGATGAAAAGTCCAGAAGCAGAAAGACAGGAGGGTGGACAGATCTGGAAAGGATACAGCAAAAGACACATTGTAACAGAAGGATGAGCCTATTGGAGTGCTGGGGACTCAGATAGAAGGAAGTCTCTTCTCATGACACCTGAGGGCGAAATATCAGTAAGTCACCGTCGTTATCTTTTCTAAACGTTTGATTATGTGTGGATTCCTATACAACATCAGGTAAAAGGCAGAAAGGAGAGTGAACTGCTGTACACAGCATGAAGAAGCATAACCGCTAATCCACACTGCACTTGTGCAGTTTTGTTCATCAGCTTCCCTTGAACCTTTGAAGCATAATAACTCCCATTTTTACGTCTCCTAGAAATGGCTGAACTGTGTTTTGAAATTCTATGGCTCATTTCATAGTCATTCTAAACAGCAATTACAATATTCTGTGAATAACATGACATAATGACCAATGAAAGTCTGTAATAATTACACCAGCCTGTTACAAGTGAATCACTCCAGTGGGAGCCTGGGAAATATCACGCCACCGGACAACCTTCCCTGGCCACCCCCATAAGACAGCTTTCCCTCTCAGCGCAGAGGGCGAGTCTAACTGTCTCTCTCAGGAAAAGATTATACCCGGCAATGTGAAAAAAAATGCCTTTTGATTGTACCTTTTGTTTTTAAACACTGATATCCTGAATGAGTTGTAAACTGTAAGCCTTCAAGCCACATTTTTCCTGTGGTAAATCATATCTAGTGTCCTGTGGGGTTTGCTTCTTGCTAATGAATCAGTTTGAACAACTGTTTTCCCCAGAGTTAGAGTTTGTTGCTGCCATGCTTTTCTTCTTAAGTTTTATTTTGTTCACTTGACAAATCTAAGATACTGGAACTTCATCCAGGTTTCCTACATAGGTGTCAGGGGCCCAGGCACTCAGACCATCTTCTGCTGTTAACCCAGGAGCATTAGCAGCGAGCTGGATAGGAAATAGAGCAGCCAGAACTTGAACCAGTACTCTGAAATAGGATGCCAATGTCAAAAGCAGCACTTTAACATATGGCCCCCACTGCCATGCTTTAAAAACATCTATTTTTCCATTATAGATGAGTTTTTGTGATGACTTAAGATTGGACAGTTTGAAATTCAGTATGTTTTGAATAATTTCCACCTCCAGAGTATTTGAAGAATTCTATTTCTGCCTTGGTTCTCTTGACCATTGTTTGAGAGCAGTGTAGGTTGGTGGGCGATACCTACTGCAGTTTCACCACTACAGGTTTGATCAATGCCTCCATTTTTTCCCTCTCCCTCCTACAATGCAACCTGAAACTTCCTCTTACCAATTCTGAGCAGATGCTAATGAAAAGGAGTTCTATGCAAACTACAATTGATGACCATTTTTGTTTTTTCCACTTGCAGATTCTGGGCAAGTGCAGATCATTGTCTCTTGCCTTGTCACCTTTTGGATAGCATTTTCATAATGGAAAGTAACCTACTAGCCTGGCACATAGAATGTGTTCAATAAATGTGCATTAATAATAGTAGCTTGAATAGCAGCCTAGCAGTTAACAGGACAATGAAGACACCTTTGTCCCTCATTGGAGTACTGGAGTCCTGTCGCCGGCTCTGGCTCCTGATTCCAGTTTCTTGCTAATGTAGACTCTAGGAGGTGGTGGTGGTGGCCCGACTAATTGGGTTCCTGCTACCCGTGTGGGACTTTGAGTCTTTGTTTCCTGGCTTTGGTTGGCCCAGTCTCACCAAATAGGTATTTGAGAAGCGAATTAGCAGATGGGGTTTCCCTCTATCTCTATCTCTATCTCTGTCTCTGTCTCTGTCTCTATCTCTGTCTCTGTCTCCCTATCCCTATCCCTATCCCTATCCCTATCCCTGTCCCTATCCTTATCCTTATCCCTATCCCCTTCCCTCCCAAAAATATTACAATTCTAATAAAAACAGTAGTCCTTGTTGTGGTTGTCATAGTGAAAAGTAAAATCAAGAAGAGAGGGATCAATCCCAAGATCTAAGTCAGGAAATGGGATGCCTTTGTGTGGCCAGAAGATAGGACAAGGAGGTGAGGGTGTTGCAAAGTAACTAGGAGGAAAGTACCTGAGAAGCAGAGGAGAGAAGGGGACACAAGAGGCTCAGAAGGGCTTTGGTTGGCTCGTGAGTTTCAGAGATTATCATCCATCATTTTTGCACTTTGAAATTCTTATTAGTCACTATTCACAATTTTTCTGAAGTCTTAAGTAAATTCAAACTGAAGAAGGTAATAATATCTTCCCATTGACATAAAGAGGAATAGAAATAATTATTTTCTTAATCTCAGCGCAGCGAATGCAATGTTATCTCGAAGATCAGATAGTACAGCTGAAAATTGTGTCTGGTCACCAAGTAGCTCCTTGCCCTCTGTGTTAATCTTTCGAACAAGTTCAACTCAAAGACTTTAGAAGTGCTAAAAAAGATTAATGACCTTAATATCTCTTAAGTTCGTTGAAGGTTAAAAGTACAAGCATTTAATTTCTGTAACTAAAATATATCGTAACATTTCATTCATTTAGACAACTCTTTGAAAAAGGAAGAAACATGCAGAATTGCATTGATGTATGTTTCTGTGTTGCTCCTGAATGGGAAAGTGATTTGTTACACGAAAAAAAGCTGGAAGATGCCTGAAAGGGGGTGGAGAGGAGGGAGGGACAGCAGCATAAGGAAAGGAAGTAGCCTATTTTGAAGTCATTGCGGTCAGCAGAGCACAGCTAGGAACTCTGAGACCTGGAAATTCACACAGTTTGCCTTTGTGGACACCTTTGCCTCTTCTTGACGTAGCCTGCAAGTGAAGACATCACCTCTCCTTAACCTGCTCCCTGGCTGCCTGCAGGGCTCCTTTCTCTGTGCCCCAGACTCTGGGTCAACCCTCCAGCACTGCTCCATCTCCAGCTTCTCAGATTCAAAAATTCCACTCTCATTGCAACACCTGCTTTCTCACATTTCTCACTTCCTCTTCCTGTCTCCACATAGAGACAGCTAGCTTTCCAGTTTCAGTTCGTCCTGCTTTCCACACCTTCTTTCCTGCCTGGTTAGTCTGTAGCTACCCCCATACCAGCATTCCCTCACCCCTTGCTCTCCCTTCCTACTCAGTTGATCCAGTTCTAGATGAACTCAGTCTCACTTCTTAGCTTGTGGCCACAGGATGCCCAGCTTCCCTCCTGTTCATTAAATCAAATAAGATAAAGGAACATAAAACAAACAAGATACGATGAAATAGAACAGAAAGAGTAAAGAACGGTATGGTAGTATTGCCTTTACTGCTCTCAGCTACAAAATGGTGGCTTCATTTGTGTCTTGATTCGGTTGGACTAAGGACCGTGCCTTCTTTCAGCTTGTGTTTGTGTCCCTTGGGGTAGCAGGTTCCACCCATGACCCCTTACAGAACCTCTTCTCCATTCCCACCTCTAATTTTCCACCAGTGACCTTGCCTCACTTTACACAGAGAAGAGAGATAGCAGAGGGGCCTTTTCCAATGCCTCTTCCTTTGCCCACTAGAGCTACCATATCCAGACACGTGATTATAGTTTTCCCTCTTCTAAGGACAAACCATCTCCCCTACTTCCTAGACTCTGCACAATTCAACTAAATGTTCTCATCTCTGACTTCTCCACAGGGCCATGATCTCTTTTCCTGTGTAATGTTGGCCTTTCTCTTTCTTGAGGACAATATGGCATCAGATCACCTCTGAACAAACTGTATTGCCATGAAAAGTGAACACATCAGGAGGGGTTTCTTTTACATGTGACCCCTGCTACATTCTAATAATAACAAACATTTGCGGGCCAGTTACTCTGTCACTGGCACTCTAGTAAGTGCCTTACATTCATGTTCTTATTTGACTCCATTAACTCTTTCTGGAAAATTCTGTTAGGCTTATTTTCAAAGGGGAAATGCTGATAAATAACCACAATAACCCCCTGGGTGGGAGAATGATGTAAGCTGTTGATAGCAGGTCAATACATGTACATTATAGCCAAAATATACTCAATAGTTATTAATATTTTAATCCATCATTGACTAAATCTGAAGGCTTAAAAGCAAACTTTAATACATGTTAAATGTTCATTTTAGTTGGTTTGGAGACAAATATATTACCAATTCTAATACTGTTGGTTCAGATCTATACTGGTATATTAAAATCCCCAAAATATTTAGAGGCCTTAAGCAGTATTTTGGAAGTTACACTTGCAAATCCTAATAGCTTTTTTTTTTTTTTTTGACAGAGTGGACAGTGAGAGAGAGAGAGAGAGAGAAAGGTCTTCCTTTGCTGTTGGTTCACCCTCCAATGGCCACCGTGGCCGGCGCACCACGCTGATCCAAAGGCAGGAGCCAGGTGCTTCTCTTGGTCTCCCATGGGGTGCAGGGCCCAAGGACCTGCGCCATCCTCCACTGCCTTCCCGGGCCATAGCAGAGAGCTGACCTGGAAGAGGGGCAACCGGGACAGAATCCGGCGCCCCGACTGGGACTAGAATCTGGTGTGCCGGTGCCGCTAGGTGGAGAATTAGCCTGTTGAGCCGCGGCCCCGGCCCTAATAGCTTTTAATAGAGAAGTTTCCTGTTTCTCTGGCTACTGTGGGCCAGGGTCCTTCATCTTAACAGTGTTTTTTTGATGTATAACCTGCAAGTCTAAAGGTTATGTGAAAATTATTTTTTTCTTATTCACCTGAAGTGTTCTTTTTGGTACAGAAGGGGGACACTGAACAATATCCAAGGTTCTCTTGTTCTAGTAAGACTGAAAAATTCTTAAAATAACCAGTCTATATTTAGACATATTATGGAAATAATTGCATCTCTCTTCACCAAATTCATAAGTGAAATCCTAACCTCCAGGGTCTCAGAACGTGGCATTACTTAGAAATAGGATCGTTACAGATCTAATTGGTTAAAATGAGGGTTAACTGGAGTAGGTTGGGCCATTCATCCTGTATGACTGCTGTCTTCATAAAAAGTGGAAACGATGACACCTGCGGGGAGAATGCCACGGGAAGATGAGGGCAGCACAAGTAAAGGGGGCCTGGAGATTGCAGAAAACCCCCAGGAGTTGGGGCAGACCTCTGTCCCGCCCTCAGAGGAACCAGTCATTCCAACACCTTGGTCTTGGGCTTCTGACTCCAGGATCCTGAGGCCACATTTTATATCAATTAAGCCACCCACTCTGTGGTGCTTTGTTATAGCAGCCCTAGAAAGCTCTTAATACCTCTCTTCAAAGGAACAATGCTCTCCCAGAACACGTAGGTCCCTAGTCTGGGACCTAGGGGGAGGTTGGCTTCTAAATGGTGGAGTATAGAAAGTTGTCACATTTTCTTCCTAGTGTTCTTTTCCTATTCTTCTTTCATCTTTCTTTTTAACACACAGAATTTTCAGCCTCTTTCAAATTACTCACTTATCTGCAGTTCTTAGACAGCTTTTTTAGAAGAAATACTTGTTCTACTTTCTGATTGTTCCTCATGGTGGCTTTTCCATGTCCTGTTTATTAAGCTGCATTATGAGTTCATTGTCCATAGGTTGATATTGTTCTTCAAGAATCCAGTTTTCTCC
Source organism: Oryctolagus cuniculus (assembly GCF_964237555.1). Classification (NCBI taxonomy): domain Eukaryota; kingdom Metazoa; phylum Chordata; class Mammalia; order Lagomorpha; family Leporidae; genus Oryctolagus; species Oryctolagus cuniculus. The sequence continues at coordinate 20,805,166 of NC_091439.1, forward strand.
CAGATCCTATCCTGATTTTGAGTTTCTTTTTCATTGATGGCATCGTTATCAATCAGTTTTCTATCACTGCATATACTTCAAAAGGTTCATGGAAAAGTAAAAGTAAAAAGATGTTTATTTTGATGCAAAACTTCTTAATCCAGGCATACTTTGTCTCATAATATGTATTTCCTACAAAATTTTTGAAGTACCTTGTATAATGAAGTACCCTTAGCTGGGTGATTTTTCAGAAAAGAGTTGTTTTTTAGCTTACAGTTTGAAAGGCTGAAAGTCCAGACAGCCTGGTCAAGCGATGGAGAGGATTCCCCTGGCTGGCCTCATATTGGAAGTGCTTACAGGAAAGGGGAGAGACCAGGCCCACTGTTTTATGAAACTTTATGTCTAGGATTACCCAGTGCCCCACATTCCTGTCCATTCCTGAGGGCGGGGCCCAGTGGCCCAACCACCTTGCACTATGCCCCACCTCTTAAAGGACCCACCACCTCCTCACATTACCACACTAGAGATGAAACTACCCATACACGGACACTTGGGTGACAAATCACATCCAAGCCACAGTAGCATGCAAGGGTTTCTTGTCCTTTTTATCAAGCTTGTCCTTAGTCATTTTTGGTGTCTGCTTTGCTTTTTATAGCCAGCACTTCCAGGATTTTTCAATAGAGGGAGAATGCTCCCATATCACCTCTCGCAGCTAAATTACCCAGAGTTTCAATTTCATAGACTCTCAAGAACATTTCTGCACTAATAATAATAATTGTAAAATGATCACGTATCTGTCATTCTATAGTCACTTAAACATGTCTTTCTCCTATCACCTATTAAACCTAACATGACAGAACCTTGTTGGCTTTTCTACTGGACCAAAATGTGCATTTTTGGATACAAATAACCCCAGAAAATTGTAAAAGGAATTCCTCAAAGTGATCCTACAAAAATTCATGCCTCCTCAATTTTGTTCAAGTGTAAACTTTACAAGAGCAATAAAGAATAACTTTAGTAGTGCCAGATGCTTTGAAACATTCATCATAGAATCCCAATTCAAAAGTTCTAAGAACAAATAGAATTATAACTGCCCTTTATTTGTCCTATCAAGTGACAGAAATGTTATAATCATTATCTCAATTTGATCTTCACAAACTGCCTTTGGGTGTTTATCTTCTTCGATGTAAGAGGACTTCAAGACTCAGAGAGGTTAATTAAGGTCTTTGACCTACTTATTACAGACCCTGGGATTCATTTGCTAACCCTGCCCTTCCAGGTTCCTGGGATTTTTGTTTTCCAGGTTACCACGTCATTTTTCATTAACTAAATACTTTAGCCTTTCAGTTGTAAATACATCAGTGTGATGAGGAATATAATCCATCTATTTCTGGTAAAAATGCTTCATTTATTCTCAGAAACCATTTTAGGTAAAAGGATTTCATCTTATTTTATCATGAAATGAAAACCAATGTGTTCCTATTCCATCATTACTAAGATACATCAAATATCATAAAACATTCTAATTTAATGTAATTGGTATGGATCTTAGCCATGACAAATGTTAGCCTTTATCTTGAATGAATACATTGAAGTTTTTCAAAGATGAAGCATAATTAGTAATAATATTGTCTTTATTAAAGTTCTTGTAGGTTTTAGGAAGTGATAGACACATTTGTAACTCACTGCTATAATGAATGTTGTAAGAATCTAGCAAAGATTATAAATTATTCTGACAAAGTCTTATGCTGCAGGAACTTCAGTCTGTAATTGGACAGTGATATCTGCTACTGAATGGCACAGGACTGTGTTCACTGTTGGCTTCAGGTTGTCTTTGGCTGCATGCAGCAAGTTGGAGAGATACCAATATGAAAAACAAAAATTTGAATGGACAAACTTTCATAAGGACTTTGCTTATGGGTATAAAAAAGAGGCTCAAAGTTTTAGCAAAGGACCTAAAGTGAGAGAAGGGAAAACAGACAAAAAAGTGCTGTTGCGGCCAAATGGAGGGACTGTATGAGGTTTAGGGTATGAGCCTTGTTAGGTCCTTAACTGTGAAACCGACCAGAGATGGAACAAGTACCTCATGGCCAACTTTTAGGCTGAAGGTGCTGTGTCCATTAGTAATGCCGGTAGCCATGACATTCTCATTCTAAGTGAGAATAGGAAGCAGTGGTAATAGTGAGGCATCACCAGGTTTTACAGACAGAGCATCAGTATCAATGAGGGAGTCAAGATTGTGACAAACAGCAGAGGATGACTATGGCAGCCCAGCTGTGAGCACTGTGTGCCTAATCACACCAGAATGAGGCTGGGGTATCCTGTGGTTACATATTTTCTTACACCACTTTATTCCGTCCTTCCAACTGATGTCTTGCTCTCAACGTGTCTATGGCTTCCTAAGATAAACCTTTCCCAGGAGAGCCGTCAATCCTTCAGGAAGCATAGTAGGGCACCTCAACCAGAAAGGTGTAAATCCTCGGACAAGCACAGTTTCAGCCTGAGCAGGGAACCACACGTGTATATTTAATCTGTATTCCCCTATTATTTACTTTCCATACGTTTCTAGACTCTTTCTGTTAGCAAGGTCATATTTACATACACCCAGAATAGAAACTAAAGAACTCAGCAATCCTGGCCTAGGTCATAGTAATGGGTGGGTCATAGAAATCATCTGATTTATGACCCAGCAGAGAGGGAGCAAGTGCTGTGGCATAGTAGGTGAAGCCTCCACCTGTGGTGCCAGCATCCCATATAGGTGCAGGTTCATGTCCTGCACAGCTCTAGCTGTTGGAGCTATTTGGGGAGTGAACCAGCAGATGGAAGATCTCTCTCTCTCTCTCTCTCTCTCTCTGTAGCTCCCTCTGTCACTGTAACTCTACCTCTCAATAAATAAATAAAACTTTAAAAAAAATGGAAATCCGCGCATGACATGGCCAAAAATTTTTCCCATGAAATTGAGATTTTAAAGATGTCACAATGAAATATTAGAAATGAAAAATTTAATAGGTCAAATAACAAATGTGGTGGAAAGCCTTAACAACAGATTTATGAGGCAGAAGAAAGCATATTGAAGCTAGAAGACAAGTCTTGGATAGATTACTGCACACTTACAGGCTACCTAAATTCATCAAGACATAGAAAGCATAAACAGATTGATAACCAAGACAGAGATCGCATCAGTAATAAAGACCCTTCCAATGAAGAAAATCCCAGGAACTGCTCAATTAGATATTTAAAGACAAACTAATTAAACTTCTTCTCAAACTATTCAAAACAATTGAAAGGATAGGAATCCTCCCAAACTCCTTCTATGAAGCCTGCATCACCTTACTTCCTAAACCAGAAAAGGATAAAAGAGAGAAATTGAACTGTAGACCAATATCCCTGATGAACATAGATGCAAAAATCCACAACATAATATTAGCTAATCAAACCCAAGAACACATCAGAATGATCATTTACCTGGACCAAAGGGGTATCCCTGGTATACAGGGATGCTTCAAAATTCACAAATCAATAAATGTGATATATAACATCAATAAAATGAAGAACAAAAAATGTATGATTCTTTCAACAGATGCAGAGAAAAAATGTGATAGAATACAAATTCCTTTCATGAGGAAAACCTTAATTAAATTGAATAGAGAAGAAAAATTCCTCAACACGATAAAGGCAATTTTTGACAAATCCACATTCAGCATCTTATTGAATGAGGGAAAGTTGGAACTATTCCCACTGAGATCCAGAACCAGATAAGAATGCCCACATTCACCCTTGCTATTCAATATTATCTTGGATGTGTTAGAGCCATTGGATAAGAAAAAGAAATCAAAGTTATACAAATTGGAAGAAGGAAATCAAATTATCCCTCTGTGTAGGTGACATGATTCTACACATAGAGGATCAAAGACTCCACTAAAAGACTACTGGGGCTCATAAAAGAGTTTGATAAAGTGGCAGGATATAAAATTAATACAAATCAATAGCCTTTGCATACACAGACATTGGCATGGCTGAGAAAGAACTTCTAAGAACAATCCCGTTCACAATAGCTACAAAAAAAAATCAAACACTTTGGAATAAATTTAACCAAGGATGTCAAAGTTCTCTAGAAGAAAATTATAAAACATTAAATAAATAAAAGAAGAAACAAAAAATGGACAAATCTTCCATGTTCATGGATTGGAAGAATCAATATAATCAAAATGTCTATATTGTCAAAAGTAATTTTATTGATTCAAAGTGATCCCAATCAAAATGCCAACATTTTTCTCAGATCTAGAAAAAAATGATAAAATTAATATGGAAACACAAGAGACTTTGAATAGCTAAAGTCATCTTATGTCGCTCCCCCTCTTCGTGGAGGAGCAACACAGGACCCTGCGCTGTTCTTTTGTCTGCTCGGACCTCCCCGGGTTTGCTGCTGGTTCTTCCCGGGTTGGCTACTATCCCTTCCACCTCCGTGGAAGGGCAGTTCCCCCTGGCCGCATTCCCCACTTCCGCAGGGGAGCGGCACACCGCCGGCCGGCTTTTCTCGGGGTCTGCACGGGTTCCCTTAGATGTTCCCCATAGATGTTTCTGGTGCATGCCGTCTCTCTCCTCCTTTATAGTCCTCCTCCGCCAATCCTAACTCGGCTGCCCACACGCCGAGTACGCTGCTCTCCTCCAATCAGGAGCAAGTCCTACAGTTAATTGGTTGAACTGGAGGCAGCTGCGCGGAAGCTGTTTACTTCTCTCCCAGCACCATATTGTGGGAGAGCAGATGCATAGAATAAGTCTTAATTCCAGTAACTCAGTCCAGTCCGGATTGCTCCCCACAATCTTATACAAAAAACAAAGCCAGAAGCAATACAATATCAGATTTCAAAACATACTACAGGTCAGTCTAATCAAAAGAACCTGTTACTGGTACAAAATAGATAGAAAGACCAATGCAACAGAATAGAAATCCCAGAAATCATCCCACGCATCTACAACCAACTTATCTTTGACAATGGAGTTCAAATAAATCCCTGGAGCAAGGACAGTCTCTCCAACGAATGGTGCTGGGAAAACTGGATCTCCATGTGCAGAAGTATGAAATGACCCCACCCTACACCTTACACAAAAATCCACTCAAAATTGATCAAAGACCTAAATCTACTACCTGATATTATCAAATTACTAGAGAACATTGGGGAAACCCTACAAGACATTGACCTAGGCAAAGACATCTTGGAAAAGACCCCAGAAACAGAGGTAATCAAAACCAAAATTGACGAGGAATTACATCAAGCTACGAAGCTTCTACACTATAAAGGAAATGCTCAGCAACATGACAAGGCAACTGGCAGAATGGAAGAAAATATTTGCAAACTATGCAACTGATAAAGGGTTAATAGCAAAAACTATAAAGATCTCATAAAATTCAACAACAACAAAACAAACAAATCAGTTAAGAAATGGGCCAAGGACCTAAATAGACATTTTTTGAGAGAGGAAATTCAAACGGCCAACAGAAACATGAAAAAAAATGATGAGGATCACTAGCCATCAGGGAAATGCAAATCAAAACCACAATGAGGTTTTACTTCACTCCACTTAAAATGGCTTTCATACAGAAACCAACAAACAGCAAATGCTAGTAAGGATGTGGGGAGAAAGGTACCCTAATTCATTCTTTTTGGGATGTGAACTGGTACAGCCACAGTGGAAGACACCTCAGAAATCTGAATATAGACCTACCATATGACCCAGCAATCCCACTCCTGGGAATTTGCTCAAATGAAAAGAAATCAGCATATGAAACAGTGATCTGTACCCCCATGTTTATTGCAGCTCAATTCACAATAGCTAAGATATGGAATCAACCCAGATGTCCATCAACTGAAGGCTGGATAGGGAAATTATGGTATATACACAAAATGGAATACTACACAGTGGTAAAAAATGAATTCCTGTCTTTTGCAACAAAATGGATGTAACTGGAAGCCATTATACTTGGTGAAATAAGCCAGTCTCAAAAAGACAGATACCTACCACATTCTCCCTGATCTGTGGTATCTAATAGAGTACCTAAAAGGTAATCTATAGGAGTGAAATTGACACTTTAAGAAGCAATGATTTTGAATAGCCCTTGTCTCTTCTGTTGTTTAACAGTGTTTTTCTTTTTCAGCCTATGTGTTGAACTCTTTACTTAGTGTAGGATTAATCTTATGAGTATAAAGATAGCTGCAAATAGATCTTTGTGAAAAATAAGAATGGAAATAGGAGAGGAAGAGGAAGAAAGTTGTGAGTGTGGGGGATGGAGGATAGGGCAGAAAGTATCACTATGTTCGCGAATCTGTATATATGAAATACATGAAGTTTGTATACCTTAAATAAAATTTGTGTAAAAGAACACATCTACAAGCTGAAGGCCAACCAGGCTTGCAAGAAGCTCTTGGCTGACCAGCCTAGGCCCAAAGGTTTAAGACAAGGAAGCATGCAAGTGCTGTGAATAGCACCTTCAGGCCAAGAAGGAGACCATTATGACTCTGTCCAAGGAGGAAGAAACTGAGCAATAAAGCTCCCCTCTCGTCTGTGTGTTGTGGCCTCTGTTGCTTACAGTAAATGAGTCATTGAGATAAAAAAAAAAAAAGTCTATCATCCAAAAACAATGAGGCTAATAAGCTGTACTCAACATTTCATCCACTTCTTTGCAAGGGTCTCCTAGCAAGAACTGACAATTTTGGATTGACCAACTTTTGTCTTTTTCTAATTATTTACCAGAGTGTTGTTTCACTTCTTTTTTCCTATTTCCAAGAAAACCAGAAGTGTGACGCTGTAATAGAAGAAACTGGAATGATTAAGCCAATGAACTGTTCTATTATTTTTAGTGTGATAAGGTCACAATTGAACTCAAACATATTTCCTGTTATTTTTAATTTTACATGGATGGAATTTGTTGACAATTTCCTTTACTTGTACTCTAGTGCTGACCAGAAGATGCCGCCCATTGTAATGATGGTCAGTAATGGTAATTACCCTCTTGGAAGGGTGGGCTGTGGGGACAGGCATTTGGTGCATGGTTAAAATGCCGCTGAGCAACACCCACATCCCACATTAGAGTGCCTGGGCTTGAGTCCTGGCTGCATTTCCTGTTCCAGTTTCCAGCTAATGCGTGCCCTGGATGGCAGCAGCGGGTGATGCCTCCAGTGGTTAGAACCACTCATGTGGGAGACATGGATACAGTACCGGGCTTCAGGCTTCAGCCTGGCCCAGCCCAAGCAATTGCAGGCATTTGGAGAGTGAACGAGTGAGGAAAGCTCACTTGTGTCTGCTCTCTTTCTCTCTGGTTTAAATAAATAGAAATAAATACATTTTTTTTAAAGAATGAGCTACATTTTTCAGAAACAAGTGAATACTAAGTTTTAAATAGTTTTGAAGAGATATTATGAATAAACTTTCTGTACCTTTAACAATTTCTTCTTAAAGGTGTGGTGAGTAATGAATTCTAAATCATTTCCTGGAACAAACATAGATAAATTCTTGATATAAAAAGAAATAACCTCTAAAATCATTGTGTCTTCTCCTTATGGTTTTTCTGTAGACGGATTTTCCTTTTAACTTATTTTTTAAATAAATTATAACTTTGATTTTCCATTATTTAGCAATTGGAAAATCAAGTATAACAAAATCAATTAATGGCACAGTAATGTATTTCTATCCTGTCTATATTAAAATCTGCTCCTTTTCTATTTCTCTAAGTTGCTTTGACATACTCTTTAAATGCGACTTCATTCACAGGTGACCCCTAGAGCTAAAACGTGCACTGATGTATGCTCTTTCTTAGTCTGTTAAACACAGTTACCAAAAAAAACTTTCTGAATTTTTTGTCAACATAAGTCAATTCAATGTCAGAAAAATAAAATGTTTAGAAACACAATGCAGGAGAGTTGAGAGAATATGAACTTAGATGTTATCCCAACACACATGAGAGAAATCTGTTTTTGATACTTTCTTCTGGTATCTCCCAAAAATCACCTTTTTACACAAAGCTGCGAGAATTTATATTCTAGCAATGCAATCTCTGTAATAGGTTGTTTCGTTTTTACAAGGAGTTCATAAAGCTACCTAACAAAAGATGTTAGAATTCTCCCCGTGCAACCCATCCCTCTCTTTACCCTTTTGAAGGCTGCAAGTTCGAATTTGCCCTTGAACTTAAGGCCACTCTATAAAAGCACCTGGGCCAGAAGCAGAAGGTTCTCCCCAGTTATTTCTAATCATTGAGATGCCATGTCTACCAGAGGTCAGGTTAATCACATATATCATCCTAACAATAAAGAGTTTATCATGATAATTACACATCAAATCAAACTGGAATGGCCTTGGAAAAATTGTTTAACACCTCAAAACTTCAATTTCCTTCTTTCCAAAATGAGCATAATATCATGTGGAGAATTAAAGAGAATAATGCATGAAAAGAGCTGACCGCAACACATAGTAGGCACTCAATTTTTACATAGTTTTTTTTTTTTTTATCATAATTAGTGTACCTGAGAAGATTTTTTTATCTGTCTTGTGTGCAATGCCTACACTATTTTCAATTTTCAGGCCAAAGCTATATTGGCTGCTGCACTTATTTGTCCCCAGTAGTTCAGTAAGGTGAACATTCAGAGAATGGAAAGCAATGTCCTTGAGAGATCAGCTTTCACACTGTGGAATTTAATTTTAGTGACCTTTTCAAACCTTGCCAATTAGTATTCCTTTTTACAATTTTGTATCTAATTTTCATGTTGTCCATGTAAAATACTGAATTTCAAAAGCTTCTAGAAAATCACATTGAGATGATCAGAGTGACTGCGGGAAAGGGACTGAATGGACACTAGTGAAAATTTTGAAACATACAGCAAGATTTTTTTTTCAAATTGAATTTTCAAACTTTCTAGATATTTTCCTATAACTATTATCATGTTAATGAAGTGAACTTTTTTTTTTAGATTTTTTCCCCTGTTTTTTTTTTAACTTTTATTTAATGAATATAAATTTCCAAAGTACGGCTTATGGATTACAATGGCTTCCCCCCCATATCGTCTCTCCCACCCGCATCCCTCCCCTTTCCCACTCCCTCTCCCCTTCCATTCACATGAGGATTCATTTTCGATTCTCTTTATATACAGAAGATCAGTTTAGCATACATTAAGTAAAGATTTCAACAGTTTGCTCCCACACAAACATAAAGTGAAAAATAATAGATGATTTTTTAAATGATGATGAAATCAGATCAGACCTATTGTCATGTTTAATCCCAGTGAGAGTCAAGTTGGGAATTGATAATTTCTTCTTCTTTTTTTTTTTTACATAAGATCAGTTTAGTATACATTAAGTAGAGATTTCAACAGTTTGCACCCCCATGGAAACACAAAGTGAAATATACTGTTTGAGTACTCATTATAGCATTAAGTCTCAATGTACAGCACATTAAGGACAGAGATCCTACATGAGGAGTAAGTGCACAGTGACTCCTGTTGTTGACTTTACAAATTGACACTCCTGTTTATGGCATCAGTAATCTCCCTATGCACCAGACAGAAAAGCGGTCTGCACCCTAATGTTTATTGCAGCTCAATTCACAATAGCTAAGACCTGGAACCAACCTAAATGCCCATCAACGGTAGACTGGATAAAGAAATTATGGGATATGTACTCTTTAGAATACTATACCGCAGTAAGAAACAACGAAATCCAGTCATTTGCAACAAAATGGAGGAATCTGGAACACATCATGCTGAGTGAAATAAGCCAGTCCCAAAGGGACAAATACCATATGTTCTCCCTGATTGGTGACAACTGACTGAACACCAAAAAGGAAACCTCCTGAAGTGAAATGGACACTATGGGAAACGGTGACTTGATCAGCATAGCCCTGACTGTTAATGAACAACTTAATACATTATCCCTCTTAGTAGTTTTTTTGTCTGTTCTACTTAATATGACTGGTTTAATTCTGTAATTAATACACAGTTATTCTTAAGTGTTGAAATTTAACTGAAATGTGATCCCTGTTAAACATAAGAGTAGGAATAAGAGAGGGAAGAGATGTATAATTTGGGACATGCTCAAGCTGACTTGCCCCAAATGGTAGAGTTAGAAACATACCAGGGGATTCCAATTTAATCCCTTCAAGGTGGCATGTACCAATGCCATCTCACCAGTCCAAGTGATCAATTTCAGTTCACAATTGATCATAATGAAAGGACTAAGAGTCAAAGGGATCACATAAACAAGTCTAGTACCTGCTAATACTAACTGATAGAATAAATAAAGGGAAGAGTGATCCAACATGGGAAGCGAGATACTCAGCAGACTCATAGAATGGTGGATGTCCTAAACAGCACTCTGGCCTCAGAATCAGCCCTAAAGGCACTCGGATCTGGCTGAAAAGCCCATGAGAGTATTTCAGGCATGGAAAGCCAAGACACTCTGGCAAGAAAAAAAAAAAAAAAAAAAAAACCTAAATGAAAGATCTCTGTGAGTGAGATCCCAGTGGAAAGAACAGGTCTTCAAAGAAGGAGGTACCTTTCTCTGAAGGGAGGAGAGAACCTCCACTTTGAATATGACCTTGTCTAAACAAGATAAGAGTCGGTGAACTCAAAAGGCTTCCATAGCCTTGGAAACTCATGACTGGTGCATAGGAAGTGAACTTTTAAATAATGAGTTTACCTTATACTATAAAAGTAAATAAATTTTAATAAAAATGGCAATTAAACTATTTTGATGCTTGAGATAATTAGCATATTAATTGTGATTATTATATTCAAGTCTTTGGCCTGGCATCATTCATGCTACAAAATCTTTAATTCAACAAACCTCATAATTACAATAAGCCACAATAATTACCAGTTTTAGTAAGGATGTGTGATACAAAACTTGGGTCCTTAGCAATGCCGTATCAATATCCAAGCTCTGCAAGGGTTGACTCAGGTCAGTTTCAAGAACACTGAACCAACTGACTTCAATGGTTTTGAAAATAGGATCCAGACAACCGAGTTCAATTTACCCTTCACCCCAATTGGAACCACATGATTGACCACAAGTTCATCTCATTAGCAAAGTAACTCACCATTGAAATCCCATCATTCACTCAGGCCCTCTTAATTAACCCAAGCCCCTCTTCAACCTCAACCTTCTTTATTTTTCTCTATCACTTTATTTCATATTGTGTTAGCTCTTGACCAATTTCTTTGGTCTCCATTTCTCTGTTTCTCCCTCTCTCACTCTCACTCTCTTTTTAAATATTTATTTATTTATTTGAAAGGCAGAGTTACAAAGAGGCAGAGTGTGAGATTTCCCATCCATTGGTTCACTTCCTAAATGACCACAATGGCTGGAGCTGAGCTGAACCAAAGCCAGGATCCAAGAGCTTCTTCTGGGTCTCCCACATGGATGCAGGGTCCCAAGGACTTCCGCTGCTTTCCCAGGCCATAGAAGAGAGCTAGATAGAACGTGGAGCAGCTGGGACTCAAACCAGTGCCCATGAGGGATGTTGGCACTGCAGGCCGCGGCTTTAACCACTACACCAGAGAGCCAGCCCCAAACATAACCACTGTTGCCTTGGCTGAGAAACAAACCCAGGCCTCCCACATGGCAGGTGAGAATTCTACTACTGAACCACCAATGCCTGGTTCCATTTCTCTCGCATCCTATTTCCTTCCAAATAAATTAGCATTTCCTGCTTCACCATTAGATTTTATATAGGTGACTATACAGCAGGACTCAGAGGTTGGAGTATTCATAACCCTGACTGTTCTCATAGTGACTAAAGCATGTGTATGGTATTTGAGGATGAATGGTCCTTCTATTTACAGAGGCATCTTAGAGAAGATCAGATAGCAATATCAGCACCCAATGGCTGTTTGAGAATGTTATGGTGGAAATAAAAGTATCTCTCTAGTCATGGATCCAAGTTCCCATCTGACTTGGCAGTTGAGTATTTTATTTTTCTGTTCTTGAATTTTCTAGTTTGTAAAGAAACTACACAATATGGTGTCTTTCACTTTAAAATACTATGCTCAAAGTTTATAATCTATAGATCTGCTATAAATCAAATGATTTAATGTTTTAAATATTATTCAAGCCCTGTTAAATTTCTAGGAGGTTTTATTTTTTTATTAATCCCTACTCTACCCATGTCAATTATGGGAAAGCTGTAGCTACACTGAATATATAATTTCATTATGCCTTTTTAGGGGCATATTTTTTCTACACAACCCAGAGCACATGGTACCCAGTCTAGATGCATATTTCTCAGAGTATATTTGTATTTTGTAGCAATTTAATACCCTTTTCAAACAACTGCACTCTAGCACAATAAAACACAGGTATTACAATGTTAATCTAAATTCTTAGAGCATGAAAACTCATTGTCTTTGTAAATAAGTCTACTTTTTGTGGAGTTAGTAGTCCATTAAAGCAGAAAAGTACACATCAAGCCTATGGGTGGTTAATTATGGTCAATAATTAACCAGTCATACTTGTCAATGTTCTTCAAGCAATAGGTTGACGAGTACCAGCCAATATGCAAAATAGAGGGTTAAATTTAATCTCCTATGAAACATGTAAAACCAAATGCCAGCCAGCACCACGGCTCAATAGGCTAATCCTCCGCCTTGCTGTGCTGGCACACCGGGTTCTAGTCCCAGTCGGGGCACCGGATTCTGTCCCAGTTGCCCCTCTTCCAGGCCAGCTCTCTGCTGGGCCAGGGAGCGCAGTGGAGGATGGCCCAAGTGCTTGGGCCCTGCACCCCATGGGAGACCAGGAGAAGCACCTGGCTCCTGCCTTCGGATCAGTGCGGTGCACCGGCTGCATGGCGCCGGCCGTGGTGGCCATTGGAGGGTGAACCAACGACAAAAGGAAGACCTTTCTCTCTGTCTCTCTCTCTCACTATCCACTCTGCCTGTCAAAAAAAAAAAAAAAAAAATGCCTCCCAATAAGATCTGTAGTCAACAATACTGGAAAATCATATTTGATGTTCAGATGCAATAAGATCCTTGTTTAGATAAGAAGATGATTAGCATCCCAAAAGGAAAATATGTACTTAAAATGATACTTGTTTTTTGTTGGGAGTTGTGAGATCTCGTGGTTCTTAGCTGAGATTTGGAATTTGTAGTTACATCCTTACCTATGAGTCTGTTTACTATACTGCCTGAACTTCAACATCATCTCCTACTGCAAGGAAACTGATTTGCAATAAGAAAGTGCGATTGCTTGATTTATAAGACTTGACCTTGGATTAATTTAAGGAAACATTTGATCTTTATCAGGTTCTCCTGAGCTATTTAGTGACCAGATAGCATGAAACAGTATGGTAAGGACTGAAAACTCTATTGGTAGAGCAACCAATAGAGTTTTTAAAAAATGGACTTTATTATTTGGTATACGTTCCTTAATGTAACATTGTGCTATAAAAAAAAGGAGTAATCAGATGAAAGGCAAAATATTTTTTTAAAGATTTTTATTTATTTGAAAGAGTTACAAAGAGAGGTAGAGACAGAGAGAGAGGTCTTCCATCTGCTGGTTCACTCCCCAGGTGGCCACAATGGCTGGAGCTGCGCCGATCTGAAGCCAAAGCCAGGAGCATCTTCCAGGTCTCCCGCATGGGTGCAGGGGCCCAAGGACTTGGCCCATCCTCTACTGCTATCCCAGGCCATAGCAGAGAGTTGGATCAGAAGAGGAGCAGCCGGGGCTAAAACCAGCACCCATATGAGATGCCGGTGTTTCAGGCCAGGGCGTTAACCCACTGTGCCACAGAGCCAGCCCCAAACTTCTCTCGTTTCTAAGATTAAGTTCAACACTCAGAAAAAACTACTGGGCCTGTATTACATGTACCTCGAGCACAGTGTAAGAAGGTGTTCATTATCTTATTCTTTCAAATATTTAATTTTTTAGCAGAGATAAATTCGACATCATGTGCTCCAAAGACAGAAGAATAAATAATAGCAAGGTCTCAGATAAACACAAAAGTTAAACACAAGCAAAGCTTTCTGAATAGGTAGAGGATTGCTGATGATTGTAGTCTGGCCATAGAGAATGGACAACTGTATCAATCAAAATGCAGTAAACCTCATTGTCCCTTTGAGAATCCTGTCTCTTGTTGATCTTTAATTTGAGATCCCAGCTTCTTTTAAGAAATTCACCTCCTGACCTCACATAGTAAGGGTAGTCCAGGGATTTGCATTGTGGTATAATGGGTAAAGCCATTGCCTACAACACCTGCATCTCATATAGACATCATGTCCAGGCTGCTGCACTTCCAATCCAACTCCCTGATAATGGCCTGGGAAAGGCAGCAGAAGATGGTCCAGGTGCTTGGGCCCTTGCTACCCACATGGCAGGCCTGGAAGAAGCTCCTGGCTCCTGGGTTCAACCTGACCCACCCCTGACCATTGCAACCATCTGGGGTATGAAACCAGCAGATGAAAGATATCTCTCTCTCTGTCTCTCTCTCTCCCCCTCTCTCTGTCTCTCTCTCTCTTCTCTCTCTCTCTCCCTCTCTGTAACTCTGACTTTAAATAAATAAGTAAATATTTTTTATGAAGAAAGTATTCCAGGTCACTCACGTAGGGAATCTGTCCTTGGAAGAAGATGAGGAGTTAAATATTCTCTGAAAATCAAGACTTAGACTTGAGAACTAAATACATAACAAAATAACATGTTGCTAAAATCCTTTAAGCGGAATTAAAATCCAAAATGACTTTCCTGGGCCATTGCAAAATGACACCTGAATGAATGGGTTTGCAAGTGCTAAATCCAAACCCACACGACAGCAACCATGAAGCTCAGTCTACCCAAACAGGCACTCTCTATTCTGATTTGCAAAATAGAACAAAACGAACTGGCTAGATCTTGTTTATTACAAATTGGAAACCACTTTGGCAGTTTCTAAAACATTAAAAAGAGAATTACCATCACTGTGGCACAGTAAGTTAAAGCCCCTGCCTGCAGCACTGGCATCCCGTATGGGTGCTGGTTCGAGTCCTTGCTGCTCCACTTCCAATCAAGCTCTTGCTATGGCCTGGGAAAGCAGTAGAAGATGGCCCAAGTCCCTGGGCCCCTGGACCTGCGTGGGAGATCTGGATGAAGCTCCTGGCTCCTGATTTCGGATTGGCTCAGTTCTGGCCGTTGCAGCCATTTGGGGAGTGAACCAATGGATGGAAGACCTCTCTCTCTGTCTCTACCTCTCTCTGTAACTCTCTTTCAAATAAATAAAAATAAATCCTTTCTAAAAAGAGACAGAATTAGCACATGATCTTGCAGTTTCATTTTAGGTATCCAAAAGGACTGAAAAACTCCTACGAGATATTGCACATTGGTATCGTAGCAGCAGGATGCACAATAGCCAAGAGGTACAAGCAACACTGGTGTCCACCAATGGATGAATGGATAATATGTGTCATGTGTAAACATATAAGTATTCACAGATTTCAAAAGATTTTTTAACAAAATGAAATTGTCTTCATTTCCATCTTCGTGAACTGTTTGATCTCATTATACACACACACACACACATTGGTATGTTATTCATAAACACACACACACACTCACACATTGATACATTATTCTTCCTTAAAAAGGCAAAATATCCTGTCACATGCCACAAAGAGCATGTTCTTTTTCCATGAGTGTTTCCACATACCTTCACATCACACACACTCTCATGGTATGTTATTCATCCTTTAAAAGAAAGAGTATCTTATCATATGCCACAAAGAGCAAACTCTATGATTACATTTATATAAAATATCTAGTCTAATTCATAGAAATAGAAGGTAAATGGCAGTTGCCAGAAAGTTGGAATAAAGAAGCAGTGGGGATTACAGTACACATAAAAGTGGTTAAATGGGCCGGTGCTTCGGCTCAATAGGCTAATCCTCTGCCTGCAGCACCAGCACTCTGGGTTCTAGTTCCGGTTGGGGCGCCGGATTCTGTCCCAGTTGCTCCTCTTCAGGTCTAGCTTTCTGTTGTGGCCCAGGAAGGCAGTAGAGGATAGCCCAAGTGCTTGGGCCCCTCCACCCGTATGGGAGACCAGGAGGAAGTACCCGGCTTCTGGCTTCGGATCGGCGCAGCGCCCCCCCATAGAGGCCATTTGGGGGGTGAACCATGGAAAGAAGACCTTTCTCTCTGTCTCTCTCTCACTGTCTAACTCTTCCTGTCAAAAAAAAAAAAAAGTGGTTAAATGGTAAATTTTATATTATGTGTTTCTACCCTGATTTAAAATTTAAATATATATGTAAATGCAAATAATTGCTCAAAATAATTGATTAAAGATGTGAATCTCCTTAGGGAAGACACCCTATTGACTTGCATTACCTAGGTGGCCCCAGGGGAGAACTAGCCTGAACAGAAGGCAGGTGGCATCTCTAAAAGGAAATTCCCAGTTCTGCCTACAATGTTGCTGACCCTATTTGGCCATCCCCTCAACAGTGATGGTTACTTTGGAAGCTGGGCTGAGTCTAGGGCTTTTCAGCTTAGAACCAGCAAGGTCTGGGGCTCTGATCTGGGAGTCCTATTTTTCATATTAAAAAAAAATAGAATACATACAGGCACAATCTACTTGGAGAATAGTTATTCTGCAGATCACTTATCCATGTGTGGATTGTAACCTTCTAAGGAAAACTTTGAAGAATAAGTAGAGACCAAGTGCCCTGAATATACTGCATCTTGTCCTTTCCTCCACTGTTTCCTTAAGAGATGCCTAGGAAACAGCCCTTGGACACTTGCCTCAGAGCCTGGGTTATGATTCCTGCTCCACTGTCTCTAGCAGTATGACTTAGATATATTAATTTTGCCTACCCCTATTTTCATTTTTTATAAATTGAGGATCATTTTTTCAGTATTAAAGTAAGAGAATGCCTCTGAAGCTCTTAACAGTAATCCAGACCAATTAAGAAAAAGTAATGTGGGAAGTAAGAAATTAATGGCTAATACCAGTGATGGCTTTCACATATCTACGTACACAACTAAGAAGACAAGAATCTAGCAGTACAGCAATATAACACTGAGTAGAAATCCAACAGTAGCCAATTCTAGGGTCAGGGCTTTCCACTGTGCCATAAAACTTGGTGTTCATCCACAACTGTGAGATCCCAAGGAAAAGCTTGATAAATGAGAACTCTCATAACTGATATTGTAACGAGGGAAATGTGAGACAGTTACTTATGCTCATCTGGTCATTTTTGTCATGGAAATGCAACAGTGATCAGGATGCAATTTCATCTTGTTGATGTGGCCTGGAAGAAGTATTTCCCACATGCTTTTTGGTAAGAAAGGATGCCAAATACTAGAAGTTATGAATAGCCTTAAACCTCTTTCTGGAAACTCAGTTTCTAAGATCTGAGTATCTGGAATCTCAGTTTATATGCCCTTCAAATTAGAGCATGGCAGATTGCGTTTCTATAGTGTTTCATTTCTTTGAAGGGAAAAAGAGCAAGAAAATCTGTCTACTTTGTGTGGCAAAATCAAGCCATGTGGATGAGGATAGGGATAGACAATTAGATGCTTTCACTGTTTTTTTTTCTCTACTAGAGAGAAGGTCAATTAGGTTATCGGTAGAAAGAACAAAGTTTATTGCTGCATGTCACAAGAATTTCCAAATGTATTGTTAGCACATATCTTGTGTGTTAGAAGTACTTGTTTCTATTTCTACAAAATAGAGCTCTAAATACTTCATGACGTCTTTTGTTTAAAGGATTTATTTATTTATTTGAAAGTCAGAGTTACAGAGAGGCAGAGGCAGAGAGAGAGAGAGAGAGAGAGAGAGAGTCTTCCATCTGCTGGTTCACTTCCCAAATGGCTGCAATGGCCAGAGCTGAGCTGATCCGAAGCCAGGAGCCAGGAGCTTCTTCTGAGTCTCCCACATGGGTGCATGGGCCCAAGGACTTGGGCCATCTTCTCCTGCTTTCCCAGGCCACACCAGAAAGCCAGATTGGAAGTGAAGCAGCTGAGACTCAAACCGGAGCCCGTATGGGATGCTGGCACTACAGGTTGGGGCTTTAACCCGCTGCGACACAGTGCCGGCCCCCAAACATCAATCATTTTTGATCCTCCATTATCACAGCAGTTTACTGTTTTTAAAGTCCCGATATAATCATTGAACTTTTCAAAGTGATGAATCCAACCTTCCAATCCTTTGGGTAATTTTGAAATTTTAGCTCTTTATGTATTGTCAGTTCAAAACCATGATTTGAACCAAAAATCATAGAAAATTAGACAAAGGGTGTTTTTGTGCTTTGTTCAATGTGGTAGGCAGAATAATGCCTCATGCCAAGATATCTATATTCCAAGCCCCCAAACTTGTGAATATGTTGTTACATGGCAAAGGAGAGTTAAGGTTCGGATGGTACTAATCAGCTAAACTTGAAGTGGGAAAATCAGGCTGTCCTCCCTAGATGGACCATAATCTCAAGGTCTTTAAATTGAAAGAGGGAGGTGTAAAGAGAAGAATCAGAGAGATGGTAGCATGCTCTTTGGCCCGATACAGCTGGCTATGAAAATGGATAAAGAGACTGCAAAGCAAGGACTGTGGGCAGACTCTAAAAGCTGCAAGAGACCAGGAAATAATTTCTCCTCTTGAGTCTCCACAGGGAGCCTTGTCCTGCCAATACTTCAATTTTAACCCAATGAGACCTACTTGGACTTCCAACATCCAGAAATTTAGGATAATAAATTTGTGTTGATCGAATCCACTCAGAATGTGGTAATTTCCCTCAATAACAACAAAAAACTGAAATGGATACCAAATATTTACCGAGTATCCTCTCCAATTCCAGGGAGGGGAGGTGGGGTCCATTGGTGGGGCAATTCTGAGAGTGGAATTCCTAAGAAAAGGCTGTGAGGGATGAAAAGAAATAGGAGGCTTTTCTTTGAGACACCATGTAAGTCTGAAATCTGGTGTCTTTAAAATTCTTTTCAGTTCTATTCATCTTTATATTGCTTTCAGGAATTGTTTTCCTCCTTCAGGAAATGCAGAAAAATAATTTTCATGCAGAAAAATAATTCTCTGGTAATGCTTGTTTTACAAAAGTAAATGTAATTGAAAATATAGAATAATTAGACATGGCCTCTTGTCCTTTAGCATATCTTAAACAAATTTAATTTATAGGTTATTTTAAGAACTATTGTAAGATATAATATATAAGATACTATGTATAAGCAGCCATGACAAATGGGAGAAAATACTTGCAAATTGTATACCTGATAAGGAGTTCATACTCAGAAAATATGAAGAACTCCTATAACTCAATAACAATAAAAGAATTGATCAAAAATAGGGATATTTGGTCCAGCACTGAGGGCATCCATATCCCATACTGGAGTGCCTGGTTTGATTGATTCCCAGCTCCAGTTCCTAACTCCAGCTTCCTGCCAATGAAGACCAGAGCAGGATGATTCCAGCAGATTGAGTTCCAGGCTCCTGTCTTCAATCCTGGTCCAACTCCTGCTGTCCCAGGCATTTAGTAGTAAACTAGAAGAAGGGAATGCTCTCTTTTTCTTTCTCTCTGCCTCTTAAATTAAAAAAAATTAAGTAAAGAACTTGCATAGACAATATACAAATGGCTAACAAACAAGAAAAGCTGCTGTCATCACGAATCATTAGGGAAATGTAAATCAAAACCACAGTGAGATATAACCTCTCATTCATTAGGTTGACAACAGTCTTAGTCCATATATGCTGCCAAAACAAAATGGCACAGATCGGAAATTCACAAAGAAATCTATTTCTTACATTTCTAGACGCTAGGGAGTCAAGATAAAAGTGCTGGCATTCCATGTCTGGTGAGGGCCCAGTCTCTGCTTCCATGATGGCCCCTTGTTGCTGTGCCCTCCAGTGAGGACAAATGCTGTGTCCTTACACAGCACAAGACAGACCAGCAAAGGGCCCTCAGCTAGTTCCCTCCAATCCTTTTATAAGGCACTAATCCATTTATGCGGATGGAGCGCTCATGACTTCATCATTTCCCAAGAGTCTTCACCTATTAATAGCACAACAATGGAGATCAAGTTTCTACATGAGTCTTGGAGAGGACACATTCAAACCATAGCTGCTATTATCAAACACACACACACACACACACACACACACTCCAGAAAATAACAAGTGTTGGTGAGGATGTGGAGAAATTAAAACATTTATACATTGCTGGTGGCAATATAAAATAACAAAGCCACAATGGGATAGTATGATGGTTCCTTAAAAATTAAATATAGAATTACTGGGAGTAAGCCTTTAGCCTAGTCATTAAGATGCTCATGTCCCACAATGTAGTACTTTGGTTCAACTTTAGCTCCAGTTCCCTACTCCAGCTTCCTGCCATTGCACACTCTGGGAGGCAGTGGTAATAGCTCAAGTAATTGGGTTCCTGTCACTCACATGGAAGAATCGGATTGCGTTCCCAACTCCTAGCTCCAGCCCTGTTCAAGCCCCAATCATTACAAGCATTTGGGGATTGAACCAGAAGATGGGAAACGTTTCTCTTTCCATCTCCCTCTGCCTTCCAGCAATGGCACTCCACGTATATCTCCAAAAGAACAAAAGCAGGGTCTCGAACAGATATTGCTATATTCCTAGCAGCGTTGGTTACAATTGACAAAAAGTGGAAGCAAAACTCAAGGATATATTGATGAATGAATAAACAAAATGTGGTAAATCCATATAATGGTAAATCCATATAACACTGAATAATGTTATTCAATATTAAAAAGGAAGGAAATCCTGACTCATGCTGCAACATGTATGAACCCTGAGGGTATTATGTTAAGTGAGATAAGTCACCAAAAGAAAAATTCAGTATGATTCCACATATATGAAGTGTCTAACGTAGTCAACTTCATACAAACAGAAAGTAGACTGCTAGTTGCCAGTTGCTCAATTTCCAGAGCCAGACCATGAATACAACTTGCTGTCAGTACAAGCTCAGGGAGGCAGCAATGATGCCTCTCACACACACACACACACACAAGCACACCCACAGGAGAGCCCTTTCACCCAGGATCATATTTTTCCGTAGCTATCACGTCTACTGTCATGATCAATTGTCTGATTAAGGACCAGATTTCTCAATCATAATTTGAGAATGCCTCAAAAATACATCGAAGTATCTTACCATGTGCGATGGCTTTTCATCTTCCACAAATGACTACAAAGCTATCTTGGATATGGTGTTGAAAGACATCAATGTCTCCTCCACTGTAAAACAGTAGACTTTCTTGTTTTTTTTTTTTCTTCCCATTAGTCTTTCCGTATCTTGTGCTCAATTCTGAAATACATCTGTCTCTTTGTTTGTGGTAGAAGTATACACCTAAATTTGATCTCTCCTGGCTCAGGGAAGGAATTAGGCTTTGTTTTTAGTTTGATACAAAAGGAAGTATTTAGAAATAATTATGCTTTGTTTTTCTCATCCTTCTTCAAAGACTAAGCATAAAATTAAGGGCATTCTAGCAGAGTAACTTGATTTGATAAAGTCACACTTGGTCTCTCTTGAAAATAGTTTGAGGTTCATTTCATTTTATTCAAAGACAACTGCTGATCCAAAAGAGAGTAAGTGCCATTTCTTGCCCTGGCTGGCGTTCACACACTCAACCTGGACACCTAAATGCTTCCTAGATGAATAAGGGCAGGAGAACTCAAGGAGGTATAACACACTTCATCATTTGTATCAAAATGTGTCAAGTCCTGTCTGTCAATGACAGTTTGTTTTGTTGTTTAAAACCAAACACTCAACTTTGGGAAAAACATTGGCTTTGCAGTACCTGCTTGAAGAATTGTCACTTTTGTTTTAACAGCCAGGTCACCTTGTTGGCATGTGTTTGGGAGAATTAATCTGTCTATTCTCAATATCTGCTTTTAAAAAAGAAATAGAATGGCAGGTATTGGTGGTATAGTGGTATGCATAGCTGCCTTCCAAGAAGAAACAGAAAAATGTCTCTAATTAAGAGATACAAGTGTAGCTCAATTGGATTGAAAAACTGTTTTAAGAACAATTGCCAGGGCTGGCACTGTGACATAGCAGGTAAAGCTGCTGCCTTCGGTGCTGGCATCCAATGTGGGAGCCAGTTCGAGTCCTAAGTGCTCCACTTGTGATCCAGCTCTCTGCTATGGCCTCAGAAAGCAGTAGAAGATGGCCCAAGTGTTTGGGCCCCTGCACCTATATGGGAGACCCAGAAGCTCCTGGATCCTGGCTTGGGGTCAGCCCAGCTCCAGTCATTTCAGCCATCTGGGGAGTGAACCAGTGGATGAGTATATGGAAGTCTCTCTCGATTTATTTATTTATTTATTTATTTGAAAGAGTTACACAGAGAGGGGAGAGAGAGAGAGAGAGAGAGAGAGAGAGAGGGAGAGGGAGAAGTCTTCCATCTGGTGGTTCACTCCCCCAAATGGCCACAACAGCTGGAGCTGCCAGGAGCTTCTTCCAGGTCTCCCACACGGGTGCAGGGGCCCAAGGACTTGGATCATCTTCTGCTGCCTTCCCAGGCCATAGCAGAGACATGGATCAGAAGTGGAATAGTTGGGACTCGAACTGGTGCCCGTATGGAATGCAGGCGGCCGCTTTATCCACTATGCCACAGCGCCAGTCTCTCTCTCCTTCTCCCTCTTACTCCCTCTCCCCCTCCCCCTCCCCCTCAGCCTCAGCCTCAGCCTCTCTGTAACTCTGCCTTTCAAATAAATAAATAAATCTTTTTTTTTTTAAAAAAAGAGAGAGAACAATTTTTCTGGGGCTGGTGTTATGGTGTAGCGGGAAAAGCTGCCTGCCACCTGCAACATCAGCATCGCATATGGGTGCCAGTTTGAGTCCCAGCTGCTCCACTTCTGATCTGGCTCCCTGCTAATGATCTGGGAAAAGCAGCAGAAGATGGCCCAATGTTTGGGTCCCTGCTACCCATATGGGAGACCTAGAAGAAGCTTATGTCTCCTGGACTCAACCTGCTTAGCCTTGGCTGTAGCAGCCTCTTGCAGAGTGATCCAGCAGATGAAATCTCTCTCTTTCTCTCCATCTCACCCTGCAATGCTGATTTTCAATTAAATAAATAAATCTTTAGAAAAAAAATGAAGAATAGAGGGTCAGGACCCAGGCTATTGAAAAACGACCTTGATCAGTCTCCTAAATCGTGGCTTCAGCCTAGCCCAGCCCTGGCCATCACAGCCATCTGGGAAGTGAATGAGCAGCTGGAGATTTTCTCTCTCTCTCTCTCTCTCTCTCTCTCTCTCTCTCTCTCTCCCCCTCCCTCCCTCCCTCCCTCTTTCTCTGTAACTCTATCTTTCAAGTAAATCTTTTTTCAAAAGAAAAAACACCAACTGTCCCAC
The DNA here is from genome assembly GCF_964237555.1 of Oryctolagus cuniculus. Classification (NCBI taxonomy): domain Eukaryota; kingdom Metazoa; phylum Chordata; class Mammalia; order Lagomorpha; family Leporidae; genus Oryctolagus; species Oryctolagus cuniculus. Next base: position 20,828,468 of record NC_091439.1, read on the forward strand.
ATATGCTAGATTATAATGCAAGTCTCAGTAAATTTAAAAATGTGACATCATAACATATGTTTTCTGATCACAATGGAATGAAGTTGGAAATTAACACTTAAGAAATTCTAGAAAATATGTAAACACATGGAAACTGAACAACATACTCCTTCCACAATGAACTGTGCATCATAGAAGAAATAAAAAATAGAGAAATAAAAAAATTCCTAGAAATGAATAAAGATAACAACACAACATATCAAAATTTATGGAATACAGCAGAAGTAATGATAAGAGGGAAATTTATAGCACTTAGTGCCCACATCAAGAAATTGGAAAGGCATGAAATAAATGATCAAAGTATCTCAAGGACCTAGAAAAACAGAGCAAATAAAACCCCAAATTTGTAGGAGGAAAGAAATAATAATAATTAGAGAAGAAATAAACAAAATTGAAACAAAAAATGATACAGAAGATCAGTGAAATGAAAAGCTGTTTAAAAAATAAATTAAACAATGTTGATACACCATTGGCCCAACTAACCAAAAACAGAAAGGGGAGAAGACCCAGATTAATAAAATCAGAGATGAAAAATGAGATGTTACAAGGGAAAATACAGAAATAAAAAAAATCTTCAGGAATTACTACAAACAGCAATATGCCAAAAAATTGGAAAATACAGAAGTGGATAGAGTTCCAGACACATACAACCTACAAAAATTGATTCATGAAAACATAGAAAATCTTGAGACCAATAACCAAGATGGAGATTGAATCAGTAATAAAGACACTCCCAATAAAAAAAAAGCCAAGACTGAACAGCTTCACTGCTGAATTCTACCAGGCTTTTAAAGAACTAATTCCAAGTCTTCTCAAACTATTCAAAACAACTTAAAGGGAGGGAATCATTCCAAACTCCTATTATGAGGCCAACATCACCTTAATTCAAAAACTAGAAAAAGATAAAGAAAGAAAACTGTAGACCAATAACCCTGATTAACACAGATGCAATAATACTCAAAAAAATATTAGCCTCTCAAATCCAACAGCACATCTGAAAGATCATTCAGCTGGAACAAGTGGGATTTATGCCTGGTATTCAGGAGTGGTTCAACATATGTAAATCAATAAATTTGATACATACATCACATTAATAAATTGAAGAATAAAACCATATGATTATTTCAGTAGATGCAGCAAAAGCATTTGACAAAATACAACATAATTTCTTCTTGAAAACCTTAAGCAAATTGTTTATAGAAAAAACATTCCTCAGTATGATCAAGGCAATATCAGAAAAACCCACAGCCAGCATCATATTGAATGGGGAAAAGTTGGAAGAATTCCCAATAAGATCTGGAACCATAAGAAGATGCCCACTTTCACTACTGTGATTCAATATACTTCCGGGAATTTTAGTCAGAGCCATTAGGCAAGCAAAATAAACCAAATGGATACAAATGGGAAAGGAAGAAGTCAAATTATCACTGTTTGCAGATGACATAATTCTATATATAGGGAAACAAAAAGACTCCACAGCAGGTGCCGTGGCTCAATAGGCTAATCCTCCGCCTGCAGCGCCGGCACCCCAGGTTCTAGTCACGGTCGGGGTGCCGGATTCTGTCCGGTTGCCCCCTCTTCCAGGCCAGCTCTCTGCTGTGGCCTGGGAGTGCAGTGAAGGATGGCCCAAGTCCTTGGGCCCTGCACCCCATGGGAGACCAGGAAAAGCACCTGGCTCCTGGCTTCAGATCAGCGCAGTGCACCAGCCAAAGCCACCAGCCACAGGGCACCAGCTGCGGTGGCCATTGGAGGGTGAACCAATGATAAGGGAAGACCTTTCTCTCTGTCTCTCTCTCTCACTGTCCACTCTGCCTGTCAAAAAATAAATAAATAAATAAAAATTAAAAAAATAAATTATAAAAAAAGACTCCACTAAGAGACCACTGGAACTAATAAGAGAGTTCAGTAAAGTTGCAGGATATAAAATCAACACACAAAAATCAATAACCTTTGTATACACAAAGGCATGGCTGAGATAACTACAAAAAATTTAAATACCTTGAAATAAATTTAACCAAGAAAGTAAAAGGTCTCTACAATGAAAATTACAAAATATTAAAGAAAGAAATAGAAGATACAAAAAATGGAAATATCTTCCACATTCACAGATTGGAAGAATTAATATCAAAATGTCCATACTACCAAAAATATTTACAGATTCAGTGTGATCCCAATCAAAATACCAAGGACTTTCACTCTTTTTTTTTAACAGTTATTTATTTATTTGAAAGATAGAACCACTATATTCCAAAGCTGTACCTATGAAATTTTATTTATTAAATAAAAGCTTTCTATTTAAAAAAAAAAAAAAGAAAAGTTACAGAGAGAAGTAAATGCAGAGAGAGAGAGCGAGAATCTTCCATTCGTGGATTCACTCCCCAAGTGGGCATAACAACTGAGGCTTTGCCAGTCTGAAGCCAGGAGCCCTGATTTTTTTCTAGGTTTCCCACAAGGATGCAAGAGCCCAGTGACTTGGGCCATTTTCTGCTGCTTTCCTAGGTGCGTTATCAGGGAACTGGCTGCTCCACTTCTGATACAGCTCTCTTTTATGGCCTGGGAAAGCAATAGATGATGGCCCAAGTTCTTGGGCCCCTGCACCCATGTCGGAGACCCAGAAGAAGCTCCCAGCTCCTGGCTCCTGACTGTCGCAGCTCCAGCCATTGAGGTCATCTGGGAGTGAACCAGTAGATGAAAAACCTCTCTTTCTCTCTCTGCCTCTGCCTCTCTGTAACTCTGATTTTCAAGTAAATAAATAAAATCTTTTTCTAAAAAAAAAAAAGTAACCGAGGAAAATTCTTTGAACAGCTTTGGGAGGAAGAAAATTTAGCATCCCCAGCAATCCTTAGAAATATCAAGGAAGGTTTTGGACTGTGTACACTAATATTAATTAGAGCCTACATTATTTAGGTTGATCATTAAAGGAACTGATGACGACAGGATGAATATTTGTGAAGAGTAACCTCTAGTTCACTGCTGCTCCACTAGGCTGTGGACTTCTTTGGCAGGAATTATATCCACGTCTCTATATTTCCAACCCCTGACGTGTTGTTTATCACAAAATGAACAGCTAATAGTTGTCTGTTGTCTGAATGCCCCCTATAGAAGTCATGTTGAAAGGTATTTGCAATTAAAATATTATTAAGAAGGGGGACCTTCAAGAGGTGATTAGGTCATTGGGTCACTGACACCATTAATGAATTAAATTTGTTATAGTGAGAGTGGGTTAGTTATCATGACTGTGGATTAGCTACACAGAAGGGGCAGGTTTCCTCTCTCTCTTTCTTGACTACTATTTTGCCATGTTATGACTTCTGTTTTTTTATGATGCAACAAGAAAGTCCTCACCACATACAGACTCAGTCTTGGACTTCCCAGCCTCCAGACCTATGAGCCAAATAAATTTCACTTCATTATACATCAACCGATCTATGGAATTCTGTTACAGCAGCAGAAGCTAGGCTAAGATGTTCTTTATTGTTTGAGCAGGTCCTTGACTCCCATGTTCTGTTTCACCCCTAAGAGCCAGACCACGGAGTGACCATGCTTGCCAGGGAGGTCACCTAAGGATGGACACCAACTGGGACTGTGCTTCTCAGACTTTAATGAACTTAAGAACCACCTACAGATCTTTCTACAGTGAATATTCAGGTTCATAGTCCTATTACTGCCAGAAATTTTGTATTTTTTACAAGATCCTGGATTGTGTCAATTTTGCTGATCAATAGAATATGTTTGGAATAGCAAGGAGTTACAAGACACTGGGTCACCCAAGAGTAGCATATTGATTTACCATTCCAGAGTGACAATAGGCAGGGAGAGATATGAAAGAGAGTGAAATTAGAGCAAAGTCATGGAGAACTGGCAAGTCTCAGTGCAGAATGCTCTGATTTATGTAAATATAATATTTTAGGACACCACATTTTTATTGTCACGGAATATAAAATATGTGTTTATTTCTCTTCCCTTTTTAAGTACAATGTCAATTTGAAATATAGCCAACCTGTCAGAAGCTTGTAAGTTGATGGTAGTATATGTCAACTTCCTGACCTCTCTGTCCAGAACAGAACTTAACCCAGATTTTATGCTAAGCTGAAACTCTTGGACATGGTGTTTTAAATGAACACACCAAGGTAATTAACCTATTAAATGTATTTTAAGACTGAGAGTAGGCAATATCATCTGTATCAGCTATACCAAGTGAATATAAAGTAAGGAAGATATTTGGGCTACTTACATTTGAAAATGAATTAAATGGAAATAACTGTATATCAGCTTTATAGGGACCATCAAGAAACCTACAGCTAATAAAAGCTGAATCCTGAGCCAAGGACCTCGACTAGCCACTCTGCATTCCACCTAGCATATCTCACATGTCGCATGTCCTTTCTCCTCATATTGATTTCAGGAAATACAGACAGTAAGATCTTTACTCACTTATCCATAATGAGAGAAGGATGTTAATTGTAAGGAACAGCCTAGAAGATGATCTAAACATATAGATCCTTTTGTCCAAATATCTTTTTATTCTCTGATAACCCAAAATAAGATCTTATTAAGATAAGCCAGAAATACTAGGAAGTTTATTTATGAAATACCCAGACCTCCTTTGAATAACTGATGATTGAAATTATTAGAAAGGTCTTGCTAGTTACGCCTGCTGGTGCCTGTGCTCCAGATAAAGAATCTTTCCTTCTAGAATGAGATTTCTGCATCATTCCTTGCATGATATGGTTCCCAGACTTCATATCTGGATAAATGGTCATCAGCAAGTGCCTCACTCAAAATGTGTTGATAACCTGATCTAAGCCTTTTTTCTACAATTTTGTCTTGGGTAATGTCCATCTTGGCAGCATCTGTTTCATACCTTTGGCTCATAGTGATAGATTTTGAGTATCTGTGCTGCTAAAACACATGTAACCAGGTTATAAGTCCATACTCAACATCCCTTTCTAGTTGCCTCTGTATATCAGAGGTTTAATGAAAATATATCCTCTTAGACATCATTATTCAATTATTTTACACGTAAGTCTTTCCTGATTATATTGTAAATATTTGAATGCAATGAATGTACACTCATATTCCTCTTTGTTAGATAAATGATAAATGATGGCTTAGTGCATAGCGAATGCTCAAAAGCAAACAAGAGCAAATCTATTTTACTAAATTGATTTTCAACTAAGTACCTATTATACATACTTGTATTTAAACTTATTTGAGATATAAAGATTTAACTCTTAAAAGTAATGTGGCTAAAATAAACTCTTTGGCTCATTTAGAAAATGGTTAAATAAAATGTGATTGCCATATTATGGAATTTCTATTCATTCAATGAAGCTGTGCTGTAAAAATATGTTCAGTAACTTAAAATGTTTAGGATATAATTCTGTATTTCAAGAGAAGAAATTAAGATACAATCCAACCAAATGCTGTTCATGGTTTTTGGGTGTAGTCAAACATATTTATCTTGGGTAATTGAGCAAAAATAGGAAATAAATTCATATGGTATTGGTTTCTAAGAACAGATGTGCCCTAGGCCTCAGGATAAAGTGAATTGTTGATTTAGATGCTGATAGGACACTCATGCCTTCCAATCCCAGCCTTGTCCTCCCTGTTTATCTCTCAATTTCAGCTTAATTCTCTTCCTATAGACTGGCTTTCTCCACATGTTGGGGAGTGAGTTTCCCATTGTTCAGCTCCTACTAAAAAAAAATAACTGGATAAATTTCCTCAGAGCCAAATTTTTCAAAAAGTCTCAGGGAAGGGTTCTGATTGGTTTAATTTGTTTGAGGAGCCAACTCTTGATTCATCTGCTAAAGCCAAGGTCCAGTAGTTAGAGTTACAGACAAAAAGTATGGCCACATGGCCACCAGGGGTCCTTTCCTGTGTATTAGCTCTCCAATCAGCCTTCCATCAATGGGCTTAAAACTATTTTTCTTGAAGATTTATTTTATTTATTTGAAAGGAAGAGCTAGAGAGAGCGATATAGAGAGAAAGCAAGAAAGAGAGAGAGAGAGAGAGAGAGAGAGGTCTTCCATTCCCTGGTTCACTCCCCGAATAGCCACAATAGCCAGGATCAGCCCAGGCCAAACCCAGGAGCCAGGGCCTTCATCCAGGTCTCCCAGATGGGTGCAGGGGCCAAAGCACTTGAGCCATCTCCCACTGCTTTCCTAGGCACATTATCAGGGAGCTTGATCGGAAGTGGAACAGCCAGGATGCAAACCAGTGTCCATGTGGGATGCAGCCTTGCAAACAGCAGCTTAACCCACTGCACCACAATGCTGGGCCCTTACAACTATTTCTATATTGCTGTATTTGCTTGTCTAGATCTTCCACCTTTGCTACTATGAGTATGCATTATTTTCATTACAATAGAAAAAAGAGGAAATCTACATAAAAAACACTGATTCTAAGAGCCTATGTTTTTTGCAAAAGAGTGTTTTTAATAGACTAAATACTGGTAATCATTAAGTTTTTGTATAAGGTATAAGAGCATCAAGGTTCAGATGTTATTGGAGTTCATGGAAAAAATTTAAATTTAAAAGTAATAATTAGTTCGCATGTAAAGTGAAAAGCTCATTTCAAAAAGCTTATATGTATCCAAACCAAGGAGTGTGTGTGTGTGTATGTGTGTAGCTATACATGAATTTTATTAAATCAACATCAAAAATAACAACATGCAGCTAACTGCTGGTAAAAATTAGATTTATGACAAATTTCATCATCCAATTTTTAACCTGTTTATTTTATTTTCTGGTCCACAAGGAGTGACCATTGGAGTCATTTTCTCTTAGTGCAAATGAGCTGTTCTGAATCATTCCTACTTTCTTGCTCAGCTTCCTTTGCTGTCAACAGCACCCATTTACAGGATGGGCAGTCAGAATTTAACATGAAACATGGGGCAGCCATGTAGTATTTTTCCCTTTGAATCTCTTATGGTATAAGCCAACTCAAGGGGCTGGTGCTGTGGCATAGTGTCTAAAGCCACTGCCTGCGGTGCCAGCATCCCATATGGACACTGGTTGCAATCCAGGCTGCTCCACTTCTGATCCTGCTCCCTGATGCTGTGCTTGGAAAAGCAGCAGAGGATGACCCAAGTCCTTGGACCCCTGCAACCATGTGGGAGACCTGGAAGAAGCTCCTGGCTTTATACTGACCCAGCTCCAGCCATTGTGGCCATTTGGGGAGTGAACCCATGGATGGAAGATTTTTCTGTCTTTCCCTCTCCCTCTCCCTAACTCTAACTGCCAAATAAATAAATAAACATTAAAAAAACTGACTCAATTGCAATAGTTAGTTATGCCCTAACTAATTCAAGCCATAAAACTCCAAGACAGTATCTTAGGAGAAAAGACTATGCCCTAGAACAAAGAAAAAAATTCTGAAATAAACTGAAATAAACAACTCTTCACAACATCTAAACTAAGCTTTAAAAAACATCAAGGATCTGCTTATAATTTAACTGTCTTCAAGAACAAATTCAACATTATTTATGGAATTAAAACATTTGAGAAAGATTTTACAATGTAACATTCACAATGTGACTCATAAAAATGATGAAAAAAGTAAGAGTAGGTGACACAATTACTGTAATTTGCAGACAAAAGCTGTAAAATAAATATTTTTACAACTGAAAGATCTTGGGGCTGGCATTGTGGCACAGTGGATTAAGCCATTATTTGGGATGCCTGTGTTCTACATCAGAATAGTGGTTCAAAACCTGATTACTCCACTTCAGATCCAGCTTTGTACTAATGTACCTGGGAAGGCAGCAATCAATGGCCAAAGTACTCGAGTTCCTGCTCCCCATGTGGGAGATATGTATGGTATTTTGGGCTCATGGCCTCAACCTGGCCCATTCACAGCTGTGGTGGTCATTTGGTAAGTGAACCTGTAGATGGAATCTCTCTCTCTCTCTCTTTCACTCTCTCTCTTTCACTCTCTCTCTCTCTGTCTCTCATTTTTTCTCTTTGCCCTCTCCTTCTCCTTCTATCTCTGTCACTCTGCCTTTCAAATGAATAAATCTTTAAAAATATGTGAAAGAACAAAACCAAGGCAAGAGGCATCATGATACCAGATTTCAAGACATACTACAGGGCAGTCATAATCAGAACAGCCTACAATTGTCACAAAAACAGTTATGTAAGCCAATGGAACAGAATAGAAATGCCAGAAATCATCCCATGCATCTACAACCAACTTATCTTTGACAATGGAGTTCAAATAAACCCCTGGAGCAAGGACAGTCTCTCCAATAAATGGTGCTGGGAAAATTGGATCTCCATGCGCAGAAGTATGAAACAAGACCCCACCCTACACCTTACACAAAAGTCCACTCAAAATTGATCAAAGACCTAAATCTACTACCTGATATCATCTAATTACTACAGAACATTGACAAAACTTGCCAAGACATTGGCATAGGCAAAGACTTCTTGGAAAACACCTCAGAAGCACAGGCAATCTTTTGACAAATGGTATTACATAAAGCTGAGAAGCTTCTGCACTGCAAAAGAAATGCTCAATGAAGTGAAAAAGCAACCAGCAGAATGGGAGAAAATATTTGCAAACGATGCAACTGATAAAGGGTTAATCTATAAAGAGCTCACAAAACTCAACAACAACAAAACAAACAATCCAGTGAAGAAATGGGCAAAAGACTTGAACAGGTATTTTTTAAGAGAGGAAATTCAAATGACCAACAGACACTTGAAAAAATGCTCAGATCACTAGTCATCAGGGAAATACAAATCAAAACTGCAATGAGGTTTTACCTCACCCCTGTTAGAATGGCTCTCATGCAGAAATCAAAAAATAATAAGTGCTGGTGAGAATGTGGGGTAAAAGTTTCCCTAATCCACATTTGTTGGGAATGTAAACTCGTGTGGCATTGTAGGAGACAGTATGGAAATACCTCAGGAATGTGCATACAGACTTACCATGTGACCCAACCATCCCACTCCTGGGAATTTATCCAAATCAACAGAAATCAGCATTCAAAAGAGTTATCTGTAGCCCCATGTTCATTGCTGCTCTATGCACTTTAGTTAAGATATAGAATCAATCAAGATGCTCATCAATTGTTCTTTACCCCATAAAAAAATTATGGGATATGTACGCTAAAGAGTACTACTTATCTGTCAAAAAACGAAAAAGAATGAAATCCTATCGTTTGCAAAAAAGTGGATACAATTGTAAACCCTTATTCTTAGTGAAATAAGCCAGTCCCCAAAAGACAAATATCATGTGTTTTCTCTGATCTTGGGTAACTAATTACCTAAAATGTAATGTATTGGAGTGAAACAGACACTTTGAGATTAGATGACTGTTTATAACCCTTGTCTCTGCTGTTGAGGACCAGTGTTATTTTCTTCACACTATTTCTTGAACTCTTTGCTTCGTGTAGGGTTAACCTTTCAATCCTTAAGTAACTGAAAATAGATCTTTGTAAAAATTAAGAATGGGAGTCCGGCGCCGCGGCTCACTAGGCTAATCCTCCACCTTGCGGCACCAGCACACCGGGTTATAGTTCCGGTCGGGGTGCCAGAGTCTGTCCCGGTTGCCCCTCTTCCAGGCCAGCTCTCTGCTGTGGCCCGGGAGTGCAGTGGAGGATGGCCCAGGTGCTTGGGCCCTGCACCCCATGGGAGACCAGGAGAAGTACCTGGCTCCTGCCATCGGATCAGCGCGGTGTGCCGGCTGCAGCACGCCAGCCGCAGTGGCCATTGGAGGGTGAACCAACGGCAAAGGAAGACCTTTCTCTCTGTCTCTCTCTCTCACTGTCTATTCTGCCTGTCCAAAAAAAAAAAAAAAAAAAAAAAAAAGAATGGGAATAGGAGAGGAAGTAAGAAGGGTGGGAGCATGGGTGGGAGAGAGCGTAAGATGGGTAGTATCACTATGTTCCTAAATCTGTACATATGAAATACATGAACGTGTATAACTTAAATAAAATTTAAACAGAAAGAAAAAGAATCTTGATAGAGAGAACTGCCATATAAAAAAGAAAGAAAGAAAATGTGAGACATCAGTAAAATGGAATATTATTCAACAGTAAAAAGTAAGTGGTACTGATACATGTTACAACATTGACGCCGGCGCCGCAGCTCACTAGGCTAATCCTCCACCTAGCGGCGCCAGCACACCAGGTTCTAGTCCCTGTTGGGCACCGGATTCTGTCCCGGTTGCCCCTCTTCCAGGCCAGCCCTCTGCTGTGGCCAAGGGAGTGCAGTGGAGGATGGCCCAGGTGCTTGGGCCCTGCACCCCATGGGAGACCAGGAAAAGCACCTGGCTCCTGGCTCCTGCCATCGGATCAGCGCGGTGCGCCGGCTGCAGTGCGCCAGCTGCGGCGGCCATTGGAGGGTGAACCAACGGCAAAGGAAGACCTTTCTCTCTGTCTCTCTCTCTCACTGTCCACTCTGCCTGTCAAAAAAAAAAAAATTGATGAAACTGGGAAATATTTTGCTAAGTCAAAAAGATACAAGGAAGTACCTACTATGATTCCACTTATATGAAATGCCCAGAATAGACTAAAGTATAGACAGAAAGTAGATAAAGCCAGGATAAAGTGAAGGAAAGAGAAGAAATGGGGAGTGACTCCTCATAATGGGTATAAAATTTCTTTGGGGGTGATGAAAAATGTCCTGAAGTTGCTTGTGGTGGTGCTGCTTTAACAACATTATGACCATACTAAAAACCATTGAACTGTACACTTTACATGAACTAATCATTTATATGAATTATATATCAGTTCTTTGAGTGGATGAGATTACTCAAGGAAAGTCTAAAAGTGAAACAATAGGAATCCTGGGACAGATCACTGAAAAGCCATGATGTTAAATACATGGAGATAAAAAGATGAGGCCATAGCAGAGACTAAGCAGAGTACATTTAAAAAAAACAAGGAGAAACATAGCTATTGGAAGTGTGCTGAAGGACACTCCTAGGAGAATGAATTGTTACCACTATTAGTCTGTACACCAAGGAAATTAGAAAACACTTCAAATCAGGGCTTTCATATTCCAGAAAGCTTACCAGCACATCATTTAAGTACCAAGCATTATTTGAGTCATTTTACATGCATTCATTCAATGAATCATCATATCTACTTTATGAGCTAGGTACTGTTTTAGTCTCCCTTTCCACTGTTAAAAAAAATAGATACAAAAGATGTTAATCACTTAATCAGGTCACATGGCTAATAATGCCAGAGCCAAGAGTTGAGCCAGACAGTCCAAATTCAGAAACCTAACAAACAAGGAGAATGCAGGAATGCCAAGGAATGACAGCACTTCCAGAAAAGGCTAACAGTCAGTAGTGCCAAATGTCACTTAAAGGTCAAGTACTTAAATAAAAACTCCCTCAATATCCACTGGACTTAACAAAAAAATGAGTCATTGGTGACCTTAGCAAGAGTGTTGACAATGGAATGAAAAGATGTGCATTTCTGATCAATTGGAAGGATTGAAGGATATAAACATAGTGCTGCCTCCTCAAGTACTTTCAGTAACCTGAGGAATTTTTACTATTTCCTGATTGGAGTGAATGTGTAGTTAAGAAAGGCTCCAGAGTAAGAAGTCCATAGTAATGCTAGCAAGTCAATATTGTTTGGGGAGCAAAAAATAAGTGAGGAGAGACAAAAACAGTCTATACAAACCTTTAGTTTCCAAAAGCAGCTTACTTATACCAAGGAACCAGGAAGTCTTAAAAACAGCTCAATGTTCTAAATAGACATTTGCAGTGGTGACTAGTGTGGCATTTACTATCATTTCTCAGCCTTTTGGCTAAGATCAAGTGTAAAAGATTTACCATTGTTTCTGAAAACAGATTTCATCCATTATCTTTGGGGAAAAAAGCTATATAAATAGATAGGTATATAAACATGTTTACTTTATTTATGTTTAAAGGAAAGTAGGATTCTTTGTTTTAAATATGTGTCTAACTCCTTACAACACGTAGTCCTGTTCCTAAATTAAATTAAAATTTTCATATGCCAACAATAGCAGCCATCAGTAAAAGAAAAACTTTATACCCATGAAAATATATAATTTAATTATGACTTAGATAGATAGATAGAATGATAGCAACAATGATGCTAAAACACAGAAATAGTAAGATGTTAGAATCACAAGAGATAAAATTATAAGCATTATTTAAGTGGCATGTACAAGTCTTGGCACAGCCCTTGAAATTTTCGTTTTCTTTGGTTTAGTAATATCACTACTGAAATGTCTCCAAGGAGGAAGTCATGTAAAACATCAAAAACAAAATTTTTGCAAAAATAAATTTTCAGAAACTCAAATATGCTATTTTCTTTTCATTCACAAGACACTGCCCACCTTTTACCAGCCTGCTCTGAGCAGGGGGAGACTGACCTGCTGGATTGCATCAATGCATCCCTTTGCTAGCTGGGTCAAGCCAATGGAAAGCACAGGAAGGAAAACAATCAGTTGTGGGATGGAAAAATGATTGGTGTGTTATTCTCCTAAATCTTCCCTTTTTTAGTCTTAAGACACTAGTTATTTTTCTGTGTCCCTCTAGCCATGGACTTATTTCCAGATAGGCAGCTCACTCCCTATAGCTGCATTCTCCAATATTATTTCACATGCAGTAAGGCTAGCTCTAGGGTATTATTCCACCCCTTGTTTATTTCTCCAATCCCTAGCCATATAATTCTAAATAATGCCCCTGTGAACATCTTCTTGGGAGGATACAGAGCAGAAGAAACTGTCATTCATTGCTGGGGGAGGGGGATGTGCAATATAAAATGACTCAGCCACTTTGGAAGGCAGTTTGACAGTTTTGTACGAAGGTCAATATATTCTGACCATACTCTTTACAGTAATCACACTCCAAGGTATTTACTCCATTGATCTGAAGACACATCTACAGGAATACTTGCAACTGAATGTTGATAGTAGCTTCATTTATATTTACCAAAAAACCTGAAGCAATCAAGACGTCCTTCAACAGATGAATGGATTAACACAGCAGCATGGTGCATTCATCCAATGGAATATTAGTCAGCAATAAAAAGAAATGAGCTATTGAACCATTAAAATTGGAAGAACATTGAATACATGTTTCTAAGTAGAAAAGATAATCCAAACAGGATACATGCTGATGCTTACAATTATATAATAACTTTCTAGAGAAGACAAAACTCTAGAGCTAAAAGACAAGTGGTTACCAGGGTTTTGCTGTAAAAGAAGCTGGCATGGATAAGTCATAGAGGATTTTTAGGTGGTAAGATTATTCTGTCTAGTTCTGCAATAGTAGATACAGTACAGTGTGCATTTGTCAAAATCCACAGAATTTCATAACACAGTGAACTTTTAATGTATGCAAATTTAAAAGCACTATTGATTTAGGAGACTGGAGACTGGAGGATTCCAAGATAGAATGCAGACTGTGATAAGAGAATCTGACTGATTAAAAATTAATGAAACAATGCAGAGAAGAGGGGAGGTGGAAGGGTGCTGACCTAAGTAACTGGAAGTGAATGGAGTCTGTGAGATTAAAGGCAGAAAGAACTGCCCATAAGCACTGTGCTGTATTTAATGAAGTCAATTCCTATAGAGATACAGATTAAAAATTCTGATACTATTGTATATGTATCCTAGAAATGAACAGTCACATAAATGGGTGGCGAATGGTGGGAACCAGTTTTCTCACAATTGGAGAGAGAATTTACAGATAAGCAAGGAGAGAGGTCTAAAAAAACTCATGTGGCTATGGATTAAAGTTGAAGACATTAAAATGAACTTACATACATAAATATTCATATCTTTGTGTAAATGTATAAATCAGGTGTATTTCTTTGCTCTGTCAACTGAGAGAGTCCAAAAGCAACAACAGTCCAGTAACAATGAGCAAAACTAGTACTCATATCTTTATTTCTAATACTATTCCGCAATAAAACAGATTTGTGCTCCTTGGAGAAAAGGCTGATTCTAGGACTGGGGTGGAGGTGGGGGATACTCAAGATTAGCCTAGAGCATATTGAAGTGCCAGAAAGAAAAAAAGAGTTGAAAAAAAAAAAAAGTCCTACATTGATGGGGGTGTTTTATAGAGGAGCCAACACAAATAAACCCAATGACCAAAGTTGGAACAATTTGAGTCATAAAATTAAACAATATTGGATTAAGTCTGAGTCTGTTTTGTTGCTATAACAAAATACCACAGACTATGCGATTTATAAACAATAGGAATTTTATTTCTCACAGCTTTGGGGGCTGTAAAGTCCAACACGGAGCTGCCAGCATGTTTAGTGTGCAATAAGGGCTAGGGCCTTCTTCCTGCATCCTCCGCAAGACCAAAGACTGCATCCCCACGGGGCAGGAGTTAGAAGGACAAGAGGACCTAGGCTTTTTTCCATTATCCCTTCAGCTCTTTCATAGGGCTCTACTGCACTCAGAAGGGTGGAACGCTCATGAAACGCAACTGCTTCATGGAAGGTCCCGACTCTTAATTTCACCACAATGCGGATTAAGTTTTGATGTGAATTTTAGAGAAGGCACATTCAAAGCATCGCAGATTATAAACCAAAGTAGAAAATGCATACCCATGAGTCAGTAATGATATAAATAAATAAAATAGGAATAAGAGACAAATCACCCTTACAAGAAAATTCCACATAATTCATGCCGATACATCCCTCAAGGAAGGGACCATCCTCCCCATCTGCGACTCTAGACAGTCCAAGACCCTCCCCGGTGAGTACAATACAGCAAAGGGGGAGAGAAGAGTAACTTAACAGTGAGAAGCTTGACAAGCACAGCCTCAGTCAGGTGGTGAAGGTGTCAGCAATGATAAATCATGCGGACCCACATGCCCTGGATGGCATGTGATGAAAACGAAACTTTACCTATGCTCACCCCCTACCCCAAATCCATAACTCCAGTCTAATGAAAAAATGTCACAAAATTTTCCATTGGAATGGCATTCTACAAAATACTTCATCAGAACCCCTGAAAATACTCAAACTCATTAGGGGCTGTCACTGTGGCATAGCAGGTAAAGCCGCTGCCTACAGTACCAGCATCCATATGGGCGCTGGTTCGAGTCCTGGCTGCTCCACTTCCAATCCAGCTCTCAGTTATGGCCTGGCAAAGCAGTGGAGATGGCCCAAGTGCTTGGGCCCCTGCACCGTGTGGGAGATCTGGAAAAAGCTCCTGGGACCTGGCTTTGGGTCAGCTCAGCTCCGGCCATTTCGGCCAATTGGGGAGTGAACCAGTGGATGAAGACCTCTCTCTTTCTCTCTGCCTCTCCTCTCTCTGTGAAACTCTTTCAAATAAATAAATAAATATTTTTAAAAAATATTCAAAGTCATCAAAAACAAGAAATACCTGAAAAATTGTTACAGTCAATTGTGATATGACTACTCAGTATTATGGGGTGTCCTGCTTGAGATCCTGAAACAGAAAAATTCATTAAGCAAAAATCAAGGCAATCCATTGGCTGGTATTTTGGCACAGCAGGTTAAGCCACTGCCTGCAATGACAGAACCCCATATGAGTGCCAGTTCAAGTCCCAGCTGCTCTACTTCCCATCCAGATCCCTGTTAATATGCCTGGGAAACAGCAGATGATGTTTAGGCCCCTGCCATGCATGTGAGAGACACAGATGGAGTTCTTAGCTCCTGGCTTCAGCCTGGTACAGCCCTGGTCATTTATGGCCATTTGGGAAGTGAACCAAGAGATGAAAGATCTGTCTCTCCTTCTCTGTCTCTCCCTCTATATATATAACTTTACCTTTCAAATAAATTTTTTTTTAAAAAAAAGTAAGGACATCTTAATAAAATATAACCTTTTATCAATAACAATGTATTAATATTGATTCATTAATTATACCCAATGTATCACACTACTATTGACTGTTAATAAAAGGGGAAACTAAGCAAGTAAAAACTATACTATCTTCTAGTTTTTCGATAAATTTGAACATGCTCTTATAAAGTCTAGTTTTCAAAATCCTCCTCAATTACCTAGTTTAATTACGTAATCTGTTTTCTGGGAGGACAGAGTGCAGAGGTGTTAAGTGAACACTAGTGACCAGCTAAGTACTGCTCATCTGTTGAAGATATTTTATGAAAAATACAAAAAATAAGGTATTTAAATTATATTAATATGTAAAAAGTTGAAAGCAGAATGCACATTTACATTATATATATCATACTTAGCAGCTATTTTTTAACTTGTATAGCAAAAAGATGAGAAGCAGAAGCGCCAATCCATAAAGAGCATTTGAAATGAGTGATAGGAAACCAGGTCTCCTCTACTGTCCTCTCCACTTCTCTGTATTCTCCACAAATTCTACACTATTTTTGCTGTGAAAAATCATAATGAAATAACTTACACTTGAAAACATTTGATAAAGTTTTAGACCTAATAATATTTCACATTTATTTATTATTTTAATTTGGTAATTCCAACAATCTAGCCTAGTAAAAAGTTCAAAAAAATGTGTCATCCACAAATATACTAATATGAGACATTAATAGGGGAAATAGGTTGAGCGGTACATGGGAACTTGTATTGCTATTTCACAACTTCTGTTTTGTAAATTTAAATTAAATTTTAAAACTTGAAAAAAATTGTCATTTAAGGTAGAGTCTACAAACAGTTGTTATAAACACATAATATGAAAATTCCATCTTTCACAGACTTTTTCTTTTTGACAGGCAGAGTTAGACAGTAAGAGAGAGAGACAGAGAGAAAGGTCTTCCTTCTATTGGTTCACTCCCCAAATGGCCGCTACGGCTGGCACTGCGCAGATCCAAAGCCAGGAGCCAGGTGTTTCTCCTGGTCTCCCATGCGGGTGCAGGGCCCAAGGACTTGGGCCATCCTCCACTGCCTTCCGGGCCACAGCAGAGCTGGGCTGGAAGAGGAGCAACTGGAACAGAACCGGCGCCCCACCAGGATTAGCCTAGTGAGCCGTGGCACCGGCCTAAAATTCCATCTTGCACAGACTTTCTCAAGTAGTCTCATATGAGATTGAATAGTTTTCCCAAAATTTATTTGTCTAAATGCTAATGACTGCCACCTCAATTGGTGATTTTATTTGGAAACTGGGATTTAAAGAAGTAATTGAGTTGAAATTAGTTATTAGGATGGACTGTAATCCAGTATGGCTGGTATTCTTATAAAAAGAGGATTGGGGCAGGCGCTGCAGCTCACTGGGCTAATCCTCCGCCTGCGGCGCCGGCATCCCAGGTTCTAGTCCCAGTCGGGGCACTGGTTCTGTCCTGGTTGCTCCTCTTCCAGTCCAGCTCTCTGCTGTGGCCCGGGAAGGCAGTGGAGGATGGCCCAAGTCCTTGGGCCCTGCACCCGCATGGGAGACCAGGAGAAACACCTGGCTCCTGGCTTCCGATCGGTGCAGTGTGCTGGCCATAGTGGCCATTTGGGGGGTGAACCAACTGAAGGAAGACCTTTCTCTCTGTCTCTCTCTCTCTCTCTCACTGTCTAACTCTGCCTGTCCAAAAAAAAAAAAAAAAAAAAAAAAAAAAAAAAAAAAGATAGGATTGGGCTATTAATGGGTACAGGAAGGAAACCATGTGACTACCTTCAGAGAAGACAGCCAAAGTGCAGGACACAGAAGAAATCAACTCTGCCAACACTTTGCCCTTGAACTTCCATTTCCCAAAACTGAGAAAAATAATTCCTATTATTTAAGCCACCTGATCTATGGTCCTTTTTCATGTCACCCTAAACAAACTAATTCAATGTATTACTACTGTTTGAGGCCTCATTTCTTTCTGAAACTTACACAATATTATTCTCTTCATTCTTTGATTTTGTAGTTTCTGGCTATGATAATTAGCTCCTAAAAACAGTATCACTATTAAAATAATGTTATGTCTTAATTTGATATTAGCTCAACTTGACAAGAAAACTGAAAAAAAAAAAACATAGGCTTTAATTACAAATCGTTGACACCAAAAATAATTGATTTTTTCCACAAAGATAAATTAGATAGATATATGTGCAAACTTATACATATTCTCAAAAAAAAAAACAAACAAACAAAAAAAACAAACAAACAAAAAAAAACAAAGAAAGCCAAAGCCAAAGCACATTGGGAAGGAAACATTGGGCACTGTACACTGGAATCACTTGGGAAGTTTTCAAAATGAGTGATGTCAGGGTCCAGCCCCAAAGTTGAATTTCAAGGTCTGGTGTGTTATCTGGCCATTGGAATTGTAAAAGTTCCCCTAAGTAACACTAACGTGCAACCAGAGGTTAAAAGTCAGTGTTTTGATTCAAGAAAAATCTATCTGAATTTACTCTGAATGAGAATATCATAAAACTTTATTCGTAGACTCAATACAGAAATAATCTCAACCATGGAGAATGATATCTGTCCCTAGTCATCAATAAAACTGGGGAAAGTCAGAATCCCAAAGTCCAGAAGTTGAGGACAAAAAAGTCCTCATTAATCTTATACGTAGGGGAAAAGGTGAAAAGAAAACAGATTTGCTGCAATGGATTGGAGTTAACTTAAGTGAAGTAATAATCTGTAAACGATGAATAGCACGCACCCAAGGCAGGGAGCTTGTCAAGAAGCCGCAGAGCAAGGAAAGTGACAGTAGGATGGCTGACTAGAGGTTCTTGGCCTGCTTCCCTCCACAAAAAAAAAAGGATCAAAACAAAGGAAAAACAAGATTTTCACTGGAGTGGTCGAAGCAGAGCCACAGTGCAGAGGGGATGTGGCAGGGTGATGCGGATTGTGGCGACACACAGTGGCCTTATGAAGAGGGGAATGAAGCACACAGCAGCTACCATCTTGCCTCCTGAATCGAGAGGAACTTTGCTAGGCAGGGGAAGAGTAAGCAGCAAGATCCCATCAATCCCCACTCTCACCACCACAGACACCTGAAGTACTTGCTGCTGGAGAATTCTGCAGCCCTCCTGAGCCCAGTGTGGGGACTGTTGGATTGTTCCTCCACTGCGATGCCCCAGAGAAAGAGCCGAGCCTGTGTGGCTCCTTCCCAGCCAGACTCCTGCTGCACAGCGTCATTCTGAGACTTCACCTACCTGGAGTCTCATGAAGCAGAAAGGTGACTACCCTCAGCAGCACAGCCAGCACTGTCAACCAGGCAGTGGCCCTGGCCACCCTCCCCTGGACTTGGGAAGCCTTCTCTGAGTGGATTTAATCCATCAAGGACCCTCGGGATGCAAACAGGTGGCCAGACTCAACCTCCACCCTTCTGTGACCACAAGAAACAGCCAGGAAGCCTGCTCTGACATCACACTGTGTCTGCCAGTGTGGCCTAAACTCCACATGACTTTTAGACATAGACAAGCACCATACCCTGCTACCAGGTGTGCTCCATCACACTCTCCTGATCCCACCAGAGTAGCCTCACCACTGACAGCCCTCAGAAGCTGGCATGCTTCCTACCTTCACTGCTGTACCAGCCATGCCTATCAGAGCAACATCACCCCCAAGCAAATAGGGAAATTAGTAGGTACTCTACACCCATAGCAGACAGACTGAACCCAGGGCTCACAGTGAACCCAACCCATCTAAGACAGGTGCATCACAGCTGGCAATGCAATCTGACAACCCCGATAGCCTAGGTCATTGAGACACCTGCAGATATTGCCAGCATCATTATGGCTGAAGAAGATACGAGGATATTATTATACTATGACAACCACTTAGAACAAAAGTCAATGTAGTTTACCCAATTGACACCTTATGACACATTTATAGGAGAAAGTTTCTTATTATGAAAGATATCCTATTGAAGGTGGAGTAAGAAAGCTGCTAAGAAACTCCAGCCACCATCTTCCTATAGAGACGCCAATTTGAACAGCTATTCATGCACCATGTCACCTTCACTAGAGTGAGGGAAGCCAAGTGAGAAGCTACAGTGGCTCTCATATAGAAAAGATGCATTGAAAGAAGAAGGAAAAAAGGAGTTCCTTACATCACCCCTCCCTCTGCTTCCAACAACACAGCATGGAGACAGGCATCTCCTCCCCCACTGTGGGAGGGGAGTGGGTCTAACTCCAGTTATTAGATCTGAATTCCACTGCTAAGACCAGCACAACAGAAAACAGAACTGAAGAGAGTCCCATGGCCACTGCCCCCAACCCCTACCTGCAGAGTGAGTCTTCATACCTTCTTTAGCCAGATGACAAAGGGACCACTCCCACTCCGCTTTGTCAACTTCCAGCAGCCAGAACAAGAATCCAGATGGTGGGGAGTACAGCATTTGCAACCAAATGGAGGAATCTGGAACACATAATGCTGAGTGAATTAAGCCAGTCCCAAAGGAACAAATATCATATGTTCTCCCTTATCGGTGACAGCTGACCGAGCACCAAAAAGGAAACATGTTGAAATGAAACGGACACTATGAGAAATAGTGACTTGATCAGTCCTTGTCCTAACTGTTGATGAACAACTTAATACTTTATCCCTTTTAGTATTTTTTTGTTCTACTTAATACTATTGATTGAACTCTGTAATTAACACACAATTATTCTTAGGTGTTTAAATTTAACTGAAAAGTGATCTCTGTTAAATATAAGAGTGGGAATAAGAGAGGGAGGAGATGTACAATTTGGGACATGCTCAAGCTGACTGGCCCCAAATGATAGAGTTAGAAACGTGCCAGGGGATTCCAATTCAATCCCATCAAGGTGGCATGTACCAATGCCATCTCACTAGTCCAAGTGATCAATTTCAGTTCACAATTGATCATAATGTAGGTCTAAGAGTCAAAGGGATCACATAAACAAGACTAGTGTCTGCAAATAAATAGTCTTACAGTGTGTCTACAATAGTATTAGATTGAAAGTTGTTTTCTACTTTCCCAATGTTGCATATGTTCACTTTTCATTTTATAAACCATATTACTATAGGATCAACAGAATCTCACAAAATTAATTAAACTAATTGTATCAATAGCTGTTTATAGTTTCAAGATAATCTTTAAAATGCATTTTGGTTGAATTTTCAGTTATGTTTGGAATATTGTCATAAAGCCATTAAGAATATGTGACACCCTTTGTATTTTTCTGTACCAGCCTCTTCATGTACACAATATTATACTTTGAAGAGCAGATAGATCATTCTCCTACCTTACTCCATATCACTTTAAACCATTTTGAAAGGAGATACACTGAACCATTGTTGGCAGACTTCTGCAGCTTTTAGCTGCGACACTATTAAGTGTAGGCATTTGTTTAAAAGTGAATGCAATGGAGAATGCAAGCTCTCATTTTAGCACTAGGAGAATGCAGTAGACACTGGAAACAGTGAAATGGCCAAGATATTTTCCTCATTCTTTGGGGATAGTTTGAGTATTGAGATGTTCTTTCTTTCTGTGCAGTTTGGGGATCAATGTACAGATTAGTAATAAGGTTCAAAATTGCTTCTTTGTCTTGACCATAAAAGATGGTACAACCTTTCTGAAATTTGTCTTGTAACTTGCTGAGAAGGCAGCTGACTTTTTATGTGAAGCTAAGAAATTCAATGCCTTATTGAAACTCAACTGGTAGTAGATCCAATTTGTAAATACAAAAATAGTTAGAATTGATATTCAAGTTAGGATCAATATTAGTAAATAGATCATAGTGGCCTAGATGCTTTAACAACCAAAATTCTATGAGTTTTTTTCTCCTTAAATATTTGTACAATATTACATGACCAGTGATATTTGAGTTCTTCCTCCTCCTAACATGATGCTACCACCACTTCCTAGAAATGGAAGAGATCTGGTAAATTATTCTGCTCACACATCATCTGAGATGAATATAACCATGAAATTCATCACCTAGATCTGTATGAAATTGTATATTAAAAGTATCAATAAGAATTCATAATATAAACTGTGTCTTCCATATAGCTTGCTTATTGCTTTGCATTCTCTTTAATCTTGTAGAAATTTTTCTGTAAGGAAATGATAGAGCTCTTTGGTTTGGAACCAGAAATAGCCAACAGTTTTGGTTGTAAAGTGAGGCAACATAGGAACAAGAAATGGAGTTTATTAGTTTTTATATTAATGTCAGAACTTACTTAGTTATCATTCCATTCTTTGGGCAATGATCCCATACCAAAACAATGTAAAAATACAGTATTTAGTTATTGCAAAATGAAGCATTAGCCTTCCATATGAGTATTTCCAGAGTTATTAACTTTTTTCTTAAAAAAAAACTTTGAAATTTTCTATTTCTCAGTGGGAATCTATGCCCCAGGTATTTAAGAGGTATGATAGGCAATAATTGTTAATTAACTTAAGCCTCTTTCAGTTGGTTTCGCTAAATAAAGTTTTTCATTTTGGGATTCTAAAAGACAGAAAATGCATTAGTAATCTTTTAATTACTGCTATTTCCATTTGGCTAAACTAAATTTTTTTAATTTCATTTTGAATCCATAAATTTGTGTTAATAAATTTTCTAGATTTGGGCCTTACACAAATTCTGAGTAAGTTATAAGTAATGTAAATATAGTTTCATATATATATATACGTATATATATGTATTGGAATTAGAGAAAATTAGTCCAATAGGTTTTAATATTAACCACTAGATATTAAAGTTTTTGTTCAAATTATACTTCCCATCTTCTCTGTACAACACATAACCAGATCCAAAAATCTCATCCCAACATGAACCTCAAAAGGAAAACTCATTACAACTAATAAACAGCTGGATTAACACTGAATTTCTTGCCATGATCATATTTGATTTGAAAGTAAATGGAAGAAGGCATAAACCAAGCACATAGGATATTTTTACTGGCCTTAGTCAATAACATCAACTTCTAACAGCACCTTCATAATGTTACTACACTTGATCTTAGCCAAAAGGCCAAGAAGTGATAAAAAGTATGTTGAAAACTACTAAATTGAGGGGCTGGAATTGTGGCACTGCAGGTTAAGCAGCTGCTTATAATGCCAGCATCTCATATAGGAGTACTAGTTCAAGATCTGGCTGTTCCACTGCTGATCTAATTGCCTGTTATGTCCCTGGCAAAACAGCAGGTGATGGCTCAAGTTCTTGGGTCCCTACCATCCATGTGGGAGACCTGAGTGGAGTTCCTGGCTTCTGACTTTGGTCTGGCACAGACCTTGCTGTTTTAGCCATTTGGGAAGTAAACCAGCAGATGGAAGATTTGCTTTCTCCCTCTCTCCCCTCATCTTGCTGGGTGTCACACTACATTTTAATAAGTGAATAAATAAATCTATTTTTTAACTTTTATTTAATAAATATAAATTTCCAAAGTACAGTTTATGGATTACAATGGCTTTCCCCCCCATAACTTCCCTCCCACCCATAACCCTCCCATCTCCCGCTCCCTCTCCCATTCCATTCACATAAAGATTCATTTTCAATTCTCTTTATATACAGAAGATCAATTTAGTATATACTAAGTAAAGAAAATAAATCTATTTTTTAAAAACCAATAAGTTGAAACACTTTCATGTTTTATATTGTGATGCCTTGACTGTAATTTTTTTTTGACAGGCAGAGTTAGTGAGAGAGAGAGAGACAGAGAGAAAGGTCCTCCTTTTCTGTTGGTTCACCCACCAAATGGCCACTACGGCCGGCGCGCTGCGCCGATCTGAAGCCAGGAGCCAGGTGCTTCCTCCTGGTCTCCCATGCGGGTGCAGGGCCCAAGGATTTGGGCCATCTTCCACTGCACTCCCGGGCCACAGCAGAGAGCTGGACTGGAAAAGGGGCAACCGGGACAGAATCCGGCGCCCCAACAGGGACTAGAACCCGGTGTGCCGGCGCCGCAAGGCGGAGGATTAGCCAAGTGAGCCACGGCTCTGACCAACCTTGACTGTAATTTATGTAAGGTGGTAGTGAATTGAAAGCTACACTACATGTGAGCTGAGTGGAGAGCCCGAGACATGTGCAGTCTGTCACTGCATCACACACGCATAATTCTCTGTCCAGGAAAAGGCAGCAAATTAAAGCTAAGGAAATACAACAACACACCCATAAATATATTATATATTCTCCATGTTCTGTTCTCCTTCCTGTGAGTCATAATGATTGCTTTGAGGAACCCAGATATGGGAACAAAACCACATCCTTTTAGACTAAGAGAAATGTGAGGATATGAAAAAGCATTGTAGCAGCTCTACAGAAAGTTCTAAAAATTTAGGACTCGGTCCCCTACTCAGAAGATTGGCAAACCTGATGAAAAGGGGAGACATCAATTAGAATTTTGCTTTTATAAAATTTGTTGTGGAGTTGACCCTACTTCATTCCTCCCCCATATCATTGCCCACTGTGTGTGTATAACCCCACCTGTGATTCTAGCCTGCTGTTTAGTTGAGCCTAGAAATTTCTAGCATTGATTTCTCAGTCAGACTGCTTCTCCAGTCTTCAACCCACGTTGTCTTTTAGCTCACAATCTTTTGAAAAGTTCTCTATTAACACAAAACAGGGATGCAGTGAAAAGAGAAGTGATGGTCCCTCAAGGAAGCTGAACTCTGAACAATTCCAATATAGGGTGATGAGTATCGTGAAAAGGAAATAATGGGGGTGTTCTGGGTTAACTATGGCCTCCAAAAAAAATGTATGTTGAGTCCTAATCCCTGGTATTTGTGAATGTGAATTAATTTGGAAATATAGTCTGTAGATATGATAAAGATGAGGTCATTCTGGTGAACTGTGATCTAGTATGACTGATATCCTTACAAGAAAAAAACATAAAAGCCATATGGAGACAGAGGCACACCACACACTATGAGAATTCCCTGTGACGACAAAGGCAGATTAGAGTAGTGCATCTTTAAGCCAAGGACATCAAGATTTGATAAGCACCATTAGAATCTAAGAAGAGGCCAGGAAGGATGCCACCCAGAGGCTCAGACGGATCATGGTCATAATAACACCCTGATTTTGCACTTCCAGCTTCAAGAACTGTAAGAACTGTAAGAACATAAAGTGTTCTATACTATACGACACTGTGAGAGCACAGAGCAATGGGACCAAACCTAATCTGTGATTCAGACAATATTGTGCCAAAATAAATTTATCTTTTTAAAAAATTGTATTTATTTATTTATTTGAAAGGGAAAGAGAGAGAGAGAGAGAGAGAGAGAGAGAGAGAGAGGAGACCCATCCACTGGTTCACTTCCCAAATGGCCACAGCAGGTGGGCTGGGCCAGGCTGAAACCAGGAGCCAGGAGTTTTATCCAGATCTCCCACGTGGGTGCAGGGGCTCAAGGACTTGAGCCGTCTTCTATTGTCTTCCCAGGTGCATTAGCAAAGAGCTGGATTGGAAGTGGAACAGCTGAGACTTGAACCAGCACCCATATGGAATGCCAGCACTGCAGGCGAAGGTTTAATCTTCTACACCACAGTACCAACTCCTAAGTTTATCTTTTAATTACATTTTTTGAAGAACTTTTTGAAATACCCCATGAGTTAATTTTTAAAATGTGCATCACTTAGAGTTTGTGGACTCTGAACTAGATAGACATAGAAACTTGATTGAGCTCTGTCTGCATTGTCTCCCTTGCGGAGAGGGCAGGAGTCTAAGAGTGACTACTTTTCCTCCAGAATCTATTTCCCTCTACTTTCTTTATAGAGAGGAGTTAGCAGCCGATTTTTTTTTTTTTTTTTTTTTTGACAGGCAGAGTGGACAGTGAGAGAGAGAGACAGAGACAGAGAGAAAGGTCTTCCTTCACCGTTGGTTCACCTTCCAATGGCCGCTGTGGCCGGCCATGCTGATCCGAAACCAGGAGCCAGGTGCTTCTCCTGGTCTCCCATGGGGTGCAGGGCCCAAGTACTTGGGCCATCCTCCACTGCACTCCCTGGCCACAGCAGAGAGCTGGCCTGGAAGAGGGGCAACCGGGACAGAATCTGGCGCCCGACCAGGACTAGAACCCGGTGTGCCAGCGCTGCAGGCGGAGGATTAGCCTATTGAGCCATGGTGCCGGCCAGCAGCCGATCTTGAAGTTAGCAGACCTAGTGACAGCATGTCCCACTTCCCTCTCCTTGTCCAGGTTCAAGCCAATAAAGCAGAAGCTACACTGCTTGTGTAACTTCCGAGTCATCTCTCACTGAAAGCTGCTTGCCCTAGTCTCTCCTCCCTCTTCTCAAGATCAGGAGAGTGGACAGGTAGGTGAATCAGCCTCAACCATACAAAGGACAAGCCATAGTGGAAGGAATAGAAATGAAGATAGGGCCGGCGCCATGGCTCACTTGGTTAACCTTCCGCCTGCGGCGCTGGCATCCCATATGGGTGCCGAGTTCTTGTCCTGGTTGCTCCTCTTCTAGTCCAGCTCTCTGCTGTGGCCCAGGAGGGCAGTGGAGGATGGACCAAGTGCTTGGGCCCCTCCTGCATGGGAGACCAGGAGGAAGCACCTGGCTCCTGGCTTCAGATCGGCGCAGCACCAGCCGTAGCGGCCACTTGGGGGGTGAACCAACGGATGAAAGACCTTTCTTTCTGTCTCTCTCTCTCACTGTCTAACTCTATCTGTCAAATAAATAAATATAAATAAATAAATAAAAAGACTGCTACTTTAGAAAATTAAAAAAAAAAAGAAATGAAGTCAGATATTACATCCTCAGGAGAGTTTGTGAGTGAAATTCCTTCTTTGTTTTTCCTAGCAAGATGAGTGGAATTGTAACACATGGTCTAATTCTACTTGATATATTAAGTAATTAAAAAGAAGGGAACTTATGACCCAATATCTAAGGAAAGAAATATTTTTCTATATAGATTAGGATGATGCTTGATTGATATAACAAACCTCAATATTCAGTATTCAGACATAATAAAAGTTTACTTCTCCATCACAGAACAGTCTAATTGGGGTTTTCTGGTCAAGTAACCTTCTTCAGTGCATTGTCAGGAAAGTAGATTCCTTTCCATCTTGTGCTCTCTTTTTCAACACCAGTCTTCAAAGGTCATGATGGAGATCACTTCAATTTCTGCAACCTGTAATGGAAAAGAACACAAGAGATTGTATTTGAGAGGTTTCCATGACTCGGTTAGGATATAGCATACAATATTTGCTTTCACATTCCATTGAAAGAACTAAGTCACATGCCCATACCTTATACTCAACAAGGGAAACTGGATATAAAATAGCTGAAATGCTCAGTTGAGGACAAGTTTAGTCATCTTCTACAATATCTTCTACAGATTGAGCATAAAATAACTTTAATAAAACCCTATAAATTTTTTTTACCATTCTGTTGGAATCTAGATCTGTCATTCACTGTTGCAGCATAAATGCCCTGTCTCCACCTCTTTAAGTGTCAGGCATCAGAAAGATAAAGACAGACTTATTTTTCAATAGGTTGTTAGAATCTCTTGTAACATTCTTATAAAATGCTGTGGTCACTTTGCTATGTATTCCCCAAAGACAAAATTCTTCCCTATCCCAAGACACTACTCATCCCAAACCAGATTTTATCACTCTCAACGTGTCAAAGCAGGGCACTGCCCATGAAGCCATTGTATTAAAGTTACCAGATTTTGTGATAATTCTAGATACACAAAGTTTTCAAGCCTATTCCTGTGTGGGGCATGAGATAGACATGTAAATAGACTTACAATATCATAATTGCTACCATAGAGTTATGTGCAAGGTGCAACACTATGGTAGAGGAAGGAGCATCTAAAGCAGCAGATGAAGAAAAGGCTTTAGCTACAGTTTGAAGGAAGAATATAAGCTCACCAGGAAACAGAAAAAGAATGTGTGCAGGCATGGGAGCACCATCAATAATAGCAAGAGCGTCAGTCTGGCTAGTCCAAGGATAAGTGGGATACGCTATGGCACATTAAGTAAAAGGGCTTCTACCTTGAATCCTGTGTGTCTGGCTTAGACCCCAGGGAACACATTAGATTTAGGTGTGATTTTTCAATATCAAGGAATAATTGGGAATCTTAAAGATCTCTCAGAAAGAATGGTCCCCAACATGTCCCAGGGTGACTACGTGACTATCTCACAATCTATCTCATAGGACCTACTACGGTGCTTCAAGAATTAACAACCAGCCGGCACAATGGCTCAATAGGCTAATCCTCCACCTGTGGCACCGGCACCCTGAGTTCTAGTCCCAGTTGGGGCGCCAGATTCTATCCTAGCTTCAGATTGGTGCAGCGTGCTGGCTTCAATGTGCTGGCCGTAGCAGCCCTTTGGGGGGTGAACCAATGGAAGGAAGACCTTTCTCTCTGTCTCTCTCTCTCTCACTGTCCACTCTGCCTGTCAAAAAAAAAAAAAAAAAAAAAAGAATTAACA
The DNA here is from genome assembly GCF_964237555.1 of Oryctolagus cuniculus. Classification (NCBI taxonomy): domain Eukaryota; kingdom Metazoa; phylum Chordata; class Mammalia; order Lagomorpha; family Leporidae; genus Oryctolagus; species Oryctolagus cuniculus. The sequence continues at coordinate 20,856,723 of NC_091439.1, forward strand.
ACCTACAAAGGGATCACACTGCTTATATTCACAAGAAATAAAGACTTTCCTGAGTCTAAGATTCTATGAAATCCTGCTTTAAAAAGAGATGAAGCATAATAAATATAACATACCAGCTCCTAATATTTAGTATATCCTTCCTCACCCTCTCAAAAATTTAATTTTAGATGAGTCACTAACTCTAAAATCTACCAAGCTATCACATCAAATCTTTCTTTGGTCCTTATTCATATTTTAGAATAAGTTTAGTCCTTGATTGAACACCAAAGAAAAATTGCCTTTTACTAAACTCAGTTGTAACATTGCGATACTGCTGTACATGTAGAAAAAAATGCTCATTCTGCTACCAATAAACAACATTTTACTAGGTTAAATCAATTAGATAAATTATCTTTCTTTTTTTTTTTTTTTTTTTTTTTTTTTTTTTTTTGACAGGCAGAGTGGACAGTGAGAGAGAGAGACAGAGAGAGAAAGGTCTTCCTTTGCCGTTGGTTCACCCTCCAATGGCCGCCGCTGCAGCCGGCGCACCGCGCTGATCCTGGCAGGAGCCAGGAGCCAGGTGCTTTTCCTGGTCTCCCATGGGGTGCAGGGCCCAAGCACCTGGGCCATCCTCCACTGCACTCCCTGGCCATAGCAGAGAGCTGGCCTGGAAGAGGGGCAACCGGGACAGAATCCGGCGCCCCAACCGGGACTAGAACCCGGTGTGCCGGCGCCGCAAGGTGGAGGATTAGCCTATTGAGCCACGGCGCCGGCTAGATAAATTATCTTTCTAAACATTACCTCTCTTATGAATCTGAGACTTCTGGTGCTCAAATTCTATTTACATGCTTAACTGCACTGTAATTATTTTAAGTGGATTTCCAAGGACCCAGATCACAGGTCAAAAGATTCCTAAAATATTGAGTGGCACTCAGACATGCTGTATGCTTAACATCTTCATTGTGAAACAGTTTAAGTATCAACACGATCATTCTATAACATCAATCATGTTTCATCTCATGGCGAATAAACTGGGTTAAGCATCCTTTTCAGCTCTTTAGAGACTGAGATTCTGGGGCCGGCGCTGCAGCACAACCAGTTAAAGCCCCAGCCTGGAGTGCTGGCACCCCATGTGGGCACTGGTTGGAGTCCCAGCTGCTCCTCTTCTGATCCAGCTCTCTCCTCTGGCCTGAGAAAGCAGTTGAAGATGGCCCAACTCCTTGGGCCCCTGCACCCTGGCTCCTGGCTTCGGATCAGCTCACCTCTGGCCATTGAGGTCATTTGGGGAGTGAACCAGCAGATGGAAGACCTCCCTCTCTCTCTGGCTCTACTTCTCTCTGTCACTCTTTCAAATAAATAAAATAATTCTTTAAAAAAAAAAAAAAGAAAGTGAGATTCATTCATTAGTGAAGCATTAGAGCCAGAGTTTTATCCACCATTTCAGTGTGAATAAAATTCTGGTGCTCCCTCCCCAGGTGCCCAACACTGCACTAGGTATCAGAAGTCTCATGTACTCATGACACACCAGGTCCCCGCCCTCATAAAATGTACAGTTAGCAGACAGGGAAAAGATTAAACAAAACCTCAAAATAATAAATGTGGGGAGCAACTCAGATTAGACTGTTACTGGAATTAAGACTTATTCTATGCATCTGCTCTCCCACAATATGGCGCTGGGAGAGGAAGAAACAGCTTCTACTCAGCTGCCTCCAGTTCAACCAATAAACAGCAGGACCTGCTCCTGATTGCAGGAGAGCAGCGTACTCGGCGTGTGGGTAGCAGAGTTGGGATTGGTGGAAGAGGACTATAAAGGAGGAGAGAGACAACATGCACCAGGAACATCTAAGGGGAACACCTGAGCAACCCCCGAGAGAGCCAGCCGGTGGTGTGCCGCTCCCCCGCGGAAGTGGGGAAAGTGGCAGGGGGAACCGCCCTTCCACGGAGGTGGAAGGGACGGTAGCCAACCCGGGAAGAACCAGCAGCAAACCCGGGGAGGGCCGAGCAGACAAAAGAACAGCGCAGGGTCCTGTTTCGTTCCTCCACAAAGACGGGGAGCAACAAATAAATCATTAGCAGTATTACAAAGTGCTCTAAAAGAAAAGAACAAAAATAGGAGACCTCCTTGAATTGTAAAATACACAAATGATAACTTTGTGGCATTTTCAAAGTGAATAGGGAAGCCCACCATGAAAAATTAATTAATTGTGAATTATTGACAAAATGTAGAGTATTAGAGGAGAAAAATAAATGCTTTAAAAGACTGTTAAAGCCCCCTTTGTGTAAGTAGGTAAATAGAAATTTAATATGCAAACAAAAGTGCATAAAATATTTAAAGGCGGATTTTGTCTCCATGACACTTGGCTTATGATGTCAGCTGTTGTAATCCTAGTAAAACTATTCCTTCTGGGAGAGGGAGTGGGAAAGGGGAGGGTTGTGGGTGGGAGGGACGGTATGGGGGGGAAAGCCATTGTAACCCATGAGTCGTACTTTGGAAATTTTATATTCATTAAATAAAAGATAAAAAAAAAAACTATTCCTTCTTACAATAAACCTACATTATGCAAAATAATGCTTCACAAATCCATTGGAAATCCATAACTCACAAATGTAAAACAAATAAGCAAACACCACAGAGGCCAGTGCTGTGGCGTAGTAGGCTAAGCCTTCACCTCCAGTGCTGGCCTCCCATATGGGCACCAGTTCAAGTTCCAGCTACTCCTCTTCCGATCCAGCTCTCTGTGTGGCCTGGGAAATTTAAACATCATTTAAGGGAAAAACCATTGCCAACCGGAGCTGGGTAAAATTTCAGTCCTGGGTATTGGTGATGCAGAGACGTGTAGATTTGCCTTCTATTCCATGTTCAAGCTCTAATGCATACACTGGACCCTTTGCTTTCTATGCTAGGTAAGCAAGGATGTAGCGAGGGCAGTATAGAATTGCATGACCTTTTCCCAAACCTCTCATTTCAAGAATATGAAAGAACACATCTCTTGCAAAAATTCTTAGCCCAATGGATGTTATCTGTAGAATGAAGGGGAAAGGGTAGGAGAAGGCTGCATGGAAAAGTGTGTGTTGATGGAAGTTGAGAGCCCAATAGAGAAAGTCCTAACAGCCTGGCTAAGGCAGAGGGACAGAGGGCAGCCCCAGAGGACACAGGTCAGTTTGCGATAAGGAATATGGAAGGATGTAGGTCACCCTCCTGGGAAGGGATACAGAAAGCATCCCTTCAAGAACCTCTTGTGTTTGGAATTATCACTTACATTATAGAGGATCTTGTATAATGCAGACTTTTCACATCCGTGACCTCAAGATGGGGAGGCAGGTATTATTAACCACACATTGCAGACAGAACAGAGGGAATGCAGATAATGAGGAGCATCCAGGTCTTCCCATCACACGGCCAGTGCTCTCCCCAGTAGTTCACAGTTGAGCTCCACCATCAGAAACAGAGGCACCAAGTCTGTAGATATCTTTACCATTGGCATTGACAACAATTTCACCTAGTTAGCATATACATTTTAGCAAGCTTCATCAGCCTAGGATACAGTGTATTCTTTTACTTTGCTTTGATTACACAGTGTGTAGTAAATCTGACTCAAACAGATACACATGGGCCGGCACTGTGGCATAGCAGGTAAATTCGCCGCCTGCAGTGCAGACATCCCATATGGGTGCCAGTTTGAGTCCCAGCTGCTCCTCTTCTGATCCAGCTCTCTGCTATGGCCTGGGAAAGCAGTAGAAGATGGCTCAAGTTCTTGGGCCCCTGCACCTACGTGAGAGACCCAAAAGAAGCTCCTGGCTCCTGGCTCCAGGCTTTGGATCAGCCCAGCTTTGGCAGTTGTGGCCATTTGGGGAGTGAACCAGCAGATGGAAAATTCTCTCTCTCTCTCTCTCCCTCCCTCCACTCATCCCTCCCTCTCTTTCTCTCTGCCTCTGCCTCTCTATAACTTTGCCTTTCAAATAAATACATGAATCTTAAAAAAAAAAAACAGATACACAATTGTAAATGATCATTGTGTTTCTAATAGCATCCCTTGCAATTTCAGGAAAACTAATTCAAGATATCAGGAAAAGCATTTTCACAATAACCATACAAAAATGAGGTAAGCCTGCAGCACAAGTTATAGTGCTGACAGTCTTGAATGTTTTAAGGTGTAGACATCAATTCTATGTGCCTAGAGTTTTTATAATACAATTTAAGTGTGTGTGTGTGTGTGTGTGTGTGTGTTTGTAGCACTCATTCAAAACTTCCATGACTCTGTGAAGTAATCAAACTGACAAAGAAAAGAAAGTACTAGTTATGCTTTGCCTGAAGCTGCAACACCAAAACGTCCCACTTGGCCATGATAAATATCAGGGTATAAAAGATAACCATGGCAGTGTGCTGCAGAGCTCAGAGTTCAAGGACCTGCAGTCCTGCCAAGCATGAAATATGTCTGGCATGGCTTAAACTGGATGCATCACAGGAACAGAGAAGTGGAGGCTAACCAGCTACTGCTTTGTCCTATTCACCCATTTACCTATTTTTAAACCAGAAAACCTATTTTTTATTCCAAAACAGGTCATTCCCTCAATAGTTCATCATTTTGATTAATGCTCCGGTGGGTCTTTCTCTTCTATAGGATATTCTCTAGTTTTGCTGAGTCTGAAAATATTATCCAATTATTTTTCATAAAGACCACAGCTTCCAAGCTTAGCTCACAAATTCAAATAACTATGGAATTACCAACCTTATCTTAATTTAGATCATCTGATGTCTTAAGACATGCACAGAAAAGCAATGATGTTGAACACCATGAATGTCTTGATAACAAATAAACCAATAAAAATATTACTCAACATAATGTGTGCAATAAAAAAACTCAGAGAATTTGTACATATCTGAAAGCATAAATTTAAAAACATTTCAAGTGAATAATAAACAGGTTAAATTACTAAAAATAAACTCACTCAATGACAGTAACAAAAAAAAATAAAGCAGCTGGGGGAATGTGCTCCACTCCCACTGCAGCTGTTTTGTATTATTAAAATTCCACATTTCGCAACTGACACAAAAGCAGGATCTTTCATTTAGATTGTTTTTTGCCACCGTGTCATGGCTTTCCATGACACTTCTACACTTCTTAGAATGCTATATTGATTTGGGCTACTTTAAAATTTTCTCTCATAACTCGAAAATATAGCTTTTAAAACTTAAAACCATGAATTTTAATCTCCATCTTGTGATGGGTATACAGGTTTGAATATATGAAATAGATGGAGCCAAAACTTAATAAACCTCATATACTGCATATTTGCATATGTTTACAAGACTTTTGTTTCAAGAAGCCCTGAAATGAAAAACAATCTTCCAAAACAAATGCTATTCCTCTGTGTATTAGATAGAAACTAAAGCCACACTTGGAAGTATCTGTACACAAAATATGAAATATGTGAAAGGTGAAAGCTAACCATAAACTGCAGAATAACTCACTTTAAGAAAATCTTATTGGACACCCACGATTCATGTGTGTTGGTCCTTAGGGAATGTAGCCAGAAATGAAAAGTTTACTCTTGTCCCAGATGTAAGGAATGAGCAAGCAGTGACAGACCTGAATGGCCTGAATGGCCAGATGTCAGGACCTTCCAGCATGTTGTCCCACTTCATTCTCGCTCTGGGGCTTTGTCCCCTATGGCCCCATCCTTTCTCTCCTTATGAGCCTGCTCTTCCCTTTTGCTGCATCTTTCTCTTCAATTATCCATCTCTGCATGCCTTTCCCCTCTCTTTTCCTTCCCCTATGTTTCCCCACACATTCACCAAAATAGAATGATAAGGCATCGAGTGGGTATTGGGCAAAACAAATGGTCTGCATAGAAAACTTAAGATGCATCTACAGCCTCCCATTGCCACAAGACCCACTGCAACATCCCTGCTGTGTCACAATACATCCGTGGCAATAACTGGGTGTGTGAGTGTCTTCAATACCATCCCTGTTACAGGCAATACATACAGCTCTATGGCAACAGTCACTTTTTAAGAATCCCATTTAGGACACTATGAGAGACAATGACATGATCAGCCCTTGTCTAGACTGTTGAGGAACAACTTACTATTTTACTCCTTTAGTATTTTTGTTGTTGTTGTTGCTCTGTTTGTTCTACACAAGACCACTGGTTGATCTCTGCAATCAATCAATGCACAATCATTCTTAAGCATTTAAAAATTAACAGAAAATTGATCTCTGTTAAACATAGGAGTGGGAATAAGAGAGGGAGGAGATATATAGGACGGCACATGCTCACTCAGACTTACCTCCAATGGTGCAACTAAAAATGTGCCAGGGGATTTCAACGCAATCTTACCAAGGAGGCAGGTACCAATGCCAGCACACTTGGTAAAGTGATAAGTATAAATACACAACCGATCAAAAAGATAGGGTGTCGAAGAGATTTCACAAATAAGACCAGTGTAAGCAAACAATGAAGGATAGAATTAAAAGGGAGAGAATGATCCTGCGGGGGAAGCAGGACACACAGCAGACTCATAGAATGGCAAATGCCCAAAACAGCACTCCTGCCTCAGAATCAACCCTTGGGACGTTCGGATCTGACTAAAAGATCCATGAGAGCCTCACAGGCATGGAAAGCCATGACATGGTGGCAAAAAAACAATCTAAATGCAGGATCCTGGTGAACAAGACCCCAGCAGAAGGAACAGGCCATCAAGGAAAGAGGCACCTTTCTCTGAAGGGAGGAAGGAACCTCCACTGTGATATGGCCTTGACTAAACAAGTTCAGAGTTGGTGAACTCAAGGGGCTTCCATAGCCTAGACAGCTCATAGCAAGAGTCTCAGGTGATTGCTGACATCATAAATAAGAGTGCCAATTGTTAAATCAACAACGGGAGTCACTGGGTACATGCTCCCCACGTAGGATCTCTGCCCTTAATGTGTTTTACTATGAAACTTAAAAACAACACTACTAGTCGAACAATACCCTATACCTGATTCGGTTGTGTGAGTGCAACTTGTTGAAATCCTTGCTTAGTATATACTAAGTTGATCTTCAGTATATGAAGGTAATTGAAAATGAAACTCGCTGAAGGGCAGGATGGGAGAGGGAGTGGGAGATGGGAGGGCCATGGGAGGGAGGGAGGTTGGGGGGGGAGCCACAACAATACACAAGTTGCATTTTATGTTCTACTTAAAACTATGATTGAACTCTGTAATCAATACACAATTACTCTTAGGTGTTTAATTAATGCTATAACTAGTACTCAAATAGTATTTTACACTTCGTGTTTCTGTGTGGGTGCAAAATGTGGAAATCTTTACTTAATATATGCTAAATTGATCTTCTGTATATAAAGATAATTGAAAATTAATCTTGATGCAAAGGGAAGGGGAGAGGGAGTGGGAGAGGGGAGTGTTGTGGGTGGGAGGGAAGTTATGGAGGGGGGAGCTAATGTAATCCATAAGCTGTACTTTGGAAATTTATGTTCATTCAATTAAAAAAAATTAAAAAAAAATAAAAAAAGAATCCCATTTAAGGTGGCAGCACTGTGACATAATGGGTTAAGCATCTGCCTTCATCACCAGCATCCCATATGGGCACTGGTTTGAGTCCCAGCTGCTCCACTTCTGATCCAGCTCTCTGCTATGGCCTGGGAAAGTGATATAAGATAGCTGAAGTACTTGGGTCCCTACACCTGAGTGGGAGACCTGGAAAAAGCTCCTGGCTCCTGGCTTCAGATCAGCCCAGCTGCAGGCATTGCAGCCATTTGGGGTATGAAGCAGTAGATGGAAGACCTCTCTCCCTCTCTCTGTCTCCCTCTCTGTTACTCTGCCTCTCAAATAAATAAATAAATCTTAAAAAAAAAGAATCCAATTTAAAAGAAACTGTACTTGTACAAATGTTCTCGCTTAGATCCATGCCATACTATACACACTGCTATGTTTGGTTTGTTAAATGCTCCCCCATTGCCTTAAAAGAAAGACCTCTTCTAAAAAATCATATCTTATCAGACAAAAAATTCTTCTAGAAACTATATTGTGTCCTCAAGTATAAAAATGTTGCTTGAGTGTCGTGATTTCTGTCCTTTATTTCCTTATAACTCTATAGCTTAATTAAAGCATGCTCCCAGTCCCACCTTGTAATAAGCAGTTGAATTCAGAGTCCCTTCAAATTCTCCAAGCATGGCCTAATCACACCAACTCTTGCTAACCCTCCAAATTCCTAACACCAAATAGGCTTTAATGACTCAAAATTGAGCTTCTTTCCTAAGTCAGATTTAGGAAGTTATAGCCAAGTGCCCACTCCAACACTGTAGAAAAGTAGGGAGAATGAGAGGTTGTGCTGCCTGCTACAGTTCCAAGAAGCATTGCAGAATGGCCCCTGGGAGGCTGTTTTCACATGTCCAGTGTGCTTCTTTCTTGCTGCAGAGACAGAAGTGCACACACAGAGCCACAGGGAAATTTAATCTCATTTGTTCATCCTGTCCCTGAGAATCTTCATTTAACAACACTTCCAATATGCCCAATCATAAATTAGTCTTCGCAAATGATTGAATTGGTTTCCTTCAGAACCCTTAATTGAAATTGAAATTGAAAATGTTCGAGAAAACTTGTTGGAGTTTACTGAATGTATTTGGAATGCCCTTGAAACAAAAACTGAATTCAAAAATTCACCAGCTGTATTAGAGCTCTCAAGAGAAACAGAACCAATAGTATCTACAGAGGAGAATTACTATAAGGAATTGACTCAGGCAGTTACTGAGGCTGAGAACTCCAGAGTCTGCCGTTTGCATTGCCGCTGGCAGTCTCAAGTCTGAGGACCAGAATCACCCAGGGCAGGCCATGGATGTCATAGTTGAAGCAACCAGGCAGGAAGGGAGAAGGGTAGAATTTTTTCCTTCCTCCACCTATTTTATTCAAACTGTCAATGGATTGGATGAAATCTGCAGCACTGCAGAGGGCAATGTAGTTCAATGAGCCTATGGATTCAAATGCAAATCGCATCCCACCTGGAAACACTCTCATGGACATAGTGAGAAAATATTTAATCTGGGCATCCTATGGTGCCCTCGACTTGATGCATGAAAATATTAACCATCGGGGAGGAGGCAAGATGGCGGAATAGGAAGGGAACACACTGATAGTCCGGGGAGAGATAGCTTAATAAAAGTGGAGATACTGCAGGTTCAAGGAAGAGTAGGGGAGGAAACAGCAGAAGAAACTCTTCCAGAACGCGTGATTCACAGCGGACCTGCGTGGAGAGCGTGGGAGCCCACAGTTCGGTACACCAGCGGCAGACTCAACACACCAGCGCTGGAACGCGAGGTGAGCCGAACCTCATTAGCCCGAGACACCTGCAGGCAAGCGGAGAGAGAGGAGACTAGAAGGAACGACCCCCGGGGGGGAAAGTTCACCAGGCTAACTGGAAGAGAGAGAGAGAGAAAAAAAAAAGGTGACTGGTACGGACACGGGTTTCGCTCTCTCCACTCACCTCTCAAGGGCGAGCAAGACAAAGAGCAGGCGCCATCTTGGACATACGTCATAAGCAGAGCGACCTCAGGTCTGCACCAGCCCTGAGCCTAGCAGAAAAACCTGACTCTGGGCGGGGCGAATTAACAGGAGATTAGGACCTAGTAAATTTGTGGTGCTACTGAACTGAGACTGTGAAAAAAGAGACGGTGGGGGAGAGAGCTCACGGAATTCACGTGAGCACTCTCCAGAGACGCTACAATTCTGTAACTTTGGCAACCCAGTGGGAGACTGAAGGAGACTTTGAGCCCACTCTGAGGGCCGAACAGATTCCCTGTGTGGTCCTTGGGAAGAGCTTCCGATCTCTGGCTCCTGTGGGTATATCATTTGCCTGCTAACTACCTCCAACTTTGTTCAGCTGTGCAGAATTACTTCCCTTTTGAATCAAAAAAAGAAAGAGAGAGAGAGAGATTTACCACGCCTAACCTGGGAGTGTCACCTTTGGCACACCAAACAGAGCTCTCAGGCCACACCCATCTCAAGCCCTAAGGCTCCATCAAAAACAGATAGTCCACTTAATCTAGAGTCATAGTATAACAAGAAAAAGCACCACAGTGAAGAAACCAAATATCTCCAATATGCCAAATAACAAACACAAAAACCGAGGTAATAAAAACAAGGAAGTCACCATGATGCCCTCAAATGAAAAAGACACCCCAATTCAAGATTATGAGGATGATGAGTTAGAAGAAATGCAAGAAGCAGATCTCAAAAAATTGATAAGAACATTAAGAAGTTCTCAAAAACAAATTCTTGAACTACAGAAATCCTTAATGGACAAGATAGAAAATCTCTCTCGTGAAAATGAAATATTAAGGAGGAATCAAAATGAAACGAAACAACTAGTATAACAGGAAACTGTGATAGGGACTAAAGTAAAGAATTCAATAGATCAAATGAAAAACACAATAGAGAGCCTTACAAACAGAATGGGTGAAGCAGAAGAGAGAATATTGGACTTAGAAGACAGAGAACAGGAAAGGATATAGTCAGACCAAAGAAAAGAAGAGGAAATTAGAAATCTAAAACATACTGTCAGGAATCTTCAGGATACTATTAAAAAACCCAACATTCGGGTTCTAAGAGTTACTGAAGGCATGGAGAGGGAGAAAGGATTAGAAGGCCTTTTTAGTGAGATATTAGCAGAAAATTTCCCAGGTTTGGAGAAGGACAGAGAAATCCTAGTACAGGAAGCTCACAGAACCCCTAATAAACATGACCAAAAGAGATCCTCACCACGACACGTTGTAATTAAATTCTCCACGGTGAAACATAAAGAAAAGATCCTAAAATGTGCAAGAGAGAAATGTCAGATTACTCTCAGAGGATCTCCAATCAGACTCACAGCTGACTTCTCATCAGAAACTCTACAAGCTAGGAGGGAATGGCGAGATATAGCCCAGGTACTAAGAGAGAAAAACTGCCAGCCCAGAATATTATATCCTGCAAAGCTATCATTTGTGAATGAAGGTGAAATAAAGACTTTTCATAGCAAACAGAAATTGAAAGAATTTGTCGCCACTCATCCAGCCCTGCAACAGATGCTTAAAGATGTGTTACACACAGAAACACAGAAACACGGTCATCAATATGAAAGAAGGTAAAGGAAGGAAACCTCACAGCAAAAGATCACAGGGAATTCAAAGCATATATTAGAACTTATCTTTGGCAAATGGCAGGGCAAAGTTACCACTTTTCATTAGTCACATTGAACGTGAATGGCCTGAACTGTCCAGTTAAAAGACACCGATTAGCTGATTGGGTTAAGGAACAAAACCAATCTATTTGCTGCTTACAAGAAACACATCTTTCCAACAAAGATCCATACAGACTGAAAGTGAAAGGCTGGAAAAAGATATACCATGCCAACAGAAATGAAAAAAGAGCGGGCGTAGCCATCTTAATATCGGACACCATAAACTTTACCACAAAAACTGTTAAGAGAGACAAAGAGGGACACTATATAATGATTAAGGGATCAATACAACAAGAAGATATAACAATTATCAATGTATATGCACCTAACTACAGGGCACCAGTTTATCTAAAAGATTTGTTAACGGACTTAAAGGGAGACTTCGACCCCAATACAATAGTACTGGGGGACTTCAATACTCCACTCTCAGAAATAGACAGATCAATAGGACAGAAGATCAACAAGGAGACAGTAGATTTAAACGACACTATAGCCCAAATGGATCTAACAGATATATACAGAACTTTCAATCCTACAGCTAAAGATTTTACATTCTTCTCAGCAGTACATGGAACCTTCTCTAGGATTGACCACATACTAGGCCATAAAGCAAGTCTCAGCAAATTCAAAAGAATTAGAATCATACCATACAGCTTCTCAGACCATAAAGGAATGAAGTTGGAAATTAGCAACTCAGGAATCCCTAGAGCATACGCAAACACATGGAGATTGAACAACATGCTCCTGAATGAACAATGGGTCATAGAAGAAATCAAAAGAGAAATCAAAAATTTTCTGGAAGTAAATGAGGATAACAGCACAACATACCAAAACTTATGGGACACAGCAAAAGCAGTGTTAAGAGGAAAGTTTATATCAATAGGTGCCTACATCAAGAAATTGGAAAGGCACCAAATAGATGAGCTTTCAATTCACCTCAAGGATCTAGAAAACCTACAGCAAACCAGACCCAAATCTAGTAGGAGAAGAGAAATAATGAAAATCAGAGAAGAAATCAACAGGATTGAATCAAGAAAAACATTACAAAAAATCAGCCAAACGAGGAGCTGGTTTTTTGAAAAAATAAACAAAATTGACACCCCATTGGCCCAACTAACTAAAAAAAGAAGAGAAAAGACCCAAATCAATAAAATCAGAGATGAAAAAGGAAACGTAACAACAGACACCACAGAAATAAAAAGAATCATCAGAAATTACTACAAGGACTTGTATGCCAGCAAACAGGGAAATCTATCAGAAATGGATAGATTCCTGGACACATGCAACCTACCTAAATTGAACCAGGAAGACATCGAAAACATAAACAGACCCATAACTGAGACAGAAATTGAAACAGTAATAAAGGCCCTCCCAACAAAGAAAAGCCCAGAACCAGATGGATTCACTGCTGAATTCTACCAGACAGCTAAAGAAGAACTAACTCCAATTCTTCTCAAACTATTCAGAACAATCGAAGAAGAGGGAATCCTCCCAAATTCTTTCTATGAAGCCAGCATCACCTTAATTCCTAAGCCGGAAAAAGATGCAGCACTGAAAGAGAATTACAGACCAATATCCCTGATGAACATAGATGCAAAAATTCTCAATAAAATTCTCGCCAATAGAATGTAACAACACATCAGAAAGATCATCCACCCAGACCAAATGGGATTTATCCCTGGTATGCAGGGATGGTTTAATGTGCGCAAGACAATCAATGTGATACACCACATTAACAGACTGCAGAAGAAAAACCATATGATTATCTCAATAGATGCCGAGAAAGCATTTGATAAAATACAACACCTGTTCATGATGAAAACTCTAAGCAAACTGGGTTTGGAAGGAACATTCCTCAATACAATCAAAGCAATCTATGAAAAACCCACAGCCAACATCCTATTGAATGGGGAAAAGTTGGAAGCATTTCCACTGAGATCTGGCACCAGACAGGGATGCCCACTCTCACCACTGCTATTCAATATAGTTCTGGAGGTTCTAGCCAGAGCTATTAGGCAAGAAAAAGAAATTAAAGGGATACAAATTGGGAAGGAAGAACTCAAACTATCCCTCTTTGCAGATGACATGATTCTTTATTTAGGGGACCCAAAGAACTCTACTAAGAGACTATTGGAACTCATAGAAGATTTTGGCAAAGTAGCAGGGTATAAAATCAATGCACAAAAATCAACAGCCTTTGTATACACAGACAATGCCATGGCTGAGGAAGAACTTCTAAGATCAATCCCATTCACAATAGCTACAAAAACAATCAAATACCTTGGAATAAACTTAACCAAGGACGTTAAAGATCTCTACTATGAAAATTACAAAACCTTAAAGAAAGAAATAGCAGAGGATACCAAGAAATGGAAAAATCTTCCATGCTCATGGGTTGGAGGAATCAATATCATCAAAATGTCCATTCTCCCAAAAGCAATTTATAAATTCAATGCAATACCAATCAAGATACCAAAGACCTTCTTCTCAGATCTGGAAAAATTGGTGCTGAAATTTATATGGAGACACAAGAGACCTCGAATAGCTAAAGCAATCTTGTACAACAAAAACAAAGCCGGAGGCATCACAATAACAGATTTCAGGACATACTACAGGGCAGTTGTAATCAAAACAGCATGGTACTGGTACAGAAACAGATGGATAGACCAATGGAACAGAATTGAAACACCAGAAATCAACCCAAACATCTACAGCCAACTTATATTTGATCAAGGATCTAAAACTAATTCCTGGAGCAAGGACAGTCTATTCAATAAATGGTGCTGGGAAAATTGGATTTCCACGTGCAGAATCATGAAGCAAGACCCCTACCTTACGCCTTACACAAAAATCCACTCAACATGGATTAAAGACCTAAATCTACGACCTGACACCATCAAGTTACTAGAGAACATTGGAGAAACCCTTCAAGATATTGGCACAGGCAAAGAATTTCTGGAAAAGACCTGGGAAGCACAGGCAGTCAAAGCCAAAATCAACTACTGGGATTGCATCAAATTGAGAAGTTTCTGTACTGCAAAAGAAACAGTCAGGAGAGTGAAGAGACAACTGACAGAATGGGAAAAAATATTTGCAACCTATGCAACAGATAAAGGGTTGATAACCAGAATCTACAAAGAGATCAAGAAACTCCACAACAACAAAACAAACAACCCACTTAAGAGATGGGCCAAGGACCTCAATAGACATTTTTCAAAAGAGGAAATCCAAATGGCCAACAGGCACATGAAAAAATATTCAAGGTCATTAGCAATCAGGGAAATGCAAATAAAAACCACAATGAGGTTTCACCTCACCCCGGTTAGAATGGCTCACATGCAGAAATCTACCAACAACAGATGCTGGCGAGGATGTGGGGAAAAAGGGACACTAACCCACTGTTGGTGGGAATGCAAACTGGTCAAGCCACTATGGAAGTCAGTCTGGAGATTCCTCAGAAACCTGAAGATAACCCTACCGTTCGACCCAGCCATCCCACTCCTTGGAATTTACCCAAAGGAATTTAAATTGGCAAATAAAAAAGCGGTCTGCAGCCTAATGTTTATTGCAGCACAATTCACAATAGCCAAGACCTGGAACCAACCCAAATGCCCATCAACGGTAGACTGGATAAAGAAATTATGGGATATGTACTCTTTAGAATACTATACCGCAGTAAGAAACAACGAAATCCAGTCATTTGCAACAAAATGGAGGAATCTGGAACACATCATGCTGAGTGAAATAAGCCAGTCCCAAAGGGACAAATACCATATGTTCTCCCTGATCGGTGACAACTGACTGAACACCAAAAAGGAAACCTGTTGAAGTGAAATGGACACTATGAGAAATGGTGACTTGATCAGCATAGCCCTGACTGTTAATGAACAACTTAATACATTATCCCTCTTAGTAGTTTTTTTGTCTGTTCTACTTAATATGACTGGTTTATTCTGTAATTAATACACAGTTATTCTTAAGTGTTGAAATTTAACTGAAATGTGATCCCTGTTAAACATAAGAGTAGGAATAAGAGAGGGAAGAGATGTACAATTTGGGACATGCTCATGCTGACTTGCCCCAAATGGTAGAGTTAGAAACATACCAGGGGACTCCAATTTAATCCCATCAAGGTGGTATGTACCAATGCCATCTCACCAGTCCAAGTGATCAATTTCAGTTCACTGTTGATCATAATGAAAGGACTAAGAGTCAAAGGAAGCACATAAACAAGTCTAGTACCTGCTAATACTAACTGATAGAATAAATAAAGGGGAGAGTGATCCAACATGGGAAGCGAGATACTCAGCAGACTCATAGAATGGCGGATGTCCTAAACAGCACTCTGGCCTCAGAATCAGCCCTAAAGGCATTCGGATCTGGCTGAAAAGCCCATGAGAGTATTTCAGGCATGGAAAGCCAAGACACTCTGGCAAAAAAAAAAAAAAAAAAAAAAAAAAAACCCTAAATGAAAGATCTCTGTGAGTGAGATCCCAGTGGAAAGAACAGGTCTTCAAAGAAGGAGGTACCTTTCTCTGAAGGGAGGAGAGAACCTCCACTTTGAATATGACCTTGTCTAAACAAGATAAGAGTCGGTGAACTCAAAAGGCTTCCATAGCCTTGGAAACTCATGACTGGTGCATAGGGAGATTACTGATGCCATAAACAGGAGTGTCAATTTGTAAAGTCAACAACAGGAGTCACTGTGCACTTGCTCCTCATGTAGGATCTCTGTCCTTAATGTGCTGTACATTGAGACTTAATGCTATAATGAGTACTCAAACAGTATATTTCGCTTTGTGTTTCTATGGGGGTGCAAACTGTTGAAATTTTTACTTAATGTATACTAAACTGATCTTCTGTAAAAAAAAAAAAAAGAAGAAATTATCAATTCCCAACTTGACTCTCACTGGGATTAAACATGACAATAGGTCTGATCTGATTTCATCATCATTTAAAAAATCATCTATTATTTTTCACTTTATGTTTGTGTGGGAGCAAACTGTTGAAATCTTTACTTAATATATGCTAAACTGATCTTCTGTATATAAAGATAATCGAAAATGAATCCTCATGTGAATGGAAGGGGAGAGGGAGTGGGAAAGGGGAGGGATGCGGGTGGGAGAGACAATATCGGGGGGGGGGAAGCCATTGTAATCCATAAGCCGTACTTTGGAAATTTATATTCATTAAATAAAAGTTAAAAAAAAAAACAGAAAATATTAACCATCACGCTGTTTTTAAAATATTCTAAACATCATAGTTAAAACTTCCTCTACTTACTCTAAGTAAGTGCTATTTCTAAACCAAAGAAAATTACTGAAGCAACATTTGTATGTTACCCTTCCTTCCACCATCCTTGCAGCAATTTAAATAAGAAAATTACAGTCATTTTAAGTCATCTCCAAGGAAAATACCTGTAGCTGTAAGCTGAGCATCTTCAATATGTCGGCTTGGCCTGGTTTGGTAGTGTGGCTCTGTAGAATGAAATCATGGTAAGGATAAGTATGTTTATATTCTAAATTGTTGATCATTTTTATTATCTTATTTTTTTGAAAGAAAGTAACAATGAAATAGTAATTTACTCTATATTTTAAAACTTGTAATTTTGACTTCCTTACCAGGCTATGCAATACAAATTTACATTGAACATTGCCTTGACTCAAAAGATGAACAAATTAGCCCATTATTAATCAGGCTAGAAATCAAATTAGATACTTCCCCTCTTTCAACTTGCCTGACTTTTCCTATCAAGTTAGCATTCTTAATAGCATACAATTTGTTCAGAATATTGTCATGTAACCACCTAGGGCTGAGGGCAAAGCTGCCACTCAGATGGGCTTGAGGACAGAACAGACAGAGCATCCAGCCCAAGATGATTTGGAAGCCTTAAAATCTAACGGAATTTGAAGCTGGCACTGTGGCATGGTATTTTGCTCCTCCACCTGTAGTGACAGCATCCCACATGGGCACCCGGTCAAGTCCCAACTGCCCCACTTACAATCCAGCTCTCTGCTAATGGCCTGAGAAGGCAGCAGAAGATGGCCCAAGTGATTGGGTCCCTGTACCCACATGGAAGACTCAGAAGAAGCTCCTGGCTCCTGGCTCCTGGCTTCGGATCAGCTCAGCTCCAGCTGTTGCGACATTTGGTGAGTGAACCAGCAGATGGGAGACCTCTCTATTTCCCCCTCTCTCTATCTGTAGCTCTGCCTCTCAAATAAATAAATAAATAATTTTAAAAATCTAATGGAATTTATTCAACAAGGCTTGTGACTTATTTGGAACCTGTGACCCCTTTCTTCTTCCCGGTTCTCCTTTTTGGAATGAAAATATCTACCCCACACCTGCCCCACTGTTGTCCTCTGGAAGCAGGTGACTTATCTGATTTCACATGTTCATAGCTGAGTAGGAATTTTGCCCTGGGAAGGATCACATTCCCAGCTCCTTCCATATATCCTTAGATGATATTTTGGATTTTGAGTTGATCTTGGAATGGATTTAGATCTTGAGAGATGCTAGAATAGAGTGAATACGTTTTGCACGAGTTTTGGGGGCCAGGCTATACATTAAACTGGATTACCCTGAAATCCATGTGCTAAAGTTAACCCGGAGTGCTTCAGGGTGTGATATTATTTAGAATATAGTCTGTGTAGAGATAGGCAAGTAAAAATGAGGTCAGTAAAGTGACTCCTAACCCATATGAGTAGTGTCCTGAGAAAAGGGAGAAACCTGTCCAGAGATACACACAGAGGGAGGACAATGTGAAGACACACGGGAGGAGCCCCCATCGAAAATGTGAGGAAAGAGGCCTAGAACAGACCATTCCTTCACAGCCCTCAGTAGGATGCTATGATACCTTGATTTTGGACTTCCAGCCTCTGAAACTGTGAGACATGTATATCTGTTGTTTAATCTACCTAGTCTGTGGTACCTGAACAGAGCATCCCTAGAAAATTAACATAACACTTTTTAATGTTAACAATTTAATATAAAAATACATTAATATTTTCCATCTTTTCTAAAATTAAATTAACAAACAAAAATTATATATATATTTAAGGTATACTGGTATTTTGATATATATGGACATTGGGAAATGATTACCAAAATCAAATGAATTAGCATATCCATCACATAACCCTGTGTGTGTGTGCATGTGTGTGGGTGTAGGTAGTGAGAACATTTAAGATCTACAGGTATATGTTTAGGAAATTTCTAGTGTACAATAAATGATTATTAGCTCAATTCACCATATTATACATTAGTTCTCCAGAACTTGTTCATCCCACACAACCAATGCATTTGTGCCCTTCTACCATCGTCTTCCAAAAGCGTGTTAATGTTTACAGCAAAACATTTATATGGTATTTAAACATCCATTCAATAGTCATTGATCATATTTTGCTCTAAGATATATAATAGAAAATAAATTTAATAAGAGTAGAATATCTTAATAATCACGTACTTCCTTCCCAGATTCTGTACTTCTTTTCTTGATCATAAAGGAAAAAAAATGATTTTTTATTTTCTTATCAAACTGATTAACAAGTATTTCTATGTTTGTAACCAAATATGCTTTCACAGCACACCTTGGGTATATGTAAGTATGTCATTCTCACTGTTCATTTTAACTTACAAAGCAAAAAAAGACGGAGCTACAGAAACTGTGGTAGAAATTTGCTGATCTGGTGCTGCTTGTAACCCACACTTGGCCAGTCACATACCTACTCAAAAACCCTTCCTGATCCAGCACAGCAGGATCTGTATTTTTTTATTTTTTGTTATTTGTTACAAGACTGACAGGATTATTTAACGACATAGGAAAATAATGTGCTTTGAAACAAGATAATCACAATAGGAAGAAAATGACTCCACTTTTGACAAAAAAATTTAAAAACCATGAACACACACATAAAACTGGAAGGTCATATACCAAGATCTCAACAGTGCTTACTTCTGTTTAGTGATTAAATCTTCCCTTTGTTGGAGGGGCCAGTGCTGTGGCATAGTAGGTAAAGCCTCCGCCTGCAGCACCAGCGTCCCATATGGGTGCTGGTTCAAGTCCTGCTGCTCCTCTTCCAAACCAGCTCTCTGCTATGGCCTCAGAAAGCAGTGGAAGATGGTCCAAGTCCTTGGGCCCCTGAACCCACATGGGAAAACCTGGAGGCAGCTCCTGGCTCCTGGCTTCGGATAGACACAGCTCTGACCATTGCAGCCAACTGGGGAGTGAACCAGCAGATGGAAAACCTCTTTCTTTCTCTGCCTCTCCGTCTCTTTTGGTGTAACTCTGACTTTCAAATAAATAAATAAATCTCAAAAATAATTTTGTCTTTGTTTCTGTGCATTTTTTGAAACATGATTATTTATTGAACAAAAAAGAAAAACAAGGTCCTGTTGAAATAGTCAAGTATTGGGAATTAAGAAAG
The DNA here is from genome assembly GCF_964237555.1 of Oryctolagus cuniculus. Taxonomy (NCBI): domain Eukaryota; kingdom Metazoa; phylum Chordata; class Mammalia; order Lagomorpha; family Leporidae; genus Oryctolagus; species Oryctolagus cuniculus. Next base: position 20,876,345 of record NC_091439.1, read on the forward strand.
CAGGTGTCCTGCAGCCAAAGTGTAAAATCCAGGGGAGGATGGCGCCGCGGCTCACTAGGCTAATCCTCCACCTGCGGTGCCAGCACACCGGGTTTTAGTCCCGGTCAGGGCGCCAGATTCTGTCCCGGTTGCTCCTCTTCCAGGCCAGCTCTCTGCTGTGGCCCGGGAGTGCAGTGGAGGATGGTCCAGGTCCTTGGGCCCTGCACCCGCATGGGAGACCAGGAGAAGCACCTGGCTCCTGTCTTCAGATCAGCGCAATGCGCCAGCCGCAGTGGCCACTTGTGGGATGAACCAACAGCAAAGGAAGACCTTTCTCTCTGTCTTTCTCTTTCTCACTGTCTAACTCTGCCTGTCAAAAAAAAAAAAAAAAAAAAAAAAAAAAAAAATCCAGGGCAGGCCTTTTTTCAAGACCAGAGGTGAAACACTGGTTTGTCCTTTCATCCCGGAATGCTACTTATCAGACCGTTCCCTCTAGAGCTGGTGCTCTCAGTGTAGCAACTCATTTTTAATATCCCCTGCTAGATATGCTTTTAAAAGATTTATTTGAAAGTCAAACCTACAGAGAGAGAATGAGCAAGGTGGAGAGAGACACAGAGACAGAGAGATCTTCTATCTGCTGGTTCACTCCTCAGATAGCCATAACAGGAGCCAGGCGCTTCATCTGGGTCTCTCACATGAGTGGCTGGGGCCCAAGTACGTGGGCGGGTTTCCTCTGCCTTTCCCAGGCCATTAGCAGGGAGCTGGATCAGAAGTGGCACAGCCAGGACTCGCTGGGATCACAGCCAGCAGCTTTGCCCACTACACCACAGCACCAGCCCCTAGATATTGACTGTGATCTCAAGTTTTTTTTTTTTTTTCTTGACAGGCAGAGTGGACAGTGAGAGAGAGAGACAGAGAGAAAGGTCTTCCTTTGCCGTTGGTTCACCCTCCAATGGCCACCGCGGCCGGCATGCTGCAGCCGGCATCGCACTGATCCAATGGCAGGAGCCAGGTACTTATCCTGGTCTCCCATGGGGTGCAGGGCCCAAGCACTTGGGCCATCCTCCACTGCACTCCCAGGCCACAGCAGAGAGCTGGCCTGGAAAAGGGGCAACGGGGACAGAATCTGGCGCCCTGACCGGGACTAGAACCCGGTGTGCCGGCGCCGCAAGGCGGAGGATTAGCCTAGTGAGCCGTGGCGCTGGCCTATCTCAAGTATGAAATGTAAAACTTTTGACAATTAGTCTAACTGTGGATGGCTTCTGATTTTGATTCTGCTTTTGTAAAGTATGTTTAAACAAACAATTCAAAAGTATGTTCTTGACTTAGAGATACTAAGCAGTATTGCACGTTTGTCAATTTATTGCATGTATACAACGTTCCCATGAAGTTTATAGAGCATACCTTTGTATAGCTCCAGGTTCTAGAATTAAAACTGAGCTGTTTTCATTTTTAAAAAAAGAATGCTTTGAGAGCATTTACAAAGAAAAAGATAACCAAAAATTGATTGTAATTTTATCTAATTGACAGAGCTACTAAAAAGTAATTTTAAGAATTTAAGAGAGCTCTGAATTTTGGAGCTAAACTCATGACTGTAATATGTAACACATCAAATCTTAATAAAAACAAAAACTGACTTATTTAAAATGCACAATTCCACATTAAATAAAACTTGAGGACAAATAGATAGGACTGTACCAAAACCAGACTTCCTATTAGCTCACTCAAGTTAGATTAATGAAAACTCAGATAAAGAGCACAACAGTGTCATCTTTCATTCATTCTGAGGTTAGATTCAACTAAGTTCTCCAAAAAACAATGCCAATTAAACAGCATCACATTTCACCACGAGAGCTTTCGTAGCTAAAATGTAAACCCACTCTACAGGCGATCTCTGCTTAAATAGGCATTGTAGCTAGCTAAACAATGCATACACAGACCACAAAGTAGATTAGAGAAACTTTCCAGCTTTTAGCTTTGAATACTGTTTTACATTTGTTCCCAGTGCTTTTCTTTGAAAAAAAAAAAAAACCTTTTTTATATGTTTTATGATTTGAACTAAGATTATAAAGGATGCTGTAATAACAAAATAGTACTGAAGAACTCCCAAGGTATTTTTTTCAACCAGGAATGAGAGAGATTGAATCAGCTCTTTGTGCTGGTGCAGAGCAGATAGAACCTCTTCACCTGCTTTCTACAGGTTTCCCTATGGAAGCCTTGCAGCCCGTTACCTTCCATGAGCAGCAACAGTGTCAGCAGGAGCTCTGGGAGTCACAGCCCAGGCACCCATCTTCCTAACGGTGGCCTGAGAGAGCTTGGGCACCTGCTGTCTTCCTGATGCCAACTGACATGCCAGAACAGCAGAAGAAATAGCGACTTCCCTCCTTCCTCTCCTTCCCCACGCCACCCAGTTCCCAGATGCTCCGGTGGCATCAGGGTATCTTGAAATGAAACTATCTCTGTGAAGGAGAGTAAATAGAATGACTAGATGTGGCTCATTGGGAAGATTTTACATATAGGCTGTGTAGTAATTCCCATGAGGAATCTTGTCCTTGCTCCCCTGGATAAGCCTACTCTTAACATCCTGTCATATGTAGAGGCGCAGAGAACAGTGGTACCCATCCCAAAGGGCATAGAGAACCCAGTCCAGATTTTCACAAAGGAAGACATGACCTTGCATTCCTGACAAGTGACAAATGACTGACAATGGATACCATTTTAATATTTGTTTTTGTTTGAACATACAACCTTTTGGAGCATGTTCTTTGATAGCTGAGACTCCATGGGTGGCTCAAGGCCAATAGAGTAAAGCCTTTGCATATTGATGTTAACCAAGATTTGCATGAAACCTGACAAGGTACTTGTCTTCCAATATTTAGGGTTTAAGACCTTCAGTGTCTTCAACTGATAGAAAAAAAAATACATTCAGAAAAGATGAGAGTAAATCACTAGTCTTGGCTGTTAGCCTCAGAGGAGTGGGGACTGCTGGGTAGAGCATTACGTTCATTTGACAGGAACCTCCATGGTGTGTTCTTGGTCACTTCTGAAAGCTGGGTATTGCTTTTCTAAAAATGAACTGTTCCTCTGCCAAAGCACGTGCAGAATCTTTGTTCTTGGGTTCTTTCTCATCTAGACAGAGATGGGGGTGTCACAGCTGAGAGAAGAGACAGTTACAGTATTGTGTTTATAGTTTTGTTTTCTGATCCTCTCCCCTCAGCATATATTTCTGCTCCTCTTCTTCCCCATCAAATATCTAGGAGAAGCTTTCTCCCCACTGTCTCCATTATTTTCACCTCCCACTCACTCTCTCTTTAGTACACTCTAGTCTGGTTGCCACCTTAGACACACCCATACAGCTCTTGCTAAGGTCTTCAGTAACCTCTATGTGGTTACTGAATTCTCCTTTCTATGTCCTATTAGTGCCATCTATTTTACATAATTCAGGGCACAGCCAATTATTTAGAGAGTGGTACATGATGGAAAGTCTCCTTGGAGTGACAAGGGCATGAGAAGAGTCCATCCTAGGACTCAAATTTACAGAGAGTGCTATAAATTCACAAGGTAAAATGTTTCCATTTAACTCCTGTAAATCTCAATTTCCATCTATATGTATAATGCCTTATATTTATTGAGTGGTACTTAATGATAGGCTTGAAATAAAGCTCAGGTTTGAAGAATAAATTTAAAGTGATAAAAGACTGACATATGGATAAATTAAATTGTTCTGTAGAAAGAACATTTTGATAATATAAGTATTTGGATAGAAATCAGGTTTGTATTCTCTAAACAAAGCTTTTGCCAGACTCTAATGAATTGCATATCCTGAGGAAGGAAGAAAGAAGTTATCCTACACTTCCACTGGTTTCTTCTGCCTAGCACAAGAAGTTTACAATATGTCAGTTATTGATAATACTGTTTCTGGCAGTCTCTGTTATTCTTCTGTTCACTCATCCAGTCAACAAGCACTTATTATATTTCTGCCAAGTGCTAGTCTCCGGTGTAAGAAGTAGGTATCAGCAATGAGCATTGCACAGTCTGCTTTACAGCTTCAGGTCTAGTAAGAAAATAGACTTTGCTCTACTTGCTTACAAATGAATATGTAGTTACAGAGATATAGTAATATGATTTGTGGATCATATGAAAAAGGCTTCCTGAAGAAATGGGATTTAAATGGGGGTAGGAGGGAAACCAGCAGGGTGTGACAACAAGGGCAAACATGATAGCTCATTATGGGATTTCACCATGTAGAGGTTACTGAAGACCTTAGCAAGAGTTGTGTGGGTGTGTCTAAGGTGCAACCAGACTGCAGTATCCTAAGGAGAGAGTGAGTGGGAGATGAAAATAATGGAGATAAATAGTGGGGAAAAATCTCTTCCTAGATATTTGATGAGGAAGAAGAGGAGCAGAAATATACGCTGAATGGAGAGTATCAGAAAACAAAACTATAAACACAATACTGTCACTGTCTCTTATCTCAGCTGTGACACCCCCATCTCTGTCTAGATAAGAAAGAACCCAAGAACAAGGTTGTTGCCCCAGAGTGAATGGTACTTGGACAAGAATCAAAACTGTACTCATACAGGAATATTCTCATGGAATACTCATACAGGAATATTCTCATTTAATATATGCAGACTAATTAAAGTTCTATTGCTAATAACTATCCTTTGGACAAGGTAGTGGCTTTGTGAAATAAAATGCCACTCTCATTTACAGTGAAATTTTACATGTTTCAATTCTCAATATACTTTTACAATAATATTTTCCAAACACACTGGAGTAGCATTGCATAATTAATCTGACCATATATTGTTTTATATTATTATCTCTTCAAATTCCATTATATGAACAAGTGTGCAAATGGGGGTACTACTATATGAGCTTTCTACTACAGTGGATGGTACAGACCCACTGTGTCTCACTGGCTAATTAAATTTAATATTAAAAGAGAAGGTTAACTCTTGCAAGCACTTGCAGATTTTCCTTGCTCTGGGAACAGTCCCTAAGTGAATAAAACAGCCACCTGCAACACTGTAGAAATTCAAAAGAATAATTTGGGGATGACATTATACAGGTTTACATTCCCCTTGAAGCCATTTTTATCAACACGGTTTTGTCTGCATCCATTTTCACAGTCATCAACTCTCTCCCGTTCACACTGATTGCACAGGGAAACACATGAACTATTTTATTTATAGGAAAAGATGACTCTGCACTGTGACCAAATGACTCCTCTAATGTCTCAACAATATATATATATACATATACATATACATGTGTGTGTGTGTGTGTATATATGTATATATATATGAAGCTAACCCTACACCAAGGGGAGTCATCCTCATCCGAAAGCCACGAAGAGCCTAAGTCTAAGTATGAAACAAATTGATTCGTAGAATTTGATTCAACTATCAGTTCGTGCAAAGTATTGTCCTTGCTGCTGTTTCTCTTAACTTGCTTCCCTATGGCTACTCTGTGTTTTCCTAAAAGGAAAGTGATTCGGGAACAGCAAGTCTAATAAACTCACAGAGGGGTCACTGCTGATCAGATACCAGAACCACATTGTAAGAAAATGAATGAAGTCAATCTGTGCACCCGATTGTGCTAAATGAGACCCGCGGACTGGAAACAGAACAGAAAAAAAAAATGCTAAAGTCCTTTTGGAAGCACCAAATTACAAGATTCAGAATAAGCCGCTTCATCCGACAGACCGCTAGAAAATCCTATTTGCAAAATAGCTCCCACTAGCTTCCTGTATGTCTGAAGTGAGACTCAATTTTGGCAAGAAAATGCACTCCTGCCAGCGGTAAGGAAAAGGATTGGTATCTCTCTGTCTCTATCAGAAAGACGAACTCCTAGATGAATGGACGACATGAGCTCAGTGTCACCCGCGCACAGCCAGCCCTGGTACATCACCCTCTCCCAGCCTGAGGAACCGCCGGTTTGTGGCGCCCAAGGAGGAGAGTATCCACACCTGCTGATTGGAGGCAGGCAGCCCGGGGCGGTGCCGAGACTCACCGCCCCTGTGGGTGCCCAGGACTATTAGGTAGCCGTAGTGAAAGCCCCCAGGAGCAGAGGGGGCGGCGCCTGCGTGGGGCGGTTCTGGGTGCCCCTGGTGCCAGCAACGGAGAGTTGGGACGGGATGGAGCAGGAGGTGGGCAGAGCCGCTTCCCCCACTGCTGTTACCTGCAGAGGCTGAAGTGCGGCCACGAGCTCCCGCTGGATCTGCGCTTCCGCTCGAGAACGGACAGCAACCACCACCTTCCCCGGGAGCTAAGGCGAGCCCCTCTTTGGTTAGGGCACCCTGCGGACATCCCAACGCCAGAGTCCCGCCCGTGGCGATGGCTGGGTCTTCTCGGAACTCCACCTGGACGCTCGCTGCGGTGCTCCTCTGCCTGCTCGTAAGTTGCCCCGCGCTGCAGAAACAGGTACCCTCGCCTGAGACTGAGCCCCACCTGGCGCTCTACCTGCCCGCTAAGGGAGCGCTCAACGATAGCAGCTCCGATGGCCCCGGCGTCCTGATTGCCAACCCTGGGCTGCAGGTGCCCCTGGGCCGCTCGCTTTGGCTCGACCCGCTCCGGGACCTGGTGATTCAAGTGCAAGCGGGGGACCGATGCGAGGTGACGGTGCTGGACGCCTGGCCCCCGCTCCAGGGTACGCTCTCCCCGCGCCGCTTCCCCTGCGCCTTTGGTCCTCGCAGGGTCCAATACACTCACTTCGGCTCGCACAACCCCGGCCGCGCCAGGGTGCAGCTGCTGCTGCGCTACGACGCCCCGACTTACACGCTGGTGGTGCCCTTCACGCTGGCTGTGGACGTGGTTTTCTCCCAGCTGGAGCTGGTGACGCGCAACAAGCCTGTAGCGGTGAGCCAGCTGCGGGGCTGGAGCCACACGATAGACCAGAGAGTGCTGGGTTTCTCCTGCCCGGAGTCCCGAGCCGCAGCCGCCCCCAGATGCCGTCTCACCCCTCTTCCTCGCGAAGGCGAGCCACTGCCCAGGTACGGGCGCTTGGTGAACGCCATGGGGGCCCCTCTCCCCAGAGGCAAGGATGTAGACTGCGAAGCTTTTCTCCGGGCTGGGGTGCGCTACCAGCACACTACCGCCATCAACTCGCCCAACCGGGACTACGTGCCCATGATGGTGGAGCTGCTGGGGGCAGAGGACAGAGGCCCTGGGTCAGGGGAGGTGCTGGCCCGAGAGTACTTCCAGATGCTGGTGGAGATCCGAAGGGGAGCAAACAACACGGCGCCCCGGCCCAGCCTCGAGGCCCTGATGATGATGGAGGTTGACCAGTGCATGTTAACAGCCCTGACTCCCGATGTGCTGGCTGCGGAGGACATGGAGTCAGACCCTGACCACCTGGTCTTCAACATTCTCAATTCTACCCCCGCCCCAAAAGGGTACTCTGGCCAGCAGGGCTATGTGGTCAGCACTGATGACCCTCTGGGCCTTCCAGTCTCCTTCTTCACCCAGAGGGAGCTGCGGGAGCTGAAAATTGCCTATCAGCCCCCTAAAGAGAATTCCCTTGGGGAGCGTCTCTTCCAGCTGGAACTGGAGGTGATGGATGGAGATGGTGCTACCTCAGACCCCTTTGCCTTCTTGGTGGTGGTAAAGCCAATGAACACCCTGGCCCCAGTGGCTAGCTATTCCCAGGGGCTACTGCTTTTTGAAGGTCAGTCAAGGCCTCTGTCCAGCACCCAAAACCTTCAGATCAGTGATAAAGATAACCTAGAAGAGGTGAAAATGGCTGCAGTGAGGGGCTTGAGTTATGGGCAGTTGGTGGTGCTTGGGGCACCTCCAGAATACAAGTATTTCACACCAGTGGACCTGGCAGCTGGGCGAGTAGTGTACCAGCATGATGGCAGCAACACTTACAGTGACAACATCATCTTCCAGATACAGGATGGGCACCACCAGGTGGAATTCCTTTTCCCTATCACAATTATACCTGTGGATGATGAACCACCAGAGGTCAGTGCCAACACAGGACTCTCAGTGACCCCAGGGGAGGTGGTTCAGGTCTCCTCCTTTGTCCTGAGTGCCACAGATACCAATTCTGAGGACTCAGCCATCCACTTTGTACTGGATGACCAGCCTCTGGAAGGGAAAGAAGGGGAGAGAGAGCAGGGTGTGGCTGCTGGTTCCTCCTACTCAAGCCAACACATGGGGGAAATGCTGCTGAGGCAGCCTGAGCCACCTCTGTCCCCCCTAGATAAGGACTGGCACTATGTGGCAAAGGAAAAGCTTTATGAGAAAGTGGTAACTGAGTGGCTACAGAGAGATATAATAGAAGGGAGACTCTTCTACCGCCATCTTGGTCCACACAGCCCTCAATCTGTAACAGCCCAGCTGGCTTTCCACGTACAGGATGACCAAGACCCACCCAATCTATCTAGCCAGTACTCCTTCATCATCAAAGTCCAACCAATGGATATGCAGGGTCCAGAACTATATCCAGGAACTACCCTAGAAATGACTGTGAAAAACTGTGAACTCACTTTCTTCCATGAGAAAGTCCTCCAATACACTGACCAGGACTCAGATGCCCAGAACTTGTGGTACACTCTGTTGACACCCCCTACTGACACAGATGGCAACCACCAAGTCTGGACTGGAGAAATTGTGCTCACTGATTCTCCAGACACACCCATCATGCATTTCACACAGGCCCAGGTAAATCAACACAAGGTTGCCTACCAGCCTCCAGTGAAGAAGATGGGTATTATTCCACAGGTTGTGCAGTTCACCTACCAGGTGGAGGATGCTACAGGCAATAGTGTTTCAGACACATTCACATTATTCCTGCAGCCAGAGGTCAGCCAGCCTCCCAAAGTCACCAATAGGGGCTTTACTGTCCTGGAGGGAGGCAGCTTTATACTCAGCAGTGATGAGTTGAATGTTACAGATCCTGACACAGACATTGATCAAATTGTCTTCACATTAGTCTGGGGTCCTCAACATGGACACTTGCAGTACTTTAAGAAGTGTATGATCCCAGGGGAGTCTTTCAGGCAAGCTGATATTATTAATGGGAGTGTGTCTTACCAGCATGGCAGAGACGACACTATTAGTGACACCTTCTATCTGGAGGTAAGTGACGGGGTACATCAAATACCCATCGCTGTCCAAATTTCTATACCTCCAACTCCAGCTAACAAAAGTCCTGAGATATCTATCACAGATATTCCACTTTTGGATATTTCCATAGATGTACTAGAAAATAGCACTTCTGAGATTACCATGGGTGTTATTCATGACAAAAAGAACACAAGTGACTTGATGTTGTCTTTCATTGTTGAGGACAGCCCCAAATTGGGCACTATCCTGGTGAATGGTTTACTCACAGAATGCTTCACCCAAGAGGACCTCCTCAGTGGGGCAGTTGCCTATGTTCACACTGGAGGTGAAGTTGGTTTCCAAAAACAGCAGGATGCTTTCAGTCTAGTCCTCTCAAAGGATTCTTATCAATGGATAATAGGGGATAGCATAGTGGAGAAGGTTCAAGTGCAAGTAACTGTGCTGCCTGTGAACAACATGGCCCCCAAAGTCTTGGTAGGAGAGTCCTTCATTGTCTATGAAGGTGGAAAGAGCCCCTTAACCTTACAACACCTTAACATTGAAGATGTGGACACTCCTCAAGATGAAATCTTATGCACAGTGGCTGTTCAGCCAGCCTCTGGCTACCTGGAAAGCATTGCACCAGCCCCTGGTTCAGAAGTGTCACATGCTAGTAACCCCATCTGTGCGTTCTCCATCAAAGATGTCCGAAAGGGACACATCAATTATGTACAGAGTGTCCACAGAGGGGTAGAACCACAAGCAGATAATTTCACCTTTTATTGCTCTGACGGCATCAACTTCTCTCCAAATATCTTCTTCCCTATCATCATCTTGCCCACCAATGATGAGCACCCTAAACTTTTTGTCCATGAGTTTGTGGTGTTAGAGGGGATGAGCTTGGTCATTGACATCCTACTGCTCAATGGATCAGATGCTGACCTGCCACCAAATAAGCTCCACTTTCAACTCACAGCCCTTCCTCAACATGGACGGATCATACAGCAGCTGGCCACAGGCAACCAGCCCATCTGCAGCTTCACCTTAGAGGAGATCCAGGAGGCCTCCACCATTGTGTATGAACATGATGACTCAGAGAACTCAGAGGACAGTTTTGAGGTCTGGCTGAGTGATGGCAAACATACCACCCACAGGAAGGTACCTATTGTGGTGATATTGGTGGATGATGAAGCCCCTCAGCTGACCATCAATTATGGGCTGCAAGTAGAGATTGGACACTCTGAGATCATCACAAATAAGATCCTAAAGGCTACAGACCTTGATTCCAATGATAAAAATCTCAGTTTTGTCCTCCATTCTACGCCCAAGGAAGGAATTCTACAACGACTCAGAAAACCTGGAGGAGAACTGAGGGATAACCTCACTCTGGGAATGAACTTTACCCAGGATGAGATTGACAAAGGCCTCATCTGTTACACCCACACAGGCCAAAAAGGAGTTGTTGACCTCATCAAGTTTGATGTGACTGATGGGGTGAACCTTTTGACAGACTGCTATTTCTATGTCACCACTGGTAACTTAGACTGGGTCTTCCCTGAGATAGTCAGGAGAAGGATCACCTTAACAGACGACAGCAGAGTGACCCTCACCACTGATCTGCTCAACACCAGTGACATCAACAGCCCTGATGAAAAACTTCACTTTAGCATCACACAGGCTCCTAGCTTGGGCCACTTGGAAAGCTCTGACTACCCTGGGGAGCCCATTGCCTCTTTCACTCAACCTCAATTGTCCGACAACAAAATATCCTATGTCCGCACTTCAAATGATGAGACAAAGATGGACAGCTTTGAGTTTCAAATGACTGATGGACACAACCCTGTGTTAAGAACCTTCAGGATCTTCATCACAGATGTGGATAATAAGATACCTGTTGTGACTATTCATGAACTAACTCTGCAGGAAGGGGACAGCAAACTGATCACTCCCTTTGAGTTGATGGCAGAAGACCAGGATACCCCAGATGATCTTATTCTCTTCACCATCATCCAGGCCCCCATCCATGGCAGGATTTTGTATAAGGGAAGCATTCCTGTGACCATGTTCACCCAGAAGGACCTGAATAAGCATCTGATTAGCTACTGGCACAATGGCAGTGAGACTACCAATGACAGTTTCTCCTTGACTGTAACAGATGGCACTCACACTGATTTCTACGTCTTCCCGGACACTGCCGTGGAAACACATAAACCTCAGGTTATGAGAATCCAGAAAAGCTTCCTTGACAATAGGCTTCCCCAGATGGCCATTAACAGGGGTGCCTCTGCCTTGCAGTGCCTTCACACTGGACACATGGGCTTCCTGGTTACCAGTAAGTCTCTGAAAGCAGAAGATCAGGACAGTCCACACAGGCTCCTGAAGTATAGGGTGACGAGAGGACCACAGCATGGCTTCATTACCAACATTGGCCTTGGGAATGCAAGCACTCAAGTGTTTACACAAGGTCAGTGCACATCTTTCCTGATGCCACTGTCTCTCCCCTTCAGTGGGTCACATCAATCAGCTCTTGTAAAATTGTCCTGACCTCAGATCATTTGAATATTTGAATAATATTCTGTTTCTAATAAAACACAGTGGAATGCAAAATTATTCTGAAAACAAACAAAAAAACCCACAAAGTCCATTTTCAGCTATGAGAGAGAGAGAGAGAGAGAGAGAGAAAGAGAGAGAGAGAGATCCTATCTGCTAGGTCACTTCCCAAATGATGCACAATGGCCAGGAAAATAGGTTTGACCAAAGCTGGGATCTGGAAACACTGCTCAGGTCTCCCACACAGGTGACAGAAACCTAATTACCTGAGCTACCATCTCTGCCTCCCAGTGTCTGCATTCACAGGAAGCTGGAGTTGGGAGCCAGATCTGAGTACGAAACCCAGGTACTCTGATGTGGGACACAAGGATCTTAACCCGTGTCATAGACACTAGACTAAATGCCTGCCCAACATTGCACCTTTTTATTGTGCTATTCAAAGGTAATTTCTACATCTCACAAAAACATAAAATTAAGTTTGCCTAAGCGTGAGATCATTTTTCTCTTATATCTAGTGGTGAACTAAAGGTGAGTCCCTCTGCTTTCCCAGGTAATGTGATTTCTGGTGGTTTGAGAGCTTCTCTTTACATTGTCTTACACTTTCTTTAGGTAGCTCTGTGCCTTATATGTGAAGAGATGCACAAAGTGTCCCACACACAATACATGTAAACTGAGATACAGTCTCTGAGTAGACCATTAGAGGGTGTTTAAAAGTTTGGTTGCATTTTCAGGGTTGCTTCTTAAAGCAAATGAAATCATGTGTTTCTGTAAGAATTGTTATCATAGGGAACAGGCACTTAGTCTAGTGGTTAGGAAGCCTGGGTCCTGATTAGAGCCTGGTCCAGCCCAGCTGCAACCATTGTAGGTATTTGGGGAATTAACCAGCATGTGGGAGCACTCCCTTTGTCTGTCTATTTGTCTCTATACCTCTAAAATAAATTTTAAAAAAAAATTTATAGAATTGTTCTTACAAACAAATACTCTCAAAAAGTAAATTGCCTTTGAAATATTAACAATTGCCAATAGAAAACATAATTATAGGGGCTGGCACTGTGGCGCAGTGAGTTAAAGCCTTGGCCTGAAGCTCTGGAATCCCATATGGGCACCAGTTCTAGTCCCGGCTGCTCCTCTTCTGATCCAGCTCTCTGCTATGGCCTGGGAAAGCAGTAGAAGATGGCCCAAGTGCTTAGACCCCTGGATCCACTTGGGAGACCTGGAAGAAGCTCCTGGCTCCTGACTTTGGATCCGCACAGCTCCGGTCATTGCGGCCATCTGGGCAGTGAACCATCGGATGGAAGACCTCTCTCTCTGTCTACCTCTCTCTGTAACACTGTCTTTCAAATAAATTAAAAAAATCTAAAAAAAAAAAGAAAGAAAAACATAATTATAAATCTGAGGACCAAATTCTTAAAGCTACAGAGGAATAGACAATAGGTAAATATCACATTTTATTCTCATTTTCTTTTCTCTTAGGATAAGGCAGTTACTCTTGCCTAAGTTCATTCTGGCAAATAGTTAGCGAGTATCCACCATTTTGTCAAGCCCTACACTGATGCAGAAGACTTAAAACCAAGTAGCCCTGGCTCTCTGTAGAGTAACAGGATATTATAAGGCATCTATAGCTAGGGTGTTATTTGGTTGGGCATCATTCCAGAGAACATGTACACATTCTAGTACTGTAACAACTTTAATTCTAAAGTCTTATTTTGCCGCTGTAACTTTAAGAAACAGGTGGATCATGTTCACTCCATCACTATTTTAAATTTTAGTTATTGTGGTTTCCCTGCCCTATTAAAACATAGTCATTAACTTCATCATTTTTATTGATCAATGTGACTTAGTATGATGCTTGCTTTTTTTCTAAGCTGACATTGATGAGAGGCGGATCTACTACATCTTAAACAAGGGCAGTAAGGCAACAAAAGACATCTTCTACTTCTCTGTTGAAGACAATGGTAAGTCAATAGTAAAATGTTAAAAAGGATTCTTGTTTAATTAAAGTCTATGTGAAACTAAAAGAAAACTAAATTTATATAAAATTAAATTATTTATAAATTAAACTTATATAGTAATCAAAATCTGTATTGTCGTCTATGATACAAACAAATGAATTACTTTTGTTTTACTAGATCCTTTCCCAAATGATTCTCGACAAATCAATTTTTAGGAAAACAAAGAGATGAGAAATTTGATGCATGACTCTGAAAGTGTTTTATCTAACCTGAATTGTGTGGGCCTCCTTCAAGCTTAATCTTCAGATTCCAAGAATCAACCTAGTGGTTTCTAAAATCCTGTAGCAGCTGGCGCCACAGCTCACTAGGCTAATCCTCCACCTGTGGCACTGGCACACCGGGTTCTAGTCCCAGTCGGGGCGCCGGATTCTGTCCCGGTTGCCCCTCTTCCAGGCCAGCTCTCTGCTGTGGCCTGGGAGTGCAGTGGAGGATGGCCCAAGTCCTTGGGCCCTGCACCCCATGGGAGACCAGGATAAGTACCTGGCTCCTGGCTTCGGATCAGTGTGGTGTGCCAGCCGCAGCAGCCACTGCGGGATGAACCAGCGGAAAAAGAAGACCTTTCTCTCTGTCTCTCTCACTGTCCACTCTGCCTGTCAAAAAAAAAAAAAAAATCCTGCAACAAATTAGAAAATCTGCCTTTAGATTTTGTCAGAATTTTGAGCTGCAGAACTGAATCTTAGGGCTTTGTGACCTTAGAACTGTAATCTTCTTGCATGAGGTGGAAAATATATTTACTAGCACAGAAGACTCTAAAAGCTGCCTGTTTAAGCTGCTCCTATGTCTGTCTGCTGTATTTTCAAGAAAACAGAATGGGCAGTAAGTGGTTAATGGAGGGCATTTGCTTTACACAACTGAGAATATAATAATTATGTGGTCAAAAAAAATCATTTTTCAGTATGACAGGATAATAGCAGAAATTATGTCCATGTGCTGCTTGCCACTCAATAACCTCTCAGTATAAATCATTACTCATTTCCAGTAAGTAACAAGCGTTTGCTCTCTGAATCATGTGTCATCAGTCAAGGACCATATTTATTGAAAAGCAGTCCCATCAGAGAGGCCATTCGTATACTGGGTTTGAATCCCAACTTTCCCCATGCGACCTTGCACAAGTTGCTTTGTCCTCCCATTCATTCCTCCATCTATAAAATAACCTTCATATCTATGCTAAGAAGACTAAGTAAGATAATATATATAAAGCACTTGGCACTACGTAGGTGTTCATTGAGTTACTCTCTTTCTGATAAGACTGACCACTGTACATGAAAACCACTGATCTCTCCTCCCAGTTTTTTCAAAATTTAAAACCAAATATTTCCTCCCTTTCTCAAGTTCTTAGTAACAAAATTATCTCAGAATTATGAGCTTATGCATTTGAAGCTGATTAATGTAAAAATGTCAGACAAATAGTTTATAGTGAGTATTTCTCTTTCTGTTGAGGGAAGACTAATAATACTCATAAAACAATGTACCTCTGACTCCAACGCTAGGTTTTGTGAGCAACATTAAAACAAGTTACTGTGATGTGGATTTTACATAGCTACCATTTCTAGTGAATTCTATGAGCTAGTCATTGCTTATGTTCCTTACTACTTTTGATCCTCACTACAAAGCAAAAGGCAAATGTTAAGATGCCCATTTTAAAATGAAGACACTGGGGCCGGAGCCATGGCTCACTTGGCTAATCCTCCGCCTGCGGTGCCAGCATCCCATATGGGTGCCGGTTCTGGTCCCGGCTGCTCCTCTTCCAGTCCAGCTCTCTGCTGTGGCCCGAGAGGGCAGTGGAGGATGGCCCAAGTGCTTGGGCCCCTGTATCCGCTTGGGAGACCAGGAAGAAACACCTGGCTCCTGGCGTCAGATCGGCGCAATTCTGTCCATAGCAGCCATTTTGGGGGTGAACCAACGGAAGGAAGACCTTTCTCTCTATCTCTCTCTCTCACTGTCTACCTGTCAAATGAATAAAAGGAAAAAAATGAAGATACTGAGGTTGAATAATTTGCTGAATGTGTAGGGGTAATGAACAAGTAACATGGAATACAATTCAGGTGTTGGCAATCACTCTACACAATATGCTCCTCTACCTCTGCTTTGGGAAGATGAACCATGCAAAAGACTCAACTTCATAACCCAACAAAACAGCAACTTGTAAATTAAAGAGATGAGAATGATCAAGCACAGACTCCAGAGAATTTGAGGACAAGTTCGTTCAGTGTTGGATATTACAGCACATATTCACATCCATAAGCTAATCAAATACTTATGCATTCATTCAGTGGATTTTTTAATTTCCATTGGAGAGCATGTAAAGAGCTGAGATCCATGAATTCTGGCTTGACTGTTCTTTGGGACAGCTGATGAAGGAATCACTTTAAATATTTGTGTATTTGGCATTTTTAAATTTTATGAAAATATGATTATTTGTATCTTTACAGTAAACAATTTAATCTTTTCTTCATTTGAAATATAGCCATTTTTAAAAGGTTTCCCAAATGGGGTATTTATCAGAAATTATAATTTAATCAATTAATGATTTCCTTTCTTAACATCACATAGCCCTAACAGAAGATACTACAGTCATTTGAGCTATTTTGAATGGACACACTTCTAGGAATACATTTTTGCACTATTGGGATGAAATAGAATTTTTTGGTGTTCTTGTTGTTGTTTGTAGTACTATTTTCAAACCATTAAAGACAAGATCAAGCCCTACCACCAGAAGTGTGCATTAGGCATATGGCACAGGTGAGCTCAGTTGTCTTAAGGGTAGAAGTACTAGCAAGGTGACCCCAGAGCTAAAATTTTGCTAGAATTCCCAAGGGTGAAACCATAAAAGTTTCCCTTTATAGCCTCTAAAAATCAGACTTCCTGCATTCAAACCCCAGATCCGCCCCTTAGTAGTTGTGTATCTCTGAGAACTGTCTGTGCTCTAGATGATTGGTCATCTGTGAATAGCAGCATGCACCCCCATAAGGTCATCATGGGGCCCTCAGTGGTTTTCCATTGCTGCTGTAATGAATAGACACAAGTTAACACTTAAAACAACACTGGTCTGTCACTTTACAGTTCTGGAATTCAGAAGTTCAAAATGGTTCTCACTGGAATAAAATCGAGGTTTGGGCAAGATTGCATTTGTCTGCAGAGACTTGAAGGGGAGAATCCATTTCTTACGCTCTCCAGCTTCCAGAGGCTACCCAACGCTTCTATCTTTAAAGTCGAAGCAGGCAATACTTTCTCCTGCTAATCCACTCTCACATTCACTTTCCTGCACCCCTCTTTCACTGACACAAAATCTTATGATTACATTGGGCCCACTTCAGTAATCAGGATAATCACCCAGCTCAAGATCCTTAATTTTTTTTTAAACTTTTATTTAATGAATATAAATTTCCAAAGTACAGCTTATGGATTACAATGGCTTCCCCCCCATAACGTCCCTCCCACCTGCAACCCTCCCCTTTCCCACTCCCTCTCCCCTTCCATTCACATCAAGATTCATTTTCGTTTCTCTTTATATACAGAAGATCAGTTTAGCATACATTAAGTAAAGATTTCAACAGTTTGCTCCCACACAGAAACATAAAGTGAAAAATACTGTTTGAGTATTAGTTATAGCATTAAATCTCAATGTACAGCACACTAAGGACAAAGATCCTACATGAGGAGTAAGTGCACAGTGACTCCTGTTGTTGTCTTAACAAATTGACACTCTTGTTTATGGCATCAGTAATCACCCTAGGCTCTTGTCATGAGCTGCCAAGACTATGGAAGCCCCCTGAGTTCACCGACTCTGATCATATTTAGACAAGGCCATGGTCAAAGTGGAAGTTCTCTCCTCCCTTCAGAAAAAGGTAACTCCTTCTTTGATGACCCGTTCTTTCCACTGGGATCTCACTCACGGAGATCTTTCATTTAGGTTTTTTTTTTCCCCCAGAGTGTCTTGGCTTTCCATGCCTGAAATATTCTCATGGGCTTTTCAGCCGGATCCGCATGCCTTAAGGGCTGATTCTGAGGCCAGGGTGCTGTTTAGGACATCTGCCATTCTATGGGTCTGCTGTGTATCTCACTTCCCATGTTGGATCATTCTCTCCCTTTTTGATTCTATCAGCTAGTATTTGCAGACACTATTCTTGTTTATGTGATCCCTTTGGTTCTTAGTCCTATCATTATGCTTAATTGTGAACAGAAATTGATCACTGGGACTAGTGAGATGGCATTGGTACATGCCACCTTGATGGGATTGAATTGGAATCCCCTGGTATGTTTCTAACTCTACCGTTTGAGGCAAGTCAGCTTGAGCATGTCCCGAATTGCACATCTCTTCCCTCTCTTATTCCCACTCTTATATTTAACAGCAATCATTTTTCAGTTAAGTTTCAGCACTTAAGAAGAATTGTGTATTGATTACAGTATTCAACCAAAAGTATTAAGTAGAACAAACAAAAAAAATACTAAGAGGGATAACATATCAAGTTGCTCATCAACAGTCAGGGTGAGGGCTGATCAAGTCACCGTTTCTCCTACTGTTCATTTCACTTTAACAGGTTTCCTTTTTGGTGCTCAGTTAGTTGTCACCTATCAAGGAGAACAAGTGGTATTTGTCCCTTTGGGATTGGCTTATTTATTTAAAAATAAATATTTAAGTAATTTACTCAAAGTAATCAACATACATAAAGCATTTAGAAGAGTGCTGGGTATGTAGCAAACACTTAATAAATATTATCTTTGAAACTGTCTGTTGGGATACCAAATTGTGCATTTTTCTTCTTCTAGATAGAAGGAGACTTTATAGCTCCTTCTTCAAATCTATCATTAGATAACTTGATTGTATAAGGTGACCTTTAAAACTATTAGGATGAATTGTTTGGACACTCTCTGGAACCCATGGTTTCACACCTCTTTTTCCTTACCTATTTACAAACTGATTTCATATTTATTAGAAGTTCACCAAGTAGGCAAAGAAATAATAGGAAACAGCCCCATCTGCTATTCTAGTCTTTGGCACAACCTACTGAGCTAATGCACAGTGAATATCTTTCTATCTACTTCATAGTTTTTGTATCAATTGTATTTTTTACTTTTGCTTTGCTGTAGTTAAAAGAAGTAACATATACCAAAAATATAATGGATTGTCGACCATGCATTGACTCCCCAAATGTGATTTCTCTTTTCTTTTTCCTGTCACAATTATGACCTTGACTATACTTGTGTGCAGAATTTAACTGGCAATTAAAAGGGAAAATTTGACAATGTAAATAATTTATATATTTCATCAGCTTATAAAGTTTTGAATAATCCATACTAAGGCTATGTAAGTTCTCAGTCTTCTTTTTTTTTTGAATTATGACAGAAATCTTTATTAAAATGTATCCTTCAGTAATGTTAGCATACATACAATATACACACGTACATATGTACATTCTGACACACCTCATGGATTGCCAACATCAGTTTAACCAATAAATTAAAACTGAAAAAGGAGGGGGAAGAGGAGGGGGGCTAAGGGTAAAATTTTCATGTTTTATCTGTTAAGAAATTGCAAATTTCTCAGAATGTCCCTGGGGTAAACCTGTGACCAGAGAATCTCTGAAATAAAATACATAAATCCCCAACCCACCACCCCTCCAAAAAAAGATTCCAAAAGATGCAGTTACAACAAATGTGCTTCTCAGAACAGGAGTAGTCATTCCATTTCATACTCTAGCTTCTGTTCAGTCTTCTTTTTTACATTGAAGGTAAATTTTATTATGTTCAAGGTTATCATGAAAGCTAACTGGTAGAATAGGGAATACATTTTAGATTTCTAAGCTCCAAGCTGCACAATAAAGTTAAGCAAATTGTCAGGTTCATTAATTGTTTTCTATCGAGGTCATCAGACTCATAGATTCCCAGATTTGTATTGAAATTTTGCATATCTCTACCATATATCACATTCAATGAAACTTCTCTACTTATAAAATAATACTAATTTAAACTCATTTAGCACTTAATATTTTTATAACATTTTTACATGAGTTATTTCATTTGATCCTTACCACAACCTGTGAGATAGAAATTATCTCAAATTTTATAAGGAAATTAGTTTAAGAAATTAAGATGACCCAAGCGGAACCAAGGCAATTCTTTCTAATAGGCCATACTGAATACCTATATATATGTGAAATGATTTTAATTTTGCAATGTACTATGGATATGCAACTTTCGTCTTAAGATTAGAAATAGATTATTTAATTTTCTCTTTAATTATTTAGTGCTTAAAGTCAGGCTGATCAATGCTATGTGTCTTTTTTTAATAGTTCCAATGCTCCAATTTGCTCTTCCTTTATTTTTTAAAATTTTATTTAAAGTATACAAATTTCATGCATTTCATATATACAGATTTAGGAACATAGTGATTCTTCCCACCCTATCCTCCCTCTCACCCACACTCCCACTCTTCTTCCTCATGTCTCTTCTATTTCTACTTTTAATTTTTACAAAGATCTATTTTCAGTTCACTTTATACTGATAAGATTTGAATATCACATGATATTTGTCTTATGGTCCATAACAAAACCAGTGTTCTGCTTAGGTGAGCAGTCTTCTTTTTTTAGGTTTTTATTTATTTATTTGAAAGTCAGAGTTACACAGAGAGAGGAGAGGCAAAGAGAGAGAGAGGTCTACCCTCTGGTTGACTCCCCAACTAGCCACAAAGGCTGGAGTTGCACTCATCCAAAGCCAGGCACGAGGAGCTTCTTCCAGATCTCCCATATGGGTGCAGGGGCTCAAGGACTTGGGCCATCTTCTGTGCTTTCCCAGGCCATAGCAGACAGTTGTATTGGAAGTGGAGCAGTGAGGACTTGAACCAGTGCCCATATGGGATGCCGGCACTGCAGGTGGATTTACCTGCTGATCGCTCTCTCTTACGCTCTCCTCCTCTCTCTTACCCTTCACCCTCCCCCTGCCCTTTGGGCTTCCCCCACCCAACAATAAACCTTCCCTCTAAAAAAAAAAAAAAAGATAATGGTGTTTGTTTGAGAACAAAGAGAGACTAATCATAAGTCCAGTGAGCTTACCAATGCAGTTAAAGCAATGTCACACTTATTTAGAACTCTGCATTCTTCACAATGATCTAAGAATTCAAAAGCAAGGCAGAAATGTCTCTGAGTAGTCAAATTATCAGATCCATGGTGCAACATTTTCACACTTAACTCAAAGATCTTACTTGGAGTTTCTTTACTCTTATTTCCTAAACAGTTCTAATTTTTGTCAAATAATTCTTCATATAATATTTATTCAGTGCTAGGTGCCAAGCACTCTTCAAAGTACCTTACATAGTTGTAGGAAAAATCATTTAAGTTGAAAGCAAAGAGAGGGATAAAATGCAGAAGAAATAAATAGAAAGGAGCAAATAAAGAATTCCAGTTCGTGAAATCCAGGGGCGACGTGGTGCTGCAACAGATGCTCAGTGTACCCCGTGTGATATAGGAGAAGGCACAACCGTTCTAAACCACAGGACATCTTATAGGCCTTTGAAGATGACACTATAAAAAGCCTGTATTTGTTAATATGGAAGGGAGTTCATAATATCGTTAAAGGAAGAAAACCAGTTAGAAAACTGTATAAACACATCAAGGAGATGATAGGAAAATGCATACATGAAGGGTCTTCCAAAAGTTCATGGAAATCTCCTATTAGGAAAAAAGTGATGCGTGAATTTCAATTTTTTAATTAAAATTTACCTTTTCATTTCATTTTCCCAGACTGTTTTGAGGTATCCTCACATACAGATTATTTTTATATATGGATATACATACATGAAAATGGCTTAAGAGTATATAGCAAGACAATAACATTGGTTTAAAATGGCAATGATGGATGACATTTAGTTTCACATTTTCTGGTATAAATGTTTTACAATAACCACCCAATAACCACTAGAAAAAAAAAGCAATTTCCATTTAAGAAAAAAGCATGCTTGAATACATCACAACCAACTTGGTTCGATTGATTAACCTGACCACATTATTCTGGCTTGTACATACTACAAAAATGTCCCCTTCATAATGCAATGGGTTAAACAAAGGAACAAGCCAAGGGTGAATTCTTCTCAGGGAAGAAAGATTCAGCACTTAAACTCATTGTTGGCTCTTTCCTTTGTGAGTTCTTTCTGCTTGGACCCTTCAAACCTTTATACATGGTGGCCCTGGACATCCGACAAACCAGACAGATCCAGGGACAACACAGCAGACAGGAGCACTGAGGCTGCTCACAGTGTTCCAGCTTCAGCAGAACTAACCTGTGGAAGAAGTAATTCAAATCTGTGAGATATAGGAGATAGAGAACTCAAAAAGTTCATGGAAAATGAAATTAGGGTCCAGCATTGTGGCATAGTGGATAAAACTGCTGCCTGCAGTGCCGGCATCCATATGGGCGCCGGTTCAAGTCCCAGCTGCTCCACTTCCAATCCAGATCCCTGCTAATGGCCTGGAAAAGCAGCAGAAGAAGGCTCAAGTGTTTGGATCCCTGCTACCCACATGGGAGACCTGGAGGAAGCTCCTGGCTCCTGTCTTCAGCCCGGCCTAGCACTGGCCGTGTGAACCAGTGGGTGGAAGATTTGCTCTCTCCCTCCCTCTCTCTCTCTCTGTCTCTCTCTTTCCCCCTCTCTTTCTAACTCTTTCAAAATAAATAAATAAATCTTTTTTTTAAGTAAAAATCAAATTTAAATTTATTTTGATGCAATTTTTTAAAAATCCACACAGTGTTTTTTGTGATATGGATTTTCCATAAACTTTTTAAAGGCCCCTTATATGCATGGATTTTAAACATCTTTTGTACCAGAATAAACTTATCTCTTAATTCAGTTTTCCACAACCTTTTGTGAAGTATGCTTATAGCTTCAGGGAGTAGTATTTGTTGATTATGTGCTAAGCAAAATATTACATCCTCTGTTCTCCCTTATGAGATATGTTAATCTTCACTGAGTGTCATTAGTGATGACATCATGGATTCCTTATAGAAAAAAATGGGAAAGGTATTTTCTGTTTACATTTTTAAGAGTTACCTATTTGTTTGAAAGGCAGAGTTACAGAGATGGAGAGGCAGAGGCAGCAAGACGGTGAGAGAGAGAGAAATCTTCCACCTTCTCCTACACTCCCCCATTGGCTACAATAGCCAGGGCTGGGCCAGGTCAAAGCCAGGAGCCAGGAGCTTCAACCAGGTCTCCTACATGGGTGCAGTGGCCCAAGGACTTCAGCCATCTGCTGCGGCTTTCCTGTAAGTGGAGCAGCCGGGACTGTGAACCAGTATCCATATGGGATGCCAGCGCAACAGGTGGTAGCTTTACCCGCTATGTCACAGTGTTAGCCCACCCCTGTTTACTTTTTGATCACATTACAAATCATCCAGAGTCACCACAGCTATATTTTTGTTACAGAGACCAGGCTTGAGCTCAACTGTTGCCTGTAATATTTTACTAGAAATTAATTTTTTATGAAAGACAACTTTTTAATGCTATCTGATACTGTTTTACAAGAGGATTCAATTCATGGGAGAATGATTAGAAACAATACTGGAAACCATATTAATGGACATACAATTAAAAGCAAAGTTTTGCTTTTAGCTTTATTAATTACATTTCCAACTGAGAGTTTTAATTCTAAAATTGTGCATCCAAATCCCTGAACTAAAGATATTTTTTAAAAAATCTCAAAACGCTTAAATGATGTATAATTCTATCACCAGATAACTGCTATCAATATATTTTTTTTTTTTTGACAGGCAGAGTGGACAGTGAGAGAGAGAGAGAGACAGAGAGAAAGGTCTTCCTTTGCCGTTGGTTCACTCTCCAATGGCCGCCGCGGCCGCCGCGCTGCGGCCGGCGCACCGCGCTGATCCGATGGCAGGAGCCAGGAGCCAGGTGCTTTTCCTGGTCTCCCATGGGGTGCAGGGCCCAAGCACCTGGGCCATCCTCCACTGCACTCCCTGGCCACAGCAGAGAGCTGGCCTGGAAGAGGGGCAACCGGGACAGAATCCAGCGCCCCAACCGGGACTAGAACCCGGTGTGCCGGCGCCGCTAGGCGGAGGATTAGCCTAGTGAGCCGCGGCGCCGGCCCTGCTATCAATATTTTTAAAAATAAATACATGCATATGGTTTTTAAATAACAATAATTAAGCTGTGCATTGACATTTAATCCCTTTTCCAAAAATGGAATTATTTTTTGAGTTTTTTACGAGAAAGAAATTATTCACACAAAAGGATTTATAAATATATCATTTTACAAACACAAAACAGATATTTTTGTGCTTGACTCTGAACTTTGCTTGCCCTAACTTAAAATGTGTGTGTGGAGATACTAGCCCAAACAGACCTACCTTATCTTCAAGATTAAGTACTAAATCTACACATGCATGTCCTAGTAAACAGATTATTTATAAATAAATACATATGTGTATATGAGCATAGGTATATATGTTTAATATAAGAGGCATGTATTAACATATAGCTATCTAAAAAGAGCAAAACATTTTGATTCTTTTGCAGTGGTGAGTTAATAGGTATTTATCTTCTCCGTAATGAAGTAAGTGACATATTTATTTTTATTTTTAATTAGGTTTTAACAGATTCAATGTGATTTGTAGATACATTTCTAGGAACATAATGAAATCCCCTCCCTCCCTCCCTCTCTCCCTCCCTCCTTCTCTCTCACTCCCACTCTCTTTCCTCCCTCCTTTCTTTATGTCTTTTTTCTTAGTTTTTGTGATAACATATTTAAAATTAAATTACAGTAGAAAGGGTTAATACTTCACCAAATAAGTTTAATAAGTAAAAAGCAAAAAGACCCTAGGTTAGTGGGAATATAGACAATGACTATAAACAATAATTGAATGAAAAAAATGACCATTGCACACATATACAGTACATTTTAATGTAATCACAAATCACTCCAATTATAGTAGTATAACACTCTTAACCTTTGGCTTGAAAAAGACATAAAACAACATTTGATAGAAGTATATTTGCAGCAATAGTGATACACACAGATATTTATTTTTCTTTATTTTTGTTTGTTTATTAAATTTTAGCTACTACATATGAGGGAGAATATGTGATATTTGTCTTTCTGAGTTCAGCTTATTTCACTCAACATGATGTTCTCCAGTTGCATCCATTTCGTTGAAAATGGTAGAATTTCATTATTTTTTAGAGCTTAATACTATTCCATTGTGCATATTCACCACATTTCCTTTATTCATTGATCTGATGATGGACAACTTGGTTGATTCCAAAATTTGGCTATTGTGAACAGGGCTGCTGTAAACATACTGGTGCAGGTATCTCTTTGATACACTGAGTTCAAGTCTTTTGGGTACATACAGGTAGTGGGATTGCTGGATCATATGGCAAGTCTATTTGTAGTTTTGTTTTTTTTTTTTGTTTTTGTTTTTTTTTTTTTTTTTTGACAGGCAGAGTTAGAGAGAGAGAGACAGAGAGAAAGGTCTTCCTTTTTCCATTGGTTCACCCCGCAAGTGGCCGCTATGGCTGGCACGTTGCGGCAGGCGCGCTGTGCCAATCTGAAGCCAGGAGCCAGATGCTTCCTCCTGGTCTCCCGTGGGGTGCAGGGCCCAAGTGCCATCCTCCACTGCACTCCCGGGCCACAGCAGAGAGCTGGACTGGAAGAGGAGCAACCGGGTCAGAATCCGGCGCCCCGACCGGGGCTAGAACCCGGTGTGCCGGTGCCGCAAGGCGGAGGATTAGCCTAGTGAGCCGCGGCGCCGGCCCTATTTGTAGTTTTTTAAGAAATCTCAGTGCTGTTTGCCACAGTGGCTGCACTAACTCACATTCCCACCAACAGTGTCTAAGTGTCCCCTCTGTCCACATCCTTGCCAGCATTTGTTATTCTGCATTTTGGATTTTAGCCACTCTGACAGAGGTGACATGATACCTCAGTGTGGCTTTGACTTGCACTTCCCCGATGGCTAGTAATGAGGAGCATTTTTCACATATTTGTTAGCCATTTGTATTTCTTCTCTCGAGAAACATTGAAGTCCTTTGTCCACTGGTTGTTTCTTTTTTTTTTTTCAGTTGTTGATTTTTTAAGTTGCTGATACATTCAAGATATTAATCCTTTGTCAGACAAGTGATTTGCAAATGTTTTTCCCATTCTGTTGAGTGTCTCTTCACTCTATTAAACTTTTCTTTTGCTGTGCAAAAGCTTCTGAGTTTGATAAAAATCTCATTTGTTTAGTTTTGCTTTTGTTGCCTGTGTTTGGGGGTCTTGTCCAAGAAGTTATCCCCTACACCAATGTCTTGAAGTATTTCCCCTATGTTTTCTCCCAGCAACTTCATAATCTCAGGTCTTAAATTTAGGTCTTTGATCCATCTTGAGTTGATTTTGTATATGGTAAGATATATGGATCTAATTTCATTCTTCTACATATATACATCCAGTTTTGCCAGCATCATTAGTTGAAGAAAATAATTCAGGCTTTTTCAAAGTAAATTACAGAAATTAGGAATGAATGTGCATATATCCATTTGCACACTATGCCTCAGCCTGTATTTATGAGAAACTGGGGAGAAACTAAATACTTGTAGGAAACACAGAGTGAATATCAAATCCTACCAACATTAACAGTTGACCATGTAATGAAATATGCCCAGACACCTGGTGCTTCGCCTGGCTGGATTTCCAGAAGCCCATGTCCCAGCAGAAGTGGAAAACTAGCAAGTCAGAAGCAGCATGGGGGCTGGAGCTGTGGCACAGCGGGTTAAAGCCCTGGCCTGCAGTGCTGGCATCCCATATGGGCACCAGTTCTAGTCCCGGCTGCTCCCCTTCTGATCCAGCTCTCTGCTGTGGCCTGGGAAAGCAGTAGAAGATGGCCCAAGTCCTTGGGCCCCTGCACTCGCGTGGGAGACCCAGCAGAAGCTCCTGGCTTTGGATCAGCTCAGATTCGGCCATTGCAGTCATCTGGGGAGTGAACCAACAGATGGAAGACCTCTCTCTCTGTAACTCTACCTCTCTCTGTAACTCTGTCTTTCAAATAAATAAAATAAATCTTAAAAAGAAAAAAAAAAAAAAAAGAAGAAGCAGTGTGATTTCCGCTTCTTGATGAACTCTCAAGCCAATAATGAGGGTAAGGTATGGACCAGTCACATGATTGAGAAGACAGTGCTGTGTTGATCGGGATCCTTATTAGAAACATAGGATGCAAGTAGAATTTTCTGCTTCTGTTTTGTTTTTGACAATCGCCTGAGAAAGTAAATGTGAGACTGTTAAGTCACAGGGTGTGGCAGAAGCAGGAGGAAGCCTCTAACCTCCAGGTCCTTGTCAGTGATGCTGTTTGCGCCCAGTTCTCTTTCTGCCTTTGCTTCTCCACCTTCTGTGCTGTCTTCCTCATTGGCCTTTCCTTTCTTTGGCCCGGCCTGCAGAATTAGCTTTGGGTGCTCATTACACTCATCTGCTTCCAATGTCGGTGCTCTGTCCAGCCCTGCCATATCCTCCACCTGTGACTTGATTTGTATTACTTAATCCTATTTATCACTTATTTTCCATTCTGAGAAACAATTTCTAGAAAATATAAACCCTTTAATGTACTTATTAAAAAGGGCTTGCATTCAGGTAAAAATTCTATGATTAAAATCCTCTGTACCTTGTATAATAAGCTGTTTTCATCATCTCTGAAGATGAACAAGTCCTATATGACAAATGTTTTGAGGAATGTGTTAACTCATTCCAGGCTGTGTTGCTTTATAAAGAAAAGAGCTTCGGGGCCGGCGCCGTGGCTCACTTGGTTAATCCTCCGCCTGCGGTCCCGGCATCCCATATGGGCGCCGGTTCTAGTCCCGGTTGCTCCTCTTCCAGTCCAGCTCTCTGCTGTGGCCCGGGAGGGCAGTGGAGGATGGCCCAAGTGCTTGGGCCCCTGTACCCACATGGGAGACCAGGAGGAGGCACCTGGCTCCTGGCTTTGGATTCTGGCATAGCTCTGGCCATAGCGGCCATTTTGGGGGGGGGGGTGAACCAGTGGAAGGAAGACCTTTCTCTCTGACTCTCTCTCTCTCTCTCTCTCACTATATAATTCTACCTTTCAAAAAAAAAAAAAAAAAGAGCTTTGTTTGGCTTCACTGTTTGAGAGGCAGATTAGCGACCACCTCTGCTGAAAGCCTCTGCCGCATCACAGCATGGTGGCTGACACCTGATGGTGGTTGTGCATGAGAGAGGGAGAGGGGAGGCAAGAGAGTGGGAGGGGCCAGCTCACTTGTTTATACACAACCCTCTCAGGACCTAATCCAGTCCCAGCACACCTGCCTCATTCCCACGAGACAGCATTAATCCATTCACGATCTGGAGTTCCCTTAGCCTAATCACTCTCAGCGAGGCCTCGGCTTTCAGAGGTTCCACTATTTCCACATGTGCATCCTGAGGATCATCTCCCAGGACATGCACATTTGGGGTACAAACCGTGTCCACACAATAGCAGGTATGCAATGTGCTATTTTTAGAGACAGAACAATGTGTTATATTTTCTTTTTAAAAAGCTAACAACTTTAGAAAGCTCTGCTTAGAAAATAACTGCTACTAAAAGGAGAGAAATTAAATTATCTCTGAGACAGGCTTTAAAAAATGCTCTATTCTCACAATGAGTTTCCAGAAGCCAGACACTGTCTCTTTAATTATCAGGGAAGGCACTAAACCCTACTCATACTCAGGACAGGCACTTTGTAATGCTGGCAG
Source organism: Oryctolagus cuniculus (assembly GCF_964237555.1). NCBI lineage: Eukaryota > Metazoa > Chordata > Mammalia > Lagomorpha > Leporidae > Oryctolagus > Oryctolagus cuniculus. The sequence continues at coordinate 20,904,653 of NC_091439.1, forward strand.
TGTTACAGCTGGAGGCAGTCCTGCTCAGGAGAGCCAACTCTTACTCAAATGAAAAAGCCATGACAGATTGAAAATGGCCTGTGGTTTCTTCTTCCTCTGATGATAGAAAGGGGAATAAGTGCCAGTTGGCAAGGAATTGGAATTCTAGATAAAACTGCTGGAGCTAAATGACTATTTGAGGGGAGACTTTTAATAGATTTCTATTCTCTTTTTTAAATGTAGTTTGATTTAATATGCAATGTTAAAATAATAAATACTGCCAAGTATTAGATTCTCAGTTGCTAGAACTATTTGTGTAATGAATTAAGGACAGTGAAAGCCAATCAATTTTTCTCCTAAGCAATTTCTATTCAGTGGAATAAATCTATAGGTGTCCAACATATCTATAGATACAATTCAGGAAGTAGGTAAACTTGAACAAAACAAAATCTTTATTTTTACTAACGTCCATCTGAAATATAAGAAGTCCTTCAACTATGTATAAGTGTTTATAACAAATAATATTTCTTGCTGTACCTGTGACTTGGCAACCAATAAAAATATAAAGTTTCAAGAATTGTAGATATGTCAGGGCCCGTGCTGTGGCGCAACAAGATTAAGCCCCTGCCTGCAGTGCCAGCATCCCATTTGGGTGCCAGTTCAAGTCCCGGCTGCTCCAATTCCAATCCAGCTGCCTGCTAATGTGCCTGGGAAAGCAGTAGAAGATGGCCCAAGTAAATGACCTGAAGCTTAGATGTGAATGAATAGGAATAGGCCAGGTGGTAGAGCAGTGGAAAGAACAGGGCAAAGCCTTAAAGGCAGAGTAAATTTGGAGATGTGCTCGCCTTCACTGAGACAGCCAAGACCAGAGTGCAGAGGGTTTGGCAGGAGCTGAAGTCATGAGCAGGTCCCAGGTCATCAAGAGTGTTCGGAAGGATAGCGGTGGACTTCATCCTGAGGACAGTGAAGAAACAGTGGGAGGGAGGTTTAGACAGAGCGGTGACATGTTCTCTGTCTCAGCCCATTCAGGCTGCTGGAGCAAATGCCACCAACGAGGTCACAGCTCACAGGAAGCAGCAGATCATGCACCAGCAGATTCAGTGTCTGGTGAAGAGGCCTTTTTCCCGTTCATAGGCGATGACTTCTCACTGTATCCTCACATTCTGAAAGGGAGCGCTCTCTCTCTCTCTCTCTCTCTTTAAGTCTTTATTTATTTGAGAGATAGAGTTACAAACAGTGAGAGAGAGAGAGAGAGAGAGAGTCAGAGAGAAAGGTCTTCCTTCCGTTGGTTCACTCCCCAAATGGCCGCAACTGACGGAGCTGCGCTGATCTGAAGCCAGGAGCCAGGTGCTTCTCCTGGTGTCCCATGGGGTGCAGGGCCCAAGCACTTGGGCCATCCTCCACTGCACTCCCGGGCCACAGCAGAGAGCTGGCCTGGAAGAGGAGCAACCAGGACAGAATCCAGTGCTCACATGGGATCCCGGGCCGCAGGCGGAGGATTAATCAAGTGATCTAGTCCCGGTGAACTTGGACTGGACCTCATCTGCAAAATGAAGAGGTTGGCCAGCTCATCTCTGAGGGCTTTTCCAGCCCTAAAATTCTGAGAGTGCTACTGACTACCCTGCGGAATATTCAGTGTGATCCCCATAGGCCCAAGTGGATTATTCATATGGAAAGCATTTCAAGAAAAATTTTCTGTCACCATTAATCTACTCTATGGAGAAAAAGAGGCTTGGGATTTTGGAGGAACCATTATTACACAAACAAGTACATATGCAATTAATATGTCGCTTGATTAATGTGAATGTATTGCAGAAACAGTGTAATTGGGTATGACTAAGGAATAGTAAAATGTGACTCATTTGCTTCGACGAACAGTCAAGAAAGATATGAATTGGTTGAAGCATTTCTTATTGGACTCACTTTGTGAATGGGAATTTATAAAGAAAACCTTGTTTTTCCTGATGCCTTGAATGCAAAGAATAGAAAGTTTGTAAATCCCTAAATAATTCTGTGGGGAGCAACTGTGAGCAACTCGGACTGGACTAAGTTACTGGAATTAAGACTTATTCTATGCATCTGCTTTCCCACAATATGGCGCTGAGAAGGGAAACAGCTTCTACACAGCTGCCTCCAGTTCAACCAATAAACTGTGGGACCTGCTCCTGATTGGAGGAGAGCAGCGTACTCGGCGTGTGGGTAGCAGAGTTGGGATTGGTGGAAGAGGACTATAAAGGAGGAGAGAGACGGCATGCACGAGGAACATCTAAGAGGAACATCTAAGGGGAACACCTGTGCAGCCCCCAAGAGAGCCGGCCGGCGGTGTGCCGCTCCCCTGCGGAAGTGGGGAATGTGGCAGGGGGAACCGCCCTTCCACGGAGGTGGAAGGGACGGTAGCCAACCCGGGAAGAACCAGCAGCAAACCCGGGGAGGGCCGAGCAGACAAAAGAACAGCGCAGGGTCTTGTGTCGTTCCTCCACGAAGACGGGGAGCGACATAATGGTGCCGTGACTCAGATATGAAGCCTAGGCAGGGTTCAGTGTTGCTCCTCCACGAAGAGGGGGAGCGACATAATGGTGCCGTGACTCAGATATGAAGCCTAGGCAGGGCTTAGTGTCGTTCCTCCACGAAGAGGGGGAGCGACAAATTCTCTTCCAGATTATTTTATGTTCATATTATTGAATATAAATAATCTGCCACTCCTAGGACTTCACTTTTCCCTTAGTTCTTGTTTTGGTTTGTTTTTTTACAAAATTCACTTATTTGCATGACATGTGCATTATATAATATTTTATGGTTAAAAAAGAAAGCTTTTTGTTTTTTAAGAAGTTATTGTATATAATAATTGTACATATTTATGGAGTGCAATGTAATGATCAAATCAGAGTAATGAGCATGCATATCCCTGTAAATATTTATCATTTCTTTATGGTGAAAACATTTAAAATCCTGCCTTCTAGATATTTGAAATATACAATGCAGTCTTGTTAGGGGAAGTCACCCCTCTGTGCAATAGAGCATCAGAGCTTATTCCTCGTAACTATCACATTGGACCCATTGATCTACCCCTCCCCATCTCCCTATTCCCCCTATTCTCAGGCCTGACAACCACTATTCTTTTCTCTACTTCTATTAAATCCATTTTTTGGATTCCACCCACATGTAAGATCATATGGTAGGGTCCTTCTGTGTCTGGCTTGTTTCACTTAACATAATGTCCTGTAGGCTCACCTATGCTATTTCCAATGATAGGATTTATCCTTTTTATAACTGATTAGTATCCCAATGCAAACAAGAAGGCGTCTAAACATTCATGGGAAATTTGAATTATCTCTTTTAAATAATTATTTTGTTTTTGTGTACAGAGAAAGAAAAAAATCTATTCACTAGTTAACTTCCCCAATGTCCACAATGGCCAGAACTGAGCCAGGCCAAACCCAGGAGTCCAGAACTCCATTCATGTCTCCCACATGGGTAGCAGGCAACCAAGCACTGAAGCCATCATCCACTACCTGGATCAGAAGCGAAGCAGGAGCACCAGTATTGTGGCATACACCAGCATCCCATATGCACCAGTTAGAGTCCTGGCTGCTCCAGTTCCAATTTAGCTCTCTGATAATGGCCTTGGGAAGGCAGCAAAAGATGACCCAACTGTTTGGGCCCCTGCCACCCACATGGGAGACCTAGAGAAAGCTCCTGGCTCCTGGCTTTGGTCTCGCCCATTCCTAGCTGTTGTGGCCATTTGGGGAATGAAGCAGTGGATGGAAGGTTCTCTCTCTCTCTCTCTAACTCTGCCTTTCAAATAAATAAAATAAATCTTAAAAAAAAAAAAAAGCTAAGTAACCAGGACTCAAACCAGCACTCCAATATGGCATGCAGGTGTAATGGCATAAGCCACCCTGCCACAATGCCCACCCCTGCATTATCTTTTGCTTTTCCAAAACTGTTTTGAAACCCTCTTATGTATATAGCACACTTTGCTTGTCCATTCATCTATCAGTGAACTGCTAGATATGATTCCGTATCTTGCTTTAGTGTGAATAGTGTTACAGTGAGCAGGGGAGTGCCAGTCTATCTTCCACATGCTGAGTTTCTTTCCTTTGCATACATATCCAGTAGGGGGATTGCTGAATCTCATAGCAGTTCTACTTTTAGTTTTGTGGGAAGTTTCCGCACTGTTCTCCACAATGACTATACCAATTTACATTACCAGCAATAGTATATGAATTTGCCTTTCTACACAGCCTTGCCAGAACTGTCTATTTTCGTTTAAATAATAGCTGTCCTGACTGGGGTGAGATGATATCTCATTGTGGCATTGGCTTGCATTTCAATACATTTGGGCAAATTCCCAGGAGTGGTATGGCTGGGTCATTTGGTAGATCTATTTCACGTTTCTGAGGAATTTGAGTTGATTTTTTACATGGTGAGATAGGGATCTAGTTTCATTTCTTTAATTGTGGCTATCCAGTTCTCCCAGCACTGTTTATTAAATAGACTGTCTTTTCCTCATTGTGTGTTCTTGACAGCTTTGTTGCAAATCAATTGACTCTAAACATACGGATTTCTGGGCTCTCTATTCTGTTCCATTGGTCTTTGAATCTGTTTGTATGCCATATGTGCTATTTTGGTTACTATAGCTTTGTATTATATTTTGAAGTCAGGCAGTGTGATGCCTTCAGCTGTGGGTTTTTTTTGGTCAATATTGCTTTGGCTATTTAGGGTATTAGTGGTTCCATTCAAAACTTAGGATATTTTTCTGTTTCTGGGAAGAATGACAATGAAATTTTGATAAACATCATATTGAATTGACAGATTACTTTGGGTAGTATGAACATTTTAACAGTGACAATTCCTCCAATCTTTATCATAGGGCACACAAATGATACATCACACTAATAACAAAATTACATATTTTATTGGCTTTATTAAAATATAACTCACTATTCAGTTAACCCATTTAATACAATTCAGTGATTTTTATTATAGTCACAGGATTATGCAACCATCACCAAAATCTAGTTTTAAAGCATTTCATTTCCCCAAAAGAGAAACCCCACACTCATTAGCAGTCACTCCCATTATCCTACTTCACTCCCCACTGTAGGTCTTGTCAATCATTAATTTAATTTCTGTCTTTTTGTATTTGTATGTTCTGGATCTTTCTTATCAATGTAATCTTGCAATATGTATGTGATCTTTTGTTTCTGGCTTCTGTCATTTGACATAGTAGTTTCAACTATTATCCATGGTATAGCATGTTTCACTACTTCATTCCTCTTAATGGCCAAATAATATTCCATTGTATTGAGATACCAGTTTTTATATTGATTCATCAGTTAATGGTCATTTGAGTTCTTTACACATATTGACTGTTATGAATAATGCTGTTGTAGACATTTATAAATAGCTTTTGGTGAGTATTTTTTGCATTTTTGTGTGGAAATTTTGTGTAGCTATATTTCTCATGGATACACACTTAGGAATGGGAACATTCCCTCAGTTCCAAGAGCTAAACACTTAATATCTGCCCTCATCTCAGCCTTGGGTAACCCTTTGTTTCAGTAGGAAGAGTAATGATAAGTGACATTCATAGAAAAGCCATTGAATTTCTTTTAAAAACACTTTTAGACCTGGATGTTTTCTAAATATCCATAAATCACTTGTTTTCAAGTGTATAATTATTATGGGATGAGAGATTTTCAGTGCAATGCATTAAGGAAGTTCAATAACCTTCTCTAAGAGACTTCATTATTTGTTGTTTTTTTTTTTTTAAGATTTATTTATTCATTTGAAAGTCAGAGTTTCACCAAGAAAGGGAGAGACAGAGAGAGCGTCTATCCACCGATTCACTCCCCAGATGGCCACAAAGGCCAGTGCTGGCCAGGTTGAAGCCAGGAGCCAGAAGCTTCTTCCAAATCTCCTACTAGGGTAGCAATGGCCCAAGCTATTGGGTCATCTTCCTCTGCTTTTCCCAAGCCATTAGCAGGGTGCTGGATCAGAAGTGGCGCAGCCAGGAAATGAACTGAAGCCCATTTCAGATGCCAGCATTGCAGGTGGTGGCTTTACCCACTACACCACAACCTCAGCCCCCCATAACACTTATTCTAAGTAATACTGGTTATTTTATGCAGGTGTTGTGTCCATGAGCTAAGGAGTATAGCAAGTCTTAGTAAATCCTGCACATATTCCCTGAGCAGTTTTAGTTTTGTATTAATACATGTGCTTATCCCATAAAACAGAATACAAAATTCACAGGAAATTTTTAAAATATCTCTGAGATGTCAAAGCTCAGAGCCTCCTCCGGCTGTGTCCCAGGTCCCTGGTCCTTTCCCTGCCCTGAGGGATATTTTGATGTAATAATTGAGAGGTGCTGACGTCATGAATGTTTAAAATATAGTTTTAATCTGAATTTAAAATAACTTAAGTGGCATTTCCTGAATGATGTCCTATGGAGCTAGCTGTAAAAAGATGTTGCATTTAAAGAAAAAAAAAACTTGTGTTTAAATAACTTTGAGGTGAAAAAGGCCTGATACATTTTTACTCTTTAATTTAAAACTTCGCTGATGCCAGTGAGTTTCTCATCCCTTGCTGAAAATGAAAGATCTAGAGCTAACTCACCATAATCATCAAATTGTGCCCTCCCTTGTTGGCCCTAAATCCTGAGGAGTATTTTAGCTAAATTACATCCTTGCCCTTTTATTTCAAAAGTTACATTGTTAATTGACCTAGAAATCACCCCCAGTGTTAATTTTAGAGCATCGAGAAGAGATTCAGGAAGGGTACTCTGGTTTATCACACACTAATTTTATCAACCACCGAATACAGTTCTGTTCAGCTGTGGTGTTTTCTTCTCTCATTTTCCCATGCAGAGCTGAGTTGGACTCAGCCCATTGACCTGGGCTATTTTCTAATAAAAAGGCTTTCTGCTAGCAGATACATTTTCTGTGATTAACTAGGCACGAAAGGGTAATATTTGTCTATATAATTTCACCTTTTATGTTTCAAATGTATCCTTCTTTGCAGCCACAATTTTTTTCTTCCATGAAATCATTTGTCAGGAAGAAAAGGAATCCTAAGTAGAACATCGGTGTATGGTATATCAGAGACATTTGGAAGGGACCTCTGACAGTCAGATTGCTACGCAGACTGCAGATCCTTTCCATGCCTCTGCTCCCCCTCCCCTAGCCCCCTCCCAACTCACCTGCTTGCTTGGACCACTTGATGTAGACATGTGGACAGGGGAGGAAGGGCTCTGCTGTGACTGTTCCCATCAGCCATTTGCTCCTCTGTGCTACTCGGATTCCTTCACTTAACTCCTGAGTAACTCCAACATGCACTCGCATTACAGTTCTCCACAAAATAGCCGTTCTTAGGAAGAACACAGGTTTGGAAGCACAATTTAAGAATCATTGCACAGTAAGTACAAAAGAGATGAGTCTTCCCTCTCCTTTGGCAGGAATTTTAAATGCCAAAGAAAATGGAACCTCCAGATTAGTGGATGCCATTGCTTTATTCATTCTTGTTTAGGAAGAACCCAATAAATATGAGGTCTTCAGAGGCCAGTGCTATGGCTCAGTGGGTTAGCTCTGGCCTGCAGTGCTGGCATCCCATACGGGCACAGATTTGAGTCTGGCTGCTTCACTTCTTATCCAGCTCCCTGCTAGGATGCCTGGGAAAGCAGCAGAGGATGGTCCAAGTCCTTGGGCCCCTGCATCCACGTGAGAGATCCAGAAGAAGCTTCTGGCTCCTAGCTTTGGATAGGCTCAGCTCTGGCCATTGTAGCCATCTGGGGAGTGAACTGGCAGATGGAAGACCTCCCTCTGTTTCTACCTCTTTCTGTTACTCTGTCTTTCAAATAAATAAATCTTTAAAAAAATATATGAGGCTTTCAAAATTTCATAAAAATGCATATTATGGAAAAACTACGCATTCATTTCAAAAATTTTTACACTAAAATAAGCATCTTTAATTCCATTTTTCCATCAACTTTTTCAAAGAATCCTTGTACATTATATAGCAAGATGTATAAACCACACTTACTACAAAGCAGGTACAGCCAGATTAGAAGGGATTGGGTTTGTCCCATTTTATCTCTTCCTTTTATTGTTACTAATGATCACGTTCCCATGAGCGTTTAGTGAATCTTTTTTATCTATTTTTCTTTTTAGGATTGCTCTATTCTAAGTGTACTTTACTTGAAAATATTTTATTAGTAGGTACATTTCAATCACTTTAAATAACTCTTTTCATTACACTCCAAGTTATTAATGTTAATTTGTACCCAGAAAAATTCCTTAGGTTGTTGTGGTAAATCTGGATTTAAATCAACAGTAATCCTAATGATGTTAGTTCAATACTAGTTTTCTTATTCAAGAATTCTTACTATATACACTCCCTACTGAAAAGAGGTGTTGTTTTTTTTTTTCAATTTTTTGATGCTCGAGTCATTCTGGTAAACAAAGGAAAAGTCCTGTACTTCCAGAATTACCTATTAAGCACGTGTGATCCCTGTGACAGTCTTTGTTGTGTAATTCAATTACCTGGGAAATTTTATATGCACCCAAGTTTGAGTCTAATCCTCCTGTTGCTCTGATTGCATTTGTGGAGGGTAAGCCCTTGGCATTTGTATTTTAACTTACTCTCAGGTCATTCTAATTTGTAGACTGGTTGGGAACTGATGAGAAACATCCTCAAAGCTAAGTCCTATATCAGCTTCCTTATAAGGTTTGTTCCCTCAGTGTAGGTGGGACTTGTGACTTGCTTCCAATGAATAGGCTGTGTCAAGGTGGTGGGACAACACAACTGTGATTAGTTTTATGTGAGTGCATATGTCTATGTGTACCCACCTTGCTATCACACACTGAACAGGGTCCATATGGAAAGAGTCACATAGTAGGGAAATGCAGGAATCTCACAGAAGCTAAGGGCAACCTTCTGTCAATAGTCATTAAGAAGCTGTTGGATCCCCAACTATACAGCCACGAGAAAGTCAACTCTGCCGGCAATCCGAATGAGCTCAGGAGCAAATGCTTCCTTAATCAAACCGCCACAAAAGAAGGTAACCCTCAGCTCAGCCTTTCAGGACCCTGAGCTGGAGGTCTAACCAAGCCAAATTGTTTCTATGCCTGACCCAATACAGCTGTGAGATAACACAAGTTATTCATAGAAAATGTGTATTATGAAAAAACCATGCTTGGATATGCATAGATTTTTTTTTAAAATTGCACCAAAATGAACTTACCTTTTTTAATTATTTATTTTATATTTGAAAAGCAGAGTTACAGAGAGAGAGAGATTGTCCATCCATTCGTTCACACTCCAAATGGCCACAACGATCAGGGCTGGGACAGGCCAAAACCAGGGGCCAGCAACTGCATCCAGTCTCCCACATGGGTGTCAAGAGACCAAGTATTTGGACCATCTTCCATTGCCTTATGAGACATGTTAGCAGGGAGCTATCCAGCAGCGCAGCTGGGACTCAAATAGTTATGCCAGTAAGGAATGCTGCCATTGTAAGCAGCAGCTTAGTCCACCACACCACAATAATGGCCCCAAAATGAAGTTAACTTTTAATTCCACTTCTCGTGAAACTTTGAAGTCCCCTTATAAATGTGCGGAGTTTTTTTTTTTTTTTTTTTCTCCCCCAGCTAACCTGAAACTGTGAGATTAAGCTACTGAGGTTGTGATAATTTTACACAGCAATAGAAAACTGGTACAGAATCAATCTGTAGTAATTTATCGGGCTATCTGTTTCAGTTTTGCTCCCTTCCACTCATTTCATAATCAAGTTAAGCTCTACTATTGGCTGGACTCTAGAATCAGTTGTTCAGATTTTTTCTCCAAATTCAAGTCACCATTAAAATCAGTTAGGCAGTATACATAGTTTTCATCCCAATCTACCCAAAGGAACTTAATTTGATTTATTCTTCTATTCCGTTTTATTTTCAAGATTCACCCACTATTGTTCATTATGGCTTTTAAAGCTCCTTATGTGTTACACTTTTTCTTTAAAGGCAGGAAAAAAACCCTTTTGAATGAGTAGTTCATTTTTAAAGTAGTTATTTTTAAAGTTATGCCTTTAGGGTACATCAGGAAAATCAAATGAACAGGGAAAAAATTGGAAGCCTTTAATATTAAGCACAAAGTGGTGAGATGCCATACACAACTGGGGACTTGTGCAGAAACACAAAACAGAAATCTTCTGAGCTGTATGTTCTTCAGAGATTACAAAAATGTCACTCTAAATGTTGTGCCTGAGCTAGTGCAAACAGAGGAGCACCACACATTGATAAAATTTGATGATCCTTTATTGCCCGTGGCATAGAGCAGGCTCACGCCCTAAACTCTTGACTCCAAAGCTCAAAGCAACAGGGTTCATAAAAGCAAAAATCACAATCAGGGGAATAGGGAATACATGGTTGCTAGTGTCAAGCTGACCTAAAGCATATGTGAAACTACTATCAATTACAACCTTGACAATACCAATTACAATCTTAACATTAGTCCAGGTACTGACCTAAATCATAAGTGGGACATAGACAAATTACAATCTTAACATTAATCCATGTGCAGACTGTTTTAAGCTTGAGCATGCTAGGGGATTTCTATGTTTTGCCAAGCGGGATGTCGTGTGCTGCTATTGCCTTAGTTTTAGACCATAGTTAGTCTAAGACGATAGTCTCTTGGTGGGGGGTGCTTTCTCAACATGGAGTCTCAGGTGCTCTAAAATGGAGTCCCTACTGTCAAGGTGATACTTCACAAGAGCAGGTTCATTGAAATGAAAATGATAATGTTGAATTGCAGTACATAATTTCATTCAGCACATAACTGATTCATTTGAAATTGACCTATGCCGGGCCGGCGCCGTGGCTCACTTGGTTAATTCTCCACCTGCGGCATATGGGCTCAGGGTTCTAGCCCTGGTCTCTCCTCCTCCAGTCTAGCTCTCTGCTGTGGCCTGGGAAGGCAGTGGAGCATGGCCCAAGTGCTTGGGCACCTGCACCCGCATGGGAGACCAGGAAGAAGCACCTGGCTCCTGGCTTCGGATCGGCGTAGCTCCAGCCGTAGCGGCCATGTAGGGGGTGAACTAACGGAAGGAAGATCTTTCTCTCTGTCTCTCTCTCTCACTATCTAACTCTATCTGTCAAATAAATAAAAAGTTAAAAAAAATTTTTTTAAAAAGAAAATGACCTATGCCACAGCCTAAGAACTAATCATGGGGCTCCAAACCCATAAGAATCGGTGGTATGAATGCCATCTTCATTGTTCAAATGATCATATTAAATGTTAAAAGCAACAGATAGACTGGTCTAAGTTTAAAAGGGATGATATAAATAACATCAAGTACCTGGTAAAAATAATAGAATTAAAAAGGAAGGAAGGACCAACATGGGAAGCAGTCCACACAGCAGTAAATAACAGTAAATAACTGTTATTCACAGTAAATAACACTCTGTCCTCAGAATCAACCCATAAGTCTTCCTGGTTGGGCTGAAAGGCCTGCGAGAGCATCTCAGGCATGGAAAGACAAGACTCTGTGACAAAAAATATCCTACACAGAGGATCTCTGTGGGACCTCAGAGGAAAGAAAGGGTCATCAAAGAAGGAGATACTCTTCTCTGAAGAGAGAAGAGAACATCCATTTTGCTTATCGTTGTGTCCAAATACCGACGGAGTCTATGGTCACAAAAGGCTTCCATAGCCTTGGCATCCCATGGCAAGAGCCTCGGGTGATCACTGACGTCATAAAAAAGGAGTGTTAATTGTTAAAGGAACAACAGTAGTCACTGTGAACTTGCTCCCCAGGTAGGACCTCTGTCCCTATTGAATTGCAATATGAGAATCGACTGCAAATTCTCTCCTCAAACTGTACTGTTATGTGTAGGTGTGGGGGCAAATTGTTGAAGTCTATGATTAGGATAGAATTGGTCCTTTGCATATAAAGTCATACTAAAAATGATCCATAATGAAGAAGGAGATGGGAGAGGGGATGGGAGGTGGGATGGGAGCCAGGGAGAGGAGTATAGGGGAAAGAACCACTATATTCCTAAAGTTGTATCTATGTAAAAATGCATTCATTAAGTAAAAATTTAAAAAGGAAAAAAAAGATGACCTAGCCATCTTTATCTCTCTCTTCCCATACTGGTGATACAGAATCCATGTTTGTGGTAGAATCCACTTCAAATTTTACAGCAAAATTCAACAAATATGAATCACATTCTTATACATTTTTTGGCTAGTGACATTCTCTTTGCTTTATTATCTATATTAAAATATAAAATTAAGTGTATTTTTTAAAATGAAAACTAGTAACCCCCAGGATTTAAGTAAAAAAAACTAATCCTTAGCTCCAGAAAATACATAAATACATATCCTAACATTTTAAGCAATGCTTGCCTATGGATCATTTTTGACAACTCAAATTTTCCTTGGGACGATCTTTGATTATTCAATCTATGATATATATAATAAATATGCTACATGTAATATTTTATTTATATATAAACACACTTAAGATTTTGTGTAATATTCCTAATATTTACAGCAATTCTAGATCTTGGGTCAGTTTTATAAACATAAGTTTTTTTTATATATTTCCATTACATTTTCTCCCATGAAGAATCTGAATTTAAATCTTTAAGAAAACTATGCCAACTTGAAAGTATTGAAACAGCGCATCTCTCTAGGGAAGAAGAAAATCTCCCTCTACAAAGGGTTCCTATTAAAAAGCTTACATGAAAATGTTTATTACTAGATAAAAACAAGCAAGCAAAGCATAAAGTCCAAATACATAAATAATGATTTTAATTAACTAAGACATGAGATCTTGTGAGAGGCTTGTATCTAGAAGAGATTAATGTGCCTAAGAAAAAGCGGGGGTAGGCCGGCGCCGTGGCTCACTAGGCTAATCCTCAACCTTGCGGCGCCAGCACACCGGGTTCTAGTCCCGGTTGGGGCGCTGGATTCTGTCCCGGTTGCCCCTCTTCCAGGCCAGCTCTCTGCTGTGGCCAGGGAGTGCAGTGGAGGATGGCCCAGGTGCTTGGGCCCTGCACCCCATGGGAGACCAGGAAAAGCACCTGGCTCCTGGCTCCTGCCACTGGATCAGGCGCGGCGGCCATTGGAGGGTGAACCAACGGCAAAAGGAAGACCTTTCTCTCTGTCTCTCTGTCTCACTGTCCACTCTGCCTGTCAAAAAAGAAAAAAAAAAAGCGGGGGTAGGGGAGATATTACAGTAGCTATTAGGGTTCTCCAGTGAAACAGAAATAGGATAGATGGATGGATAGATAGATAGATAGATAGATAGATAGATAGATAGATATTGGCTCATACAATTGTAGGGATCAATAAAACCCAAATCTGTAGAAATTATGGAGAGTCAGTCAGGAGCTGATGTTGCAGTCTTGAGTCTGGCATCTACAGAGCGGGCCAGCAGTTAGGAAACTCTGGCAAGTTTTCTACATGGCCATCTTGTACAGCAGAATTGCTTCCATTGAGGAAACATTAAGATCTTCAACAGATCAGACCCATATCATTGAAGCTAATCTGCTCTACTGAGTCAGCTGATTTAAAATGTCTGCCACATCCACAAATATCTTCCCAGCAACATCTAGACTAGTATTTGACCAAGCAACTGAGCACCATCACCCAGCCCCATTGACACATCAAATTAGCCATCCCAGGGACTGCTCTTGTCAAAAAATGTCCCCATTCTTGGTGCAGGGTTTTGGCCTCACCATTAAGACACCAGTAAAGATGCCCACAAACCACATGCGAATAGCTGAATAAGATTCCCAACTCCAGCTCCTAATTGAGCTTCCTGCCAGTGCAGACACTGGGCAGCAGTGGTGATGGCTCAAGTAATTGGATCCCTGTCACCCACATGAGAGACCCAGATTGAGTTCCCAGTTCCAAGCTTCAGCCTGACCCTGGCCTGGCTATCAACTGTTGCAGGCATTTGAAGGTGTGAACCAACAGATGACAGATTCGCTCTCTTTCTACTTTTCAAATGAATTAAAAAAAAAAAAAACTCATTCTAGAGGAAAACAGAGGTAACCTGAATGAAAATATAGCCATGGTAAATCAAAGTCTCTTTTTTAAGGCTTAAGTAGTAGGGGAAACTTGGAAGAGTCAAGAGGCTGTTCTGTAGACCCCTAATGTCTCTCCTCCACCCTAGCGTAGCTCTCCTCTCTCACTGATCCCCTCACCAACCTCCCAGAGCACTGAGCCTCAGCTCCTGAGAGAGGCTGCAGACCCATCATTGTCCCCGCTGCAGCTTCATGCATACAAGGAGCTTCATGTCTCCACATAATTCTTAAGTGAATTTCTTGTTTAACATCTGTAAGTTCAATGCCCATAAATTTGCTATGGTGGTAGGGGAACTGCAGGCCATATAAGGCCCATAAAATCATTTGGTCTAGCCCTGCTGAGGAAACTACAGGCAGAACTTGAAATTCAATTAATCTATAGCAGGTTCATTTTTAAATTGATAACTTTGTATGATCTGCGAATGATGCTATAAACATCCAGATGAAACTTGGCAGGAAAAAGGTCCCTCACCCCTGACTTAAGAAATATTTCTCCCCTTCTCTAGCGATACTTACCTCTCAGAGATCATGCCATTCCCAAGCCTTTGTTCAATGAGACATGTGGAAATGAAGCACTGCTTTAAGATTTTATCACAACCTTCAGAGGGTCCTCTGGGATTGAGTACTGAGAAATGGTAAAGGCAAAGTATGCATCCAGAAACCTCTCTGTGGATGCTACTTATGAAATAATATTCCTTTTTATTTTGAAAATACTAAGTACTAGGGACAAGCATTTGGTGCAATGGTTAAGCCACTGCTTGGGATGACCATATCCTATATCAGAGCACCTGTGTTCAAGTCCCAGTCAGACTCCAGCTTCCTGCTAATCTGCACCCTGGGAGGCAGCAGGTGATGGCTGAGGTAGTTGGGTCCCTGCCACCCACGTGGGAGATCCAGATTGAGATCTGGGCTCCTGGCTTCAGACTGGCTCAGTCTTGGCTGTTGTAGGCATTTAGAGAGTGAATAGGTAGATGGCAGATCTTGATCTCTCTGTCCCTGTCTGTTTCTCTCCCCATCTCTTTGCCTTTGAAATAATATTTTTAAAACAAAATAAAACAAATTCTAACCAGTCTTCTAGAAGCTTGAAAGCCCTCATGTGTCTAGAAATACAAAGAATGATGTATAAAGAACACAGGTATATTGGGGCTAGTGCTGTGGTGTAGCATGTAAACCACCACCTGCAGTGCCAGCATCCCATATGGACGCTGGTTCGAGTCCTGACTGCTCCACTTCCAGTCCAGCTCTCTGCTATGGCCTGGGAAAGCAGTAGAAGATGGCTCCACTGCTTGGGCCCCTGCACTTGTGTGGGAGACCTGGAAGAAGCTCCTGCCTTCAGATGGGCCCAGCCCTGGTTATTGTGGCCATCTGGGGACTGAACCAGAAGATGGAAGACCTCTCTCTCTATCTGTAACTCTACCTCTCAAATAAATAAATAAATAAATCCTAAAAAATAGTAAAAATACACACACACACAAGGGACAAGATGACAAAAATAGGGGAAGAGGTGGAGGGAGGTCCTGGCCCACAATACAGTAGCCTCCTGTACTCCAAATGTAATCATGCCTCCTTTTACCACAGAAGAGTGAGTGTGAAGGAAAGACACAGGCAAAAACTGGAGTCACTGTGCTGTGTGATTTCCCTCATCACATTTCTTCCCATGTTTTAATGCTACCAATTGTCAGATCATGGTATCCAACTCAAATTATTCAGCAGCATAATTCATAAGGTAGCACATAAAAATTTTTCAAAACTCCTTTCATCTTAATAAAGTGTATTTTAAATTATTTTAATTCTCATTTCTATTAATCATTACTGCAGGCAGTATCCCAGTGTTCTGCCACTGAACAGAATTCAGCTCCCAATTATTCTTTCATTTGCTTTATTTTCTCCACTCTATAGCATCATTCAAAATGAAGCCTAACAGACCCACTTCCATCCTCTTCAAGGGTCTAAGGATTTATGAATCTGACAGTAGATTACTTTAGTGGATCCCACTGGGGCCATTTACAGCTTGGGCTATAAAAAAGGCATTTTTATTTCTAGAGAAATGAATATTTTACCCAAATGTTTTTAAGTTGGGTGGAAGCTTTTCATTTATCTAGCAATTGTTGATTTGTGGTCTGGCAGGAGGGAACTGCTGGCCAGAGGAATGCTTCCCCTGGAAAGCAGAGCCCAGTTTATGTTCTTAGCCTGATAAGCGCTTGCCAAGAACTAAGCTAATGACATCTGTTGAGTCTCTGTCTAGTTTGAATATTTTTGAAAAGAGTGGACTAACAATGTCGATTGCTACTACAGAGCTGCTCTGTGGTTTAGCTTCCAACCTTCCCTCCATAATTACTGTTTTATCAAAGTTCAAAAAGAACTCTCAGGGTGGGCCTTTGGCAAAGTGGTTAAGGGTTCACTTGGGACACCCACATCCCATATTGAAGTACGTGAGTTCAAGTCTCAACTCCATTCTAGATTACAGCTTCCTGCTAATGCACACCCTGGGAGGCAGGAGCTGATGGCTCCAGTGCTTGGACTATGCCACCCACCTGGGAGACTTCAATTGGTTTCCCAGATCCTGGCTTTGGCCCGGTTACAGTTGCAGGAATTTGGAGGGTGGACCACCAGATGAGAAATCTCAATCTCTCTTCTTTTCTTTTCTTTTTTTTTTTTTTTTTTTTTTTTTGAAAGGCAGAGTTGGACAGTGAGAGAGACAGACAGAGAGAAAGGTCTTCCTTCCATTGGTTCACCCCCTAAATGGCTGCTATGGCTGGTGCACTGCGCCGATCCAAAGCCAGGAGCCAGGTGCTTCTCCTGGTCTCCCATGGGGTGCAGGGCCCAAGTACTTGGGCCATCCTCCACTGCCCTACCGGGCCACAGCAGAGCGATGGCCTGGAAGAGGGGCAACCGGGACAGAACCCGGGGTGCCAGCGCTGCAGGTGGAGGATTAGCTAAGTGATCCGCAGCGCCGGCCTCCCATCTTTTCAAATAAATAAGTAAAAACTAGTTTTTTCCCTTTTTTCATTTTTATATTAATTTTAATTAATTTTTAACAGGTTAACATGATTTGTATTTACAGGTCTAAGAACATAATGATATTCCCTTCTTCTCTACCTCCTTCCCCCCACCCTTCTTCCTTCTACCTTTCTTTTATTTTTTAGTTTTTGAGATAATGTTTTAAATTTACATTACAATAAAAAGGCTTAGTACTTCACTGAGTAAGAAGCTTAATGAGTAAAAAGCAAAAAGACCTCAGTTTAGTGGGAATAATGAAACAATGGTTGCAAACTATAATTGAATGGAAAAATGATCATTTCATTCATATACAGTTTTTTGTCAGTTATTCATTCATACTTTCTTTCAATGAAATAGAACCAATGACAATGCAACATTTAAATATTTCCTTTGTGGTTACAAGATAATAATTAAGTTCATTTAGAATTTGAGCTATTTCCTCTCAACAGTTTACGCACAGAAATAATTTATGCAAATAGCAATGCAAATAATTATACACTACTTTTTTAAAATTTATTACTTACCACAGATCAGAGAAAACAGATGGTATTTGTCTTTTGGATACTGGCTTATTTCACTAAGTATAATGTTTTCCAGTTGCGTCATTTTGTTGCCAAAGACAGGACTTCATTCACTTTTATGGCTGAATAATATTCCATTGTGCTTTATCCAGTCATCAGTTGATGGACGCCTGGGTTGATTCTATGTCTTAACTATTGTGAGTTGAGCTGCAATAGCCATGGGGGTACAGATAACTCTTTCATATGTTGATTTCATTCCATATGGGTAAATTCTCCGGAGTGGGATGGCTGGGTCATATGGTAGATCTATTGTCAGCTTTCTTTTTTAAAAATCTTATTTAAGGTATACAAATTTTATGTATTTCTTATATGCAAATTTAGGAACATAATGATATGTCCCATGCTTCTTCCTCCTCCCTCTCCTATTTCCACTCTTAGTTTTTACAAAGATCTATTTTCAGCTTACATTATACTCATCAGATTAACCCTAACTAACTAAGACTAACTAAGTAAAGAGTTCAACAAATAGCATGCATAAAAAAATTGTTCCTCAACAGTAGAGACAAGGGTTGCAAACAGTAATCAAATCTCTGAATGTCTATTTCCTCTAATACATTACATTTCAGGTACTCTATTAGTTATCAGAGATCAGGGAAAACACATGGTTTCTGTCTTTTGGGGATTGGCTTGTTTCACTTAAGTATAATGATTTCAAGTTGCATCCATTTTGTTGCAAAAGATAGGATGTCATTCTTTTTCATGGCTGAGTAGTACTCCATAGTTTATTTCTTTATCCAGTCATCAGTTGATGGACATCTGTTTGATTCCATATCTTAGCTATTGTGAATTGAGCTGCAATAAACGTGGAATACAGAAAACTCTTTTGTATGCTAATTTCATTTTGTTTTGGTAAATTCCCAGAAATGGGATGGCTGAGTCAAATGGTAGATCTATTTTCAGATTTCTGAGGAATCTCTATGCTGTCTTCCACAATTGCCACACCAGTTTACATTCCTACCAACAGTGGATTAGGGAAGCTTTTTCCTTACATCCTTGCCAGCATTTATTGTTTTTTTAATTTCTGTATGAAAGCCATTCTAACTGGAGTGAGGTGAAACCTCAGTGTGGTTTTGATTTGCATTTCCCTGACAGCTAGTGATCCTGAGAATTTTCTCAAGTGTCTGTTGGCCATGTGAATTTCATCTTTTGAAAAATGTCTATTCACGGCCGGCGCCGCGGATTACTAGGCTAATCCTCTGCCTTGCAGCGCCGGCACATCAGGTTCTAGTCCTGGTCGGGGTGCCGGATTCTGTCCCAGTTGCCCCTCTTCCAGGCCAGCTCTCTGCTGTGGCCAGGGAGTGCAGTGGAGGATGGCCCAAGTACTTGGGCCCTGCACCCCATGGGAGACCAGGAGAAGCACCTGGCTCCTGCCATCGGATCAGCGCGGTGCGCCAGCCGCAGCGCGCCAGCCACGGCGGCCATTGGAGGGTGAACCAATGGCAAAAGGAAGACCTTTCTCTCTGTCTCTCTCTCTCTCACTGTCCACTCTGCCTGTCAAAAAAAAAAAAAAAAAAAAAAAAGAAAGAAAGAAAAGAAAAGAAAAATGTCTATTCAAGTCCTTTGCCCATTTCTTAACTGGATTATTTATCTTGTTGAATTTCTTGAGTTCTTTATAGATGCTAGAAACTAATCCTTTTTCAGTTTGCATAGCTTTCAAATTCTTTGTCCCATTCTGTTGGCTGCCTTTTCACTTTGTTAAGGGTTTCCTTTGCCATTCACAACTTCTCAGCTTGATGTAATCCCATTTGTCAAATTTTGCTTTATTGCCTGTGCTTCTGGGGTCTTTTCCAAGAAACCTTTGCCTAAGCTAATGTCTTACAGAGTTTCTCCGATGTTCTTCTCTAGTAATTTGATGGTATCTGGCCATAGATTTAGATCCTTGCTCTATTTTGAGTTGATTTTTGTATAAGGTGTAAGGTAGGGTTCTTGTTTATGAGGGGACTTTCAAGCAGAAGTCGTCCCCTACTCATTTAATAGTTTCTTGGTTGATTGCAGTGTTTAGCCAATCTCACGATCGTCATTGAGCACACTTAGTTCTAAAGTCTGACTTGTGATAAGAGATTGACTTTTCTGCCGTGTGGCTCCCCTTTCCCAACATTTGTAAATGTTTGGAATCACCTTATATCTTCTTTGAGCACACTGTGTACATCAGCTGGGATGGAGATGTGACCAATATCTCTTTATTCCTAGGAGAATAATGATTCTGGCTTTACACCCACCAATTCAGAGCTGTCAATAAGTACACTGGGCCATATCTGGTGCAGGATACTTATCAGGAAGAATAGGGGCTTGGTGGATTAAAGGACCAGGCAGGCCTTCCTAAGGTGTACAGTGTGTATGGCTTTCAGAAAATATTCCTTTTCATATATCATATTATCTCATTTCTAATGCCAATTAAGTACAAACATAAATGACAAATGTGACATGATTGATTTATATAGAACATGATAATAATATAATATAATAATGATAATAATATATTATATATAATATATTATATAATATATTATATTATTATATTATAATATAATATATTATATAATATAATGTATATAATATATTATATATTATATAAATGTATAATATATAATAATATAATAATAATATGCTGGACTGTGAAAAAATGTCAAGCTTTTTTATGTCTTGTAAAAAAGATGGCTTTTGACCGGCACCACGGCTCACCAGGCTAAACCTCCACCTGCGGTGCCAGCACTCTGGATTCTAGTCCTGGTTGGGGCACCGGATTCTGTCCTGGTTGCTCCTCTTCCAGTCCAGCTCTATGCTGTGGCCTGGGAGGGCAGTGGAGGATGGCCCAAGTGCTTGGGCCCTGCACCCCATGGGAGACCAGGAGAAGCACCTGGCTCCTAGCTTCAGAATGGTGCAGGGCGCCTGCCATGGTGGCCATTTGGGAGGTGAACCAACAGAAGGAAGACCTTTCTCTCTGTCTCCCTCTCTCTCACTGTCTGACTCTGCCTGTCAAAAAAAAAGAGATGGTTTTATAACAAAACTTTAAAGATGGGTTCACAGGGGCTGGTGTTGTGGTGCTATAGGCTCTAACAACAGGTGGATTCAGGATTCAGATCATGGAGGACTTTTCATATTTTTTCATGTATTTATTTCCATTGTATTTCAAAGGCAGACAGACAAAGAGACAGACAGAGAGAAATTTTCCATCCACTGGTTCCCTCCCCAGATGCCTGCAATGACCAGGACTAAACCAGGCCAAAGTCAGGAGGACAGAACTCCATCTAGGTCTTCTATGGTTGAGATGGATTTGGGCACTTGAGCTACCATCTGCTGCCTCCTCGGATGCTCATTAACCAAAAGCCGGATCATAAGCAGAGGAGTTGAGATTGGAGCAAGGTGCTCAGATAAGCTCTGCAGGTATCCCAGCATCTTCCCTGGTACACCAGGCACTTGCACTAGGCTTTACACACTTTAATATTTATTTTCTAACTCTGATGACATAAAAGGATGCAGTTATTGAACCCCAGGTACTTCATTTGCCAAATACCACGTTTTCTCTGATATGTGGCTGTTAATATAGAATAAAAAATACAGAAATTAAATGATTACTTTGGAATGTGGTTGCTCATTTATAACCCTGTGGAACTGTGATCTTCCTACTTTTTACTTGTTGAATATTATGATTAGTTGTGCATTAATACTGTAAATATAGAGTGGATTAAAATTATGTCTTTGCAAAAATTGGTGAAGCGAGGGGAGGGAAGGAGGATGAGGGTTGGGGGAACAGGGAAATGAGAAAAGTGGGGTTGTCTTCTTGGAACTGTACTTATGGAGTACATGAAATTTATTCTCTTTAAATTCATTTTAAAATTTTTTAAAGAAGTGATGTCAACAGCACTCCATGGACTGCCATTGCAAGTAGATACAAATACCACACACTGCACATGTGTCCCTGGATACAAGACCTCTGCCACCAGCACCCATGAAAGCCAGATGGCTCCATTGCAGTGCTCACCCAAATCTGGGGCCTTGCAGTATTTGCATTCTCTCATTGGATAGATCTGATTCAAAGTCTGTAGGTGCTGGCAGAGCCTAGGAGACATGTTTGTGCCCTAGCTCTGAGAGAGACTTCCAATGCTGTTTCCTGGCTTCTTCCTAAAGGAGGCAGAACTCATCACATATCAAATTCTGCAAACATAGAAGGGAGTTTACAAGCTGCTGTGTCATCAGAAAACAAAGCCATGCTAACTAAATGACCACAGTCAATATTGCCAGCCTATGAAAGTCGGTGCACCTTCTTATAACACTGGCAGATGATCAAGGAGCAAAAATGGCACCACAAGGAACAAGAACCCATGTAGGCAGTTGGTCATGATGAACACTGGTTACTTTTAAAATGTGAACATGTTTATATTTATTTTGTTCTTGCTCTTCTCTCTTCCGGGAATATTCTTCTCTCTAGTCTCTACTCAGAAAAGCCTTTCTTAACTGTCCCATATAAGATAGTCCCTTCCGATTCCCCCATTGCTCATTACACACCTATCTGGGTTAATTTTCTTCCCATCACTTATCATGTTGCATATTATTGGCATTGCCCCAGCTGGGAAGCAAGCACCATGAGAACAGGGATCTTTGTGATGTCACTGCTCTCACATGGAGAAAAGTGAACAGCATGTTTGTTGCTCACTAAACATTTATGGACTAATCAAATGGAACCATGGATTAATTAATTATAATCTATCATCAATCATTCTTCAGAAACCTAGAATATAACTTAGACCTACAGGAGAATTCCAGAGGACATTAGCATATTTTCTTATGGTTTAATTATCAATCTGAAGACACTAAAAGGACATCTGGAATATTTTTAGATTTTCAGAATTACTCATTTTGTGTAATTTCACTTAGGTATTTTGACAATCAAAAATTTTTCCACTTTTAGATTACTATGTTTCCTATGTATGAAGACATTTGGATGCATGAAATATAATCAGTAAGTGTCTCTTTGAGTCCCTACACTTCGAGGAGCATAGATTGATGTTAGGAATTTTCTTTCCTCTCAAGTACATGATGGTTATATTAGCAAAGTCATTTTTGATACCACTAGAGAAATATTAAACTTATTAATTGCTGTAAAAAGTCTGTAGTCAGGGCCGGCGCCGCGGCTCACTAGGCTAATCCTCCGCCTAGCGGCGCCGGCACACCGGGTTCTAGTCCCGGTTGGGGCGCCGGATTCTGTCCCGGCTGCCCCTCTTCCAGGCCAGCTCTCTGCTGTGGCCAGGGAGTGCAGTGGAGGATGGCCCAGGTGCTTGGGCCCTGCACCCCATGGGAGACCAGGAAAAGCACCTGGCTCCTGGCTCCTGCCATCGGATCAGCGCGGTGCGCCGGCCGCAGCGTGCCGGCCGCGGCGGCCATTGGAGGGTGAACCAACGGCAAAGGAAGACCTTTCTCTCTGTCTCTCTCTCTCACTGTCCACTCTGCCTGTTAAAAAAAAAAAAAAATTCTGTAGCCAATTTATATTTTCTTTAAATATTTATTTATTTGAGAGGGTTGAGTTTATTTATTTGAGAGTTCTGCTTGAGAGTCACAGAGAGGCAGAGAGAGAGAGAGAGAGAGAGAGAGAGAGAGAGGGGTCTTCCATCCACTGGTTCACTCCCAAATGGCTGCAATGGCCGGAGCTGGGTGGATTCAAAACCAGGAGCCAGGAGCTTCTTCTGGATCTCACACGTGGGTTCAGGGACCCAAGCACTTGAGCCATGCTCTACTGCTTTCTCAGGCCATTAGCAGAGAGCTGGATCAGAAGAGGGGCAGCTGGGACATGAACAGGCACCCATATGGGATTCTGGTGCTTCAGGCAGAGGCTTAACCTACTATGCTACAGTGCTGGCCCCAGCCAATTTATGTTTATAATCTGTTTTCTTTGCTTAGTATAGAGTTTAAGGAGTCCGTGGATTGGCTGAAGTTTAACATGAATCACCCAGAGTTGTATGGAAAAGCTGATAAATGTGTGTGTTTGGGTGGGTGTGTTTCCTACCTTATGCCCAAAGAAATCTGTTATTCCAAGAAGTTTTAAACTATCCAAATGTATAGATGGTCACATGCAACTGAGCAGAAGGTAAAATGTTTAAAGCAGAGTGTCAATAAGAAAGTTCCATGATATCTGCTTCTGATTGCTCTTAAAGTCTCAAGGGCCTTTGTATAGTGTAGAAAGTTGGTAGAATCATTTCATAGCAGAAAACAAGAGTATTCAACGGGAATCATAGGTATGAAATGTCATTCACAAGGGATCTTGGAAGAAGAAATGTAATTTAACTATTTTGGGCTTTGAATACAGAATTACTTCATCTTTTTAGTAGATGGAACTAGAAAAATATCTAAAACTTGGATCATGGACTTAAAGTAACTTTCTAAAGCAGTAAAACAATAAAAAATTACTGTCAAGTTATCGTTCACAGATTATTACTCTAAGACTCATGATTTTACTCATACTAGGGCTAAATCACAAATTACAATTCCTGCATGTGACTATGCAACTAGATAATATCCTAAAAACTTTATTTTTCCTCCTGTAACATGCCATACTTGGAGGTGTTACAGAAAAATAAGTAATATGCAACTTTTATTTATTTTTTTAAAAGATTTATTTTATTTATTTGAAAGACAGAGTTACAGAGAGAGGTAGAAACAGAGAGAGAGGTCTTCCATCTGAAGGTTCACTCCCCAGATAGCCACAACGCCAGAGCTGTGCTGATCCGAAGCCAGGAACCAGGAGCTTCTTCTGGGTCTCCCATATGGGTTCAGGGGCCCAAGGACTTGAGCCATCCTCTACTGCTATCCCAGACCATAGCAGAGAGCTGGATTGGAAGTGGAGCAGCCGGGACTAGAACCAGCACCCATATGGAATGCCAGTGCTTCAGGCCAGGGCTTTAACCCGCTGTGCCACAGCACCAGCTCCATATGCAGCTTTTTAGTAACTGATCTGATAGTGTGTAAAATGAGGCCCATGTTTGGAAAGGAAGCAGCTTACGTCAGAAAGCAAGAAAAGGAGAACACAAGGAATGGTTGTGAATCCTTAGAAACAGCAAGTCTTACTAAAGAACACCCTGTACTGTGAGTCCCTGACTCTGCTGGCCCCATGTCTGCCTTCTCTCTCCTCCACCTGAAGACGGCCTCGCCCTCTTCTCCACAGATAAAATTCTCCCTGTCCCTCCAAATCCAGTCTCCATCCCCCCAGGAATTCCTCCCTTGTGTCCATCTTGCTCCATTTATTTCTACCCACAATCATACTTCTCTGGTGTTATAATTTAGGCTTCATGTGTGTAGGTCTTATCTTCTTGTTGACTGGACCCTCTTAGTGAGCCCTGTCCACATTAGGGAAATAAAAATGTATACTTATTAATGCTACTAGTTAGAATGACCATTACATAAAGACAGCATTGCTGCACCTTCTTTTGATGTTTACTTACTTCGTGGTAAACTGGCATTTGCAATGGTAATTCCTTCAGGATTTTAGCATTATGTGCTAAGCCAGACTGAGGATCTAACAATGTTGTCTTTGACACAAGTTCACATTTATTTGGAATATATTAACATCTTTAACATAGAACAAGGAGTAGGCATATTTGGGGGGTCAGCCTCTAGGGCATGACCACAACACCAGGATGGGGCTGGTGTTGTGGTGCAGTGGGTTAAGTTGCCACCTGCAATTCTGTCATCCTATATTGGAGTGCTGGTCCACTTCTAATCTAGTATTCCCGCTAATGAGCCCAGGAAGATGGCCTAAGTGTTAGGGTCCTTGCCACCCATGTGGGACACCAGGATGGAGTTCCTGGCACTTAACTTTGGCCTGGCTCAGACCTGGCTGTGGCTGTCTTTTAGAAATGAACCAACAGATGGTTGATTCATATTCTCTCTCTCTCTCTCTCTCTCTCTCTCTCTCTCTCTCCCTCCCTTCCTCCCTCCCTCACATTCTGCCTTTCAAATAAATATTTATTAATAAATTTTTTTAAATTCACCAGGGAGAAAAAATATTTGCAAACTATGCAACATATAAAGGGTTAATAACCAGAATCTACAAAGAAATCAAGAAACTCCACAACATCAAAACAAACAACCCACTTAAGAGATGGGCCAAGGACCTCAATAGATATTTTTCAAAAGAGGAAATCCAAAGGGCCAACAGACACATGAAAAAATGTTCAAGACCACTAGCAATCAGGGAAATGCAAATCAAAACCACAATGAGGTTTCACCTCACCCCGGTGAGAATGGCTCACATTCAGAAATCTACCAACAACAGATGCTGGAGAGGATGTGGGGAAAAAGGGACACTAACCCACTGTTGGTGGGAATGCAAACTGGTCAAGCCACTATGGAAGTCAGTCTGCAGATTCCTCAGAAACCTGAATATAACACTACCATTCAACCCAGCCATCCCACTCCTTGGAATTTACCCAAAGGAAGTTAAATTGGCAAACACAAAAACAGTCTGCACCTTAATGTTTATTACAGCTCAATTCACAATAGCTAAGACCTGGAATCAACCCAAATGCCCATCAACAGTAGACTGGATAAAGAAATTATGTGATATGTACTCTACAGAATACTATACAGCAGTAAAACACAATGAAATCCGGTCATTTGCAACAAAAATGGAGGAACCTGGAAAACATCATGCTGAGTGAAATAAACCAGTCCCAGAGGGACAAATATCATATGTTCGCCCTGATTGGTGATAACTAACTGAGCATCAAAAAGGAAACCTGATGAAGTGAAATGGACACTAGGAGAAACAATCACTTGATCAGCCCTTATCATCACTGTTGATGTACAATTTAATACTATATCCCTTTTAGTATTTTTGTTTGTTCTACTTAATACCATTGGTCAAGCTATGTAATTAACACACAATTACTCTTAGGTGTTTAAAGTTAACTGAAAAGTGATCCCTGTTAAATATAAGAGTGGGAATAAGAGAGGGAGGGGATGTACAATTTGGGACATGCTTAAGCTGACTTGCCCCGAGTGGTAGAGTTAGAAATGTGCCAGGGGATTCCAATACAATCCCATCAAGGTTGCACATACCAATGCCACCTCACTAGTCCAAGTGATCAATTTCAGGTCACAATAGACCATAATGATAGGTCTAAGAGTCAAAGGAATCACATAAACAAGACTAGTGTCTGCTAATACTAACTGATAGAATTAAAAAGGGAGAGAACGATCCAACATGGGAAGCGGGATACACAGCAGACTCATAGAATGGCAAATGTCCTAAACAGCACTCTGGCCTCAGAATCGGCCCTTGAGGCATTCGGATCTGGCTGAAGAGCCCATAAGAGTAGTTTAGGCATGGAAAGCCAAGACACTCTGGCAAAAAAAAAAAAAAAAAAAAACTAAATGAAAGATCTCTGCGAGAGAGATCCCAGTGGAAAGAACGGGCCATCAAAGAAGGAGGTACCTTTCTCTGAAGGGAGGAGAGAACTTCCACTTTGACTATGGCCTTGTCGAAATAAGATGAAAGTCGGCAAGCTCTGAGGGCTTTCATGGCCTTGGCAACTCATGACTAGAGCCTGGGGAGATTGCTGACGCGTTAAACAAGAGTGTCAATTTGTTAAGTCAACAACAGGAGTCACTGTGTACTTACTACTCCCCATGTAGGATCTCTGTCCTTAATGTGTAGTTCAATGTGAATTAATGATATGACTAGTGCTCAAGCAGTAGTTGGCAATTTGTGTTCAGTGTGGGGGCAAACTGATGAAATCTTTACTTAATATATACTAAATTGATCTTTTGTATATAAAGATAATTGAACATGTATCTTGATGTGAATGGGATGGGAGAGGGAGTGGGAGATGGGAGGGTTGCAGGTGGGTGGGAAGTTATGGGGGGGGAAAAGCCATTGCAATCCATAAACTGTACTTTGGAAATTTATATCTACTAAATAAAAGTTTAAAAAAATATTTTAAAAAAATTCACCAGGGAGCCATTAATCTCTGAATGGTTGCTATATAGAGGGAAAGAGAAAGTTCCTTAAAGAGAACTACTCTGGCCGGCGCCACAGCTCAATAGGCTAATCCTCCACCTAGTGGCACCAGCACACCAGGTTCTAATCCCTGTCGGGGCGCCGGATTCTGTCCCTGTTGCCCCTCTTCCAGGCCAGCTCTCTGCTGTGGCCAGGGAGTACAGTGGAGGATGGCCCAAGTGCTTGGGCCCTGCACCCCATGGGAGACCAGGAGAAGCACCTGGCTCCTGCCATCGGATCAGCGCGGTGCGCCGGCCGCAGCGCGCCAGCCGTGGCGACCACTGGAGGGTGAACCAACAGCAAAAAGGAAGACCTTTCTCTCTGTCTCTCTCTCTCACTGTCCACTCTGCCTGTCAAAAAAAAAAAAAAAGGAGAGAGAGAGAGAGAGAGAGAGAACTACTCTATCACTACTTAGTTATTTGGACTTTCCATACTCAGTTTTGGGTGTTTGTGAGTACTCTACCGATATAAGTACTTAGCTCACGTTGGTATCTCTAGTCCAAAGCCTCATCAGTTTGTTTCTTATTTCTCTAATTCTGGGCTTAATTTTATTTAGCAATATTTATTAACACAGCTTTAAAATATATGTAGATGAACTTCACCTTCTTGGATTTATCTAGAACTGGAAGCAAATTCTTCCCAGCCTCTTCCTCCTGCTATGGTTGGTTTATTGTACCCTTCCTTTAAATGTTTTGATACACAGACTATTTCCCATTTACTCCAGACCATGTTCAGTTTTCTCATTTCTCTAGCAGTGAACTCATACGGTGCCTAATAGCCAGCATGTGGTTGCAGGAAGAATTAAACTGCCTTGCATAGCAGGGTACAGTGCCTGATGGGTCCATGTTTGAAGGGGGTGACACTTTCACATTTCTGAGCTTGCTCAAGGGTCAAGCATACTAAAATGATGGTAAAATAAATAATAAAATTATTTTCAAGTATGGGGACAAAAAGTAGGAAGATTGCAAATGAGCATTAAATGTGACAACAAACTTCTCTGAAAATCAAAATGTTATAATAAAAGTGGAGTTCAGCCTACAAGTGGAGAATAGCCCAAAAAGGATGATGCTAGTCACAGAAGTGTGTATATTATAAATATACACACACATTAGATTTATTTAGTTGTTTGAATGTCAGAGTTACAGAGAGAGAAAGGGAGAAAGAGAGAAAGAGAGAGAGAGAGAGAGAATCTTCTATCTGCTGATTTACTCCCCAGATGGCCACAATAAAGCCAAGAGCCAGAAGCTTTTTCCAGGTTTCCCACATGGGTAGCAGAGGTCCAAGTACTTAGGCCATCTTCCACTGTTTTCCCAGGCCATTAGCACGGAGCTGGATCAGAAGTGGAACAACCAGGACGCAAACCAGCACCCAAATGGGATACGGGAATTGCAGACAGCAGCTTTACCCACTAGATGCATGATTTTAAAAGGTACATACTAACCAGCCAGTAGTGAAAATGAAGTCACAAGAAACAATATAGCCTAATGCTTTTAAAAAAAAAGATTTATTTATTTACTTGAGAGGCAGAGTTACAGACAGAGGGAGAGACACAGAGAGAGAGGTCTTCCATCCACTGGTTCACTCCTCAAATGGCTGCAACAGCCAGGTGGGTGCAGGGGCCCCAGGTATGTTCAGGGGCCCAAACACTTGGACCATCTTCCACTGCTTTCTCAGGCCATAAACAGGGAGCTGGATTGGAAGTGGAGCAGCTGGGACTCAAACTAGTGCCCATATGAGATGCCAGCACTGCAAGCAGATGCTTAACATACTATGCCACAGCACCAGCCCCTAGCCTGTGCTTTTAAAACCATGATGAGCATCTAATTTGTGCTGGGTATTTTTGGAGTAGTGTCTTCATTGATCCTCACAATATTGCCACGGAGCCCAGCACACTGATAGTTGGGGACGCTGATGCTCCTTGATTCGTTCACAATCACATAGCTCATATGGGGCAAAGCTAGAATTTGAACCTGAGTCCATTCAACCATCAAATTACAAATAGCTATGCTCATGAAGTGTGAAATGTTCCTGCCTTGAACTGTTGAGCCTTCTTTACCAAGCTTGTTTTGATTCAGAGGGCCTGATCTGCAATTCATTTGGCCCAGTTTCTTTTTGCAGTATTTGGGTTGCATTTGATACACAACTTCTCAGAGTGGAAGATGGTAGCCAAAAGCAGATCATGGAACTAGGAGTCCACAGAACTGGGGCCTTGTCTGACCCTATCACATTCCTATGTGGACCTGGTCAAGTCACTTTGTCATCCTGAATCTGTCTAGCTATAAATTGATACTCACGATTGACCTACTCTTTAATGTGATTGTAAAAACAATGACTTGTGAAAGAACTTTGAAAAAACACAAAAGAATAAGCAAACATGAACTATGATTTTGATTTGTGATTTCAAAATCCACAGACTACCTACATGAAGGATTAAAGTGGTTTCAAACTGGAAACAAGATTAATGTTATTTTTAATGACATTTCTGGTATTTTTATTTGTTTTATAGTTTTCTGTATTTATTAGAATGTCCACAATAATATCAACAATGCTCTGTTAAGAGAGGAAACAAATAGTGAAGTAAACACGTGAAAATCAACATATGCATTTATTTTGGAATTTTACTTTATTTATTTGTTTTGAAAGAGTTAGAGAGAGAGAGAGAATTTTCCACCCATTGGTTCACTCCGCAAATGGTCCCAATGGCCAGGTTTGTTCCTCGCCAAAGCCAGGAACCCAGAACTCCATCTGGGTCTCCCACATGGGTGGCAGCGGCCCAAGCACTTGGGCCATCTCCCTCTGCCTTCCCAGGCACATTGTCAGGGAACTGGATCAGAAGTGGAGCAGCTGCGACTCAAATTAGTGTTCAAATGGGAGGCTGATATCACAGGCAGCAACTTAATCTGCTGCACTACCATGCAGGCTGCAGCTCCTGTTTGTACTGCCTCTGTATCCCATGGGAATCTGGTAGTCAGTTCCCAGCTTCCTTCCTGCTGAGGCCCCATTATCTCCTTAACTGACCCTGGTGGGCTGGGACCCACCCCAGTTCACATGTGTGCTTTCTTTTTCCCACTCTTTATGGTTGCTCAATGACTTCCCAACGCAACCATCTTCACTCCCTCATCTACCTTGCCAAGGCTACACTCTTTTTGACAATGAATCAAGTCACATGGATCTCCAACTACAGAAGAACATATCAAGCTCTCCAAGAGATTTATTGGAACCCATGCTCTGTAGACTGGAGGTAGAGACTGTAACCTATGCCCTTCTTCAGTGATGATGGGATTCCCACCATGGCAATAGATTTTCCTAATATACTTGTTTCAGACATTCTCCTTTCTTGTCTGCAAAGTATCTCCCTTTTGATATATTTGATCTGATTAAGGGGTCCATTAGCTATGGAACTGATAAAGTAGAGCCTTTATAGTAAACTTTGTGTATGGTTGTCTGTCTCATGCTTACTTTGATATCTGATATCTATATTCAGCTGAGACAGTCATAGACTCCCACTTCTTTCTTTCATTTTTTGTTTGACAGGCAGAGTTAGACAGTGAGAGAGAAAGACAGAGATAAAGGTCTTCCTTCTGTTGGTTCACCCCCCAAATGGCCACTATGGCCAGAACTGTGCCGATCCGAATCCAGGAGCCATGTGCTTCCTCCAGGTCTCCCATGCGAGTGCAGGGGCCCAAGTACTTGGGCCATCCTCCACTGCCTTCCCCGGACCACAGCAAAGAGCTGGACTGGAAGAGGAGTAGTCGGGACTAGAACTGGCGCCCATATGGGATGCTGGCGCCGCAGGCGGAGGATTAACCAAGTGAGCCACGGTGCCAGCCCCCCCACTTCTTTTTTTTAAAAGGTTCATTTATTTGAGAATCAGAGTGACAGAGACAAAGAGAGAGAGAGAAGTCTTCCATCCTGCCAGGAGCCAGGGACTCCATCCTGGTCTCCGACATGGGTGGCAGGAGCCCGGGTACCTAGGCCACCTTCTGCTGCCTTTCCAGGTGCATTAGTAGGAATCTGGATTGGAAACAGAGCAGCTGGAACTCTAACTAGTACTCCAATGTGGAATGCCAGCATCGCACACAGCCACTTAACCTGCCGTGCCACAACACCAGCCCAAAGAGTCCTAGATCAGCATCCTTTTATTTGCAGCCATCATGCCACAGCTGACGGGGTCCTGCTCTTTCTCCCAATACACACGTTTTACACAGCCCCAGTAAGGAGCCAAGATGACCATTCACATAGAGCTCTGTGACTTGATGTAGACAGAGGAGACATCAGGGTCCTTATAGCCTTATCTGCTGCCCTCTACTGGGCTAATTTTAAACATGCACCGTAGGAGGTACTGATATTGATAAAATAAGTGACTACAATGTGGGCATTACTTTAAAGGAACTTTTAGACTAATGTGAGAGCAAACTGATAGACAAATAATGTGACAGGAGTAGATCACAGATCAGAGGAAGAAATGGAGGAAAGACAGGGACAGAGGATGTGAGCAGGGAGGCAGACGGGAAAGGATGCAGGTGTCCGTATGAGCTGAACCCCAAACTACCCAGCTCCAGCTCTTTGGAACCCTGGTGCATATGGTCCTTTATGAATGGGAGGCACCTGTGTGACTCCACATTAAATAAGGAGAATAGGACCTAAGGTGGTGCTCTTGACATTATCTAGAAAAGCAAAGTCTCCAGAAACATAATGCACACATTGAGCGTTAATTTTCCATCAAATACTTTGGCTGACTTCCAATTTACTGCTGCCAATTACAGGAGGAAATAGACTAACAAATCAGCGTTTTCATCTGAACTGGGCTTGGATTTCTTTGGAGAAAGAATACTACATTGTGGATGAAGACTCTGAATTCATAGAGGTGACGCTCATACGGAGAGGATATCTTGGAGAAACATCTTTCATCAGTAAGTAATAAGACTGCCAAAGAATCACAAAACTGGAGGCTTAAAATCAATTGAAAGAGAAGCAATTACTGGTTGGGGACCAACTCTAAAAATCCATGACTGAAGTTGCACTGTGATTTTTGCTCTATGTAAGTTACAGGTCTAGGTATTTATCAACTTTTTAAAGATTTATTTATTTGGAAGGCAGAGAGAGAGAGAGATAGAAAGGAATCCCCCAAATGCCTACAACATCCAGGACTTGGCCAAGCCAAAGCCAGGTGCCAGGAATTCCATTTGGGTCTCCCCCAAGAGTGGCAGGAACCCAAAAGCATTTTTTGCTGCCTGCCAGGTGCGTTAGCAAGAAGCTGGATCTGAAGCCAAGCACAGTTTCCAGGACTCAAAGCAGCACTCCATTACGGGATGCTGGTGTCCCAGGCAGCTGCTTAACCCGCTGCATCACAATGCCTGTCCCTATCAACTTTTAATGCTTCTTCTCCGGTTTTCCTCTTTTTTTGGCAAGGTTATCTTCTTTTTTCACCTTTCCAACACAAAGAACTTCAGGAAAATTAAGACACAATCCCAAGTCACTCAATGTTCTTTAAAATTGTTTTTGAGCATTTGATAGATTGTTTTGATTTGTTCTAGTTATTCCCATTGAAGAACTATTTATGATTATATGATGCATTGTTTTTAGTTATAACTATTTCTTTTGATTATATATAATTGTTTTTACCTGATGTGAGGTTATAATTTCCTTGAGGATGTGCCATGTCTAATTATTCTGAGTTCTACAAGGACCTAGTACAGATGATTTCTCCTTGGGTTAAACACATATGTAGTGCACACACCATACATCTCATTATTAATATTAATAATTATTATTGATCTAATAATGCACTAAGCTTTCATAGCATCTTTAGCTGCCAGCACTTTTGAGAACACTTTGCCTTTATTTTCATAAGCTATTGAAAAGACAGTTAGGATTATATTATCTTCATTTTACAAATGAGCATTCTGGGTTTCTCAGATATGCGAAACTCACACAGAATGCAGCCAGCTGATCAGAACTCCTGGAGAGAATCCAGAAAGGGAATGGGCTGGGGAGAAAGCAGGCAATGAGGAAAAGGTAAATGTTCCCAAGTCTCCTCTCCCAGTCTGAGGCCTCTGCAATAGAAGTTGTCTTAGTCCATCTAAAGAGCACCCTGATTTCTGGGTGCCCTTACCCCCAGTGTACACCCCTGGTCACATCATCACCATGGGGGAATTTGCTGGTGGGAACTGCAGCTGCACTAGGTCTCCTTTCTCTTAGGGCCCCGCCTCCACAGCTTCTTATCTTGAAGTCTTCTTGTGAGTTTCGGTTAACATTTCAAGGAGTATTTTCATTTCCTGGATTGGAAGGGGGGAGGGAGGAGTGTGGAATCTATCTGCCCAGAACCATAGGAATGATTGCAGATTAACCAACCCCTCAGATACACCCTGCAGCCTCCCTATCTAAACCAGCACCCTGCCTTTTGGTTCCTCGCAGCACACACCCTCCCTGGCATGCATCTGTGAGTGTCTTCTGTCTGTTTGCCCAGATTTCCAGCTCCATAAAGGCCGGGAAATGCATCTTCCATTACGACAAATCTCAAGAACAGAGTGAAGTGTAGAGCAGACACTCAACGCTGATTAAATGAATTACAGTCAGCCCTTCTGTTCCAAAACAGGCTACCTAAACCCACATCAACACCATGGAAGTGAACCTCTGAAACAGCTTGCTTGGATGTTCTAGGAAGTCCCCCTAATGCTCCCATCCCACCCCAGGAAAGCACAGGATCTAGAAGGAAAAAGAAACAAAAACCAACTGTGGAGTTTGACTTCCTTCCCTGCCACTTATTTCATACAGATTTTTTAATTTACACATAATAATTTATATATTTATGGAGTACAGTGTGATATTTCAATATATGTATACCTTGTGCCACTTTTTATTTAGTTTAAAAGAGCTACAGTTTTTTTGTGTGATAATAGCTTTAAATTAATCTAGAATGGATTCTGGCACATAGTAGATACTCAGTAAGTGGTAACCACCATTATTGTTCCATGACATCACCAAACAGAATTGAAACAATTTGTTTAGCTGCTGGTCTCCCCACAATTGAAAAATCTCTTGAGGGGCCGGCGCTGTGGCACAGTAGGTTAACACCCTGGCCTGAAGCGCTAGCATCCCATATGGGCACCGGTTCTAGTCCCGGCTGCTCCACTTCTGATCCAGCTCTCTGCTGTGGCCTGGGAAAGCAGTGGAAGATGGCCCGGGTCTTCGGGCCCCTGCACCTGCGTGGGAGACCTGGAAGAAACTCCTGTCTCTTGGCTTCAGAATGGCACAGTTCCTGCCTTTGCGGCCAGTTGGGGAGTGAACCATCAGATGGAAGACCTCTCTCTCTCTCTTTCTTTCTCTGTGTAACTCTGACTTTCAAATAAATAAATCAATCTTTAAAAAGAAAAAAGAAAAACCTCTTGAAGGAGTGGGGAGCTGTACCTAACTCCTTGTGACATCCTCAGCCTCTTGCACAGAGCTGATGTTCAGCAAATAAGGAGGGAGCCACCTGCCTGCTTCATTCCTATAGCAGTGCAACACAGCACTGCCTATGCCTTGGTGAAGGGCATCACTCACTCTTCCTTTTATTCTCCACGTTCATCATGTGGTCAAAAGACGGTGCTTCTGAGATACTGCGCCTTCACTCTCAGTGACCAGACCACCATGAATGCAGCTTGCTTTAGCAGTTTTGCAAAGGCAACACTAGCTCTCCTTTAGAGATTATTTTCAGGCTTTACATTGGTTATCTTTTGCAAGGTTTCAGATTATTTGAAAATGAGCTAAAGTAATTATATTAATATCATTTATATAAAATCTTTCACCATAGCTGGTATCAGCTTATAATATTTTATTTCACACAAAAGTAAAACCTGCAGAATCTAAGCCTCTTAATGAGATTTAAAGTGTTGAGGTGTGGATATTATTAGCCCTTCACTGGCACATCTGGGGCTCTTGATAAACATCTGCTAATATAAATAAATGTATGATGGCTCTCTTTTCTGTCACTCCTCCTTCCAGGCTTGTCTCTCAATTCTGTTCACTTCTGCTTACTTCCCCTGGTTTAGGCAAGAAGGATTATTTTCTGAGCATTAAAAGAAGCAATTTCTATGTTATCAATGATAGACACCACCTTGAAAGGAGAATATTATTTCAGTCCCTTGGCTTTTTATTTGTAACTTCCTGATTTTTACCCAGGCATTGGAACTAGAGATGGCACTGCAAAAAAAGATAACGATTTTAAAGGAAAGACCCATAAACAGGTCCAGTTCCATCCTGGACAGACTGCAGCTGCATGGAGGGTGAGAATTATACCTGACAGAGAATATGAGGCTTCCGAGACGTTCCAGATCATCCTGTCGGGACCTGTCATGGCTGCCCTGGAGTTTCCGGAAACGGCAACAGTGGAAATCGTAGACCCTGGCGATGGTATGTGATCCCAATGTTGTGCCTTTTTTAGCCAGTGCAGGTCTATTGGTCTGTTTCAGGCTTTCATACCTCCCTCAGGCTCTATAAGCCTCTAGATGTGTTCATACCCATTTAGGATTTAAAATGAAATGAAAGAGTTATTTTTCATTTACACTTGGGAATCTTTGTAAAAGTATATGGGGGGGGTGAAAACAGAAAGACTCTTTATGGGATTCCTTTACCATGCAGAGGAGTCAGTACTGTACACTTCGTGCAGCCATAGCTGTGGAGCAGCTCTGCCCCCAGATGGCCAATCCTCAGAGCTCATTCCACGCCTACCTTCTTTTCATGGCCTCTGGGAGTCCCTGCAGCCTAACTCACCAGATTAGGTGGGGACTTAGGGATCCATTGTCCTGCATGTGACTACCGGGTGGCAGCAAACTCAATTAGTTTTAACATGTGTTACACAAAGCTTTGTTACCACAGTGTATCATATTCTTGAATTTATCAGTTCTTTCTATGTAGTCATTCATTCAGCAAATATTCAGAGAAATTAAGAAAAACAAAACAAAACTCCAACCAGTTGTTTGCTACCTCTCTTTGTTGAAATAGGAGATTATTCCCTGAAGAGAAATTTTGTACTCATCGTTGGATTTTACCTAATACACATTGATTATCACAGTAGTTGAACAAAATTCATATAGTACCTGAAAGTGCGTAACTTGCAACCAGAGTGGCCCTTTTTAAAAAAGATTTATTTATTTATTCGAAAGAGAGAGGAGACAGCGCTGTGGCATAGTGTATAAAGCTGTTGCCTGCAGTGCTGGCATCCCATATGGGCAACAGTTCAAGTCCTGGCTGCTCCACTTCCAATCCCGCTCTCTGCTATGGCCTGGGAAAGCAGTAGAAGATGGCCCAAGGCCTTGGGCTCCTGCACCTGTGTGGGAGACCCCGAAGAAGCTCCTGACTCCTGGCTTTGGATCAGCACAGCTCCAGCCGTTGCGGCCAATTAGGGAGTGAACCAGCAGATGGAAGACCTCTCTCTCTCTCTCTCTCTCTCTCTCTCTGCCTCTCCTCTTTTTGTGTAACTTTGACTTTCAAATAAATAAATAAATTTTAAGAGAGAGAGAGAAATCTTCCATCCACTAATTCACTCCCCAAATGGCTGCAACAGCCCAACCTGGGCCAGGCTGAAGCCAGGAGCCAGGAGCTTCTTCCAAGCCTCCCATGTGAGTGCATGGGCCCAAAGACTTAGGCCATCTTCCATTGCTTTCTCAGGCCACAGCAGAGAGCTACATCAGAAGTGGAACATCAGGGACTTTAAAATGTTATGTTTTTAGCAAACACAAATTGTTTTTAAGTTTTTTTTTTTTAATTTTATTTATTTGAGAGGCAGAGATATAGAGAGAGGAAGAGACAGAGAGAAAGGTCCTCCATCCAATGGTTCACTTCCCAAATGGCTGCAGTGGTCAGAACTGGGCTGATGCGAAGTCAGGAGCCAGGAGCCTCTTCCAAGTCTCCCACGTGGGTGCAGGGACCCAAGCATCAGGCCATCTTCTGCTGCTTCCCCAGGCCACAGCAGAGAGCTGGATGGGAAGAGAAGCCTCCGGGACCCGAACTGGTGCCCATAAGGATGCTGGTGTCACAGAAGGAGATTCAGCCCACTACACCACAGCCCCCGCCCAAACAGAAATATTTGTGGTTTTTTTTTGTTTGTTTGTTTTTTAGAGAAAGAGTTTATTGGGGGAAATCCAACAGACTGGAGGGAAGGGGCAAAGAAGGAAAAGGAGAAGGAGAGTATAAGAGAGAGACAGAGACAGAGAGAGATCAGGAGACGGAGAGGAAGAGAGAGCAAACCATGTGTTCAGGAACAGGTCCTTTTAAAACTTTGCCAGGGGTGGGCAGGGAAGTAGGAGCAGCGAATCCCATTAGGATGGGTGTGGGGCTGACACTGGCGGTTGGGCCATGTGGCCACCTGCCTTCCAGCACTGGCGGCCGGGGGCTGGAGCCTAGGATGATGTCAGGGTGTAGATCGCGCCATAGGTAAGACTGTACCATTTTACTAACATTCCCCCCTTTTGTTTTTTTATAAAGCAGGAGTTGTATGGGATTACATTAGTCTCAAAAGTCCAGGAGGGGTAGAGGGACGATGATCTGTCTTTAGAGCTACTTCCTGCTGACTTGGGACGACGAGGGGGCGATGTCTCAAGCCGCTGTCTCCTGGGTGAGGAGCCGAGTACATCCCTGTAGCAGCATTTGGTTGACCACCCGGTTGCTGAGGGCCTTGGTTTGTTCCGTTATCACCTCCTGTAAACACTTATACAGACATTGTAGTATAAAAGACAGGGTGAGAATGGCAGCCAATGGTCCTCAGATTGGCATTAACCAGGTAATGAGGGATTTCATAGAGGAGAGGAAATGAGGGGGAGTCTCTGGACCCTTGTGAAGAATGTTTGATGGTGGCAAACACACACGTATTTGAATCACACAATACATACTTGGTGAAAAGCCTCATAAAATATTAAAAATTTCAGTAAAATTAAGAAATGAGTGATATTCCTATTTCAGTGAATATGTTGATGTGTAGATGTATGTTTGTACATACCCATATATGTACAGGTGTGTACACACATGTAACTCAGGAGATTTCAGTGGTAGTATTATTTTAAAAATTGAGGGCAAGAACTGTGGCTTATTTTTTTTTATGTAAATGGGCAGCACAATGCCTTACAAAGTGTCTACTCAATTTAATGGTAAATAAATTATTCATTTAACAAAACAGGAAAATATTATTCTTTATTAATGAATTAAATTTCATGCTTATTTAAAGTGTTTTTTAAAATGGAGAGCAAATGTAAATCTGGAGAAAAATATTTAATCTCTACTTGGAAGACCTACAGTTTGACCTCAATTTAAAAAGAGAAAGAGAGATGAAGCTGCTGTAAGATTTTCCTTTGCATTTTAATGCTGGCTATTCCTCTTAGCCTTTCAAAGGGGTCTCCTAAACTCAATTCCAGTCTCATTTAACAATAAGTAATACTTCCTATTCTCACTATATTTCATACAGGAAATCATATTGGAAAGTGGAGGGGTCAAAGACTGCACATTTCTGGTCAGGCGCACTAAAATGTCACCAATCCAATGCAAATCTCGCTGAAACCTCCTCCCATCTTTTCCAGAATCGACAGTTTATATTCCAGAGGCGGAATACAAAATAAAGGAGGACATTGGGGAACTTCTGATTCCTGTAAGGAGGTCTGGAGATGCCAGCCAGAAGCTAACGGTCATTTGCTCTACACATCAAGGTAGGAGGTTCTGTGGGGTGCTTGGAGACAGGAAACGATGGTTAGAACAGGGCTGGGTCAATGCTGGAGCAGGCTGCGTGGCGAGCACAGTGGAGAGCAAGGTGCCTGTGTCCTGCTGCTCACTTCCTTGCTGACCCTGTGCAGGTGCCCTCACTCCTCCAAGTGGATGTCCTCAGCCAGGGATATTTTAATCAAAACTTGTGCAAGACATCTGTTCATACTACCTTACAATATTTCATGAGGGTCAAATGAGGCATTATAAGAGAAAATAGATCATCTTCTGTATATAAAGATAACTGAAAATTAATCGTGATAAGGGGAAGGGGAGAGGGAGTGGGAGAGGAGAGCGTTGTGGGTGGGAGGGAAGTTACCGGGGGGGAGGAAGCTATTGTAATCCATAAGCTGTACTTTGGAAATTTATGCTCATTAAATAAAAAAAAAAGAGAAAAGAGATCATGTATACTAGTGGAAAATATAAACAATGGGTCCTTATTTTTAGC
Organism: Oryctolagus cuniculus; assembly: GCF_964237555.1. Lineage (NCBI taxonomy): Eukaryota > Metazoa > Chordata > Mammalia > Lagomorpha > Leporidae > Oryctolagus > Oryctolagus cuniculus. The sequence goes on from NC_091439.1 coordinate 20,944,469, forward strand.
AGTCAGCATTGCCTATGGGTAACACTGCAACATAGTTTTATCTGCTTCTCAGTGTCTCTTCCTCCTCTGGCACATCTCACAACTACAAAGGTTCCCCAACCTGGTGTCCAGGTGTCCTCATGCCCCAGACAAACTCCACTCTTTATGAGTGCCCCCTCACTTCCATGCAGTTGAACTTCAGCTGTCCTGTGTCCCACCCCCTCAAGGCCATATTCTCCAGCTCGTTAGTAACTATAATCGTCAAATATTGTGTGAATAAGTTAAGACCACCCACATGAGAACGAGAAAAGGCTACCTATTCAGAGCTTGCTATAGCAAGGGCGAGGGGTCAGCCATCATCACCTGTACTTGGCAGAGACTCAAAGGCAGGCAGAAGAGTGAGAAAGCGTCACGGTGGGAAAAAGGGATGATATCAGGTGCACCCTGATCGGAGGCCCTTGGGAGCGCTGGAAGCAGGATGGCTCATCAGGAAAGCACATTTGGCTTTCCCTGGTTGGTCCAGAAGTAGGGGCAAAAGCTAGAGAAAGTGGTGGTTATTGATTAGGAGTGTGAGCATCAGTAGCTGATTGCTGCAGAGGTGTAGCTTGCATTCCTAGACTAATCCCAGCACACTGTAGGTCAGAGTTTTACTTTTATACCTGGTATATCCATTGTCCATTCATGTATTCACTCTTGCAATCCACACACCTGCTAGCCATTGGGGAGAATTCCTCCAACTCCACATCCTCTTCTAAACAATGGTTTTGTTTGTATTTTTTATTCATCTGAAAGGCAGAGTCACAGAAAGAGAAGAGACAGAGAGAGACAGAGAGAGAGAGATCGTCCATTCTCTGGTTCACTCCCCAAATGGCTGCAACAGCTGGAACTGGACCAGGCGAAAGCCAGGAGTCCGGAGCTTCTTCCAAGTCTCCTACATGGGTGCAATGGCCCAAGGACCTAGGCCATCCTCTGCTGCTTTCCCAGGCACACTAGCAGGGAGCTGGATCAAAAGTGGAGCAGTGGGTTTTGAACTGACGCCCATATGAGATGCCGGCATATTGGAAAAAGGCTTAACCTGATATGCCACAATGCTGGCCCCAAAAATAGTTTTTCATATGATACCTTCATCATTGCCTGAGAATACCGATAATGGACACTTTAAGCAGGTAGCAAGAGCAGGCAGTAACTTGGTAGACAGACCCTCTACTGGTGCAGCCTTTAGATCCTCATCAAAGTACAGCATAAAACAAGTTGCCTCCTTCACTCACCTATAACCACAGTTTGTATTTCTGAATTATTAACTATTAATAACATATAAGCCATTCTACTGTTCATATGGCTCATTTTCATTTTATTCATGAAAATAAATGTTAAGCATTTATTCTAATGAGCCTTCCAGAGAGACTTTAAAATTTATATTATTTATTCATTTATTTGAGAGGCAGAGCCAACAACTATTGTTCAGTACAAAAAAATGCCTGAAATGTCCAGGACTGTCACAGGGCTGCAGCCAGTAGCAAAGAACTCAATCCAGATGGGCAGCAGGAGCCCAGCTGCTTGAGCTGTCACCACTGCCTCCCAGGGCCTGCATTACTAGGAAGCAGGAGTCAGGAGCTGGAGCCAAGGACCAAATCCAGGTACTGCAAAGTGGGACACGAGCACCTTAACCCATGGCTTAGCTACTAGGCCAAACACCCACTCCTAGAGAGTTTTAAATAACCGAATGAACTGTTGTCCTCTGGGGCATTTACATAGATGTAAGGAGTAGATCAGGGCCGGCGCCGCGGCTCACTAGGATAATCCTCCACCTAGCGGCACCGGCACACCCGGTTCTAGTCCTGGTCGGGGCACCAGATTCTGTCCCGGTTGCCCCTCTTCCAGGCCAGCTCTCTGCTGTGGCCCAGAAAGGCAGTGGAGGATGGCCCAAGTGCTTGGGCCCTGCACCTGCATGGGAGACCAGGAGGAAGCACCTGGCTCCTGGCTTCGGATTGGTGCAGAGCACCAGCTATGGAGGCCATTTTTGGGATGAACCAACGGAAAAGGAAGACCTTTTTCTCTGTTTCTCTCTATATATAACTCTGCCTGTCAAAAAAAAAAAAAAAAAAAAAGAACAAGCCATAGTCTAGCCAAACCCAACACCCATTAACACATTAACACACCTTGAAGATCTGTTACAAGGGCTTGTCTTGTACTTGGTTTTGAATATATCAAGATAAATGATCTGCCATTGCCAAATGCTCTCTCCCCAGGGCAGGGCACATTAAGCAAATGGATTTCCCCTTTCTTTTTTTTTAATAAAAAATCCTCTGCTTTTGTCATAGGCACGTTTGGGGTTGTGGAAGTTAGACCTTGCATCCCAAAATGGCTTGGAGCGTCATTTTTCTTCTTCCTGAAGTACTAAAGAAATCACTTAGAATTTAGATTTATTTATTTATTTGAAAGCCAGAGTTACAGAGAGACAGAGTCAAAGAGACAGAGAGAAAGGTCTTCCATCTGCTGGTTCACTCCCCAAATGGCCACAACTGCTGGAGCTGGGCCTATCCAAAGCCAGGAGCCAGGAGCTTCTTCTGGGTCTCCCACGTGGGTGCAGGGGCCCAAGGACCTGGGCCATCTTCTGCTGCTTTCCCAGGCCATAGCAGAGAGCTGGATTAGAAGTGGAGCAGCCTGGACTTGAACCAGGGCCCATATGCAGGGTGTATCTTTACCTGCTAAGCCACAGCACTGGCCCCTAGAATTTCCTTTTCTGTCGGCCTGCTGGGGGTAAACTCAGGCTTTTGTTGATGACAGCTTGCCTCTGTTTCAAACTCCAATCTTGAAATTCTAGGTTGGCAGTTATTTCTCCCATCATTTTAAAGTTATTATTCACTGTCCTCTGGCTGCCATTATTGTTAACAAGTGGGTCTTGAGCAGGCATCTGGTCTGGTGGGTAAGACACTCCTGTCCTACATCAGAGTGCCTGGGTTTGATTCCTGACTCTGGCTCCTGATTCCAACCTCTCGCCAGTGCAGACCCTGGAAGGCAGTGAGGATGGCTCAAGTAACTGGATTGTTGCCACCTACATGGGACAACTGGATTGCATTCCTGGCTCCAGTCCAAACCCAGCCCTTGCCATTGCAGGCATTTGGGGAGTGAACCAGAAAATGGAGTTCGTTCTCTCTCTCTCTCAAAAGAAAATTAAAAAAAAAAAAAAAAAGTTCGTTGTCTAAAAGTTATCTTTGTAGTGATATCTTTTCTATGTGTTTAAGATCTCACATTTACCAAGTTGTCGCTCCCCGTCTTCGTGGGGGAACGACACAGGACCCTGCGCTGTTCTTTCTGTCTGCTCGGCCCTCCCCGGGTTTGCTGCTGGTTCTTCCCGGGTTGGCTACTATCCCTTCCACCTCCGTGGAAGGGCAGTTCCCCCTGGCCGCATTCCCCACTTCCGCAGGGGAGCGGCACACCGCCGGCCGGTTCTCTCGGGGGCTGCACGGGTTCCCTTAGATGTTCCCCATAGATGTTCCCGGTGCATGCCGTCTCTCTCCTCCTTTATAGTCCTCCTCCGCCAATCCCAACTCGGCTGCCCACACGCCGAGTACGCTGCTCTCCAATCAGGAGCAAGTCCTACAGTTAATTGGTTGAACTGGAGGCAGCTGTGCGGAAGCTGTTTACTTCTCTCCCAGCGCCATACTGTGGGAGAGCAGATGCATAGAATAAGTCCTAATTCGAGTAACTTAGTCTAGTCCGGATTGCTCCCCACAGATCCCCCTTTCTTTTTATTTTTTAGCGTTGATACGTGCCTGTCTTCGGTGTCCCGCGGCACACACTCTGCTCTACTTGCTAGAGTTGCCACAGGCTCTTACAAGTCCTATCAGGCAAACCGAATCCAAGCCTTCTCATTGCCGTATTGTGGGGGAGACTTATTAGTGTTGGTTTGTGCCTATCTTCGGTGACCTGCAGCTCATACTCTGGTCGAGCTGCTTGCTGGCGCTTACCGCCTTAAATCAGGCAGACCGAATCCAAGCTTAATATTGTTGTATTGTGGGGAAGCCTTACTGATGTTAATTCGTGCCTGTCTTCGGTGACCTGTGGGGCATAAGCTGCTAGCTGCCCGCAGGTGCTCATCGCCTCACTTAATTAGGCAGACCGAATCCAAGCTCTCACAGTGCAGTGTTGTAGGGAGGCCTTTCTATTTCTCTATTTCTCTATCTCCGGGCATTCCTATTTCTCCCATTTTACTTCTATCTTCCAGCATTCCTATTTCTCTTTTACTTCTAAACTTCTGTTTCTCTTATCCCTGCGGCTTTCCGGCACCTCGCCCCGCCGGCGGGTTCCCGGCTCTGCGCTGCTTCAGCCCGCGCGCCTCTCTCATCTGCGCAGCTTCCCGGCTTTGCGCGGCTCGGCTTCGCGCGCTCCGCGGTCTCCACGCTTAACCCTTTCGCGTCTGAACCACGGCCTCGCCAGCCCCGTTCCCTATCTATTCACGCCCCGTGCTCTCTCTGCACGCGGCGGCTTCCGCGAGTAACACAGCGTAGCTTACGTGTCCACCACTAGCATTCAATCTAAGTTCCCCGGGCTAGCCTGGCGAATTCAACCCAGCGTACGTCTCCGCCCCACGGTTTGGCTTCCCGTCCTTTGCTCCCCGGGCTAATCAGACGGATCCCAATCTGGCTTACGTCTCAGCTTCTGGTTTCAACTTTTCGCCCCCTATTCCCGGGCTAACTTGAGAACCCCAAAGTGGCTTCCGTTTCCGCCTCGGCCTGCCCCCCGCGGCTTCAATTTCCCTAACATTTTTCTCTACCCGGTATGTTTCCCCAAGCTTTCCTCCAACAATACTCCTCCCTCATTTCTCCTGGCCTCTCCCCACAGTCCGTGTCCAAGTCTGTTTGTTCTAGCTTTCACTTTCGCTTTCGACCTTAGAGATTTCTCCCAGCTTCCCCCCGTAGTCCGTATCTGAGTCTATGCCTAGGCTTTCAATAGCTTCTTCCGGCACCTTTTTTGTCCGGCTTTTCCCTAGGCTGTTTGCTAGTCTCTCTCTCCGATATTTCCCCATTTCTTCCCGTTTCTTCCCTCCTAAGTTTCATATCCGTCCTAAGTTTCCTATCTGTCCTAGGTTTCCTATCCGAGTCACGGCACCATTATGTCGCTCCCCCTCTTCGTGGGGGAACGACACAGGACCCTGCGCTGTTCTTTCTGTCTGCTCGGCCCTCCCCGGGTTTGCTGCTGGTTCTTCCCGGGTTGGCTACTATCCCTTCCACCTCCGTGGAAGGGCAGTTCCCCCTGGCCGCATTCCCCACTTCCGCAGGGGAGCGGCACACCGCCGGCCGGTTCTCTCGGGGGCTGCACGGGTTCCCTTAGATGTTCCCCATAGATGTTCCCGGTGCATGCCGTCTCTCTCCTCCTTTATAGTCCTCCTCCGCCAATCCCAACTCGGCTGCCCACACGCCGAGTACGCTGCTCTCCAATCAGGAGCAAGTCCTACAGTTAATTGGTTGAACTGGAGGCAGCTGTGCGGAAGCTGTTTACTTCTCTCCCAGCGCCATACTGTGGGAGAGCAGATGCATAGAATAAGTCCTAATTCGAGTAACTTAGTCTAGTCCGGATTGCTCCCCACACAAGTTATTTCAAAAATGTTTGTGGAAAAACAGAATTAAGAGATGAGTTTATGGGCAGACATTTTGTAGAATGAGTAAGACACTGTTTATCAGAGTGCCTGGAATCAACTCCTGGCTACTCCCTGCTTTAGCTTTGTGCTAATGTGTGCCCTGCAAGGCAGCAGATGATGGGTGAAGTACTTGAGTCCCTGTTACCCCATGGGAGATAGAGATTGAGTTCCTGACTCCCAGCCTCAGCCTGGCCCAGCCCTGGCTGTTGCAGGCATTAGGGAATAAACTAATAGATAGGAGATCTCTATCTTTCCAATGCCTTTCAAATTAATAGTTTAATTATTTTTTAAAAAGATAAGTTTATTTTGGTTCAAAAACTTTTTTGACAACCATGCATGGTGTTCTCATTACATGCATCTGCATGCACTTTTTGAAGACCCCTGATATTTGATATGACTCTGTGAAAGATCTAGAGGCTTCACTTGACAATGTTTTTCTCCAAGGAGGATTTCTTTTGCTTCTACCAGGATCCAAATGGTAAGACTGATCCAGAAAGAGTCCTGCTGCCCTATGTCCCCAGGCATAATCAGAGTGTCAGCTGCCCAGAGGTGCCCAAGGCCCAAATGCCAGTCTTCCCCTCCCCCAGGGGTGGTGTTATGTCTGCTTTCCTAGGACGAGAACCTTCTTTAGGCTATGGGGTTTGTGGTTTTGGACTTTGCAGGGAGGAGTTTGAGAATTTTTGTTTCGTTTTGCTTTGGGCTTTTATGGCCCTTGATGATTTTGTTTACTTCCTATGAGCACAGAAAAGCCAGAAAAATTATTTCTGGTTGTTTTCTGGTGTGAGAGCATCCCAGAGAACCTAGTTGGCCAAAATGCTAAAAACAGAAGTCACAAAGCCCCTTCTGGATAGAAACTCCTGTTGGCTGCAGCCCAGCCTCCCTGCCCCTTCCTCCACTCCATTCCCCACCACCTTTGATTGTGGGCCCTCCCGAGGAGTTTTCCCTCTAACTCCTGAGGATTCTTTTTTCTTAAGATTTATTGTATTTATTTGAAAGTCAAAGTTACAGAGAGAGAGAAAGAGAGAGAGATTTTCATCTGCTTGTTCACTCTCCAAATAACCACAACGGCCAGGGCTGGGCCGGGCCAAAGCCAGGAGCTTCATCCAGGTCTCCCATGTGGGTGCAGGGGCCCAAGCATGCTTGTACCATCTTCCACTGCTTTCCCAGGCACATTAGCAGGGAGCTGGATTGGAAGTGGAGCAACCAGGACTTGAGCCAGTGCCCACATGGGATGCTGGCACTAAAGGCAGCAGCTTTAGACACTACACCACAATGCCAGCCCCTGCTGACGATTCTTAACTTGCTACCAGTAAGATAGAGATTTAAAAAAAAAAAAAAACTTACATAAATACCAGTATTCTGTGACTATTGCCTATAAGTGATAAAATTGTTTCCCAAAGTAAATTTTCTAGAATCCAGCTCAAGAAATTCAGTAACAACAAATAATCCAGTTAAGAAATGAGCAAAGGTCTTAAACAGGCACTTTTCAAGAGAGGAAATTCAAATGGCCAACAGACAGGAAAAAATGCTCAGGATCACTAGCCATCAGAGAAATGCAAATCAAAACCACAATGAGGATTTACTTTACCCCAGTTAGAATGGCCCTCATACAGAAATCAGCACAAACAAATGCTGGTGAGGATGTGAAGGAAAAGGTACCCTAATCGACTGTTGGTGGGAATGTAAACTGGTACAGCCACTGTGGAAGACAGCATGGAGATACCTCAGAAATCTGAATTTAGACCTACCATATGACCCAGCCATTCCACTCCTGGAAATTTACCCAAGGGAAATGAGATCAGTATATGAAAGAGTTATCTGTACTCCATGTTCATTGGTGCACAATTCACAATAGCTAAGATATGGAATCAACCTAGCTGTCCATCAACTGTTGCCTGGATAAAGAAATTATGGGATATTTACACTATGAAGTACACTCAGCTGTTAAAAATGAAATCCTGGGCCGGTGCCGCGGCTCACTAGGCTAATCCTCCACCTTGAGGCGCCGGCACACCAGGTTCTAGTCCCGGTCGGGGCGCCGGATTCTGTCCCGGTTGCCCCTCTTCCAGGCCAGCTCTCTGCTGTGGCCCGGGAGTGCAGTGGAGGATGGCCCAAGTGCTTGGGCCCTGCACCCCATGGGAGACCAGGATAAGTACCTGGCTCCTGCCATCGGATCAGCGCGGTGCGCCGGCCGCAGCAACCAACGGCAAAGGAAGACCTTTCTCTCTGTCTCTCTCTCTCTCTCACTGTCCACTCTGCCTGTCAAAAAATAAAAATAAAAATAAATGAAATCCTGTCATATGCAACTGGGAATTAGAATAAATTATTATTTGACTATTCATAAGATGAAATATATTGAGATCCATTTTTATTTTTTCAGAGGAGAGAGAGAGAGAGAGAGAGAGATCTTCCATCTGCTGCTTCACTCCCCAAATGCTGGTGGCAGTGACAGGAGCTGGGCAGATCCAAAGCCAGGGGCCAGGAGCCAGGAGCTTCTTCTAGGTCTCCCAGATGGGTGCAGGGGCCCAAGTACTTGGGTCATTTTCTGCTGCCTTCCCAGGCACATTAGCAGAGAGCTGGATTGGAAGTGGAGCAGCCAGGACTTGAACCAGTGTCCATGTGGGATGCTGGCACTGCAGACAGAGGCTTAACTTTCTATGCCACAGTGCCAGTCCCTGAGAGATTTAATACAGACAGTTATACTTAATAAAGTGTGTGCTAGATGGTGTGCACATCTAGTGTGTCTTTTTAGCTTTATCCTAAAAAGCTAAATGTGCAGTTTCTTTTCTTTCCTACCACCTGCTGTACCAACATTCTGTACCCTTGATGACAAGGAAAAATAAAGTGATCTCTCCAAGAACATCCAGCTCTTTAAAAAGGCATTCCAAACACTGGTTGTCATTGAATCAGGTTGTTGTAAAAGCTTAAGACCTTTTTCCCCTTTGTGTGTGTGTGTGTGTGTGTGTGTGTTTCCCCCCTGACAAGTGTCTCTTATCCTGTAAGCCTTCCTGTTCTACCATCCACTGGTCTTCCTCTGCCTTTAGCTGGGCAACACCTGTCTCTGGCAATCGGTGAGAGTGTTTGTGTCTAAGCCCCAACCTCTCCTGGTTTGGCTTGAATTCAAAGAACTCTTTCCTGCACAGGTTGTCCTGGAGAAGGAATAAGGTCTCAAAGCGTGGACTCACAGTGGAACTTGGCTGGTTTCCCACCAAGTGACAGCCCGCCTTCTCCTCGTCCATTTTGAGCAGTCTCTTCTGACCTCTGCCCTAGTACACACATTTTTTTCTCATCAACTCTCCTGTTCAAACCTTTTTTTGTATCCCCAGAATGACAGAACAGCCAATCTGTTACTTCCTAATAGTCCTAAAATTCATCCCTTCAAAAAACCATTTTGAAACATTTTGTGAGTCATTGACCTTCTGAGTAAAACCTGTGATGGCAGTTCATAGACCACTTTGATTTTGCAGCACAGAAAAACTCTCCATAGAGACATCGACTTATTCCAGGGTACTTAAAAAAGTTCATGGAAGGGGCCGGCATCTGGTGTGCCAGGTGGGGCTGCTGCCTGCAGTGCCAGCATCCTTGGGCGTCAGTTTGAGTCCTGGCTTTCCCACTTCTGATCCAGCTCTCTGCTATGGCCTGGGAAAGCAGTGGAAGATGGCCCAAGTCCTTGGGCCCCTGCACCTGCGTGGGAGACCTGGAGGAAGCTCATGGTTCCCGGCTTCAGACTGGCGCAGCTCCAGCCATTGCAGCCAATTGGGGAGTGAACCAGAGAGGAAAACCTCTCTCTCTCTCTCTCTCTCTCTCTCTGCCTCTCTCTGTCTTGGTGTAACTCTTTCAAATAAATAAATAAATCTTAAAAAAAAGTTCATAGAAAACTGGAACTTAAAAATGTTTTCAGGGACCGGCACCGCAGCTCACTAGGCTAATCTTCTGCCTGCAGCGCTGGCACCCCGGGTTCTAGCCCCGGTTGGGGCGCCGGATTATGTCCCGGTTGCTCCTCTTCCAGTCCAGCTCTCTGCTGTGGCCCAGGAGTGCAATGGAGGATGGCCCAAGTGCTTGGGCCCTGCACCTGCATGGGAGACCAGGAAGAAGCACCTGGCTCCTGGCTTCAGATCGGCGCAGTGCCAGCTGTAGCGGCCATTTTGGGGGGTGAACCACCAGAAGGAAGACCTTTCTCTCTGTCTCTCTCTCTCACTGTCTAACTCTGCCTGTCAAAAAAAAAAAAAATGTTTTCAGGACCAGCATTGTGGCACAGCAGTTTAAATTGCTACTTGCAATGCCAGCATTTCATGTCAGAGTGCCAGTTCGAGTGCCAGCTGCTCTGCTTCTGATCCAGCTTCCTACCAATGAACCTGGAAAATCAGTAGGTGATGGCCCAAGTACTGGGGTCCCTGCCATGCACAGGGGAGACCCTGATGGAGTTCCTGGATTCTGGCTTCAGCCTGGCCTAGCCCTCGTTATTACAGCCAGTTGAAGAGTGAACCAATAGATGAGGTCAATTCTCTCTCTCTCTCTCTCTCTCTCTCTCTCTTTTATCTTCCTCTTTTATTCTCTCTTTCCATCCTGCTCACTCACTCTGCCTAAGTATCTACTCCAAAGAAATACAAGCCTGTGCTCACTCATGACAGGCCCTAGAATATGCATGGTGGCATTACACAGAACAGGTAAGAACTGGAAACAACTCCAGTCATCAGGTGATAAGTCATAACCTAACAGTTTTGGTGTCTTCATATGTAACAAAGAGGAGTGGTCAGCAACAACAGGGAACAAAATCAGGATACACAGATAATTCTCAAAAGCACTGTGCTATGTGAAAGAATCCAGGCACAAAAGACAAAGTACTGTGTGGTTCATCTTGGACAAAATTCTCCTAAAAGCAAATAAATCTAAAGTGAGAGGAAGCAGATCTGTGGTTTCCAGGGGCCATGCAACAGGCAAGGAGGTTGATTGAACAGGGCGCAGATGAACTTTTGAGGAGGGATAAAAATGTTTTCTGCTATGATTGGTGGTGGCTACATGTATTTTTCAAAACTCCTAAAATTGTGCATTTATAAATAGGTTACTCTGATAAAATTTAAAATGGACCAAATATAAACTGAAATTCTCCAATCAATCCTGAGCTCCCTGCAAAATAACAAATAGTTTTGTGGCTTTATTGTAATGCTGGACAAGGAACTCTGGTCAGGGTGTGAGGGTCACAGTTATGCCATCACAGGGCAAGGCCAGGACAGTCTACACCTCTGTGGATTCTCTAGTCTGATTCTGTGCCCCTAGATTTTCCCACTTACAGCATGAAAGCATTGGGTTAAGCCAGACCCAGCATCCCATGATCCTTACATTTATTGAGCCCCTAGTGTAAACAAGCCTCATTCAGTATGAAGATCTTTCCAAAAGTTTATGTAAAATATAATTAAAAGGTAAGTTTATTTTGGTGCAAAAAAAGCTTGAAAGCCATGCATAAGATTTTCAGAGTACACATTTTCCATTAACATTTTCAAGACACTTAATGTACCCTGTTTAAAGACCACTAATATAAAAAAAAGTCTATTAATATTTGTGACTGTAAGAGATGCATACCTTTCCTTTTCTTTTTTAAGATTTTACTCATTTATTTGAGAGGTAGAGTTATAGACAGAGAGAGGGAGAGACAGAAAGACAGGTCTTCCATCTGCTGGTTCACTCCCCAAATGGCTGCAATGGCCAGAGCTGGGCTGATCTGAAGCCAGGAGCCAGGAGCTTCCTCTGGGTCTCCTACATGGGTACAGGGGCCCAAGCACTTGGACCATCTTCTGCTGCCTTGCCAGGCCATAAGAAGAGAGCTGGATCAGAAGAGGAGCAGCCAGGATGTGAACCAGTGCCTTTTGGAATGCCAGCGTCGCAGGTGGAGGCTTAGCCTACTATGCCATATCACTGGCCCAGGAGATGCACACCTTATAATTCAGATATTTGTTATCTAAAGATAGTTCAATGAGCCAGTAGGGAACAGGCTTTCTATTTGGAATTCCAGTTCTTCTCATCTTTCCTGTTCCTTCTCTTATTCCTGCAGGTTCTGCCACGGGCACAACTCCTTCCACGATGTTCTCATTGTCTGACTATATCTCACGTGCAGAAGACCACACCAGCATGCTCCACTTTGACAGAGATGAGACTGAGAAAACTTGCCGGGTCCTCATCACTGATGACTCCCTCTATGAAGCAGAGGAATCCTTCAGCGTTTCACTGAGCCTACCATTGGGAGGGCAACTGGGAGCGAAATTCCCTACCACCAAGGTGACTATCCTGGCTGATCACCAGGATGGTGAGTTCATTTCCTTCTTCCCAACTCTTGGCAATGGCTGAAAAAGGTATTTTCCAAAACTGTAAGTACCTTTTCAAATACAGATATCACCAACACCAGAGACAAAATAGCAATGCAGGGAGGTTAAATATTTGCATATAACTTTGCTTCTAAAAAGAAAAAACACCACCCAAGGAAATGAACTACGACTTACAAGAGAAAGCCAAGAAGATTTAAGTCAAGCATCTGATTCCCAACCAGAACCGTCCCCAGGAACCCTGGGCTTAGCCACCTGAGGATCCTTCCTCACAACAGGAAACACACAAGTCTTCAGCGGCACTAGGGTGCCCTGGCACTCCATGTGTAGGCATGTGGGCCCCTCTTCCAGGCTACCTGGCAGAGAGTTTTGGTCCAATCCCTGAGGAGCCTGGCCGAAAAATTCAGCCAGAGAAGAGACTGGCATCTTGTTCTTCAAAACCCGCCCTCTCCTCCCATGCACAATAAGAATTATGAAGCCCAGAATTAAGTTCCTATGTTTCAATGGCCCTTTCCAAAAGAACTTTAAAACATATACACATTGGCCAGCGCCGCGGCTCACTAGGCTAATCCTCCGCCTTGTGGCGCCGGCACACCGGGTTCTAGTCCTGGTCGGGGCACCGGATTCTGTCCCGGTTGCCCCTCTTCCAGGCCAGCTCTCTGCTGTGGCCCGGGAGTGCAGTGGAGGATGGCCCAAGTGCTTGGGCCCTGCACCCGCATGGGAGACCAGGAGGAGGTGCCTGGCTCCTGGCTTCGGATCAGCGAAGCGCATTGGCCACAGCGCGTGGCCATAGCGGCCACTTGTGGGGTGAACCAACGGAAAAAGGAACATCTTTCTCTCTGTCTCTCTCTCTCTCTCTGTCTAATTCTGTCTGTCAAAAATTAAAAAAAAAAAATTTAAAAATACACACACACACACAAGGTCAGGTTATTGCTAGTCTTGAGCTAGATTAGTTGCTTCAACTCTCAACCATGCCTGTGTTGGGGTCTGAGTTGCTGGAAGTTGAAGCGCTCAGATCTAGATGGAATTGGACTGGGCTGGCACTACAGATACAAAATCAATGTGACTGCTTTGTGGGCACAGTACAGAGCTTCCTTTGAAATGAAAGCTGTGCCAAGAGATAAAGGTAGATTGAGTAGAGCTTGAACAATGTATATTCTCTGCAGGTGTCCATGGAAAATTTATCATCTATTATATTGTTCTGTTTGAAATTATGTCTTTAAAACAACTATGGAACAAAGGAAATGAGTGAGAGTAAAGGGAGTTGCTTGTTGTTTGGTCTTCTTAAATAACTTTTCAGCTTTTTAATCATTATTTTATTTGAAAGGCAGAGAGATAGATACACAGAGATCTTTCATCTATTATTTCACTCTCCCAGATGCCCACAATACCCAGGATGGATCAAGCTGAAGCCAGGAGCAAGGAACACAATCTGAGTCTCCTATGTGGGTTTTAGGGACCCTAGCACTTGACCCATAACCTGCTGCTTCCCAGGGCATGTAGTAACAGGAAGCTAGATTGGAAGCAGAGGAGCTGGGACTTGAACCAGGCATTCTGATAAGGGAAATGGCATCCCAAGCAGCAGCATAACCACTGCACCAAATGCCAGTCCCACCAAATAGCTCTGCTTGTAGATATTCCACCCTCTGGACAAAATCCCAGAAGTATATAATAGAAAAGCTTTGCTCCATTAAAAAGAAAGCAAGATTTCAAGGACTAAGTTCAGCTCCAAAACATATTTTCACATGTATCAGAAGCTAAGAATAAAACTGGACTCTGAAGTCAAGACTTGCTTCATTGTCTATTTTTATTTTCAAAAATTTCTTGAATTAGAATTAAGATAGTGATTGTTTTTCTTAAAATAATGTATGTGAATATTCAGTATACTCCTTTATGAAAATGTATAATCTTATTATATTTTCTTCCAAAACAGAGAGAGATCATGGAGTGCCTACTAGGAATATGAATATTGATTATCTAGCTTTACTAGAAAGAAATTGTTTTGGAAAGAGAAATACCACTCATTCTATCTTATATATAAACATTCTACTGTAGTCCCAACAGAGGAGAAAAAGAATCTGAATCAATTTAAGTCTAGTTGAGATGTCTGCATGGTCACATGAAACTGATAAATTTGGCAAGTGGAGGAATAAGAAAACTGAAAGCGAAAAATGACCACATGGCATTATGTGGTGTTTGACATTTGCATGACAGATTCGGCTTCTTTTCTAGTTTCAGGTTATGATAGGATGATGGCTGGAATCCTTGTCTCTTACTGAGAGGTCATTAAACAGTCACATGGACCAAGTGCTACAGACAGAGAAGGTATTACCAGGCAAAGTGGGAAGGAAGAGGAGGAAGTTATTTTACATCATTCTACTCGTGTTATTCTACATACACAACCTCACAGAACTCTTTCCATTTATAATCAATCCTTGTTTTTCTGTGGTGATGAGGAATTAATGTGAAAAGTTGAAATCCATAAACATATGGCTTCAAATTCCTTTTCCCTTTACCACATCTGTTCTGAAAGCCAGAATACAGTCTGGGTTACTTTTTATAATGGATCTGGTTGTTGGTTAAGGTAGACAAGTGAAGGAATTGGGAGAGGAAATCATGAAAATTAAAAATGGAAACAGAATGAGAAAGCTTGCATTAGAGCCTGGAGCCTTGGATTCTAAGCAAGGTGTGTGACTCTCTGGGTAAGCTTGGGCGTGTCATCTTGGGCTGTTATCCAGTCCGTGAAATAAGTGGGTTACATGGATCAACTGTAGGAAAGCTTTCAACTCCAGAATTCTATGGTTCATGAAGTCATTTTAATAAGAGGCTGCTTGTTAATAACACCACTCATATCTATAAAATGACACATCTTATAGGCGAAGTTTTCCATTAAAATGTTCTTACGAACTTAAAAATCATTTGTTAAAAAGTTTTACTCTGGACAAGTATGTAGAGAGTCAATCACTTAAACATGAACTTGAGTAGTCATGCATGTTAGGCTAGTAGTCATGCATGTTAGGCTATCAGTTTTTGTCTTCTATTTCCCCAAAGCTTGCCCTAATAATTGATTTACTATTGATTTACTATTGACACACACTAGCCTTTCCTACAAAGATGCTAGAAGATATAACTAAAGTAATATGTCTATACCTGTATAGTCTTTCATACTTTAATATTATCCAAGCATACATTGAGATACCTTTTTGATAAGTAGCTGCATTATAATTTTACACAATTAAAAGGAAATTTAACTGAAAATTGTCTTGAAAAATACAGGAGAAAGTAAAGAATAAGGTTATATCACCTTCAATTATTCTTTTTTTCTCAATGAGAAGTTTATTTCCTACAACCTCTTTACCCAACACTGTTTTAGAATGGACTCAAAACTCAAATGTGTTTCATATACACAGATTTAGGTCATGGTTTCATTTTATTTAGACACCTGCAGTCTGAGTGCATATTAATAAGCCCGGGATCATATTGCTCACCCATAAACTTTGGAGCAATGCAAACAACATGCTATTTAACAAGCGAACAAAATCTGAAGTAAAAGGGGCTGATGCATTTTGCCAGTCCTCTCAGAGGCTGAACAAACTTTTACATAGGAATGAAAAATGTCCACAGTGAAAATTAACTACGGCCAATACCCATGAAAACACTCTACATTTGCTTGACTTTTTTCAGAAAAAAGAAATGGCATTAAATTACCAGTTTCTTTATGAAGAAGTAGGTACATAAAAATATTATAGGACAAAGAATGAAGCTTTTTTGCTCACTTATGAAGCAGTGAATTATTTTCCTCTGAGTTTTTGGAATCAAATGCTAGGAAATTGATGCGATGGTGCCTTTATTGGCCACACAAGAAAGACAGATAAAGTAAAAGAGTAAAAAATGCAAGCAATTCCTTTGTGGCCACTGTTTCCTCACTAACCCGTATACATCCTAGTAAACCACTTTGGTTACCTTTATCTCTCTCTTTGAACTCATTATTTATATTTCAAATAATAAAATTATATCTGTAAATCATAGTGGCCATTGAGACAACAGAAAGACACTAATAAAATCCCAAGAGTGAAAAGCAAAACACCTGCATTGAATTCTATTGATGCTGCAGCATTAAATGACCAACAAAGCCGCTGTGTTTAATAACAAATTAGTAAAATGAGCTCTGGTGGACTGAGTAGTAGTACCTATATACAGGAAGGTAACTAAATCGAAGTCTTAATACCTACTTCTTGAAGAAATATTTTATCTTTGAACTGTATCCTATTTTTACTTAATCTTTCCCTTAAAACCATGTGGTGTTAAATTTTCCCATGTTCAGAGAAGGGAAATGGAGAAAGTTTCCAATGCCAAATAAAAAGGAAGAAAATTAATGCAAAGTCCAGTCCATGATCCAATGTTAGTTTCCAATAATGTTTGAAATTATTTCAGTAGACTCTTCACAGTAGTTTCTTCATTAAAGAAACATTCACAGTGGTCAGCCCTGAGCTTGGTATAGGACAACAAGGAAAACTTCTACCACTCCATCTTTTGTTAGACTAGATATCCTTAAACCCATGATGGCTTTTTTGGTGAGAAAAAAAAAAGTATCATGCACAGGGTGCCACTGCTATGGTGTAGCGGGTAAAGCCACTACCTGCAGTGCCAGCATCCCTTATGGACACCAGTTCGAGACCCGGCTGCTCTACTTCTAATCCAACTCTCTGCTATGGCCTGGGAAAGCTGTAGAAGATGGCCGAAGTCCTTGGGCCCTTGTACCCATGTGTGAGACCTGGAAGAAGCTCCTGGCTCCTGGCTCCTGGCTTTTAGTCAGCTCAGCTCCAGCCATTACAGCCATTTGGGGAGTGAACCAGCAGATGGAAGACCTCTCTCTCTCTCTCTCTCTCTCTCTGCCTTTGCCCCTCTGAAACTCTGCCTTTTGAATAAAAAAAATGTACAGAAGATAGAAGATTAGCTCAGTGTGAACAGCTGGAATTGCTGCAAAATTTTGTGAGTCAGTCACTACTCCTAGTTACTGGAGCCAGGTAACTTGCATTCAGATTCTATAACATTCCTGGAGGAGCAAACACTTTGCTAAGCTTAAACTATAGCCTAGAATGTACATGTGTGATTATGCATGGGCATTTATGTGTAATTTTTTTCATGAAGTCACACTGAAACATCGTAATTTAATGAAAAAAAAATAGGTAGGAAACACAGTGTTGGCTTCTAGTCATCCTTCCCATAGCTTCCTAAATGATTTTGCTTGTGTTGTTCAATTCTTAGCACCCGTGAGATCCGAGATGTTTCTTATTTTCATCACTTACAATGTTAATAATAAAAATGTCTTCAAGGCATTCTATTAGCAACATAAATAATACAAGAGTTATTTCAAAATCAACATGTTTACATTAAGTTGTTCCTTTTCCGGAACTTAGCTCAGAAATATGTCATCCTACTGACATATGCTAAATTCACCAAGTATTTCTAGAGTGCAAACTCTTTATTTGCAATTTCTCATGTAAGAGCATCATTATTAGAGACAATTGAGAGCAATGATGAGCCAAACAGCAGCTGATTGCAGTCAGTTCTCACACCAGACATCTGAGATTCCAGGAAGCTACTTCCTAAGCAGAAAATTGTTTGATGAACATGGGATCTTTTTTAAAGATTTATTTATTTCTTTGGAAGGCAGAGGTAGAGAGAGAGAGAGAGAAAGAGAGGTCTTTCATCCATTGATTCACTCCCCAAATGGCTGCAACAGCTAGAGCTAGGTCAGTCTGAAACCAGGAGCCAGGAGCTTCTTTCCGATCTCCCACAGAGGTGCTGGGGCCCAAGAACTTGAACCATCTTCTGCTGAATTTCAGGTGCATCAGCAGGGACCTGGATTGGAAGTGGAGCAGCTGGGACTTGAACCAGCACCCATATGGGATGCCAGCACTGTGGGCAGCAGCTTTACCTGCTATGCCACAGTGCCGGCCCCTGAAACTATTTTTTTTCTCACATCATACAAAGCAGCTGACTGTGCTACAGACGTAACCAGGCTCACCTAGCCCCCTCTGCTGAAGCTAAACTTGGTCACATTCCATTAAAGCCTGACTCGATCAAGCAAGTGTCCCAAAACATCTCAATCCCCATGGTCACATCAAGATTCATGTTCAATTATTTTTATATACAGAAGATCAATTTAGTATATATTAAGTAAAGCTTTCAACAGTTTGCACCCACACAGAAACACAAAGTGTAAAGTACTGTTTGAGTACTAGTTGTAACATTAATTCACATTGGACAACACATTAAGGACAGAGATCCTACATGGGGAGTAAGTGCACAGTGACTCCTGTTGTTGATTTAACAATTGACACTCTTGTTTATGGTGTCAGTAATCACCCTAGGCTCTTGTCATGAGTTGCCAAGGCTATGGAAGCATTTTGAGTTTGCCGACTCCAAACGTGTTTAGACAAGGCCATAGTCAAAGTGGAAGTTCTCTCCTCCCTTCAGAGAAAGGTATCTCCTTTGATGGCCCATTCTTTCCACTGGGATCTCACTCGCAGAGATCTTCCATTTAGGTTTTTTTGTTTTGTTTTTTGTTTGTTTGTTTGTTTTGCCAGAGTGTCTTAGCTTTCCATGCCTAAAATACTCTCATGGGCTCCTCAGCCAGATCCGAATGCCTTAAGGGCTGATTCTGAGGCCAGAGTTCATCTGTCATTTAGTTAATAATAAAATATATGCCTTACAAAATTGGCTATTCTTAAAAACATTGGGAAAAGTATATGCTCATTTTCCAGACTTAGGATTTTTTGTGTGTAATTTGCCACAGCCCTGACACTTGTTAAATACCAAAAATGTTCCCTTTATTTTGGACTATGCAATTATCATCTTATACAAAGCATATTTTCACCGAGGCCATATGGCCAACAATCTAAAGATGTATGAAAGGTGTTCAGGGGTAAATTTTAATTTTTCCATTTAGAAGTGGGATAAAGCATGTTATTCTCTTCAGCTAGACACTGGGAAATGTTTGCTTCCGTCAACAAATGATTCACCTGAAAAAATTACCTTTGTAAATACAACTGCCCTGGAGTGATGCTGAGGAAAGAGGGAGCACAGAGGAATAATGGTACCCAGGCCTCGGCCTTACCCTGCCATGGAGCAGCAGCTCCCTGAGGGCTGAGGCCACAGTGGGTGCCCAATGCATGTTTGCCGAATGAATGCATGGTGCATCGATATTTGTTCACCTGGTTTCAGATGGTGACGTCTACTTGTCCTGTGTTAGAAGCAAGACGAAAATGGGGACACAAAATCAGAAAAATGTGCCTGTTCTCTACATAAACACCTTGTAATATGTCCCCGCTTATCTACTGAAGACTTTCTTTCTAATTCTAGTATGTTATTTGAAAACTCTAGTAACCTGTCACACAAGAGGATGGATGTCCAGCCTTGCAGAAGGCTGCAAGTTCTATCCTGAAGCAACAGGACTTGCAAAAAGGTGCATAAAATTTGCCTATAAAGATAGCTGGCTAGTTTAGTATCCTTGCTGTTAAATGGGAAAACATTCAAGATTAAGATTTAAGAAACATTGCGGCCGGCGCCGTGGCTCACTAGGCTAATCCTCCGCCTAGCGGCGCCGGCACACCGGGTTCTAGTCCCGGTCGGGGCGCCGGATTCTGTCCCGGTTGCCCCTCTTCCAGGCCAGCTCTCTGCTGTGGCCAGGGAGTGCAGTGGAGGATGGCCCAAGTGCTTGGGCCCTGCACCCCATGGGAGACCAGAAGCACCTGGCTCCTGCCATCGGATCAGCGTGGTGCGCCGGCCACAGCACGCTGGCCGCGGCAGCCATTGGAGGGTGAACCAACGGCAAAGAAAGACCTTTCTCTCTGTCTCTCTCTCTCTCTCTCTCACTGTCCACTCTGCCTGTCAAAAAAAAAAAAAAAAAAAAAAAAAAAAAAAAAAAAAGAAAAGAAACATTGCAAGGAAAAACTGTATATAAATAACGTGCCACTTGGTGAAATCAGCACACTGAATTTTTAATTTTTTTTATTTTTTTTATTTTTTTTTATTCAAGAAGCATACAGAAAAGGAGGAGGTGGGAGATCCCATCCACTGGTTCACTCCACAAATGTCCAGGATTCAGGAACTCAGTCCAAGTTTCCCATGTGGGTAGCAGGGACCCCGCCAACTTGAGCCATCCCCTGCAGCCTCCTAGGGCACGTATGAGCAGGAAACTGGAATCAGGAGCAGAACTAGGACTTCAAACCAGGCGCTCTGACAGTGGATGTGGCCATCCCAAACAGAAGCCCACTGCACCAAAAGCCCATCCCTTCACTTTTTCAAAATGTTGTAAACACTGTTGCTGTGGAACACAGTAAACATCAACTCATAAATATTTTAAAACCTTGAAAGACAAATCACTATGCTGTAAAAACTGAGGCAACTACTCCAAAGATACCATATCACTATGCTTTATAGGGCTAATATTATAATGCAATTGCTACAGGCTTTTAAAGTAGCAAAAATCTTAATTTAATTTCTTATGTTCAAATTTGAAGTTGAAGAAAGAAAATATTTTTCTAAGTCATTACCCAATATCTCAAGAACAAGGATCTTAGGAACGAGAAGGAGAAGAGAGCGTTCCCAGAATGAAGTGACCAGTGGCCACCACTGCTTACAGCAGTGATGACTGCGCAGCCAAGAGGGGTTTCCCAGCCACAGGGGTGGGCTGTGTGTGGTCTTTGCAGCCTCCATGGTATCTTAAGCTCCAATGCATTAGTGAACAAAGACATTTAACCACAGACACTAACAATGATTTCTGTGGTCAGTTTTTAACATTTAACAAACATGGTTACTTTCACATTGTTACATTAAATTTATTTTAGGTTTTATGCAGAGTCTTAAAGGAAATTGTCTGCATTATTAGACTTGGTGAAACCACTTGGAATGATTTAAGGGCATTTTCTGTGAAGTTGCTCCTGCTGCTACCGTCTGTACTCCCGACTCATCTGGATACTATTATAACTCAGAAAACATGAAGGTCAACCACTGGATTTTTGACTAGCTTCCCAAATGATACCCCTCTTTTCAGAAAAAGCACATCTTCCGGAGTCAAAATCTTCCACCCCACATGCCATGTGTAGATAGCTAGTCTTGTGTCTAGAATTCTTCCTCAAAATGCCTGCTCTGCTATCCCCCAGACCCTGGTCTCTGCTTTTGGACTCAAGACTTTCTGAGGAAGCGAGAGAATTCCAGCCCTGTTAGATCACCCTCTTCCTCTTCCTCTGTTTCATCTGCTCTGGACCCTCCAATTTTTATGATTTTCCTTTGCCAGAGGAAACCACTTTAGATTGATATATTCCTTGGACACCAGGCCTTGCCCAACTGGCTGATTCTCCATGGATAGATTAAACTAAGATCTATCTCCACATCTCCTCCCATAACCACAATCCTCCAATACCCACCTTAACAAATTATGGAGATGACATCCTGATACAGGAATGTTCTCTGCACTAGGGAATCATTAAAGCCAGGAGGGACCTCAAAGTTCATCTATCCCAATGCCTTTATTTTACAAATTAGGAAAGCAAGGCATGAGAATTAAAGAGATGTGTGCACATGTCCACTCTAAGTCAAGACAAGGACAAGCTGAAAAGCCCATCATCTATAGTTCCTAGTTCCAATCTGTTTCTCTTGCTCCATGTCCCCTAGCCTCTCTGATAGCCAGTTATTTACCTTCCTCCTGAAAACTCCTGTTAGACTAGAATGTACTACTCAGAAGAAAGCCAATCCATCATTAAATATATTTAATTAACAGAATGCCAAAATTGTATTTAAAAAGCTACTTTATGAGCAAGATGTCAGAATAGGAAGCTATAAACACTCCTTCCTCAACAGACACACTAATTCAACAGCAAAATACCAACCAATTCCCTTTACAGAAAATCCAGCAACTAGCTGAGAGGTATCTGTACCCAGGGCAAGTACGAAACCAGCTACACCAAAATAGGTAAGGGAGTTCAAAATATTCTTTCACCAAAATCCCTTGGCATCTCTGTGGATGAACAGGAAGAATAGAACCTCATATCAATGCTCTGTTTTTCCTGTAGCCTGCCCAGTGCTCTGGCTTCTGTCTAGCCTCTCTCTGAGCACTGACTACCTGATACACTACAGATGTCTGGGGTCTGAATAGCAAACTAGCACATGACATAGCCCAGCACAACAGGAGTGGGCAGGAAAAACCTGCTTTCACCTTCTACTTTGGTAAGTAAGGAAAAGATTTGGCCATGTATCAAGTTCTGGTTTTTTGCTGGTGCCTGTCCAAGACCTTAGCTTCCATATAACTGCCTGTAAGTGCTGATGTGACCCAGCATACTCTAGATGCAAGAGTCCACCTTCAATGAACTGAATTTCTGTGCCCTCCAAAATTTTTCTTCTGAAAGCCTAATCCCTGAAGTAACACTATTAGTAGATGGGCCTTTGGGAGGTGACCTACATATTACAAGCATATAATAATCAAGACAGCATAATACTGGCATAAAAACAGACATATCAACCAATGGAACAGAAAGAAAACTCCAGAAATAAATCTATACCTACTCCTTCTCTCTCTCTCTCTTTAACTCTCCCTTTCAAATAAATAAATAAATAATTAAAAAAATACTATCCCCTATAACATGGCCAGTAGGGTTTTTTTTTAGCAAAAATCGTAAAGACCAGAGAGAATGAGATCATATATTTAAAGTGCTAAAAGAATCCACAAACTAAGAATACTATACCCAGCAAAACTATCCTTCAAGAAAAGAAAGACTCTCCCATCAAACAAAAACTAAGGGAGTTCACCATTAGATCTGCTTTACAAGAATGATAAGGAGAGTTCTTCAGCTTGAAATGAAAAGAGAGTAAACAGCATAAAAAAAAGTCTAAAACCCATTGCTAAAGGTAAATATATAGACAAATACAAAACAGGGTATTATTCTACTGGTGAGTAAATATTTTAAGTCTAGTATTAACATGAAAAAGCAAAAGTATTAAAAACAGTGTTAACTAAAAATATGTTAATGTATACACAAAAGTAGGTATAAATTGTCACATCAATATCATAAAGTGCTGTGAAAGGTAGATGGAGTAAAAGCGTAGAGTTCCAGCTCAGAGACCGTTGTGAGCAAAGATAGAAGCTCAAGCATGCTATGTTGGGTGCATCGTGAGCTCTTCGGTGCAACTGGGACACAGAGCACAGAGTGGATGATGGTATCAGATGATTCCAGGAAATAATGAACTCAGGTCGGATTATAAGCAATCTTGTATGCCATAGTAAAACTTTTAGAAAAACTTTCCTCAGCATAAAATACCTACTAATATATTCTGAGAAAATAATACTTACTAAATCTGACTTCTATCCTCTAAATTTTTTATTTTAATCCAGATATGCTTTTGCATTGCATTATGTCTACAAAGTCGTCACCTCTATCACTAATGTTCCATTTGATGGTACCAGGGGATCTTTTCTCTGTGGTGAAACTGCTTCCTGATGTTTACTGTTTTTTGTCTCCAGATGTCTCAGTTCAAATGAAACGCATCCATCTCAAAACCCCTTTTGTGGCAGAGTATGTCTAGAGTAATAGCAACACCTTGTGTTTTAAATAGTCAGCTAAGACCACAGGCTACTTTTCAGAGCAAAGTGAACCAGGTATAGATAGCTTTATTGCTTGGCCAAATCTTCATGTTCTCATTGTCAACATGTTACTCCTTGTAGAAGATGCACATTTCCCTCCCATTCTCCCTGAAGCCTGGCGTACATCCTGATCCCTTCAGCACTGCCATCCAGGAAGCCACTTCCCTGACCCTCAAGGGACCATTTCTGGCATCTCAGCTCACAGGATCCCACCTCCCCACTGGGATTCCTGTCTCCCTGTGATCAGCAAAAGCCCTGAGAAAAGGCACCACAGTGGTCCTTGAATTCAGAACCCTGGCTTGACTGTCACTCAACAGAAAGAGACGTTTTCTCCTGAAGAAAAACATCCCTACATTTCCCATCCTCTTTTCTCAAATGGCAGCTTCTTCTATACCACAGACAGCTCTTACAACAGGAAAATGGAGACAATTCCAACTGATGGTATCTTATAGCACTTCCTGGGGTCAAAGTCATGGCATGTGATTCTTTGTCTTGGCTTTTTGTGTGGTTTGGGTTTGTTCACCTGAGCTATACATGGAACAGAATGTGTGGTGTCTGTCAAGTCCAGCAATGGTGAAAACACTCAGGATCCCACTGTAGAGTATGTCTGGGAGGCTGAAGCATTCTGTTTGTGATTCCTTGTCTCCCTAGAACCTGTCCTGCACTTTGGTCATGCTGAGTATCATGTCGATGAACGTGCTGGCTATGTGGAGGTGTGTGTCTGGAGAAAAGGCACTGATCTTTCCCAAGCCTCATCTGTTACCGTGCACTCCAGGAAGACAGGGAAGGATTCAGCAGAAGGTGAGAGAAGAGATCATTTATAGAAGAGATTATTGTCATGATGTATAGTTGTGGTGGGGTCTAGACTGTCAAGTTGTAAGCATGCCTGGTCTTAGTTGATGGGATCTGGCTTAAAGGTCCTTCTACCTAAGCACATAGACAGTTAGTATATGTAATGACTTCTGCTGTTTACAAGACAAATAGAATAGGCAGACAGGAGCCTTTACTATTCATTCATCACCCACTTGCTTGTCAAGGACTCAAATTAATTTTCCAAAGCTCAGAATATCTATAGACACCTTAAGTTACTCATAAATGCTGTTTCAGATGAAAGTAATCCAAGATGGCTGAGCAAGTCCTAAGTCCTAAAAGAATTCAGCCTTCAAAGGGTAGGAAGTTTCTTTAATTTTGACCCAAGTATTTTCCTTGGCATCAAGCAGTATATCCTCGTATCCCACTAGTGTCTGTTTCCTGATATGGACGATGGAGGCCTGCTGGCAGCCAGGCCAGATGATCCTGGACATCACTTCCTCTCCTAACTCTGTCACTTGGTTTAAAAAAGGGACACCTCCCCTGACACTGATACTTACATTTTCTCGTTTGCACCTGGGATCTTTTGGACTCAAGAATAATTCATGTCTAGTGTCATATACATTCAAAATCCATGAGACTCTTTCAACCTACAAGCAAAGACTGTGAATTTTACCCCACTACCCAAAAACCTCAGTAACTGATGAGGGATAGAGAAAAATGCACATTTATTTATGAAAATGTGAGCCGTACTTCCTCATGTACCCAGAAAGTTATAGAAAATAAAGACAGCTTTCTCTTGGAAGAATGGGCACATTATATGCTATCAGTGAATGTATCGCAGTGCATTGTATATGCAACCAGAACTAATCATTACTAGTTCCTTTTCTCAGTTTCTTCCCTTTCTTTTTTTAATTTTCAGAGAGGGTCATTTATGATATTTGTAGAAATATCATATAGATAATAGTGTGTTCTTATATTCTATCAAAAGGCAGACAATCTCCACTTAGCCCATTACTGGTGCTATTAACTTTGATTACTGGTTAAGATAGTATCTGCCTACAATGAAGCTTCTCCATAAAGATGTTACTTCTTTTCCTTTACAATTAATAAGTATTTTATGAAGAAATACCTAGAAATGATGCAAATAGTCTGTTCCTCGGGTTATCTTATATTATTTATGTCACTCCAGGATTTCTATTTTATTCCACCAGTTATCATTTATTGCTATCATTACATTTGATGACTTTTCAAATAAGAAGCAAAGAAGCTTTATGGTCAGCCTGCAAAACATGCTTGAGAGCAAGGCAGAGAACTGCAGAAACTTTCTGGCTGGGTGTAAGTTGTCAGATTAAATCAGATATCTGGCAAAGGTGGATACGTGAAACCTAGTCAAAACAAAACTCATGGCCATTATAGTTAAGGTTAAAAATTAAAAAGGCAAATCCTTTTCTTTCAAATTGAAGCCACCTTCAGAGAGCCTTCAGTATAAAATCAGGGGCCTCTGTGGCAGTGCTGGGAAGGAGATGTGCCGGAGGCAGACGTGGAGGGCACAGGGGAGGATGGCATAAGAGCTTGGGATGAGGGAGCATGTGGCATTGGTAAGATATGGAAGTTGCCCTTCGGTGGGATCCAGTCCATGATTCTAAAGTGCTGAGTGCAAGGGAGACTGCTGCAGACTTGATGGGACCTCTTATTTTTCTCTGAGGGGAGAGTTATAACTGTGAATCTCAGTCTCACCAGTGCCTTTTCCCTTCCCACCAGCTGGAATAGATTACATTGGCATCAACAGAAATCTGGACTTTGCCCCAGGAGTGGGCATGCAGGCATTCCAAGTGACAATCCTTGACGACGTGGCACAGCCCATTTTGGAGGGTCCAGAGAGGTTTGAACTCCTTCTTCACATGCCTGTGGGTGCAGTGCTTGGAGGACCAAACAAAACCACCGTTTTCATTACTGACATCAACTGACTGAAAACAGGGTACTGGTTGCACCTTTGAAAGACTTTAAGGAGGAGAAAACAGCCGGAACATGTCTCCTAACAACAGAATGAAACTCCATTGTTTTTAGATCTTGGCAACTCTGGGATATCAATGATATTGTCCTGTCACTGGTGTTATGTTCTGTTGATGTGTGCAAATACAGTTTATGTGACCACATGGAGATAGAAAATAAATAAATAGAGGATTGAGCCCACAAAGAACGAGACCCTGCTGTTGTTATCCTTTCTCTATTATGTTTCTCAGACTCATGAAACTTCTTGTCTCCGATTAAATCAATAATCTCTACTCATTGATGACAGACTTGAAGCACTTTTCAGCTATTTACGTATATACACATGCATGTATATACATATACATATACATATACATATACATATATTCACCCTCTTTTGGATGAATGTGAAGACAGTGCCCTAACTCAAATATACAGATAAGCCTAAAGCTCCTTTTGGCCAATTGTTCAATTTTCCTCCCCAAGTCCAAGTCACTTAGATAGGGCAATCCTGTTATTGACTCTCCCTTCTATTGTACTCTTTTGTAACTACCCAATTAGTTCTTAAATTAACTATATATACAGTATATAGTATAGCATATACATATAGTTGTTTTTATATACATATAGATGGCCATTAGTATGCCTCAATAGATACCATATAAATCAATGTTTCCAAATTATTTTGAAAATCACACCTTTGTGCCCCACCATTATCTTTTAGGTCTTTCTGTTGCAAACTATTTAAATTTGGTTTTGGACGTTATTTGACCTATTCTTTTTTTTTTTTTTTTTTTTTTTTTTTTTTTTTTTTGACAGGCAGAGTGGACAGTGAGAGAGAGAGACAGAGAGAAAGGTCTTCCTTTTGCCGTTGGTTCACCCTCCAATGGCCGCTGCGGCCAGCACGCTGCGGCCGGCGCACCACGCTGATCTGATGGCAGGAGCCAGGTGCTTCTCCTGGTCTCCCATGGGGTGCAGGGCCCAAGCACCTGGGCCATCCTCCACTGCACTCCCAGGCCACAGCAGAGAGCTGGCCTGGAAGAGGGGCAACCGGGACAGAATCCGGCGCCCTGACCGGGACTAGAACCCGGTGTGCCGGTGCTGCAAGGCGGAGGATTAGCCTAGTGAGCTGCAGTGCCGGCCGGCCTAACCTATTCTTAAGCATTCATCCCAAGTGTAGAGGAGGGGATGAAAAGGCTTTGTCTGTAACACATCCTATATATATTGGCTGAGAAATCCTTATCTACCACTAGCCCAGGTTTTGCTTCCTTGATAAACTTCAAATTATTAGAGAACATTGAGGAAACCCTGCAAGACATTGGCACAGGCAAAGAGTTCCTGGAAAAGAACTCAGAAGCACAGGCAATCAAAGCCAAAATTCACAAATGAAATTAAATCAAATTGAGAAACTTCTGTACTGCAAAAGAAACAGTCAGGAAAGTGAATAGGCAACCAACAGATTGGGAGAAATTATCTGCAATCCATGCAACTTATAAAGGATTAATCACCAGACTATATAAAGAGATCAAGAAACTCCACACCAACCAACCAAACAACCCAGTGAAGAAATGGGCGAAGAACTTACACAGATGTTTTTCAAAAGATGAAATCCAAATGGCCAACAGACACATGAAAAAATGCTCAGGATCACTGGCTGTCAAGGAAATGCAAATCAAAACAACAATGAGGTTTCACCTCACCCTAGTCAGAATTGGCTTTCATACAGAAATCAACAAACAACAGATGCTGGCGAGGATGTGGAGAAAAAGGTACCCTAATCCACTGTTGGTGGGAATGTAAACTGGTAAAGCCACTATGGAAGACAGTATGGAGATTCCTCAAAAATCTGAATATAGACCTACCATACTACCTAGTCATCTCACTCCTGGGAATTTACCCAAGGTAAATGAAATCAGTAAGCAAAAGAGTTATCTGCACCTCCATGTTTATAGCAGCTCAATTCACAATAGCTAAGACATGGATAAAGAAATTGCGAGATATGTACACTATGGAATACTACACAGCAGTAAAAAAAAAGAAATCCAGTCATTTGCAACAAAATGGATGAATCTTGAAAACATCATACTTAGTGAAATAAGCCAGTCCCAAAGGGACAAATACCATATGTTCTCCCTGATCTGTGATAACTAACAAAGCACCTAAAAGGAAACCTGCAGAAGTGAAATTGACATTATGAGAAGCAATGACTTGAACAGCCCTTATCTTGACTGTTGCAGAACACTTTTTTAATTTTTATTTTTTCCTTAATACCATTGGTTGAACTCTTTACATAGAATTAGTCATATGTGTATAAAGGCAATTAAAAATAGATCCCAGTAAAAAATAAGAGTGGGAATAAGAGAGAGAGGAGCTTCGCAGTTCAGGACACATTCCCAAGGACTTACCCCTAAGGGTAAAGCTAAAACCTTGCCATGGGATTCCAAATCCTGTTAAGCTCAGTGGTACTAATGCCATTTTATGTGTTGAAGTGACCATATTAAGTGTGTAACTGGTCATATATTTAGGATTAAGTGTTAAAGGGATCCAAAACTAAGAACAAGTGTCTGGTAATAACAATAGATAGAATTAAAAAGGAGAGACTGTTCCAACACGGGAAGCAGTTCACAGAGCAGACTCATAGAATGACAAACACCCTAAACTGTACTCTGACCTCAGAATCAGCCCTTCCTTAAAGCATTCTGGTCTGTCTGAAAAGCCCATAAGAGCATTTCAGGCATGGAAAGCCAAGACACTGTGGCAAAAAAAAAAAAAAAAAAAAAAAAAAAAAATTCCCTGTGATTAAGACACCGGGGGGGAAAAAAAGGGACCACCAGAAGGATGTATTTTTCTCTGAAGAGTGGGGAGGACTTCAACTTTGCTTATTGCTGTATAAATACTGACAGAGATTGTGGACTCAAAAAGCTTCCATAGCTTTGGCAGCTCATGTTGAGAGCCACGGCTGATCACTGATGCCAGACATTAGTGTTAATTGTTAAATTAACAACAGGATTCACTGTGCCCTTACTCCTCATGCAGCACCTCTGTCCTAAATGAGTTGTACTGTGAGAATTAACTGTAAAACTAGTTCTCAAACAATTCTTTATATTTTGTTGGGGGAGGGTGGATACAAACTGTTGAAACCTTTACTTTGTATAGAGTTTGTCTTCTGTATATAAAGTTAATTAAAAACGAATCTTAATGAAGAATGGAATGGGAGAGGGAGGAAGGTGTGTGATAGGAGTGGGGGTGGGAGGGAGGGTATGGAGGGGGGAAGAACCACTATATTCCTAAAGTTGTACTTATGAAATTTGGACACATTAAATAAAAAGTTTCAAAAAAAAATCTCACCAACTCCCAGATAGTGGGTGGCAATAAGCTACCTTTATGTAGATTATAAAACCATTTATCCTGAGCATAGAGATTTGTAATAGAAAAACCTATTAAGTAGTTCTATTGTCACTAACAGCTCCCAGAAAGAACCAAAGGAGAGGCAGGTACAGTAGGTCTGTCTTAAGTGCAGCAGTCTTGAAGTGATGAAAGCAAAAGCATTAGTTATCTTTTCGCTTTTTTTGAAGAGGTATTTAAGATCTCAATTGGATCACAGGAATAATCAGGCATGGCTTTTGAGTTCACCTGTGAAGATTTTAGAGGTAAAAGTTTTAATCCTAATTTCACTGAGGTGGTCACGCTCAGTAGCACCTGGTCAGGTCCCTTCTATTTAAGCTGTAACTGATCTGAAGAGGATCTTTCTGTGAATTGCTTGCTCAGGAATTCCCAATGTTGCAGCTTGATAAAAGCTCCTTAATTCCTTGGAACATATTTTGTAGCTTCCATGTCTAACACAGTGTATCTGTGTCAGAGCCTTTTAAAGAGTTATACAAAGACTTGGAATCCAAATCCTGGAATCCATATTCCATAGAATCCTGCCATCAGGGATTCCCAATGTTGGAGCTTCTGTTAAAAGCTCCTTATTCTTTGGAACAACTTTTGTAGCTCCCCTGTGCAGCACAATGTGCCTGTGTCAGTGGTTTTTAAAGCTTCACACAAAAGCTTAGAATGCAAATCCTGGAATCCGTATTCCACAGAATCCTGTCATTTCCAGAAATGTCCCTAACTGCTTTTTAGTCTGTGGTGATCCTGTACATGGAATAGCTTCCTTTCTCTTTTCTGAACAAGCATGCTTTCCTGAGGTTAGAACATATCCCAGGTAATCTAACCTCTTGCTTAGAAACCTGAGCTTTTGTTTGGGAAATTTTGTACCCTCACTTTCCCAGGTTCTGGGTTTAGTGGGATGCAGAAGAAAGTATCCCTTAGGCCAAAGGACTTCCCTCCCCAGTCAGTCGGTGGCAGGTGTCACTTCGACCTGCAGTGACAGTTGCCGCTCACCTTTGTGTACAACACCGCCATCCTGTGGAGAGATGGAGTTCATAGCCTGACAGGGTCACAGTTTCAAAGTGAGCCTAAGGAGGCCTGTATGCGTGCCTGTAATTTGTCTGTAACTGCTTGAACAATTACCTGATCAAACCCTGAGTCCCAAACCTGTCCAAATCAACAAGGATGCCCACATTAAATTTGTGAGGGTGAATTCCTGCTGTGAAGAAACTAAGCCCAGTCTACTCTTGAAGGAAGAAAGCACTGTGATGTCTGCAACACATAGAATGGCAGAACACATGCCATTAATTTCCACAAACTGTTTCTCAGGGAAAAAAGCTGGAAAGAAATAAGGGTGTAGGCATATGCAGAAAAAAGGCCTTTTTACAACCAGAAAACATATGTACCAAAAAAAACAAACAAACATATCAATCCACATCTAAGATTAAAGGGAATCCAAAATGAAAAGTAACAAGTTATTTTGCAAAGCAGGGACAACCAGGTGGCCCCTACCTGCCTCCTAGATAGGAGTCAAAAAGTTAGCTAATTACCAGACTGTCCATGAGGGACAGACAGTAAGAACTCTGCATTTTCCCAGTAAATCTGTTGTGCTGGTTCATTTTCTGTTGCCTTAATATGTATCAGAGGCTCAATAATTTATAAAGAAAAGAGGTTAATAGCTCACGGTTCTGGAGACGAGACGGGGTGACCAATTCCTATGTGGGTTACATGATGCAACACAAAGTAGCCGCTGGCATCATATAGTGGGAGCAGGTGCAAAAGTAGTGAGTACTGTATGTGAAAGAGGTCACATGATGAGAGGGGAAGCAAGAGACAAGAGGGGCCAGACTCGTACTTTTTACGACAATTCATACTCAAGAATTAATTCATCTATGTGAAAACTAATCCTCTCCTGGAGAACAGCATGAATCCTTTCATGAGGGCTGTCAGGACCCAATCTCCTTCCATTGGCCCTGCTTCTCAAAGGACTATTAACTTTCCATGCTATTACCTTGGGGACCACTCTTCTTGTATGTGAACTT
The DNA here is from genome assembly GCF_964237555.1 of Oryctolagus cuniculus. Classification (NCBI taxonomy): domain Eukaryota; kingdom Metazoa; phylum Chordata; class Mammalia; order Lagomorpha; family Leporidae; genus Oryctolagus; species Oryctolagus cuniculus. The sequence goes on from NC_091439.1 coordinate 20,976,269, forward strand.
TTGGAGGGCACTCTCAAATAACCCAACCACAGCACCAGCATACATATCAATGAGAAATGAAAGCAAACTTCAGGAAAAGGATTCACTTCTGAGGGCAGTTAGTAATGTCTGATCCAGGTAAGCCTTGCTGCTGAGCAACAGCACCAGCCTACGTGAGACACAGAAGCTCACATAAGAACTCAAGTCAAGGGGCCGGTGCCGTGGCTCACTTGGTTAATCCTCCGCCTGCAGCGCCAGCATCCCATATGGGTGCCAGGTTCTAGTCCCGGTTGCTCCTCTTCCAGGCCAGCTCTCTGCTGTGGCCTGGGAGGGCAGTGGAGGATGGCCCAAGTGCTTGGGCCCCTGCACCCGCAGGGGAGACCAGGAAGAAGCACCTGGCTCCTGGCTTCGGATCGGTGTAGCTCCGGCCATAGTGGCCATTTAGGGGGTGAACCAACGGAAGGAAGACATTTCTATCTCTCTCTCTCTCTCTCACTTTCTAACTCTATCTGTCAAGTAAATTAAAAAAAAAAAAAAGAACTCAAGTCAAGGATCTAAAAAGCAATGCGTATTCTTTGCTAGAACTCTCTGGGATTTTTTTTACACAAAGGAAGGGATAGAACTTCTAACATGTCTAATGAGTAATGTGTGTGTGTGTGTGTGTGTGTATGTTAATTATTTATTTGAAAAGCAGAGTGATAGAGGGTGAGGCAGAGGGGGAGAGAGAGGGGGGGAGGGAGGGAGGGAGAGAGAGAGAGAGAGAGAGATAGATCTTCCATCTGTTGGTCTACTTCCCAAAGGGCTGTGATGGCTGGGGCTTCGCCAGACTGAAGCCAGGAGACTGAAACTCCATCTGGGTCTGCCATGTGGGTGCAGGAGCCCAAGAACTTGGGTCTTCTCCCACTGCTTTACCAGACACATCAGCAGGGAATTTGATTGGAAATGGAGCCATCAGGACTTGAACTTTTGTTAATATGGAATGCTGGCATTGCAGGTGGTGGCTTAATCAACCACACCACAATGCTGGCCCTCTTTTGTGTTTTTAGAAAGAGGCTGGTGTCACATAGGAGATTGAGATGGAGTTCTAGGACCTGGCATTGGCCTGGCCTGGCTGTTGCACACAACTGAGGACTACACCAGTGGATCTCTCTTTCTGTCACTTTGCCTTTCAAGTATATGAAAACAGATATGTGGGAGATCCTGCTGATGTCCCTTCACCCTGAGCCTCCTGAGAAGCAAACCAGGCTCCCAACTGTCAGCACAGCTCTGGAGTTTCAACCAAGTTCTGCAGTAAGTTCAGCACACAGGACACGATTTGGTCTGGGATAACAAAGAAATTTCTATCATTATCAAGTATAATATTTAAATCCTAGTTCTTCAGTGTATGAGGAAGACTAGCAAAGAAAAGTTTACAGAACAGTCACAGAGGTTAGACACATTAGGAGTTCACAATAATTAAAGGTGAACACAAGAAATAATTTCTACTTAATCAACATTTCTGTTCCCAACTCACCTGTAACCTATTCATATATATAAAAACTCCCCTCGGGTTGTAGTCTTAGTTCATTTTGTGTGGCACTAACAGACTGTCCGAGGCTGAGCACATCATAAAAGTGGTTTATTGTGGAGACCAAAGTGGAGAACTAAGAGTGTGGTGCTGGCACCCTGAGGTACACCCACCTTCCAGGTTCCATCACAACAAGGTGGAGAAGAGAAATGGCCACACATGGAAGGGGCCAAGTGCATGGGTGGCCTCATTTTATAACAACCCAGTCAGAAGAGGACTCCCCTCCAAGGGCGGTGCCCCCATGACCTAATCACTCCCCACGGGGCCTGCATCTCAGATGTTTCACCACCTCACGCGGCCACACTGGGACTAAGCTTCCAGCATGTGAACCTTGGGAGACCACATTCAGACCATACAAATACCTTCACCGTCAGAAAAGCAAATATGCTGTAATAAGATATATATATGCATGATTTGCAACATCTTTTTGTCACTGTACTGTTTACCTTACCTAAACCACAAAGCCCCTAGTCTGTTCTAAATTCTGATAGACTTTATTATACTAGAAATACAGGATTTGTGATATTAAATGTATCCTAGAGATAATGCTCACACACTTTGAACGCTGTCGAATTTTAGACAACCACCTCCATCCTCAGATTTCTCCTAGCCTCACTACTCTAAAATAAAATCTGTCATCAGGGCTGGGGAACCCCTTAGGATTCAAAGGATCCCCAGTAATAACAATAAGGCAAAGACAAGCTGCCAGTGCTCACATGGGATGCTGGTGCTGCAAACAGCGGTTTTACCCACCATGCCATTGCACGGGCCCCCCATTTGACCTTAACATTAGGTTCCAACAAAGATGAACATATTCTGGTAACAGCTATTTATCTCATTTCTACTCTTCATGTCTTCCTACACTCCATTAGTTTGTACTTATCAGTTCATATACTGAGTCATCAATCACTTTACTTGTTTAAATAATCCTCTTTAATTCCTGTGTTTTCTGGCACTGTTTAGTCCCACACATGTACTACCCAAAAACAATTGGTTTTGAATTTAGTACCTCAGTGTTATTTAGGCTAAAAAGGGGTAGAACAAGATATGTTTCTTTTTTAACTCAAAATTTTTTCTAGGAAACCACAGTTATATTTTGCTTTTTTAAAGTTGGGACTTAGAAACGTACCTAAGGCCGGCACCATGGCTCAATAGACTAATCCTCTGCCTGCGGCGCCGGCACACAGGGTTCTAGTCCCGGTCGGGGCGCCGGATTCTGTCCCGGTTGCCCCTCTTCCAGGCCAGCTCTCTGCTGTGGCCCGGGAGTGCAGTGGAGGGATGGCCCAAGTACTTGGGCCCTGCACCCGAATGGGAGACCAGGAGAAGCACCTGGCTCCTGGCTTCAGATCAGCGCGGTGCGCCAGCCACGGTGGCCATTGGAGGGTGACCAACGGCAAAAGGAAGACCTTTCTCTCTGTCTCTCTCTCTCTCTCTCTTACTGTCCAGTCTACCTGCAAAAAAAAAAAAAAAAAAAAAGTACCTACTAAGCCAGAAGCAGGTATTGCAGCACAGCAGCCACTTGGGACACACATCTCCCATATCAGAATGCTGGTTCTATCCCAGCTCATCTGCTTCCAATCCAGCCCCTTCTAATGTACCTGGGAAGCAGCAGGTGTTGGTTCCTGCCACACACATGGGAAACCTGGGTGGAGTTCCTGGTTCCGGGCTTCAGCCTGGCTCAGCCCCACTGTTGTAGCCATTTGGGGAGTGAACCAGTAGATGGAAGATCTCTGCCTCTCTTCCTGCCTTTCAAACACATAAGTAAATCTTTTTCTTTTTTTTTTTTTTTTTAATAGATAGAAACAGACAGTGAGAGAGACAGAGAGAAAGGTCTTCCTTCCATTGGTTCACCCCCTAAATGGCCGCTATGGCCAGCGCTGCACCGATCCAAAGCCAGGAGCCAGCTGCTTCTTCCTGGTCTCCCATGCGGGTGCAGGGGCCCAAGCACTTGGACCATCCTCCACTGCCCTCCCAGGCCACAGCAGAGAGCTGGCCTGGAAGAGGAGCAACCGGGACTAGAACCTGGTGCCCATATGGGATGCCAGCGCCACAGGTGGAGGATTAACCAAGTGAGCCACAGCGCCGGCCACACATAAATAAACCTTAAAAAGAAAAGAAATAGACCTAAGTCAAAAAGTCATAAAAGAAATATAAATTCAAATGTCAGTATATATTAATATTCAAAGTACTCTATGCCTAGCAGTTGCTTCTATCAACTTCATGAAAGACTTTAAATACAGTGTTGCTTCTTGTAGGGTTTGTTTACTTTCTTTTTTTTTTTTTTTTAAGATTTATTTATTTATTTGAAAGTCAGAGTTACACAGAGAGAGGAGAGGCAGAGAGAGAGAGAGAGAGAGAGAGAGAGAGGTCTTCCTTCTGCTGGTTCACTCCCTAGATGGCCGCAACAGCTGGAGCCGTGCCTATCCGAAGCCAGGAGCGTCTTCCAGGTCTCCCACATGGGTGCAGGGGCCCAAGGACTTGGGCCATTCTACTGCTTTCCAGGGCCATAGCAGAGAGCTGGACAGGAGGTGGAGCAGCCGGATCTCGAACTGGCACCCATATGGGATGTCGGCGCTTCAGGCCAGGGAGTTAACTCACTGTGCCACAGCACTGGCCCCTGCTTACTTTCAAAGTATATAAAAAGGGACAAATTCAGTCTGAATATACCAAATGGGTTGCAAACTGTTTTATATTTTTAATAGTTGCCAGCATTTTGTCAGATATACAATTACCAACACAAAAGCATGCTTAATCAACATTTTAATATTTCAGCCTTTGAAGTAATCTTAGTGATTTGAAAACATGTACAGAGGCCAGCACTGTGGCCGAGTAGACTGACTTTCCGCCTGCTGTGCCAGTATTCCATAGGGACGCCAGTTTGTATCTCAGCTGCCCCTCTTCTGATCCAGCTCTCTGCTATGGCCTGGGAAAGCATTAGAAGATGGCCCAACTGCTTGGGCCCCTGCAGTTGGGAGACTTGGAAGAAGCTCCTGGGTCCTGGCTTTGGGTCAACCCAGCTCTAGCCATTGTGGCCATTTGGGAAGTGAACCAGTGGATGGAAGACCTCTCTCTGTCTGTAACTCTACCTCTCAAATAAATAAATAAAATCTTTAAAAAAGAAAAAGAAAACAAGTACAAATTATAGTTGTAAGGGGCTGGCATTGTGGTGCAGTGGGTAAGCCACTGCCTGCAACAATGGTATTCCAGATGGGCACGAGTTCAAGTTCCAGCTGCTCTACTTCTGATCCAGCTCCCTGTTGATGGCCTGCGAAAAGCAGCGAAAGATGACTCAAGTGCTTGGGCCCCTGCTACCCATGTGGGAGATCTGGAAGAAGCTCTTAGCTTTAGCCTGGCCCAGCCTTGGCCATTGTGTGGCTATCTGGGGAGTGAACCAGCAGGATGAAGATCTCTGTCTCTCCCTCTCCCCCTCAATCTTTGCAACTCTAACTTTCAAATAAATCTTTAAAAAAATCAGTTCTGTTTTTGAGAATCATAGGAATAATTTATAGCTAGTTTTTTCTACTTCAGAATAATTTGGAAGCTTTATAAAAATATTTGATTTGAGCAATCACAGACAATTCGTGTTACTCTTTTACTCAAAATTCTTTGGGTTTTTAGGGCAGGTGTAGTGGTACAGCAGGTTAAGTTACCACATCCTGCACCAGAGACCTCAGGATTAAGTGCTGCCTGCACTGGATTGGAGACAGCAGGTGATAGCTCAAGTACCAAGGTTCCTGCCACCCACATGGGATATGGATGGAGTACCCAGCTCCTAACTTCAACCTGGCCCAACCATAGCAGTTTTGGCATTTGAGTGAACTGGTGGATAGAAGATCCCTACTCCTCCCTCTGTTGCTCTTTCAAACAAATTAATAACTAAACATTAAAATTTTTTTGTGTCACTCAGAATAAAATCATGGCATGCAAGAGTCTACAATATGTGGCTCCTGCACTTCTGCAGGCTCAAGGCACTCGTCCCTTAGTCCATCCCTTTTCATGCACAAAAGTCTGTCCTGCTGTTTCTAACTCCAGCCTCTGTTTTTGCATTTGTTGACTGGAACCTTTACCTGATTATTTAATGTAAGCTCACTCCCTGACTTCAATTCAGGTCTCTGCCTGGATGCAATCTCCTAAGAGAATGTACTGTCAAAAATAGTTCTTGCACGGTCAGTATTGTGGCGTAATGCGTAAAGCTGCTGCCTGCAGTGCTGGCATTCCATATGGGCACCAGTTTGAGTCCTGGCTGCTCCACTTCTTCTGATCCAGCTCTCTGCTATAGCTTGGGAAAGCAGTGGAAGATGGCCCAAGTGCTTGGGCCTGCACCCACATGGGAGACCCGGAGGAAGTTCCTGGCTCCTGATCAGGCCAGCTCCAGTCGTTATGGCCATTTGGGAAGTGAACCAGCAGACGGAAGATCTCTCCCTCTGCCTCTGCCTTTCAAATAGACAATTAAATACATATTTTTAAAAAACCAAACAGTTCTTGGGGCCACTGCCTGCAATGCTGACATCCTACATGGGCACTGGTTCATGTCCCAACTGCTCCACTTCTGATCCAGCTCCCTGCTGGTGGTTGGGAAAAGCAAAAGATGGCCCAAGTGTTTGGGCCCTTGCCACCTCTGTGGGAGACCCAGCTGAGCTCCCACCTTCAGCCTGGTCCAATGCTGTCCATTGCAGCCATCTGGGGAATGAACTAGCAGACAGAAAGATCTCTGTCTCCCTTTCTATGACTGCCCTTCAAATAAATATTTTTTTTCGACAAGCAGAGTTAATGAGAACGAGACAGAGAAAGGTCTTCCTTCCGTTGGTTCACCCCCCAAATGGCCACAACGGCCAGCGCTGCGCCAATCTGAAGCCAGGAGCCAGGTGCTTCCTCCTAGTCTCCCATGTGGAGAGTGTTTGCAGGGGCCCAAGCACTTGGGCCATCCTCCACTGCCTTCCCGGGCCACAGCAGAGAGCTAGACTGGAAAAGGAGCAACAGGGACAGAACCGGCGCCCCAACTGGGACTAGAACCCGGGGTGCCGGCCAAATAAATCTTTTTAAAAAATAGTTCTTGCTATCCCTGATTATTCTGCAGTCCTTTAAATCCTGCTTTATTTTTCTTCGTTACAATTACTGTTTCATGAAATTATGTATGTCAATGTTTCTCACTATGGCTGATTTTCCCTCCGGGGAATACCTAGTAACGTCTGGAAATAGCTTTGGTTGTCAACACGCAGAGTATGTTGCTGACATGAACAGTAAAAGCCAAGAATACTGTTAAACATCAAACAGTGCACAGGACAGGCCCCCACAGTGAATTATCTGATCCAGTGTACCTCCTAGGATGAATATGACACACACATTATTTTATCAGTTTCAATGATCTATGGTCACATAATAGACCCAGTTCAAAACTCGAGAGTCCTCATTTACAATGTTGAAAAGGTATTCCTATATATAGGAACAGATGGGAAATACAGTCCACAAAATTAGGAATATGGCTTTTTGGTCAATTTACCCTTACTAATATATAGGTACAAATCCTATAATGTAATTTTTTAAAATTTATTTTTATTTGAAAGAATTACAGAGAGGCAAAAGCAAAGAGAGAGAGGTCTTCCATCAGCTGGTTCACTCCCCAAATGGCAACAACTGCCAGAGCTGGGCTGATCTTTAGCCAGGAGCTTCTTCCAGGTCTCCCACAAGGGTGCAGGGGCCTAAGGACTTGGGCCATCTTCTATTGCTTTCCCAGGCACATTAGCAGAGAGCTGGATCAGAAGTGGTGCAGCCTGGTCTCAAATCAGTGCTCATATGGGATCCCGGCACTGCAGGCGGCAGCTTTACCTGCTACGCCACAGCACCAGTCCCTATAATGCAATTCTTGTTCATGTGTTATCTATTCTAGGGTCAACAGTATACTGCCTTAGAAAAAGGAGAATGGTAACCAAGGAATGTTACTGTAACCAGAAGACAAGTCTAATCAATGATATGTTGAGCCCAGTTTCATGAAACTGGCCAGAGTGCTAATTTTTTTTTTTTTTTAAGATTTATTTATTTACTTGAAAGTCAGAGTTACACAAAGAGGCAGAGAGAGAGAGGGAGAGAGAGGGAGAGAGAGAGGTCTTCCATCAGATGGTTCACTCCCCAGTTGGCTGCAACGGCTGGAGCTGCGCCGATCTGAAGCCAAGAGCCAGGAGCTTCTTCCGGGTCTCCCACGCGGGTGCAGGGGCCCAAGAACTTGGGCCATCTTCTACTGTTTTCCCAGGCCATAGCAGAGAGATGGATCAGAAGAGGAGCAGCCGGGACTAGAACTGGCGCCCATATGAGATGCCAGCACTTCAGGCCAGGGCATTAACCCACTGCGCCACAGCGCCGGCCCCAGAGTGCTAATTCTTGAAATCAAAAGTGAATGCTTTATTAGGAAAGAAACTGGTGGACCATTCCCCTTTTTCATACTACAGTTTAAAGCTAACACCAAATACTTCATGTCATCTCTAGTACAAAGCTAAGACTCAAATTAAAAACTTTTACCATGTGGATTTTGATACTTGGTTAGCCACAGACCAAAAAGCAGGACTTCCTCTAGCTTAATACCCAGGATCGGACAGTTTCAGACTGTCCCCTGCTGCCCTCTGTCCTGCAACACATTCTAACAATAGCTCCAACATTTCCATCACAAACCACATACTGTATTTTGTGCTCTTCCTCAAAGCAGATGTTTTTCCCCTTCAGAGTTGGCAAGTGGAAGAGCCTAGTATACCCACACAATTTATACCGACAGAGACAGAGAATGCAAAGAGAGGGTTTGGGAAAAGGAATCTGGAATATCATTGGTCCAGTCCACAATTTCTTTGTTGGGGAACAGATCTTAAAAAGCAGAAGAATCCATCCCAAGTTTTCTCTCAAAATACAGGTGTTGGAGTGGATGCTGTGGCACAGCAGACTAAGCTGCTGCCTACAACACCAGCACACAACAGACCACCAGTTCAAAAGTCCTGGCTGCTCCACTTTGGATACAGTTCCCAGCTAATGCGCTTTTGGAAAGAAGATGATAGCTCAAGTACTTGGGTCTCTGCCAACCAGGTGGGAGACCCAGATGGAGTTCCAGACTCCTTGCTTCTTCCTGGCCCAGCCCCGGCTGTTGTGGCCATTTACAGGGTGAACCAGCAGATGGACGATTTTGTGACATTCCCTCTGTCATTCTGCCTTTCAAGTAAATAATGCTTTGTAAAAAAAATCACAAGATAATCATCCAAAATCATTGTCAGCAAGTCTAGTTCCTTAACTTCCATTTGCATGCAACATTTATAAAGGGGAGAAAATGGCTTAAGCTCTATCAGTGCCTTACTGACTAATGTTGTAGTCATTACTCATTTAATTGCCCATGAGCTTAGCATGCTTCCTTCTATAAATTTCAGCACGACAAACAATTCATGTTCAAGAGCTCTGTAACATTCCATTTAAAGGAAAGGAAAACAGTAACAGGTATACTTAAATATTCTAATTCAGAGCATCACAAACTTCAATATGCCAGCTTGGAAAGCTTAGGACAAGAATTATTGGTTCCACCCACAAAGATCCCCAATGTAAATTGGAATGTGATCTGAGAATTCGTACTTTTAACAGGCTCCCAAGTAATGCCACCATGACTGCTTCTAGAATCACACACATTAGCCCTCTAATAACTGGGATTTTTTTTTTTTTAGATTTTTATTTATTTATTTGACAGGTAGAGTTACAGACAGTGAGAAAGAGAGACAGAAAGGTCTTCCTTACGTTGGTTCACTCCCCAAATAGCCGCTATGGCCAGCGCTGTGCCGATCTGAAGCCAGGAGCCAGGTGCTTCTTCCTGGTCTCCCAAGTGGGTACAGGGGTCCAAACACTTGGGCCATCCTCCACTGCCCTCCAGCGCCACAGCAGAGAGCTGGACTGGAAGAGGAGCAACCAGGACTAGAACCCGGCACCCATATGGGATCTGGTGCCACAGGCGGAGGATTAACCAAGTGAGCCACGGCACCGGCCCCAGTTAACTGGGATTTTTAAGACTTACTCATTTATGTGAAAGCAGCATGACAGATGGGAGAGCTAGAGAAAAAAGATCTTCCATCCACTGGTTAACCCCCCAAATGACCAGGAGCCTGAAACTCCATCCAAGTCTCCTCCCACATGGGTGGCAGGGGCCCAAGCACTTGGGCCATTATCCACTACTTCGCAGGCACATTAGCAGAGACCTGGATTAAAAGTGGAGCAGCCAGGACTCCAACTGGCACTACAATATGGGATGCCTACATTAGCAGTGGCAAGTGGTTAAATGCTTAACCCAATGCACCATAACTCTAGTCCCATAATTGGGATAATGTGACTTAAATGCTAGTATATAAAAACTCAACTGAGAAATCCCTGACAAAACTGTTCATATCCAAAATCAAAATTCAACTTCTGAAATACAATTCAATGGTTTTCTTTGCTTAGAGTAAAAAAGGGGGAAAAAAATCCATATTACCTTAATGATGTCATGTTACCTGACAGTATCTGTTAAACAGCTATTAAGGGGGCATTGGTAACAACAGTTGAGCCACCTGTTGGGACACCGCCATCCCATAACAGAGGTCTATTAGAGTCCCAGCTCTGTTCCCAAATTCTAGTTCCTGCTAATACACATTCTGGTAGGCAGTAGCGATGGCCCCAAGTATTTGGGTTCCTACAGGACATGTGTAAGACCAGAACACGTTCTAGACTCCTGGCTTGGGCCTGGCCCAGCACAGCTATTACATGCATTTGGAGAATCAACTATCAGAGGGAACATCCCTATGCCTGTCTGATTTTTAAATAAAAATTTTTCAAAAAATTCAAAAAGCTGTTAAGGCTTCACTTTATTTTACAATGACAAAATAGTCTACAGTGCTTTCTTTTTTTTTAAGACTTACTTATTTACTTGAGAAGCACAGTTACAGATAGAGAGGCAGAGACAGAGAGGTCTTCCCCTCTGCTGGTTCACTCCCTAAATCATCTCTCAACAGCCGGAGCTGGGCCGATCCAAAGCCAGGAGCTTCTTCCAGGTCCCGCAAGCAGGCACAGGGGCCCAAGCTCTTGGGCCATTTTCTACTGCTTTCCCAGGCCATCAGCAGGGAGCTGGATCAGGAAGTGGAACAGCAGGACTCAAACCATACGGGATGCCAGCTCTGCAGGCAGATGCTTAACCTACTATGCCACAGTGCGGGTCATGGTACTGCTTGTCAAACTTCACTATGCATATGAAATCACCTTTTGGGGCTGCCACTGTGGTGTAGCAGGTAAAGCCTCAGCCTGCATTCCACATAGGCACCAGTTTGCGACCTAGCTGCTCTACTTCCAACCCAGCTCTCTGCTGTGGCCTGGGAAAGCAGTAGAAGATGGCTCAAGTCCTTGGGCCCCTGCGCCCACTTAGGAGACCTGGAAGGAGCTCTAGCTCCTGGTTTTGGATCGGCACAGCTCTGGCCGTTGTGACCATCTTTGGGGTGAACCAGCGGATGGAAGACTTCTCTCTTTGTCTCTACCTCTCTCTGTACCTCTTTCAAATAAATAAATCTTTAAAAAAAAAAAAAAAGAAAGAAAGAAAGAAATTTGCTTAGAAAACTATCTTTTTTATCCCACGTTTTAACAGTAACTTTTAAAATACTACTGAAGGTGATAGTAAATATTGCATTTCATTTACCAGAGTATCATATAACCATCCCAAAAGATATGAGGGAGCTTCAAGTTAATAGAAAATTCACATTATCAGACATAGGCATGTAGTGTAGCACTTAGGATGCGGCAAAGCACCTGTGTTCAAGTGCCAGCTCTGCTCTGGATTCTAGCTCCCTGATGATGCACACTCTGAGAGGTTGCACAAAATTGGTTAAGGAGGGCCGGCGCCGCGGCTCACTAGGCTAATTCTCCGCCTAGCGGCGCCAGCACACCGGGTTCTAGTCCCGGTCGGGGTGCTGGATTCTGTCCCGGTTGCCCCTCTTCCAGGCCAGCTCTCTGCTGTGGCCAGGGAGTGCAGTGGAGGATGGCCCAAGTGCTTGGGCCCTGCACCCCATGGGAGACCAGGAGAAGCACCTGGTTTCTGCCTTTGGATCAGCGCGGCGCGCCGGCCGCGGTGGCCATTGGAGGGTGAACCAACGGCAAAGGAAGACCTTTCTCTCTGTCTCTCTCTCTCACTGTCCACTCTGCCTGTCAAAAAAAAAAAAAAAAAAAAAAATTGGTTAAGGAGTTGAGTCCCTAATACCCACCTCGGAGACAGATTGTTCCTGGATCCTGGCTTCAGCCTGGCCCAGCTCCAGCTAATGTAGGCATCCATAGAGTGAACCAACAAATTGGAGATTTGTCTCTTCAGCTTTCAAATAGAATAAAAGGAAAATTGAATAGTATCTTTTAATTCCCACAAACTTTTCTGAAGACTCATCACATATAAGGACTTATTCAACCAGTAAATAAAATATTCTGCTTAATGAATTGTTGTGACCTTGGCCACCCCTATAGACACAAACCTTTCCTAGGCTGGGTTCAGGCACCATCCTACCAGTTTAGGGCTTCCTCTTCCCTAAGTTTTCAATTTGAGTCTATCGATCAATTTCTCTTGTAAAACAGGTAAGTAATTTTGAGCTCACTGTTGCTTCTTCCTTTAAAAGGAAACATGAACACTTCAAGACAAACAAGCAATTATAATGCCTCAAACACAATTTAGCATTGGCTAAATCATAATGCTAAGTTTGGATATTACTTTTTCATACATTTTTTTCCAAGTTTCCCTTTGTTTCTTTTATATTTGAATCCCCAGGTTTTCTGTGACCAGCACAATATCTGATTCATTTTGCATTTCCACTGTGACCTTCTAAACTTTTCCTCTTGAAAACATCACCTTTATGACCTCCATAAATTTCTCGTTCGTCTTCAATTTTTTCTATTAAAATTCCAAAAATGAAGATCACAATTCTAATTATGCTTTTTTCAAGGAAGGTAATTATTCTTTTTAACTGGTAAAATTCAATGTTATTTGAAAATCTATTTTGAGAGAGCAGGGGATAAATTCAAATTACTATACAACTTGACACAAACACTGAGTTTTGCTTTCACATTAGCAGCAGCTATCACATATTTCAGAAATTTATATAGTATTACTGACTTCAAAATTTTTAATTTTATGTGGACAAATGGAAACAGGAAGTTGAGAGGAAAAAATCTGATTAAGTAAAGGTATAGAGAATGTCCAAGGAAAAAGTGAATAAAAATTAAATGAGGAAAAATGAAAGAAATGGAAAGAAAAGACCACTTTTAAGATTATAAAAGTTATATTTATTCACGATGCTACATTTATTGCATTCCCTTAGAAAAATGGAGAACTATTTATGTACCCAATTTGCACATATAAAACTTTATACAAATTATGTGTAGCACAATAAAGGCCTCTGGTACAGCTAAAATCCTGACACTACAATTTGGGTTTTCCTGCTTCAGGGTCTCCAGTTTATCAAATCTGTTCCATAGAAAATAAAAACTGGCATTATAGTCAGTCTTGCTGTGAACACTTAGAAATTATTTTAAAGTACAATAAAATAAAATTTTCTTTACTCTAAAACTCAAAAATACTATAAACTGGAAGGGGATACATTTTGTTACCAATCTCAATTTAACAGTATGACATATTCACACCTTATTTTGGTTGGGTCTTTCAGAATAAAAAATTAAAAGAAAAACCTTAGTTCTGACATTATCTTTCTAATGTGGCTGCTTCAGAAGGTCATCTGTCAAAATATTTATCAAATAATTAAAAAAAATAATAATAATAATATTCCTTTTACAAAATGGTACAATAACACCTTAAGGAACCAGGAAATACTAAATGTCTTTGGCTATACAACTAAAAGCCACTGTTCCAATAGAACAGGGCATATTCACTTCAGAACCAAAGATAGAAACAGAAAGCATAACAGAAATATGCATAAAAATTAATTATAATTTGTCTTGCTTTTTTCCCTCATTCTACCCACATAATAAGGAGAATGCAATTTACATAATCATTCCAGATGAGACTCAATAGCACTACAAAGAAAAATACCCAAATTTCTGCAAAGGCAAAGTGAATTAAAACAATTACACAACTAAGTGAAGACTTGAAGGAACAAATGTTATGTTATTTGCAACTTTTTTTTACTTTGCTTGTTTGTAAGCCTGACAAGTGTAGAACTTATAGCTGATAAACAAAAAGCCACAAATCTTCACAAATGGAACTATTATAGAAAAATAAATCAAATGAAACATTTATTAATAAATGAAGCCTATTTTATTACTTCAAGTGTTAATGATAAAAAAATTTCAGCACAGCTGTTGCATTTAAAAAAGTGAAACTACATACTAATGTTTCTAGCTCAGTAAACAGATGAACCTGATGTCTTTGAATGACATAACAATTGAGCATTGTACAGTACATCTTATGAAGACCCGTAAATTAAAGAACTACTGGTTTAAAGTTAGTGATTATGAAACAAATAAGTATTCATAGTTTCAGCTTCTTTTTTCTTCCTCGACCATCAGGTGCTCCATCCATTTTACGCTTCTGTGTCTACAAATAAACAGAAGAATTATTTTTCATGACAAGACTAATGTAAACATGAAATATATCTTCAGAAATATTATAGCACTTATAGTTTGTAACTGCTACAGAGTGACAGTATGAGATTTTCTTTCCAGACTATACAAATCTTTCAAAATAATCAAGTCTCCAAATAATTCTATTTATTCAATAAAAATATTTTAATGTTTATGTAATTCACAATTAACATTAGTATATCCATACACCAAACAAATGTGTAATGGGCCTTTTTTCAAATAAAGCAGTTGGGGCCAGCACCATGGCTTAGCAGGCAAAGCTGCCGCCTACAGTGCCAGCATCCCATTTGGGCACCTGTTTGAGGCCTGGCTGCTCCACATCAGATCCAGCTCTCTGTTATGGACTGGGAAAATAGTGAAGATGGTCCAAATCCTTGGGACCCTGCACCTGTGTGGGAGACTCAGAGGAGGCTCCTGGCTCTTGACTTTGGACGGGTCCAGCTCTGGCCATCGTGAACATTTGGGGAGTGAACCAGTAAATGGAAGACACCTCTCTAACACGCGTACTCTCTCTCTCCTTTTCTCTCGCCATTGTGGCCATTTGGGGAGTAAACCAGTGGATGGAAGACACCTCTCTCTCTCTGCCTCCACCTCTCTGTAACTCTGCCTTTCAAATAGTAAATAAATAAATCTTTAAAGATTTTTAAAAAGGCAGAAATACATATTTTGTGGGGGCTGGCACTGTGGCATAGCAGGCAAAGCTGTCGCCTGCAATGCCAGCATCTATCTATCTAGGCAATGGTTCAAGCTTCAGTTGCTTCATTTCTGATCCAGCTCCCTGGAATAGCCTGGGAAAAGCAACCTAAGATGGGTCTAAGGGTTTGGGCCCCTGCCACCCATGTGGGAGACCTGGATGAAGCTCCCGGCTCCTGATTTTGGCCTGGCCCAGCCCTGGCTATTGCTCTCCCTGGCCATTGCTCTCTCTGACTCTCTCAAATAAATAAATAAATATTTGATGTGTGTATTATGTGTATGTAATTTGTGAATTTTTAAAAGGGTGTAATATAAATACCTTATGTCATTTAGCAATAGTCATTACTCATGAAAACAAAATTAGCAATTATTAAATAAAATACAAGGTAAATTTTTCCTTTAAAATTGTTTGCCTTCAGTTTTTAAAGACCATTGAAACAAAGTTTAGAAACTAACAGTAAAGGCTGTAAAGTCACTGCTTTCCTAATCTTCCTTATTCTAAAATTTTAACTTGTATTAATTCCTAAGACATACCTTTCCAGATTTTCATGAAACTCATTACTACAAACCACCATCAATTGACTTTTTCCCAGATAATTCTCATTTAAAAGTACAAAATTGATTGTATTAACTATTTTAAGGAGAGAAAAAGACTAACACATCAGTGATAACCGAATAGCACTGAAGTATTTAGAGGAAAATGAAGTTTATATAATCTTTACATATATCCGAATACTTACTGAAGGCTTTGGTCCTCGTTTCTTTTTCTCTGCCTTCTCCTTTTCTTCTAGCTCCATGTTTTCTCTTTCAATCAAAGTAATCAAGGTATTACACCTCCTCTGGAGTTCCTGAGTTAAAAAAATTAATTTACATGGTAAATTTTTACTTTTCACATGCAAGTTTTCATGCCTCCAATTTTAAAACAAAAGTGTGTTTCAACATAGTAATATAAAATCACTCACATATCTTTGATAAAAACAAGAAAAGGAACTGATTTTCATATACAACCTATATGAGAATAAAAAGCAAAATACTAAATTATTTATTACTTCATTCTGTAAGGTATTCTCTTGTATATATTTTTCATAAATCCCTCCTTCACTTAGAAATTAAAGCAGTGAAAATGAACATCTCATATGTAATACTGCTTGATGGCTGCCTGAGAATTCAGCTACCTAGCACAAACATTTGAGGGTCAGAATCAACTAAAACTTTAAGAGGTATAAACTGTTTCCATAAAAGCATTATCACTAGAATTACAGTAGCTGACATACCACACACTCTTCTCAATTTTGGAAAAAGAACAACAGAGGTCTACAATGAGTTCTTAGCTGTTAACTTGCAGTCTATATAAGATTCAGAAAGAATTTAAAGTGTAATGCAGAAGCAGTAAACACTGAAAGAAACAGCAGTCCATCTGCATCACAGTTGGCTAGCAGCTCCATTTCCTTACAGAGCAAAATTGTTTTCCCTTGTAGTAAGTGATATTATTACAAGCACAACAATAAAATCATCCTAAAATACTTTGTAGGACATACAAGACTTGGAAATATTTGCAATAGTATATAAAAACAGAAGGTAATATACTACATCAAAGCTCTGTTTTCCTTAACAGGTGAATTATGATGAACATACCATGAAGATGCCACACATGTGTGGAGGCATAAATCCTATTGAATAAGGACTTTGGCTCATTAATTTACCACCAAGGGAGGAGATATATATATATATATATATATACACACACATTTATATATATTAAATCATTTTTTGTGTGCCTGAAACATGGAAACATGTTGGGAGGAACCACTGTTTTAATCACAGTATTGTGCTGGTAAATCAATGTGACACTATGTGTCACTACAAAAATCATTCCTTATTCAACTACAAATTGTTCCTACTTCAAAAGATATAAAATAAAGCTTACAGCACCTTAATCTTTCTTTTGGTCAAATATTTACACAGTACTTTTATCTTCAAAGTAGCATCATGTTATTTTAATACATTTCCCTAATTAGAGTAACACAAAACAGTAGCTCCTTTCATATTTGTTGAACTCTTAGTGTAGGGTTAACCTTATGATCATTAAGTAAACTGAAAATAGATCTTTGTAAAAATTAAGAGTGGGAATAGAAGAGGGAGGAGGAAGAAAGACTGGAGTATGGGCAGGAGGGAGGGTACAGTGGGAAGTATCACTATGTTCATAAATCTATATATGAAATATATGAAACTTACAAAACTTAAATAAAGTTAAAAAGAAAAAAATGTTTCAGTGGTCACTTTGGAAACACTGCACATCATCCACTGTCGACAGAATGACAACATACTTTAAATATGCTAAGAAATCTTACTATAAATACAAAATGTTTAAACTTTATCCTATTATAAATCAAACCTGAAAAAAGAATCTTTTTCACACATCATCCTACAAAACACAAATTGAAGTTAAGTATTCAAAGGTGGTGAAATACAAAATAAAAGGGAAATCCATCAAAAACTAAAACTAAAACTCTCCTGAATCCTAAAGATATTAGAAATGGAGATGCTTTGTCTAAAAGTTAGACACCGGGAATAAAAACAAAACTTAACATTAAATCAGTACAAAAAAATACTGTTTTACTAAAAGCCATGTAAAAACTACCCAGATCCAGCATTCTGCAGTGCAGATAGAGAAATTTATTTGCAACATTAAAAAGACATCACATTCAGAAGCTGAAACCAATGATTACATTTCCCTTTTCTTGGAACTCAATTAAAATGAATATCAAAACTAGTTATATTATACATAGTCATGTTGAAAGACATATAATGTTATAGGACAGGACCAATAAACTTTGTCAAAGTCACCAATGATATTAGTTTTTTTTTAAACTGTGGACATGACTGGTTTCCTAAGGAACTGATTTAATCTCTGACACGATTTAATACTGTAACAAAAATCCACTTGAATTTTTTTTTTTTTTTAAATTGAAAGTTACAAGAGGGAGGGGGGGTTGGCAGGGGAGAAAGAGAAGGAGAAACAGAGATCTTCCATCCGTTGGTTCACTCCCCAAACAGTCACAACAACTATGGCTGGGGCCAAGCCAAAGCCAGCAGCCAGAAGCTTCCTCCAGTCTCTAAAGTGGTTGGCAGGGGCCCAGGGACCTGGGCCATATTCTGCTGCCCTCCCAGGCACATCAGCAGAGAACTGGGTGGGAAGAGGAGCACCTAAGCTTTGAACCAGAGCCCTTATGGGATGCCTGTACTGCAGGAGGTGGATTAACCACCTGTGCCAGAGCACTCACCCCTACTTCAAAAACTTTTTACTTCAGTTAAAAAATACTAAACAGGGGTAGGTGTTCAGCATGGTGGTTTAGATGCCAGTTCAGACATCTGTGTTCCACATCAAGTACCTGGGCTCTGACTCTAACTTCCTACCATTGCAGACCCTAGAAAACAGTAGCGTTGGTTCAAGTAGTTGGGTTCCTGCCACTCATGCAGGAGATCTGGACTGAATTCCAGGTTGCCCATCCCAGTCCAGCCTATTGTGGGTATTTAGAGAGTGAACCAGCAGATGGGAGCTATATGAGACCATTTAAAACTAGGTTTTACCTAGAGTTTTGTCTGCCTGCCTGCCTTTCTCTCTCATGAAATTTTTTTCCAAAGATGAACATACTTACACTTAACTTTTTGCTGTATTACAGAAAAAGGTCTTAAGCACTCACCATTGCAGTTCTGGACTTAAGAAACCAGTCAAATCTAAACTGAGGAGAATTTCGAATACACTGTCGCAACTCATCATAAACATTTTCCTTGTCAAATCCAAGCTTGTGAAGCATACAAATCAGAAAACGATCCTCTTCTTCAGTGTAGTTTTTTCCTTTGTTAGTACCATAGGATATTCTCAATTGATGGAAAGGTGCTTTGTACCGTCCAATCTATAAAAAAGTAAGGTTAACTTAAATACAAATCTCTTGTAATCTGTATTTCAAGCTCAGTTTTAGCATAACTCTGTTATATTTCAAATCAGAATTTTCCATCCAGAACACTTCAATTCCATTATGTAAAACATCTGTCCTAAAAGATCTTTACAGTCTTTATCATTATTGTAAGAGGAATAGTCTTAGACTTTAATTCTATTTATTAAGAAGCTAACTTTGTGCCTTTGACCCAGATGTTACCAGTCTTTAAGATAAATTATATTGACAGTATCTATTATCATTAGGTATTAGATTGAACATTTTTCTTTGATGAGATTTATTTTAACCCCCCTTCTTTTCCATGAAAAAAGATTATTGAACTCAAATTCACATGTAGAAGTTATTTTACTAACTACTATTTATTAATATGCAAGGTACCTTTGTGTCAAGTGCCTTTTTGATACTTATTCTTCTTTGAATTCTTGCCTCTCCCCTTTCAATCTGAGCCATAATTTTCTCTATGTCCTGGAGTTCATTGCATCTTTCCCAGAACACAGCTATAAAACAGAAGTTGGGTATGAGGAACGGTGTAGGAAACAGATAAAATATAAGTAAGATGGTAGCACATATGTTGTAGTTTATTTGCTAAGAATTAAATATTTCTACTTATCCTATATTTAATTTTAGAAATTAAATCACTTACAATTTCTGTTTCCTTAAATGTAAAAAAATGAAGTGGATGACTTAAGTTAACTTACAACTCTATCTCTGCTGCTCTAAAATTCTAAGCAAACAACTCAGCATAACTACACATATTCAATCTGACAATACAACTTACTTCATGAAACATAAACACATTAATATTTCAGCAGTTAGAGAAATGAAATAAAAGTGAAAGCTCACTCAGAGATCTATTCTGGTTTTCTTGGCTAGAGTTAGCTACGGCTGAAAAACAAATAAAAAAATGATACCATTTCAGAGGAGACATTTTCTACTCGTTTTAAAAAGCAGTATATTGGGGCTGGTGTCGTGAAACAGTGGGTTGAGCTGTTGCCTGTGATGCCAGCATCACATTTTAGCACCAGTCTGAGTCCTACCTGCTCCACTTTCAATCCAGCTCCCTGCTAATGTGCCTGGGAAGGCAGCAAATACAGCCCAGGTTCTTGGGTCCCTGTCGCCCTTGCAAGAGACCTACAGGAAGTCCCAGGCTCATGGTTTTGGCCTGGCCCAGCCCTGGCTGTTGTAACCATTTGGGGAGTGAACCAGCAGATGAAAGACCTGTCTCTGTCTCTCCCTCTCTCTCTGTAGCTCTGCCTTTCAAATAAATAAATATTTTTGTAAAGTATTGAGTTTAAAAAATATAAATTACTAAATTATAAAATTAGCTTATTTTTAGTTTTTAATTCAAAATAAGAAAAGAGCCTTTGAACTACTCATTAAACTCCAAAAGCATAGATTCTTTTATCTATTAAAACAATCAAAAATTACCTGAGTACTCAATGACTTCTTCTGGAGTTTTTCCTTCTACTTCTCTTGCTATATTTTCAATATCATCACGACCCCATTTCTCATTAGCTTTGATAAACTGGTTAAAATCTCTCTTATTCCAATTGGTAAATCCCTTCACAGCAACAGAAACAGGTATTAAATTACACTGGGGGAAAAATATTCGAATTTACTAATGCTCCTAATTATTATTGAAAATAAATTTTTATTGGCTGCTAGTGTATCTTTTCTTATTAAGTTCTTTTATAGTGGTAACCTTTCATGTATACAGATGTCTTTTTTAGCAGCATATATGTACTACTTAGATATCCAGGCAACTAAAGCTGTGTGGGTATAAGGAATGCTGCATGAAAAGGTGACATTTTTCCTGAGCTATGAATTCTTAAAAGTTTCCCAAGAGAGTAAATAATATAAGCTAAAGAACATAATTGAATAACAAACAAATAAGCAAGTGGGAAAATAAAGCTTTAATACAAGGTTAAAGATCAAGTACTAAAAGGCTGTGAATAAACCCTGAAAAGTGTTTGGAAAGTAACAACCAAAGATCTATGATTAACAATGGTAATTTGGTAGCAATGGGAAAGTTTCAAAGGAAAAACAGAAAACACTGAAAGGCAGGTGTTCAAAAGGCTACAAGTGTAAAAATATAATCTTCTCAGCAACTCGTGACAATGTAAGCATGTACCAACTGCCCAGGTTTTACTGTCTCCAATGTCACCCTCTTTGAAAGCAGAAATGTCCTTAGTATGCTCCCAACGCAACTTAACACAGTACTTCACAAAGGAACTGCTATTAAATTTTGTACTGACTGAAGGATATACCTGCGTTAAAAGCTTCTCTTTTTCCTCTAACTCTTCATCATTAAGGGGTTCAGCTTCATCAATTTTAAGCTGTTCTTCTTTCTGTGCCTGTGCTGCATTTGGTAAGTCAGGACTTCGAGGTACCTATAAGATATTTTTCTATGCCATCAACCAGTTAATTTTAAAGCATATATGATGAACTAAATTCCTAATCAACTAATTAGCATTCCACAAGTTCCAATTCAACCATGAAAAGAAACATAATGATACTGCACATTTATTACATTTTTTAAAAACCAGATTAGTTAATATGAGATTCATTTTCCCTTTTAAAAAGAGTTAACAAACACAAGTTTATAGACTGAACACATACAAGGATACAGTGAATCAATACTCTTTTCTTAACTAGGCCCAAATTAAGCAAATTTTAATAATTAATGTTTACGTCTTCCCTCCACTGTTTCTGTACAGAAAAGGACAAAGGGAGACTTTGAATTACCTTGTACCCAATAGTTTTTCTGTAATACAGAATTTCTTTTTCTAGTAACTCAAACAAACGTGGGGGAAAAAACTGGAAATCCTGAACATTGGGCTGTTTTGGAGGTCGAGGAGCCTAAGAAAAATAAAAGTGATTATCTATTAAAAAGAAATTTCATTTTAAATCTACCCCAGTCCTCATTTCATTAATTAAGATAGCCAATTCTCCAAGCAAACGAATGCACATTTCAATGAGCTTGCTTTTATCAAACTTCATTTAGAATATAAGAAGAAATCATATATATTCCCAATATTTTTAGATTTTTTTTTTTTGTGCTATGTCAACTCACCTTGGGCGCTTTAGGTTCACTAACACGAAGAGCTTCCCTGAAATATGCATCAACAGCATAGTTGGCTTTTCTTTCTCGTTTCGGTGGTTCAATCCACTCTGTGAATGCGATCTAGCATGTAGAAAACAATTCAAAACACCAATAAAATTAAGAGGGATATTTGTAACTAAAGATAACTAAAAAAACCCTGGACTATAAACAGTGTGACGCTACAGCCTGTGATACTTTGCTAAATACCATGCGATTAACATACAGCACAGTGTCTAGTAAGCAACGTAGGCATTCAGCAACTATTTCTTGCCCAAACTAATAATACTGGTGCATAAGAGGGTGAAATGCTACAGAACTGCATGCTACGACCCAAATTAGAAGAAAAAATGTAGATATATTCAGCCCAGAAAACTTCTTAGGTGCACTTCAAAAATACATTTTCCATGAACCTTTTGAAGACCTCTCAAAAGTTAACAAAGAAAACAATGGGTAGAACGTCTCTTCTACCATAGGTATATTCCAATTTTTCTCTATATTAGCAAGTTTTAATGTACTAAATTAAGAAATCTTTCCATTTAACTATTATTAGCCAATTCTGCTGCTGAAAGGAACGAATCAGGCTACAACAATTTTTGACAATTATTTTCACTTTCAAATATCCCAAATAATTGTATTCTGCTGCATAAAAATTTAACAGAATGCAATAACTTCATTACATAAATTTTAAAATCATTAAGAGCTTATCAAAATAGAAGCCAGCATTAAATTTTACATAATAGAAATATTTAGATGTAAATAAAATTATTTCTGCTTGAGACAAAATTACAAAGCATTGTATCTAACACTCAAAATTCTGTTTCCAGTAAAATGAAGCTTTTGTAACCCAAACTTCCTAAAATACCTTTTGCTTTTCTCTATAATCTTCTCCTTCAAAGTTATACACACTCGATTCTGTATCCATTGTAAAATTTCTAAGTGAGCTTTCACCCATCTTGGAAAGTTTCTCATTCATCTCTGCAGTCTAGAGAACAAAGAAACACCTTATTATATTGAGTACCACAAAATGAGACTTTTCATTATACAAATAAGCTTACCTATAATTTGCTCAAGAACATTTCATCAAACAGTTCTGGTCTATTAAAAGCTTTATCACTTAATTTACATCTCACCTTCTTTGCACCTCTTTCCAAAATACCATCAATATCCTCATCTGTAATCTCACTTTCCTTTGAAGCAAACACATGTGTTGCCCCATGTCGAATCATTTGAAGCATTTCATCTTTCCCGATTTTGTTCAGATTCTGATCCACAAGTCTCCCTGAAAAAACATTGTGTTGCACAATATTAACCAGACTTTATACTACTGGAAACTTGAAACTTTACACGTTTTAATGTTGTAATTTTGTCT
This sequence comes from Oryctolagus cuniculus, assembly GCF_964237555.1. NCBI lineage: Eukaryota > Metazoa > Chordata > Mammalia > Lagomorpha > Leporidae > Oryctolagus > Oryctolagus cuniculus. The sequence goes on from NC_091439.1 coordinate 20,999,554, forward strand.
CAAAATATCAATCATTTCTGTTTACTGCTTATTCACAGATCACTTTTATTTCTACATTAATGCTAAGTTTTCAACTTGTAAAAGCTTCGAAACATTTCTAAAGCTTACGTATTAAGTAAAGAAGCTTGTACTGTCTCAATGGAATGATTTTTTGTGTGGTAAATATAATGATTTTGGGATATTTGAAAATCAAAATTTGTGCACAATTTTTAAAATTCCACAAGTTTTTGAGGCCAGCATTGTGGCATAATGGGTTAAGCCATTATGCAGGCATCCCATGTGGATGCCTTTTCATGTTCCAGCTGCTCCACTTCAGATCCAGCTCCCTGCTAATGCATCTGGGAAAACAGAGAAAGATGGTCCAAATGCTTGGGTCCCTGTATCCACAGGGGAGACCCAGAGGAAGATCATGGATCCTGGTTTCAGCTTGGCTCAGCCCCAGGCATTGTACCCGTATGGTAGTGAATCACTGGATGGAGGATCTCTGTATTTCTCTAACTCTGACTTTCAAATAAATAAAATAGACCTTTAAAAAAAAAAATCCAAAAAGTTTCAATGAATGTGCACTATAGATATACAAGTTTTATGACAAGCTTTGACAGATTACTAATATTACAAAATCCGTCTTGAATAAGTAAAGATAAAAATAATCTTCCTGGGTCTGGCACTGTGGCATAGTGGGTAAAGCCACTGCCTGCAGTGCCGGCATCCCATATGGGCACCGGTTCAAGTCCTGGCTGCTCCACTTCCAATCCAGCTCTCTGCTATGGCCTGGGAAGGCAGTAGAAGATGGCCCAAGTGCTTGGGCCCCTGTACCTGTGTAGGAGACCTGGAAGAAGCTCCTGGCTCTTGGCTTCAGATCGGCTCAGCTCCAGCCGTTGCGGCCATTTGGGGAGTGAACCAGAGAATGGAAGACCTTTCTCTTTCTCGCTCCCTCTCTGCCTCTCCTCTGTGTGTGACTTTCAAGTAAAATAAATAAATCTTTTAAAAAAAATATTTCTATCACCTAAATTTACTAAAAATTTATTTAACATTAGTTTCTAAAACTTTCTGATCTGTAGAATTAAAAATTTACTTATATCTTCCTTTAAAAATAATCTGGTAAAAAACAAAACAAAACAAAACAAAAAACACCTGATCTGGAATGAGAACTCAAAGTTTTGTTCAACCAATCTAAAACAAAATCTCACTGCTCTCACCTTTAATCTTATTTATGTAACGGTTTACTTGATGTCTCCCCTCCACTAAAGTGCAACTTCCTTCAAAGAAACAATGCTATGTTCCTTCCACTCATCATTACATTCTCAGCACCAAAACAATGCTTGGCATCTTCTGGGTGCTCAATAAATATTTGCAGATGTGAAAAAATAACAAAACCAGATTTCTTTATTCCTTCAGTGGCCCCAAGAATAATGACAAACACATGGCACATGTACATCAGAACAGCCACAGCTCTATTTAATGTGTACCACCCTGAATAGTCAGATGCTTTATAACACTTTAATCCTTAAAAAAATCCTAAACAGTATTTACTTCTATGTTCATTTAACAGATCAGGCAACAAGATCAAGTAGTGGAAGATACATGCTACCGAGCCAAGTCAATATTTAAGCTTCAATTTTCCTGAGCCTAAAACCCATCTTTTTAACAGTAAAACTAAAGTTCAATATCTCTAAAATACAAGACATCTCTGTAGGCTACTAGTCTGACTAAAACAGAAGTTCAGTAACAATCTCCTTAAAAATTTTCAAACAAAAATAGGTTGTATCAACCCAATCTAATATATTTTTCAAGTTCCATGGCTCACCTTGTTGAATGACTATTGAGTCCAGTCTGAGTTTCATCTCAGCTCGTTCTACTATTCTTTCTTCCACGGTGTTGTCAGTTATGAAGCGGAACACTCTGACAGTCTTAGTTTGTCCAATTCTATGGGCTCGATCCTAAATCAATTACCATGTTATTTTGAATATGGTTAAAGTCACTTAACTAACATCTGAATGTGTACAGTGAGAAACAAAATTAAAATATCCTTAGAGTTTTTTAAAATATGTAACAAAATATAATAGGTTCATATTACATTAATACTTTTTAAATTCTGTTTAAATCAAATTACTTGGTTAGCTAAAAGAAACCTTTCAAGACATACAGAACACATAATTGCTGAATCTATGAAAAACCATCAGGTGAATTTTGCCATGTTATTATCAGATAAACGCACATCTCTAGATAATACAACAAAAAGTTAGGTGAAATATCTTTCTCTTGAGGCTGGCGATGTGGCATAGCGGATAAAGCCGCTGCCCACAGTACCAGCATCCACATGGGCGCCACTTCAACTCCATTCCAGCTCCCTGTCAATGGTCTGGGAAAGCAGTAGAAGATGGCTCAAGTCTTTGGGCCCCTGCACCGATGAGGGAGACCCTAGAGAAGCTCCTGGCTTCACAGCTCCGGCCGTTGTGGCCAATGGGGGAGTGAGCAGGCGGATGGAAGACGTCTCTCTCTCTGCCTCTGCTTCTCTCTGCATAACTCTTTCAAATAAATAAATAAATCTTAAAAAAAAAAAATCTTTTTTTCTTGGGCTTAAATTCAAAATGTTTTTCTACCTAAACTGAATCCAAATTTTCAATGCTATTAGAAAGGATATGAAAAGATAAAACTTCAGAAGCAATGTAAAAATCCTAGTCTTTAAATATTAAAGTTAACTAAACAATTCTAATTATTTAAAGCCACTTTGTACTTCATTCATAAAACACATTCCTCTAAAACATCTCTTCTCATAGCTGATCAATTTTCACTAGCTACTCTTACAAGGACTACAGGATGAGTGAACAATGCTAAAAAGTTAACAAAGCTGGATTTATGGTCACCAATATCATGTATTAAGATATCAGCAGTACTGGCCTGCGCCGCGGCTCACTAGGCTAATTCTCCACCTTGCGGCGCTGGCACACCGAGTTCTAGACCCTGTCGGGGCACCGAATTCTGTCCGGGTTCCCCTCTTCCAGGCCAGCTCTCTGCTGTGGCCAGGGAAGTGCAGTGGAGGATGGCCCAAGTACTTGGGCCCTGCACCCCATGGAAGACCAGGATAAGTACCTGGCTCCTGCCATCGGATCAGCGCAGTGCGCCAGCCGCAGCGCGCCAGCCACGGCGTCATAGGAGGGTGAACCAACGGCAAAAGGAAGACCTTTCTCTCTCTCTCTCTCTCACTGTCCACTGTCAAAAAAAAAAAAAAAAAAAAAAAAAAAAAAAAAAAAAAGACATCAGCAGTACCAAACTTAAAAAACCATGTTTTTTGGCCAGCGCCGTGGCTCACTTGGCTAATCCTCCGCCTGTGGCGTCGGTACCCAGGGTTCTAGTCCGGGTTGGGGTGCTGGATTCTGTCCTGGTTCCCCTTCTTCCAGGCCAGCTCTCTGCTGTGGCCCAGGAAGGCAGTGGAGGATGGCCCAAGTGCTTGGGCTCTGCATCTGCATAGGACACCAGGAGGAGGCGCCTGGCTCCTGGCTTCGGATCGGCGCAGCGCGCCAGTCGTAGCAGCCATTTAGGGGGTGAACCAATGGAAGAAAGACCTTTCTCTCTGTCTCTCTCTCTCTCTCACTGTCTAACTCTGCCTTCAAAAATAAATAAATAAATAAATAAATAAATAAATAAATAAAAATAAAGGAAAATCAAAAAAAACTATTAATCTACAAATCATAAATTTCCTCAATGTAAGAGCAGCCTTTCTGATCTGGCCAGATGCTTCTACATAGGAATTTAAATGTTCAAGAATCTAAAATGGCAAGACACAGGCAGGCCAGCATGTGGCACAGTGAGTTAAGCCACCATGCACAATGTGGGCATCCACTAGACATATCCCCTATCAAAGTGCCAGTTCCAGTTCCCTGCCACCCATATGGGAAGCCAAGATAGAGTTCCTGGCTCCTGGCTTTTGCTTGGCCCAGCCCCAGCTATTTGTCTTTCGGGGAATAAACCAGCAAACAGATGATCTCCCCCTGCCCACCCCCCACCCCCTCGTTGCTCTGCCTTTCAAATAAATCTTTAAAAAAAAAAAAAAGTCAAGAAAAGCTAGTTGCTAACTGAACCCATTTCCCTTTTCTTCTGAGACACAATTATGCTATAATTTACCAATTCCCTTACAATCATGCTACAGGACTTAAGGTCTAAGCAGTAAATGTCGGGGCACTTTCAAGTCTGACTCATTAAAATTTCCAGGGCAATCTTCAAGTGCCTCTCTTCCCCTTCTGCCAGCAGGAAGCACACAACAAAGCAGAGGACTCTAACATCTTAAAATACAGATGGGCATACCCTGATTAGATATAGGTCACCTCAAAAAAATCCACATGCCCAATCAAAGTAAAATAAAATTCTAGTGCATGAAGTCATTAACATATGCAGAATTAGCTTGCCTGATGTTAAAAACCTAGTAAGCACAGATATTGCTGTTATTTCTTACCATAGCCTGAAGATCTACTTGGGGATTCCAATCTGAATCATACAAAATTACTACATCAGCAGTAGCAAGATTGATGCCAAGGCCACCAGCACGTGTGCTTAACATGAAAACAAATTTTGTGCTGTTTGGTTCATTGTATGCATTAATAGAATCCTATGATACAAATAAAACAAGTGTCAGAAAATATTTGACCTGATTTTTAAATTAATCTTCCCATCCCATGATTTTACTCACTTGTCTCTCATCATGGGGTGTCTGCCCATCCAACCTGCAGTACTCGTAATTTCTCCACATGCAGTAATCTTCCAAAATATCCAATACTCTTGTCATTTGACTGAAAATTAGCACTCGTGAACCTGTTGATAAATATAATAGCTTGGTATCAAAGGTTTCAAAAGATAAAAATTTAAAGATAGCCAAAATTAAGACCAATCAATAACCTCTCAATTCCAAGTTACCCACTTGGCTATGTAGCCAAGAAGAAAAGTCTACATTATTAACTATCCAAATCAGTCACTCTCCACCTCTTTCCTATTATGGTAGATAGAAACAATATTTATATAGCACAGTAAGGTAAACAGAAAAGTATTTCCTCTGGTCTGAGAGGTCTTACCATCCCAAAGACTGGAAGAATCATTAGGTTGTTACCCCCACATACACAGGAGTCTTTAATGGAAATATGTATTATGAACAAACTATGCATGGACTTCAAAAATTTTAGACCAAAATAATCTCTTAATTCTACTTTTCCAGAAACTTTCTGAAGTACCCTCACATATTTAAAAATAACTTTTCTTCACCTGACAACTCTTCCATGCATAATCACTACTACCCCCAACTCAATACCCACCCCTGGATCCCATTCCTATTTGAAGGATCATAAATGTAACATATGTACACTGATCATCCTTAATTATTTGCCATTATTCAAATTATATGACTGTCTTCCATTTCTTGAGCCAGTTGTGCAACACACCATCAGCACAATATATGAAGACAAAGGGATCATTTGAAAAATAACATTAGACATGGATTTCAAAATTTAAACACTAAAAGCAACCTATCTTTAAATTCTATTTTCCATGAATTTTCTAAGGTACTCTCATAACAAAGGGTCTGGGAACTCTTTATGAGTAGGAATATTCTAGGCATTTTATGACAAAATGCTGAAATTTCTAGGAAAGCATAAACAAAATGTGAACATTCGCCCAAATGTAGGTGTGGTTGTGTTCTAACTTCTGATCACCTTCTAAGAGACTTGAGCCTGTGAACTTAAATCCTAGAGAAATGGAAGACAGCCACGATGCTGTCCTTGCAGTAATGATGCCCTGCAATTAGTTCCCAGTTAACGGGACCTTTCAATAAACCTCAGTTGCGACCAAAGAACTATCAACCATGACAAGGAACATCTACTGTAGGCTGGGCCATTATAGAAACAGCAATTAACAACCCCACTGTTTGCCTCTCCCCACATATAGACAACAACCCATTTGGGAAGGAGCATGGGGATGTAACATACTTCCTTAGTCAATAATCAAGTGTTCTTCAATTTTCAGTAAGGTATTTATTCTCTGACTTTCAATGTGATTGATAACTATACATAAATCTGAATTGTTTAAATCTGACTCAATGCCATGTAATCAACCTGCAAGAAATATATAAACCCTGTAACCAAGCAGGCTTGTAGAAATGACAGACAGCTCAGGCAACTGACTGGTTGTTTCTGGATTTAAATCTCAGACTAGCTGAATAAACTTCAACTTTGATTTTTCAACCAGATTCTTGATTTTTCAGTTAACAGGCCTAAAATTAGGGTTTGGAGAGGAAGTGAGCTCAGCTCAGACAATGGAAAGACATTTTTAATGTTCTAGACTTCAACATTAGAAAATGTCAAGAGTAGACATTTTTAAGTATAGCACTCTCATTTTAATGTTGGAATTTTTAAAGTTTTCATTATTTTTCAATTAGATGCCAGTAACAAATACCTTGTTCTTTTAATTTAGGGAGCAGTTTGTCTAATACAACCATTTTGCCACTGTTGGTAACTAGATGCATATCTGTGGTGTAAGGCGGACCAGGCTCAGCTCCATCAAAGAGATACGGATGATTACAGCATTTCCTCAATTGCATCAGGATGTTCAATAACCTCATTTTGTCCATCTTCCCTGCTGAATTTAGGATATCTATATCCTTCATTAATATCCGAGTGTACCTATTAAGAAAAAAACATTTTAAAGGAAACATGTAAGGGAAAAATAATCTCTTACCAATCCCTTCCCCATCTCAATCCCAAATACCTATAAGAAACAATCTAACAACTTCCTAGGTAAGGTTAGGAACCTAATATTTATAACCACTTTTTTTTCTCTATTGTCTAGTGTTCCTAATACTCACTTGTTTTTTAATTGTTTGTTGGTTTTTTGAGAAACAAAGGAACAAAGAGCTGCCACCTACTGGTTCTCTTCCCAAATACACAAAACCAGCCAAAGCCATGAGCCAGGAACTTGATCCAGGTCTCCCACTTGGGAGGTAGGAACCCAACAATGTGAGCCATCACCACTGCCTCCCAGATCTGCATCTTCAGGAAGCTAAAGTCTGAAGCTGGTAGCAGGTCAGAACCCAGGCACTCCAAAACAGGACTGTGGGCATCCTAATAAAAAGCTCAATTACTGAGTCAAACACCCAACCCTAGTTTGTAGCTTTTTTGCAACACACAGTACCACTACCAATTAGAAGACACATGCAACCTAGCAACATTTTGATGAATAGACTACATATACAATGTTGGTCTCCTAAAATTATATAATCTAATAACTTCACAGTTGTCGTAATATATGCATAACAAAACTGCCTAACAATACATCTGTCAAACCACATCCCTATTGTTAAGTGACACATCACAGTACTACATAACAGGCAGCTTACATAGCATTTTGGTAATAATCCTAATATCTGAGAAGGGAAAAAGAATCATGAGAAAGTAAGGCATTAAGATTAAGATGAATATAATGTGATTTAAACATACGTATAAATATATATGGGAAGATATGAAGCACAGTCATGGGCGAAGGCCAGATCTTAAGAAATCATGAAAGCACACTAAAAACTTAAAGACATTATCCTGAGGGATGAGTAATATGTCAGAACACCAGAATATCATGACTCTGATTCTTCTCAACAAAATATGAGCAACTAAAATGTCTAAGCAAGCATTACATAAATAATTTTAATAGAGGGGCACAAAATATTCTTCAGAGATAGACCTTTCCATGATTCTAATAAAAAGTTCAATATATTTAACTAAGAAGGATTTGTATTCCTTTAGCACTAACTCATGTCTCAGTTCTATTGTTTTAGAGCCATTCAAAACAAGCCTAATACTTTGCTACCCTATAACTGCTTTTCAAAAATGTTCAGGATATTTAGGATTGCCCATCTTCTACTGTGGATCTTTCTTTTCCAAATAACAAGCTAAGTTCTCTACATGATATCTTTTAAGTCCTTTCACCAACAACTTTGAAATACTCATAATGAAAATATGGAATTGAATATATCTGATATGGTGAGAACAGCATAAAAAAAGGTGGCTCCACTTCCCTCCTTTGAACATTACATTTACATTAAGATAAACTAAGGTAAGGTAATATATATATATATATATATATTTGACAGGCAGAGTGGACAGTGAGAGAGAGAGACAGAGAGAAAGGTCTTCCTTTGCCGTTGGTTCACCCTCCAATGGCCGCCGCGGCTGGCGCACTGCGCTGCTCCAAAGGCAGGAGCCAGGTGCTTCTCCTGGTCTCCCATGGGGTGCAGGGCCCAAGCACTTGGGCCATCCTCCACTGCACTCCAGAGCCACAGCAGAGAGCTGGCCTGGAAGAGGGGCAACCCGGACAGAATCCGGCGCCCCAACCGGGACTAGAACCCAGGGTGCCGGCACCACAGGCGGAGGATTACCCTATTGAGCTGCGGTGCCGGCCGCTAAGGTAATATATTTTTAAAAGATTGATTGATTGATTTTACAGACAGGAAGAGGCAGAGAGAGAGAGGAAAGTCTTCCATCTGCTGGTTCACTCCTCAGATGGCCTCAACGGCTGGAGCTGGGCCAACCAGAAGCTGGGAGCCAGGAGCTTCTTCTGGGTCTACGACACGGACACAGGGGCCCAAGGACTTGGGCCATCTTCCACAGCCTTCCCAGGCCACAGCAGAGTTGGATCAGTAGAGGAGCATCCAGGACTTGAACCAGTGCCCATATGGGAAGCCGGAACTGCAGGCAGCAGCTTTACCTGATATGCCACAGTGCCAGCCCCAAAGTAACATATTTTTTACAGTATCCACTTCACATTGTTGATTCATGTTAAGCTTTCTATCTCCAAAAAGCACTAATATTAAGTCAAGTGGTTTCTAACCTTTTGAATTTCGGCTATCTATGAAATTTTTGAACAAATTTTAATAATAAAACTCAACTTAATTTTGCCCTATAAGGGTGTTCAAAGATAGTTACCATGTATCATATCACCATCTCACACAGGGTATTTTGCTCTAAAATAAAATAAAAAAAAATCCATCTAGAATGGAGAATCTTTTAAGCTAAATAAATGTAGCAATCTAGAATAAAAGAAAGCATGTAAGTATTCTCACAACTCTACAATCAATCTACTCCTTCAGAGGCTAGCACTATTCGATGACTTAGAATTTATGAACCACCAACTTAATCACATATGCCACAAATTTCCTTAAAAAACAAAACAAAAAAAAACAGGGCTTTACAAGAATCCCTGTTTAAATCCCAAATTTAATTTTTGGATTATCATAAATCTTTTATCCTCAATCTGTCATCTAACAGGTCCAAGACTTTGTATCAGAGTTGCTGAGCAAGTTCCATTTTAGATTATATGACCAGAAAACACTTTTTAGGTTGATTTCGATTCAGTATACAAGAATTTCATGAAAAGACTAATAAATCAGAAAAACAAAATACTGTACAAATGAAAATTAGGGAAAAAATCAAGAATGATATCAAACACATACCATTCCCTTTGCATTTTACTAAGACCCACATAGATTTTTACTTCCTTCTTCGGAGGCAAACTTTTTTCAACATCAGCCTTAATTCGACGGAGGAGAAATGGACGCAAAACCTTAGAAAGAAAATAAAGACACATCCTTACCTGTAATATTACTATTAATTCAGAATCTTAAAATTATCTATTAAATATCTAGGAAAATATTTTCTGCTTTAGTACCAAAGTGATTTTTAGGACTTCTGCCTTCCAAATATATAATGCACAACTAGGCTTCTGAACAGCAATAATAAGCAGTCATTATTTATTCAGTAACTAAATGAGAATAATTTACTATACTCTCATAAAATACTAAAAGTAATAGTACATTTTCAAGATGGTGTTTCCAATATTTACTACTTTTCAGGTTTAAAACTAACTACTAAAATGTAGGCTAACATTGCTTAAGGAATGGCTGGGTCCACATCAAAAATCTTTGTGGTCAGCTTTTAAATTTATTAACATAAATTATGGAGGAGTCAATACCTGAAGTATACAAATCCCAAGAATCCAATTCAATAAATTTTTATTAAGTAAACGTATCTATGTAATCAGCACCCAGGTACCGAGGTAAACAGAACACCCTAGAAATCCTTGTGCCCCCCCCAGTCACCAACTCTCTCTCCCTTTCCTCAAGAATAAGCAATACTCTTACTTTCAAATATAATAAATATACTTTAGCCTATTATTTTTAACTTCATGTACACACTCATTCATTATATATACTCCTTTCTATCTGGTTTCCTTTACTCAAAATGTTTTTGAAACGTATCCATGTTGTATGCAGCAGTTCACTTTAAAAAAACTGTTTTAAAATATCTATAAAGTTAAAATTATTTTTTTCTATTTTGTACCATTCTATTCTATTTACCCTCTCTGTTCTATTTACATTGACTTATAAAGATATTAGCTATATCACAAATTAAAAACTGGTAAGAAAAATAATCATCAAAATTTGTGTAACAGCACCATGTAAGGAAACTACAGTTGTATTCAATAATCAACACCAACGGCCAGGCATGTGGAGTGAAGACCTTGTGTCCCACTAACTGCCTTCCAGAATTACCCAGACAAATGCAGCTTGATAAACCTAGGTGAAACTGATGAAGAAACTATCTAGTTAACCCTTAAATTCAGAAATTGTTATTAAAATATCAACTATTAAAGTGTATTGCAGAGGGGGTAGGGGCCTTAAGGGTGGTGTTCTGCAGCATTGAAAAATGGATACATTATGTAGGTTATACCCACGCTGACATGTTAATCTGTCTTTCATTATCACAGGCACTTATACTGGGAATTTCAGAATAAGAAGCAAAACAGAGTGGAGAATAGCTAACAGATCTTTTCTCCCTGATTCCATAAAAGCCTCTTTAAAAACTACCCTCTAACAAAATAAACAGCAAAGTCAAAACAGCTTGATTCTGTTTTGTGGGTTTCAGTTTGTTTCACCTTTATTACCCACTTATTTATTAAAGGAAAACTCAACAGCACAGGATTAAGGGGAAAAAAAATAAGAAAAGAAAAAGCAAACTCCTCTGCCCCCCTTTCCACCATTAAGACCACATAAGTGGTCCACAATTTTTCACAAAAGTCAATCAAATGTTTAGATGCCTGAATGATATTCAAATTAAAATAAAGGTACCTAAAAGATTATTACTTCCAAGGATTTAACAAAAGTCTCAGTACACAAAAATTTTTGAAGTGCCTTATAGTTATCTTCCAATCAGGGGTGGGGAACATCTGGCCCATGGGCTATGTAAGTTTCATGAAACCATCTGGTCTGGCCCTGCAAGGGCAACACAGGTGGGACTTGAAATTCAATAACTCTACAGCAAGCTAATTTTCAAGTTGATAATATTACATGGCTAGCAAATAATGCTACAAATATCCAGATAGCTCTTGGCAAAAAAAAAAGTTTCCCCACCCATGACTTAGATGAAGAAATATTTGAACATTCATAAGCTTAAATTTCTTTTCCTGATATCCATTACAAACAGGCATTGTGTTAGTAATATAAAGAAAAATGTAAATTTCCAGTCTTAGTGTTTACAATCCACCAGGGAAACACCTGTGAGGCATTTCAATAGCCTTTGCAAAGTCCTATACAGCATTAGAATGTTTATTATTAAAGATGGAATACACACTACTGAGTTCCTAGGTCAGCCTCAGCCTGGGTGTTCGAGAAAAATGATGTCACCAAGTCTTGTGCTGGGTCAGGAAAAGGGATTCTAGATGTAGTTAAAAATCATAAACACAGACTGGAATTAGCACAGTGTTTGCAGAAAATTTACAGTGGGGCCAGAAATACTACTGAATTAAAGCTTCATAACAATAAGTGAAACAGAAGTTTGAGTACATCAGAAAGGTCAAGAAATGGAGGAAAGTAGCAGGTGTGATTTTGCAGCAGGGAAATCTGCAACGCCTAGAGACATTTCTGAATGTCACAACTGGAGGTGTATCATTACTAGCATGGAGCAAGGCCAAATGTCAGGGATGCTGTAAAAATACCATAACACAACACACAAAACACACAAAAACCACCATCTCACACCAAACAATTACATAGACCAACATATCTATAGGGTTTGAAAATCACTGTGGAGGGTCATGATAGACCTTTATGGTGACACGTGACATGCTTTACATGACATGTGACATGCTTTTACAAGTTTTGCTTTATTCGGCTTGACCAGGATATCTTAATGTGAAGTCTGTTTTAAAGAAATTTTTTAGGCGGGCACTGTGGCAAAGCGGGTTAAGCTCGTGTCACATGTTCAAGTGCTGGCTGCTCCACTTCCTAATCAGAGTGCTGGTTGCCCCACTTCCTATTCAGCTACCCAATAATATACCTGGGAAAGCAATATAAGACAGACCAAACATTTGGGCCCCTATCAATCATGTGGGAGACCCAGATGGAGTTCTAGGCTCCCTGGCTTTGCCCTGGCCCAGCCCTGTGTATTGTGGCCATTTGAAGAGTAACCAGCAAACAGAAGACCTGTCTTTCCCCTTCACTCTGTAGCTCTCCTTTTCAGGTAGGTAATCAATCTTTAAAGCAAAAACAAAATTTCTTGACCTACCAACTGTCATTTGTGAACTTTCATCAAAAACAAAATCAGAACAACTCTGTTCATAATGCACATATACACCATGACTAGATTTGACAAGATGCATCTTTAGCCCTTTCAGAGGTGAACTTATTACAGTCTCACATGGAATTAAGCTTTGAAAATCTGTCTGTGGAAGTCATTAAGGAATTCTTTTTTGATTTTTTAATCCTAAGCAATTACCTTTCTCCCTGATTAAATCAGGATTATGTCATGAATTCCAGCAGTAAACCATATACTTCCTATCCACATAAGACCAAACAGTCAGGATCAGTAGTATGGTGCAGTCAAGTTAAGCTACCACCTGCAACAAAAGCATCCCAGGAGTGCTGATTCCACTCCTGGCTGTACCAGTTCTGACCCAGCTCCCTGCTAATGCACCAGGGAAAGCAGTGGAAGACCAAACTGCATAGCAGCAGAATTAAAAAATCTGATTCTAAACCCAGTATGTCTTTTGTTAAAATAAAAATAACCTACCAAATTGTCTCTTTTTCCCCACTGAAAATATGCTGGGAGTCGGCATTAAGCAGCAGGTTAAGCCACCACCTGCAAATGCTGGCATCTCAAGTGAGCGCTGGTTCAAGTTCCGGCTGCCCTACTTCTAATCCATCTCTCTGCTAATGTGGCTGAGAAAACAGCAGAAGATGCCACTCATGTGGGAGACCTTGAGGGGAGTTCAGGCTCCTGGCTGCAGCCTGGCCCATCCCCAACCATTGCAGCTATTTGGAGAATGAACCAGCAAATTTGAAGATCCAGCGCACACTATCTGTTTACTCTTTCAAATAAATAAATTAAAAGAAAAAAAGCTTTAACATTATAACACACTTACCATATGCAGCCTCTCAACTAGTTTTTGATCCCCAAGGCAGTTGTTTGTATCAAACCAGGAATCAAAGTCCTAGATTAACAAATAAAAAATAGCTTAAGATCAGACATAATATTAACAACAAATACCATATAATGTCAGTTACAATGATTCTTACAATCAGTACATTTGAGTTTTGATCCATAAAAATCATTTATCCGAAACCACTAATTTTCATGTGTGTCACTGTTAATAATTTGAACAAGTAGTTTAGGCATACTAGTTCCTAAACATTTTTTCTCAAAAACATCAAGATGACAAGTTTGGAAACAAGGCAGCTCTGTGGCGAAGCGTGTAAAGCCACAGTATGCAGTGCCAGCATCCCATATGGATGCCAGTTCACACCCTGGCTGCTCCACTTTCAATCCAGCTCCCTGTTAATGAGCCTGGGAAAGCAGCAGAAAATGGCTCAAGTGCTTGGGCCTCTGTACCTACATGGGAGACCCAGAAGTTCCTGCCTTCAGATCGGCCCAGCTACAACCATTACAGACATTTGGGGAGTGAACCAGCAGATGAAAGATCTCTCTCTCTCTCTGACTCTAACTCTGCCTTTCAGATTAAAAAAAAAAAAAAAATTGGAAATGACAGCCAAAATATGGAATCAACCTAGGTAACCTTGTCAGATACGTAAGAAAATGTGGTATATATACATACAATGGAATATTTATTACTCAGCCATTAAGGATGAGATTCTACCATTTATATCAAAATGGATACAATGGAAGACACCATGTTGAGTAAAATAAGCTGGACACAAATACTGTTCCCATATATGTGGGAGCTAAAATTTAAAAAAAAAATGAAAAGGTGTGGACAATTGTGGCATAGCAGGTTAAGCCACTGTGTGTGGCAATAACATCCCACATGAGGGCCAGTTCAAGTCCCAGCTGCTCTACTTCTGATCCAGCTCTCTGCTAAAACATCTATGAAAGCAGAAGATGGCCCAAATATTTTGGAATCTGCCACCCACAGGGGAGACCCAGATGAAGCTCCTGGCTTCAGCTTGGTCCAGCCTTGATAGCTGCAGCCATTTTGGGGGGTGAACCAGCAGATGCAAGCTCTCTTTGTAATTCTGCCTTTCAAAAAAAAAAAAGACTGTATGTTATCAGTAGTGCTGTAAATATAGTTTCAAACTATGTTTTACAACTTTGGCAAACCAATGTTACACCAATGATACACCACTATAGTTTTAATGATGTGGTTACTTTAAAATTTACTGTGTATGTGTGAAATGGTCATATTTTCATTACTGTTTTATAGCCCTTGCCTATATTCCTACAGAAATAGTCTTTATATTTTATTTGTTGAATTCTTTAATTACTGAAGGATTAAACCTTTGAATATCATGTAAATAAAAAATAGCATCTCAAAAATTAAAGAAAGAAAAAGGGAGGGTGAGGGGAGGGGAGAATACCATTATATTTATTATATTTATATATTTATGAACTACACTGAATCTGCTTTTTATCAATATATTAATATGAGAACTGATGAAAACTGTGCTGTAGTAATTATCATGCATTTGCTGTGATCCTGAGAATCTAATGTATTAAGTTCTTAATGAAAAAAGAAGAAACGGTTGGAAAGGAGGTCTTAGAGACAGTCAGAAAATGAATATTCTTGAAAAATATCCTTCCTCATTTTCATAAAAGCTCAAAAATTAAAATAAAATCACTTCATAATTTTGCTTTTATGACCAGACTACTCAAATACAAGGTCTCCAAAACAGTGTCAATTCAAATTAAACTAATACCAAATATGTTATCACTAGTATCTCATTAGTATTTGGGTATGATTCAAACAAGGGCAGTTTCCCAATTCTTACCTTTTGAACCTATGCATTGATCACTTTGTTTGTGAAATTAACATAAACTCAGAATTTCTTGTTTTAACTAAAACAAAACTTTAATAGATTATACATCATGTATCAATGTAGTAAGAAAAAGAAATTATCTCTAAGATATCAAAATATGTAAAAACTAAAATTGCTTTCAGACTTCAAATACATCTTTTTGTAACATAGACTTCATTTATTCTTTTAAGATCAACCTCAACATAACAATCCATAATGACTACCTTTTTAGAACTTCAAATTTGTATAAATGGACTAATAGTAACAATGGAGCTCTTCAAAGCTCCAGTCCCCAGCCCCACTCGGCCGTGGAACAAAGATTCAAAAATGAGCTCTAGTCCAGAAAAAAACTGTATATATCAATAGCACTCTTCACATACCTATTATGTTTGCAGGTAGAACTGATGGTACAAACAGCTAATCTCACCATTGCTATTACTTTTAAAACTGCAAAAATCGCCGGCGCCGCGGCTCAATAGGCTAATCCTCCACCTAGTGGTGCCGGCACACCGGGTTCTAGTCCGGGCGGGGCGCCGGATTCTGTCCCGGTTGCCCCTCTTTCAGTCCAGCTCTCTGCTGTGGCCCGGGAGTGCAGTGGAGGATGGCCCAAGTGCTTGGGCCCTGCACCCCATGGGAGACCAGGATAAGTACCTGGCTCCTGCCCTTGGAACAGCGCGGTACGCTGGTCATAGCGCACCAGCTGTGGCGGCCATTGGAGGGTGAACCAATGGCAAAAGGAAGACCTTTCCTCTGTCTCTCTCTCTTACTGTCCACTCTGCCTGTCAAAAAAAAAAAAAAAACAAAAAACAAAAACAAAAAAAAAAAAACGCAAAAATCTACAAATGTAAAGATTAGATTGTAATGATTTGTTAAATCATTCTGTAAGAATGGCTAGACAGATTTCATACTTGAAGGCCATCTCTGGGACTTAAAAACATGCAATTTTAGACACCCAAATTCACTTCAGGAGTAATTTTATGTAGCATCTTGAAAACAAAAGCTGTCAAGGGCTGGCGCTGTGGCGCAGAGGGTTAAAGCCCTAGCTTGAAGCACGAGCATCCCATATGGGCACTGGTTCGAGTCCCAGCTGCTCCTCTTCTGATCCAGCTCTCTGCTATGGCCTGGGAAAGCACTGGAAGATGACCCAAGTCCTTGGGCCCCTGCACCCACGTGGGAGACCCAGATGAAACTCCTTGATTCAGATCGGTGAAGCTCCCTCTGGCCGTTGTGCCATATGGGGAGTGAACCAGTGGATGGAAGAAGACCTCTCTCTCTGTCTCTACCTCTCTCTGTAACTTTTTTATATTTTTGACAGGCAGAGTTAGACAGTGAGAGAGAGACAGAGAAAAGGTCTTCCTTCTGTTGGTTCACCCCCCAAATGGCCACTATGGCCAGCGCTGCGCCAATCTGAAGCCAGGAGCCAGGTGCCTCTCCTGGTCTCCCATGTGGATACAGGGCCCAAGCACTTGGGCCATCTTCCACTGCCTTCCCAGGCCACAGAGAGCTGGACTGGAATAGGAACAACCAGGACAGAATCTGGCGCCCCATCCGGGACTAGAACCCGGGGTGCCGGCGCCGCAGGCACCTAGTGAGCCGCGGCACAAGCCTCTCTGTAACTTTTTCAAATCAATAAAATAAACCGAAAAAAAAAGAAAAAAAAAAAGGAAAACAAAAACTGTCAACCTAAAGCCACTGAACAAAGTTAGGCTGATATAACTACCAAAGAGGAGTGATAATGTGTCATTCCAGTTAGAGGAAAGAATGATTTAAATGAGATTGAAACCAAAAGGTCCAAAAGTAAATTCTCAGAATGCATAGACAATTTAATAGGGTTACATTATATTAACCAAACAAAAACATGAAAAATTAAGAATTATCTAAAGCAGTGCTGAAAAGTAAACCAATTTTATTACAAAACTACACAGCATTAAACAAAACATTATTATTAACCAAGAAAAAAATACTTACATCAGCTGAATTAAACACATCTGGCAATAAAAAATTAAGAAGTGACCAAAGCTCATGCAGGTTGTTCTGAAGTGGTGTTCCAGTTAATAACAATCGATTTGTAGTCTTGAATTCCCTCACTATTTCTGACAACTGAAAGAAAATAAACAAATTCATCATTAGAATATTAAGCATATTACACCAAATTCTTAAAGAAAGGTATATCTGAATACTGAATTACCTTAGATTTTTCATTTTTGATCCTGTGAGCTTCATCTATAACTAAGTATCTCCAGTTAAATTTTTTGAAAACAGACTTTTCTTTGATAAGCATTTCATAAGATGTTACACATACATCCCATTCTCCTGGTAATAAAACGTCTCTGACAAAAGCAGCCTGTGTAGCAAGAGAATTACATCAATGAGAAATCAATTACACATTAAATTTATTAGTGAAAAGCAATCTAAAATATAAAAGGTGGAAGACATATTAAAAAGGGGTAGCAATATTGTACAAGCAGTTAAAACAAGCTTTCCTATCACTGAAGTAGCTTCATTAATCACTTAAATGTCAGAGCCATTAAGTTAAAAAAAAAAAAAAAAACTGGCAAACTTGTAATGTATCTTCTAAGATCCCACTAGGTCATGAAATTCTTGGGATATGGATTTATGTAAAGGAGAATTGGACTATTAAGTAAAACTGAAGAACAGTTTACAATAAGCATTTTTCATTCTTTCAGGCTTATATATGTATTAACATATTGTGTTATTCTCATTTTACAGATAAAGAAATATGAAAAACAAAGGTTAAATAACTGAATCTCAAAACATAAAAAGCAATTTGGTAACTGAAAATATCCAAAGTACCTAAAAAATGAGAAAAAAACTCATCAGTGACATATCAAATGAAGGAAAACAAAAGTACACATTCCAGACTATATGAATACTATCTGAACTCTACATTCTTAATAGTGTCATTATTTCCACATTGCCTCTGCAAAAGGATACTGTCAACTGATCAAGATTTTAACTTATTTTGGTAGATTTCATAACTCACCAAGTTACTGTAATTGACTCAATCCGTCTTTAAAAACTACTATTCTAGGAACAGGCATGTGGCACAGCAATTCAAGACAATGCTTGGGATGCCCACATCTCCTACTGTATTGCCTGGATTCAAGCCCTGATGACTCTGCTTCTGCGTCCAGCTTCCAGGGAAGCAGCAGGTAATGACATCCACTCAGGAGACCCACACTGACCTGCAGACTCCTGGCTTCACCTGGCCCCGCACAGCCCTAGCCATTGTGGGCATTTAGAAAGTGAACCAGCAAATCAAATAGCTCACTCACACACGCGACTCGCTTGCTCTCTCTGCCTTTCAAATATTTTTTTTTAATTAACCTCACATACCCAAAACCTCTTTTACAAACAAGAAAATAATTCTAAGAGAGAACACAGCCTTTGATTTTATACACTCACTCCTGAAAAGGGGAGAAATTAGGCTCATATGGCTTTCTAGTCTCTTGACTTATCTTCACTGAGTCTTAAACATCAATATTATATTTTTAAATTATTAAGAGTTGTGAAGATTCTTCTCTTTTTATCCTTCTAGTTATGCCCCAACCCAAGCCTGAATTAAGATTCTTTTAGGGGCCGGTGCTGTGGCACTGCAGGTAAAGCAGCCGCCTGCAATGCCAAAACCCATATGGGCGCCAGTTCAAGTCCCAGCTGTTCCACTTTCAATTCGGCTCTCAGCTATGGCCTGGGAAAATAGAGGAATATGGCTCTAATCCTTGGGCCCCTTGCACCCACGTGGGAGACCTGGAAGAAGCTTCTGACTTCAGATCGGCGCAGCTTTGGCTGCGCCAACTGGGGAATGAACTAGTGGATGGAAACCTCTCTTTCTCTCCTTGCCTCTCCTCTATGTAACTCTGAATTTCAAGTAAATAAATAAATCTTAAAAAAAAAAAACTCCTTTAATATAAAAAATGTAATAAAAGACTAGAAACTTACTCTTTGTTCTTTATCACCTATTAAACAAACAGACCTAAGTGTTGGTACCCATCTCTTGAATTCACTCATCCAGTTGTGCAGTGTAGACTTAGGTACCAAAACCATATGAGGACCAGGAATGTTTCTATAGTGTTTCATGTACCCAAGGAGAGAAATTGTTTGAAGAGTCTTTCCCAGGCCCTGTAAGATTTTAGAATAATCACAAATCAAAACTGGAAAAACAAAACCGTTTTCATGTGTATAGCTCCCAACACTATATAAGGGTACTTCAAAGTTTGTAGGAAAATGGAATTTAAAAGTGTACTTTGGTGCAAAGTTTCAAAATCCATGCATAATTTTTTCCTAATTCAAATTCTTCACAAGTTTTTTGGATTATTCTTATACAGGACCATCATAAAAGAAACATCACGAAATACAATGCTATCATATGGCAAGAATTTAGTATGTTTCAAAGTTCACCAGTGTCAGTCATATAATCTTTGTAAGTCTATGAGGGAGGTTCTGTTATCACTTCACAAAGCCTAGAATATTTAAATGATTTACCCAAGGTCACCAGCAAAGATGGAATTGAAAAACATTTCTTTTGACTCCATACTTTCTCCAATTAAGTACGTTAGCGCTACAGTACTAATGAAATTTTTAAATCTTCATTATGTAACTTGTAAGCAGTAAACAAGAAATGATACATTTCATGAAAAAACTGTAGAAGTCGACACTCTGGGAAAAAATAGTACTTATTGTGAAAAACCTCATTTCTGTTCTATAGAATTAGAAGTAAATGGTCAAATCATTGTATTATAAAAGTCAAATAAAAACAAGTTTCTTGAGGCTGGTTGTCTGGCACAGGTTAAGCTGACACCTGTGACACCAGCAGCCTATGGTGGAGTGCCAGCTGGAGTTCTAGCTTCCTGCTAACGCCTAGGAGGACCAGGGATTATGGTCCAAGTACCTGGACCCCTTTCACCAACACAGATGATCCAGATGACTTTTCTGGTTCCTGGCTTTGCTGGTCCAGCCCTGGCTGTTGCAGCTATTTGGGGAGTGAACCAGTGGATGAAAGATGTGTCTTTCCCTGTCCCTCTCTGCCTTTCAAATATTAAAACAAACAAAAGATTCTCAAAAGTATTACTTTAAAATTCATTCTACTTTGACAGATAATTTCTCAACAGATATACACTCTCTACTTGTACAACTGAAGCAAGCTGCTTTTATCAGCTGCCAAGACTAGTCTCCTAACAGTTCTAGATTATAATAAAAACACATGAAATTACCCTAACTTTTGTAATCTATAAAATATTTAAGTGACAAAATACAGCCTTTGAAAAAACTAACAAACACATACCATTTCATCTGCAAGGATACCATTGATGCCATTCTCATACAAAGAGATGAGCCAATTTAATCCTCGGACCTGATAATCTCTCAGTTTACCCCATTTTACATCTAAGAACAACAACAACAAAAAGAAACCAAAAAGCACATTTTAAAGACAAGAAATAACAAGGCATTACACTCTTATGATTCTCATAGGTTTAACTAGAACCAGCATGTATGTACTAACTACTTTTTTTTACTAAATGATTCTCACACAATGTATGTACTACAAGTTTCAAGTCATTAGATTCTGTGGTTGTGGAGTAGAATAGGAGCAGATAGAAGTATAATATAACCAAGTGCAGGAACAACTGTGGATCTCAGAGTTCCAACCAATGACTCAGTTCCCATGTTGAACCTGAAGACCCTTTTGCTTCCTTATTTCTATTTATGTTGTCAAGTACTTCTACCCAAGAATTCTGGTGTTTCATGAAGACCAGAAAGATTTTCTCTGGGGTTATTTTCCTCCTAGCAAAAACAACAACAACAAAAAAGAGGAAACGAACAGGAACTTCCTTTCCCTTTACCTTTCATGAGTTATTTTTCCAACAGTTCTTAAATAGACAACATCTCTTTCAGGGTACATATCCTATTTATTTTGCCCCTCAGAATAATTATAAGATATACACACCACAAACATCTGATGATTTTTTTTAAATGCATATATCCAGCACTCCAACACCTTTTGAAAAACAGTGCTACGGGCTGCCACTGTGGCGTAGTAGATTAAGACTCTGCCTGCCGCACTAGCATCCCATATGGATGCTGGTTCGTGTCCCAGCTGCTTCTCTTGGGATCCAGCTCCCTGCTTATGGCCTGGGAATGCAGAAGATGGCCCAAGGGTTTGGGCCCCTCCACCCACATGGGAGACCTGGAAGAAGCTCCTGGCTCCAGATGGGTCCAGCTCCAGCTGTTGCGGCCATTTGAGGAGTGAATCAGCGAATAGATGACCATTCTGTTCCCCCACCCCCTCTCTCTGTAACTCTTCCTCTCAAATAAATAAATCTTAAAAAAAAAAAAAAAAAAAACAACAACAACCAGTGCTTAAGGGTAAAAGGCTAATCAATGCTGGGGCAACTAGTTATCCTGTAGGAGGTATGAGAATGAAAAACCCAGATAGTCCACAACTTCCTTTCTCCCTTATGCCATAACTGGCTCTGGCCTCTCGCTTCTGGGAAAGAAAAACTATACACTCTGCAGCCACCCCTCCTTCTCACCACCCCTAACCCCTCACACACACCAATTTCTGAAAATATAACACCTTAAAGGGAATGATAAGTTTCTAATGAGATACTTGTCTGGCTGAAGTTCAAATTTACTAGTAGTTCAGGGTTATAAACAAGTCAAAACAGAATATCCTATATTGAGCTTTACAACTGTTTTTTTAAGGCAACCATGATGATCACATAGACCAGTTAGCAAATGATCAGAGGAGGAGGTCAAAAGGCATAAGATTCTGGTTTTATATATACCTTACAATACTAATAAAGATGGCATTCTCTATATTTTTGAAATATAGTATCAATTGGGGCTGGTGCTGTGACGTACTGGGTGAAGCTGCTGCCTGCACTGCTGGCATACCATATAGGTGCCTGTTCGAGTCCAGGCTGCTCCACTTCAATCCAGCTCTCTGCTATGGCCTGAGAAAGCAGCAGAAGATGGCCCAAATGCCTGGGCCCCTGCACACACATGGGAGACCCGGAAGAAACTCCTGGCTCCTGATCAGTCTAGCTCCAGCCGTTGTGGCCAATTGGGAAGTGAACCAATGGATAGAAGACCCTCTCTCTGTCTCTGCCTCAGCCTCTCTGTGACTCTGCATTTCAGATAAATAAATTTTGCCCACTCCCCCCAAAAAAAGAAATACAGTACCACAATTATGTAACATTCTATTCACCTGCATCAATAAAAGAAATTGAAGCTTATTTCATAACCAATAAAAAACTTCCTTTATAAATTATAGCCAAGCCAATTCCAAAACATTACCCAAAGGAAACCTTGCCTCAAAAGGAGACTTTTTTTTTTTTGACAGGCAAGAGTGGACAGTGAGAGAGAGAAACAGAGAGAAAGATCTTCCTTTTGCCGTTGGTTCACCCTTCAATGGCTGCCACGGCCAGTGCGCTGAGGCTGGCGCACCGCGCTGATCCGAAGGCAGGAGCCAGGTACTTCTCCTGGTCTCCCATGGGGTGCAGGGCCCAAGCACTTGGGCCATCCTCCACTGCACTCCTGGGCCACAGCAGAGAGCTGGCCTGGAAGAGGGGCAACCGGGACAGAATCCGGCGCCCCGACTGGGACTAGAACCCGGTGTGCCGGCGCCGCAAGGTGGAGGATTAGCCTATTGAGCCACGGCGCCAGCTAAAAGGAGACTGTTTTAAAAATCAAGTAATTAACTGTAACATACATGATGGAGAATCTTCAAATCGAGTGCAAACATTGGTGGCTTTGGAGCTTTCTGTTAACAGTTCTTCATCTTCCTCTTGCTCTGTTCTGCGGTGTCGGTAGCTATAAAGTTGAAAATTAAAAAAAAAAAAAATCAATGGATTTTTCACTTTAATCTTAACTATTTCAACGTAACAACTAAGGGTTCACCAAAACCCTAAAATACAGTTAAGGGTTCACCAAAGCCTTAAAATAATAATTTTTTAACAGGTATATAAAATTAAGATTTAAATAGTAGAGAGTAGAAACTTTTAGTTAACCTTAAATCTAAAATGTTTTACATGGTACCTAAGTTATACATAAAATTGTTATTAAAATACAGTAATACCACAGATTAACCAGCACCTGATAAACTGAAATGAGTCCAATTTCAAAGAAATATATATGCACTAAGAGAATCTGATAATTTGTGTTTCAAATTTACCTTTTTAAAAGTCTTCCTACCAAAGGAGAAAATTAAGATCCAGAAAACACACAAGTCCTTATTCTGCAGCTTTTGGTCAGAGTTACAAGTTTAAAAATGTGTTTTCTGTGTTTATCTGTCTCTCTGCTTCTTAAATAAATTTTTAAAAAATAAGAAGTTTAGGGGCAGGCGCTGTGGCGCAGCGGGTTTAAGCCCTGGTCTGCAGTGCCAGCATCCCATATGGGCGCCAGTTCTAGTCCCGGCTGCTCCTCTTCTGATCCAGCTCTCTGCTATGGCCTGGGAAAGCACTGGAAGATGACCCAAGTCCTTGGGCCCCTGCACCAGCGTGGGAGACCTAGAAGAAGCTCCTGACTCCTGGCTTTGGATCAGCGCTGTTCCAGCTGTTGCAGCCATCTGGGGAGTGAACCAGCAGATGGAAGACCTCTCTCTCTGTCTCTACCTCTCTCTGCAACTCTTTCAAATAAATATAATAAATCTAAATAAAACAAATAAGAAGTTTGGTTCCACCATGAGGTATAAACTATTACTCACTCGCCAACTGACAGTAAGTTCTGTTTCTCATCCTTTTTTATTCTTGGACGTCCTGGTTTCATCTTCAAAGGTGAGGTTGGAGTCTTCTGAGCAGCAGGCTGAATGAAATGTGCAAACAGCTCTGTCTGCTTTAATAAATACTCAAATCTATTTGCTCTGTCGGTTTGCTGCAAAAATTTTAAGACACATTTTAGGAAAACTTCAGGTAGCAAAGTTTCAACATGCCTCCATACAATGAATTCAGCAATAAAAAAAAAAAAAAATGAACCACTGAAACATGCAGCAAGGATGAGTCTCAAAAGCACTACGCCAAGTAACAGAGGGCAAACACAACAGATTACACCCTTTATGAATCCTTCCATTTAAAGTATACAAAATGCTAACTAGTGATAGAAAGCAGATCAGGAGTGACAAAGGCAAGGGGCAGTAACTGGGCGCAGACGGGCAAGGGCAAACTGTGGAATGATGGTGTGTAGGTAACTTCATGTATTTGGCAAAACTCACTAAATTGAAAACTCATTTAAATTATACTTTAATTCCACTTAATAGAGTTGTAAAAAAATGAATGACACTGTGAAACATGTGAATTTATTCAGAAGTATAGAGAAATGTACTAGTCATTCATCTTTTAGGTTGTGCCAAATTTTAAAAAGTTGTCAGGCTTGAAAAACATTACATGCTTCCCCTGGTAATGTCTATACATAATCAGCCTTAGTTGTTTATGTTTTTCAAGATTATTAAAATACTAAACCGAGAAATGTGTGTATGTTCACAACATGTGCACAATTATATTTCTTATGAATCTAGAACATGTTAGAACTGAAAAGAAACTCTTCATTTATTTTAATTATGTTCAGGATCAAGATAAATAAACTCTAAAAATAAACTCAGGCCAAATATTAGACATTCATGGGAAAAAAATTATATAGTATTCAAAAATCTCAAGTCATTGGTGTGTTGTTACTGTCATTATAAGGGGAGAAAACAGGCACATGCCTTGTTGCTTGAAGGAATGAGAAGTTTAAAATTGAAAGAAAAAGATCTTCAAAGGCTAAAAAAAAATGGTGACAGGAGAAAAACTAACAGATCTTAAAAAGTGGGAAACTATTACTACAGTAATATGAGAAACCTGAAAGAAATCAAACAGAGCAACCATGGACTCACTTCTTTCTCTGAGACAGAGGAAACGAGATTAAAAAAAAAAAAAAAAAACAACTATATATATGTCTGGGAATAGATGAAATAAATTGAAGAAAGATCTGCAATTTTTTGTGAAGGAACATTAGAAATGAGTGTGTCAAAAATACAGAAGTATGATCAGAGCAGTCAAATTTTAGTATAGCTAAATGGAACTGGTGAGCAATAAATACTAAAAATCCAAGAGAATAAAAACCACAAACTTATTCTGCCACCAACCAGCATCATTATTTAATTTCTGAAGTAGTGATCATCAGCATCCTGGGTTCAAGAATCAAGAGAGACATAAGACTTACCTATCATTAGGAGCTAGCAGATGGAAAGGAAGCTTGTTTAGAAGAAAACTCCTCAAGTGAAGATCACAAAAGGATGTCACAAAAGGAAATGAGGCTGGGAGACTGAGAAACTTGGGAGAAATAAAAGTTCCAATAAAGGCCATTGTGAAGACGTAAACCATTAGAGAACCACTACAAATTTCTATAATAAAATCAGATTTGTATCATAAATACTACTCTTCAAAAATGTGAAGAAATTTGAAAGACAGAAGATTACAAGAATTGAGAAAAAGCCCTCAAAATAGTACAGTAATAGAGGAATACTGAACTAGGGCAATGGGGAAATGGTAAGAGATATTTATCAGACTATACTTGCAAAACTATTAAAAATATGAGGCACTGTCATAGAAACCTTGGGTATGTATTAAGAGGAACTTTCATCTTGCGATCACTGAGGTATGAAGTAAATACTATGAATTAATTCAGTTTTTAATATTCTAAAGAAGTATTAATGGGATTGAAAAGTAAATGTACAAGTAAATGAAAATACTGATTAGAGGCATCTGCACTAGAGATAAAGATTTACAAGCATCCAGTTTAAAGACAGCAGGTGAAAACCAGTGATAAGAATCCAATTATCAGATTTTAACATAGGAAGACAAAAGAATAATCACAAAAATAGAAAATGAGTAAGAAAAAAGGATCTCCCAAGGCAAGTAAAGATTTTTCAGAGGTGTTCAACAATGTCAAACACAAGCAAGATAAAAAACAAGGAAACTAAAACTAAAGCCACAGAATGGGCAGTTAAATTCATTAGAACACAGTTAGTGTTAGAGTCTCAATTGTAAAGGTTTAAAGCAGTATTCACTTTTGGGGTGGGTGTTTGGCACAGTGTTAAGACATCATTTGGGGGGCCAGCTCCCTGATAATATTCCTGAGAAAGCAGTGGAAGATGGTCCAAGCCCTCAGGCCCCTGCACCCACCTAAGAGACCCAGAAGAAGCTCCAGGCTCCTGGCTTCAGATCAGCCCAGCTCTGGCCATTGCAGCCATTTAAGAGCGAACCAGCAAAAAGAAGACCTCTCTCTCTGCTTCTGCCTTTCTGTAACTCTGCCTTTCAAATAAAGAAAACTTTTTTTATTTATTTATTTATTTTTTTGACAGGCAGAGTTAGAGACAGAGAGAAAGGTCTTCCTTTTCCCTTGGTTCACCCCCCAAGTGGCCACTACGGCCGGCGTACCGCGCCTATCCGAAGCCAAAAGCCAGGTGCTTCCTCCTGGTCTCCCATGCGGTGCAGGGCCCAAGGACTTGCGCCATCCTCCACTGCACTCCCGGGCCACAGCAGAGAGCTGGCCTGGAAGAGGAGCAACCGGGACAGAATCCAGCGCCCAGACCAGGACCAGAACCCAGTGTGCCGCAAGGTGGAGGATTAGCCTAGTGAGCTGCGGTGCCGGCCATAAATTTTTTAAAAAAATAAATAAATAAAAGGACACCTCTTGGGGCAACTGCATCCTGTACGGAGAGTACCAGGTTTGAGTCCTGGCTCTGCTTCCTATCTAGCTTCCTACTAATGTACACATTAAGCAGTTCAAGTACATGGGTACCTGCCCATGCATGTGAGAGACCAAGATTGAGTTCAGGCCTCCTGGCTTTAACCTGGTCCAGCCCCAGTTGTGGCAGGCATTTGGTGACCTAGCCAGATTTAAAAATCTTTAAAAATTAAAAGCATTTTTAATTCAAAAACAAAAGATTTTTAAGAGAAAGAAGACAGACAAGGATAAAGTACATTTCAATAAATACGTGTTAAAGGGTGGGTGACTGGCCTAGAGGTTTAGGACTTTCCTATCTTGGGAGTGCCTGGGTTCAAGTCCCAGCTCCAGTTTCTGCTATCCATTCCAGCTTCCTGATGATGTAGATCCTGGGAGGCAGTGGTCACGGCACAAGTGGTTGGTTCTTGCCACTCATATGGGAGACCCAGAAGGAGCTCCAGGCTCCAGCTTGAGTCCAGTCTCACCCACATTGTTGCATTCAGAGAGTAAACCAACAGGAAGGAGCTTTCTATCTCTCTCTCAAATAAACAAAAATTAGAAAAAAAAAAAAAAAAGACAATGCTATAGGCAAGCAGCATATACTATTCTTTGTAACCTATAGAGTATAATGCCAGACAGATGCAAAATAAACACACAACTGAATAATCACTTCTCTGGTCTGCTAAATATTAAAGGTGTTAACATAATCACAGTCACATTGTACTATGTGAATTCATAGAACACTTGTGTTCGATTTACACAGGCAAATAAAATATACAAGTTATAGAACATCATGTTCCACCTAATTTCAATTGGATGTTTGTGCCCCAAATTATTTCTTAACTTTTATTTAATAAATATAAATTTCCAAAGTACAGCTTTTGGATTACAGTGGCTTTTTCCTTCCTATAACTTCCCTCCCACCCGCAACCCTACCCTTTCCGCTCTCTCTCCCCTTCCATTCACATCAAGATTCATTTTCAATTTTCTATATATACAGAAGATCAATTTAGTATATATTAATTAAAGATTTGAAATTCAACAGTTTGCACCCACATGGAAACACAAAGTGTAAAGTACAGTTTGAGTACTACTTATAGCATTAATTCACATTGGACAACACATTAAGGACAGAGATCCTACAATGGGGAGTAAGTGCACAGTGACTCCTGTTGTTGACTTAACAAACTGACACTCTTGTTTATGGCGTCAGTAATCACCCTAGGCTCTTGTCATGAGTTGCCAAGGCAATGGAGGTCTTTTGAATTCGCCGACTCCGATCTTATTTAGACAAGGTCATAGTCAAAGTGGAAGTTCTCTCCTCCCTTCAGAGAAAGGTACCTCCTTCTTTGATGACCTGTTCTTTCCACTGGGATCTCACTCGCAGAGATCTTTCATTTAGGTTTTTTTTTTTTTTTTTTTTTTGCCAGAGTGTCTTGGCTTTCCATGCCTAAAATACTCTCATGGGCTTTTCAGCCAGATCCGAATGCCTTAAGGGCTGATTCTGAGGCCAGAGTGCTGTTTAGAACATCTGCCATCCTATGAGTCTATGTCCTAAATTATATAAAGTAAACTTAAGGGGAGGGCCAATATTGTGATACTTCTGACACCAATATGCTATTATCAGAGTGCCAGTTCAAGTCCTGGCTGTTCCAAATCCAACTCAGTTCCCTAATGTGCCTAGGAAAGCAATGGAAGATGGCCCAAATGCTTAGGCCCCTGCCACCGACAGGGGACACCTAGATGGAGTTTCTGGCTCCTGGCTTTGGCCTGCTCCAGCCCAGGGCTATTATGGCCATTTCAGGAGTAAACCAGAAGACAGAAGATCTCTGTCTCTCCCTCTCTGTCACTCTGCCTTTCAAGAAAATAAATCCTAAGCAAATAAAAAACAATTCCTACACATGGATGTTTACTACATTTAATCACCTAATGAAAAGTTTATTAAATTTTCTATTCATGCACCTAGGACATACCATTTTTTCTTCATAGGTAGGATCTGGTTCTTGGATTTCTTTTTGCTTTCCAGGTGACGCCTCATCAAACACTTCCTGGCAGGAGGGAAAAATCATGGAATTGTTCTTCAAGAATAGACAATACAGCCTTATATACTAATTTCTACCCAAAACACATTCTAAATAATATATTCCTACCCCATACTACCCTGAACTGCCTAGATATTCAAAATGCCACCATCTAAGTTGAAAGGAAACCTGATGAAATAAATTTAAAACTAAAGGGTTAGGAACCCATTTAACCCAGTTATATAAAATGTACATAGATGTTGCCAAGACATGCAAAATATTATCTACATCATCCTAAAATAAAACTGATTGCAATATAAGCCTTCTGGGCAAATCTGCTTCTTTTTTTCTAATAAAAACTATGAAACCTGATTAAATAGTGTATGTGAAAAAATCTCCTTTTCATCATGAAATTGCATTATCTACAGTGCTATTACACAAACATACAGATAAGGCAACATTAGCCACTTTGGTAACTACCTTCTGGTATATTACAAAAAACTTATCATGCAGCCTAAATTGAATACTCTACAGTAGCTCTAAATTGGTAATAAATACACTGTTCTTGGACACTGACATGGAAATTTGTACTTGGCAATACATACTATAATAAAGATACTGTGATTGCTTAAAAATGGAGGAGAGGGTGGGAAGGTGGTTCAGTACTAGACAGAGCCAAATGACCTAACTTTAAATGTAACTTCATTGCAAAGATCTATAAGCACCTCTAAGTACCTCTGAACTCATTACAAATCTCTCAAGACAAAGCCACTGGGGTTGACCAGTTTATAATTTTGCTGGAACACCAAGAATAGTCAAAGACACCCTACAAAAATAAAAGGTACTTTCCAACAGTGGTCATTATTTCTTAAAAAACAGGACTCTAGGTTTTTTGAGGTTCTACAATTTTTGGTACATGGTATGCCTACCTATCAAGTCAAGTCAATAGCCTGAAATAATGATGAAGTGCCAGCACTGTGGCATAGTGGGCTAACCCTCCGCCTGTAGCACCAGCATACCATATGAGCGCTGGTCATGTCCTGGCTGCTCCTCTTCTGATCCAGTTCTTTGCTGATGGCCTGGGAAAGCAGTGGAAGATGGTCTAACTGCTTGGGCCCTTGCACCCCTGTGGGAGACTTGGAAGAAGCTCCTGGCACTGGGCTTCATATCGGCCTAGCTGTGGACACTGCAGCCATTTGGGGAGTGAACCAGTGGATGGAAGACCTTTCTGTCTCTCCCTCTGTCTGTCTGTAACTCTACCACTTAACTAAATCTTTAAAAAAAAAGGGGGGGAGGGGGAATGATGAATAAAAACCCCATACTGTCAATACTGTCAATATGAGAGTAATAACCAAAAAATGAGATTGTTCCTTTAGCTCATCAGTACCAAGATAAAAGGAAAAACTGAATACAAAGGAAAGGTTGGATAATGTTTCTGAAAAACCAGCTCTATCAAAAAAAAAACCCTGAAAAATACCTGGGATTATTTTCTTAAATTCTACTTTCAAACAAGAAAAAGGCACAGCCGGCGCCGCAGCTCACTAGGCTAGTCCTCTGCCTTGCGGCGCCGGCACACCAGGTTCTAGTCCCGGTCGGGGCGCCGGATTCTGTCCCGGTTGCCCCTCTTCCAGGCCAGCTCTCTGCTGTGGCCAGGGAGTGCAGTGGAGGATGGCCCAAGTCCTTGGGCCCTGCACCCCATGGGAGACCAGGAGAAGTACCTGGCTCCTGCCATCGGATCAGCGCGGTGCGCCGGCCGCAGCGGCCATTGGAGGGTGAACCAACGGCAAAGGAAGACCTTTCTCTCTGTCTCTCTCTCTCATTGTCCACTCTGCCTGTCAAAAAAAAAAAAAAAAGGCACTTAAAAATATCTTTGTACCAACTGTGAGACTGGTTCAGGTGGTCAGATTATGCATGTGTGCTCAAACTGAGTTTAACAGTGAATCTCAGTAACTGCAAATTCAGTGAAGAGAGTATCTTCTCAAAGCCAAAACACTTAGTTTAGCCTTAACATTTACGCTCCTTTCTAATATTTAAGGAAGACCTCTAAAACTTTTGTTATGCCAAAGGTTTGAATGGCAGATTCTTTTGGAAAGCTAAGGGAAACTCTGAACATCTCTGTAGAGTATTGAACATTTACACACAATTGCTTTCAGTGCCACAGGCTTTCTCCTTAGGACACTGAGCAAGAATCCAAGTTAAACAGCATTGATAATCCAAAAGAACTACTCAAAACCCCAAGGGGTCGGGAGGTTTGAGAAGGCAACACTGAATTCATTTTAATTTGAAACAATCTCTATCACTGAAAACTAGAGAATATCAGAATTACTACTCTACTAACTGCTGTTCACAGTTCCTTTAAAAACGAGTGTGCTACTGCATCCTAGTTGCCTAAACAAAACTACTGTGCCAAATACCTCAAAGGTGAACTGCACCAGCATTTCCTTATTGCGGTAGTTCTCCATCAAAGCTCAGTTTTAGAAGTTACTTACTTCTATTCTATCTAGAGATTTAAAAAAATTCCCAGAAGTCTTCCTTCCGGCTGGAACTACAAAATGTTTCAAAACAGGGCGAAGGCCAAAAATAAAAACTGGAAGGAGCAATCTCTTTATTCCCAGCCATCACAGCGCCTAGGAACAGACCCAAGAGACCAAGCTGGCAGCGCCCCCATCTTTCCACCCCCACAGTACAGTCACCATCGCTTGGCCAACCCAACACCAGAAGGCTCAGCAAGCAAGCGAGGGTATCAACTTTGTTTTTAAAGACCAAAGCCCAAAAAGGGGGAAACGCACTGGTCTAAAAGCCACCCAACCACCCACCCACGGTTCTCCTAATCCATTCACCCGCCCATGCATCTCCCCAGATCAGATGAGGATTCAAGACAGCTGGCTGCTGCCGGGGTCGCTCCCCTCCCTCCGGAGCAGTGCCTGGGAGGGGCCTCCTTCCCCTACACAGAGGCAGCTGCGCCCCGCTCATCCCCACTGCGCACTCGGCCATCCAGCTCTCGCCATTGTCTGGGCCCAGGACAGATACCGCCCCCACCGGGACCGGGAAGAAAAAAAGCAGGCCCGAATCCTCGGATGCGCCGCTCGCAAACGACTTCCCCGCCCCACCCCCGTATCCCACTCCCAGGGGGCCTCTCCCTCGCCCTCCCCACAAAGTTTGGTGGAAACTAAAACCTAGATTCCTAGATAGGAGAGCCAGTTCTGGGAAAGCTTTTACAAAGGTAAATCCCCCTTCGGCCCCAGCAATCAAGCAGACCCGTTGTTATAAGAGCGCTGAAAGATGTGTTAAGATTTGCTAAAGAGACTGAGCATTTTAAACGTGGAGCGGCAGACGTCCAGTCCCCGCCGGCTCGGGTCTGCGTAGCACACGCGCAAAAAGTACGAGCATCCTTTCACAGGCTCCGAGGCCGAGTTCGGGTGCAGAGGAGTGAAGCGCGCCTCGGAGCTCCATCACTCGATCGCCTCCCGTGCCCCCGCGCCCGCCCCGCGCCACCAGCCGCCCTCACCTCCATGTCGGCGTCCGCGGAGCCCGCGCTGGCCGCAGACGCCGCCGCCTGCGCCGCGACGCCCTCGGGGCCGCCTTTGTTGCCGCTGTTGCTCCCGCTGCTGGCGGCGGAGGCTGCGGGCTTGGAAGGCGCGCTCTCAGGAGGCGGGGGTGGCGGAGGCTCGGCCGCCGACATGATGTTCCGTCTGCGTCAGCCGCTGCTGCCAGATCCCGGGCCGCCGGGGATGCAGGAGGCCTAGGCCTGGGCGGCTGCGTCGCACGCAACTGATGGAGGAGCGGGAGGCCCGCCCGACTGCTCGCCCGCGCCGCGGCTCTGTCGCCGGCCTGAGCCGGGCCCAGCAGCCTGCCCCCGAGTCGTGCTCCTCTTCCGCGGGACTCCGGGTTCGACCGGCGCTTACCTCACGGCGGGAATCACGTCGGCGAGGGTGGGCGGGGCCAGCCGGGTCACTGAGGTCAGGGGAGGCGGGCAGAGGAGGAGGAGGGCGGAGTGTGAGGGGAAGGGGAAAGGAAAGCGAAAGAGAGGCTGAGGCGGGGATCGCGCTCTGCTTCCTCCTCTTCCTCCTCTGGCAGATATCATCTAGCTCGCCAGCATCCAAGACTACTACGTACGCCACCGACTTTCAACCCTCGCGAGATTGCTAGTTGGTTCACCGGCTGGGTCCGGAGAGCGCATGCGCTGTCTCTCCAAGTCGCGCTCGGCCCCTCCTCTTTCGGACGTCTAGCGGGCTCTGGGGTGGAGGGTGGGCGGGGCCTCGAGGGATTGCTCGGAGACGTAGGTTTGTGCGTCGGCTCTTTGGTATGACGCAATCGCTCTCTCAACACGCGTTTTTAACGGCTCGCTTCCCCGGGCCGCCCTGGGTTCTGTGTCTGGCTCTGCGGCGGTCTCTCAGAACTTGCTCTGCCTGCTTTCACGCGGAGGCCTATGCTGGCCATCACCCACCTGCGGCTCCTGTTAGAGGTGTGACACCTCGGCCTTCACGACGTTTTGGTTTTCCCAAGTGATGCTCCATGGAAAAAACATGTTAGTTTTTTTTTTTGTTGTTTGTTTGTTTTTGTCGTCGCATGTTAGCTACGTCAATCATTCCTAAATATTGGCTGCTTCCCTTAGGTACAGAGTTAGATGGCATTGCTTCTGAATTTACATGGTGTAAGTTAAGCAGAGAAGTTAATGTGCACACATAGAGATGAGAAAGATGAAAAATCACTAGATGAACAATTGATCTTTTTTTTAAAAAAAGTTTCTTCACCAAGTAAAGTTGGTGTGGATGACTAAGAAGACGGTGTTTAGGGTGGTACCCTGTAAGCATTCTATTTAATATGTATATTGTTATGTAGAAAGAATATAGCATCTAGTCAGAATATTTCTTGTACTTTTTTTTTTTAAGAGTTAGTTGAAAAGCAGAGACACAGAGAGAGGTCATCTGTCTGCTGGTTCACTGCCCAAATGGCCCCAACTGCCAGAGCTGGGCCTGGTGAAGCTAGGAACCAGTAACTTCTTCCAGGTCTCCCACCTGGGTACAGGGGCCCAAGCACTTGGGCCATTTTCACTGCTTTCCCAGGCCATTAACAGGGAGCTGAATCAGAAGTGAGAAGCCAGGACTCAAATCGGTGCCAGCACTTTAAGTGGAGACTTAATCTGCTATGCCGTATCACCAGCCCCTTTCTTCCACTCTTTACAGTGTAAGGTAGAAAACTTGGGTCTGGGCTTGAAAAATCCTTAAAATTATATGTAATTATATAAATAGAAGGGTCTTAAGTCTGATAGCTACAGAAAACTGCAAAGAAAACAATGTCCTTGAATAAGAAAAAAAAAAACCTCTAAAATGGCTATTGTCTTTTAACATGTTAGTTTATATGTGAGTTTCTCATGTTGTGTAAGACTATCATTGGGAAAATATTAGAGAGGAAAAATACATAGGAGAAGCTAGAAAGAAGAGACAGAATGTTCAAATCCACTCAAAAGGGAAAAAGATTTTGAGAAGTCTAGAACTAGAGAAGAGGGGAGAGAAGCTACAGAAAAATACAGTGCCTAGAAACTAGGCTGAAGGGGCATTAGTTGTGTTAGGCAGATAGCAGTACTTACATGGAAACCAAATCACAAGGACCCTCTTTTTCTTCAAAGACTAAAACCAACAGCTAAGCATGATACAGAATTAGTGTAGTAGTCATAGAATAGGCTCAGCAATCAAGCAAGCCTAGATCCCAGTGCAGGTCTACAATCAGCATCTGTGTGAATGTAGGCGAGTTATCTAGCCTTTCCAAAAGCAGTCCTCTCATCTTTTTATTATATCATTCCAGCTTTATAATGGGGTAATAGTCTTATAATGTCATGAGAATTCAGTGAGCCAATACATGCAAGGGGCTTGATACAATGCCTGACATATAGTGAGCTCTGAGTTCAAATGTTAGGTATTCATATCCTGAAGGATCCTAAGTCTAAGTGTCGGGGACAAGTTGGAAGAAGGGAAACCTAATAAATGTTTAAGACAGAAGAGAGTAAGGAGAATGGTGACAAGAAAGCACTGTAAGGAATTAGTGCTTTAAACACATTCCCAGAAAACAAAAATGCTACAATGTAAAAGCATGTTAGTTTTATATCTCAAATATTAAATGCACATTGTTTATACCTAAAATTCCTTTTTGTTAGATTTAGTGGCTAGAACAGCTTGTGCTGTACTGAAATACAGTGGAACAAAGAGATGTTGCCAGAGGATAAAGGACATCAAAGAGCAAGGGAATCGCACAGCACTGTGGCCTTGAATGGTAACAGAAGGGGGTTCAAGTTTTATCAAGGACAAAGTAGGAAAGCTGCCCCTCTTCACTGAATGCTCATTTATTTTGTAGAAGCCTGAGAAAGTCTCATTACTATGACATAAAACGATATGGTGTTTGTGAGTATGTGAGAATGGGGATTTCCCAAACCAGATACCAGTGATCATGATTTATGTTCTTTTCAGAGTGCTCCAACACAGGTTATCACTCGTGGATGAGTGGAGATTCCAGTTAAAGAGAAACACTAGACTCTTTCATAAGTAAGGCTTAAATACATTCTCCCCATTTTCCATCACCATCTCCTAGCAGTGGGTGACTTTGGTCTGTTAAGTGTACTTACATGTATTTATGCTGTCAGTTAAAATTGTTCAAGTTCTCTGGCATTTCCTTACCGTATGTGAAGAATAATTTATCTATTGGATTGACTAGGTAAAATGCTCTCAGGAACCCAAATATTAGTGAAATTTAACTAACAACCTTGAAGCATTTTTGAAGAAAATTTGGATCTCTGTCGCTCCCCCTCTTCATGGAGGAACGACACTAAGTCCTGCCTAGGCTTCCTATCCGAGTCACGGCACCATTATGTCGCTCCCCCTCTTCATGGAGGAACGACACTAAGTCCTGCCTAGGCTTCCTATCCGAGTCACGGCACCATTATGTCGCTCCCCCTCTTCATGGAGGAACGACACTAAGCCCTGCCTAGGCTTCCTATCCGAGTCACGGCACCATTATGTCGCTCCCCCTCTTCATGGAGGAACGACACTAAGTCCTGCCTAGGCTTCCTATCCGAGTCACGGCACCATTATGTCGCTCCCCCTCTTTGTGGAGGAACGACACAGGACCCTGCGCTGTTCTTTCGTCTGCTCGGCCCTCCCCGGGTTTGCTGCTGGTTCTTCCCGGGTTGGCTACTATCCCTTCCACCTCCGTGGAAGGGCAGTTCCCCCTGGCCACATTCCCCACTTCCGCAGGGGAGCAGCACACCGCCGGCCGGCTTTCTCGGGGGCTGCACAGGTGTTCCTTCAGATAGATGTTCCCCTTAGATGTTCCTGGTGCATGCCGTCTCTCTCCTCCTTTATAGTCCTCCTCCGCCAATCCTAACTCGGCTGCCCACACGCCGAGTACGCTGCTCTCCTCCAATCAGGAGCAAGTCCTACAGTTTATTGGTTGAACTGGAGGCAGCTGTGCGGAAGCTGTTTACTTCTCTCCCAGCGCCATATTGTGGGAGAGCAGATGCATAGAATAAGTCTTAATTCCAGTAACTCAGTCTAGTCCGGTTTGCTCCCCACAGATCTCTATTCAAAATAGAAAGAAAATAGAAAGTTATACCATTCAAACATTAATCAAAAGAAAAGTGACCATCTCCAAATCAAGTGGTCTTCAGAACAAAGAAAATTACAGGAGACAAAGATGAATATTATATGGTGATGAACATGTCAATCCACCAGGAACACAGTAATTCTATGTATGAAACAATATAGCAGCAATTATTTGAAAAAAATTGACAGAATTAAAATGAGAAATGACAAATGCACAATTATATGGAAACTACAGCATCTGTGAATTGATTGCTAGAACAAATGGGCAGAAAACCAGCAATGAAACAAAATAATACCACCAACAACCACTATCATTGAGTTTATAGAACACTTCATACAATAAAAAACACACCAAGATAGACCATAAGACAAACCTCAACAAACTTAAAAGAATTTAAATCTGCAGAGTGTGCTCTCCAAACACTATGAAATCAAACTGGAAATCAATTATCAAAAGTTACAAAGAATATCTCCAGATTAAATAAGATACTTCCAAATTGCCCAAGGATCAAATATGAGATCTCAATAGAAATCAAAAAATCTGCTGACCTGAATGAAAATCTGATATATTTATGGAGCATAACCAAAGCAGTGCTCAGAGGATAATTACAGCCCTAAATGCTTACATGCAAAAAAAAAAAAAAAAAAAAAAAAAGAAATAGACTCAAAATTAAGCTTCCATTTCAGAAATCAAGAAAAAGAAGAGCAAAATAAACCCAAAATAAGTAGAAGGAAGGAAATAATAAAGGGAAGAGCAATCAATAAAATTAAGAACAGGAAAACAAAGAGAAAATGAAATTTTAAAAAGAACAGATTCTCAGTATAGTTGATCTTCTGTATATAAAGTTGATTAAAAATGAATCAATGAGAATGGGATGGGAGAGGGAGTAGGAGATGGGATGGTTTGCAGATGGGAGGGTGGTTATGGGGGAAGAACTGCTATAATCCAAAAGTTGTACTTTTGAAATTTATATTTATTAAATAAAAGTTTTCTATTAAAAAAATACAGATTCTTTGGGGCTGGTGTTGTGGTGCAGCAGGTAAAGCCACTGCCTGCAACCCCACCATTCCATTTGAGCATCCGTTTGAATCCTTGTGGCTCCACTTCTGATCTGATAATGTGCCTGGAAAAACAGGCAAATATGACCCAAGTACCTGGGCCCCGATGGGGTTCTAGGCTCCTGGCTTCAGCTTCACTCAGCTCTGGCCATTCCAGACATTTGGAGAGTGAATCTGCAGAAGGAAGATCTGTCTGTTTCTCCCTCCCTCTCAGTAACTCTTTCAAATAAAGGAAATAAATCTTTTTTTAAAAAATTGATTCTTTGGGGCTGGCGTTGTGGTGTAACTGTTAAAGCCACTACCTGCATGGCTGGCATCCCATATGGGCACTGGTTCATGTCCCAGCTGCTCCACTTCTGACCCAGCTTCCTCCCCTCCACCCACATCAGGCACCTGGGAAAGCAGTGGAAGATGGACCAAGTACTTGGGCCCCTGCCACCCACATGATAGACCCAGAAGAAGCTCCTGGATCCTGGCTTTGATCTGGCCCCACACCAGCTATTGTGGGCTTCACTAGGGAGTGAAGCATCAGATGGAAGATCTCTCTGTCTCTCCTGCTCTCTAACTCTTACTTTCAAATAAATAAATAAATCTTTTTTAAAAAAATGTTTCCTTGAAAAGTCATAAAATTAACAAACCTCTAGGAAAACTAAGAGAGGAAGGGGAAAGAATGGAAGACACAAATCACCAGTAAATGAAATAGGAACTACCACTCCACACCCTGAAAACATCAGAAGAATAAGAGAATACTGCAAACAAATTTGACAAGTTAAATGAAAGAAACTACCTTCTTGAAAAAATATACTATAACTCAGGTAATATCAAAGATATATCATTACAAAAACTGTAACTATTTTGGAAATTAAATTCATAATTTACAAACTTCTGCAAGTAAATCTATAAGTACAGATCGTTTCAATGGAAAATTCTTCCAAATATTTGCAGAAGAACTAATCCCACTCTATGCAATCTCCTACAGAAAATAGAAGAGGAAGGTACACTGCCAAATTCCTTTTATGGAGTTACCGTAACCCTGCTACCAACGCAGATGAAGACACCACCAAAAAAATGGCAGACCAATATCCCTAATGAAAACAGATGCAAAAATCATTTTTGAAATATTATCAAGCACTGTGTAAGGAGAATTATGCATTCTGATCAAGTAGTATTTATTCCAGAGATATAAGATTGGCTCAATATTTGAAAATTAATCAGTGGTAGCTGCCATATTAACAGGTTGGAGAAGAAAACTCAGATGATTTTATTTGACAAAAACTTAACACCTATTCAGTAAAACTCTCAAAAAGAAGAAAAAAGAGAGAGGAACTTCCTTCACTTGATAAATAGCCTCCATAAAATATCTTCAGGTAGTGTTGTTTAATGACTGAATGCTTTCCTTCTAACATCAGAAACAGGCAAGGATGTCTGCTTACATCTTTCAATTCAACCCAACACTGGAAAAAAAAAAAAAACAGAAAACTGTTCCTAACTACAGATAATATAATTATCTCCATTGAAAACCCAAGAAATCTGCAAAACCTTGCTAGGCCTAATAAATGAGTTCTAAAAAGTTTCATCATACAAGATAAGTATTAAAAACTCAGCTGTATTTCTATGTACTACCAATAAACATGTGACATCAGAAATTAAAATTACGTGATCAGATACAAGTATCATTGCTCAAAGACATGAAATACTATGTATAAAATGATTAAACATTTATAAGATTTGTATGCTGAAAACTACACAACACTGATGGAAGAAATTAAATATCTTAATAAATGGAAACACAAACCATGTTCATGGACTGGAAGATTCAACATACTAAAGAAGTAAATTTTCCCCAAATTGATACACAGATTTAATGCAATTCCTATCAAAATGAAAGCAGTGTTTCTAGTAGATAGAGACAACCTTATCATATAACATTTATATGGAAATACAAAGGTAGTAGAATAGATAAAATAATTTTGAGACAAAAATAATAAAAATATGAATCAGTTATCCAATTTTTTAAAGATTTATTTATTTGAAAGGCAGAGTTACAGAGAGGCAGAGGCAGAGAGAGAGAGAGAGGTCTTCCATCTGCTAGTTCACTTCCCAGATGGCTGCAACAGCTGGAGCTGCCTTGATCCAAAGCCAGGAGCCAGGAGCTTCTTCTAGGTTTCCCATTCAGGTGCAGGGGCCCAAAGACCTGGGCCATCCTCCACTGCTTTCCCAGGACATTGCAGAGAGCTCAAACCGGTGCCCATAGGGGATGCCGGCACTGCAGGTGGCAGCATTACCAGGTACACCACAGCACTGGCCCCAGTTATCCAATTTTAAGACTTACTATATAGTATATATAGTAAGTATATAACTTACTTATTATATAGTAAGTTATATACTTACTATATAGTAAGTAAGTGTAGTATTGGTGAGGTGATACTATACTGATACTATATAGTATATAGTATTGGTGAGGTGATACTATACTGATACTATATAGTATATATAGTAAGTATATAACTTACTTATTATATAGTAAGTTATATACTTACTATATAGTAAGTAAGTGTAGTATTGGTGAGGTGATACATAAATCATGGCTAGATAAATGGAGTAGAAGAGAGACACATAAAAATATAAGTATACTCAACTGAATTTTGACAAAGGTGGTAAAGCAATTCAATGGAAAAAGAATATGGTTTTCAAGAGATGATCCTGGAGAAACTGAAGCCTTGACCTTGACCTAGGTCTTAAGCCTAGTATAAAAAGTAACGGAAGGGGCCAGCGCTGTGGCATAATGGGTAAAGCATCCCATGTGGGCACTGGTTTGAGTTCCGGCAGTTCCACTTCTAATCTAGCTCTCTGCTATGGCCTGGGAAGGCAGTAGAAGATGACCCATGTCCTTGGCCCCTGCACCTGCATGGGAGACCTGGAAGAAGCTCCTGGCTCCTGGCTTCAGATGAGCGCAGCTCAGGCTGTTGCGGCCATCTGGGAAGTGAACCAGCAGATGGAAGAGCTCTCTCTCTCTCTGCCTCTGCCTCTCTATAACTCTGCCTTTCAAATAAACAATCTTAAAAAAAGTAACTGAAAATTAAAAAGCCTGCAGATAACTTAGAGATTTCATTGAACCTGCTGATTAATTTGGCATCTTAATAATATTAAGTGTTCCAATCCACTAACATAGTCTTATTTTTGATGATATTTTTAGTGCATTCTTTTCTATTATAACGTTTAATATTTCCATTGCTAGTGTGTGAAATAAAATTATATTTTTCACAAAAGTAACTGAAAATTAATAATAGATTTAATGTAATGCAGAAAATGGTAAAACATATTTGAAAAACAGCAACGGAATTATGAGTATGGTGTAGTGGTTCAGACACTACTTGGGACACTTGTTTGCCATCAGAGTGCCTGGTTCGTTCACCAGATCCAGTTCTAAGTCTATCTAGACTGACAGTGGAAGACAGCAGATGGTGATGCAAGTACTTTGGTCCCTATCACCCACATGAGAAACCCAAAGGGAATTCCAGGCTCCTGGCTTCAGCCTTTGAGGTTGTGGACATTTGAGGAGTGAACCAATGGATAGAAGCTCTGTCTCTGTATATCTCTGTCTGTATATTTCTGTCCCTCTTGGCTTTAAAAAAAAAAAAACAAAACTAAGTAGTTTTCTTAAAAAGAAAATGCCCAAGATATAGGGCTATTTTTTTTCCAGCTTTATTGAAACATGGTTAACAAAAATTGTATACACTTAAGTTTGATGTAATATTTTAGAGATTTATTTATTTATTTTATTTATTTGAAAGGCAGATTTGCAGAGAGAGAGGAAGAGACAGAGAAAGGGATTTTCAATCTGCTGGTTCACTCCCCAAATGATGGCAATAGCCAGTGCCAGGTCAAGCCAAAGCCAGGAGCCAGGGACTCTATCGGGGTCACCCCTGTGGATGACAGCAGCCCAAGCATTCAGGCCATCTGCTGCTTTCTCATGCTCATCATCAGGGAGCTGGATCAGAAACCAAGAATCCCAGGATTCAAACTGATGCTCATATGGGATGCCAGTTTTGCAGACAAAGCTTAACCTGCTGTATCATAACACTGGTCCCAACATCATTTGTTGAAGTCACTGTCTTTCCCTGATACGTGTTTTCAGCAGCTTTGTCAAAGATTAGTGGACCATATATGTATGATATTTTTGTTTGGGTTCTCCATTGTGTTCTATCTGTTTATATATTTGTCTTTATGCCCATACCATGCTGTTTTGAATACTTTAGTTTATAATATATTTTGAGATCAGATTGTGTGATG
Source organism: Oryctolagus cuniculus (assembly GCF_964237555.1). Taxonomy (NCBI): domain Eukaryota; kingdom Metazoa; phylum Chordata; class Mammalia; order Lagomorpha; family Leporidae; genus Oryctolagus; species Oryctolagus cuniculus. The sequence continues at coordinate 21,041,583 of NC_091439.1, forward strand.
CCTCCAACTTTTTTCTTCTTGCTCATGATTGGTTTGGCTACTTAGGCTATTCGGTGGTTCTGTATGAATTTTAGGATTGTTTCTATTTCTCAGAAGAATTCTACTGGAATTTTGTTAGGGATTACATTGAATCTGTAGATTGCTTTGTGTAAATGGGTATTTTAACTATATTAAACCTTCCATATATGAACCCAAAAATCTTTCCATTTATTTGTGTCTTTTTTTTGTCAATGTTTTATAGGTTCCAGTGTATAAATGCTTCACCATTTAGTGAAATTTATTCCTAAGTATTTTTTTGCTATTATAAATGGTCTTGTTTTCTTAATTTCTATTTGTATTATTTGTTAGTATATAAAAATGCAAATGATTTTTGCATATTGATTTTTTTTATCCTGTAACTTTATTAAACTTTTTTATTAGGCTTCTGATGGATTGATACAGACAGGCGGTCATGTCATTCACAAGTAGACAATCTTACTTCTTGTTACCTAATAAAGATGCATTTTGTAGCATTGTCATTTCTGCCCCAGTTGCTCTGGCTAGGTCTGCCAGTACCATGATGAATTTAAGTGATAAAAGGTGGTATTCTTGTTCTGTTCTTGGTTTTAGAGGGAAAGTTTTTCACCATTAAATATGAGCTTCTGGCTCCTGCTTTCAGATCAGAGCAGCTACGGCCGTTGCAGCCAATTGGGGAGTGAACCAGTGATTGGAAGACTTTCTCTCTCTCTCTCTCTCTCTCTCTCTCTCTCTCTCTCTCTCTCTGCCTCTCCTCTCTCTGTGTAACTGACTTTCAAATAAATAAATAAAAAATAGATAAATATGATGGTAGTTACGTGCTTGTCACATATGACTTTTCTTATGTTGAATACATTCCTTTATACCTAATTTGTTGAAAGATTTTTTTTCAGATTTATTTATTTGAAAGGCACAGTTACATAGAGAAAAAGTGAAAGAGAGAGAGAGCTATCTTCCATCCACTGTTCCCTCTCCAAACAGCCACAGTGGTTGGGGCTTGCCAGGCTGAATTCAGGAGCCAGGAGCTTCATCCAGATCTTCCATGTGGGTTCAGGGTCCCAAGCACTTGGGCCACCTTCCACTGCTTTCCTAGGTACACTTAGCATGGGAGTTGGATTGGAAGTGAACCAGCCAGGACTCATCCAGAGCCCATATGGGATGCTGACATTGCAGGTAGTGGCTTAACCCACTGTGCAACAATACCAGCCCCAACAGTTTTTTGTTTGTTTGTTTGTTTGTTTGTTTATCACGAAAAGATTTTGAATTTTGTCAAATGATTTTTTCTGCATCTACTGATATGATCATGAATTTCTATCCTTTCTGCTAATATGTTGTATTACACTTAGGGTTTATCCATGTTGAAATATCCTTATTTTATCATAGGCATAAATCTCCCTTGATCATGGTATTTTATGCTCTAAAGTTGAGGATTCTTTTTTTTTAGTATTTTGTTGAGGATTTTTGCATGTACGTTCATCAGGGATTTGACCTGTAATCTTCTTTTCTTGCAGTGTCCTTCTGTGTCTTTACTACCCAAATATATAGCTCATAAAATAAGTTCAGAATTTTTCCCTCCTCTTCAATTTTTTGGAAGAATTTGAGAACTATTGTATTAATTCATTCTTCATTAAATCTGGCAGAATTCATCAATGCAGCCACTTAGTCCTAGACATTTCCTTTGACAGGTTTTTGGTTACTCACTAAAGCTCCTTACTACTTACTAGTCTGTTGAGACTTTCTACTTCTTCATGATTCAGTCTTTGCAGGTGTATGTCTCTAAAATTGTTGGCATATAATTGTGCAGAGTAGTCTATCGTGTTCCTTTATATTTCTATGGTATCACTTATAATGTCTCCTGTTTCATTGGAAAATTGGCTGTAGTCTTTTTTTCTTCTTAGTTTACAGGTTTTTTTTAAAGATTTATTTTATTTATTTGAAAACAGAGTTACAGAGAGAGGTAGAGACAGAGAAAGAGGTCTTCCATCTTCTGGTTCACTCCCCAATTGGCTGCAACGGCTGGAACTGGGCCAATCAGAAGCCAGGAGCTAGGAACTCCTTCCGGGTCTCCCACATGAGTGCAGGGGCCTAAGGACTTGGGCCGTCTTCTACTGCTATCCCAGGCGACAGCAGAGAGCTGGATCGGAAGAGGAGCAGCCGGGACTAGAACCGGCACCCATATGGGATGCCGGCACTTCAGGCTAGGGCTTTAACCCGCTGCGCCACAGCACCAGCTCCCATAGTCTAAAGGTTTTCCAATATTGTTTATCTTTTCAAAAAACTCTTAGTTTCATTGGTCTTCTCTATTGTTTTCCAGCATTTTTTCACTGATTTCTGCTCTACCATTTATTATTCCTTTCTGATTGTGTCTTACTTTGTTCTTCTTCTTCTAATTCTTTGAGGTGCAAAGTCAATACCTTTTCTTATTTTTTTAATTTTTTTTTTTTTGACAGGCAGAGTGGACAGTGAGGAGAGAGAGACAGAGAGAAAGGTCTTCCTTTGCCGTTGGTTCACCCTCCAATGGCCGCCGCTGCTGGTGCGCTGCGCTGATCCAAAGGCAGGAGCCAGGTGCTTCTCCTGGTCTCCCATGGGGTGCAGGGCCCAAGGACTTGGGCCATCCTCCACTGCACTCCCTGGCCACAGCAGAGAGCTGGCCTGGAAGAGGGGCAACTGGGACAGAATCCGGCGCCCCGACCGGGACTAGAACCCGGTGTGCCGGCACCGCAAGGCAGAGGATTAGTCTATTGAGCCGCGGAGCTGGCCCATTTTCATTTATCTTTATATACAGAAGATCAATTTAGTATATTTATAATTGTAATTTGTAATTAATACTTTGGATTAATTGACCTCTTTATCATTATATAACTAATTTCTTTGTCTCTTGTTACAATTTTCAACTTGAAGTCTACTTTGTCAATTATAAGTATAGCTGCCTCTGCTGTCTTTTGATTACCATTTGCATGAAATATCTTTCTTCATTCCTTCACTTTTAACCCACGTGTGTCCTTAAAGGTAAAGTGAATCTCTTGTAGGCAGCATATAGTTGAATTTTTTTAAAATTTTTTTTCCATTCATTCATTCTATGTATTTTGATTAGAAAATGTAATCCATTGTTAATTGTTTTCTGTTTGTGTTTCCTTTGCTTTTGTTTTCCTGTCTTGTTATCTTTATGATTCGATGATTTTTTTTTTGGTTGGAGTATGCTTTGATTCTTTTCTGCTTATCTTTGTTCATCTACTAGAGGTTTTTTTATTTGTAGATACCATGAGGCTTACATAAAATATGTTATAGTTAGAATAGTCACTTTAGGCTGATAACAACTTAATGTCATGCAAAAACTCTACCCCTAACTTCTCCCTCCCTCTCCAAGTTGTATTATTGATATTATAAGTTATATCTTGTATATGCTGTGCATCCATTAACAATTATAGAAGTTATAGTTATTTTTAAGATATTAAATTCTAACTTTATACTAGATTAAAAGTGATTTACACATTACCATTATGGTATAAATATTATGATTTTTACAACCTTATTCTTGTTTGAGTACAAAGGAATTTCATACTTTCATATGTTTTTGTATTACTAGTGTAATTTTTTTTTAAAGATTTATTTATCGGCCGGCACCGCGGCTCACTAGGCTAATCCTCCGCCTTGCGGCACCGGCACACCGGGTTCTAGTCCCGGTCGGGGCGCCGGATTCTGTCCCGGTTGCCCCTCTTCCAGGCCAGCTCTCTGCTGTGGCCAGGGAGTGCAGTGAAGGGTGGCCCAAGTGCTTGGGCCCTGCACCCCATGGGAGACCAGGATAAGTACCTGGCTCCTGCCATCGGATCAGTGCAGTGTGCCGGCCGCAGCGCGCCAGCCACGGCGGCCATTGGAGGGTGAACCAATGGCAAAGGAAGACCTTTCTCTCTGTCTCTCTCTCTCACTGTCCACTCTGCCTGTCAAAAAAATAAAATAAAATAAAGATTTATTTATTTATTCGAAAGTCAGAGTTACACAGAGAGAGGAGAGGCAGAGAGAGAGAGAGAGAGCATCTGATAGTTCACTCCCCAGATGGCCACAACGGTCGGAGCTGTGCCGATCTGAAGCTAGAAGCCAGGATCTTCTTCCAGGTCTCCCACATGAATGCAGGGGCCCAAGGACTTGGGCCATCTTCTACTGCTTTCCCAGCCACAGTAGAGAGCTGGATCAGAAGAGGAGCAGCCGGGACTAGAACTGGCGCCCATATGGGATGCCGGCGCTTCAGGCCAGGGCGTTAACCCATTGTGCCACAGCGCCCGCCCCAAGTTAGTGTAATTTTATTTCAAATTAAGGAACTCCCTTTAACATTTCTTATCAGTCAGATCTAGTAGTGATGAATGCCCTCAACTTTTGTTTCTCTAGGAAAATCTTTCCCCCTCCTTCATTTATGCAGACACTTTTGTCCAGTATAATACTCTTCATTGGTAGTTTTGTTCTGTCAGCATTTGAATACATTATCCTACTGTCTCCTTCCTGAATGGTCTCTATTGAGAAATCTGATGATAAGCTTGTGGAGGTTCCCTTCCTTAAGATGAGTTGCTTTTCATGTACTGTTCTCAAAATCCTCTTCACCTTTGATTTCTGAGAATTTTATTGTAATATCTCAGTGAAGACCTCTTTGTATTAAATCTGTTTGAAATTCTTTGGCCTTCATAGATTTTGACTTCATTTCTCTCCCCATATTTTGGGAAATTTTCCGTCATTATTTCTTTTCTTTTTTTAAAAAAAAACTTTTATTTAATGAATATAAATTTCCAAAGTACAGCTTATGGACTACAATGGCTTCCCCCCCATAACGTCCCTCACACCTGCAACCCTCCCCTTTCCCACTCCCTCTCCCCTTCCATTCACATCAAGATTCATTTTCGTTACTCTTTATATACAGAATATCAGTTTAGCATACATTAAGTAAATGTTTCAACAGTTTGCTCCCACACAGAAACATAAAGTGAAAAATACTGTTTGAGTACTAGTTATAGCATTAAATCTCAAGGTACAGCACACTAAGGACAAAGATCCTACATGAGGAGTAAGTGCACAGTGACTCCTGTTGTTGACTTAACAAATTGACACTCTTGTTTATGGCATCAGGAATCACCCTAGGCTCTTGTCATGAGCTGCCAAGGCTATGGAAGCCCCCTGAGTTCACTGACTCTGATAATTTTTAGACAAGGCCATGGTCAAAGTGGAAGTTCTCTCCTCCCTTCAGAGAAAGGTACCTCCTTCTTTGATGACCCATTCTTTCCACTGGGATCTCACTCGCGGAGATCTTTCATTTAGGTTTTGTTTTGTTTTGTTTCGTTTGTTTTTTGTTTTTGTTTTTGTTTTTTTGTTTTTTGTTTTTCTTTTTTTTTTTTTTTTTTTTTTTTTTGCCAGAGTGTCTTGGCTTTCCATGCCTGAAATACTCTCATGGGCTTTTCCGCCGGATCTGCATGCCTTAAGGGCTGATTCTGAAGCCAGAGTGCTGTTTAGGACAACTGCCATTCTATGGGTCTGCTGTGTATCTCACTTCCCATGTTGGATCGTTCTCTCCCTTTTTGATTCTATCAGCTAGTATTTGCAGACACTAGTCTTGTTTATGTGATCCCTTTGGTTCTTAGTCCTATCATTATGATCAATTGTGAACAGAAATTGATCACTGGGACTAGTGAGATGGCATTGGTACATGCCACCTCGATGGGATTGAATTCGAATCCCCTGGTATGTTTCTAACTCTACCGTTTGAGGTAAGTCAGCTTGAGCATGTCCCGAATTGCACATCTCTTCCCTCTCTTATTCCCACTCTTACATTTAACAGTGGTCACTTTTCAGTTAAGTTTCAGCACTCAAGAAGAATTGTGTATTGATTACAGTATTCAACCAAAAGTATTAAGTAGAACAAACAAAAAAAATACTAAGAGGGATAACATATCAAGTTGCTCATCAACAGTCAGGGTGAGGGCTGATCAAGTCACCGTTTCTCATAGTGTTCATTTCACTTTAACAGGTTTCCTTTTTGGTGCTCAGTTAGTTGTAACCTATCAAAGAGAACAAGTGGTATTTGTCCCTTTGGGATTGGCTTATTTCACTTAGCATAATGTTTTCCAAATTCCTAACAGGGATCACTTTTCAGTTAAAATTCAAACACCCAAGAATAATTGTGTGTTAATTACAGAGTTCAACCAATGGTACTAGAACAAAAAAAATACTAAAATGGATAAAGTATTACATTGTACATCAACCGTCAGGACAAGAGCTGATCAAGTCACTGTTTCTCATAGTGTCCATTTCATTTCAAAAAGTTTCCCCTTTGGTGCTCAGTTAGTTGTCGCCAATCAGGGAGAACATATGATATTTGTCCCTTTGGGACTGGCTTAATTCATTCAGCATGATGTTTTCCAAATTCCTCCATCTTGTTGCAAATGACCGGGTTTCGTTGTTTTTGACTGCTGTATAGTATTCTATAGAGTACATGTCCCATAATTTCTTTATCCAGTCTACTGTTGATGGGCATTTGGGTTGGTTCCAGGTCTTAGCTATTGTGAATTGAGCTGAAATAAACATCAATGTGCAGACAGCTTGTTTGTTTGCCAATTTAATTTCCTTTGGGTAAATTCCAAGTAGTGGGATGGCTGGGTTGAATGGTAGGGTTATATTCAGGTTTCTGAGGAATCTCCAAACTGACTTCCATAGTGGCTAGGAAAGTGAAGAGACAACCGACAGAATGGGAAAATATATTTGCAAACTATGCAACTGATAAAGGGTTGATAACCAGAATCTACAAAGAAATCAAGAAACTCCACAACATCAAAACAAACAACCCACTTAAGAGATGGGCCAAGGACCTCAATAGACATTTTACAAAAGAGGAAATCCAAAGGGCCAACAGACACATGAAAAAATGTTCAGGATCACTATCAATCAGGGAAATGCAAATCAAAACCACAATGAGGTTTCACCTCACCCCAGTTAGAATGGCTCACATTCAGAAATCTACCAACAATAGATGCTGGAGAGGATGTGGGGAAAAAGGGACACTAACCCACTGTTGGTGGGAATGCAAATTGGTTAAGCCACTATGGAAGTCAGTTTGGAGATTCCTCAGAAACCGTCATTATTTCTTTATGTCAACTTCTTGCCTCGTTCTCGACTCCTTCTAGGACTTTCATAATACATGCATTGGTTCCCTTGATTGTATCCCACAAGGCATGTAGACTTTCTTCACCCTTCATTTTTTTTTTTTTTTGTCTTTTTCTTCTGACTGGGCAATTTCAAATGACATATCTTCAAGTTTGCTGAGTCTCTCATCTCCATAATCCACTATGTTACTAAAGCTCTCTATTTTTTTTTTTTAATTTCAGTCATTATGTTCTTCACCACCAGAATTTTTGGTTTTATTCTTTTTTGTGGTTTGTGTTTCTTTATTGTGCATACTTTGTTTTCTTGATTTCACTTAGTTATCTATTTGTGTTCTCCAGTAGCTCACTGAATTTCTTTAAGGCTATTATTTTGAAATTTTTGTCAGATAGTCCATAGATCTTCATTTCTTTAAGGCAAATTCATAGTGTATTATTAATATTATTACTATTATTTTGAAAGTATGTTTCCTTGGCTATTTCAGATCCTTGTGGGCTTAGATTTGTGTTCGTGCACTTGAAGAAATAGGTACCTCTTTCAGTCTTCACAAACTGACTTCAGCAAGGAATGTCCTTCATCATTCAATCCAGTGAGAGACTTGGTTAGCTATTTGATAGATCCACAGGCAAGCTTGATGCTGGAGTCTGAGCAGATTGATCTGGTGCCTGGATTAGCAGGCTGGCAGATTAGCCTGGTTCCTTGGTCCGTATAGACCAATGCTCCTACATCCACAGAGGCTACACTGCTGCCTACGTCCACAGGGGCTGGTTTAGACCCTGGGCCTGCAGGTATGGGCCTGGCAAAGGGGTCCATGAGGGCAAGACTAAAGTCTAAGTTTGCAGGGATGTCCTGATTCTAGGGTGGGCTTGGCACCTGTATCTGTGGGGATAGCCCTTGTCCTGAAGTCATGGGGACTCAGCTGGCACCTGGTCCATAGGGGCCAGTCAGGGGCCTGGGTCCACAGGGTTGTCTTGGCATTGGGACAGCCTGGGAGTGGGACCACAGAGGTCAATCTGGAGCCTGTATCTATGTGGTTCAGCCTGGTGCAGGGGTTCTGGTGGTAGGGTTCACGGCAAAGCTAGGTGTTAACTTCATTGTCCTTCCGTCTCAGGGAGACCATCTCTCTTCGTGCAACAATGCCAAAGCTTGAGGGAGGAGTGACAGTGTATTCATCATCTTTTTGTTACTATAACAACATACCTGTGACAGGCTACTTATGAAGAAATAGATGTTTGGGGCCAGTGTTGTGGCATAGTGGGTTAAGCCATTGTCTGCAACACTGGCATACTGTAGGGACACCAGTTCATAGTTCATAGTTTCCCAGCTGCTCCACTTCTAATCCAGCTCCCTGCTAAAGTGCCTGGGAAAGCAGTGGAAGATGGCCCAAATGTCTGTGCTCCTGCACCTATGTGGCATACGCAGAAGAAGCTCCTAGCTCCTGGCTTCAGCCTGGCCCAGCCCCAGCCATTATGGCCATTTGAGGAGTGAAATTTGAGGAGTGAATCAACTGATGGGAGATCTCTCTCTCTATCTCTCCCTCTCTCTCTGTATCTCTGTCTTTCAAATAAATACATAAGTCATTGAAAAAAAAAAGATGTTTACTTACTCACAGTTTTGGAGACTCAAGGCATGATGCCTGCATCAGCTTAGTTCTGGTGAGAATTGGTACATTGTGGATGGTGAAATGCATGCAGAAGAAAGATCACATCTTGAAAGGGAAGCAGGGAGAGTTGGTTGGGGCCATGCTTGCTCCTTTTCTGATAATCTCATGAAAGCTCAAGGGGTCACATGAGGACTACCTTCTGATCGCCCACTCCCAGGGACCTAAAGACCTCTCTATGTCTTATCTCTTAAAGGTCTTACTACTTCAAAATACCACTCCTGGGGACCAAGCCTTTAACACATGGGTCATGGAGGGGACAAAATTAAATCATATCTAAACCATAATACACAGACAATGTGAAACTGGCCTTCCTACCTACCTCATTGCTTCATTCCTTATTTCTGTGTTCCACCTGTGAAGGTGTTTATGCACCTGACTGGTTATTCAAATTGACATTTATATCAGAGGATGAGAAAGGGAAAATCCTATTCCACCTTCTTACTGATGTTACATATTCTAGGGAAAGAATTCTTAACTTTTGACAGCAAAAACATGGCAAATGACAGGAAAAACTAACTGAATTCCACAAAGTTAAGCTTTTTCTCTACAAAAGACTTCAAGAAGGTAAGAAAATAAGCTAAATAGTGGGGGAAAATAGTTGCAAAACATACCAAATGATGAGTACCTAGAATACATAAAGAACTCTCAAAATGCAACAGGAAAAACATAAATGATATGATTAAAACATATGGAAAAAGACTTGAAAAGTCATTTCACTGAAGAAACAGCCGTCTAACCCTAACCCATGATTCCATTTTTCTGTCATTAGCAGCAGTAATGGTCCAAGTGCTTGGGCCTCTACCTCCCACGAAGGAGACTCAGATGGAGTTCCAGGCTCCTGGCTTCAACCTGGTCCAGCATCAGTCATTTGGGGAGTGAGCTAGTAAATAGAGGCTCACTTTCTCTCTTTTTCTGCCTCTCTTGTTCCCTCCATAACTCTGACTTTGAAATAAATAAATAAATAAATAAATCTTTAATAAAAAAGAAAAAGGCATCAGAATGAGGGCCAGTGTGGCATAGCAGGTTAAGCTGACACCTGTTACTGTGGATTCGTTCTGAGAGGAGGAGCGTGGTGGGGGCAAGAGGCGCAGAGTCACCACACAGACCAGGGAGTCAGGTGAAAGCAGGCCAGAGGTGAGCAGCCTGCAGACTTGTTTATTTCAGTTGCTACAGCAGCTTAAATAGCCAAGGTAGCCAATCCAGTCAAGGGGCGGTCTATGCCCTAACCAATCACAGCCTGTTACCAGACAGGCTTTGTTGCCAGGTGGTTTCCCAGGGGGTTTCCAAAGCCACTCCTGAGTAACTGACGCTGGCTGGCCAGTGGCCATCTTGGCATGGCCTTCTCAATCCACCACGTTTCCCCCTTTTCGTTTATTTTTGAGCAACAGGAGGCATGATTCTTGGCCACACCATTGTTGACCCCATTTCCATGTGATCTCCATATGCGGCTGTGCCTGTCTTAGGATGTCCCCCAGGGGATATTACCTGTTGTTGACTAACCAGCGCTCAAAACTAGAGACCACAGACACCAGCAATGTAGGCATCCCATATTGGAATGCCAGTTTGAGTCCTTGCTGATCCACTTCCAGTTAAGCTCCCTTATAATGTGCCTGAGAAAGCAGTGGAGGATGATCCAAATACTTGGGTCCCTGCCATCCATGTAGAAGACTAGGTGGACTTCCAGGCTCCCAGTTACATCCTGACCTAGACCTGTCCATTGCAGCCACCTAGGGAGTAAACCAAGAGATGGAAGTTATCTCTGTGTATGTCTCTCCCTCTCTGTCACTCTGTCTTTCCAATAAATAAATAAATCTTTAAAAAAAAAATACACAAGGGCTGGCGCTGCGGCATAGTGGGCTAAGCCTCTGCCTGTGATGCTGGCATCCCATATGGGTGCTGGGTCACGGCCCAGCTGCTCCTCTTCCAATCCAGCTCTCAGCTTATGGCCTGGGAAAGCAGTCGAAGATGGCTCAGGTGCTTGGGCCCCTGTACCCACATGGGAGACCAGGGAGAAACTCTTGGATCCTGGCTTTAGATAGGCCCAGCTCCAGCTGTTGTGGCCATCTGGGGAGTGAACCTGCAGATGGAAGACCTTTCTCTCTGTCTCTCCCTGTCTGTATTTGTAGCCCTACCTCTTAAATAAATAAATAAAATCTTTAAAAATATGCACAAAATATACACAAAAGTATCCCCCATGGGATGCTGGCACTGCAGGTGGAGGCTTTACCTGCTACCCCACAGCTCTGGCACCTACATGTGATTTTAAATGCCAAGATGTTCTTTGCTATAAAAAGCTTACCAAGGTGCTGCAGTGGTCACACAGCAAGTTAAGCCACCACCTGCAACACTGAATCTCTTGTAAGTGCCTGCTCAAGTCCTGGCTGCTCCATTTCCCATCCAGTTCTCTGTTTATGTGTCTGGGGAAGCAAAGAAAGATGGCCGAAGTACTTGGGTCCCTGCCACCCGTACAGAAGACCTGTGTGGAGTTCCTGGCTCTTGGCTTTGTCCTGGCCCAGCCTTCACAGTTATGAATATTTTGGGAGTGAGCCAGTGGTCTCTCTCTCTCTCTCTCTGCCTTTCAAATGAATAAATTAATAAATAAAGTTTTTAACAAAGAGAAAAATCTGTATATGTTTAACACAGATGCCACCATGGTAGTCTTACCTAGCTATATCGGTAACAACATTTTTTTTCCAAATGTTTTTTATCTCAGTTTAGTTGAAACTGAGGCTGCAAGAATGCAGAACCTGGATAGCCAGAGGCCAACTGTATATACATATCCATTTATACATATATGAGCAAAAGTATGAAATAGTTCTAGGAGAATTCAAAAGGTTGCTGACCTGTTGGTTTCTGTATATTTTCCTGAGAAAGTACTTGTTTAAAACCATTTTTAAAGATTTATTTATTTATTTATTTGAAGATCAGAGTTACACAGAGAGAGAAGAGGCAGAGAGAGAGAGAGGTCTTCCATCCAGTGGTTTACTCCCCAATTGGACACAATGGCTGGAGCTGAGCCAATCTGAAGCTAGGAGCCAGGAGATTCCTCTGGGTCTCCCACTTGCGTGCAGGGGCCCAAGGACATGGGCCATCTTCTACTGCTTCTCCAGGCCATAGCAGAGAGCTGGATTGGAGGTGGAGCAGCCAGGACTTGAATCGGGGCCCATATGGGATGCTGGCACTGCAGGCAGCAGCTTTACCTGCTATGCCACAGTGGCCGGTCCCCTTGAGAAAGTATTTTTTTTTAAAAAAAGATTTAATCCTCTGCCTCTGGTGCTGGCATCCCATATGGACTCCGGTTCTAGTCCCGGTTGCTCTACTTCCAATCCAGCTCTCTGCTGTGGCTCTGGGAAAGCAGTACAAGATGGCCCAAGTCCTTGGGCTTCTGCACCCATGTGGGAGACCAGGAAGAAGTACCTGGCTCCTGGCTTCGGATTGGCACGGTTCCAGCCATTGCGGCCATTTGGAGAGTGAACCAATGGAAGGAAGACATTTAAAAAAATAAATTAAAAATTAAAAAGATTTATTTTATTTGAAAGGAAGACTGACAGAGCAAGAGAGGGAGAGACAGAGATCTTCCATCCAGTGGTTCACTCCACAAATGGTTACAACAGTTGGGGCTGTGCCAGGCAGAAGCCAGGAGCCTGGCCCTCTATTCCAATTTCCTACATGGGTGGCAAGGGCCCAGATACCTGGACCATCATCCATTGTTTTGCCATGTGCATTAATAGGGACAGCTGGGGTTAAAACCAGTACTCCAATACGGAACGACAATATGCAAGTGGTGGCATAACCCACCATGCATCCAGAGACTCCGTTTTCAAAATGTGTGATTGTGATAGACTGAAAGTCATTTTCCAACAACCTTCCTCTAGTACTCTTTCATTGTAGCCAGAGATGTGACCATCAGAAGAGACTTCATTTCCCATCCTCCCTTGCAATCAGGCATGACCATCTGAGTTAAGAACCAGTGCAACTTGTCATGTTTCACTTATGTGAGAACTAAAATTGGGTCCTATGTAAGCCAGTGTTATTTTGAGCACCTGCTCCATACCACTGAAGTAGGAGGGTACTTCAAAAAGTTTGCGGAAAATGGAATTAAAAGATAATTTTATTTTATTACAAAAGATTTTGAAGTCTATGTATAGTTTTCATAATATTAATTCTTTTTAAAAAGATTTATTTATTTATTTGAAAGTCAGATGGAAGGGCAGGTATGAGGGGAAGAACCGCTATATTCCTGAAGCTGTACCTATGAAATTTGTATTTATTAAATAAAAACTTTCTTAAAAAAAAGTCAGATCTAGAAGGAGAGAGGGAGAGGTGGAAAGATCTTTCATCTGCTGCTTCACTCCCTAGATGGCTGCAATGGCCAGGGCTGTGTACCAAGCCAAAGCCAGGAGCTAGGAGCCAGGAGCCAGGAGCCAGGAGCCAGGACCTTCATCTGGGTCTTCCACATGGGTAGCAGGGACCCAAACACTTGGGCCATCTTCTGCTGTTTTTCCCAGCATTAGCAGGGAGATGGATTGGGAGTGGAGCAGCTGGGACACTAACTGATGCCCATATGGGGTGCTGATGTTGCAGGTGGCAGCTTAACCAGCTGCACCACAATGCCAGCCCCCATAATATCGATTCTTTGTGAACTTTTTGAAGACCTCTTGTGCATTAAAAACTTTTTTTTTTCTTTAAACAATTCTGGCCTTAACACTGATTTTTCAAAACCAATTGAGATCAAGTTGGGTAGGGGGAAAAGTTTAGAGACAGAGACCCAAAAGTGTTTCTCTATGTGGAACAGGTACCCTTCTGGGGAATACAAAATGATATCATCAAGACAAAAATTTGAAACTTTTCAAATGTTCATGAATCAGTTTCTTTCTAAAATTTCTGCTCCCTTGGTGAATGTGTGCATGCTACCTGTTTAGATACACTGGTAAATGTTTGGTTAAAATACACTTTTTAAGACATTTAAAAGATCTTAATTGCTTTTATTTGAAATTCTAGAATCAGGCAACATCTCTTTCCACAAAATAGGAGTGTTCTGGTACATTGGGCACAGGAGAGCAGGCTGGTTTTTTAGACAGAAAGAGGCTATGGCAAAAAAAAAAAAAAAGTGAATTGGTGATTTCAAAGTTATTTTCTTTATAAAAGTTAAAGCAGAAAGGACTTCCTTATCATGCTGGCTTTAACAGGCCTGTTTGTAATATCAGAGGTTAATCCCTAAAATCTGTATCAAAAATGTGGCCCCTTAAAGTTCCCCAGAAGCGCCATCTGGGGTGCCACATATGTTACTGGAATCTGGGGTGCCATACAATTTCACCATATGCTTATTAATAAATCCCCACTATTAATAAGCCTGAGAAGGTTCTTGCCTAATATTTAGAGAAGAATTCTAAATACCGGCACAGATAAAGGAGGCAGCATGGTACATTTTAAGCCTTTATTTAGTGAGAAAGATGCATAGGAGAGTGAGGGCTCTAGTAAGAGAGAGGTAAATCTGGGTTCATACCGAACACCAGGAACCAGTTACGTGGAGGAGAATCTAGGCCAGGAAGCCTAGGGCGTGTGGCCTTTGGAGCAGGGCTACAGCAAGCCCCCTCCTGGCAAGAGGCCAGGGAGAAGAGAAGGGGCTGGACACACTCTGTACCAGGCTTTTAACCCACTTCCAAAGGGGAGTGGTTAATTAACCTGACTGGCTGGTGGGCACCCAGGTGTGGCCAGGTAGGGGCATGAGGTCACACAGGGGCGTGGCAAAGGCGCGGTCTTCCAGCTCACAAACCTAATCAATTTTAACCTATATACCTGTCTACTTCATTTGGGGATTTAGCTATTATCTCTTTCACTCCTAAATCAGACAAATAACTTAGTTTCATGTTGATGGCATAGAATGTTAGTATTCATGTCTCAATTTTGGTTTTCTCTGTTAAGCCTCCTATAGATTTTTTTTTTTTTTACAGGCAGAGTGGACAGTGAGAGAGAGACAGAGAGAAAGGTCTTCCTTTGCCGTTGGTTCACCCTCCAATGGCCGCCGCGGCTGTGGCCGGCGCACTGCTCTGATCCGAAGCCAGGAGCCAGGTGCTTCTCCTGGTCTCCCATGTGGGTGCAGGGCCCAAGCACTTGGGCCATCCTCCACTGCACTCCCTGGCCACAGCAGAGAGCTGGACTGGAAGAGGAGAAACCGGGACAGAATCCGGCGCCCCAACCGGGACTAGAACCCGGGGTGCCGGTGCCGCAGGCGGAGGATTAGCCTACTGAGTCGCGGCGCCGGCTGCCTCCTATAGATTTTATTTAACACTATTACATATATAATTTTGCTCAAGTACAGATTAGTTTCCTAGGTTGAGATAAGTAGGAGAGGTTAAGCATATGGCTTGAAATCATTAATTTTTTAAGTCTTGAAGGAGCAAAAAGTAGTACAATGGTTTACATTAGCTTGA
The DNA here is from genome assembly GCF_964237555.1 of Oryctolagus cuniculus. NCBI lineage: Eukaryota > Metazoa > Chordata > Mammalia > Lagomorpha > Leporidae > Oryctolagus > Oryctolagus cuniculus. Next base: position 21,056,832 of record NC_091439.1, read on the forward strand.
GAGCTTGTCCTGTGTCTACGGATTCTGTGGTTTTAGAAATGGGAAAGGCAAGGTGTTGGAATCTGAGAATAACTTCCCCTTCCTCATTGAAAGGATGTTAAATAACTATTACTAAAGAGGGAGGAAAACCATTTTTTGTTGTTGTTCATTAACAAGGTGTTGAGTTTCCCAGGTTTTATTCCCAAGTCTTTGCCCCCATGTGAGATAAGAAGTTAAGCAGAGGCATAAATAAGGTGATAAATAAAAACAGGATTTATTTAAAGTGGGAGATGAGGAACTGGCAATGTGGCCCAGTAGTTAAGCTACCACCTGCAGTGCTGGCATTCCCATTCTGATCCAGCTTCCTGCTAGTGCACCCAGGAAAGCAGCGGAGGAGAGTCTAACTACTTGGGGCCCTTGCACCCACGTGGGAGACCCAGATGAAGCTCCTGGCTCCTGGCTTTGGTCTATCCCAGCCCCAGGCATTGTGGCCATTTGGGAAGTGAACCAGTGGATGGAAGATTGTGTGTGTGTCTCCTTCTCTCTCTCTCTGTAACTCTGCCTTTCAAATAAATAAACAAAATCTTTAATTAAAAAAAAAAAAGGAAAGAAACAGACCTCTGAAGGCTTTAGGGTCTGTCCCGTCTCCACCCCCACATAATTAGAGAGGACAAGGAACAGAGGCTGTATTCCCAGCTCTCTGGTGAGGGAAAAAGCTAAGCAGCAGAATGAGAGGGGGAAACATACAGCCAAGAAGAGAAATTGCTAAAACCAGTCACATCCACAGGGGCGTATAGACTCTGCCCAAAGGCAGAGCCAACAGGAGGACCTGCCCTGGCTTACTCCAGGAGGTAGGACAGAAAACATGGAGATGTCAGGCCTTTAGTCTCCTAGGCAGACGGAACGTGCTAATTGGTGCACACAACAAAGTCCTCTGGTATTACCAGCTCCCAGGCAAGGGTTTCTAAAGTACCTGAACTCCTGGGAATATCTTGAGACCAGGCAACCCATACCACCACCAACACCCCCCGCCCCAAAGTTTAAAATATAAATAACCAGACTTGTCAGTTTCATAGGGAAAGTTGAATGCCTGATAGTCCGTTGAACTTTTGACAAAACCACTCCACATTCTTGGGGCTATTTTTGATGCCCTCTATCTCAACATACAAGAAGAATGTGACCTTGTGTTTCTTCTTTGTAATGGCCTTGTAGTTATCAGAGAATTCAAAATCAAGAGTGTTGGTTTTAATTTTTAGAACAACCTGAATATGTCTGCTAAGAGAGCCTAGTTATAACTTGCGAACTTCTTGGGAATGTTGGAGAAATGAAAATCTCTGAAAAATTAATTGTGGGGCTGGCACTGTGGTGTAGTAGGTTAAGCCTCCACCTATAGTGCACACATATGGGCACCAGTTCGAGTCCCGGCTGCTCCACTTCCAATCCACCTCTGTGATAATATGCCTGGGAAAGCAGTAGAAGATGGCCCAAGCGCTTGGGCCCCTACACCCACATGGGAGACTCAGAAGAAGCTCTAAGCTTCTGGCCTAGCCCTTTCAGGGAATAAACCAGTGGATGGAATCAATCTCTCTCTCTCTCTCTCTCCTCTCTCCTCCTCTCTCTGTAACTCTGCCTTTCAAATAAACAAAAAATAAGTCTCTAAAAAAAAAGCAAAATTAATTGTGACAGTATTGGAGCATAACTAAATGTAGCATAAATATAAATTTGCAATGAGAATGTTGTATTAGCTTTTCATTACTTCAAAATACCTGAGGGAAGCTATTTAAAAAGAAGGTTTATTTTTAGAACATACTTTGGCATTTAACAGTCCAGGTTGGGGCAGTCCTATCACTCTGGTGTCTGATCAAGACTGGTAGTGGCCAGACACGTACGGAGGAAGGACCACGAAGTGAGCCAGGAAATAAAGGAGGCAAGGCCAAACTGCTTATATAAGCCTGCTTTCTCTCTCTCTCTCTCTCTCTCATAGGCAGTTAGACAGTGAGAGAGAGAGAGAGAGAGAGAGAGAGAAAGGTCTTCCTTCCATTGGTTCACCCCCTAAATGGCCGCTGCAGCTGGTACACAGTGCTGATCTGAAGCCAGGAGCCAGGTGCTTCCTCCTGGTCTCCCCTGTGGGTGCAGGGCCCAAGCACTTGGACATCCTCCACTGCCTTCCTGGGTCACAGCAGAGAGCTGGACTGGAAGAGGAGCAACCAGGACAGAATCTGGCGCCCCAACCGGGACTAGAACCCTGGGTGCTGGCGCTACAGGCAGAGGATTAACCTAGTGAGCCGCGGCGCTGGCCAACCCTGTTCTCTTGAGAACAATCTTCCAAGGACAAGTCCCCCGTAATCTAAAGCCCTTACATTAAGCCTGGCTCCTAGACATCGTAAAGGTCATCTTTCACCGTTAGTCAATTAACAATTAACATAAAACTGTGGAGATTTAGCCCCTAATACATGCGCCTCCAGTGGACATCCAAACTATTATCTAAATCATAACAAATACATTATAGTAAATATGGTTGGGGTATCTTATGTTAGTGCTTATAAAACATAAACAGTGTTCCAAAAATAAATCCATCTAACCTCTTACAACCAATGTTTTTGAAGTGTTTGATGATTTTTAATGCTTATTCAGTTATGTATGCTACCTTAATTGGCTTTTAAAAATATATATATATTTATTTATTTGAGAGGCAGAGTCACAAAGAGAGGAGAGACACAGAGAGGTCTTCTATCCACTGTTCACTATCCAGATGGCTGCAACAGCCATGTCTGTGCCAGGCTGAAGGAAGGAGCCTTGAACTCCATTCAGGTCTCCCATGTGCATTGCAGGGGCCCAGGCACTTGGGCCATACATATTCTGCTGCTTTCCCAGGCATATTTACAGGGAGCTAGATCAGAAGTGGAGCAGCTGGGACTGGAACTTGTGTTCATATGAGATGCTGACATCACAGGCAGCAGCTTCACCCACTGCACCACAACACCAGCCCCCTAAATTGACTTTTAATGGTTGAGATAGAATAGTAACAAATACCTATATTTATTAAAGACCTTTATATTTTTAAAAGTTTTTTTTTAAAGATTTATTTATTTGAAAGGCAGAATTACAGAGAGGCAGAGGCAGAGAGAGAGAGGGAAGGGGTCTTCCATCTGCTGGTTCACTCCCCAGATGATGACAATGACCGGAGCTGTGCTGATCCGAAGCCAGGAGCCAGGTGCTTCCTCCTGGTCTCCCATGCGGGTGCAGGGCCCAAGGACCTGGGCCATCCTCCTCTGCTTTCCCAGGCCATAGCAGAGAGCTGGACTGGAAGAGGAGCAACCGGGACAGAATCCAGCGCCCCAACTGGGACTAGAACCTGGGGTGCCGGTGCCGCAGGCGGAGGATTAGCCTAGTGAGCCGCAGCGCCGGCCAAAAACTTGGAATCTAACAACAGTGCCATTCAAATACAAGATAAGCAGTGTCCAGGGATATAGTCAAGTGAGACTTAAAGGCAAACCTTCCCAAGACTTGTCTTTGCATTTTTTGGCCATTTTGATATGGTGTAACTAGGCAATTAAAGTTTACATGATCTGAAACTCTTGTACTCCTGCTGTGTAACCCTATCTCTTTAATTGTCAGCTTCATACGCCATCTTCCCAGAATGCACCTGTGGCATATGGGATCAGGACGCATGCTCAGACCCAACCCTGTGTGTGAGATTCAGAGACCTTCCGCTTCCCCATAAGAGGAGGAGGAAGCCAGAGAAGAGGTTTTTTCCCACCTAGAGAGGCACTCAGGTATACCGCTCTCATTTTCTCTCCACGGATCAGTCTGGGTTGCACGGACCTCTCCAGCTCTTGCCTAGAGGTACATTTCTCCACTGTTTTCTTTCGTATACGGGCAACTCTTTGGCCCACTCTAATGGTTATTTCTGTGTGGGACAGCCCACACTTGCACTTGAATGTGTGTTTATTCCCTCACTGCTAAGTACATGTGGTTCCTGTTTGCACATGATACCAGTCTGTACTTACTGTTTCTCTTTCTACAGGAGGCAAGAAGCTGGATTTGAAATTAATACATTCATTGCCCACATGAATTGTATTATCAAATTAGGTTGATTTTATGGAATTCTACTTAAATATTACTATTATCAACCATCACACCCCATCATTATGTTAAAACTGGAGCGGGGCCTCTGGACAGCTGTTAGTTCGAGGCAAAGCTCTCGTAAGTAAGATTAGTACCCTTACAAAAGACACCAGAGAGACTGTTTGCCTCTTTTGCTCGTTGGGGATGCATAGCAGGTGCCCTTGGTGAGGAACAATCTCTCACCAGACAACAAATCTGCTGCACCTGGATCTCGGCTTCCCAGCCTCCAGATCCGTGAGCTACATGCGCTTGTTGTTTATACATTACCCAGTCTCAGGTGTTCTGCTACAGCAGCCCAAATGGACTAAGACAAGTGTTTTCTGTTTTTGAATGCTCCTGTGTGTTCTCTAGGAAGACAGAAATTTGTATTCCATTTTAAGATTTAAGATATTTTTATGCCAACAGGGAGTAACATCTGGTGACTTAATATACAGAAAACCTGGTCCCAAGGTAATTCAGATTAAGAGTAGGAAATATAAAGGCCTTGACAGCTTTTCGCTCCTCTCTCAATGCCATTTCCTTATTAAATATAATAGCATGGAGATTAGGTGCTTGGAAATTGAGAAATGCATGGCAGTGAGGCCAAACACATGCTGTGTAGGAGAATGACTAGGAGACAGATGAGTTGGTCTCGTTGATGGCAATTTAAATACTCTTGATTATATATACCTGTGTTTTGCTGAGTAAATTTTTCTCTGACCGTGTCTCCCTAGAGGTAGAGACTCCTAGCCAAACGGTATTGCTCTGACTGCAAACCCTGGATTTTAAATCTAGTACAAAGTTCCTGCTAAGTTTATGTAGTTTGTTTTTTCCCCGTGTATGTCTAGAGCTGATTACTGCCTAAATTACTTGCCTGCCCTCTCATTAGCAGCATTGTTTTCACTTATTATTTTCCTGCAGTTGGTTCTCAATATCTTATTGTCATGACCTGTTAGACCATTGGGCACAAATAGATAATCTAAAACAGTGGACTTTTGTATTGCTGGGTGTTCAGCTGCCCAGGCATTGGCTTTTACAAGGTTCTCACCTGGGACATTCCAAACTGCAAAGACAATACATTGCAATTAAGAGAGTTTGGTCAACAAGTGCCAATGGACCTTTCTGCATGCCCAAGCCCACCTTATCAGGGTTGGTGTGTCATCCTTCGTGCCCACATGAGACCACCACCCGCCATCTGGCAAGCTGATAACCTCACTTCAGACCCCACTATTCTGTCTCTCCTAGAAAGAAATCTCTTTCGCGTTAGCTGGTCATCTCTGCACCTTCTTCAAACCAAAAATCCTAAACTAACATGCATTAGGTGAATTGTGGCTAAGTGTATTAATTAGAGATGGAATTGATAGGACATATATATGGATGAATGCATGAAAATTGACTCATGCAATTATGGCTGTTGAGAATTGTCATGACAAGTCACTTGCAGGCTGGAGACACCAGACTGTGGCTCAGTCCAAGTCCGAAGGCCTCAGAACCAGGCAGGCTAAGGGTATTACTTTTTAAAACCCAAAGCCTTGGGGCTGATGTTGTTCTGCAGGTTAAGCTGCTACCTGAACCTCTGGCATCCTATATGGGCACCAGTTCAAGTCCTGGCTGCTCTGCTTCCAGACCCAAATACAGTTGTGGGCTCCCAGCCCCACCAGCCATTACAGCCATTTGGGGAGTGAACAGGCAGATGGAAAATCTCTCTGTAACTCTGCCTTTCAAATAAAAAAAAAAAAAAAGAAAGAAAGAAAGAAAAAAACAAAAGCCTGAGTACCCATAAGGGGGTTGCTGGTGTGAGTCCTGGAGTTCTGATATCCAGGACAGGAGATGAGAACATTCTAGTTCTTTGAACAATAGACTGGTTTACCTTCACCTTCTGTTTACTCTTGCTGGACATGCAGCAGCTAATTGATGGTTCCTGCACACATGGAGGCTGGGTCTATGCCCCTACAACCCAAATTCACTCAGACTCGCATGAAATCGCATTTTTTAAAAGATTTTATTTATTTATTTGAGTGGTAGAAGATAGAATTATAGACAGTGAGAGGGTGAGACAGAGAGAAAGGTCTTCCATCCACTGGTTCACTCCCCAAGTGGCCGCAACAGCCAGAGCTGGGCTGATCCAAAGTCAGAAGCCAGGAGCTTCTTCCAGGTATCCCATGAAGGTGCAGGGGCCCAAGCGCTCAGGCCATCCTCCGCTGCCTTCCCAGGCCACAGCAGAGAGCTAGATCGGAAGAGGAGCAGCTGGGAATTTGAAAGAGCACCCCTGTGGGATGCTGGCGCTGCAGGTGGAGGATTAACCTACTGTTCCACGGCGCTGGCGCCCATGCATAGTTTTTCATAATATACATTTCCCATGAACTGTATGAAGACCCTTCATATGTTTTAAAAAGGTTTTGCTTGCTAAGTAAATGGCATTTGAATCAGCCACTTTTTCTGAAAAGTCACTAGTGATCTTTCATTGCCCAATCAAGATCATTTCTCAGCTCTTTTGAAACTTGATCATCTAATATTAGTCTATATTTTATCCCCTCTTTTCATCACTTCTCTTTCTGTCTCTTCAACACTACACACTTTTATTCCTCTTCTAATCTTTGGCCATATCTTCTCTGCTTTAGTCAAACTCTTTCTTCTTTAGTAGAAAGTAGGAAGTCTTGGTTGTCTTAAGGCTCCATGTCTTGAACATTTATTCTTTCTTTTGCTGTACTCTTGCCAAAGGACTCTCATCCATACCCATGGCTTTAGTTCTGTTGTAATCAGCCTCTCATTCAGATTTCTGATTTCTATTATGTGTTCCACATTAGTTTGTCTGATTGCCTACCTTGATACTACTTTAATGACTTTCTCAAAAACACCAGAAACTGACTGTAATTTCAAGCTGAACTCTACTCGGAACAATCAAGCAAGCATACATACTCGTCCTTTTCTACAATTTTCTAACCTGGTTATTTAAATAAAAATATGTGTGGCTCAATAGGCTAATCCTCCACCTGTGGCGCCAGCACACTGGGTTCTAGTCCTGGTCAGGGCGCCGGATTCTGTCCCAGTCACTCCTCTTCCAGTCCAGCTCTCTGCCGCGGCCTGGGAGTGCAGCGGAGGATGGCCCAGGTGCCTGGGCCCTGCACCCACATGGGAGACCTTTCTTTCTGTCTCCCTCACTATCCACTCTGCCTGTCAAAAAAAAAAAAGTGTGATCTTTGACACTTTCTCTTTTTTCTCTCTCTCTTTTTTTCTTCTTTTTAACTTTTATTTAATGAATATAGATTTCCAAAGTACAGCTTATGGATTACATTGGCTTCCTCCCCCCACCCCAATGACTTCCCTCCCACCCGCAACCCTCCCCTTTCCACTCTCTCTCCCCTTCCATTCACATCAAGATTCATTTTCAATTTTCTTTATATACAGCAGATCAGTTTAGTATACATTAAGTAAAGATTTCAACAGTTTGCACCCACATAGAAACACAAAGTGAAAAATACTGTTTGAGTACTCGTTATAGCATTAAATCACAATGTACAGCACATTAAGGACAGAGATCCTACATGAGGAGTAAGTGTACAGTGACTCCTGTTGTTGACTTTACAAATTGACACTCCTGTTTATGGCATCAGTAATCTCCCTATGCTCCAGTCATGAGTTGCCAAGGCTATGGAAGCCTTTTGAGTTCACTGACTCTTATCTTGTTTAGACAAGGTCATAGTCAAAGTGGAAGTTCTCTCCTCCCTTCAGAGAAAGGTACCTCCTTCTTTGATGACCTGTTCTTTCCACTGGGATCTCACTCACAGAGATCTTTCATTTAGGTTTGGGTTGTTGTTGTTGTTGTGTTGTTGTTGTTTTTTGGTGTTTTTTTTTTGTGTTTTTTTTTTTTTTTTTTGCCAGAGTGTCTTGGCTTTCCATGCCTGAAATACTCTCACGGGCTTTTCAGCCGGATCCGAATGCCTTTAGGGCTGATTCTGAGGCCAGAGTGCTGTTTAGGACATCCACCATTCTATGAGTCTGCTGTGTATGTCGCTTCCCATGTTGGATTGCTCTCCCCTTTATTTATTCTATCGGTTAGTATTAGCAGACACTAGTCTTGTTTATGTGATCCCTTTGACTCTTAGTCCTTTCATTATGATCAATTGTGAACAGAAATTGATCACCTGTACTAGTGAGATGGCATTGGTACATGCCACCTTGATGGGATTGATTTGGAATCCCCTGGTATGTTTCTAATTCTACCGTTTGGGGCAAGTCAGCTTGAGCATGTCCCAAATTGTACATCTCTTCCCTCTCTTATTCCCACTCTTATTGAAATCACATTTTAAAACACCCTTATAAACACACCTAAAATAATGCTTTTCCAGGATTCTAGATATTCCTCAGTGAGGTCAAGTTGATATCTAGGGGGCGGTGCTATGGCACAGCAGCACACAGGGTCACAGCCTGTGATGCTGGCATCCCATAAGGACACCAATTTGAATCCCAGCTGCTTTGCTTCTGATCCTGCTCCCTACTATTTGCGAAAGTGGCAAAGAATGTCCCAAATTCTTGGGCTCCTGCCGCCCACATGGGAGACCTAGAGGGAGTTCTGGGCTCCTGGCTTCATGCTGGCCCAGCCCTGGCCTTGGGCCATTTGAGAAGTATACCAGCAGATGAAAGACCTCTTTCTCTGTAACTCTGCCCTTCAAATGAATAAATATTTTTTAAAAAGTTAATATCTATAATTAACCATCACAAGTCTACCTTTCATTAACTTGTCATCCATGTGTGTCTTCTTAAACTATATTTAATTTCCAGCTAAAGACAATAATAAAGTAATGGCTTCAACTAAAATGATGCAATACTCCTGCATACAACCAAAAGCACAGTATCCTTTCACTAGAAGAGGAGACAAAACCATTGTGTTTCTTATCTTCTAATATCCCATGAGCTAAGTACCATGATATAAAAATAAAAATACTTAACACTGATATAAACAATAAATCTTATTGTCACATGATAAAGGAATGAGAGAAGAATGAAAACAAAGACATCGCTTAATATATCCATGCATACACACAGGCATATTCTTTTTTTTAAGATTTATTTTTTGAGAAAGTTATAAAAGAGGGAGAGATAGTGAGAAAGGTCTTCCATCCACTTGTTCACTCCCCAAATGGCCACAATAGCTGAAGCCGGGCCAATCCGAAGCCAGGAGCTTCTTCTGGGTCTCCCATGCAGGTGCAGGGGCCAAAGCATTTGGACCATCTTCTGTTGCTTTCCGAGGCCATAGCAGAGAATTGGATCTGAAGAGGGGCTGCCAGGACAAAGCCAAGAGACAGGAGCTTCTTCAGGGTCTCCCATATGGATGCAGTAGTCCAAGGTCTTAGGCCATCTTCCACTGCTTTCCTAGGCATGTTAGCACAGAGCTGCATCAGAAGCGGAGCAGCCAGGACTAGAACCAGCACTCGTGTGGGATGCGAGCATTGCAGACAGTGGCTTAACCCATTACTCCATAACACTGGCCTTGGGGCATGATAATAAGACATACTCTAGGATGTTATTCACACCAGCCAACATCAGAACTCCATTCTTAGCTTGTTGACTAAGAAGTATGAAGAGCCCAAATTGTCCAGGGGGCAGTCTTAATTTCCAGTTCAGTGGAATCATTATTGTGTGTCCTGGAAGCATTCTTCCTTTTAGAACAAAGACCTCTCTGCCAGCAGAGCCTACCATCAAGGGAACAGGAAGCAAAAATTTTGTTAGTGAATAACTAGGGGTAATGGTGTGTGATGTCACTCCATTCCCATCCCCTTGACTCCTGGCCTTGTAAATCCTGGCTGTGGGAGAAACAATGTATACTGGATGTCAATTCAAAGCATAGATAGGAGCTGGCGCTGTGGCGTAGCTGGTAAAGCTGCCACCTGCAGTGCCGGCATCCCACATGGGCTACAGTTTGAGACCCTCTTACTCTACTTCCGATCCAGCTTTCTGCTATGGCCTGGGAAAGCAGAGGAGGATGGGCTCCTACACCCATGTGGGAGACCTGGAGGAGGCTAGCTGCTTCAGGATGAGGACTATGGTAAGGTCAATGGAGTCTATGAATATGAGTCCATTGCTGCAGTTCTTGGCTGTGAAATGAGCCCTCTGGTCAGAAGCAAGGCTGTGTGGAATACCATGACAGTGGATGAGGCATTCAGTGAGCCCACAGATGGTACTTTTGGCAGAAACTTAGAGTACAGGCAAGGCAAATTCATATCCAGAGTGTCTATTCCAGCAAGGACAAACACTTCCCGTGCTATGATGGAAGCAATTTCATATAAATAATATGCACATGGCAGCTGGCTGATCCCCTGGGGAATGGTCCCATATCAGGGGCTCAGTGTTGGTCTCTGCTGCTGGCAGATTGATAGCCAGGTTGGCTTTCATGAGTGGTAGTCCATGTTGTTGAGCCCATGCATATCCTCCATCCCTGTCACTCTGGGTATTTTATTCATGAGCCCATTGACAATAATGGGAGTGGCTGGAGAAAGAGTGTGACTGGCATCCACGTAAGAGGTCATTCTATCTTCCTATTAAAGTCTTCCTCTGCTGAGGTCATCCTTTGGTGGGCATTTATGTGGGATACAAGTATCTGCCCAACCTTTGCTCACAGAGTGGTCTAGTCACATACCTCTTACCCAAACTTCTTTGTCACCAATTTTCCATTCATATTCCTTCCGGGTCTCTGATCATCTATCCAAACAATTGGCTAGAGTCCAAGAATCTGTATATAATCACACATCTGGCCATTTATTCTTTTTTTGCAAATATTTATTTGAGAGGTAGAGTTACAGAGAGAAAGGCCTTCCATCTGCTGGTTCACTTCCTAAATGCGCACAATGGCCGGAGCCAGACTGATCTGAAGTCAGAAATGAGGAGTTTCTTTCTGGTCTCCCATGTAGGTGCAGGGGCTCAAGCATTTAGCCATCTTCTGCTTTCCCAGACCATAAACAGAGAGCTGGATTGGAAGAGGAGCAGCCAGGATGTGAATTGGCGCCCATGTAGGATGCCAGCACCACAGGCAGAAGCTTAGCCTACTACACCACAGCACCAGCCCCCATTTATTCTTTTAAGTGAAGTGTGCAACCAGGTGCAATGCCTGAAATTCCAAGAATATTTCCCTTCACCACTGTCTTTCTGGGATGGTCCAGAGAGAGACTGTAGTGTTACATCTGGCTACTTTCCAGTGGTGCATGAAGCACCATCTATAAACCAGGTCCTGGTCAGTTCCTCAGTTAACTGACCATATGGAACTCTCCATGAGTTCATAGATGAAGGTGGGGAGAAAGAAAGAAATCTGAGAGGAATAAGGACCACAGGAAAGGGGCTACTTCTTTCATGTAACTTTGTTGTGCCTTTAGGACCTTCTCAGGTCAAATTACATAAATGCCATCTCCATTTAATGTTGGAGCATTGCTGTGCATGCTCAGTGTTATGGCTTGGTGGATCAGATAACAACCAGTTCATAAAGAGAATCTTAGGTCACATGATATCTCTTGGTCAAGTTTTCAGTTTCTACAAATGCCCAGTAACAAGCCAAGGGCCCTCTCTCAAAAGCACAGTAGTAATCTGCAAATAGAGGCAGAGCCTTGCTCCAAAATCTTAAGGCCTCCACTGAAATTCATCTGTAGGAGCCTGCCAGGGCTTCAAACAGCATCACCAGCTGCCACTGACACCAAATGCAATTTGATTTAGTGGATCATTTGGTCCAAGGGGCAGAGCAGCCTGCACAGCATCCTGGAGCTGTTGCAGAGCCTTCTCTTCTGGGCCTCACTCAAAACCAGGCTTTCAGGCCACTCAGTGAACGGGCATCAGTGATACACCCAGGTGAAGAATGTGCTAAATCCAAAATGCAGCTAGGCCTGCTAGGCATTGTGCTTCTTTCTGGGTCATAGGAGGATCCAGGTGCAACAACTTGTCATCTACTGCAGAAGGGCTACCTCAACCTGCACACGCCACTGCTGGACTCCTAAACAATTTCACTCAGGTGAAAGGCCCTTGAATTCTAGGCAGGTTTAGGATTTATTACTTTATGTTCACTAGCATAAGCATATGTTCCATCAGCATGAGGTTGTCAGTGTCATGGGCCAGTGTGATAACTGTAAGGGAAAAGCAGTCCGGATCCTTGTGACATGGGCCTGGAGAGTTGACATACCCCTGAGGTAGGACCTCAGTCTTGCCAGCTGAGAGCCGAGTGTTTTTAGTGGGCCTTATGAACAGGTATGGAGAAAAAAGGCACTTGCCAAGTACTGAGAGATGTGTTAAATATTTTCAAGCAATGGAACCACATCTGGCACAGCAGCTGTGAATAGTCAGCATTTTGTTAAGCTTACAATAATCCACTGTCGCTATCCAGGGTCCATTTGTCTTCTGCACAAGCTGAACAGGAGAAATGAACAGTGACATGGGAATCATCACCCCTATATCTTGCATGTCCTTGTGGGTGGGTCTAGTCTCTGTAGTCCCTCCGGGAATGCGGTGTTGTGTTTTACTATTTTCCTAGGTAAGAGCAACTCTAGTGGCTTCTACCTGGTCTTGCCCATCATAATCGTCCTCACTCTTCAAGTTGGGAAACCAGTGTGAGGATTCTGCCAGTTTCTAACTTTATTTTAATTTTGTGTTCTGGAACCAACTAGAGAAATTATTGGCAGGATGCATTTGGGGAACCACAGGACCCTTTGTGTCTCAGAGCTGAGCTAAGGCTCCATTAGCCACTTGACCTCCCTCAGCCCTTACTCTAACTCGTGGGTCACAGTAACACTTTAGGTTTCCTGAAATCATCAATTCAGAGTCAATATCCAGTAGTCCCCTTACCCCAATATAGTCAAACTGATAAAAGGCCATATGTGCCTTTGTGCAAGGATGGGGGAAAATTAACAGCATAGATTTTCAGTTGTTTACTGGGGACCTGACCTCTCCTTTCAAGGGGTTGAGGTTCAAGTCTGGCAATTAAGAGGCTGTGATTGTTTTTTTGATCTTAGTTATACTTTTATTCACTTTAACCTGTAAGTTTTCTGCTTATACAGCTAAAGAATTTGGTAGGCTTTCTATCTATTTTTTTGAAAGAGGTATTTATTTGAAAGAGTTGCGGAGAGGGGGAAAGAGAAATCTTCCATCCATTGGTCACTTCCCAAGTGGTTACAATGGCCAGGGCTTACTCTGCGTGAAGCCAGGAACCAGGAGCTTCATCCAGGTCTCCCATATGGGTGATAGGCGTCTGAGCACTTGGGCCATCTTCCACTGTTTTTTCCAAGCAATTATAGGGAGCTGTATTGGAAATGAAGCAGCCAGTACTCAAACTGGTGCCCATACAGGATGCCAGCACCATAGGTGGCAATTTCACCCACTATGCCACAACAATGGCCCTTATCTATTTCATTTTTTTTAAAGTTATTTATTAGAAAGGCAGAGTTACAGGAAGAGAGTAGAAGAAAAAAGAGATCTTCCATCTGCTGGTTCACTCCCTAAATGGTGACAACAGCCAGGGCTGGGCCAGGCTGAAGCCAGGAGCCTGGAGCTTCTTCCAGGTCTCCCGTGTGGGTGTAGGGGCCCAGACACTTGGGCCATCCTCTGCTGCTTTCCCAGGCACATTAGCAGGGAGCTGGATCAGAAGCATAGCAGCCAGTACTTGAACTTTAGCCTGCTGTGCCATAGTGCCTGTCCTTATCTATTTCATTTCTAAGAACATTATGATTAGTCAGTGCCATAGATCTGCATGTCAGAATATTTTGATTATTGCTTTGTGTCTCCTGTGCATTGTGGTAATTACACCTACCTTGCCTTTGATGGTTAAGTGCTGCTGCTCAGCACCTAGCACCCTGGGATCTAATTCTTCTTGTTGCATTTAACTTTTCCAGTTAAGTGACAGTGGTTGCCACCGTAAGGTCCAGCCTACAGAGAAGAGCAATCACAGAGCTCTTCAAGGGTGTAGGGCTCTCCTCACAAATGTATTTCTCCAAGTATTGGTTAAAGGTATATTTCTGGATTCTCCCTGCCTGGCAGGGTGAGTAGGTCTTAAGGAACAGATCCATTTTATCCATTTTATCATTCAGTCTTCCTAAGCTGTTGAATTCCTTCCTCTACAGTAAACCAAGGGAGATTAGGCATCTCTTACTCATGATGGGTCATCGTTTGATATACATTTCAGCCAACCAACCAACTAGTGAGTGCCTTTCTTTTTTCCTTTTTTTTTTTTTTTTGTTTAAGATTGATTTACTTGAAAAAGTTACAAAGAGGCAGAGACAGAGATCTTCCATCTGCTGGTTCACTCCCCAAATTGCTGCAACGGCAAAGGCTGGGTCAGTTCTGGCCGTTGCTGCCACTTGAAGAATGAACCAGCAGACAGACGATTCTCTCTCTCCTCTCTCTCTAACTCTGACTTTCAAATAAAAATAAATAAATCTTTCAAAAAAATAGTCAAACATTCCAGTTTTTGATCAGCCTTCCTTTGAAGTTTCAGTTTTACACACAAGAGGGCGCTGTCCACCAAATAACTGCTGATAGCAGCTGGGACTAAGCAAATATAATTAGGGGGAAACCCCCACAAAACCAAGGACAACTTAGATTTGGAAGTCTCATTTATACATAAGAATTGATATATATGAATTGGACTATGTGTGCACAAAATGTCTGGAAGGACACAAAACAAAGACATGAGCAAGGTCTTCCATTGTATGCTGTTTTAGGCTTTCCAGATTTTGAACCATGTGAGAGTTATTGTTTACTCAAAATACTATATAGAAAAAAGAAAATTACTTTGTGATCTTAGAATAATATGTGGGGGCCAGCATCATGGTGCAGTAGGTTAATCCACCACCTGCAGTGCTGGCATCCCATATGGGTGCCAGTTCGAGTCCCGGCTGCTCCTCTTCCAATCCAGCTCTCTGCTATGGCCTGGGAAAGCAGTAGAAGATGGCCCAACTGCTTGGGCCCCTGCACCTGTGTGGGAGACTGGGAGGAAGCACCTGGCTCCTGGCTTCGGATCGGCGTAGTGCCGGCAATGGCGGCCATTTGGGGAGGGAACCAGTGGAAAAGGAAGACCTTTCTCTCTGTCTCTCTCTCTGTAACTCTACCTCTCAAATAAATAAATTTAAAAAAATCTTAAAAAAAATATGTGAACTTGAGAAAGGGGTGTGGAGAACATACATAAAATATAAAGAGTTTAATCAAATGTATTTTTTAAAATGATTGCCAATTCATATTGGTGGTTTGCTTTACTTATTCTCCTAGTAACTCAAGGATTTCCCATATATTCTTTTCTCTTTCTTCCTTTCTCCCTCCCTTAATTTTCTTTCTTTCTTTCTCTTTTGAGGAACAGGAAACATAACTGTTGAATTATTTTTCAACCATCTGTTATTAAACTCTCCAATAAAAATTTGAAAGAGTAGTACAATAAAGTCACCACCTTGGTTGAACAGTTATTAATATTTTGCTTATTTTAAAAATCTTGGTGTACATGTAGGTGTGTGCATTTCAATTTTTTCAGATGTTCTAATTTTATTTAATATACATTTATTTAAAGAATATTCAACTACATTACCATAATACTGTTATTCTGAAAGAAATTCAGAATGACTCTTTTATTTCTTTTTTTTGAAAGAGTTAGAGGGATAGATAGAAAGAGAGATCTTCTATCCAGTGGTTTACTTACCACTCCGATGGCCACAGCAACCACGGCTGGACCAGGACGAAGCCAGGAGTCTGGAGCTCCACCCTGGCCTCCCACATGAGTGGCAGGGCCCCAAGTACCTGAGCCGTTCCCTGTTGCTTTTCCCAGGCCCCTGGTAGGGAGCTGGTTTGGAAGTGGAGCAGCCAGGACTTGAACTGGTGTCCATGTGGGATGCCGACACTTTATCTGCTATGCCACAATGCTGGCCCCTCAAAACAATTCTTTAACAGCAGTTATTGTCTAGTCCATATTTAAAATATCCAATTGTGCCTTTTCCCTCATTGTTGATTACAGATAATACCATGGCTGCTAAAGGTCTTTGGTTCCTTTTGTCCTAGCGTGTTCTCCTACAGTTTCTGTTTCAATTCTTTTGACTCTTGCAGAAATAAGGCAAGTTGTGTTACATGGAGTGTCTGATATTTTGTCTGATTTTTTTCCTAAATAGTATATTTAAATTGTTCTTCTGTCTGCCGTAAGATTCAGGTAAAAAAATGTTTGGCAATAGTTTATTTGTAGCCTTTTTCTTGTAAAATAAAACAGAGAAGTGCACAAAACCAAAAAATGCAGTGCAATGAGTATGATGGAGTGAATACACTCTAACCGCTGTGCATGCCAGTAAATGGAACATTGCCAGTGGTAGAGGCTCCCCTCCTCCCACATCTAACATGCTCACTATCCTCCTTTCCATGAAAACAGACTCCTTGTGAATTTCCTGTAGTTTCCATCTGAGCATACATTAAATAGCATGTTTCGCTGTTTGAACTTTTTCGTACTAGAACTTTATATGCGTAAATGCATTGATTAAATGTTCTTTGTATCTTTTAAATCACCATTGTATTTATAGGATTCATCTAAGTGCTTGTGAGTGGGTTTAGTTTATTCATTTACAAATATGAGTTGTAAGACTAAAATAGAATGCATTTATCTTGTTAAATTTGTCATAATAGTGTTTCTGAATGCAGTGAAATCTAGCTAACTTAAAATGTAAACAAACTGCCTCCTACCTTGAGAGTATGTTCTCCTAAGAAGTAGCGGGGTCCTGGCCCTTAGGGCAGCTGAGCTTTCAGCCAGTCACAGACTGCAAGCTGTGCAGATAGGTCCACATAAGGCCCCGATATATAACCAATCCCACTACTTCTGAAATCCCTTCCTTTGTATGTCCATGAACAGTGCCTGCTGGGTGGAATGCCCTGAACCTTAACTCATTCAAGGTGTTACCTAACTCATTGTTTCCTTACTCAACCTCACATTTGTCTAAAATCTTTCTATTTTAAAAAATTTTCTTAATGGAGCCAGCCCTGTGGTGTAGAAGGTTAAGCCTCTGCCTGCAGTGCCGACATCCCACATGGGTGCCAGTTCAAGTCCCGGCTGGTTCGTTTCTCATGCAGCTCCCTGCTAACGTGCTTGGGAAGGCAGCAGAAGATGGCCCAAGTAGTCGGGCCCCTGTACCCATGTGGGAGACCCAGAGGAAGCTCCTGGCTACTGCCTTCAGCCTAGCCCAGCTCTGGCCTTTGTGGCCATTTAGGGAGTGAACCAGCAGATGGAAGAGATCTCTCTCTTTCTCTCTCTCTGTACTTCTACTTTTCAAATAAATGAATCTTTTAAAAAATTTTATTAGCATAATTAGACATCTGTCCTTTGCCCCACACATTGCCCTGACTCTGACTATAACACTGGTAGGAGCAAACAGAGGTGTGCTGTGCAACTTTTCACTGTGGAGTGCAGTGATCTGTGTGGGGAGGGGAGGGAGGCTTCCCTGCTCCAAGCCTGGCCATTACTCAGACCCAGTCAGCTCTCCAGGCTGAAGTCAGAGTCAGTGGGTGACTGTGGAATTCCCTCTCAGCTAAAACTGAAAGTTGTGGCGCCCACAGCAGTTTCTTCCTACTTTGCTGTGATAGGGTGGCTGCTTGCAGCTGGATGCAGGGGTGCCTGTGTCTTCCCTCCTCTTGTCCCAAGGGCTCTTCGTTTTTTTTTTTCTTCCACTGGAGAAAATTTATGTCAATCAGACCACTGGAAATATAGTCCTTCCTTTGTTCTTTTCATAACCCAGAGCAGCTGAAGTTAGTGTGAATGTATTCAACCATCTTGGATGAGGATCTGTATTTCTTCTTTTGAGAACTGTCCATTCAGGTCCTTTGCTCATTTGTTGGTTGGTTTGTTGTTGTTGGCGATCCTAATATATCCTAAGTAATCTTTTGTCTGATAAGTCACTTGAAAATACTTCCCATTTTATCCAATGTCTTTTTACTCTATTGAGTGTTTTGTTTGCTTTGCAGAAGCTTCTGAGTTTAACATAATTCTATTTGTCTGGTTTTGTGTTTATTGCCTGAGGTTTTGGGGTCTCCTCCAAAAAAAAAATGATTGGCTACATTAATGTCTTGACATATTTCCCCTGTTTTCTTCTAGCAGTTTCATAGTTTCGGGCCATACATTTAGGTCTTTGATCCATCTTGAGTTGATTTTTCTATGTGGTGAGATGTATGGATCTAATTTCATTCTTCTACATATGTATTCGAGTTTTCCCATCACTGTTGATTGAAATGACTCCTTTTTCTGATGCATGCTTTTTGCACCTTTGTCAAAAATTGGTTGTATATGTCTGGATTAATTTCTGGGATCTCTATTATGTACTGTGTGTTCTGTTCTTTGTGTTGGTGTTTATGCCAGTACTAAGCTGTTGGTATGCTGTGAGATCAGGAATTGTGATGCCTCTAGCTTGCTGTTTTTTTGCTCATTATGAGTTTGGCTCTCTGGGTCTTTTGTGGCTTCATATGAATTTTAGGATATTTTTTTTCTTGTTGTGTAAAGAATGTTATTGGTATTTTGATAAGGATTGCATTGAATCTGTAGATTTTAGGTAGTATGGACTTTTTTAAAGATTTATTTATTTGAAAGAGTTACACAGAGAGAGGAGGAGAGGAGAGGGAGGGGAGGGGAGCGGATGGGAAGGGAGAGGTCTTCCATCCACTGGTTCACTCCTCAATTGGCCATAATGGCCAGAGCTGGGCCAATCTGGAGCCAGGAGCTTCTTCCAGGTCTCCCACGCAGATGAAGGGGCCCAAGGATTTGAGACATCTTCTATTGCTTTTTCAGGTCATAGCAGAGAGCTGGATTGGAAGTGGAGCAGCTGGGACTTGAACCAGCACCCATGTGGGATGCTGGCACTGCAGGTGGTAGCTTTACCCACTATGCTACAGTGCCGGCCCCTGGACATTTTAATTATGCTAATTCTTGTAATCCTTAAATAAGAAATATCCTCCCATTTTTTGTGTGTTCTTGATGATTTCCTTTTTTTAAACGTTTATTTTTATTTTTATTTTTTTGACAGGCAGAGTGGACAGTGAGAGAGAGAGACAGAGAGAAAGGTCTTCCTTTTGCCGTTGGTTCACCCTCCAATGGCCGCCGCGGCCGGCGCACCGCGCTGATCCGATGGCAGGAGCCAGGAGCCAGGTGCTTTTCCTGGTCTCCCATGGGGTGTAGGGCCCAAGCACCTGGGCCATCCTCCACTGCACTCCCTTGGCCACAGCAGAGGGCTGGCCTGGAAGAGGGGCAACCGGGACAGAATCCGGCGCCCCGACCGGGACTAGAACCCAGTGTGCTGGCGCCGCTAGGCAGAGGATTAGCCTAGTGAGCTGCAGCGCCGGCTAAACGTTTATTCTTAAGCTTTTTTTCCTCCAAAGAATTTTTATTTAATGAGTATAAAGTTCATAAGTTCAACTTTAGGATTCTTTCAACCATACCAGCCTCCCATTCCCAGTCCCATTCTCCATTAAGATTCATTTTCAATTAACTTTATACACAGAAGATCAACTCTATACTATGTAAAGATTTCAACAATTTGCACACATATGCATAAAAAACCCTGTTTGAGAACAAATTTTACAGTTAATTCTCACAATGCAACTCATTGAGAACAGAAGTCCTGAATGGGAAGTAAGTACACAGTAATTCCTGTTGTTAATTTAACAATTAGTACTCTTATTTGTGATGTCAGTGATCACCCGAGGCTCTTGACATGAGCTGCCAAGGCTATGGAAGCCTTTTGAATCTACAAACTTCTTCCATATTTAGAGAAGGCCATAAGCAAAGTGGAATTTCTCTCTTCACTTCAGAGAAAAGCACGTCCCTCTTTGATGGCCACTTCTTTCCACTGGGGTCTCTGTCAGAGATCCTTCATGTAGGACATTTTTTTCTTTACCACAGTGTCTTGGCTTCCCATGCTGCAATGCTCTTATGGGCTTTTCAGCTAGACCATTCTAATTGTCTGGTTTTATTTTTATTGCCTGAGGCTTGGGGGTCTTCTCCAAAAAATGATTGGCTACATTAATATTTTGATGTATTTCCCCTGATTCTGAAGTCAGAGTGCTGTTTAAAGTGATTGTCATTCTGGCGGGCGCCGTGGCTCACTAGGCTAATCCTCTGCCTGCGGCGCCAGCACCCCGGAGTTCTAGTCCCAATTGGGGTGCTGGATTCTGTTCCGGTTGCTCCTCTTCCAGTACAGCTCTCTGCTGTGGCCTGAGAAGGCAGTGGAGGATGTCCAAGTGCTTGGGCCCTGCACCGGCATGGGAGACCAGGAAGAAACACCTGTCTCCTGGCTTCGGATAGGTGCAGCGCACTGGCTGTAGTGGCCATTTGGGGGGTGAACCAAAGGAAAGGAAGACCTTTCTCTCTGTCTCTCTCACTGTCTAACTAACTCTGCCTGTCAAAAAAATAAAAAAGTGATTGTCATTCTATGAGTTGTTGTATGGACTGCTTCCCATGTTGGAACATTCTCTCCTTTTTAATTCTATCTATTATTATTACCAGATATTTGATCTTATTTATGTGATCCCTTTAACACTTAATCCTATCTATATGATCACTTTAACACTTAATATTTCCCTTCAACACTTAAGATGGCATTCTTACCACCCAAGTAATGGGATTCAGGGTCCCATGGCAAGTTGTTAAATTCTAGGCTTAGAAGTAAGTCCGTAGGAATGTGTGCAGGGCTATACAGCTTTACAGTTACAAGCTTCCTCCTCCCTCTCTTATTCCCACTCTTATTTTTTACTGAGATCTATTTTCAATTGACTATTCAACAAATATGAAAAAGAGAGAGAAAAAAAACTGTTCCTCAACAGTCAAGACAAGGGTTATTCAAGTCATTGCTTCTCAAAGTGTCAGTTTCACTTCTACAAATTTTTTTAGGTTCTTATTATCGTACATCAGGGGAAACATGGTATTTGTCCCTTTGTGACTGGCTTATTTTTTTTCTTTTTTTAAATGGTATATCAAATTTTTCATGATTGGTTTTTTAAAAAAGGCTTTTATTTGATGAATACAAATTTACTATCTACAGATTTTAGGAATATAGTGGTTTTTCCCCCCATTCCCACCCTCTCATTCCCACTGCCATCCCACTTCCTACTCCCTCTCCCATCCCATTCTTCATTAAGGTTTGTTTTTAATTAACTTTATATACAGAAGACCAACTCTACACTAAGCAAAAATTTTAACAGTTTGGACACACACACACACACACACACACACACACACTAGGTATAAATACAGATTGAGAGCAAGTTTTACAGTTATCTCTTATAGTACAACTTATTAAAGACAGAGGTCCTACATGGGGAGTAAGTGCACAATGATTTCTGTTGTTGATTTAATAGTTAACACTCTTATTTTTTTAAGGTTTTATTTATTTGAGACACAGATTTACAGACAGTGAGAGGGAGAGACAGAGAGAAAGGTCTTCCTTCCACTGGTTCACTCCCCAACTGGCCACAATGGCCAGAGCTGCGCCAGTCTGAAGCCAGGAGCCAGGAGCTTCTTCTGGGTCTCCCAGGTGGGTGCAGGGGTCCAAGGACTTGGGCCATCTTCTACTGCTTTCCCAGGCTATAGCAGAGAGCTGGATTGGAAGAGGAGCAGCTGGGAGTAGAGCCAGTGCCCATATGGGATGCTGGCACTGCAGGTGGAGGATTAACCTACTGTGCCAGCCCCAACACTCTTATTTTTGACATGTGACCACCTGAGGCTCTTGAAATGAGCTGCCAAAGCTATAGAAGCCTTTTGAAACCACAAACTCTGTCAGTATTTATTTAGACAGGGCCATATGCAAAGTGGCCTTCAGAGAAAAGTACATCCTCCTTTGATGACCCCTTCTTTCCACTGGGGTCTCACTCACAGAGATCCTTCATGCAGAACATTTTTTGCCACTGTCTTGGCTTGGCTTTCCATGTCTGAAATGCTCTCATGGGCTTTTCAGCCAGTCTGAATGCACTAGGTGCTGATTCTGGGGTCAGAGTCTGTTTAGGGCATTTGTCATTCTATGAATCTGCTGTGTGGACTGCTACCCATGCTGGAACTTTCTTTTTTCTTTTTTTTTTAAATTCTTTTTTTTTTTTTTTTTTTAAATTTTTTTTTTTTTTTTTGACAGGCAGAGTGGATAGTGAGAGAGAGAGAGACAGAGAGAAAGGTCTTCCTTTGCCGTTGGTTCACCCTCCAATGGCCGCCGCGGCTGGCGCGCTGCGGCCGGCGCACCGCGCTGATCCGATGGCAGGAGCCAGGAGCCAGGTGCTTTTCCTGGTCTCCCATGGGGTGCAGGGCCCAAGCACCTGGGCCATCCTCCACTGCACTCCCTGGCCACAGCAGAGGGCTGGCCTGGAAGAGGGGCAACCGGGACAGAATCCGGCACCCCAACCGGGACTAGAACCCGGTGTGCCGGCGCCGCTAGGCGGAGGATTAGCCTAGTGAGCCGCGGCGCCGGCCTTTTTTTTAAATTCTATCTATTGTTATTACCACACAATTGGTTTTATTTATATTATCCCTTTGACACTTAATCCTATCTATATGGATCAGTTCAACACTGAATATGATCAGTTTATCACCTAAAATGGGATTAGTGCCACCCAGCTTAATGGGATTTGGAGTCCCATGGCAAGCTTTTAGTTTTTTTTTTTTTTTTTTTTTTTTTTTTTTTAACCCTTAGGGATAAGTCTGTGGGAATATGTGGGACTGGCTTAATTCACAAAGTATGATGTTTTCCAGATTCATCCGTTTTGTTGCAAATGACCAGATTTCATTTTTTTTAACCACTGAGGTTTCCACAGAGTACATATCCCATCATTTCTTTCTGCAGTCTTTAGCTGATGGGTATTTAGGTTGATTCCATGTCTTAGCTATTGTGAATTGAGCTGCAGTAAACATTTGGGTGCAGATAACTCTTTTGTTTGCTGATTTCATATCCCTTGGGTAAATTTCCAGGATTGGGATAGCAGGTCTATGTTTAGATTTCTAAAGTATCTCCAAACTGTCTTCCATAGTGGTTTTACCAGTTTACATTCCCACCAACAGTGGATTATAGTATCATTTTCTCCACATCCTCACCAGTATTGGTTGTTGATTTCTATATGAAAGCCATACTAACTGGAGTGAGGTGAAACCTCATTGTGGTTTTGAGTTGCGTTTCCCTGATGGCTAGTGACGCTGAGCATTTTTTCATGTGTCTGTTGGCCACTTGGACTTCCTCTTTTGAAAAATGTCTGTTTAAGTCGTTTGCCCATTTCTTAACCTGTTTGCTTTGTTGTTGTGGATCTCTTTATAGATTCTGGTTCTTAACTCTTTATCAGTTGCATAGTTTACAAATTTTTTCTCCCAATCTGTTGGTTGCCTCTTCACTTTGTGACTGTTTCTTTTGCAGTAGAGAAACTTCTCAATCGGATGTAAAGCCAGCTGTTGATTTTGGCTTTGGCTGCCTGTGCCTCTGGGGTCTTTTCTGAGAAATCTTTGCCAATGCCAGTGTCTTGCAGGATTTCCCCAATGTTCTCTAAGAATTTGATGATGTTGGGTTGTAGATTTAGATCTTTAATCCATGTTGAGTGGATTTTTGTGTAAGGTATAAGGTCTTGCTTCATACTTCTGCATGTGGAAATCCAGTTTTCCTAGAACTACTTGTTGAATAGGCTGTCCTTGTTCCAGGAATTGGTTTTAGCTCCTTGATCAAATATAAGTTGGTTGTAGATGTTTGGATTGATTTCTGGCATTTCTATTCTGTTCCATTGGTCTATCCATCTGTTTTTGTACCAGTACCAGGGCCCAAGGACTTGGGCCATCTTCTACTGCTTTCCCAGGCCACAGCAGAGAGTTGGATGGGAAGTGGAGCAGCCAGGACTCAAACCAGCACCCATATGGCATGCCGGCACTGCAAGTGGCAGTTTTACCTGCTATGACACAGCGCCAGTCCCATTAGTTCTTCTTTACATGTCTGGTGAATTCAGCAGTGAAGCCATCCAATCCTGAGCTTTTCTTTTTGGGGAGGATCTTTATTACTGATTCACTTCCTGTCTTGGTTGTAGGTCTATTTATGTTTTCTGTGTCTTCATGGTTCTATTTAGGTGAGTTGTATGTATCCAGGAATCTATGCATTTCTTCTGGGTTTCATGGTTTGTTGACATATAGCTCTTTGTTGTAACAACTGATGATGCTTTTTATTTCTGTGCTGTCTTTTGCTACATTTCCTTTTTTATCATTTTATTGATTTGGGTCTTCTCTCTCCTTTTTTTGGTTATTTGTGCCAATGGTTTATTGGTTTTCTTTATTTTTTCCAAAAACCAGCTCTTCATTTTGCTGATTTTTGTATTTTTGTTTCAATTTTTTAATTTCTTCTCTAATTTTAATTATTTGTTTTCTCCTACTAGTTTTGGGTTTGTTTTGCTGCTGTTTTTCTAGATCCTGGATATGTATTGATAACTCATATTTGGTGCCTTTCCAATTTCTTGATGTAGGCACCTATTGCTAAAAACTTTCCTCTTAACACTGCTTTTGCTGTATACTGAAAACTGTGAAATGTTGTGTTGTCACCTTCATTTGTTTCCAGAAATTTTTTGACTTCTCTTTTGATATCTGGGACCCACTGTTCATTAGGGAGTATGTTGTTCAGTTTCCATGTGTTTGGATATGTTCTAGAAATTCCTGAGTTGCTGATTTCCAGCTTCATTCCATTATGGTGAGAGAAGATACATGGTATGATGTCAGTTGTTCTGAATTTGCTGAGACTTGCTTTATGGCCTAGCATGTGGTCTATCCTAGAGAAAGTTCCATGCACTGGTGAGAAGAAAGTGTATTCTGCAACTGCAGGATGAAAAGTTCTGTAGATATCTGTTAGATCCATTTTTGGCCTATAGTGTTGATTAACTGCTGTTTCCTTGCTGATTTTCTGTCTGGTTGATGTGTCCATTGCTGAAAGTGGGATATTGAAATCCTCCATTACTACTGTATTTGAGTGTATTTCTCCCTCTAGATATATTAACATTTCATTTAAATGGCCAGGTGCTCTGTAATTGGGTACATATACATTGTAATAGTTACATGTTCCTGTTGAATTGATCCCTTAATAATTACATAGTGTCCTTTTTCTTTTTGTCTCTTTTAACAGTTTCTGTGTTAGAGTCTATTTTGTTTGATATTAGAATGGCTACACCAGCTCTTTTTTTGTTTCTGTTAGCATGGAATATCTTTTTCCATCATTTCACTTTCAGTCTGTGTCCATCTTTGTTGGTGAGATGTGTTTCTTGTGGGCAGCAAATACATGGGTTTTTTTTTTTTTTTTAATACATTCAGCTAGTCTGTGTATTTTTAACTAGAGAGTTGAGTCCATTTACATTCAAGGTGACTATTGATAAGTAATGACTGCCCTGCCATTCTTCCATAAATATTCCTATTTTTTACTTTGGATTTCCTTTGTACTTTTACTGGGAGATTTCCTTCCTCTACCTTCTTTCATAGTGATGATCATGTTTCTGTGTTTCTGTGTGCAGCATACCCTTAACTATCTTTTTTTTTTTTAACTTTTATTTAATGAATATAGATTTCCAAAGTACAGCTTATGGATTACATTGGCTCACCCCCCCCCCAATGACTTCCCTTCCACCCGCAACCCTCCCCTTTCCCGCTCTCTCTCCCCTTCCATTCACATCAAGATTCATTTTCAATTTTCTTTATATACAGAAGATCAGTTTAATATATATTAAGTAAAGATTTCAACAGTTTGCACCCACATGGAAACACAAAGTGAAAAATACTGTTTGAGTACTCGTTATAGCATTAAATCTCAATGTACAGCACATTAAGGACAGAGATCCTACATGAGGAGTAAGTGCACAGTGACTCCTGTTGTTGACTTTACAAATTGACACTCCTGTTTATGGCATCAGTAATCACCCTATGCTCCAGTCATGAGTTGCCAAGGCTGTGGACACCTTTTGAGTTTACCGACTCTTATCTTATTTAGACAAGGTCATAGTCAAAGTGGAGGTTCTCTCCTCCCTTCAGAGAAAGGTACCTCCTTCTTTGATGACCTGTTCTTTCCACTGGGATCTCACTCACAGAGATCTTTCATTTAGGTGTTTTTTTTTTTTTTTTTTTGTGTTTTTTTTTTTTTTTTGCCAGAGTGTCTTGGCTTTCCATGCCTGAAATACTCTCATGGGCTTTTCAGCCAGATCTGCATGCCTTTAGGGCTGATTCTGAGGCCAGAGTGCTGTTTAGGACATCTGCCATTCTATGAGTCTGCTGTGTATGTCGCTTCCCATGTTGGATTGCTCTCCCCTTTATTTATTCTATTGGTTAGTATTAGCAGGCACTAGACTTGTTCATGTGATCCCTTTGACTCTTAGTCCTTTCATTATGATCAATTGTGAACAGAAATTGATCACTTGGACTAGTGAGATGGCATTGGTACATGCCACCTTGATGGGATTGAATTGGAATCCCCTGGTATGTCTCTAACTCTACCATTTGGGGCAAGTCTTAACTATCTTTTGTAGGGTTGGATGGGTAGTGACAAATTCTTTCAATTGCTGTTTGTTATGGAAGATCTTTATTTCAACTTCGTTCATAAATGAGAGCTTTGCAGGATATAGTATTCTGGGTTAACAGTTCTTTTCTCTTAAGACTTGGATATTATCTCACCATTCTCTCCTAGCCTGTAGGGTTTCTCATAAGTCTGCTGCAAATTTAATTTGAGATCCTCTGAGAGTAATCTGGCGTTTCTCTTGTGCACAGTTTAGAATCTTCTTTATGGTTTCCTGTGGAGAGTTTGATTACATGTCTAATACGATGTCTATGTGCTTCCCATACTTGGATTTCCCTTTCTTTCTCCAAATTAGGGAAGTTCACTGTTATTATTTCACTATAAAGGCCTTCTAATCCTTTCTATCTTTCCATGGCTAGAAACTGTATGTTGGGTCGTTTGATAGCATCCTCTAGATTACAAACAGTGTTCTTTAGTTTTCTAATTTCTTCTTCTTATGTTTGGTCTGACTGTATAATTTCCTGTGCTTTGTTTTCTCAGGTGGATATTCTTTCTTCTGCTTCACTGATTCAGTTGTTAAGGATCTCCACTGCATTTTTTCTTTGTTCTATTGATTTCTTCATTTCTAAGATTTCATTTTTATTTCTCTTTAGGATCTGAATTTCTTAGGAGAAATTTTCTTTCATGCCATGTATGGATTTCATTATTTTGTACATTTGTTTCTGATTACTTCTTCTTCTTTTTTTTTTTTTTTTTTTAAGATTTATTTGAAAGTGAGAGTTACACAGAGAGGAGAGGCGGCAGCGGGGTTGGGGGGTGTCTTCCATCCGATGGTTTACTCCCTAGATGGCCGCAACGGCCGGAGCTGCACCGATCCGAAGCCAGGAGCCAGGAGCTTCTTCTGGGTCTCCCACATGGGTGCAGAGGCCCAAGGACTTGAGCCATCTTCGACTGCTTTCCCAGGCCATAGCAGAGAGCTGGATTGGAAGTGGAGCAGCCAGGTCTCAAACCAGTGCCCATATGGAATGCCGGCACTTCAGGCCAGGATGTTAACCCACTGAGCTACAGTGCTGGCCCCCTGATTACGTCTGAGTAATCCTGTGATCAGTTTTTTGAATTCCATTTCTGGCATTTGTTCCATCTCATCATCTTCACAATCTGGTATTGAAGTGTTTTGTTTTTGGGGGGGCCATTATGCTGTCTTCCTCATTCTTGTTTCTTGAATTGGTCCATTTGTTATTCAGCACTTGTAGAGATACTTGTTGGTTTCTCCTTTTTTTTTTTTTTTTTTTGCTGTTATGGCTTTTATCTTCGGACTATGTGTGGATTAGTGGAGTGTCTGCTTTCAGGGAATACCTAGAGGCATGTGGTAGGCGTGGCCAAGCTCTGTTCAGTGCTCCAGGGTGAAGAGCATGTCTGAGGTGACACACCCAGGTTTGGCGTGGCAAATCTCTCTCTTTTTTTTTTTTTTTTTCAATCAGAGAGGAGGGTTGTTCTTGTCTGTTGGTGAAGACTCAGCTGAGCTCTTCTTAAAGCTGACTACTGCCTGGGCGCTAGCCCCAGTGGGTATGTTATTCATCTGCTCTGCCCCAAGGACCACACAAAGGATCTGTGCAGTCCTCAGTGTGCACTCAGATTCTCCAGCAATGTCCCTGATTGTGTGGAGCCTCCCATAGTGAGTGCCCAAAGTCCCAGCCACACCCTGAAATCCTCCCATGCAGCCTCAGTGTTTTCACAGTCCCGGCACACAAGCCTCCCAGTCACAAGCACCCAGACCCCTGCCTGTTCTCCCCACCAGCCTCAGGAGTCTCCATTTGGCTGGTTGCTGGACACCATGATCTGGTGCAGCTGTTATGTATGTCCAAAATGGTGCCTGCTCTCTATCAGCTTGTTATAGGATGCAGTTGCAGGGTGATCAGGGAGAGAGGAGCGTGCCCCCCACTTTGTTTTTTCTTCTCTAGTTTGGCAAGTACACTATCCCCCTTAGGCCTCCGAGCCAGGCCCACACCAGGTTCTTCCCACAGCTTTATCATCAGTGGGTGGGGCTGCTGCAGTCTGGTCTCACCTCACTCTCCAATGCTGGTGCAGAGGCTCTCAGCTGAGGGGGTTCTGAGTAGTACATGTCCTCACCCTTCATGTAGGGCCACAGTGTCCCTCCAGTTTGCGTGGAGTTTCCTCTGCTGATTTCTCCCTACCTCTTCTCTGAGACTGCATTCTTTCCACTTTTTTTTTTTTTTTTGGCAGGCAGAGTTAGAGACAGAGAAAAAGGTCTTCCTTTTCCGTTGGTTCACCCCCAAAATGGCCGCTACGGCCGGAGTCCTGCGCCAATCTGAAGCCAGGAGCCAGGAGCTTCCTCCTGGTCTCCCATGCAGGTGCAGGGACCAGTTGGGCCATCCTCCACTGCCTTCCCGGGCCACAGCAGAGAACTGGACTGGAAGAGGAGCAACTGGGACAGAACCAGTGCCCCAACCGGGACTAGAACCCGGGGTACTGGTGCCACAGGCAGAAGATTAGCCTAGTGAGCCGAGGCGCCAGCCAAGCTTTCCACTTTTTTAAAAAAAACTATCTTCTCCTAGACTAGAGCAGAAAACTCCGTCGCTACTCTACCATTGTAATCCCCAACTGAGAGATGTACCTCTTAAGCATTTTTAAGATTGATTGATTGATTGATTTAAGAGACAGAGTTATAGATGGAGGAAGAGACAAAGATGTTCCATCTGCTGGTTTACTCCACAAATTGCCACAGTGGCTGTAGCTGGGCTGAGCCAAAAGCCAGGAGCCACAAGCTTCTTCCAGGTGTCCCATGTTGTTGTGGGGACCCAAGCACTTGGGCCATACTCTACTGTTTCCCAGGCCATGAGCAGGGAACTAGATCAGAAGTGGAGAGGCCGGGACTCAAACTGGTGCCCATATGGGATGCTAGCACCACAGACAGAGGCTTAACCTACTAAGCCACAGCGCCATCCCCTTTTGAGAGGTTTTAATCATGAAGATATTTTGAAACTTATTAAATGCTTTTCTTGTATGTATTGAGATGATCACATGTTTATATGATTGATCATGTTTGTTGATTTTCAAATGTTGAATTATGCTTGAATCCCTCAGATAAATCTCACTTCACCATGATGTCTGATCTTTTTGATGTAGTGTTGGATTCAGTTTGCTAATATGTTATTGAGAATTTTTGTAACTGTGTTCATTAAGGATACTGGTCTGTAGTGGCTGTGTGTGTGTGTGTATGTGTTTTGTATCAGGAGAATACTGGCCTCATAAAAAGAGCTTGGTAGAGTTCCAGCCTTTTCAATATTTTGGAATAGTCTGAGAAGTATTAAAGTTATTTCCTCTTTAAATGTTTTCTAGAATTCAGTTGTAAAGTACCTGGACTTTTTCTTTGGGAGACTTTTAATTACTGCGTAAATCTCATTGCTTGTGATTGTTCTGTTTAGATTTTCTGTATCTTCTTGGTGTAATCTTGATAGCTTGTATGTATCTAGAAATGTATCAATTTCTTCAAAGTTTTCAGATTTGTTAACATATAGTAGTTTCTTATTAGCATATAGTAGTTTCTTATTTTTTTGTAATATTTCTGTGGTGACCATTGTATACTTTTTCATCTCTAATATTGATTGTTTTCTTTTCCTGTGTTGGTCCAGCTAAATTTTTTTTCTATTTTGCTTATGTTTTCATAAAATCAGATTTTTTTTAAGATTTATTTATTTGAAAGAGTTACAGAGAGAGGTAGAGACAGAGAGAGGGGTCTTCCATCTGCTGGTTCACTCCCCAGATGACTGCAACGGCCAGAGCTGCGCCGTTCTGAAGCCAGAAGTCAGGAGCTTCTTCCCTGTCACCCACACTGGTGCAGGGGCCCAAGGACTTGGGACATCTTCTGCTTTTCCAGTGCATAGCAGAGAGTTGGATTGGAAGAGGAGCAGCCGGGACTCAAACCAGCACCCTTATGGGATGCCGGCACTGCAGGCCAGGGCTTAAACCTGCTGCACAACAGTGCTGGCCCCTAAAATCAGATTTTTAAAACAGATGTATTTGCTTGAAAGGCAGAGTGCCAGAGAAGGACAGACAGACACACACACACACACACACACACAAGAGAGGGGGGGAGGGGGAGAGAGGGAGAGAGAGAGAGGGAGAGGGAAGGAGAGAGAGGAAGAGAAATGTGAGCTCATGCATGCACTTCGTCTATCCTTTGGTCCACTCCCCAATGCTTGCAATAGCCTAGGTTAGGCCAAGCCAAAGCCAGGAGCCAGAAACTCTATCCCATTCTCTCACATGGGTATCAGGAACCCAAATAGTTGGGATATCATCTGTTGACTCCTGGATGCATTAGCATGAAGCCGGATCAGAAAGCATGAAGTACACAGGACTCAAATCAGGTATTCCCTTATGAGATGTGGGTATCCCCAGCAGGTGGGTTAACCCACCGTGACACAGTATCTTCACCCAGCTTTCCATTTTGTTGATCTTTGTAATTTTTTTTCTATTTTCAGTTTCAATTTCATGTGTTTCTGTTCTGATCCTCTTTATTTATTGCCTCTTGCTAATTTTGGGTTTGGCTTTTTCTTACATTTTAAGTACTTGAAATGCATCATAGATTGCTTGAGATCTTTATATTTTCACTTTAATGTATATACTTATTGCTATAAACTTTCCTTTTAATATTGCTTTTGCCCCCAAACACATGTTCTTAAATTTGATACAATCCAATTTATCAATCTTTATATATTTTTGTTATTTGTTCTTTTTTAGGAGTATTCTTTTATTCCAAATCATAGTAAAATTATGTCTAAACTTTATTGTTTCACTTTCACAATTGTATTGTCAGTTCACTGAGAATTTTTTTAGAAAGCCTTTTTTAATAAATACAAATTTCATAGGTATAGCTTTTGGATTTTAGTGGTTCTTCCCCCTATACTTGCCCTCGCACCCCTAAACTGCCCCACTCCTACTCCCTCTTCCATCCCATTCTTCATTAAGATTAACTTTTAATTCTCTTTATATGCAGAAGATCAACCCTATACTAAGTAAAAATTTTAAGTTTGCACGGACACAGACACACAAAGTATAAAGTAGTGTTTGAAGACAAGTTTTACTGTTAATTCTCATAGTACAACTCATTAAGGACAGGGTCATACGTGGGGAGCAAATGCACAGTGACTCCTGTTGTTGACTTAACAAATTGACACTCCTGTTTATGGCATCAGTAATCACCCTAGGCTCTTGTCATGAGTTGCCAAGGCTATGGAAGCCTTTTGAGTTCGCCAACTCCGCTCTTATTTAGACAAGGTCATAGTCAAAGTGGAAGTTCTCGCCTTCCTTCAGAGAAAGGTACCTCCTTCTTTGAAGACCTGTTCTTTCCACCAGGATCTCACTCGCAGAGATCTTTCATTTAGGTCATTTTTTTTTTTTTTGCCGGAGTGTCTTGGCTTTCCATGCCTGAAATACTCTCATGGGCTTTTCAGCCAGATCCACATGCCTTAAGGGCTGATTCTGAGGTCAGAGTGCTGTTTAGGACATCTGCCATTCTATGAGTCTGTTGTGTAACCCGCTTCCCATGTTGGGTCATTCTCTCCTTTTTAATTCTATTAGTATTAGCAGACACTAGTCTTGTTTATGTGATCCCTTTGACTCTTAGTTCTATCATTATGAGCAATTGTGAACAGAAATCGATCACTTTGACTAATGAGATGGCATTGGTACATGCCACCTTGATGGGATTGAATTGGAACCCCCTGGCACGTTTCTAACTCTACCATTTGGGGCAAGTCCAATTGAGTATGTCCCAAATTGTACATCTCTTCCCTCTCTTATTCCCATTCTTATATTTAACAGGGATCATGTTTCAGTTAAGTTTCAACACTTAAGAATAACTGTATATTAATTACAGAATTCAACCAATAGTATTAAGTAGAACCAAAAAAATATAAAAGGGATAAAGTATTAAGTTGTTCATCAACAGTCAGGACAAGGGCTGATCAAGTCACTGTTTCTCATAGTGTCCATTTCACTTCAACAGGTTTCCTTTTGGGGGCTCAGTTAGTTGTCACTGATCAGGGAGAACATATATTTGTCCCTTTGGGACTGGCTTATTTCACTCAGCATGTTTTCTGGATTCCTCCATTTTGTTGTAAATGACCAGATTTCATTGTTTTTGACTGCTGTATAGTATTCTATAGAGTACATTTCTGTATGGCTCACATACAGAAATTTACCAACAGCAGATGCTGGCGAGGATGTGGGGAAAAAGGGACACTAACCCACTGTTGGTGGGAATGCAAACTGGTAAAGCCACTATGGAAGTCAGTTTGGAGATTCCTCAGAAACCTGAATATAACCCTACCATACAACCCAGTCATCCCACTCCTTGGAATTTACCCAATTAAATTAAATTGGAAATTAAATTGGCAAACAAAAAAGCGGTCTGCACCTTAATGTTTATTGCAGCTCAATTCACAGTGGCTAAGACTAAATGCCCATCAACAGTAGATTGGATAAAGAAATTATGGGATATGTACTCTATAGAATACTATACAGCAGTAAAAAACAATGAAATCTTTGTAAATAAATTCATATTCAGGGACTGAGTGAAAGAAAATATATGTTTTTAGTCTTTTTGAATTTCATTATACGTGAGGATAAAAGAGGACATTTGTTGGTGTCACTTAAGCTAGAAATGGTGGTACAAGTGCTAAGCTTGGCATATAAAGGCATCCATAAAGAGCCTTTGTAATAGCAAAGGGTTGTTTGTGGTTCATCCTAAAGCTGATGGCTACCTGGAATAAAACTAACCAGTTCTCTTTCCTCCTTCAAAATACAAAAAAATGAAATCTGGTCATTTGCAACAAAATGGAGGAATCTGGAACACATCATGCTGAGTGAAATAAGCCAGTCCCCACTGGTCTATCCATCTGTTTCTGTACCAGTACCATGCTGTTTTGATTACAACTGCCCTGCAGTATGTCCTGAAATCTGGTATTGTGATGCCTCCAGCTTTGTTTTTGTTGTACAAGATTGCTTTAGCTATTCGAGGTCTCCTGTGCCTCCATATGAATTTCAGCATCATTTTTTCTAGATCTGAGAAGAATGTCTTTGCTATTTTGACTGTAATCACATTGAATCTATAAATTGCTTTTGGGAGAATGGACATTTTGATGATATTGATTGTTCCAATCCATGAACATGGAAGATTTTTCCATTTTTTGGTATCCTCTTCTATTTCTCTAAGATTTTGTAATTCTCACTGTAGAGATCTTTGATATCCTTGGTTAAGTTTATTCCAAGGTATTTGATTGTTTTTGTAGCCATTGTGAATGGGATTGATCTTAGCAGTTCTTCCACAGCAGTGGCATTGCCTGTGTATACAAAGGCTATTGATTTTTGTGCATTGATTTATATCCTGCTGCTTTGCCAAACTCTTCTATGAGTTCCAATAGTTTCTTAGTGGAATTCTTTGGATTCCCTAAAGAATCATATCGTCTGCAAAGAGGGATAGTTTGACTTCTCCTTTCCCAATTTGTATGCCTTTGATTTCTTTTTCTTGCCTAATGGCTCTGGCTAAAACTTCCAGAACTATATTGAATAGCAGTGGTGAAAGTGGGCATCCCTGTCTGGTACCAGATCTCAGTGAGAATGCTTCCAACTTTTCCCCATTCAATAGGATGTTGGCCGTGGGTTTTTCATAAATTGCTTTGATTGTATTGAGGAATGTTCCTTCTATACCCAATTTGCTTAGTTTTTATCATGAAAGGGTGTTGTATTTTATTGAATGCTTTCTCTGTATCTATTGAGATAATCATGGTTTTTCTTCTGCAGTCTGTTAATGTGGTGTAATCACATTGATTTGCGCACATTGAACATCCCTGCATACCAGGGATATATCTCTCTTGGTCTGGGTGGATGATCTTTCTGATGTGTTGTTGCATTCTGTTAGCCAGAAATTTATCGAGGATTTTTGCTTCTATGTTCATCAGGGATATTGGTCTGTAATTCTCTTTCAGTGCTGCATCTTTTTCCGGCTTAGGAATTAAGGTGATGCTGGCTTCATAGAAAGAATTTGGGAGGATTCCCTCTTCTTCGATTGTTCTGAATAGTTTGAGAAGAATTGGAGTTAGTTCTTCTTTAAATGTCTGGTAGAATTCAGCAGTGAATCCATCTGGTCCTGGGCTTTTCTTTGTTGGAAGGGACTTTCTTACTGACTCAATTTCTGTCTAAGTTATGTGTCTGTTACATTTTCTGTGTCTTCCTGGTTCAATTTAAGTATGTTGCATGTGACCAGAATCTATCCATTTCTGATAGATTTCCCTGTTTGCTGGCATACAACTCTTTGTAGTAATTTCTGATGATTCTTTTTATTTCTGTGGTGTCTGTTGTTATGTTTTGTTTTTCATCTCTGATTTTATTGATTTGGGTCTTTTTTTAGTTAGTTGGGTCAGTGGTGTGTCAATTTTGTTTATTTTTTCAAAAAAACAGCTCTTCGCTTGGCTGATTTTTTGTAATGTTTTTTTTTTGATTCAATCCTGTTAATTTCTTCTCTGATTTTAATTATTTCTCTTCTCCTACTAGATTTGGGTTTGGTTTGCTGAGGTTTTTCTAGATCCTTGAGATGCATTGAAAGCTCATTTGGTGCCTTTCCAATTTCTTGATGTAGGTACCTATTGCTATAAACTTTCCTCTCAACACTGCTTTTGCTGTATCCCATAAGTTTTGATATGTTGTGTTGTTATCCTCATTTACTTCCAGAAAGTTTTTGATTTCTCTTTTGATTTCTTCTGTGACCCATTGTTCATTCAGTAGCATGTTTTTCAGTCTCCATGTGTTTGCATATGCTCTAGGGATTTCTGAGTTGCTAATTTCCAGCTTCATTCCACTGTGGTCTGAGAAGCTGCATGATATTATTCTAATTCTTTTGAATTTGTTGAAGCTTGCTTTATAGCCCAGTATGTGGTTAGTCCTAGAGTAGATTCCATGTATTGCTGAGAAGAATGTAAATTATTTAAGTGTAGGATTGAAAGTTCTGTAGATATCTGTTAGATTCATTTGGGCAATAATGTCGATTAAATCTGCTGTTTCCTTGTTGATCTTCTGTCTGGTTGATCTGTCTATTTCTGAAAATGGAGTATTGAAGTCCCCCAGTACTATTGTATTGGAGTCTAAGTCTCCCTTTAAGTCCCTTAACATATCTTTTAAATAAACCGGTGCCCTGTAATTAGGTGCATATACATTTATAATAGTTACATCTTCCTGTTGATTTGATCCCTTAATCATTATATAGTGCCCCTCTTTATCTCTCTTAACAGTTTTTGTGTTAAAGTTTATTTTGTCTGATATTAATATGGCTATGCCAGCTCTTTTTTCATTTCTGTTGGCATGGAATATCTTTTTCCAAACTTTCACTTTAAGTCTGCATGATTCTTTGTTGGAAAGATGTGTTTCTTGTAAGCAGCAAATAGATGGGTTTTGTTCATTGATCCATTCAGCCAGTCTGTGTCTTTTAACTGGAGAGTTGAGGCCATTAACATTCAATGTGACTATTGATAAGTAATAACTTTGCCCTACTATTTTCCCAAAGATATTTTCTAATATATCTTTGAGCTTCCTGTGATCTTTTACTGGGACTTTTCTTCATTTACTTTCTTTCATATTGATGGCCGTGTTTCTGTGTGTAACACATCTTTAAGCATCTTTTGCAGGGCTGGACGAGTGGCCACAAAGTCTTTCAATTTCTGTTTGCTATGAAAGGTCTTTATTTCACCTCCATTCACAAATGAGAGCTTTGCAGGATATAATATTCTGGGCTGGCTGTTTTTTTTTTTTTTTTCTCTTAGTACCTGGGCTATATCTCACCATTCCCTCCATGCCTGTAGGGTTTCTGAAGAGAGGTCTGCTGTGAGTCTAATTGGAGATCCTCTGAGAGTAATCTGATGTTTCTCTCTTACACATTTTAGAATCTTTTCTTTGTTTCATTGTGGTGAGTTTGATTACAATGTGTCGTGGTAAGGATCTCTTTTTGTCATTTTTATTGGGGGTTCTATGAGCTTCCTGTACTTGGATGTCTTTGTGCTTCTCCAAACCTGGGAAGTTTTCTGCTAGTATCTCACTAAAAAGGCCTTCTAATCCTTTCTCTTTCTCCATGCCTTCAGGAACTCCTAGAACCCGAATGTTGGCTTTTTTAAATAGTATCCTGTAGATTCCCAACAATATTTTTTAGATTTCTAATTTCTTCTTCTCTTCTTTGGTTTGACTGTATACTTTCCTGTTCTCTGTCTTCTAAGTCCGATATTCTCTCTTGTATCTCACTGATTCTGTTAAGACTCTCAGATGTGTTTGTCATTTGATCTATTGAATTCTTCATTTCATTTTGATTTCTCTTCAGTATCACCGTTTCATGTACTACTAGATTCCTCATTTCATTTTGATTCCTCCTTGAGATTTCATTTTCACGAGAGAGATTTTCTATCTTGTCCAGTAAGGGTTTCTGTAGTTCATTAATTTGTTTTTCAGAACTTCTAAATGTTCTTATCATAAATTTTTTGAAATCCGTATCTTGCATTTCTTCTATCATCATCTTTATAATCTTGAATTGGAGTGCTGTGTTCATTTGGGGGCGTCATAATGTCTTCCTTGCTCTTGTTTCCTCAGTTTCTGTGTTTGTTTCTTGGCATTGTGGAGATATTCTTTGGTTTCTTCTTCTTTTTTTTTTTTTCCTCGTTGTGGTGGCTTTTCTCATTATACTATGACTCTAGATTAAGTGGACTGTCTGCTTTTCGTGAATCTTTAGAGGCTTGTGGTGGGTGTGGCCAGAGAGCTCTGTTCAGTTCTTCAGGGTTAAGGGTGTGCCAAGGTTTGGTGTGGTAGATCTCTTTCTGTTTCTCTTTTTTCTTTTAATTCAGAAGGGAAGTAATTCCACACAGCTGAGAAGAATTGAAGGCAATCAGTTTCTGATCTCTGGCTTATGTGGGTATAATATTTGTCTGCTCTGTCCCAAGGACCACACAAAGTATCTGTGCAAAGTATCTGTGTAAGCTCAGATTTCCCTGCTGTCTCCCACCAGGTTGCCAAGGATACTGAGTTTGTGGCGTCTCCCACATGAATACTCATGTCTCAGGCACTCCATGAGTTCTCCCACACACCCTCATGTTTTTCACAGTCCCAGTTCATAAGCTCCACACATTCACTAGGTCTTAACCTCCTGTTATTTCTCCTCACCCGAGTAATGTTTTCCTGCTTGGCTGAGGGCAGGCGCAGCCCTGAGGTGGTGCAGCTGTTATGTATGTCCAAAATGGCACCTGCTCTTTGTCTTGCTTGCCTTTGTGAGGTGAGTGGAAAGAGAGAATTATGTCCGTACTGGTCCCTTTTTTCTCTCCTCTAGTTAGCCTGGTGAACTTTCCCCCACGGCTTCAAGCCTCGTTCCCACTAGGCTCTTCCTGCCACTTTCTTGCCAGTGTCTTGGGATACCAAGGTTTTGCCTCACCTACCTTTCTAGTGCTGGTGTGTAGACTTGGTCCCTGGGGTCCCGAGCCGTGGGCGCCTGTGCCTTCCATGTAGGTCCACCTTGTCTCACTAGTTCTGGAAGAGTTTCCTCTGCAGTTTTCCCCCTGACTCTTCTCTGAAACTACAGTATCTCCACTTTTATTAAACTATCTTTTCCTGAACCATCAGTGCACTCCCTCCCTATTCCGCCATCTTGGAGCCCCCCTCTTTTTTCATTTTATGTCTGGCAATTTGGTCCACCATTCATTGAAAAGGGCCCGATTTTCCACTGCTCTGCAGAGCCACCTTGTGATAAATCAAGAATCTCTAGGATTCTGTTTCTATGATCTTAAGTTCCAGCCATTGGAAAGTTTTCCTTTCCTTGCAACCATATTCCACTATATTGATTTAATTTTTAAAAATTTATTTTATTTGAAAGAGATATTGAGGGGGAGAGAGAGAAATTTTCCATCTACTGGCTTACTCCCCAGATATCCACAATGGCCATGGCTGGGCCAGGCTGAAGCCAGGAGCTTCTTCCAGGTCTCCCACATATGTGGCAGGAACCCAAACACTTTTAGTTATACAGTACTAATTTTATACCTGTAGTGTATTTTTTATTTTTATTTTTTTATTTTGAGAAGTAGAGCTAAATCCTATGTGCTGATTCACACCCCAGATATTTGCCATGGCTGGCCCTGGGCCAGGTCCAAAGCTAGGAGCTGGAAACTAAATACAGGTGTCCTGTGTGGGTGGCCGAGACCCAATTACTTGAGTCTCAACTGCTGTCTCCCATGATCTGCATTAGCAGGACTAAAGGACCGGAGGCATCTTCCACTGCTTTCCCAGCCACATTAGCAGGAAACTGGATCAGAAGTGGAGCAGCTTGCCCTTGAACCAGGCCCACATGGGATGCAAGCATTGCAGGTGGGGGCTTAACCTGCTTTCCCACAACTTTGGGCCATGCACACTCTTAACTATTTCTTTTTTTGTAAGAATTCCCTCATTCCTTCTTCCCCTCCTTCCTTCCCTCCCTCCTTTCCTTCCTTCAATTTATTTACTTGATAGGTAGTTAGATGGAGAGAGGAGAGAATCTTCCCATGCACTGGTTCACTCAAATGGTTACAACAGCCAGGGCTGGATCAGGCTTAAGACAAGCACCTGGAACTCCCTCTAGCTCTCCCATGCTTGTGGCAGGGGCCCAAGCACTTGGGCCATCTTCCACTGTCTTCCTGGGAGAATTAGTAGGGAGCTGAATCAGAAGTGAAACCGCATGCTTCAGATCCAGCTCTATGCCAATGGCCTGGGAGGGGCAGTGGGGCATGGCCCAAGTGCTTGGGCCCCTGCCACCCATGTGGGAGACCTGGATAAGGCTACTGGCTTGGGTTTGACCTGGCCCTCACTGTTGCAGACATCTGGGGAGTGAAATAGCAGGTGGAAGATTTCCCCTCCTTCTCCCTCCCTCCCTCCCTCTCTCTCTCTCTGCTGTGGCATAATAAGTTAAGCCTCCACCTGTGGTGCTGGCATCTCATATGGCCCTATGGGTGCCTAGAAGAAGCTCCTGGCTTTGGATCAGCCCATCTCTAGCAGTTGTGGCCATTTGCAGAGTGAATCAGTGGATGGATAAATAAAATAAAATGAAATAAAACAAATATATGAAAATCTCTCTCTCTGTATCTGCCTCTGCCTCTCTCCTTGTAACTCTTTCAAGTAAATAAATATATCTTTAAAAAACTGGAGCAGTTGGGACTTGAGCCAATGCTCCTATGGGGCATTGCAGATGGCAGCTGAAGTTGTTGTGGCACAATGCTGGTTCCTGTTAAAAGTGGAAATGTAATTTTTGAAGTTAAGTGCTCTTTAGGAAAGTTGTGTGCCAATTCATAGTGTCATATATTAGTGTCCTACTACCCACATCTATATCAACATTGGATATTATATTCCCACAAAGGAATACAAGGGGGCTTCAAAAAGCTCACAGAAAATTCTGTCTTTTTAAAAAATATTTTATTTATTTATTTGAAAGAGTTAGAAGCAGAAGCAGAGAGAGAGAGAGACAGAGACAGAGACAGAGACACAGAGAGAGAGGTCTTCTGTCTGCTGGTTCACTCCCCAGATGGCCACAATGGCTTAGGAAAGTAGCTGGGCTGATCCAAAGCCAGGGGCAGGAACATTCTCTGGGTCTCCCATGTTGGTGCATTGGCCCAGGGACTTGCGCCATATTCCACTGCTTTCCCAGGCCATAGCAGAGAGCTGGACTGGAAGTGGAGCAACTGGGACTTAAACCAGTGCCCATATGGGATTCCAGTACTGCAGGCAGTAGTTTTACTCTCTGTGCCACAGTGCCGCCCCTCTTATTGTCTTTTTTTTTTTAATTTAAAATTTATTTGAGAAATGCAGAGACACACCACCACTACCTCTCCCACCTGCTGGTCCACACCCCCAAATGCCCAACTCTTTTTGTCTTTTAATTCTATTTTTCCATATTTTTTCCCTTTTAAAAAATATTTGAGAGACAGAGTTGCAGACAGAGTTCTTCCATCCACTGGTTTATTCCCCAAATGGCTGCAAAAGCCAGACCTGGGTGGATCTGAAGCCAGGATCCAGAAGCGTCTTACAGGTCTCTCACACGGGTGCAGGGGCCCAAGCACTTGGGCCATCTTCCACTGCTTTCCCAGGCCATTAGCAGGGAGCTGGATGGGAACTGGAGCAGCCAGTACTTGAACTAGTGCACATATGGGATGCCAGCACTGAAGGTGGAGGCTTAGCCCACTATGCCACAGGGCCAGTCCGTTCACAAAAACTGTAAAAGCCTCCTCCCATAGTCTTGAAAGGTGGAAGTCATAAGCTTAACCCCTAGAAAAATATTTATGATTATAATTAATGCAAAAGGCAGACTGCAACTGCATATTTAAGC
This sequence comes from Oryctolagus cuniculus, assembly GCF_964237555.1. NCBI lineage: Eukaryota > Metazoa > Chordata > Mammalia > Lagomorpha > Leporidae > Oryctolagus > Oryctolagus cuniculus. The sequence goes on from NC_091439.1 coordinate 21,097,782, forward strand.
AAAAATGGGATAACACAGTTTGAAGACATTTTTCTTTCCTCTTCTCCCAAATTTTCCTTAATTATACTAAGTTCACAATATGAATGTATGAATATAGACAATAAATATTCTAGAGTACAAGAGGCTTGGTCCCTGTGTCAGTTTTCAACCAACTTAAGCCATACAAGTAACGGTAAATGTAAAGGAATTTAATACAAAAAATTCAGTTTATATTCACTGGCAGGTGTAAAACGTGTTTAAGATTGATTCTCAGAATGATGCTACAAAACTGCCAGACGTGGGAACAATCAGGAATCCAAGTTCAGTGGCCCATAGAACCTTAAGGGTACTGGAAGTTAGTACAATGCTGTTGGCTACAAGAAAATACCAGCTTAGCTATGGACCAGGGAGAGGAAATTTATTGCTTCATCAGCTAAATGCAAACTACGAGGTTTAACAATATTAATGCCTCATAGACTTCTATCTCTCTCCACTAAATTCAATTTCTGAGTTTAGATGAATTTGATTGTTGTGAACCCAATGATATGCAGAACACTTGCCCCAAGGCTGTCTAGGAGATATGGTTTTCATCCCTACAACTTGTAACTACTGGCTGCCTTTCTGTAAGAGGTGGGATCCGCAGTTAAGTGAGTCAGTCTTACCCAGACCCTCTCTTTCCTGAAGTTTGCATTGACAGAGTGATAACTATGAAGATGGTAAAGGACTGCCCTACCTGATCTGCCTTCTACTCTTCTCTGCCTTGTTATGTGCCCTGGCTGCTGGCTGATTTTATCAGCGGCAAGTCCCAGGGAAAGCACCTGGCTTCCTCCCTGCTCTCGAGTTGTGTCCTCCTCCCTAAGACCAGTGCATGTTGGTGTACCTTTTCCACCATTAACTGCTATTGCCAGGTGTCAACAACAGTCCCCCCACTTCCACCCTTAGTTCTGGAATTAGTAATGGTTTATCATTGCTCCTTGCTGTTGCTCAGGGTTTTTAATTACCCTTCGTTGGTTTGCTTAACCCCATTTATTTAATAGTCCCTTTATTCAACTCTATTCTATTGCTTCCTTTTGAGTGTGCTATCTTTTCTTGCTACAATTGAGACTGTTATACTGAGAAGACAAGACAAGGTTTTAATTCTGTGGTGCAGACAGTCCATCTGTTATGGACTGAATTGCATCCCACAAATACATTTTTGATTTCTAAACTCCACAAGTGGGCACTGTGGTGCAGCGGATCAAGTTGTCTGCTGCTTGGAATGACCACATCACCTGTCAGAACACTGGTTTCAGTTCCAGCTCCTCTGCTTTCAATCCAGCTTCCTGCTAATGCATCCTGGGTGGCAGCAGATAGCCCAAGTACTTGGGCTGTGTCACTCATGTGGGAGACCAGGATGGCGTTAAAGCCCCCTGGCTTCGGCCTGGCCCAGCCCTGGCTGTTTTGGGTATTTAAGGAGTGTACCAACGGATGGAAAATCTTTCTCTCTGTCACTTTGCCTTTCAAGTGATAAAAGTAAACATTAGAAAAATATAAAGATTAGTACCGGCTGGTGCTGCGGCTCACTTGGCTAATCCTCTGTCTGCGGCACCGGTACCCCGGGTTCTAGTCCTGGTTGGGGTGCCGGATTCTGTCCTGGTTGCTTCTCTTCCAGTCCAGCTCTCTGCTGTGGCCCAGGAAGGCAGTGGAGGATGGCCTGAGTGCTTGGGCCCTGCACCCCATGGGAGACCAGGAGGAAGCACCGTAGCGGCCATTTGAGGGGTGAATCAACGGAAGGAAGACCTTTCTTTCTGTCTCTCTCTCACTGTCTAACTCTGCCTGTCAAAAAAAATGGTACCTCAGAATGTGGCCTTTTAGAGATAGGGCCTTTATTTTATTTTATTTTTTTTGATAGGCAGAGTGGGCAGTGAGAGAGAGAGAGAGAGAGAAAGAGAGAGAGAAAGGTCTTCCTTTGCCATTGGTTCACCCTCCAATGGCCGCTGTGGCCGGCGCACTGCACTGATCTGATGGCAGGAACAGGTACTATCCTGGTCTCCCATGGGGTGCAGGGCCCAAGCACTTGGGCCATCCTCCACTGCACTCCCTGGCCACAGCAGAGAGCTGGCCTGGAAGAGGGGCAACTGGGACAGAATCCGGCGCCCCGACCGGGACTAGAACCCGGTGTGCCGGTGCCGCAAGGTGGAGGATTAGTCTAGTGAGCTGCGGCGCCGTCCTAAAATAGGGCCTTTAAAGATATAATTAAGGTTCAGGAACTTGTATGGTGGGAGGGTAATTAATCTGATTGCTTTCTTTACAAGAAGAAACAGAGGTGCAGAATACACAGAAAAAGGATGTCAGATGTGAGAACAGAGCCATCTCCAAGTCCAGAAAAGAGGCCTCAGAAGAAGTAAACTCTTCTGACACCTTCATCTTGGACTGCTAGCTCCTGACACAGTGACAAGTAAATTTCTGCTGTTGAAGCAATCTAGTCTGTGTTATTTTGTGTTGGCAGCCCTAGAAGACTGAATACCACTTCAGAAACCAACACAAAAAATATGGGAAAAGTTACCAATTTTCTGACTTTCAGAGGAAGGAGCAGCGTGTGCAGTGTGTACAATGTGCATTGTGCCATGTGTGCAGTGTTGCAGTGTGTAATGTGTGCAGTGTGCACAGTGCATGTAGTGTGAGCAGTGTTGAAGTGTGCAGTCCATACAGTGTGCAGTGCAGTGTGTAGTGTGCAGTGTGTAATGTGTAGTGTGTGCTGCATGCAGTGTGCATTGTGCAGTGTGTGCAGTGTGTGGTGTGTGTGGTCTGTGCAGTGCACCCACTGCATCCATGGCAACAGTGCCCCATTGGAAACACTGCACACTACACTGCATGCATTGCACACTGCACACTACACTGCATGCACTGCACACTGCAAGCACCACATACTGCTACTCTGCACACACTACACACAGTGTGTGCACTGCACATGCTGCACACTGCAGGCACTGCACCCATGGCAACACTGCAGAGACTGCACAACACTGCATGCACTGCACACCACACACTGCACACAGTTCTCAGTGCATCTGAGTTCTACTTGGTTTTCAAGGCCCTTCATCCTTGGCCTTTTTTTTTTTTTTTTTGACAGGCAGAGTGGATAGTGAGAGAGACAGAGAGAAAGGTCTTCCTTTGCCATTGGTTCACCCTCCAATGGACGCCACGGCTGGCGCACTGCGGCCAGCGCACCGCGCTGATCCGAAGGCAGGAGCCAGGTGCTTCTCCTGGTCTCCCATGGGGTGCAGGGCCCAAGCACTTGGGCCATCCTCCACTGCCTTCCCGGGCCACAGCAGAGAGCTGGCCTGGAAAGAGGGGCAACCGGGAAAGAATCCGGCACCCCGACTGGGACTAGAACCTGGTGTGCCGGCACCGCTAGGTGGAGGATTAGCCTATTGAGCTGCAGCGCTGGCCCTTGGCCTTATTCTTTGAGTCTTTTTTATTATTATTATTTAAAGATTTTATTTCTTTGAAAGGCAAACTTGGGGTGGTGAGGGAGAAAGAGAAAGAGATTGATACTATATCTGCTGGTTTATTTCCCAAATTGCCACAACAGTTGGGTCTAGGCTGGGCTGAAGCCAGGATCCAGGAACTTTGTTAGCATCTCCCACGTGAGTGGAAGGTGCCCAAGTACTTTGGTCCATCACCCTTTGGTTTCCCAAACCTATTAACAGGGACCTGGATTAGAAGTGGAGCAGCCAGGACTTGAACCTGCACCCATCTGGGATGCTGGCGTCTCAGGTGGTGGCTTAACCTGCTGTGCCACAATGACAGCCCCCTCATCCTTTGACTCTTAACCCTGCCTTTGTGTGGATGACCTCTGTTTTCATGTCTCCTCCCACAATGAATCAAAGCAATGGACTGCACAGCTCAATTGGAGTACCACGGAGAAGACTGTGTATCTCTGCTTGGTTTCCTGCACCATTAGCTTTTGGGGAAACCAGCCTACACGCCACGAGGAACTCAAGCAGTTCTGTGACGATGTCACTAAGAAGACAGAGGCTCCCATCAACATGAAGTGCCAACTTGCCAGTTTTGTGAACGAACCACCTTGGGGCTGATCTTCCAGCCTTATAGATGACTGCTGTCTCAGCTGATGTGCTCATAATTTTATTAGACTCTGGGCCAGAGCTGCCCAGGCAAGACAAACTATCTCATCTATCTAGCTCAATTTTATTTTAAGGAAGGCTCCAGGCTTGTGAAGACTGGCAAGCCTGAAATTTGTAAAGCTGGCCAGTAGGTTGGAAATATAGGTAGGAGATGAGTTCAAAGTCTGTGGCATAGGCCAGCAAGCTAGAAACTCAAACAGAATTAATGTATTATAGTGTTGGGCAGAAACCCTTCTTTGGAAAACCCCAGATTTTTCTCCTAAGGCCTTCAACTGACTGGCTAAAGTTACCATGTACATCACAAGATCAGAGGAGAAACATTGAGCCAAGAGTTAATCATCAACAGTGAGTCATAATAATAAAATTCTACCTAGTGTAGCACAAAGACACATCTTGCGAATGTAATTTTCAGGTCCAATGATGTGGCGTAGTGGGTTAAACTGCTGCCTGAAATGCAGGCATCCCATTTGGGCACCAGTTCAAATCCTGGTTGCTCCATTTCCAATCCAGTTTCTTCTCATGAGCCTGGGAAAGCATCAGAAGATGGCCCAACAGCTCTCTGCTGTGGCCCGGGAGTGCAGTGGAGGATGGCCCAAGTACTTGGGCCCTGCACCACATGGGAGACCAGGATAAGTACCTGGCTCCTGCCATCGGATGAGCGTGGTGCGCCGGCCGCAGCGCGCCAGCCATGGCAGCCATTGGAGGGTGAACCAACGGCAAAGGAAGACCTTTCTCTCTCTCTCTCTCTCTCTCTCTCTCACTATCCACTCTACCTGTCAAAAAAAAAAAAAAAAAAAATGGCCCAAGTGCTTGGGCCCCTGCACCCATGTGGGAGACATAGCAGCAGCCCCTGATTTTGGCCTGGCACAGCCCTGGCTGCTGCGGCCATTTGGGTAGTGAACCAGTGGATGAAGACCTCTCTCTCTCTCTGTCCCCCTCTGTCTCTGTAACTCTGCCTTTCAAATAAATAATAAAATCTTTAACAATCATTTTCTATCGGTATTTACTCATTTTATTAGACAATAATTTTGGGTACTATTAGATCAGGGAACCTAAGGAGGAATGTTATTTGATCGCAATAGGTACCACGCCTCCCTACAGGGCCTGTGTTGTTGTACAGTGAGCTGGGCTGCCACCTGTGATGCCGGCATCCCAGATGAGTGCCTGGTTCAAGTCCCAGCTGCTTTACTTCTGATCCAGCTCCCTGCTAATTCTCCTGAAAAGCAGTGGAAGATGGTCCAAGTACTTGGGCCCCCACCACCCACGTGGGAGACCCAGATGGAGTTCCAGGCTCCTGGCTTTGGCTTGGCCCAGCCCTGGCTATTGCAGCCATTTGGGGAATGAACCAGCTGATGGAAGATGTCTCTCTCTCTCTCTTTAACTCTTTCAAATGAAAATAAGTAAATCTTTTTAAAAACAACACAAAGTGCTTCCCATTTTTAATCCAGCTTTTAAATATGGAACAGCTTTCACAGAATTCCCAAGTCATTCTTTATAAAACTCTCCTTAAAAAAAATTGCAATTCAAAGAGTATATCAGAGGACATAGTTTTTTCCCCAAAGGAGTTACATGCAAATACCCAGAAGTTTCCTTATTTATAGGGTGATCAGAAGACAGACGAGCAGAGAATGACCTTAAAGAAGATAACCTCATCCTCTCCAAACTTCCAAATATGATTTTGTGAAAGCACAGGTGCTGAGTAGACAAAAAGGGTGGACTTACAGCCATGCTTGGGATTTTGGTAAGCACTGGAGATGTTTGCAAACTGTCACAGAAATGAAAAATTCCAATGAACAAACAGAATTCTTCAAGTCATAGTTTACATATAAAATGTACTTTGTAATAACATTTGCACCCAGGTCCTTATTTATTTATTTATTTGGGCCCCTCCCTCCCTCTATCCCTTCTCTCTCTCTCTCTTCCTCCCTCCTTCCCTCTCTCCCTCCCTCTCTCTCTCTTTCTTTCTTCCAAGATTTTTATTTATTTCAGAGGTAGAGTTACAGAGAGGGAGAGACAGAGAGGTCTTCCATCTGCTTGTTCACTCCTCAAACAGCTGCAACAGCCAGAGCTGGGTGGATTTGAAGCCAGAAGTCAGGAGCTTCTTCCAGGTCTTACAAGGTGCAAGAGCTCAAGGACTTGGGCCATCTTCTGCTGCTTTCCCAGGCCATAAGCAGAGAGCTGGATCAGAAGTAAAGCAGCTAGGACATGAACTGGTGCCCATATGGGTTGCCAGCACTTCAGGCAGAGGCTTAGCCTACTCTGCCACAGAGCTAGCCCCTATATGGCTTTTCCTTCAATAAAATACTGGTAGCACTGGCAGGTGGAGGAGTTAACAGGGCACATGCACATGCTGACAATCTGTTTTTCCTGACTAGCTCAGGACTTACATTTTCACATGATTTAATGAGAGCTTCCTTGCAGAAAGTGAGTGACCCTAGAGAAATAGAGAAGCTGGACTGGCAAGTACAGTTAATGTAAGATTTTTTTAAAATAAAGATTTATCTGAAAGGCAGAGTGAAACAGGAAGGGAAAGATGGACTTCCACCTGATGATTCACCCTCTAAATAGCTGCAATGGCCAGGGCTGGTCAAGCTAAAGTCAGGAACATGGAATTCCCTCCAAGTCTTTCACGTGGGTGGCAGGAGTCTAAACACTTGGGCCATTTTCTGCTGCCTCCCAGGCCATTAGCAGGGAGCCAGATTGGAACTGCAACAGCAGAGACTCAAAGGAGCACTCATATGGGATGCCAGCATTACAGAGGCTTAACCCACCAAACCACAATGCTGCTGCCCAAGATTTTTTTTTTTTTAAGATTTTAATTATTTGAAAGAGAGCTACAAAGAGAGGGGTAGAAACGGAGATCTTCAATCTGGTGGTTCACTCCCCACATGGCCACATTGGCCAAGGCTGAGTCATGCCGAAGCCAGCAGTTTCTTCTGGGTCCCCCATTTGGGTGTAGGGCCCCAGGCACTTGGGTCATCTTTTGTTTTCCCAGGCCATTAGCAGGAAGCTTCACTGGAGTTGAGCAGATGGGACATGGACTGGTACCCACCTGGGAAGCTGGCATTGCAGATGCCAAAGCTGGGCTTTTGGTCCATATAAAGACTCTAAGGATGGATGGGAGCTGTAAATGGCCTCGTTAGTTTACAATGTCAGTATTCACACTATTTAAGGTCTTGAAACCAAAGTGAAAAGTTTTATTTTGTAGCAGAAAATATCTACAATTGGATCTTTTTTTTTTTTTTTTTTTTTTTTTTTTTTTTTTGACAGGCAGAGTGGACAGTGAGAGAGAGAGACAGAGAGAAAGGTCTTCCTTTGCCGTTGGTTCACCCTCCAATGGCCGCCGCGGCCAGCGCGATGTGGCCGGCGCACCGCGCTGATCCGATGGCAGGAGCCAGGAGCCAGGTGCTTTTCCTGGTCTCCCATGGGGTGCAGGGCCCAAGCACCTGGGCCATCCTCCACTGCACTCCCGGGCCACAGCAGAGGGCTGGCCTGGAAGAGGGGCAACCGGGACAGAATCCGGCACCCCGACCGGGACTAGAACCCGGTGTGCCGGCGCCGCTAGGCGGAGGATTAGCCTAGTGAGCCGCGGCGCCGGCCCTACAATTGGATCTTTATAAAAGATGTGTAAGAAGGGATAAATAAAATTATACATAAGATATTGTTTTTGAAATTTGGAATGATAATCAACATTCAATTTACAAGAACTCACAAACAGCTAAATACATCTTTTTACATGAGGGAAGTAAAAGCTGTGTTAATCCCTTGACTCATTAGTTTGTTGAAACTCTCATATACAGAGACTATACTGCACCTAAACAATAATAAGCCTATGTGAAAGAAGACAGATTACTTCAAAGCATAGTAATATATATTTAGATAGACGAAAAACAATTATCTCAATAATCTGACAATTTAACTTACCAAATCAAGTTTACCATTATCAAGTCCATGATGTCTACTGCATTCATTTATACCATGGCTTTTCATCTCACTGTTCAGGTTTTACAACTACATAATTTCCATATCATAACAGATGTTCTTGATGACAACTGTTATGCCAGGACACATGTTTCTTGCTAGTGCACCAACTTTTGGTCACAGGCACAATTCCTGTTACAAACTGGATGGCTTAACTGACTGTGGAGGCTGAGTTCTACAGCACAAACTAGAGATAAGAACCGAAATTGTTACTATCACACCAAAGGCTTTGGAACCACTCAGATTACATCTCCAATGGGCCAGCATCAAGAGGCACTAGCTGTGGAAGGATGCTCACTATAATGACATAGTCCACAGGCATCGAGTAGTTAGTACTTTAAAAAATATTAAAAAAATATTATTTTCCCTTGAGGGAGAAAGCAGACAATTTCCCACTAGTAGGAAGACAAGCACAGGTGCCACATTTCCAGTTTAAGTGTGAATAGGAAGATTGTGAACCCCATTAATTAAATATAAAATGTCTAGAAGAGGGCCGGCGCCGTGGCTCAATAGGCTAATCCTCCACCTTGCGGCGCCAGCACACCGGGTTCTAGTCCCAGTCGGGGCGCCGGATTCTGTCCCGGTTGCCCCTCTTCCAGGCCAGCTCTCTGCTGTGGCCAGGGAGTGCAGTGGAGGATGGCCCAGGTGCTTGGGCCCTGCACCCCATAGGAGACCAGGAAAAGCACCTGGATCCTGGCTCCTGCCATCGGAACAGCGCGGTGCGCCGGCTGCAGCGGCGGCCATTGGAGGGTGAACCAACGGCAAAAGGAAGACCTTTCTCTCTGTCTCTCTCTCTCACTGTCCACTCTGCCTGTCAAAAAAAAAAAAAAAATGTCCAGAAGAAATTCTGACCTTATTGTACAAGTACAGCAGTGTTTGCATATAGATTTAAATTCAGGACTAAATATAATGCTATCTACATGCAAAAACACAGTCATAGTACCTTTATGGAATTGTCTAGTCACAGTAGTTTATGTGGTACTGATTAACATTAAAATGTATAAACTAGAGTACAGATTTATAACATCTTTTATAGCTTATGTGGGTTAGACAGCTTAATATTCTTCAAGCTTGAATTTAGCTTTTCAAAGGACAGCTATGTGTGCTTTGCTTGACATTTAAACCTTCATAAAATCTTAGTCTGTCACAATAAGAAATAGAGACAGGAGCTGGTGTTGTGGCATAGGAGGTAAAGCTGCTGCCTGTGACACTGACATCCCATGTGGGTACTGGTTCATGGCCTGGCTGCTTCATTTTCAATCCAGCTCCTGTTAATGACCTGGGAAAGCAATAGAGGATGGCCAAAGTGTTCGGGTTCTTGCCACCCAAATGGGAGACCTGGATGAATCTCCAGGCTCCTGGCTTCAGCTTGGCCCATCATTGGCTACTGTGGCTGTCTAGGGAGTGAACTGGTGGATGGAAGATCTCTGTCTCTCTATCTCTCTCTCTGTATAACTCTTTGAAATAAAATAGTTAAATCTTAAAAAAAGTTGTGGTTGTCAAACATGTAGCAGAAAGAAGAGTGGTAACATCATAATAGTCACATGGGTAACCAGTGGCTTTCAAGCCTTGCCAAAATCTAGCTTTTTAAGAGTTGAGTTAGGGGTGAGTTAAAGGGTTTGATTTGACTTAGTTTTTCAAGTGTGTTATTTTAAAACCCAATAAAAATGTGTATTCTAATTTGTTACATATTCTTACCATGCCACATTAGACATATTCTGTATTAACTTCAGCTAGTAGGTTAATCTTTGTATACACCTGAGAATACAACTTAAACTATCTCTAAATAATCTCCTGAGATGTGTTTAAAGGCTTATTGTTCATATTTATATCTGCAAGAAGCAAAATTTTATTGAGAGTATGCAAACAGAATAAGGCATAGGAATAAACTGACTGTTGAGGTTTCATCAACTCCTCATACCCCATGTTTGCATTACTCAAATAATTCAGAAGTCTTGTTATTCTTACTAAAAGACTAAAATAAGTAACCTGGGCACTCAACACATTTATAAATATACTGATAAAAGGGACTTTTCAGTATGTATGTATTTGGGTAACAAGAAGTTTTAAGAAAGCATTTAATGCTAAAAATCTTTGGAAGATGCTGATCAATAAGAAATTATCTTTTAATTTGTTAAAACAATGTTAATATGATTTAGTTATCTACAGCAAACCATTTTTCTAATCCATTTCAATTCTTAAATTGCTCAGCATCATAGGGAAATTTCTACAGATTAGAGTATTGTAGATACTCAAAAGTGGTGAGTCAACTTGTAAAAAGTGAAGCAGAAATCACAGAAAAAAACACTCATAATTGCTTTGGGCCCTGCTGTTGGGATACACAGCCTTAAAGAAAGGTTTTCATTCTTGAGTTGTATATTTTTGTGGTTTAAACCTCAAAGTATGTTCATCCTTCAGGTAATACAAGTTAGTATCTTTATGCCTAAACTATACTGTGTGTGTTGATAGTTGAGGCACACTTCAATCATTTGAGATTTTATTTTGTGACTTCATCAATAAACAGCTTGCACACCAAACTCAAACAATCTTTTTTATTTAAAAATCCACCTCAAAATTCACTTCTGGGCTTTAGTTTTTGTTTAAAAAGAAGCAAACATTTAAAAGCATTAAATGTTACTAGTCTACAATTCATCTTGTTATAAACACTTTTAGTTTGTGGATTGGGGAAACAAACCCATTACATTGATTAGGCACAGTACTATGGCCAAGGGGGCCAGAAATCGGCACATCTGTGTACTTAGGCAACAGTTAGAGGTCTGAATGGAGGGAAAGGTGTCATGCCTCAGCAGTGAGCATTTCTATCTCTATGTATGTCCCCTCCAAAACCTGTTAGTAAGTCTCAAACCAGTATATAAGAGATTGCATGTAACTTAGTTAACAAACTATACTTGCTTTCTAAATTATGTTGCAAAGCTAAGACAGATGAATATAATTGTAGCCTCACTAAATTCCTGGTCTTGGTATCAGTGTCGCAGGACCATGTTGTAGGTGAGACAGAATTATACCATTCCTCTGGTAGTTTCAGAAATCTGAGTGGAAGGGGTCCATGATGGTAAGATTTCACATTATAGTAAGGCTCTGATATTTCTTGAATTGGGGCAGTGAATAGAAATCACAGTACAAAATCTTCAATTCTCTGACTGAAAAAGCAACAGGTGCTACATAGGAGAATCACTTATATAACATTTTTTTAAAAAAGGTAGATATAAAATATTAATTGCATAGGGATTTAAATATAAGGCCAAGAAGAATAGTAAGTAAAAAAATCATAGAAAGGGCACTGTGGTGTCAAAAGACAGAATTTCATTCTTAAAAGTAATAAATCTGAATTACTGTCTAATTAAAAATCACAGTATGTTGCTATAACTAACAGTGAGTGTCAACTGCTTCATTAATTCCAAACTGGGAACCAATGTTAAGATTAACAAGAACACAACTAAAGCTCGTAGTCTAAACCTGATCAGTGTATTAGCACATCAGTGCCTTGTACGTACCTGATTAGTTATACAATCTACCTTTCGCAAATAACATTTAATAAATGTTAACAAGTGTAAGAACACAACATCACTGCATGCCACCAATGATTTGCAGGCTTACTTGATAGTGTTATATTTCAGTCTTTCAAGAGTGCAAGATCCTACCCGGCAGAATCTTCACTCAATGAACCAAAAACACTGTAATTAACAAAATATAACAAAGTTCCACCATTAAAAACTAAATGTACATGAACCAGAGAACTAGGTCCTGACAGCAGTAGGACATGACACACATTATCTTTAGCATTTTGGAAGGCAGTGAATTTGATAAGTCCAATTCTACTTTGTAGCCTAAGCTAATAGTTACCACCCAAAGCTTCAGGGAAAGCTAACTTGTTTATCTACTTCTCATTTTAATGTCTTTAGACTTTAAACACTAATTTCCAAATCTAGAAAGTAGCTTAGTTAATTTAGTATTGTTACATAGAATAGTGGCGGGGCGGGGGGCGGGGGCAGGAAGTTCGAAAGGAATTCTGTTAAAGTACATGGGGGAATACCCAGACCAATGTTTTAAACGAAAAAGTGCATAAATACAGTAATACTACAAGTGTGTTAATTATGGAACAGATGTTTCTCTGGGAGCTAAATACTATTTCCCCACATTATTTACACAGCACGAATTGTTCAGATACCACAAAGCACCATTTACAGTCTAAATTGCTTGATTATGTCTGAAAGGTCCTTTGACTGCAGTCCTACAAGGATCTACCTAGAGTGTCAAGTCATCTTCAAAAAAGGCTTTCTCTCTCCAGTGCGGTTCTCTTGTTCAGAAACAGCCGAGTGCTGCTTTCACTTGACACTCTTGCTGGGTGTTTCCGACTCTGTGGACTGCCGGCCATCTGTCCAGGCTTCCCGTGTGCTCTTCAAGGCCAGGGTCTTCTGTTGGTCAACCACAACATAATCCACTCTCTCATCAGCGACACTGCTGCCTGAGCCACTGCTCTTTTGCTAAAATGCAAAGAAAAAAGGTCCCACATATGAAGGAATGTTTCTGAGTGAAATTCATTCTTAAAACAGAGACACAAATGTACCATGAACACTTGAAATTCTACAGGGTCACACACACACACACACACACACACACAAACACAATGCCAAAGAACATTACCTCAATTTAACAATGGGTTCTGTCTCCTAACTATACAGTATTTCCCCCTTAAATTTAAAATTACTACATGTAAGCATTCAAACTAGTGCTCCTATCACAGATAAAATCCACAGAAAATAAGGAGAGCAAACACCTGGCTCATGTTACCATGCACAACTGGATTGTTCCTATGAGTTACGCTTGACTTAAACTATTTTCATTCTATTTAAAAGGCAGAGAAACAGATCTTCCATCCACTGCTTCACGGGGGCAAAGCCAGCAGCCAGGAACTCAATCCAGGTTTCCCATGTGGGTGACAGGGCTCCAGCTGCTTGAGCCATCGCTGCTGCCTGCCAGGGTGCATGTGAACAGTAAGCTCCATTGGAAGTAGAGCCAGGACTTGAACCCAGGCACTCCGGTGAAGGCTGCAGGCATCCCAAGGGGTGTCTAAACTGCTGTGCCAAATGCTTGCCTCTTTTCAAGCCCTGATCAGTGTTCACTTTCAGAACTAAGGAATGATTTTTGAAAAGCATATTTTAAAAATGATGGGGCCCATGCTGTGGCATAGGGGTAAAGCCACTGCCTGCAGTGCCAGCATCCCAAATGGGCACCCATTCAAGTCCCAGCTGCTGCACTTTCAATCCACCTCTCTGCCGTGGTCTGGGAAAGCAGGTGAAGATGGCCCAAGTGCTTGGGCCCCTGCACCCCTGTGGGAGACCCAGAGGAAGCTCCTGGCTCCTGGCTTCCGGTTGGCCCTGTTTTGGCTGTATGGGGCGTGAACCAGCAGATGGAAGATCTCTCTCTTTGTATCTCTGTTTTTCAAATATATATATATATATATATATATATATATATATATATTTTTTAAAAAAATGACAAAGTACATAGGCTAATGGACACTCTTATTTTTAAAATCCAACTAGATATTAGACAAATATAATTATTAGTGCATTCATTGCCAGGTGTTAAGTAAGGGAAGTACCGAAGGTGTAAGAGAAATAGAGGGTGAAGTGAACTTCTAAATGGCAGAGTTCCTGTCTGTACAAAATAGCACATAATTTGAGCTAACATTTCCAAGAGAGTGAACAAACTACCTTTGGAATTTAGTGATCATGTCAATGGGGAAAACAGAATCTGTCAGTTTCCATAATTTTTTTTTACTTGTGTTCTATGAAACAGTATGAGGTAATGAGATTTCTGAAACTTAAACACAAAATTCCCCTCAAAGATTATCCTGTAGGTTTACAATGTGAGTTACCTGTGTTTCTAGAATTGGGGTTCGCTTACCTTACGTGGTGGTGTGGACTTCCCAGAGTCTAAATCGAGGTCGAGGTATTCTACTTGCTTGTCTCCTTTGGGCTTGATCACAGGACTGCTTCCTCCATCAAGACTGTTACTGCCAAGAAGACTCTGAAAGTACAGCACAACCACCTCAGTGCTGAGCCATGAGAGGGGCTGCCCCTGTGTGTGGTCTACAGGGGCCTACACGTTTGCTGCAAGAGGACGCAGTTTAAAGAGAGGCCTATCTAGAAAATTAAGTACTTGTAGGATTGAAAGAAAATAAGCAGTATTTTAAAAACTCAATTAAAACTTAGAGCAAGCTAGAAAGTAATTTCAAAAGCTAACCATGGTTCAAACTAAGATTGGAACATCAAGCTGAAACCAGCTGTGACAGTTCAACCTGAACATTATTAAAATTACATTTGTACTCAGTATTTTTAGGTAGATCTTTATATTACCTACTTTCAAATTAATAAACTGTCTACATTTTATTTAAAAGCTTTCCAAATAAAATGATCACCTAACGACTTTGAATAAGGACTCCATTGGCAAAGCCTGTTTTGTTTGAATCCTCTAGAATTCTTACCACTTAATTCCCCCTGCTTTCTCTTAGCCTGATTCTTTCCTTCCTAAAAGGAATTGTGCTATAAGAGTCTTCTCTAAAACAAGATAAAGAAAATATGAAGATAGATGACAGCAATAAACAGCAAGAAAAAGCTTGAGGCAGGAAATGGTAAAGAAATAGGTTAGCAGGAAGTTGAAGATCGGGGCTAAGCGAAAAAGGATGGCCAAGAACGACATCCCTACATACATCCTCTAGTTATGACAGTTTTCTAACTGTGCTCCAAAAAAGGATCTGTTTTCCTGCCTTACTGCTTTTAACCCCATTGGGAAATGTTCCTGACTTCTCAGAGGAAGACCACATGAGTGTTAGAGCTTTCACTTGTGTGCCTTCTGCCACGGTGTTACTAATGTTCATATAGGATCTCATACTTTAGAAGAAAACCATAGTGACGCAATGAACTTAAAAATTTATACCATTTATGATAAAACAATCTGAAAGCTGCATAAACCTGGCTAAATTGATTCCCTTCTACTGCTACTTCATTTCTTTTGCTCAGGCTGAACAGCGAAAGCTGTGCTTTACGGAACGGACATTTGCTAGACAAACACTGAACTTAGTCTCTCGTTTGGTTGAGCAGGGCTGCTGACAGCCGGCATAAACCCTCGTTGTGAATTAGGAAAGGGTGTTTCTTCCCCTGGGGCTACACAGCTCTGTGCCCAGGCCCAGGCCGATGAATGGCATCTGGCCTGGATATGGGTACATGGTGTGTGCAGTACTGTGTACATACTGCACACCATGCAGTACACAACTACACGTGACAGCCCTATGTGGAAGAAAGGATTTTTAAATCAAAGTGACCAAGTGCTGTTAATAAGATGTTCAATAATATTGAAAGTAGCAGGCGGCCATTTGGAAGGTGAACCGACGGAAGGAAGACCTTTCTTTCTGTCTCTCTCCTTCACTGTCTAACTCTATATGTCAAATAAATAAATAAATAAAAAGCAGGCACAAAAAGTTTGTTTGGGTACTCAATTGATACAAATAGTAACCTTCCCCTTCTCCCCTTTTCTAGTTTGTGAAGAAACTGAAATCATCAGGAAAGTGTTTCTTTGAATGACCGCACACTTCACTGTCACACACACAGAGTCAGCTGTGAGTGTGTGTAGAATTCTGCACTCAAAGATGATCCGTGGAAGACGGCAGGCAAGTGCCAGATTGGAAGCACACAGAAGCAGTCACAGTGCCCGTAAGGCTATACACAGACTCCGTAAGTTCATACGACTGCATGCTTAGTACCTATTAGCTGTTCCCAAAGACACTTTCTCAGAGTTGCTCATTAAATGTTGTATCTAACTATCATTAGAACTGTGGATTTTTTTTCACTGTCATGTGTCCATAAGGAAGTCTATTTGCCTTTTTTTTCTTTTTAAGATTTATTTTAGAGAGGATGGAGTGAACCAGCTGATGGAGGATTTCACTGTCCTTCCCCCTGTCTCTGTAACTCTGCCTTTATAAATCTTTAATTACAAAAAAAGGCCTAATTGAGTTAATAATAAAAATTGGAAACAATATATTTTTTTAAATAAAATAAATCTTTTATTTGAAAGAGAGTTAGAGAAGTAGAGACAGAGAAAGAGGTCTTCCATCCGCTAGTTCACTCTCCAGATGGCTGCAATGGCCAGAGCTGAGCTGATCCAAAGCCAAGAGCCAGGAGCTTCCTCCAGGTTTCCCACATGGGTGCAGGGGCCCAAGCACTTGGGCCATCTTCTACTGCTTTCCCGGGCCATAGCCGAGAGCTGGATCAGAAGAGGAGCAGCCGGGACCAGAACTAGTACCCATATGGGATGCCGGCGCTTCAGGCCAGGGCTTTAACCCGCTGCGCCATAGTGCCAGCCCCACAATATCTATTCTGATGTAGTATTTATAAAGGATTTAAATTCTTACTAGAGTCTATTTAGTATAATCAAGAAAACAGCTAAGTCATTGAAAATAATAAAAATCAGTAAGTTGAACACAGCTTTATGATGCTTGTAATTCAAAGGTGATCTAAATATAACTTATTTTAGAATACTTTATAAACCTGCTAAATTTTCAATTTCATTAGCTAAAAAAAGGACCAAATCAAGTTTGTCAAATCACTTAATTCTAATCTCTGACAATATACGCTGTCAGGAACCTCTTTTTGCCTAAAGTCAATTAAATATGAGAAACAAATCCATTGACAGAATTAGGCTTTATATTTTGTATCTCCAAATAGGAATTTTTAAGGAAAATAGTCATTAGCATGTCACTCACTCCCAGTTGTGATATTAGTTCCTTGCTTATCCTGACAGATACTGCCTGGTGTCCTCCACCACCTGCTCTGCCCTCTGCCCCGAGAATGGGATTTTTAGGAGGACCCACTGTCCCTCAGAACTAAGGCTGTGCTTCCTAGCCACCCTGGTGCCTGTGTGTGGCTGCGCAGGCGAGATTCCGGTGGATGGTGTGTGCCTGGAAGCTCCCAGGAACCTGCTTCACGAAGCAGGTGTATTGTAGCCTCTGCTGCTTCTCCCTTCCCTCCCCACTGAAGCTGGGTGTGGGACTGCACTTGGTGGGGCCATGCCCAGGGGACAGCAGAGTCCAGGGCTGGAAGGGGCTGACTCTCTGAGGGCTCCGGAGAACTGCGCTGCCACAATAATCTTGCATCACCTCTCTGCGCTTTACCATGAGAAAGAAATCAGCTTCTCTCAAGTCACTTATTGTTAACTCAGAGGTGAGCCTAATGCTGATATGCCCGCTCACTAAAAAATCAGCAGAGCAAGTCTTAAATCTGAGGTAAAGCAAAAGCACACTACTTTTAGGAATTAAAGTTAATTTGCATTCTTAAAACATCTGAAGTTATTTCTGGCAACTATGTGACTTATGGGAAACAAAATGCTTGCTACTATTAGAAAACTCTGCCTTGTGATAACATGGCTAATCTAAAATTATGTAACAGGGCTTTGTAAAGCCCATCTAAGGATATATTACTGAAAGAGTCTCAAAGACTTTCTTCACATGACTGTTTCACCATGAACTGGGCCTGGAGAACTCCATTATAAAATGCTTCCTATGTATTTTCTTAGACTATAAAAAAAATCAAGCACATCTTAAATATAGCTGGAAAATTTTGTTTTTTCAAATAATTTACAATGAAAGATAATGATATCACACATTGACTCTTTTAAAATAGTATCATAAAGTCTAAAACCAGTAAAACTTTTTAAAAAGCATTTTTAAAAGTTGTCTAGGGGCCGGCGCTGTGGGTAGTAGGTAAAGCTGCCGCCTGCAATGCTGGCATCCCATATGGGCGCCGGTTGGAGTCCCGGCTGCTCCACTACCAATCCAGCTCTCTGCTATGGCCTGGGAAAGCAGAAGATGGCCCAAGTCCTTGGGTCCCTGCACCCGTGTGGGAGATCCAGAAGAGGCTCCTGGCTTTGGATTGGTGCAGCTCTGGCTATTGTGGCCAACTGGAGAGTGAACCAGCCGATGGAAGATCTCTCTCTGCCTTTCCTTCTGTGTAACTCCGATTTTCAAATAAATAAATCTTTTCTTTTTTTTTAAAGATTTATTTATTTGTTTGAAAGTTAGAGTTACACAGAAAGAGAAGGAAAGGCAGAGAGAGAGAGAGAGAGAGAGAGGTCTTCTATCTGTTGGTTCACTCCCCAATTGGCTACAATGGCCGGAGCTGCACCGATCCAAAGCCAGGAGCCAGGAGATTCTTCCAGGTCTTCCATGCGGGTGCAGGGGCCCAAGGACTTGGGCCATCTTCTACTGCTTTCACAGGCCATAGCAGAGAGCTGGATGGGAAGAGGAGCAGTCGGGACATGAACTGGCACCCATATGGGATGCTGGCACTGCAGGCGGAGGATTACCCCGCTGCGCCACAGTGCTGGACCCTACATCTCATCTTCTAAAAGATAGTGTGAGCACCGACTGGAAACCATTAATGAAAACACCTGAGGTTGGGTTGGCCTCTGACATCAGCCCTCGTGCACATAGAGCTCACAGCCAAGGTGTTTCCAGAGTGCCTTTTCTCAGAGGCTGGTGTCTTGAGACACCGATAATTGACCTGTTGGAGATGTTATTCTGGTTTTCCCTTGAGTGCCTGACATTTCAGAGAACATAACAGCAGCCATTAAAAATAAATAAGTATCCATTGGCTGGTTCACTCCCCAATTGGCCACAATGCCCGGAACTGTGCTGATCCAAAGCCAGGAGCCTCTTCTGATTCGCCCACGCAGGTGCAGAGGCCCAAGGACTTGGGCCATCTTCTACTTCTTTCCCAGGCCATAGCAGTGAGCTGAATGGGAAGTGGAGCAGCCCGGTCTTGAACCGGCGCCCATACGGGATGCCAGCACTTGCAGGTCAGGGTGTTAACCCGCTGCACCACAGTGCCGGCCCCCAAATAAATAAATCTTTAAAAGTTGTCTATCATTTTTTTCTCAAGTATATAAAGATGGGAGGGAAAATTCACAGCTTGCATAATTGAAAAGAGCTGCAGGAGACAGAGAAGCTTAGAGGAAGGCTTTACATACCTGGTCTTCACTGGACAGGTTTGGGTTCATGGGAACATAATTCTCTTCACTGTCATGTGAGTCGCTGCTCGACGTCGTGCTGTGCACTGAATCTGGTCGTGGGGACAGGGGAAACCTGGAGGAGCTAATGACAGAAATTGTCATTGCAACAATAAACCTTGACAAACATTTATAAAATCACATCCAAAATAAAAATGAGTCATAGCATGCACACCTTCAGAAATACTCATTTATGTTTATAATTATTTATGTATGCATTTATTTTATTTTATTTTTTGACAGGCGGAGTTAGAGAGAAAGGTCTTCTTTTTGTTGGTTCACCCCCCCAAATGGCTGCTATGGCTGGCGTGCTGCGCTGATCCGAAGCCAGGAGCCAGGTGCTCCCTCCTGGTCTCCCATGCGGGTGCAGGGCCCAAGCACTTGGGCCATCCTCCACTGCCTTCCAGGGCCACAGCAGAGAGCTGGACTGGAAGAGGAGCAACCGGGACAGAATCCAGCGCCCCAACCGGGACTAGAACCCGGGGTGCCAGCGCCACAAGCGGAGGATTAGCCTACTGAGCCGCAGCGCCGGCCTATGTATGCATTTATTATAACATGATTTATTGTGCAGAGCCAAACACAAGGAATATGCATAGCTGTATAATGAAGTTCATTTTGGACATCAAATTATCTTGTGCAAAACACAAGTATATTACTGGGGGCAGGTGTTGTGGTGCCGTGGGTTAAGCTGCTGCCCACCACATACCAGTGCACAGGTTTGAGTCCTGGCTGTTCTGCTTCCAATCCAGCTCCCTGCTAATGCACCCGAGGAAGCAGCAGATGAGGATTCAAGCACCTGTGTTCCTGACAGTCACTCAGGAGAATCAGGTGGCGCTCTGGGCTGCCAGCTTTTGCCTGGCCCAGCCCCAGCTCTTGTGACCATTTGAGTAGTGAACCAGAGGATGTAAGATCTCTCTCTCCCTCTCTGTAATTCTGCCTTTCAAAACATTTTTTTTTAAATACAGTACCAGTGACTTAGTGATAAATACAAAGTCACAAATATAAAAAGGAAAATTTAAGAAATTTAAGAATATTTTTAAAAGATTAATTTATTAGAGAGGCAGAGTTATATAGAGAGAAGGAAAGACAGATCTTCCATCCCCTGGTTCCCTCCCCAAATGGCCTCAATGGCCATGGCTAGTCCAGGCCAAAAACAGGAGCCGCCTCAGGGTCTCCCATGTGGGTGCAGAGGACCAAGGACTTGGGCCGTCTTCCACTGCTTTCCTAGGCACACCAGAAAAGAGCTGGATTGGAAGTGGAACAGTTGGGACACAAACCTGTGACCATATGGGATGCTGGTACCACAAGTGGTGGCTTTACCAGCTATGCCACAGTGCTTGCCCCTAAGAATTCTTAATCTGAAAAAAATTTTTATTTGAAAGGCAGGGTGAGCAAGTGAGTGATATCTGTTCTATCCACTGGTTCTCTCTCCAAATGCCCGCCACAGTCTGGGCTGGGTTAAGCTGAAGCTGAGCCTGGAACTCCATCCAGGTCTCCCAAGTAGGTGACAGGGACTCAAGAACATAAGACATCACCTGCTGCCTCCCAGAATATGCATTAGTAAGAAGCAAGACTGAGAGCAGAACAGCAGGACAGGAACCAGGCACTCAGCTATGGAATGTGGATGCTCTAAGCTTAACCTGCTATGCCATAACACCCACCCCAAGAATTCTTATATATAACACATATCAACATAGGCTTATAACTTTGTAAATTATTCTCACTTCCCTATATATATTTAAATAAATCTCAGTTACATGATTCCCACAAGAAATTTTTCAGATCAGTTGTTGTCAGAAATTTTTGGTTAAATGAACACTTCACATTTTTAAAAATTATTGAGAACTCAAGGAACTTCTGTCTATATGAATTATTCTATTGATGTTTATCATAATAGAAATGAAAGTAGAAACCTTTTTAAACACAAGGGTACACAAATACACACTCCATGTATGATATCACGTTATCATATAGCCTATGGAAAAATGCAGGATACACTCAGGCGAGAAGCAGAATGGAAAAAGCAAATACTGAATTAAAATAGATTTAACAGAAGTCAAAAAGGTGACGTGCCTCAGTCCATTCTTTGAGATCTGCTAATTCTAGATATTTTCCACAATAACAACAATTCCAGGTATAATCATTATCCAAACAAGGTATTTTAAACAACTCACTCTCGAGCAAAACTCCTGGTGATGGGAGATCTAACTGGAGCCTGTAATTCCTCCCACTCTGGCAAAGGTTTTATTTCTAAAGGTGCTGGCTTGACTGAAAAAACAAACAGCAAAGAGATTTTTTAGTACCCAGAACTTTGGAAATCATACAAGAGTCTCCCTTTATATCTCAATCTGTATCTGACAGCCAGGGTACAACTAAAATCAGCTTGTTTTACACAAGAAATGAGGTTCAAGGATGTTAAATGGTTTTTCCAAGGATACATAGCCAAACAACGAGGGACAGACACTGGATCTTTGACAGTGTTTCATAATTATTAACTCAAGGCCTCAAGTTCTATTCAACAGGTTGTCCTCTGAATTTAAGCAAAACTTTATGAACATAAACTAAGAACGAGAAAGGGTAATACGGTCCAATTCCTTTATTGGTGCTCAATTTATACTTTTAATTCTTTCATGAATTCCCTCTTTTCACTAACTTCATTGTCAATATGGAAATTAAGTTGTTCATGTAAAAAGTTCCCATTCTTCAATATTGAAGTTAGAAACTATACATATAAAATGATGCATGGGAAGCATGAAAAACAAATCTTTGCTAAAAAGAAAGCAAAAACTTTGCTAAAGTCTAAAGAACTTATCAAGCCTTTTAAGAAAACTCATGCCTAGTTTGGAAACAACAAAACCACATCATAATTACTGTATCTTTTGACTCAAACTCTGCTCTGAGCAAAGGCCATAATCTCAAAAAATTACCTGAAATTTTCAGCTCAATTTAGCCAACAAATCCTTTCCCAATTAAATAAAATTCGGTAGATGCTAACATTCTTATTTTTATTTATAAATGGTCTTTACCTCATTATTGCAGCGATTATTGCACTAGTATGTATAATAGAGTTCTGAATCCATTACTAAGACTGAAATGTTTTTCAGAAATTTAGAGAGTAAGCAAAAGAACTAAAACAATCTTACCTGTTAATATTAATTTAGTTTAGAAAATAATTTAAGCATATTTTTTATCCTGCCACTCTAAAGGAAAATTTTTCATTTTCCCAGTTTGCTATTTAGTCTGTTCTTATGTGTATAATTTTAATCAATGATGCTATAATTATCAAATACAAAACAGATGGTCATATTTAAGGACTGAGGCTCATGAGTAAGTATTTTTGTCAACTCAAATATAGTGAAGAGTAAATTGGTTAAATTTGGGTGAAAGCAATTTTGTCTATATACTTAAAATAGACCTGTACAGAATACTGCACTGACTGAAATGCAGTAGTTTTAATTCTTAATGTTACTTTTTTTTTTGATACCCAAAGGCCAATAATACACAGCAGCTTAGCTATCAAATATCTAAGTAATGGTATAATTAATGCAAGAAATGACTATTGTTTCAGAACAGACTATGTATAAAGACAGGAGACAAAAGCAGTTTACAAACTTAAAACAATGTGTTATCTAAAATGTTAAAGGAATAATGAAAAAGGATAAGACTGAATATTATATATTATCTATAACATGCTGATGTTAATGGCATAACAAGTAGACTCACTGAGTTACAGGAAGCATTCACTCGACAGACAACATGCTGGGAAGTTTTATTTACAAAAGTTGTAGTATCTAAGGTGCTTCTTTACTGCCTTAAGAACAGAACATTACAAGATAAATTCCCAATACCCCATACAGCATGCGGTGCTAGAGTACATACCCTTTCTTCTTGTAGCAAAGTCACCTATGGTTTGTGAATCAGTTCGCTCTAAACCATGGGGTTTGGGTCTTAAAATTTTAGGGCTTTGACCTAATTGGTAAAAAGAAGACTCTCTTAATATGATGTTATTTTTTAATTGGAAAATGGATTCTGTAAAAACAACAGAGCCCCGTGCAGAAATGTTACGTCTCAGCAGCATAAACACCGGTCTGTGGAAAACCTTCCGCCTTGCTGTGTACCCTGCATGCTCAGCACCGTGGAAAGGCAGCAGCTGCGTGCAGTTAGCGAAGGTTACAACCGATGGACGGGTTTCAGCAGGACAACCAGCCTGGTTAGTTGTTAACTTTGAGGAAAGGGAGGAAACACGCGTGCCATGTTAGTTTTTCTTCTAACATGTCTTATACAATGGGATCAAATAAGAAGTTATAAAGTCCCTCCGAGCTCAGTTACATCTCTTCTTTGAAGTTTGGTGTCTCACAAGAAAACACGAAGGTCTCTGCCACACACAAGCACTGTGTTGAGACCCAGTCATTGGTCTCACACTTTCCCTATCAGAAGCCCCAACTGCACAGCAGCAACATCAGCTGAAATAGTAATTTAATCTATTCCGTTCTCAATGGTTCCAGACATTCTTAACTCACAAAGTTGAGCTGACATCTGTTAGAAGGCAAAATTAGCATTTTTGGATAAAGGTTGATATCTAGCCTCTATCAAAATCTAAGTCTCCGGCCGGCGCCGTGGCTCACTTGACTAATCCTCTGCCTGTGGCACCGGCACCCTGGGTTCTAGCCCTGGCTAGGGTGCCGGATTCTGTCCCGGTTGCTCCTCTTCCAGGCCAGCTCTCTGCTGTGGCCCAGGAAGGCAGTGGAGGATGGCCCAGTTGCTTGGGCCCTGCACCCCATGGGAGACCAGGAGGAAGCACCTGGCTCCTGGCTTCAGAACGGTGCAGTGCCGGCTGTAGCGGCCATTTGAGGGGTGAGCCAACAGAAGGAAGACCTTTCTTTCTGTCTGTCTCTCTCTCTCTAACTCTGCCTGTCAAAAAATAAAAAAATTAAGTCTCCTTAAAATGTAATTCTCTAGAATGTAAAAAATAAAAATTTTACTATTAGGAAAATACATTTATTGTAGACTCACAAATCAAATCCAGTTTCTCTACTTCATGGATGGATATCCTCAGAGGACATAAAGAAGGGACTTGCTTTGCTTGCAACTTTAATCCAATGCAAAATTAAGGCTTCCTTTGGCCCCCCACCTGCTGGTGTGGTGCTCCCATACCATACGGCACACTGCCTTTACCTCTACACTTGCTGGGCTGTAGAGAATCGAAGGGCATTTGGAGTTCAGTTTTGAGCTCCTCTGAGATCACACAGTCACAAACTAGGGAACTCAACTGGAAGAAGAAATGTACTTATTGCTACACTTGTGTGTAAGGCTGACATTACTGTGAAGCACCACATCTGTGTGAGAGCCACAGGTCGCTGACATACACCTGAAGTGAAGTGTAATAACTATGCAAAACTTTTACAACGACTTTAGGCCTGTGGGTGTTTACCCACTGTGTCCTTGACTTCCTCTTCAGAGAGAGCCGTGTGCGTTAGCTCTGTAGCTTCCTCCTGATTTCTTTCTTTGTGGTTGTCTCCTAATCCTTACTCTGCATTTCTTAACTCTGCACCCTCAACATCATATCTGAGTTTGTAAATGCCCACGGTCATGTGGCTGCCTGATCTGCCTAGTTACAGTTCCTCACTTTTTCTTCAGGCCCCCACTTCCCACGAGTTGGAGTAAGTCACTTCCAGTCACCTCTCCTGTACTGGAAACCAAGCTGATCATTTCTGCTCTGAACCATTTTTCACCTCCCCAGGCTTAGCCAGAGCACCAGTTCCCAGACCCTTAGGCAGACAGCCTCAGTTATATTTCCACAATCCCTTCTTTACCCAAATGTATTTGGTCATAAAACACCAGCGCCTTGCCAATATGACAACAAAGAGAGCTTTTCAAATGAGCAGCTCTGAAGGGGGGAGTGGATGATCAAGGTCGGCAAGAAGTTACTGAAGCCTGTATAAATGCAGCCTTGATGGCTACGTTCCAGAATGATCACGGGCTTATGAAAAATAAGAAGAGGGCTATTTTGAAACCTCTGTAAGAACAAACCTACTGTTTGGGAAGTAAGAGAAAGTAATCTTAATAGATTACAAAAAAGAATGAGAAACTCAACTCCTATCTTTATTCTTCTAAAGCTAGGTGAATGACATTCAAACTGAAAAGGACAGAAGAAACAATAAATGGCAACAAAGAGCCTGCTATGTGAGAAAAGTGCTAGGCAGGACCCAGCTCCTTTCAAGTTCTATTCAGTGAGTTTCATTCCAAGACACCCAGTGACTTCTCAGACAAGGACACAGAGTTCCTAAGGGTTCTCTGGAGAAGTCATGGAGAACGTGGAAGGCGCCACAAGAAAAAGCTGCGCGTGCTTCGGAGGTTGTGTTCTTCTGGATCGCACTCTGCTCTGGTGAGACCACTCTCTAATTCTCACTTCAGCCCTTTCCTCCACTCCCCGTCAGCTTCCATCCCGACTTTACTAACCAGTGTCTGTGAGTTTCTATACAATGCTCAAGTGATGCTCTGCTGACACTGCCCTGAGGAACATCTCGGCACTGAATCATTCATGATGAGCATTTACGGAAGGATCCTTACGTACTGGGCACTCTAAAAACCTCCCGACATGCTCCCAACAACCTTGTAGGGAAGGTACCTTTAAAGCACGTCTTGTTCATCTGTCAGCACTTGTTGGAGAGACTGGGACATTTGCACAGAGCCAGGATTTGAATCCAGATATAGGGCTCATTCTGTTATTCCTATATCCTTATTCCAGCCTGCAATCCTTACTGTACTATAGCTCTTCCCACAAAAGGATGTGAATTGTTTTGCTTTTATGTACAGTAAGTCCTCCCAACTTAATTTCAAGTACTTCAAACGTTAAATAGATATTTAACATCATTACATTTCTCTGAAAGCTTTACCTTCATGACCAGTAATTTCTTGTCAGTCACTACTGAGGCCAAACCCATACTCCTAATGTCTTTGATGTAGATTTTATCAGGTCTCCATATCTCTTTCTTAGCTTGCAGTTCCTCTGTGAAGATGAACTCTTCAAATTAAGGGAGTGACACAAGAACAAGAGACTAAGTCATAAAGACCAGAATTGCCCGTACAGCTCACAGGGTTAACATCTCAATTCCAGCCTGCATTCCAGAACCTGATCAAAGAAACTACCATCCAGTCTACCCTTGGGCCCAGACCGCCTGGAGCCCTCCTTTGCCATTCCAAAGGAAACATGCTTGCCAGGCAGAGGAAGGCCATGCGCACTGTGGACCAACCAGAGGCCCACAGGTGAGCCGGTCACACCCTGCTCATCTCCAACTTTGAACTACAAGACCCACTGTCTTGACTCTCTGGGGGGAGAGGGGGGGAGGTATTCAGGAATTGAACATTAGATGCCTGGCTCCTTATTCTGTGCTTTGCGATAAACACCTGCTTTCTTCCGTCACCCCGTCTCAGTGATTGGCTTGCTGTGCACTGGTTGAGCAGACTCAGTTTGGGGTTCTAGAGCAAGTCCAATCCATTCTTGGAGTGTTCAACAGCAAATAAAAGCAAGTCTAAAACAGATCTGATTGTGATGATGCATACTACACAAAGTAATTCTCAAAGGAGTCAAATGATCCTAGCAATCATATATAAGCCCCAAGCAGATGCATGGAAACTGGAAGCATTTTGCCCCAACTCTTCCTTGACTTTATCTTATGCTATCAGAGTACTCCTTTTCCATGATATAAAGTGAGATTTTCAAAGTGCATTTATTACATTTACATGTATTTTCTACTCTATGAAAAGCTTAAGGTTGGTTTTAGGACAAAAGCTAGTGTGTCACTCAGGTACTTTGTTAGTTTTTCCAAAATCAATCCAGATAGGAGTGAAATTCATGCCCAAATATTACTTAGGAGGTGAGAACACAGAAAAAAGAACATGCAACTACTTTTTTTACTGTATTCTTAAATCAGAATGAACTTTCTAGGTCCAACCTGATTGTGTTACCTGCCTGCCTAAGTCTTTTAAGCACTTAGAATGAAGTCGCAACTTATTAGCATGGATCATAATGCCCTCAGGATCAGGGACCTGCAAGGCATTTGGCACGCCTTCCTCTGCTTCTTCCCTCCTCCTTGCCTTCAGGCTGCCTGCCCACCCGCCCACCCACCCAAGATGCTGGGCCAGTCTTATCGCCTGTTTTTGAAAGCATCCAAGCAGGTTGTTTATTCTGACTAGATGCTTCTCTGTTCTGCCTCCTCTAGCACCATTTAATTGCAACTTAGACTCCCATACTTTCCTCAGGGGAGCTTCCCTAACAGTGCCAAGCCTTACCTCAACCACAGCCCCTTCCACAGTCATTAGGATAATGTGTTTACTTTCCTGCCTCCCCCGCCAGGCAGTGAGCCTCTTCAGGGAAGCAGCTTTTCTTTGTCCATGGTTGGAGCCCTAAGGCTCAGCAACAGGTAGGTATATGCTGTGACTGGCAGGCTTTTAAATCCAGGTTGAATGAATGTTATTAAACTGCCTTTCTTTTTTAAATAAGCTGATCGATTTCACACACTTCTACCTGCTTGTCTTTTAAAAGGGGGAACAACTAAATGATCTTCCCATGGTTGGTCATCTCAAATATGGTCAAAGTAGCCACACAGGGTCATGTGTTAATTCCAGAGACACAATCCTTTGCAAAAAGTCCATACACTACTGAGCATCATCCTAGTAGGTATTGCTTGAATAAATTCAACTCAAAGTGGAAACTTTATTTTCCCTATCATTCTAGGTTTAATGTGGCACAGGTTAGTTGGTTGTCCCAATATTTTGGAAATTCTATTTCCAGTAGGTAGCTCCACAATCAAGAAAGAAAAGTAATTCACAACATTATTATCCTCTGCTAGTCCCCCAAATTAATCAAGATAGAATACTGAAAATGTTTACACTTGTTTTAATGGTCTCATTGTATAAAGGGTATAAGAATCACACCTGAAGACCAAGACTACTTCAGAATAATAAAACCCCACATATTAAGGCTATCTGGAAAACTGCACTCCATTATTTATGCCCTTTAAATTGTTACAAGTTAACCTAAATCCTGACTTAAGATTGAAAATAACATCTGTTCATCAAAGACTAGTAACTTTCTAAGTGGGATGCAAAGTGTGCCCTGTATTGTTAGATACTTTCTCATACCTTGTTGTCTTATATTACATTTAGTTAAAAAGGAGCACAGTACAAAAGAAAAGCAGAGACATTTGTCTTAATATGATGATTCTGAGTAATCCTTTCATTTTTTAGTGAACTATTCTTGATTTTGCTATGGGTCTGTCAACTTGGGTGCTCTCAATTCATTTGGCATCTAAGCAAATATACAAAATAAATAATTTGGTCAAGGAGCTAAGGATCGTCTCTGAACAGTTAATTTTTAAAAGAATGAACAATCTCCAGAAGTCACCAAGAACCTTTCTCTTGTCCTCCTGTCAATTACAGTCACTTCGGGTTGCTTTGGAGAACTAGGACCATTAATCTCACATGTACAAGAATACCTAGTACTATCTACATACACATGTGTAATTACCCACAGATGTAGTAATATATAGATACAGTATATATCATTACTTTGATATATATAAAATATATGGGCAAAACAAGCTAAAACAGACATAGATGATGCTAAAAAATCTTAAAATTTTTCTAACATATAGAGATCTTACATGAGTCTACATTATACTCTCACTGCATGGAATCTCACTGTGAAATACACTGGAATCTTTCAAACTGTGTTCTGCAGGGCCAGAGGAAGTGAAAGGAGCAGGCAGGGGCACAAGAACTTAGAACTTGTGTCCTTCCAGAAAACTCATCACCTCCACGTTTATGCAGGGTTGCAAGCTATAAAACTGAAGTTTGGGGTTAAAAAAGTAGAGATCTAGGGCCGGCACTGTGGCCCATGGGTATTGGTTCATATCTTGGCTGCTCCATTTCTGATCCAGCTCCCTCCTAATGGCCTGGGAAAAGCAATGGAAGATGGCCCAAGTGTTTGGGCCCCTGCTACCCACGTGAGAGATCCAGATGAAGCTCCTGGCTCCTGACTTTGGCCTGGCTCAGCCCTTGCCATTGCAGCTACTTGGGGAATGAACAAGTGGATGGAAGAGTTTCTCTCTCTCTCTCTCTCTCTCTCTCTAGCTCTTTCAAATAAATACTTTTAAAGTAGAAACCTGGTGCCAACATGTACTCATTGTATGAAGTGCCAGTTTCAACACTAAAAGATATTCCAGTAGTTCAAAGAGTTCATACACTTGTATCTGAATCCTGCAGTGATCTATGAGCCAATTATACATCTACTAATGTCCAAATATATTTGTGCCATTGTAGGCAAAGAGGACAAGGACTACTGATGTCTAAAACAGAGATTAAGAAACAAACCAGGACACGAGAGAAGGAAACCTGACCCAATAAAAAGCTACGTCTTTCTCAGATAACCACCCCAGCGATGTCCCTGCTGCCCTGGCAGTCTGTATGGCCGTGGGTGTCACACATGGCCTTTTTTATAGCTGTCAGACCACAGCTGGACCCTGGACTCCCAGCAGCCACTCTGTCAGGTGGCCGATTAGACCAATCAAGTCATCTGAAGAGAATAAACAAGGAAGGAAGGAACCAGAAGCTGATGGCATACAAAGGAGGCAGGGGGTGGAATTGAGGCCGCACAGGCACATGGCAGGCTGAAGCGCGCCAGAAGCCGAACCCAAAGAAGGCCGGGGATACAGAGTAGGAGAAAACAGAGGAGAAGGCGCGGGAGAACAAAGCAGGTGCCGAGTTCCCGTGAGACAGAACAGAAGAGCAGAGAGAGCGGGACACAGTCCCGAGAACCGCCTCCTGCCCAGAAGTGCTCCTGTGTGAGCACATGTGTGTCCGGACCGACAAACACAATGAAACCCTTTTTCCCAGGGTGCTCTGGGTGACCATCAGTCTCTGTTCTCCACAACTGGACCTTCATCAGTACCAGTACCAGTGATCTCGGCCAAGGTTAATGAGAAACTTACAAACATGCCATGTTCTTAAAAAGCCGTATACAGCACGAGACTTTTAAAACGTGCTAGAAATCCCTGCAGTAAGCCAGAAATTATCCCACTTACCACATGTATGCCAACTTATTCGGTTGCAAGGTTAAGTCATATCAACACTATGGCTAGTTCTCTGTGTTTTAAGCACTTAAACCCAAATTTGAAAAGCTTGGGTGGATATTAACCGATCTGGCTGACAACTTTTTATTACAAATAGTTCCTCACAAAATATGCTACCTTAAAATTTAATGTTACTTAAGAAGGCCAGGGTGAAAAAACAGCAGCATTTCTTTATTCCCCGGCAAAGGCAGGATCATTTTTAAAAAGCTATTCTCTCAGCAGAATAGAAAGATTATATAGGCAACCACACGGATCTTAAACAACTACGTCAAGTACGTCAATAATCTTAAATCTGATTTGATATCATATACTCTGGCGAAGAGGCTACAAAATAGTAGCTAGTGGCCACTATCTAGCTTGGAGAATTGTTTGGTTTGTAATGTTTCTTTTTAAAAATCAAATTAGTTACATAAAAAATATAATGTAATTACATAAAAGCAATTAAAGTAGAACATTGGAAATCAGATCACGTATACAAAATCCCCCATTTTTTTTTTTTCCTGTGATACCAGAAGATTTGCCTGGGTGGAGCCCTATCGTCACAATTCAATAAAGGATTGCAGTAGAGCAGCAATAAGTTACTCTGTTTAGATGGAGCAAAGGCATTCATGCTTCCTGCTAACCCCTGTGGCTATTTTAATTTGTAACCTCTTCCCTAGAGATAGGAGACTTATGAATCTCACCAGGTCATCAACACGTGCCATAATAACTATTAATCTATAAACAGCAGCCCTGCTTCACTTGATTAAGTTCACCACTAAGGTAATACGATCTCTTCCCGACATTCTAGTCCCAGTTCTGTTCTGGATTTTATGACACGATATCCCCCATCCTTCCACTTCTCCAGAGACTCCTTACCTTTCCTGTCTGGCTTGAGGTTCCTGTCCACGGGGGGTGGTTCACAGTCTGCAACGGGAACTGGCCTCCTGGGAGGTGTCTTTGGGCTGGACCTGAAGCCCATATGAGCAGGTGGAGGAACTTGCATTCCAAATGCAGAAAAATCAAATGTCCCTGGAGTCATTGGCACATAATTTGCTTCCTGAATTGGTTCTGTAAAACTGCTGGAATGTTGTCGTGGTGGTGAGTTGGGATTCATTGGAACATAATTTTCATCCATTTCTTCACTTGACACACTTCCCACTGTCAACACATTTTTGATTTTCTAAAACACATATACATTTGTTTTAATAAACAAAAACTGTCAAATGTCAAAACACAATCGTAAGTCACATCCAATCAAAGCCATCTGCAGGTACTTTTACTTCATGATTTCATTTTAGTCTCAGGATACTGAGTACAAAGATTTTGACAAGCACTCAAAGATGCCAAGGTCAGTTATACTTACAAAGTGATTATGGAAGCCTTCAAGGGAGCTAGATCTATCACTTGGAAATGTTCGTGGAATATCATAGCAGTCTTGAGAACTAGCATCTAAAACAAAGAACAAACTATCATTTCTTCCCATCTTTACCAACTCTTAAGTAGGCAGGAATGAACCAATCTCTACACACATGCATACGTGCATCCATGTGCACAGATTTTAAAAAGGATAGTCAAAGAAGATGTTGAACGAGCTTATTAAATCACTAAAAAATAGACACAGAAATGCTAGCCAATACCAATGTCATAGCTGATTATCGAGTGAATGTCTAAGCCTGGGATGAGATGGTATCTAAAGATGGGGGAGACAGACAGTACTTTTATTTTCCTATATTTTAACTTTAAAAAGTTTTATTTATTTGAAAGGCAGCGAGAAAGAGACAGGGGAAGGAGTGGGGAGAGATCATCTGCGGGTTCACTCTCCAGATGCTTGCAACAGCCAGGACTGGGTGAGGCTGAAGCCAGGAACCTGGAACTCAATCTGGGTCTCCCATGTGGGTGGCAGAGCCCAAGTACTTGGGTGCTGCTTCCAGGGTGTGCATTATCAGGAAACCGGAAAGGAGGGAGAATTGGGACTTGAATCCCGGCACTTCAATATGGGATGCAGACATCCCAAGCAGTGGCTTAATCACTGTGCCAAATTGCCCATCCTTATTTTCTCATCTTCTAAGCCAACTTCAACCTTACTTCTATCTCACTAACTTATAACTAGTTTATATAGTTATTTCAAAAAGGGAGTTAGAAATTGGTGTTGGGGCTGGCACTGTGGTGTAGTGGGTAAAGCCACTGTCTACTACGCTGGCATCTCATATGGGCACCAGTTCTAGTCCAGGCTGCTCCACTTCTGATCCAGCTCCCTGGTAATGTGCCTGAGAAAACAGCGGAGGATGATGGTCCAGGTGCTTGGCCCCTTGCATACATGTGGGAGACCCAGAACAAACTCCTGGCTCCTGGCTTTGGTCTGGCACAGCCCCTGACCATTGCGGCAATCTGGGAGTGAAACAGATGGAAGATTGATCTCTCTTTCTCTCACTGTAACTCTGCCTTTCAAATAAATCTATTAACCTGGTATTGAATAGGTACACAGGCACTTTTATAAGGACTATTCATGGAACATTAAATCTTTATCTTCTGTAAGATAGCTGGAAAAAACTGCAAAATACAGAAAATTTAGCAAAGAGTTTTTAGAGTATGTGCATTAAAACATTGGCTTTCTATTTTCAGCATTTCAAGAAAGTCTGAGAATAATCTAGACCCCCTTTTTGCCCTAAAGTCTGTAACCTTTGCTTGCAGGCTCTAGGTCAGGGGTATACTCACTAGCAGTACGTGAAGTGGGTAGTGATAAGGGGAGAGAAGATTCAGTACTTCAAAAGCAAACAAAAGTCACACCAACAAAAAACATAATGGCTTGACTGGAACAGAATCTCGCCTGTTAGACACAGTGTAAAATCGGGTTATATATAAAGGAAGGAAACAGAACCCAACAGATGTGACACCTCAGTGGCCATAACGGCACACAGTATAGGAAAGGGTGTGAGTTGGAGAGTCTTTTTCGGCTGGGCTATTTCCTGCCCCTTTGCCCCAGCAGAGGGCCTGCCCACCCAGGACACAGGAGAAGTGGGAGAGCGAGATGCGTGGGCTCGCTGAGGCAGGAAGGCATCACTGAGGTCACACTGTATCCTTTCCAGCAGGGCATGCCTGCACACCTGGGTGCACACACGTGTCTCCCCAGCCAGCCATCTGAGACTCTGGTACCTGTGCTAGGTGATTGGCTAACTGCACAGCTGAAGGGAATAAAAGGAGTGTCATTGACCATCACGCTACAAAAAGGGCTAACATTCAGAAGACCCAGGCTTGCTTTCGCCAACCTCTCTCAGAGCAGAAGCTGACCTTTTCGCAATTTGTTCAGCTCCACGGTGGAAATGGTGTTACTACGTGACGGCGGCATCCCTGCTGTAGGGACGCAGTAACTGCTGTCCGTGTCCGAGGCTGTGCGGGAGAGGCTGCACGTTTCCACAGGAGATCGGTCGTGAGCCGGGTGCGGTTTCGGCGGCCGAGGCGGGGGAATATCTGGAATAGAGTCTAGCTTTGACGTCTGTCCCAAGGTCCCGTCAGGAAATGTTCGTGGGATCTGGTAAGTATTACCAGGTGTTGGCGGAATGTCGTAACTGATGGAGGCATGCCTCAGTTGAGTCTCTAAGCTCGATATGCCGGTCGGGGTATTGAAAACATAGAGTTCCCCATCTGCTTCGGTACTCGAGGGAGATGTCTTTGGTAGAACATCGTGGGAGTAGCTCCTGGGCAGGTTGTAAAGGCTGGGGTCCACGGACAGCGACGCAGCCCGCGACGGCGGGGAGTCATACAGCATCTGCTGCTGGAAAAAACCATTCATTCCGTGTTTGCTCTGGGAGGAGGCGGGATTTTTGTGAGAAGGGACGTTATCATTGCAGTCTGTTTCAGAAGAGGTGGATTTTGTAGAATCCGCGTGTGTTCTACGTAAAAATCGTCAATAAACAAGAAAATGCGGTGAGGACAGTTATACAGCCTTGACAAACATGTACACAGCTTAGCAATCAAATAGATGGCTTTTCTCATTAGATTTTTTTTTTTTTTTTGGTGTGTGTGGTAAGATTTAAAGCACAAATATCTTTAGCTTTTTATGATTATATACCAGACAACAGAACCACCACCACAAACCCGCCAAAAGCATTCTCCTTAATTCCTGTCCACACCCCCCAGCTCCTCCCTCTATGAAATCTACGCATAAAACCACAATCCCTTAAGCACTGCAATTAGGCACTACAGAACTCTGGGGAAGGTAAATGATTCAGGCATAGACAAGGAAAAGCATTTCCTCTGGAGAACATGCAAAGACCAGTGCAACTTATAAAGCTGATCCGTTGCTCTTTAACCTGCCAGTGGCAAATTTGTTGTCCTGTGAAACTAGAAGTCTAATGATTACCTGTATCGAATAAATTCAACACATATATAAATTCAACGCTACAGTCAGGGGGTAACTGCACAGGTGTCACGTTTCCTCCCTGTTACTACTATTTCTATCAGTTGTTTAGCCAACACTGGAACCAGGATCACAGGGTTAACCACCCTCAAACAACAATCAACCTTAAGAGATCCCATGAGAGGATATTTTAGGCTTCGGCCACATTTGCAGTCTCTGCACTTGGAGGTGTCACCTTCAGAGTAAGCCAAGAGGAAGCTAACAATACAAAATGCAAGCACACTCGCTCACGTTCTTAATGCTAGACAAGATACCCAAACTGCTCGTGCATGTTGTCCCAAGTTCTGTAGGACCTTACACAATATTTTCTAAGTAACTTGGGATAGTCAACTTCCCTGACCTCCTAGCTTCACCTGGCCCTGTGTATCATCACCTGCTCCTTGAAGCCCCTCCCCACTAGGCTGAGAGGCCCCTGCTGTGCCACCCGGATTTCCCTTCTCCCTCCCTGAGGCTGTTTTTTTTTTTTTTCCTTGACAGGCAGAGTGGACAGTGAGAGACAGAGAGAAGGGTCTTCCTTTGCCGTTGGTTCACCCTCCAATGGCTGCCGCTGATCCGATGGCGGGAGCCAGGTGCTTATCCTGGTCTCCCATGGGGTGCAGGGCCCAAGGACCTGGGCCATCCTCCACTGCACGAGGCTGCTCTTGTTTCCTGACTCCTTCTGTCTCTCCACCTGGGAATGGCCCTCAGCCTTCAATCCCCTAATGCTGTCCTAAATGTGCCCCTAGGGAATCCTCCTAGTCCGTCATCTCACCTTCTTTGAACACCAACAGCTCCCATCTTCTCACCAAATTTGGTGTCCTGTATTTCCAAACTGGCAATTCTGTTTATGCCAGTATTTGCTCATCTGTCCCAAGCTAAATTCAGTTACTTCTCAAATCGGTTGTTTTTCCTGACTAGCATCATCCTAATTTATCCCGATTCTCCAGGCTCACAAGCCAATTAGCTCAATTTCTTCTCTCTGACCCCCACTGTCACTCAGGCACGGAGTCCCTCCTTCTGCCAGCACAGCCACCCCTCTGCCGGTTTTCACTGCCACTGCCTGACTTCAGGCCTGTGACCGCCGAGAGCCACATTTCCGAGCCCTCCTAACCCAACTCTCCTCTAGCTTCTCTCTCTTGCAGTCTCTCCATGGGACCACCTTACTCTATGTCTCTAAGACTAATGTTTGCAAAATGCAGGCTTCAGATCACTCACCTACAGGCTGCAGGAACTGTAAGGCCAAAATTACTACACTTGGCATGGAGACCACTAATAACCTGGCTCTATTTCACCTGGCTGCCATACGCTGTATCCCTCCCCCACATTGGAGCCCTGGCCTCCACACGGGCCCTCCTTATCATCTTCCTCCCACCATGCTCATTCCTGCCTCTCCTTTCCTTCAAATTACTAAGGATAGCCTTCCCGCGTCAGCAGGTGTACGTGTAATTAAATCCTTCTCTTCTGGTGAAGCTTGTTTCTCCCTCTTTAAAAGCAGGAGTACTGACTCTTTGTGGCATTTCTCATGCACCTACACATATTCCAAAATTTGCACTTAGTTTTCTTCAAATGCAGGAGCTGAGAGAAGCTAGAGGCACAGTGAGTAATAACTAAAGCTCCTCGCTCTGACTAGCTTAGCGGAGAATTAGTAAAAATAGCCAACTGTTTCTAATACTGTGATAAAACAGAGATAGGGTGGGGCAATTAGGGTGCCATAAAGATCTACTGTGACATTTATTCCAACTTGGGAGTTTGTGGGAATGCATCCCAGAAAGTACAGGTCTGAATTGAGTCTCATAGGATGAGTAGTTTGTAAGGTAACTCCCATGTACTGCCTTCCTCTACAAACACTGACTGTTTGCATGTTGCAACTTCTGCACAGCCTATTCATAATCTTCAAAGGCACCCGTATCTAGAGGGTATCTTACGGAATTATCTTGTACCTTCATTGTGCCAAGCATAATAGCGGGCACACAGTGAGTGCCTCATAAATATTTGTTATTTACCTGTCACTTTTGCAAACTATATTTAGGTGATGATTTTGAACAGAATTTCTGCTGCACCAGGAAAGCTGTGATCCTGGTGAAGTCAAAGACAGACACCGTATAAAAGAACATGCACTGAAAACTGTCACTCAGCTGTTGGCGTGTTAAAGTTGATACTGAAAAATAACTGTGAATCTCCGTCAAATAAAAATTCAGTTAGTAGCACAGGTAACAAAATTGCAAGTGGGTAATTTGAAATCCTCACAGCAAACAAGCACAATCAAGTTAGAATTTGATAGTATTAACTAGCATTGATTTATAAAACAAAATCTCTTTTGGTCTTAAAAGTAAAATCCCATTACAACAAATGTACAGAATTCCACTTTTGGCACTTTTCTAAGGAGTTTCCATCCATGATCTCACAGAAGGGTTCACAGAAACCATTTTGTGGATAATAACAATTTCTACAGAAACATTTTTTAAAAAGTCTGATCCTACACTAGCAGTAATCACTTTTTACATTAAAAAAATTGCCTTTTACAAAAAAGTAGCAATGCTTAATATCTAGTGACCCTGTCTTAAAAACATATCTACTATTCCACAGCTTAACCCCACTTTTTAGCTATAAATAAATATACCCAATTGATGGCATCACTAAGTGTCATGTAACTATTAAAAGCACAGGTTGGTCTGTTGAATATTGTTTTCCTGTTGTTTCTTAAAGTATTTATTTACTTTTTTTTTATGTGAAAGGCTGAGAGAGAGACAGAGCCCTCTTATCTGCTGGCCATTCCATAAATGCCCACAACAGCAGAGACTGGGCCAGGCTGAAGCCAAGAGCCAAGAACTCTATCTAGGTGTTGCATGTAAGTGGCAAGGATGTTACTGCTGCCTTCCAGGATGTACAGCAGAAGTCTGAATCAGAAGTGGAGGCAAGATTTCAACCAGGCAGTCTGATTGGGATGCTGGACATCCCAAGAAGAGTCTTAACTATTGTACCAAATGCTCACCTCCGGCTTTTTTTTTTTGTTAAATAGTTTAAAAAGAAAAAAACAGGGAGGCAAAAAATGGACAAGAACAAAACAAAACCAAAAACACCTGCCCTCTGATTGCCTGTCAATCTCAGCCTTCCAAATACTTAACATCAAATGGCACAGATGACCAAATTAAAACACCTTTAGCTTAGAAGAGGAGAGGGGTGTGGGGGCAGGGAGGGGGAAAAAACCAGCGAACCCATGGGTTTGGGCAAGGCTTTATGGCCCCTCCGGTCAAGCACTTAAATCCACACACTTGCTTCAACTTAAAGACTGGCAGAGTCAAGTTGGAGGCCAGCTCTGCCTCACCACAGTTTTAAGCAATGTATTTGATTTAAAAAATTTCACTAACACCCCATTTGTATATTCCATAGAATTTGCTATATTGGGATTTTACCTGTATGATTAATTTCTCACACTGATCCAAAACAATCACAACACACTCACTGCAATGGAATCGTTTTGCTCTCAAAGTCTTCTAGTAGTAGGTACTCCTCTCCTTCTTCAGAAACAAAAGATGACCCTTGGCTGGTTTACAATCACATAAGAAATGGAGCAAGATCACCATTTATAAGTCAGTGACATCTGTTAAGCAAGTAATGCTGTGAGTCTGTAACAGACTATGGCGGAGTAGACAGATTTCCAGGACAGCCTTGCAGGCACTACTGTTCTCTTTGCCAGAATGGCAAGCACTGGGTTTCTTCAGCAAAAATCTGAGTATCAGGGCTCATTAGTACAGCAACATAACCCTCTTACACACCTGAAACGTACACCTGTACCAATGGGTCATCAAAACCTTCACGTCGAGGGTTAACAGGCTTAAAGGGAGGTGCACACAAGCACAGCACACACAATTTACCTGGTGGGTTCAGGCTTCTTGCTTTGACAGTTGATTAGCAAGAGGTAGTCTTGGGGATCCTCCTGGATGCCAAGAGTTTCCGGGGGTGGTGGAAGGCTGATCAGCTGATAGGAAGGAGGTAGAGCAGCAGACGAATCCACCTGGGAGGACGGTGGTGCCGTGTTTATAGCTAAAGGCAAATCAGCTGGTGCTTGTAGGGAGATGCCAGGCGGCTTCACAGGCTCTGCAACACCAACGTTTAACCGACACTGTCTATCACATTTTCACTTTTAAAACAAAGCTGCTTTAAAGTGTGGCGACAAGTTAGTTCAACACAAAAAAAAAGAGTAAACCATGACAATGTCAGTTAAAACAAATACTGCCTAAATGGCAACATTTATACAGGACCTAACTGGTTCTTGTCAAAGAGATTTAAGAGGAGTCTTTCACCATTCCAGTGGCTCTAAAAACGACACGGTTAACCTCGTCTTGAGCAGTCTTTAGTGTTCAGGCCACAGGAATGAAGGTGTTCTGCAGCCTTAGCAGGACAGATTTTTCTATAACAAAGTGTTCCTAGGCCAAGTCCACCCTCTTGAGGAGACCCATTCCCAGGCCCGTGGTTCTCTGAGTACTGAGGTCAACTCTTGACCCAATTTTTTTTTTTTTTTTTTTTTTTTTGGTCTTTCCACATGTCCATGGACTAGGGAGAAATAGTTTTAATTCTGGACTAGTAAAACACATTCTAGTCGTGCCCTGGGAAGTCCAAGCATCAGGGCATCACCTGGTCCCTCAGCTCACAGCCCCATCTGCCCTTTAAGGACTCGCCTGCAGCACTTCCATGGTTTCTGAAGAAGTAGCGTACTAAGCTTAGCTATGTTCTGAGAACACAGATTCGTGCAGAATGAAGTAATGTGGAAACAAGGTGAAGAGCCAGAAGTAAAATGCTGTTGACAGCACTGAGGCAACCAAGTATAATTTTAAGGGTGCAGAAGAAAAACGCTCTATGAGTCCGGTTAGGACTGAATGGAAGGCTGGGAGCAACCCAGAGAGAGGCAAATGCTTATATACTGCATGAATACACAAACCTGAAATAAACAAACAGGAAAAGCTGGGTTGACACTGAGATTTTTCACAACAAAACATTACATACGCATACAGTGAAATTAACATGAGTAAAATAACCCCCAAGACTGAAACCCTGAGGACAGTTCATTAGTTGGACCAACGTGGTAGAATGGTCTCCTCTTCTCCTTTTTATTTATTTATTTTCATTTTATCTGAAAGGCAGAGAGAGAGACAGAAAGATGGAAAGAGAGAAGTCTTCTACCCACTAATTCATAACCCGAATGCTCAACAGACAGGGCAGGGCCAGGCCAAAGCCAGGAGCTGGCTCCTCAATCTGGGTCTGCCTTGTGGGTAGTGGGATACAAGTATTTGAGCCATTGTCTGTTGCCTCCCAGGGTGAGCATTTGCTGGAAGCTGGACCTAAAAATGGAGGAGCCAGGAGCTGAACTAGACATTCCATTATGGGTGGTGGGCATCTCAAGTAGTGAAATGCTGAACCACACATCCACTCCACTTCCCTATCCCCAGTCCCTTTTAAGCCCCGTTGTGTGCCAGTATTGATTGTAATGGTAGGGGTTGCCTTCCATGGCTGTTTGAAGGTCTTTGCTTTCATAAGCTTGGTAGGGAATATAATCCAAGTTTTTCTCTAGCTCTTGCCTCTTACACATCTTCACATACTATGAACACGGCCCTTCTTTTTTTTTTTTTTTTTTTTAAGCAATCTTGGAATCCCAGGCCTCTTTTCAGAAAATTGAGGATCCTGTAGCTATAAAGAGGACAAAACTACTTTCATCATTCACAAGTGAAAGAAACAGAAAGCTAAGAATTAGGTGGTTGCACTGATGTTAATAAAACAAGGTCAGACAGATGTGATGGCTTGGTTTGGGTGGTTTTCTTCTCCCACTTAAGATGAACTGCTCAATTATTAGTGTATAGATACCAATTTTAGAAAAAATATTAAAGGAAATGTGTGATCTATAAAAACAATCATCTTCAAAATTTATTTTAGGGTTACAGAATATTAGAATTCATATGGCTTTATACAGTGATGTATTTCTAGTGTTTAGCTTGTTATTGTACTGGTTGAACTAAAAATTTAACTAGATCATTCAATTCTAACATGTTTCTACTTCAGAGGAAGGTAGTACATAAAACCCACTGTGAATATAGCCTATGTGATACATTGACTGCTTTCTGGTCCTTCTGCTAGTTTTTTTCTCCTCCATGTAGTATATATTTTTCTTAATGTCTTCTTTAAGGGTTTACTATGAATTACTATTTAATCTGTGACATTTGAAATCCCCATAAATAAATCTCTGAATATTTTCAACTGAACCAAAACAGCAACTCACCCATTTCATGGTGTATGCTGTATACACCATTTTATAATCAATACCTAATAAATGTGACTACAAGTGCTAAGAGTAAACACTGAAGTTACAGCAATAAATTGTATAAATAGCTAAAAATTCATTTTTCTGTTCTTACCTTCCATAAACAAGAAAGAAAAATTAACTCGACATAATATAGGTATTATATTTTTCAAGATAAGCCCTTTTGAAGACTTGTCATAAAATGGAATTAAAAGTTTAAAATTTGGAAATTAACTCCTATTTACTCAGGCAAAATTCTCAAACTGAAAATAGTTTTCAATTAATTAGCATCTGGTAAGGCTTGCAGAATTCCAAGAAGCAGAGCCCAAACTGCACATGCAGGTGAATGGGTCTTATAGATTTGGACTCCTTGCTTTGAGCTCTTCTAAAACCACACAGAGAAAATGCTCAGTGAGTTTCTCCCATGAATGAAACTTTTTTTTCAGCATTTACCACACGTAAGGCATAATCAGCACAGGTGCTCTGATTCTTGTTTGTTATTGGGACCCATGATTAGAGATACACTGCTATTCTTAAAAAGTCTTATTAATGTGTTACTATTCGAGCTTCACAGTTAGGATACAGTCTGTGCCTAGGAAGAAGAGCTGTAAAGTGAGCTAAGTGAATGTTGCTATAGCACGTATATAAATATTACAGTTAATTCATGAAGACATCAAAAAGCATGATTTATTCTAACTGCCAAGAGAAGCTTCTCTTGGTAGTTAGAAACTAGAAAGAGAAGCTAGAAATGACAT
The DNA here is from genome assembly GCF_964237555.1 of Oryctolagus cuniculus. Taxonomy (NCBI): domain Eukaryota; kingdom Metazoa; phylum Chordata; class Mammalia; order Lagomorpha; family Leporidae; genus Oryctolagus; species Oryctolagus cuniculus. The sequence continues at coordinate 21,139,511 of NC_091439.1, forward strand.
TTTACCCCTCTCTGGGGATTAAATGTTTAGAAAGTTTGTTGGAAAGGCAGACAGAGAGAGAAAGGGCGAGAGGGAGAAGTGAGAGAGATGGAGACACTCAGAGAGAACGTACTCTTCCATCCACTGGTTCACCCTTCCCTCAAATGCCTGTAAGAGCTGGGGTTGGACCAGGCCAAAGTCAGAACAGGGAGCTCAATCCAGGTCTTGCTCAATCCAGGTAGAGACACAAATACTTGAGCCATCACCAGCTGCCTCCCAGGGTATGTATCAGCAGAGAGCTGGAATCAGAGGTGGAGCTGACACATGATTCCAGACACTCTGAGATGGGATGTGGGCATACCAGGAAGGGTCTAAACTGATGCATCAAATGCTCATCCTCCCTTTCTATTAATTTAATAAGCCAACTAACCTGCATTTGACCCTATTTGATGGAACATATGTGAATACTTCAAAAAGTTCATAGGAAATAGGATCAAAAGATCAGTTTACTTTGGTGCAAAAAATTTTGAAATCTCTGCATAGGTTTTTTCATTAATACACATGCCTGGGGCTGGCACTGTGGTGTAGTGGGCTAAACCTTTGCCTGCAGTGCTGGCATCCCATTTGGACCCTGGTTCAAGTCCTGGCTGCTCCTCTTCCATTCCAGCTCTCTGCCTTGGCCTGGGAAAACAGCAAAGGATAGCCTAAAGGTTTGGGCCCCTGCATCCATGTGGGAGACTTAGAAGAAGTTCTTGGTTCCTGGCTTTAGACAGCCCAGCTCCAGCTGTTGCAGCTGTTTGGGGAGTGAACCAGAGGATCAAAAACCTTCCTCTGTCTCCCCCTCTCTCTGTTACTCTGCCTCTCAAATAAATAAATAAAATCTTCAAAAAATTAACATTCCCATGGAAGGGAGACCTTTCATATACTCAGTAATGTATATTAAGACAAATATTTCATTGTGTAATTATTATTCTCTAACATAAAATTTCTGGTCAAACTTAAGCACATGGCTTGAAAAAAAGAAATTTCGTTGTACTTTATCAAGAGATGTAACCTACTGCTCCTCTACAAGTACTGGAGCAGACCATTTGCTTTCCACCTTGTGTGAGTTTCTGACTTTCTGCTCTATCTAAGTTAATGTGGGTATTCACTTTCTAAGAACCAAACATTGGTGTCGGGTCCGCTTATGTGTGTAAAGTTATTCCTTAGCTCTTAATTCAGAGGACATGAAGAATATACTTAACACCCATTAAAGCTCTAATAAGCTGTGCTGGAGCAAATTTCTAATTGAAATTTACTTGAAAGGCTAATGAGTACTGCTAAGGAAAGCCTTTCGGTGAACAGCTTTCCGTGAAGAGAAGATCCACAAATGGAAGACTGGCCCATGTGATGCCCAGCCTGATACATGGGTTTACACTATTCAACACCAGAAAGCCTGGTATTTGTGTCCTTCATGGAAGCTGCAGTACCTACCTAGACAACGCTTCCATTCAAAAGAATCACTTTTTAAGAAAAATGAAATGGCTCCAGCCCTAGGAGACACATGCTACTCTTTTGTATCCATAGTAAGGTGGTAAGTTTTCCAAATCTGTAGTCACTAACTCACTGTACCTAAGCATGCAAATATAGAACTAAGGTGTTGCCTGTCGCTCCCCGTCTTCGTGGAGGAACGACACAGGACCCTGCGCTGTTCTTTCGTCTGCTCGGCCCTCCCCGGGTTTGCTGCTGGTTCTTCCCGGGTTGGCTACTGACCCTTCCACCTCCGTGGAAGGGCGGTTCCCCCTGCCACATTCCCCACTTCCGCGGGGGAGCGGCACACCGCCGGCCGGCTCTCTCGGGGGCTGCTCAGGTGTTCCCCTTAGATGTTCCTGGTGCATGCCGTCTCTCTCCTCCTTTATAGTCCTCTTCCACCAATCCCAACTCTGCTACCCACACGCCGAGTACGCTGCTCTCCTCCAATCAGGAGCAGGTCCCACAGTTTATTGGTTGAACTGGAGGCAGCTGTGTAGAAGCTGTTTCCCTTCTCAGCGCCATATTGTGGGAAAGCAGATGCATAGAATAAGTCTTAATTCCAGTAACTTAGTCTAGTCCGAGTTGCTCCCAGTTGCTCCCCACAGTTGCCCATGCTATTGGCAGAAGACTGGCAGAGATTTTTTTCTCTGAAGACAGGCTACCTATGCTGATTGAATATATTTTGGCTTCTGTGGTAAAAAGTTTCATCTTCATGTTCATAATTGAAAGTAAATAGTTCAAGATTACCATTTCTATTGATAACTGACTTACCTGGTGTGTTGTAAAATTTCCCTTCTCTTTAAAGAGAAGCATTTTGAACAGATCCATGTTTAGTTTAGCAAGTAACAGTCTACTGAGAGTAAGTGCTGTCATTAACACTAGCATAACCATGTCCTCACTTCTGAAGACATCATTTTTCAAATGGAATAACATTTTATAAAGGTAAATCTAACAAATGGCTACAAACAAGAAACAGCAGTGGCTGAGATTTTCAGTGAAGTGAACTGTAGTTTCTGCAACTGATTTCAACAACTATTAAAGACTCTTGTTGCATCACAGTCTGTGTGTTCTAAGCAGAAAAACTATCTCCTTATGTGCCTTGGCAATCTCCTTAAAAGGTTGTGAACGCATTCCTGAAGACTTTAAAGCAGACCCTCAGGCAATGCTGACGAATGCCATAATTCTTATCCAGAGGTGCGATGGCATCCGAATCACCTAAGGAGTATTCTAGAAATATATGCCTAGATCATACCACAGAAGACTCAATGAATCAGGATTCAGAGGACATATTAAGTGTTAAAGTGAAAATATAGATGGGATTAAGTCTTAAAGTGATCATATAAATAGGATCAAGTGCCTGGTAATAATAACAGATAGAGTTAAAAAGGAGAGCATGTTCCAACATGGGAAGCAGTCCGCACAGCAGACTCATAGAATGGCAATCGCTTTAAGTAATACTCTGACCTCAGAATCAGCCCTTAAGGCTTCTTGGTCTGGCTGAAAAGCCCATGAGAGCATTTCAGGCATGGAAAGCCAAGACACGGTGGCAAAAAATGTTCTATATGAAGGAGCTCTGTGAGTGAGATCCCAGCAGAAAGAAGTGGCCATCAAAGAAGGATGTGCTCTTCTCTAAAGGGAGGAGAGAACTTCCACTTTGCTTTGTGGACTCAAAAGACTTCCCTAGCCTAGGCAGCTCATGTCAAGAGCTTCAGGTGGTCACTGATATCATATATAAGAATGTTAATTGTTAAATTAACAGGAGTCACTGTGCAGTAACTCCTAATGCAGGACCTTTGTCCTCAAAAGCTGTATTATGAGTTAACTGTAAAACTAGTTTTCAAACAGTTTGTGTGTGTATATTGTGTGCAAATTGTTGAAATCTTTACTCAGTATAGAGTTGGTCTTTTGTGTACAAAGTTAATTGAAAATGAATCTTAATGAAGTATGGGACTGGGAATGGGAGAGGGAGGAGGAGGGATGGGAGTGGGAGGAAGGGTACGGTGGGAAGGATAACTATATTCCTAAAATTGTACTTATGAAATTTGTATTCCCTAAACATAAATTTAAAAATAAAAAAAAAAGATCTCAGAGGAAATGGCCTGAAAATGTGTAATAAAAACACAAAGGAAAAACGAGCAAATCTACTCTCCAGCTGAACTGGTCCTCAAGAAAACAGCAAATCAAAGCCACCAGACACTACTACACACACATTAGAGAGGCTAAAATTAGTAAGTGACAATACCAAATGATGAGAATATGGAGTAACTGAAGCTCTCATACACCATGGGAAGGAAACTAATCGGTATGACTTTGGAGAGCTAAATCTACAAAAGCTGCATATAAATATATATATGGTCCTTGACACAGCAATTCCACTCACACTGTACAGCCCAAAAACTAGGTGTTTATGTTCATCAAAATATATACACGAAAATGTTCACCTCAGCTGTATCCGTACAATGGTGCTTTAAAAGTTCACGGGAAGGGCATATTAAGGAAAAAAAAAAAACCTTTCAATTCCATGAACTTTCTGAAGTACCTCCTACTATCTGAAAACTGGAAATAACCCACATGTCCATCAATATTTGAAGAGATTTGTAATTTGTGACATAGTCACACAATGGAATGCCACCAAGGATGAAGAATGGTTATATGCTACAACATGGACCAATCACACAAATCTAATATTGGAAAAAAGCAGCCACATTCAATGTTTCCATTTCTGTTAAGTTCAAGAATAGGCAAAACAAATCTATGGTGATGGAAGCACACACACAGAAAGAGGCTACAATTTGGATAGGGGTTTTACTGCGGCGAGTCCTGAGAAAACCTTGTAGGGGGCACAAATGGGCCATTTGTTAACCAGAGGAGCAGTCACATCTGGAATTTGTGCCTTTCACAGGAGTAAGTTACACCTCAATTAAAAAAATTAAAAGTTAACAGAGAAGTCCCCAATTAAAAAAGACTGCTTTACAGGAATGGAAATGTATGTATACTCTTATGTGCTAATTTACTTCTTTACAAAAGAAAAGAACATCAAACTGAGACTTAATTTTTTTTTTTTTTTTAAATTAAGGCACTAAAATCTGGGCATTTTGAAAGAAGTAACTGGGAGGTAACTTTCTACTGGTGCATCCTGCAGCTAGACCAGGAGCCTCTACGCAAAGCCGGGGAGCCTTGTGCAGGCCCTGGGCTCTGCTGCTCACCACTTGCTCAGCAGATTAAACGGCTTCCACCTCGGTGCTGCAGACACAGAAATAAATCTGCACATTTCCAAGAAAAACAAAAGAAATTAGTTTCTACCCTCTCATCTACGAAAGGAAAGCATTCATAGGAACCACACACAGCTCAATGAGCTCGAATTTAAAAACAGACAGAGCCTGCCAGCATTCTGCGTATTCAATAATAGCAGTGGTCACCTGGGGCAGCGGAAATAACATGGGAACGATATTTTGAGAGGTTCCTGGAATCAAAACACAGGTCAGATTTTTCCCCTTTCCTTTTGTTTTCAGGGGAAAATTAGTTATTCTCACAGGGATGGGGGATACTTATTTTCTCAGAGCACAGTCCATTCCTCCCCACACTGAGCCTGAAACTTAAGCAGAGTGAAAAAAATCATCTCATGATGTTAGCCAGCTTTCAGCCAGGAGCGGGAGCACACTCAGCTCTCTCAAGTGGGAAGAGCACAGGGCTCAGGGAACAGATACAGGCAAAAACAAAAACACTATTATGAAGAGGCTGGGGTGAGGTCTAGGTGTAAACACGGCAATATAAAACAGGTAGGGAACAAAGATATTTTGATACTTACCTTGTCACATTTAATGTTAGGACTATGATTATAAAAGATAACCGCAGTTGTCTGCTGTTTAGAATTTCACACACATCTTCAAGTGGGTGAATTTTTGTTTTGTTTTGTTTTGTTTTGTTTTGTTTTGTTTTTTAAGCGTTTCGCAACGTCAGCTACTACAAATGCCTAAGGAAACATGGGGGCTGATTTTAAAGCCTTTTTGCAGTTTTGCCACTTTGCAGCAAAAACCAAAATTGCAGAGAACAACAAAATATTTGTAGGCGCCATGATATTACTCAATGAAGAATTCTGTATCTTTCACTGATTTATTCCAAGAAAATCACTATATATTCCAATACAGTATATTGAGACATTGCTAATTGTGATAATTTGGGGAGACAGCTAGGATGAAGTTGTGAAAAATCTAAACCATGGAATTAAAAAAATAATTCAGCTGCATTTAGATATAGCTCATGAACGAACTGTAGAGACTGTTGCCAATTAAAGTCTTCAGGGGCTTGTTATAATAAACAGATACAAGTGATCTGTTTGGCATAGCTGTTTTGGTAGCCAACTAGCAGACTACATGTATCAAGCTTGATTAATCATACTGTGAGTTTTCTTACAACATCCACTTACACACCTTGTACATTGTGAAAATAAAAGTTTACAAAATAAGAGTTTCACTCAGTTCAAATATACTCATAATACAATCGGTTTTATAAGAGCTTGGGAGTTCTGCCACCACAAAGGCCACTGTAGCTATTAAGTCACCCCTCCCCATACTGGTTGAAGATGTATAAAGTGAAAACAAACATTTGCTGTGACTGACTGATTCTGCCTTTTAAAATAAATGCCAACGTTCTGTTTAAGAACAAAACAAAGTTCTCGGTAATGATCAGTTATAGTCAGTCGTCACAAAGCCATTTAAAACTACCTGCTTTTTCCCAGCCCCTTTTAAGACTAAATCAGGCATTTTTGCCATCTGAGATTATCTCTTTTTTCTGTAACAAAGCACTTGTTAACTAGTGTTGTAATTCCTGGATTGTCTGTCCCATAGACTGTAAGCTCTGTGAGGATGAGAACTGTATTCACACACTTCCACAGTATTACTATACACACACAAACACACTATATATACACATGCATACACACACCATATATACACACATCCACAAATGATGTATACACACTGTATATACACACACATACACACTATATAGACACATATGTACACACTATATATATGTACATACACACTACACACACATCCACAAATGATATACACACATCCACAAATGATATATATACACACACTATATACACACATACACTATATATACACATACACACTATATACACATATTATATACACACACTATATACACAGATGCACATACACACTATATATACACACACTATATACACATACATACACAGTATACATACACTATATACAAAGATACACACACATATATACTATATTTATACATACATACTATATGCACAGACGCACATACACACTATATATACACACATACACACTATATACACACACACTATATATATACACTATACATACAAACCCACACACTATATACACAGATGCACATGCACACTATACACACACTATAGATACACACACTATACACATACATACACATTATACATATATACACACTATATACACAGATGCACACACACATACACACTATACATACACATATATACACTATATACGCAGACGTACATACACACACTATATAAACACATACATACACTATACACACAGTACATATGCATATACTATACACATACACTATGTACACACACATACACACTATATACACACATACATACAATGTACACACACTATATACATACTATTTACACACAAATATAAACACACATACACACTATATATACACACACATATACACTATATATACACAAATACTACCTATATACACAAACACACACTTACACTTAGCAACAGCTTTACACTTAAACTTAGCAACAACTTCAATGAATTTTTTTGGATTGTTCCTTACATGAAGGAAGCTACAAGCTCAATTCCACGTCTGTCATGTTTACCATTTGTCTCTGTCATATGTATTTGTTGAGTGAATGCCCACGGCCGAGCCGAGTCTGAGCAAATTCATGTAACTTGGAGAACTTATGAATCAATTTCCTAAAGCCTTTCTCTTCCCAGAGATGACTCCTCGGTGCTCATCAAGCTCCTGGATGATAATACTCCTTCCTTCTGAGTGGCCAAAGAGAACAAACTCTGAGCTGTACAACCTGCAAAGTTAACCGCAGATTCTTGCACACTGGAGAGTCTTTTTTCTTTTAATTTGCTTATCCATAAAAAGCAACTCCTCATCCTTTAACATTTAATCATGAGATTGAACTAATTCAGTGGCCTCTTCAGGCTCCTCTTGTAGTGCTAATTCTGCTATTTCCACCTCATCCCTGGTGAAGTCTTGAGTCCCTCACACTGATCCATGAGAGCACTGGAGATTCTAATGTGGGGGCTTCTCAACTGTACTCCCTCCTGAAATGGGCTTTCAAAAATTAGACAATCATATCCCTTGACTGAAGAATGCCTATCTTCTAAGACAGCATCTCATTCCCTTTGGTAAATAGAGCTAGGAGGATTATGAAAACAGAAGAGAACAGCGGCCTCCTCCTCCGTCCAGACTGCTCAGGCTATGCAGGTAACCAGTGGAGACAGAAGTCAGCCCTTGGTGCTCCAAACAAATTCTACACTGGAAAGGCAGCAGGCAAAGGAACAACAGCAGCATTGAAAAGGGTCGAAGATGACAAATTTATTTTAACTGAAAATCCAGCACATGATGAAACTAATGTGGTGTCGAAATACAATAATCATCCTTACAGACTAGCTGTTAAATAACCGTTAAAAAGAGAGCCACCTCATCTGTGACTGTAAACTCTCCACCGCGCAAACATGGACTGTCAATGCAGACAGGAAAGGAAAGGAGTTTAACCAAAGTTAGAATAGCACCTGCATGCCCACGTACTCTGTTTAGTAACTTCACAAAAACAACTACGGCCTCAATTCCCCCTGTGAAACAACTTGATGAATTTTTAAATCACGAGGGCTTTGCTCAAGTTCAATATCAGCCCAACCCTACCCCCAGAGGAACTGGGTGCTTTCTTCCCTCTCTCTCACTGCTGCTCATGGGGTTTTCAAGATGGTCTCTCTATGGGGTTTCCTTCACTGGGCTAGCCCCAGCCCAGCAAGGCTCCTTCTCCAGGGCTGCTGAGTGGCCAGACAGGAAGCAGCATGCTGACCTGGGCTTATTGAGAGATGAGTACTGCTTCTCCAATCCAAATCTTGATGACGACTATTAATACAATTTTTCCACCCTTCAAGAAATCTCTAGCACACCTCAATGTACACATCTGAAAACGTATACTTCTAAATGTGAGTATGGTGGTCTCCCCTTATCCAGGTGTCAGTTACCTGCCATCCAGTGCTATCTGAGGGACCGGTGTTGTGGCACAGTGGGTTAAGCTGCTGCCTGGGGCACCTGCATTCCACATGGGAGGGCAGGTTTGAGTCCCAGCTGCTCTGCTTATATTCTAGCTCCCTGCAGATGCACCTGGGAAGGCAGAACAAAATGGCTCAGGTACTTGGGGCCCTGTACCCACACGAGAGACCTGGATGGAAACCTGGCTCCTGGCTTCAGCTTGGTGTAGCCCCAGCCATGTGGCCATTTGGGGAGTGAACCAGCAGATAGAAGATACTTCTCTCTCCCTGTAACTACCTTTCGTTAAATGGAAAATTCCAGAAGGAAACAGTACATAAGTTTTAGGCTATGTGTCATTCTGTGTATTCAGATGAAATCTTGTGCCATCTGGCTGGGGAACTGAATCACCCCTTTGTCTGGTGCACCTGTGCTGTATATCCTACTCACCCGTTAGTCACTTAGCAGCCATCTCAGAGCCAGATTGACTGTGACATCATAGTGCTCATGCTCAAGTTAGCCTTATTTTGCTTACAAGTGGCCCCGAAGTACAACAGAATGGATGCTGGCAGTTCTATTCTAGCATGTTGCCATCATTGTTCTAATAGTTATTATTGTTAATCTCTTATCATGTCTAATTGACAAATCAAACCATCACAGGTAGGTATGTATTCAAAAAACATAATATAGATAGGAATCAGTATAATCTATGGTCTCAGGCATCCACTGGAGGGGTCTTGGCACACATTCTGTGGATAAGGGGGAATGATTTTCTAACTACGAAGACAAAGGACAGAGACCTTACTTAGTTCACCTTTCCAATTCTTGGCTCTACACACCTAAATTTGTATGGGAGTCCCCTGCACGGGTTCTGAGTGATTCAAGAGGAATATAGAAGAGAACAGGCAGAAAGCAGTCAGGCAGGGGCTGGCACTGTGGTGTAGCAGGCTAAGCCTCCACCTGCGGTGCCAGCATCCTATGTGGGCACTGGTTTGTGTCCCGGCTGTTCTTTGACTCAGCTCTCTGCTTATGGCCTGGAGGAGCAGTGGGAGATGGCCCAAGTACCTGGGCCCCTGCATTACGTGTGGGAGACCTGGAGGAAGCTCCTGGTTCCTGGCTTAAGAGTAGGCCCAGCTCCGGCTGTTGATGCCATTTGGGGAGAGAATCAGCGGATGGAAGACCTCTATCTCTGTCTCTTTCTCTCTCTGTAACTCTGCTTCTCAAATAAATAAAATAAATCTTTAAAAAAAAAAAAACAGTACATAAAGGTACCTGAGAGGATCTTTCTCCAAGCTCCTTTTAGGACTTGTGTTACATAAACCATTTGCTTGATAATTTTTCATTGTGGTTTGTGATTGTTTCTCACCTTGGTTATTTTATAATTTCATAATGTAATGTAGTTTTTAAAAGAATTAAGACCTAAGGAATTGGGTTGAATCACATAAAATGCTGTTTTTAAGGTAAAAAATTAATTAATCAGGGGTGTTATTTGGCTCACCTTAATACTTATCTTGGAATTCAAGAAGCTCTTTTTTTAAAAAAATTGTATTTATTTATTTGAAAGTAAGAGGTAGAGAGAGAGGGAGAGACTGAGAGAGTGAAACTTTCCACTTGCTGGTTCAGTCTCCACAATGGCCAGGGCTGAGACAGGCTGAAGCCAGGAGCTTCTTCTGGGTCTCCTGTGTGGGTACAGGGACCCAAATACTTGGGCCATATTCTGCAGCCCTTCCCAGGACACCAGCAGGAAGCTGGATCAGAAGTGGAGTAGCCAGGGCACAAACCTGGAAGCTGGATTTGTGGCAGCTTTACCCACTAAACCACAACCAACCCCTAAAAAAAGCTCTTATTTTTTTTCTTTATAAACATTCATTTATTTATTTGAAAGGTAGAGAGAGAGAGAGAGAGAGAGAGAGGGAGGGAGGGAGAAACAAAGAGAGAGAGAGATCTTCCATCTGCTGGTTCACTTCCTAAATGGCCACAACAGCCAGGGCTGTGCCAGGCTGAAGCCAGGAATCGAGCTTTTGGGTCTCTCATGTAGGTACAGGGGCCCAAGCGCTTAGGCTATCATCTGCTTTCCCTGGAGCATTAGCAGGGAGCTGGATTAGAAGTGGAGCTACAAGGACTGGAACCAGAACCCATTTGGGATACCAGTGCCACAGGTGGCAGCCTTACCCACTGCTCCACAGCACCGCCCTCCCCCCCTTAAATAAGCTCTTAATTATGTCTTCTTGCCATTTTCTTCCTTGGGACAATAATTTAGACACTGCCCCACAATGACTACGTTTCTCCCTCTAAAACCTGTAAAAAGTTTCTTCCCAAATGGATCAAAAGGTTCACTGCTTTTTTCCAAATACCAAGTTCCTATTATAAAGCAAACTATTACATTGTATAACTTAATTAATAATAGAATTTATGGCCTTTTTCAAAATATATCAAAAACAAGGAGAACTTATGAGGAATAATACAGTCCTGAGCTTACCTTCTTCTGTAGGATTAAACCCACAGATGTCACAAATGCAACGAACCCACTTATTCATCTCCTCCTCACTGTCTGCCACCAAGTAGAAAATCCGGTCAATAGTGTTGATATCAAAAATGTAGCTGTTTTCAAACTCCTTTTTGTTAAATGTCAAGCCAGCATCGACTTGCTGACATAAATTTAAATCAATAATACGAATAGGCTTTTTGGCGTGATCATTTTTGTAATATTCCAAGACATCCGGATCTCCAGTTAAACGGCCACTGCGTAACACAAACCATCTCCTCTTCCATGCCTAGAAATAAAGAAAAAAAAAAAAGATCCATTTAGCATTAATTTGAAATTTTTCAAGAAGCTGCACATTTATAAAACTGATTTGATAAATGCATTGTCCAGAGACAGTCACAATGTTTTTGCTTTGTTTCCAAAGCAAAAGTCAAGTTTATCCAGGCCTCAGTTAACTTAGTAATGTACATATATTTAGTATCTTCTATTACATCTCCTACTATATAATATCAAATCAACAAGCCAAGGAAGGGATGGATTTCACTAGATATAAAAAAAGTAATGGTTTCAACAAATGGTGTTGAGAAAGCTGGATATCCACACGCAAAAGCATGAAGTTGGATGTCCCACCAAGTGAAAATAAGCCAGACACGAAAGGACAAATGGTGTATACTTCCACTTAATATGAGGCACTCAGACAAAGACAGCAGAATGATGGTAGACAAAGACAGCAGAATGATGGTTGTCAAGAGCTGTGGGAGAGGAGGAAAGGAGAATTAGTGTTTCCTGGGTACAAAGTTCCAGTTGGGGAAGATGGAAAAGCTCAGGAGACGGATGGTGCTGATGGCTGTACAACAATGTGAAGGCACTTAACAATACCTCAACCTGGTCAATTTTATGCTATGTATATTTTACCACAATTTTTACTAAAAGCCATGGTTTCTCACACCTTGTTATCATGCCATAAAAATGTACAAAAAGTTGCTTCTTCATAAAGATTCTACCACTTCTAAGCTATAGATTTCTTGTTTTTAGGTGTGGGGGCAGGGAAAGGTTGAGGGGAAAATGGATTTAGAAGCTTTCCTGGCTTCGCACATGAGAAGCAAGCGATGCACTTTGTCTTTCTTTGGTGTGCCTGTTTGAAGATCTGTGCCAACTAGCAATGGCTTCATTTTATCCTGAAAATATATGTGAACATGGAGAAAAGAGGACTGACAGCTAAAATCTACATACACTTCGCCAACACATGCTTACTTGTAGTCTCTATTGTCCCCAAATTTTCTACGGAATTATGACATGAACTGATTTTGAGTCATAGTTCTCTGATGGACCTGCCAGGAAGCTTATGACAATGGCCTGAGGCAGAGGTACACAAAGTGAAAACTAAAGGGCCTGAGGAGATCCAGAAACCAGCCTGTTCAGCCTTTAATAATTTGGACAGCTATACTCAATTCATTTGGGTGATCACTTGAGGTTTAGTATTTTAAGAAAATTTAGCTGCATTAAGAAGAAAATTAGGGGTGGGTGTTGCAGCACAGTAGGTTAAGCCGCTGCCTGCAATGCCTGCACCTCATAGCAGAGTGCCAGCTGGAATGCTTGGCTCTTCTGCTTCGAATCCAGCTTCCTGCTGATGTACTTTGCACAGAAGCAGATGATGGTCCAAGCCCCTGGGTGCCTGCCACCTATGTGGGAGACTCAGATGGAGGTCCAGGTTCCTTGCTTTGTTCTGGCCCAACCCTGGATATTGCACTGGGGAGTAAACCAGTGGACAGAAGATCCCTCTCTGCTTCTCTCTCTCCCTGTCACTCTGCCTTTCAAATAAATACATTTTTAAAAAATCAATGAGTTAGTCAATGTGCTATTGATTATGTTGTAAACACTGTGCTGGGTACTTGTGGGAAGAAACATAAACATGTAATTCATGATTGCCACCCTCAAGGATTTTATTAATTGTGAAGTAATAGGTAACATACATGAAAATGTGCAAACATAGTAATCCTGGCAAAATACCTGCACAACTTTTGCGATAGACAGGCATTCTGTTATGGAAAACACAATCCTTTAACAAGAAAATCACAAAAAAATGTGAGGAGGAGGCAGGGTAGAGTTCCAAAGATGTTTCAAATAGTATCAAAAAGTCATAAAGCATTAAATTTACATAAATTTAGTACTGGTTTCTGGATTTAAAAATCCAGAAGGCAGGGGCTGGCATTGTGATGTAGTGGGTAAAGCTACTGCCTGCAGTAGGGGCATCCCTTATGGGTTTGTGTCCTAGTTGCTCCACTTCCAATCCAGTTCCCTGCTAATGCACCTGGGAAAGCAGTGGAAAATGGCCCAAGTTCTGGGGCCCCTGTACCCACAGGGGAGACCCAGATGAAACTCCAGTGTCCTGGGTTTGGCCTGGTCCAGTGCTGGCATTTGTGGGCATCTCAGGGCCTGAACCAGTGGATGAAAAACAGATCTCTCCCCCTCTCCCTCTAAAAATGAATTTAAAAAACTTTAAAAAAATATATTTGATATGCATCTATTTTCTTAAAAATAAGTACCATTTCTTAGTACAATTGTGCCTCTGCAGATGTTTGCCCATCAGGCAGTAAAGATGAAAAAGTAATGAAAAAGTAAAGGAAAAAGAAAATAGAGTATCCAGGGCCATCAAGGAATCACACCTCTTGGTAAGTGACTTTTCCAGATAAGTGAGGGCTCCATCTTTAAACACAGAAATGACTTTTTAAAACTTTAATGCCTTGCATGAGAATCTTTTTAAAACGCCTTACTACATAATTCATTGAACATAATCCATCCATTCCCCAATGATTCAGGCTAAGTATTATAGGCATCAATTCCTGTCCTGCTCTGTAGTGAGGCTCTCAGGGGCCGCGGGGCAGGACAGAGGGACATCTGCCCCTAGACTGAACAGTGCCTCACTGCTATGCTTATATATATAGTTCATCTGTGGTCTTTCAAACACAGTTTTCTGTCTTTCCTCTCTTATAAGTTTTACCAATTGTCATTTCTCTCTTCTGATAATACAGTTCCTGCTGGAGACTTTGCACCTGCTAGACATCCATTATGCTCTTCGGCCTGGCCCTCTCCAATCATTAGGCTTTCTCTTCCTGACCACCTCAACCTATCCACCTGCAAGGTAAAGTAGCGGCCCTGTTACCAACATACTGACTTTTCTTTTTTTGCAATTCAATTTTTCCTTGCGTTCATTTGTTTAGCTTCCAATGCCCTAAACTAGATCGAATAGCCCAAGAAGACAGCGACCATGTCTGCTGTATTTGCCATTACATACACAATGCAAAGCACAGTACCTCTCAGAAATATTTGTACCATAAATAAATACCCTTCTAAGAGTATGTTGTAGAAGTTATGAGAATAGTAGATTCGATATATGAGCCACATGAAAAGGAGTACTTTTTAAAACATTTTCACTTAAAGAGTTCTGCTAGTAAACATCCACAGGATAAAATAAAATACACATGTATCAAACACCTTGGGGAAATGACAAAACAGCTTATGTGTCACTCTTTGTATTCTGGTTGCCTGTGGCTTCCTCCATCTATTCCTTTGCTTTCCTATTGAAAATCACACTGTTAAAATTCAAAATCCCCTTAGAAATGAAAACAACTAAGAAATGAGTAGCAATGAATCGAGGTGCACTAGATACCCCGGGCCAGCAATCACAGGCTGAGTAGACATGGTACAAGACGTGAACCCTTACAGCAGGAAATGACAGCATTGAAGTACAGACTTTCGCCAAGTGGCACCTGCCACTTATTTATTTATTTTTAACATGGTCCAAATGTGAATGTTTGTCTCAGTCACAAAATGAGTCACTCTCATTGAATCTGGCACAGATTAAAATGGAAAACAAAAGCAATTACATAAAGTACACACTTTAATAAGGCAGATACAAAGGTTCTCTGGATTGTGGTACAAAGCACAGTGTAGCCACAGAATAAAGCTTGGTGCTCGACAAGAGAACTGACATCAGCACCCTTGCTAATCACAGCACAAAAGCTTCTCTATGTTTTGTCAGAGCACAAAACGGGCCCATATAAGTCAGTCTTTGTTATCTGAAAATATCTGGGATTCTTAAAGTTCGTCCTATTTTTATCCTTGCTGCCTTGGTAGCCCCAGAGAAAGCTGCACCCTGCCTTTGCCAATCCTTGCAGAGCAGTAACAAAAAGGACACATTTTCTAGAAATCTTCAAAACCGAATACGCAAAGCAGTTTTACGCAAAATTCACGTGAAAAGCCATCTCAACTATTAGATTTCCATCACAAGGAGGTTATGAAGATGAAATCTGCAAGAAGTCTGAACAGCTGAGAAGGGCTGGGTAGAAACTTACTTTGTTGTCATATTTTATGTACAATTTAAGTCACTCTCATTTTAAGTCGAATAAATGATGTAGCAACATGATGTCATTAGCAAACCTACACTTTGAAGTAGCGTAAAAGTACTATACCTTGATTCCCTAGGCCTGGTGATTGTCTACTTGCTACAAAGTCTTTGGTCCTCCAGCAATCTCCCACCCACTACCCCTAATTTTTCCATCCTTGCTTCTTGCCTCTTTGCCTTCCACCCACCTGGGAAAGCTTGCAGTCCCCCTAACACTCTGCTCTCTCCTACCACTGCACCTGACGTGTGTAACCCTGGAGGCACAAGATCTAACCCCTGGATTCAACTCAGCCCCCTCTGGCCACCATCGTTGAGCTGGCTCTGAGCTCTTAGTTTCTGCTTTGTTCCCAGTTACATGACTGACACCCCTACATCTGAATTTTTTGAGAGCTAGAGTCTTTTTTTTTTAACTTTCATCTTTCTTTTCCCACTGCCTCGCTCCAAGTACATCCTCCGTCAATGTCTGCTGAACGTGCAGTCGAAACTCATTTGGGCAAGGATAAAATCGTGAAAGTTCTCACACTGTCCCTGCATTACGGGGATAATGACATGACTGCCATCCGGTCAGCCCATTCAAGCACTATCAGGCATGGGGAGAAGTGTAGAAACAGTAAATCAATTTGTTTTAAAAACTGCAGATACGAGATTTATAAACTTCACGTTGAAAGAACTTCATAAAGTACCTTCTGTACTTAAGAAAACCGGATGCATTATTCTGAGGACAAACCTATCATACTGAAGCTAGGTCTTAAGTTAGTCTGATCACACACAAACAGGGTAGAGGTATGTGCATAGTGATAAGAAACTGCAGGGGGCCGGGGCCTCGGCTCACTAGGCTAATCCTCCGCCTTGTGGCACCGGCACACCGGGTTCTAGTCCTGGTCTGGGCGCCGGATTCTGTCCCGGTTGCCCTTCTTCCAGGCCAGCTCTCTGCTGTGGCCGGGGAGTGCAGTGGAGGATGGCCCAGGTGCTTGGGCCCTGCACCCCATGGGAGACCAGGATATGTACCTGGCTTCTGCCATCGGATCAGTGCATCCTGGGAGGCAGTGGGTGATAGCTCAACTAGTTGTGTCCCTGCCACCCTTGTGGGAGACCTGGATTGAGTTCCCAGCTCCTGTTTTCAGTCTGGCTCAGTCTAGGCTGTTGTAGGTATTTGGGGACTGAACTAGGGATGGAAGATCTCTCTCTCTCTCTGTTTCTGTCTCTCTCTTTCAAATAAAAAGGAAAGAAATACCTATAGATCCCATGGGAGGGGGTAGTCAAGCCCAGATAGCTTTAAATGTTCAACTGGTGGGGCTGGTGTTATGGCATAATGGGTTAAGCCACCGCCTGCGATGCTGGCATTCCATACAGATGCCAATAAGTCCTGGATGATCCACTTCTGATCCCTGCCAATGTGCCTGGGAAGGCAGCAAAAGATGGCCCAAGTTCTTGGACCCCTGCACCCACATGAGGGACCCAGATGAAGCTTCTGGCTCTTGGCTTCAGCCTGGCCCAGCCCCTGCCATTGCACCCATTTTGGGGAGAAAACTAGTGGATGGAAGATCTCTCTCTCTCTCCCTCTTTCTAACTCTGCCCTTTCAAATAAATAAAATAAATCTTTTTTAAAAAAGTTCAACAGGTGATTCTAACATACCATTAAGATTAAGAACTCTAAATCTAACCAGTGCACAGAACTGCTACTTAAAAATAGATTTTTTTTAAAAAGGGTCCTTTCAAGCTCCTAATTCTTTATTTGTTAATATTATCTGCTCTGTCTATGCCTTCTCATTTGTAAAAAAATTATTTAATTATTATTTTTTTGTTGGAGAGGCAGAGACAGGAGATATCCCACCTGCTGGTTTATTCCCCAAATGCTTGCAACAGTGAGACTGGGAGGCAGGAACTTCATCCATGTCCTCCACATGGTAACAGGAACCCAACTACCTGAGCCATCACTGCTCAGGGTCCACATCGGCAGGAAGCTGGAGGCAGAAACCAGTCCCCGGGAACTGAACTCGGGTACTCTCGTGTGGCATGCGTCTTTACCACTAGGCCAAGCGTCTGCCCCAACATCGCCCTATTTTGTCCATAATATTTATCCCACTTGGAACTGTCTTTGAACTGATTTCAAATCCCGTTCATTCTTCAAGATGTTTTTCAACCTTTCCCCTCTGCCCTTGACACCCCTGACAATCAATCTGCTACTAATGTCTCCTGCACTGCTGAGGAGGAAGACATTGGAACAGGCAGTTATTTTACATTTCCAAACTCTCCGAATGCTAATACGTTATTTTACCAACTAGACAGCAGCCCCTTGAAAGCTGAGGCCATTCCTTGATTTTTGTTTTTATTTCCGCAGCAGCGCTTCCCATGTTATAGACACACAAAGGCTTCATGAGGTCCTTAAAGTTGGTTACTAATCAGAATGATCACAGAAAGCCACTGAACTACAATGAAAAAGATCTCGAAGAAGAAGACTAACAGTGTGTGAAAGTACCGGACAAGGTTCTTCCAAACCACACCTACCTGTCTCGCCTCTCCAGTCTTTCACCAGAATGGCTCCTTTTCTCCTCTATGTTTTATGCTTTGTTTTATTTGTGCTCTGAAATACCTCATCTCTCTTACCCAATGAGCTCCTACTCATCCTTTAAGACCTGGTTCTAGACCTTTCTTTTTAAAAAAAAAAAAAATTGATCCATTTATTTGAAAGGCAGAGATACACAGAGAAAAGGAGAGAGAGAGGGAGGAAGGGTGGGAAGAGAGAGAGAAAGAGAGAGAGAGAGGAGAATCTTCCATCTGTTGTTTCACTCTCCAAATGGCCGTAACAGCCAGAGTTAGGCTAGACTGAAGCCTGGAAACAGGAGCTCCTTCTGGGACTCCCACAGGTGCAGGGGTCCAAGGACATGAACCATCTTCCTCTGCTTTCCCAGGCCATAGCAGAGAGCTGGATCGGAAGTGGAGCAGCAGGGACTTGAACTGGAACCCATATGGGATGCCGCTCAAGACCATTTTAAAGCATTCCTCAACTTTCCCATTAAGGAATTTGCACTTGCTCTTTGGAGCACTCAGCACTGATCACCTAAGTAGCCGATTAACAAAAGTTTATTTGCTTATAATACCCAAGAGAGACTTCTGTGGAGCAGGTATTTAACCTAGAGGTTAAGACACTTGCATCCCTCACTGCAGTACCTGAGTTGATTCCCTGCTGTGGCTCCTGATTCCAGCTTCCAGCTAACTCGGACCCCTGGAGTCAGTGGTGATAGCTCATGTGGGACACCTGCACAGAGATTCCAGCTGCTGGCTCCCAGCTTTGGCCTTGGCCCAGCCCCAGACATTCCAGGCAACCGGGGAGTGAACTAGCAGATGGGAACTCTGTCTACCTGTCTGTCCCTTTGTCTGGCAAATTAATTAATTAATTAACAAACAAATAAATTACACGAAGGTAAAAGAGTTTATGCCTAGAAATGCCCTACAAAAGAAAGTTATCAATATTAAAAAATCAGGAATGATATGCATAAAATAAAACTACAAAAAATTTATGGAAACATCACTTTCTTATTACTCTGCAATTAGTGAGTGGATGTCTCCTTTTTTTTTTAAATATAGAATTCCGGGATACATCTGGAAGGAGGCTTGCTCAGGAAATGGCTTAGACAAATAAAGCATAGTGACTTTGCTTTACAGACTGGAACTCAGGGGGTTAAAAACAAACAAGCAAGGAAAGCTGGGAACATCATAAACCAAGCAGCACATTTTTCCCTCCCTTCCCTTAAAGTCCAATAGTTACAATATTCATATTGTTTTAATTTTCTTTTAAAGCCATGTAAATTAGTGGTAATATATTCTGATACTTAAACATCTAAAGTAACTACTTTGGGAATTACTTTACCTGTTAAAAATATTACGTGCTCTTATTATTAGTAATAGAGTAAATATAATAAAGAAAAACAAATTAACCATGAAGCTGGGACAAAAGAAAACCATTCGCTTTAAACTACTTGAGTTGTTTTCCAGGAAGCCCCATCTTTTCTCATAGAGCAAAATAAGGAAAAAACAGGCTCGGTGGAAGTTTCCACTGCAGTGGCTCTATCGTTATGATCATCTGTTCCAAACACACACAAGCCTAAAATTTCCTGTTTTCCAACCATTGTCACCATTTTCTAGCCTTGTACTATCTGTGCTAACTTTAGCTTAGTAATATAAACAAAAGAACACACCAAAAATAATGCAGAACAATGCCTAGATGGAGGCTTTCAACCGTTAAAGCTTTTCAATGTAAGAGTTTACATACATAGCCTGGATGAAAACAAGTTAGATGGATATCAAGCAATTCTATAAGAGCAAAAAAATTAAATTTAACTCAGATATAGTAACTGGAAAATTAAGAGAATTCTGAATTATCAGTAATGTATGTAATTTGCTTGTTGAAATCTGCTAAAAACTGGGCATAAGTACAGAATAAACAAAAAGAAGAGCAATAACAAAAACGCCTTCCTATTTAACATAACGCGACATAACCTAAGCCTCTTCTGGGTTATGGAACTGCTCTGAGGATATGATAAATTAGTGTAACTTTTTCTCAGAAAAAGGCACCTAAGGAATAATGTACCCAGTTCCAGGTTCCCAGGACCCCCATGGCTCACGTCACGGACCCCTGAAACAGGACTTCACTTTAATACTGCCTACCATAGGCAACAGCTTGGTATGCGACTGGGCTGACCTAGACCCCAACCAGGGAAATTCAGTTATTGAAGCTCCACAGGAGAGTGGATCACCTCATGACAGCTCACGTAGGTTTTCACTTGTAAATACTATTTCATTTTTTTCCATCATATTCCCAATTGTTGGGGCTACCCTAACTCTGGGGATTTTTCAGTCTTCCCAACCCTAACCAGGAGAGGCTGGAGAGATGCAGGAGCCTAGCTGGGAATAAATAAAATAAGCACGCAGAGTTCTGTATGAGTAGGACGGAGGCCTTGGAGGCAGTGTAGCTCCAGGTGCACTGACAAGGAAGCCCACCTGCCTTGGGTTATTTGGATCCTTTTCCTAGTACCACATACAAAGAGTCAGTGAGCTCAGGTGAGGATGTGAGCAGTCTACTTATTTTATTTATTAAAGATTTATTTATTTATTTGAAAGGCAGAGAGAGAGAGAGAAAACAGGGGGGAGGAGGAGGGGAAGGGGAGGGAAGGAGGGGAGCAGGGACAGAGAGAAGGAGATGTGTATTCACTGGCTCACTCCCCAAATGTCCACAACAACCAGGGCTGGGCCAGGCCGAAGCCAGGAGCAGGGATTCTATCCAGGTCTCCCACATGGGTGGCAGGAACCCCAAGTACTTGGGCCATCATCTGCTGCCCCCCAGGATGCGCATCAGCAGGAAGCTGGACCCGAAGTGGAGGTGGAACTCACTCCTGGTACTCCTATGGGTTGCAGGCATGCCAAACGGTGCATTAACCACTGGGTCACAATGCCTGTCCCTACTCCAACTTTTCAGATAAGTTTTTGGCTTGATTCTGTCCTACACAAATGACAGTTGGCGTTTATATGCAATACAGTCTGTTAAGAGACTTGGAATGGGAGTTGCACTAGTGAAGAACAAGTACCTGGCTCTGCCTTGTGTGTATCTCCCTAAGAACCTCTGGAGGCAGTGGTGATGCAAATGTCCAGGCAGACTCCTCCCAGTTTAGCTGACTACTGCAAAAAATCAAGAGGCATAAGCCATGTAGGATCTCTGTCTTTGATGTGTTGTACTATGCGAATTAACAGTAAAACTACTACTCAAACGGTACTTTATACTTCATGTGTCTTTGTGGGTGCAGTCTGTTGAAATCTTTACTTAGTATATACAAAGTTGATCTGTATATAAAGATAATTGAAAATGAATCTTGATGAAGAATGGGATGGGAGAGGGAGTGGAAGATGGGATGGTTGTGGGTGGGAGGGTGGTTATGGGGGGAAAAAGCCGCTATAATCCAAACATTGTACTTTGGAAATTTATATTTATGAAATAAAAGTTAAAAAACAAAACAAAAAAGAGGTATGAGCATTATCATGCACTCCAAATGTGCTCATAGTTATTGAGCTATTAGTCCATTTCTAGTAATCTCACCTAAGGAAATAATGCAAAATACAGCCAAGTACATAGGTCCCAAAATATTCCACACAATGTTGTTTCTGATAGTAAATGTCTGAAACAAACTAATTATTCAACAGAAGGCAGAACAACCAAAGCTCCCAGTTTTCCCAGGACTGTCCCAGTGTTAGCACTGAAAAGCCCACATCCTGGGAAACCTCTCAGTCCTGGGCAAGTGAGGATAGTTGGTCACAGCCGGGAATTGTGTACATGAATTATGACATATTCCCATAAAGACATCTTACATAGCCATTAAGATAATGGTTAGAAATGACATTTTCAAGATTTTTTTTTTCCTCCCACAGATTGCAAAATTTCCAAAACATTAGAAACTTATCTTTTCCACTTGGAGTAAGTGGGCTGTGGTGCAAAGGAATGCTGGCCACACCCTCCTTTCTGGGTGATCTGGCTCCACTGTCGCCGACTGCTCCAGGTGCCTGCTGCACCTTGTGCCAGACTCCACCACTGTGCTGCCTCTAACACACCAGTCAGTTCTTTGCTCTCGCGAGACCCTGTCTTATTCCTCCTTGATCTAAGTGCTTAACGTAGTGTATGTACAGCAGGCAAAAAGTTGGTGGCTAAAAGGTATGCACGGTTTCTGCTACCTGAATAAATGAACAAATGAACAAATGTTTTCTGGGGACCCTGATGATACGGTGGGTCCCTGTTCTTCACTAACTAGGTCTCAGGTGGAATGGATGATGCACAAACCATCAGTGGGCTTTCCTGTTGCTGTCAGGAGGTCAGCCATGGACTCTTCCAAACTTCCACCCACCCGAGGCTCAGTAACCAAAAAGTAAAATCTATTTAAAGATCAAGTCCGTATGAACCCTGGGACCCAAACCACGCCAATGTGCCAGTATTAGCAGTCTATAACTTCATACAGGATTATGAGAACATCCATATATTTTAGCTGATTTAAGTTAAGATTTTTATGGATAGTTACATAGCTTTCCTCTAACATACAACTCATCATTCTTGCCTGTGTGTGTGTGTGTGTATGTGTGTGTGTAATGACCTTCTGGGCTTTCACAAAATTGAATGTAACGTCATTATGGATGATAAGAACAAAATGTCATATGCTATGAAGTATGATGTCAATGAACATGTTCAAATGAAATCAAGAAATGAGGCGTTTACTTAAATATTGTGGTTAACGTGTTGGGAAACTGATACCTCATCTCAAAGGCACAAAATCTTCCCATGCAGCTATAAATTCTAGTTGTAATTTTATCACTGTTCAACGGTCTTCGCACTGACCGTCACCAGAGCTCCTAGCCACCTGTGCTGGCTCTGCAGTACTTGAGAAGTGGCTGGTGCAACAGAAATGGATTTTCTAATTTATTTAAAGATATGGGGGGAGGGCGTGGAGGAAAAGGGGGAGCAGTGTTGTGATACAGTAGACTAAGCCTCTGCCTGTAGTGCCAGCATCCCATATGGATGCAGGTTCATGTCTCAGCTGCTTCTCTTCTGGTCCAGCTCTCTGCTCATGACCTGAGAAAGCAGTGGAGGATGGCCCAAGTGTTTGTGCCCCTGCACCCTGTAGGAGACCTGGAAGATGCTCCAGGCTCCTGGCTTTCGATCAGCCCAGCTCTTCCGATTGTGGCCATTTTGGGAGTGAACCAATGGATGGAAGACCCCTCCCCCATCTGTAAGTCTATCTCTCATAAAATCTTTTTTTTTTTTAAAAAAAGATGTATTTATTTATTTTAAAGGCAGAGAGAAAGAGGGAGGTCTTCCATCTGCTGGTTCACTCCCCAGATGGCCACAACGGCCAGAGCTGCGCTGATCTGAAGCCAGGAGCCAGGAGCTTCTTCTGGGTCTCCCACACGGGTGCAGGGGCCCAAGGACTTGGGCCATCTTCTACTGCTTTCCCAGGCCATAGCAGAGAGCTGAACTGGAAGTGGAGCAGCTGGGACTCAAACCGAAGCCCAGAATTGCAGGTGGCGGTTTTACCCACTACTCCAGAGCACCGGCCTCAGCAAATATATAAAATCTTTTTTTTTTTTTTTGACAGGCAGAGTGGATAGTGAGAGAGAGAGAGACAGAGAGAAAGGTCTTCCTTTGCTGCTGGTTCACCCCACAATGTCCGCCGTGGCCAGCGCACCATGCCGATCCGAAGGCAGGAGCCAGGTGCTTCTCCTGGTCTCCCATGGGGTGCAGGGCCCAAGCACTTGGGCCATCCTCCACTGCACTCCCTGGCCACAGCAGAGAGCTGGCCTGGAAGAGGGGAAACCGGGACAGAATCCGGCGCCCCAACCGGGACTAGAACCTGGGGTGCCGGTGCCGCAGGTGGAGGATTAGCCTATTGAGCCGCAGCGCCGGCCACATAAAATCTTAAAAAAAACAACAACAACAAAAAAAAAAAACAAAAAAAAAAAACAATGTTAGTTGCATGTGGTTAGAAAGTGGCAGCTGTGCAGTACAGGCCTTTTAAAAATGTTTATTTTTTATTTTACTTGAAGGACAGAAAGAGAGAAAGAGATTTTCCATCCTCTGGTTCACTCCCCAAATGCCTATGACAGCCAACAATGGGTCAGGCTGAAGCCAGGAGCCCACGACTCTGTGTGGGTCTCCCATGTGGGTTGCAGGGGCTCAAGCACTTGGGCCATCGTCTACTGCCTCCAGATGCATTAGCAGGAAGCTGGTTCGGAAGTGGAGCGGCAGGACTCAAGTCAGCACTCTGATATGGGATGCAGGTGTCAGAAGCAGCAGCTTAACCTGCTGTGCTGCAGCGTCTGCCCAGGCAGTTCAGTGTTAAAGTCTATGTCTTCAACTTAAGGGAGAGGCAGTGAAAAGGTGAAAAGAATGAAGCTCTTAATAATAAAATTCACAATGAATACTTACTGTGTATTATTAGGGTAAACTCTTATGCCTGAGATTCTGCCAAGTACATGGACCTGTCTTTTGATTTCACTGTGTTCCACAAACTCTCTACCCCACAAATGCATATCACCTATGTTACTATTGCCATTATTTGCAAAAGAACATGCTTAATTCAGAGCATCAATGACTTTGAAAATAAATTCAATAACAACCTAAAAGTTTAAAAATGCATATTCCAGGGGCTGGTGTTGTGGCATAGCAGGTAAAGCTGTTGCCTGGTTCACTGGCATCCTTTATGGATGCCGATTTGTGTCCTGGATGCTCCACTTTTGTTCCAGCTCCTTTCTGATGTGCCTAGGACAAAGCAGCAGAGGATGGTCCAACTGCTGGGGCCCCTGCCACCCACATGGGAGACACAGATGAAACTCCTGGCTTCAGCCAGGCTCAGCCTTAGCCTTTGCAACCACTTCTGGAGTGAACCAGTGGGGAAGGAAGATCTCTCTGTCTCCCCCTCCTTCAAACAAATAAATCTTTTAAAAAATATATCACCCATAAAACCAATAGATTTCTAAATTCTATTTCCCTTTCAGTTATCCAATCCAAAATAATTACCACTGGGTAGAACTAGTGTGAGTTTCCAGCAAAACAAAGAAAAATATTCCCATTTTCTCCTCTAAGTTTCTCAGTGAACATTCAAAATTTATAGCGAAATAAAACACTGCTATATTAAGAATTGGAACACAGTTCAAAAACAACACTCTTGTATTGAGAACTAGAGGAAAAGCACTGAAATGTCACAAAAACAAATTTCCATAATTACATTTAGATGTAATAAGCCAAAACAATGCTCAGTATCATTTTCTTTTGAACATAAAACTCAGTCTAAAGCTTCCAGAACAAAGACATGTGGCAATGAAAAATTTCTTAGAAAGACCTTAATTTTCAAAGAGATAAATTATGCACCCTGGAGTCACTGACTAAAAAACCCATTAAGTCCAACAGGCCAGGACAAATAAGGTCATCCAGAGAGAGCTAAGTACAAAATTGAACACAAGACAAAAATCACTGCACAGATCGTGAAGTCAAGATCTTCAGTGTGCAGGAGGAAGGCTTAGCCTAAGGCTGCTGCCGCTGCTGCTGCTGTCCTCTCTCCCTCGCCTCCCCTAGAGGCTGGGGGAGGCGTCCACACTCACAAAACATTTGATTTCTCATCCATGCTTCATGCAAATAATGATCTCATCGCACAAGAAAAGCCGTTGACCATTTACCTCTTTTCCTTTTCAACAAATCCAAGTGCTATCCTGCTCACTTTCTGGTGTGCTGGCCCTACAGTGAGCCCCGTTCTCTCTTTCCTGTCAACCTTTTATCTCCTCTATGCCACTCAAGCCTCATCACCTTTGGCCCACAGGAAGTAGATTCAATGGACTGAAAATGACAGGGACTGCAGGGACTTGTGTTCATATGCTTTAATGCTTGGGGACTAGGAGACAAGGGATGAAGGAAAGAGAAGTCAGGCAACTGCTGTGCCCAAGGAATGACAGTGTCATTTAACAGAGCTCAGCTGATCTTGAACTCCATGCAAAGCTGGTAAAATTCTTACCCAAGTTATACAGTTATACAAGTTGAAAAATGAAAAAAAGCACCCTCAGTAGAGTAATACAGTCACTGACATCCAGATCTCCCAGATGCTGTGGACACAAGAGAACCTGCACACTCATCTGCTTAACCCAGGGTACAAGCCCTGTGAGACAGGCAGTCATTCACCAAGCGCTGGCATCTGAGGCAGCAGGGGACAACCGAGTGTCTGACTTGCCAACTTGGAAGTTCACTAAAGTCTGTAAAAGCTAAAAATAACCACACAAACATGTTTACAGCATTTTAAAAATACAGGATCCACAAGGGTCCTCTAAATATAAACCTTGAGTTTGGAGCTCAGAGGTTGGCTTTGGGTTTTCAGAGATGTCATCAGGACATCCCACATTTCACCACAGAAATTCACATTTCGGTATTTGACCTTAAATACACAATTGTTGGTATTGAACTAGGGAAGAGGAGAGGTGGATTTGGGATGGGGAAGAAGGCAAGCAGGAAAGAAGAAGATGGTACCACTCCCCCCATTTAATGAGAGGGCTTCAGAGTGCCACAAACCCCCAGTTCCTCGTGGTAAGGCCTGACCTTCATGGAATTCAGAACAAGGGGACATCCTGTCTGTATTTTTCCACTCGACAAGTGCCCTCGTCACTCCAGCGGTCCCTTCTCTCTTCTCATCCCCAAAGCTGTAGATGCTGATGCAATAGACAACTGTAGATATGAAGGCAAGTGGAACACAGACACAGGTGCACAAGTCCCCTCTACCCTGGCTGGTACATTAGTTTGGGCAAGTTGAAGGCAATTCTTAATTCTTGATCTGTTCCTAAAAAGTGACAGAATTCTAATCAAACAGGGGGAAAAAATGTTCCAACTAAAAACTGTGAAGCTCACACCAGCAGGAATGCTTAGAGCAGCTGAACTAAGACTATGAAGGAATCAGTGGCGTATTTTATTAGTATAGGAAACCAGTCTATTTGGCTTCTATAAATTATGTAAGATCATTCTTTGGTATTAGTTTTTGGCTGTATTGATTTAAATTTTATTTTCTGACTTTAATTCTAAGAAACTTCAGGGTCCGGCCTTGTGGCATAGCTGGTAAAGCTGCCACTTGCAACACTGGCATCCCACATGGACTCTGGTACTAGTCCCAACTGCTCCACTTTCAATCCAGCTCCCTACTCACGGCCTGGGAAAAGCAGTGGAAGATGGCCCAAGTCCTTGAGCCCTTGCCACACATGTGGGAGACACAGATGAAGTTCCTGGCCCCTGGGTTTGGCCTAGCTCAGCCCTGGCCATTGCAACCATCTGGGGAGTAAACCAGTGGGTGGGAGATCTCTCTCCCTCTCTCTCCCCCTCTCTAATTCTTTCAGATAAATAAATAAGTCTTCAGAAAAAAATAAGAAACCCTAAAAATTTAGCAGCTGTTGGGGTGGGTGCTGTGGCACCAGCAGGTTGAGCTGCCTCTTGGGATACCCCTCCATCCTCCCATATCAGAGTGCCTGGTTCCCTGGCTACTCTGCATTTCTGAACCAGCTTCCTGCTAAGGTGCTTGGAAGGCAATGGATGACGGCCCAAGTGCTTGGGCCCCTTTTACCCATGTGAGACACCCGGTTGGAGTTCCTGGCTCCTGGCTTTGTTGTGGCCTAGCCTGGCTATGCAGGCATTTGGAGAATGAAACAGCAGTAGAGAGCTCTCCCAGCCACAACCTGTTTTCTCCCTACAACTCCTGGCCCTGTCGCTCTGCCTTTCAAATAAATAATAAAAATAATTTAGCAATTCTTAAAGAGATAAGATAGAAAAACCTGCTGCAACAGGCTAAGTCTTATATGTCTTAAGCTTCAAATGTCTGTGCCCCTTAAAGTACTGTGGTAGAATCTGTATTTCTGAAGGTTGTTCGCTATCCAAGCAAAGTATTCTCGAGAACAAACTGTGCAAGTAGATACAGCATTTTAACCAATTTATTCTTAGTAAACTATTAGCAATAACAAAGTCAACTGAAAAGTTAGGGGGAAATTATTCACAATCCAGCTACTATTAAAGACATGTTTTTTCTTTATATTCTCATGTAATCTTAATTCATATACACACATAAAGTAGCTGGTTTTTAAAATAAAGGCAAATGCATCTCTGCTTTCATGAGTGACATTTCTAGCCTTCTGCGGCAGGTTTAAAATTTCAGTTCATTAATTTTTCACGGCCTGTGATTTTCTTCCAGGTCTTGCTTACCACGCCCGGATTATGAGGGGAAAGATGAGGCCCTGCCTGAAATGCTTTTTGAAACCCAATGAAGAAAATGGATTTAGTACTGTAAAAACTGAATATATTCATTTACCACAGGCCTTCTAATTAAGCAGAGCATCCTAGACACATTCTGGTGATTAAGACATTTAGTTATAACTCAAAGAATGTCCTGTTAGGCCTTGACCAACTTGGTGCGTAAGCAGCTGATGATCTAAGCAAATAACAACTAAAACAATGCACAGTCCTCTCAACTGCAATGCAATCACCTTGCTTCCCAGCACAGGGACTGGAATCTCATACTATATAAGTAATTTACTAAACCTAACAGATGAAGAATAATTCCTTGGAAAAAAAAACTCTCAATAATCAATTTGTTAGGCTTTATCACCTGAAGATTTGTGAGAATAAACACCTTTCCCCTCAGCCATTTAAATGTTCATAGCTGAAAAATCAAAAGACTACACAATCTATTTACAGTTATCTACAATGAACAAAGAATGGTTTATTCCAAAAACAGATAGGACATTGGGAGGAGAAACAAAACATCTCTGTTTAAAATGAACTGAGCTTTAAGAAAGAAATAAACACAAAAGCACCACCTTGTATTTCATTGAAGAATTGACAGTGACAAGGCAAAGCAGTGCCATTTTCATTTGAAGATAACGCAACCCCAGGATGGCAGGGCAGATAACTTTCTGGTAACTGGTCTGATTTTGCCAGAGCAAAGACAAAAGAAGAGAGAAAAGCCCCATCTTTAGAAAGCCTTCTAGAACTACACAAGTTAAAAGCTAGGGCTTCATCTCCCACAACCTATGCCCGACTCCAAACCCATCTAACATTCTAATCGGTAGGAGAAGCTTGAAAAAATAATCAGAAATAAAAACTACCCAGCACTGTAGCTATCAAGCATTCCTTCTGCTTCCTCTCACAGCCTGGCCTGCTCCTCCCACCAGAAGCTTCTAGGGCAGCCAGCACCAGCCATTTGTTTTCACTCAGTCTCCTAGGCTCTCTCCCTCCACGGCTCTGCTCTCAAAACCTCACACACACACACACACACACACACACACACACAATGCCTGACAAACAGGCTCCGAGCAGTGGGAATGAAGGAGTGAGGGTGCAGGTGTGCAGCGTAAGATGAACCCTACAGCAATCATCATTATCGTCATCAAGAGGCAATCGGTTAGTGCTCATTATGAAGTGGTCTGATGGGGGACATCCCAGAAAAGCAAAGGAAGGACTGTGACAATGAACCAAAGATTTACCATCAAACTTGTGTCAGTGTATTTACATTTTAAATGTAGAGAGAAAAGCAGACCCCAAACCACTCCAGATGCTATCATGTGAAACACAACTAAGTAGAAAACCCTTCCCCCAAGATTTGCAGGAACATAAACGAGCCGTAAGAGGTTCAGTTCTTGCTTCTCCATTCTTTCGTCCGCCCCCTAGTGGAGCGGTAATGAGTAAATGAACTTTTAAAAAGGCAGCCACTTTAAAAATCTGGGGAAACAAAGCAGCACAAGAGAACAAGACAAAACAGCCCACAGAGGGGATTTTGAACTTGTACCAAATCAGACAGCCAAGCACGAGAAGGTAGCTTCTGAATTCCTATGAAATACTTATGTCTTAATGACAAAGCTGTGGTTTCAGCTTGGGTAGGTTAACTATTTCCTTAAGCACCTTTGGACTTTTGAACACAACCTCTTAAGGAAGCACCGACACCTAGACTGCGTCTAGGTGGTTTATGGCTTTCTTAATATTGAAGGAAACAAAACTGATGGGCCAACTGACGTGCTCTGGCCACTTTATTTTTGGTTTTCAGACGTTCTAGACATGCGTAAGTAAAACAGAACCATTTCCACAAAGACGACTCTGGCAACCCAAGAATTCATTTCCACAGGAGTTGCAGTCAAGAACAGGTAAAGTGAAAGAAAGACTCTGGTCTGGGAATGGCGGGCGTGGCTGGGTGACTCCTCTGGGAAGATCCCCGGGAGGATCTTTCTGTCTAGGAGGGGCGGGGGCTTTGCCTATGACGTCATCAGCAGCCACAGCCGACTCTCCTATAACCAGCAGCTCATTTTACACCTGAGTTTCACAGTAACACACACACTTCTTTAAATACCAAGATGAGACACACATAGGTGAACAACCCATCAATGACACATTTGCAAGACGGCCAACCAGAGGGTTCCAAACGGCACACGCTGAGCGAAACTTTACAAAGTGATTCCTGGAGGGGGCGATTCAAGTGATGGGCAGTTTCTGGGCTTCAGTGACTCAGTCGCTTTGTTTCTTAATTTCTACAACCACCACAATGCATTACTACTTATGACTGTGATAAATAAAATTACCCTGGGAGAGGCAGTTCCAGATTTCCTCCTATATCTAAGGACATCTAAAAACTATGCCTGCATAGTTGGAATGCTGCTTTTCAGAGCCGTGTTAAAATCAAAGGAGATAATTCATATAAAAATACTCTGAAATGAATATAAAGGCACTCAAATAGAGTTTACCTAATGATCATTTCACACCTTCTGTGAAGTGCATTAGTATGGTAATTTTGGTAGGTACTAAAAGCAGTTAGCATCAGTGACTTATGACTATGGGTTGTGCAGCATCAGCTTGAAAGATTCAACAGCTTTTAGCCTAAATCGGGGCAGATGAAGTATTCCAAGGTTTATTTTAATAAGCAAACGCTCAGGGACACTGAACTTCCACTTTTCTGTCCTCAGACTGTTGTAAATGCTAGGAAAGGTAGGCGAGACAGACAGAGAGAGCTGACATTCGTCTTCTGTTGTTCATTTCTTTCCCTTTGGGCAAAATCTGAGCCACAGGAAGTATCGAGAAACACAGAAGAGAATTCCTATTCCTGTCATGCTTTTGCCAATGTCTCTGTTGTTCCTCAGATCTCTACCAGAAAAGGCAAATTTCAACCAAAGACTTTCAAGTGACGTGTTACTATCCTCAAGGTTCCTATGCCAAGAGGAAGGAGGTGATTCCCCAGCTCCCTGGATTTGGACATGGATTCTTGAGTTCAGTTTTATCCCTTATCTGTTGTACTGCCAAACTATTCATAGAGGGTAAAACAACTCAAATAATTCACTTTCTTTAAATCTACTATATTAAGACAGTGATGTCACCACTAAGTTTTAAATACACTAACATTATGATATAATTCTTAAAGCATGCTTATAGATCTAATTTAATGTCTTGGAATCTGTTCAAATTATTCATTAAAACGAGTAACAAGGAACACAACAATAAAGCAGCAGCTGTTGCATTTGTATATTGGATTTGCAGTGTGTAGTGTATTTATAGTTAAACAGAGCAAAATGGGCTACTCAGGGAAAGAATCACTCCCACTGCCAAATAATTAATTATATTGTAAATATGAGTGGAGTGTAGTATCATTATCAAAGAATTAAGTTTATATAAGCAGTATTAGCTTTTCTGTGTGCTCCAATTAAACTTACAGTTTCAATTACAATTTTTAATCGTATTTATTATGTTTCTGCTGACCGGTTTAGCATCTTTTTTTTCTAACCACACTGTAAACAAGTTGAGGCCAGGGACCCTGTTTGCGTCACTACTGTCCACTGAGATCCCAGCACATTACAGGAAAAAACAGGTGCTCAATGCAAATGGGTTATGTTAAATGTTCTATCAAGTTCCTATCTGTAGGAGGTTAAAACATCATATGGTTCAGACGCGCTTATCAGGCAACACAACATCCCAGCCCAGGCATCCACACCCCCAGTTCTACTCTAAAGAGAAGCTGGTCGTGGTGGAATCTGCTTCCTAACTCCTGCTGGCTAGCCTTTGTCCTCCTCCTCCTCCTCCTCCTCCCTGTTTCATTTCACTCTACCCTCTCTGTGTCTGGGGAGGATTGGGTTTATTTATTCCCCTCCATTCCCAATTTCCAGGAGTGGCCACAGTCATCCCTAGCCAGAGTGCCCCCAGGTGGTCACCCATTGTTCCAGCCCTCACTGGGCTTGTTTACAATGTTTACAATTAGCATTTATTGGGGCCAGTAGGTGAAGCCGCCACCTGCATTCCATATGGAACCCAGGTTCCAATCCTGGCTGCTCCCCGCTAATGTGCCTGGGAGAGCAGCAGAACCTGGCCCAAGAGCTTCAGACCTTGCCACCCACGTGGGAGAGCAGAAGAAGCTCCTGGCTTCCACCTGGCCCAGCCCTGGCCGTTGCAGCCATTTAGGAAGTGAACCTGAGGATGGAAGATCTCTCTCTCTCTGTTTCTCCCTCTCTCTCTCTCACTGTAACTCTGCCTTTCAAATAAATAAATAAATCTTCATAAGTTAGCATTTCTTATTTCTTCCTCTGTTCATCAACCCTAGGAGTGTCAGGACCCTGACCTAAACCCAGGTGACGGCACAGTAAGCAACTCTTTCAAGAAGATCTTCCTTTGATTCATCTGGGAGGGATTTGGTTTCTTATCATAAGGTAACTGGAGGAGACACCTCATGTTTCCAAATAATACGCTTACATATGATTTATCACTCTTAGACACCGTCTACCGGAGACCTGCCTGGAAAGCTCACTTCCCGCCCTTTCTGTCAAGGTAATGATATCACCTGCTTCAGCGTTAGCACATTGGCCTTGTTCATCCCCTTAGGGTGCATCCTCTACAATTCCTGGAGCAGTTAATTTGCATCGTCTTCCTTCATCTTGCCTTACATTCTTCTGTACCTTGCCTAATCCACCTCTGTACCTATAAACCACCAAGGTGGGTAATATTTATATTTTGTTCTATAATTAGCTCAACTGTCTATGATTTTTTTTTTCACTCTAGAGATTAAGTCAAAAAGTTTAAAATCAAGAAACAGCATTTACACTACCATGACCATGGATGTCCTAAGCAGGGGTAGGATTACACTTGCTTCTCTACTTGTCAGGGTCACCACCCTGTGCCTCTTGATGGAGAATGCTCTCCCGGGGTCAAGTTCCAACAGATTCTCTTTTTTTCATCTCATCAACTGCCTTATTAGATCTTCAGCTAAGCTTTTCATTACACTTCCTGTTTTATTAACCCACCCCTTCCCTGGGCCCCTTGCTGCAATCTCCCCTGATCCCAATCCCCTTCTCCATTCAGGAATGGGTGCTGACATCTTGCAGTTACCTACAGGGCTCTCCAAGGTAGGTCCACCCATTGCTGCACTCCATGCCTCTCTTTCTCAGCTTACTCCTCCTTTTGTTACATCCCAGGCCTAGGAAAGGGTATGCTCTAAAGAATAGAGACAAGCAGAGTGGCTAGAAATAGTGTTTCTTCATTTACTTCTATCTGAACAAACACAGCTTCAAAAAACTAGCAGCATCTTAGAATAAAGGGAACAAAAGTTTAAAGCTCTCTCAAACATTTGGAGGGTTTGAGAATTATCTTGCCATTCATCATTTCAGTCACAAAAACATTAATCCATGAAAACAGGAGTTTTAGGTTCAACTTCCCTTTTATGTTCTCAAATGCATACCTGTTAAACATAATTTATTCTAAATTTAAAATGCTCTTTGTAGCACAAGGATCTCTAAACTGATATCCACTACCAACCTACATGCATCAGGGAAGGAGACTTTGAATTACGAATGATGAACTATATTTGGTCTGTTTATTCATTAAAAATATTTGAGCAGCTGCCTGTGTCACTATTGCCACAGGAGGGACAGCAGTTCAAGAAAACTTAAATTTTAGTGAGGAAGGACCAAAAAAAAAAAAAAAAGAAAAAGAAAAAGAAAACGCCAAGTACATTGATTTTGGAATTCTGTAACTGCTATTAAGGAAAATTCAAGTTGATTGGAAGTTGTCACCTTACCTAATCAACCCAAAGGAGGAGGGTGGGGAACTGTTCTAACACCATCCATAAAATGTCTTTTCCTAGACTTGAGCCAACACCATTCTTAATACAGTCCCTCTGGGCAGCGGCAATTATCAAGCTCTTAGGAGCCGATCCTGGGAGCCCATGGGCTTGAAAGCTCTTCAGTCGTCCTCTCAAACATCTCCATCAGCTAAGAAAATGAGGTAATCAATGTGCGGCTTCACTGTGTAATCTCCACGCAAGGCCATTACTTCAGTCCCCTGCCATCATCAAATACCCATCCTGGAACACTCACACTCCAGTCCAATAGCCATCAACACAACAATCCAAGTAAAAAACAAGGAAAAAGAAGACAGAATTATACTTCATTACATTATTTGTTTTTTAAACATTTTCAATATTTTTTTTGAGCTATGTATGTTCTTCCCCTACTTGAAAGAACAAGTAGAGCAAATAGAGGTATCAGAGATGAAGTATTTTGGAATTCAACAAATAATGATGATGACTAGGGCAAGTGGTTAAAGGGAATAGAAGTGCTGTGTCCTAAAAAATATATGTGGACACTTCAAAAAGTTCAGGGAAAAATGGAATTAAAAGATAAATTTTGGTGTGAAATGCTGAAATCAACATATATAAGGGGCTATCAAAGTTCAGTGAGGGCCGGCGTCGCGGCTCACTAGGCTAATCCTCCGCCTAGCGGCGCCGGCACACCGGGTTCTAGTCCCGGTCGGGGCGCCGGATTCTGTCCCGGTTGCCCCTCTTCCAGGCCAGCCCTCTGCTGTGGCCAGGGAGTGCAGTGGAGGATGGCCCAGGTGCTTGGGCCCTGCACCCCATGGGAGACCAGGAAAAGCACCTGGCTCCTGCCATCGGATCAGCGCGGTGCGCAGCGCACCGGCCGCGGCGGCCATTGGAGGGTGAACCAACGGCAAAAGGAAGACCTTTCTCTCTGTCTCTCTCTCTCACTGTCCACTCTGCCTGTCAAAAAAAAAAAAAAAAAAAAAAAAAGTTCAGTGAGAATGTGTGTTATGATGAAAATACTACATACAGATTTCTGTTCTTTTTGCACTCAAATTTATCTCTTAATTCCAATTTACATGAACTTTTTGAAGTACCCTCATGCTAAATGATGATTCTGTATACATATGTGACAGATTTTTCTGGGGAACATACCTTATATATAATATACGGTAAACATTGACTGAATGCTGAAACTTTTTTTGTGCAATAAAAATGAACCAAAGGAGCCACAGCTTCCTTCAGATGGGAGGAATTAAATGTACACACAGAATAACTGAGGTGGATTCCCAAGGGATGTCAACACTGAGCATCCTGGACAAACCTCCAGCCTGCCTTTTGATCTAAATCTTCCTCCTCCTCTGCTGTCTTATTCTTGTTTCCGAATCCTTCCAATATTATTTCTCTTCTATGTCTCTTATTTCTATTTTATTTCCTCTTAGGTTTGTCCTAAGCACATAGAAGCATTTTTATGTGCTTTTTTTTTAAAAGGATTGATTGTCCTTTTTTTAACTTAAAAAGCAGCTAGCACTATTCTTCTTTTGATGTGCTCAAGCAACTTCTACATTTGAGTGAACGTCTGCTTTCACTTTTTTCAGGAATGTAGGCTCCATTAAAAAGAAAATGGTCCTCCATTCTTTTTTTTTTTTTTTTTTTTTTTGACAGATAGAGTTAGACAGTGAGAGAGAGACAGAGAGAAAGGTCTTCCTTCCATTGGTTCACCCCCCCCCCCCCCAAATAGCTGCTACGGCCAGCGCTGCGCCGATCCGAAGCCAGTAGCCAGGTGCCTCCTCCTGGTCTCCCATGCGGGTACAGGCACCCAAGCACATGGGCCATCCTCCACTGCCCTCCCGGGCCACAGCAGAAAGCTGGACTGGAAGAGGAGCACCCGGGACTAGAACCCGGCGCCCATATGGGATGCCGGCACTGCAGGTGGAAGATTAACCAAGTGAGCCACGGCACCAGCCCCAATCCTCCATTCTTGACACAGAAATCAGAAAATGCTTTTTGAGAATTTGGACATTCAAGAGTTGAAAGCAAGAACTAGTTTATGAACTTTCAAGACTTTTTTCAAAAGACTGTTATTATTAGTAATAATAATAATTATGAACATTTATTGAGTACTCATTAAGTACCAGACATTGTTCTATAGACTTTACACATTAGCCTAACCCTCACCACAACCCCATGTGATAGACACTATAATTATTCCCATTTATAGATGAGAAAACAAGTCCCAGAGAGATTAAGTAACTTGCCCAGAGTCATACTGGATATGGCAAAGCCAGGTCTTGACACAACCAATGCAGTCTGGACCAGGAGCCCATACCCTATATCTGTGATGGCGGCTGCAAACATTTTTGTAAAGAGTCCAGTTGTGAATATTTTAGGCCTTGTAAGCTACCCAGGGCTTCTTTCTCATATCCTTCTTTTTCATTTAACAGTCCTTCAAAAATGTGACGAAGCTTCTTGGACAAAACCACGCCCACAGGTCAGAGGTTGTTGACCCATGTTCTAAAATTTTATTATTTCATATGAGTCAGTCTACTACTTGTCATGTAAACAAATTCAGACAGAAGCAAAAGCAAGATTCTAGATAAACAGGCTTACAATTTATGGCCAGTGAATATGCACAAGCTTTCAATCATTGAGTAACCATTGAAACAATACAGGTGAAGAAAATGCAAAATCAAAATCAGAGAATTGCAAGTGGGTTATGGACAAATCCAAGGACATTCAGCTCATAGATGTGACCCAGGAGCAATTACTGCTAATGGGAAGTAATAAAAATAAATCTCAGTGAGCTTCAACAGTCAAGTGTTTCAACAGTAAAAAGTCCTCTACTTTATTTGATGGACACAGTAACTACTATATAATCTGTTCCCTGATGGATAACGGCATCTGAATACTGAAGAAATGCCACCTTCCTCAAAGTCCCTTATAAATACTACTTAGCAGTTACATTCTCAAGATGTTGATCCTCTTCAATGTTAGAAACAGAAGACGGGGCCAGCACTGTGGCACACTAGGCTAATCCTCTGCCTGTGGTGTCAGCATCCCCTATGGGTGCCAGTTCGAGTCCCGGCTGCTCCTTTTCCAATCCAGCTCTCTGCTGTGGCTTGGGAAGGCAGTAGAAGATGGCTCAAGTTCTTGGGCCCCTGGAAGAAGCTCCTGGCTCCTGGCTCCGGCAGTTGCTAAGTGGGAAGCTAAGCATTTCTTTGTATGTATATATAAAACTATACATTACGGGGGCTGACACTGTGGCGTAGCAGGTAAAGCCACTACCTGCAGTGCCGGCATCCCTTATGGTCGCCGGTTCAAGTCACAGCTGCTTCACTTCCGATCCAGCTCTCTGCTATGGCCTGGGAAGGCAGTACAAGATGGCCCAAGTCCTTGGGCCCCTGCACTCATGTGGGAGACCCGGAAGAAGCTCCTGGCTCCTGGCTTCGGATCGGCTCAACTCCGGCAGTTGCAGCCATTTGAGGAGTGAACCAGCAGATGGAAGATGTTCCTGTCTCTCCCTCTCACGGTCTATAACTCTACCTCTCAAATAAATAAATAAAAACTTAAAAAAAAAAAAAAAAGGAAGCGGAAGAAATGTGCATGTTAACTATCAGCTCAAGATCCTTGAGGAATGTGTAAATCAAAAAATCACGAATGTCTCGACCCTATATTCTTCCTGTTGATCTTGGCAAGGCCCAACTTACATAAAACACTAGCATGTTACCACCAACTACCACCCTCTGAAGACTTCAAAGCTTTTAAATAAGTTTCTGTAGCCTCCATATATTACACCGCAATGTGTCTTGTAAAAATCAAGAGATCTATTTCAACAATGTAGTGATCATTTTGAAAAATTTGACCTGAAAGTAGGAAATTACGCAATTTATAATGGCTTGTGACTACCAAAACAGCTCAACCTACAAATCCCATCCGTCCCTTAGAAGTTGCTCCTTATTCTGCTAATTATTCTTGCCATTTCTCTGTGTGAAGGGTAAAAAAACTGAGAAACAGACTCACTTCTACTTTCTTGCCTATTAACGTGGGGCCATCTGTTTAAAATAACTGCAGTTATTTTCAGCTGTTAGGCAGTGGGTTACTTATAAAAACAAAAACAGATGCGTCCTCTTAAACATCACCCTGTTATCAAAATAGGAGCATTCCTCGCTTAAAAACTGTCCAGTGTATATTATCTGACAGACCGAAAGTTACAGATTTTTAAAAATACCATGCAGCAACTCAAGATGTCATGCCTACTAACTGTTTTTAGCAGCTGCTAAATACACAAGAAAAACTAATTCAAGGAGGTAATTGTTATAAGCATTAAAACAATATTTGCTATAACACTAGACTCTTTCCTCTCACAACCTGGCTGTCCTTAAGAACTTGAACATTTTCTCTGCTGGGAAAAGCTGCTTACTTAATAGTTAATTTTTACCCAAAGTACTTTCTTCGAAGTGTAGAAACGCATGCATTTAGCTTTTGTTTTTTCTTTGGCAATGGTGGTGAAGAGTTAGAGATCATCTCAGTTAGTATGTCTGTGTGTAATTTTCTTCTTTACATAGGAAGACATTCGTCATTGAAGGGGACTGAACATTCAAGATGAACGCTTTCCCGGTGCAAGTCTCCTCTCCTCTGCCTTCTCTGGTGCTTTGAATAACTACGGTGCTCCCAGAAAGAAGTTTCTCTGCAAGCCACTGTACTTTGTCCTTGCCAGGTCAGATAAGGGGTTAAGTTTAATTTACAGAGCAGGCCTTCCTTGTCAGCCAGAGTGGGAGTGGGGAGGGGACGGAGAGCACCCCCAGTCAGCTTCCCCTCCTTGTATCTCACATGTTCCCACAGTTCTCACCTCCACCCCCCTTCAGGTCTCCTTCAAGGCTTACTTGGATTAGAACCTCAGTGTCTATCCAAAACAGACGGACAACGGACATCTTTTTTTTTTTTTTTTTTTTTTTTGGACAGGCAGAGTGGACAGTGAGACAGACAGAGAGAAAGGTCTTCCTTTTTTGCCGTTGGTTCACCCTCCAATGGCCGCCACGGCCAGCGCACCGCGCTGATCCGATGGCAGGAGCCAGGAGCCAGGAGCCAGGTGCTTATCCTGGTCTCCCATGGGGTGCAGGGCCCAAGCACCTGGGCCATCCTCCACTGCACTCCCTGGCCACAGCAGAGAGCTGGCCTGGAAGAGGGGCAACCGGGACAGAATCCGGTGCCCCGACCGGGACTAGAACCCGGTGTGCCGGCGCTGCTAGGCGGAGGATTAGCCTAGTGAGCCGCGGCGCCGGCGGACAACGGACATCTTACAGAGACACAAATTCTGTGCGGATCAGCTTTACAACAATGATATTTACATGATTTTTAAATAAATAAGGAACAGCTGCATTTGTTAAGAGGCTTGGTGCGATCATTGGTTGCTCATCCAAGTCTCTTCTTCCATTCTGCCGCAGAGAGATTACGTTTCCCAACCTCCCTGGCAACAAGAAGTAGCCATGTGGCTTTCCCTGGAGGAAGGCGAGCGGCAGGGACAAGAGCCTTTTCTGGGCCTGGGCCTAAAGACACAGGGCACGTTGCCTCGCACTCTTCCTACCCTCCTCAAGCTTGTACATGACTGTGCTCCTAACCCAGCTCGGTCATGGAGATGGACTCCGAGATGCAGGGACGGCAGAGCAGCAAGGGGGCAGGAACCTGGGCCCTGGAATTATGCAGGGGGCATGCAAACCTGGAATGCCACCTTGTTGCAGGAGCAAGAATACCTTTGACTCCCAGTATTTTAGGGTTTCTCTGTTCTAGCAGTTATCAATAAGCTTTATCATAAGAGGTATCAGTATACACTGTGTGCAGTACTGTTCTGAGTGCTTCACGTGCATTACCTCTTTAATGAGCTTCTGAGAAAAGCACTGTTAGATTATGCCATTTCCAGATGAAGAGTCACAGAGCTTGCACGGCTAGGTGAGTTTTTCCAAGGACAAACAGCAGTCATGAACGACACAACAGACAACTGTAGGTCTGTATGATGCGAAGTTCAAACATCTGACTGCTACTGTACACCGCTTTCCAAAGGGGAAACCTAACATCACTTTACAAATGATCTCACTCCGAGATTTCTCTTCTGTGGGATACAAATTGTATTTGGGTTATTCACAAATATCCTTAATGTATTATTTAATGAAGATTTAAATCTTTGTAAAACTGAAGAAATCAGTCAGCAGGCCAACAAGAAATAGCTTTCTGTGTGAAGGTTTGGTTTTTCTTCCATTTCTAAAATTCTATTATGTTGCACACAGGGGCTAAATCTGACCTCAGTTTGGCACTGTACGGCATAGGTTTACTGCCCCTAATCCAAAAACCTGAAATCTGAAATGCTCCAAAATCCAAATCTTTTTGAGAGTCAAATGGTGTTCAAGAAGTTTTGGAATTTCAAATTTCAGAATAGAGATATTCATTGAGTAAATTCACACAAAATTTCCAAATCTGAAAACTCCAAAATCTGAAACACTACTGGTCCCAAGCATTTTGGATAAAAGATGGTCAATCTGCAAAGGATTATTAATTCAAAATGACCTCGCCCTAGCTGTGTTAATATTGTTTATTATGAGACAGCCCAAGAAACACTGTTACTCAACACTGGGGTTTTCCTTTCAGTAGTATGAGGCCACACACCTTCACTCCTCCCCAGCTTTTGAAACTCTAACCATAAATTTTAAAATGAAAATAAATAAGCTTAATGAAAACGCCAAAATCAAAAAAACCTCAAACCAGGAGAGGTACCAGAAAGGTACATATGTATTAGAGAGGGTTGCCAGGGTGATGGGAGGAGAAGAGACTACAAGATAAACTTCTTGTGTCTTTACATTTGAGAAGATCAAATGAGAATTCTTTCAACTTCCAGAAAGCTCTTATAATTAGGTGCCAGAACACACTTCTTTATTCACTGAGTAAATATGGACGGGGCACTTACTGTCGGGTGCTCTGCCGACACTGGATACAGAAGAGCGATTCAAGCAGAGCGAGGACCGGGACAGAAGGCAGTCGCTTTCATGCGGTGGGATGGTTTTTATCCTAACTTACATTGGAGTAGAAACTCTAGAATAAGCTGTCTAGTTGTTTAGTAGCTTCAGAATGCACGAGCCCACGAGAAAGACTTCTTCACTCTTCCTCCTTACCTGTCAGACCTCTCTCCAGAGGGGCTGGGAGTGCTGTTGTATTCATGCTTCAGACAAGTAGGGAACTCACTGGGGAAGTCCCACTACTTCACCTGGGTGCTTATCTTTCCTACCCATCCTTCCAGAAGGTCTGAACATACATTTGAAATTCATGCTTGTGCCATCTGCTTCCCCGCACAGACGCCAACCTCACTAGGTTTCCATTAATAGGACACGAATGAGCATCACGAGTCCCTTCCCGGCAAAAGCAAGCATTTCATGATTGACGCTGGTCTTCTCATGCTATGCTTGGTTAAAAAGACACGGGAAGAAAAATGATTGGCACCACATAAGCTAAATTACTACTACAAAATAAAGGTTCTGCATACATTGGATTACCCACTGCAGAAAGATAGCCATGAAAATACTATGTTCTGTGAGTACAACGTGTGAGTGCTTCTAGGTGGGGTTTAGTGTCGTCAGGTATGCTGCCTGCAGACGGTGTGGAAAATGCTCCAGTTCTCTGTGGAGTGGACTGGGAAGCTCTCCTGCAGGTGGCCCATCTCCTGCGCTCACATGGGGTTCTGCCCACATGCTCCTCCATATGCCTAGCCAAAGCTCTCTCTGATTTCTGGCTCAGCCACGGTTTTTCAAAGGACAGTTTAAAATTTCCAGATATCAATGTATTCAAATACTGCTTCAGCTCTTAAGAAAACATTCGGAACTTTAGTTTTCTTCTGTTAAAAAACTAGCTAAAAGAAAATCACTCTGGGTTTTTAAGGTCTTAAGTAAGCGCTCATAGTTCAACACAATTTTCAGAGCTCTGTTTCCGTTTGCACTTATGTTCTTCCAGGTAGTCATATATTTCTTTAGTAACAAGCATTACTTTGTAGACAGCATCACTGTCACACTGACTAGTAAAATAATTGGTAGGCATGTACTAGCCCAGGCAGATCTGGACCCAGCCTCACTCAGTCTATGTAAGGAGACTGGAAACATATGGGATGATGATAATCCCACACAGAAGGAAATGAGTGCCACAAGAGAGGTATACAGAGCACCAGGGAAAGTACCACCCCCAGGCTAGGGCAAGGAAGCAGGGCAGAGGGAAATGTGGATGGAGGAGGTGCTCAAATAAAATCAGCAGCCTCTTCTGCCCCAGCCAATCACAGTCCCCAGTCCTCGGAGCCTTTGGATTGAGAGAGGCAGAGGATCCAATAGGGGCAAATACTTGGAGATGGTCAAGTGCAAAGTGGGCATGAGGTACTTCTGTGAGGATGGAGTCCCGACTGTGTTAAGACTGTGAAGAACAGCAGAATAGCAAATGAAGATGAGGGTCAAGGAGTGGGAGGACCTGAAGTGACACACCAAGGAGCGTGGACTTTATCGAGCAGGCAATAGAGACTCAATAGCCACACTTGCAGGAGGTGACTTTTAAGGAGGCCGAGACTCTAGGCAGGGATGCCAATGAGAAGGCAATGGGTACAGGGTCTGGCCTACAGTAGGGATGAAGCAAGGCAGAACAGTGGGCATTAGAGAGGAGGGACATCCTTGAGTCAGGATGCTCTGCTTCGAAGACAGAAGCTGAGTGGGTGCTTGGCACCACAGTTAAGATGGCCACATCCCATAGTGGAGTACCTAGTCCAGATCTGGCTCCATTTCTGATCCAGCTTCCTGCTAACATGCAACCTGGGAGGCAGAAGATCATAGCTCAAGTACTTGGCTCCCTGTCCCCATGTGTGAGATACAGAAGGAGTCCTGGCTGAGTTCCTGGTTTCAGCCTGGCCCAGCCCTGGCTATTGCAGGCATTTGGGGAGAGAACCAGTGGATGGAAGATCTCTCGCTCTGTCTCTGCCTTTCAAACAAAACTAAAATAAATAATGTAAGACAGCGCTCATGTAAGTTAGCCACCTTCTTCACCCTCTCCCTTCACCTCTATCAGGATACCTCATATCTGGCTCCTTATATCTCCCCCTGAAAAACGACTTCTTCAAGAATCACTTGCATGCTGACCCACTCCCCCTGGGCCACCGATTGTCACAAGGTCAAAGTACTAACTCTGCATTTCCAAGGCAATGACTCACTCTGCTTACCACATTGCTAACTGTGGCAGAGAGTACCAGCTGCTCCCTTAATATTCATTTCCTCATTTTCAATAGCAGAGATCAGCAAATTTCATCTGTGATATAGTAAATACTCTGGGTTTTGCAAATGGTCTCTGAAGTAACTACTCATGCCTTCCCTTGTCACATGAATGCAGACATAGACACGGTTCACTTGTAGTGTCCTGATACAGAATGAGGAGGCAAAGGCATCAGAAGCCTATCAAATTGTTTAAGTCATTTCTGGGCATTCATGAATGGGCTTCACTGAGCTCCAATACAACTTTATCTACAGATGCAGGGGGCTGGCTGATTCAGTGTTCAGTTTCCTCACCTCTATTCCACAGTGATGTCTGGCTGGCTAAGGATTGCAAGTCCCAG
This sequence comes from Oryctolagus cuniculus, assembly GCF_964237555.1. Classification (NCBI taxonomy): domain Eukaryota; kingdom Metazoa; phylum Chordata; class Mammalia; order Lagomorpha; family Leporidae; genus Oryctolagus; species Oryctolagus cuniculus. The sequence goes on from NC_091439.1 coordinate 21,183,406, forward strand.
ACTCCCTTGCAGCTAGCGTGGTCATGTGACTGTTCTCACCAATAAGGATGTAAGTGAAAATTATCTGAACAACCTCTGGATCACCCCCATTCTCGTGAGCTGAAGTGAGATTGTGCTGAGCCATCTTAGTGAAAACGAGGGTGACATTCTTGGGCTGGCAGAGAACAAGACAGAAAGCAAATGTCCACCGAGGCACCACCCTAAGTCTAGGTCCAACATGGATCACCTGGACTGCTTTGATACAGAATGAGAGGGAAAAGGCAACACAAACATTTCATTTGTTTAAGTCACTGTATTTTGGGCATTTTTTTTTTTCATAAAGATTCACATTTTCAAGTTGAGCTCAGGGTACAAGCCTGTAACTCAGAAGGGAAGATAGCTTTGCCCCAGGATGCCGGAACCCGTGACCAATCATCAACCCCCAGCATGGGGGCACATCTCTATACCCATCACAGGAGATATCTAGTGGTGGCTTACACAGTGCTGTGCACTTATAAAACACAAGATCTGCTTTATTTTTAAAAGCATTATTATCTTGAGATGTCAGCCCTGCTTCTAAGCAGCCATGCAGCTCCATCAGTTACAAAAGCCACAGAAGGGACATGTGGCTTTCAAGCTCCTTCTTTTCCCCAAAAGCAACTCCCTGATGTCAAAGAGAAACTAGTGATGGTCTGATTATTGCTTCCAGGTTGACATTCAGACATGGCTCTGTGACTCCAGCTTTCATTTTCAAACCCCCAACTGCCATAAGACCCACTGGTGGATGGCTCCCTTTGCTGAGAGTCAAGTAAAGCAAAATGACACGAGGTTAAATGACTTACCCAAATTCCTTTGAAAGACTTCAAGAATGCCAAAGTGTAGATTTCATCAGACAGCCCCAGTGGCTGCAAACCAGTCTCAGCTGGTACATCACCCCCTCCTTCACTTCCCATTAGAACTTAACTGCCTAGACACTTGCTACACCAGACTGAAGCGAGCTCCAAAATACACCAGCAGAAGGGAAGAGCTCCTTTTCTCTCCAGGAGAGGGTGAGCAATCCCACTGACATGTGTGGTTGCCCTCGTCTGTCAGGTGCAGCATCCAACTCTGCTTGGGGCTTGGCACCCATCATGGGGACCATCTGGCACCATTTCCTGCACAGAGTGGAGGCTCAAGGAAAGTCAAGGTAACCTCGAAACCACAGCACAGCCAATGGCACCAACTGATCATGGTGGATGAACACAAAATTCAATTGTAAGAAACTTTAACCTTTTTTAAATTAAAGGATAGAACTGTTTTCAAAACTGGCTTAATTTTCCAAAATAGGATAAAAGTTGACTTTCTGAAAATTTCACTAGTTTAATTAGCTATGAATTGCTAATTAAAAGTTAATTATATGGGGCCAGCATTGTGGTACAACTAATTAAGCTGACATTTATGATGCTAGCATCCTATGGCAGAACACCAGTTCAAATCCAAGCTACCTGCTTCCCACCCCGTTTCCTGTTGACATGCTTGGGAAGGCAGCAGAAGATGGCCCAATGCTGGGGCCCTTACCACCCATGTTGGGGGCCCAGATGGGGTTCCTGGCTCCTGGTTTAGCCTGGCCAGGACTTGGCTATAGAGGCTTTTTGGGGAGTGAACCAAGCTGGTGGAAGACTGGTAACTAACTCTTTCTCTCTCTCTCTCTCTCTCCCCCTCCCTCCCTCCTTCCCTCTCTCCCTCACTGTCCCTCTCTGTCACTCTGCCTTTAAAATAAATAAGTGGATAAATCTTTCAAAAATTAATTATAGTTTCTGCTCTTCTAAGGATTATATAAAGAAAATGTTTGCTTTGTTACAGATGCATTGCAAAGCATAAATAAATCCATCTTGAGTAAAGCACAAAATTAACATATTCTCGTTACTCTTTTGAACCAATTCTTTTTAAAATTAGGAAGATCTAATATCCCAAATGGGCTTTTTAATCAGCATATCTTCCAATAAGTCTTTGCAGAGGAAAATCATAATGTATATAAAGTTATTCAGTCATTACAGATCATTATTTTCAAAGGATGTTTTAGAATATGGAAAATGCGCACACACATATTATTCTGGTAAAAACAAAAAAAAGGCAGGTTTTGGGGCGGTCATTGTGACGCACTGGGTTAAGCTGCTGCCTGTGATGCCAGCATCCCATATAGTGTTGGTTCCTATGTTTGCTACTCCTCTTCTTATCCAGTTCCCTGTTAATGATCCGGAAAAAGTAGTAGAAAGTGGCCCAAGTGTTTGGTCCCCTGCCACCCATGCAGGAGACCCAGACGAAGCTCCTGGCTCCTGGCTCCAGCCTGGTCCACCCCTGGCCATTGCAGCCATCTTGTAAGTGAACCATCAGATGGAAGATCTCTATCTCTGTCTCTCCCTCTCTCTCTATAACATTGTCTTTCAAAAAAATAAATAAATAAATAAACTTTTTAAAAAGACAGTAGGTTTTAAAACAGTTTCAGTCATTCTTATAAAAAATGCCTATATATGTATATAAATATGCATTGAAAATTAGCCTGGAAATAAAGACCACAATATTTTAACAAGTTTTTCCCTGGGTAGTAGAACTACAAGTGGCTTTTATTTTCTTATTTATACTGCTCAGGATTTTGTAAATTGTCTACGTAATACCTCATAGCAGGATACTTTTTTTTTTTTTTTTTTTTTTAAGAACTAGGTATAAAGAACAACCTGGCACTAAAGGCACAGCTTTCTCTTTCCACCATGTCCTGTAAGAGAATGCAGAATATGACTTTGGGAATAATACAAACCACACTGTGTCCAAATCACACCCAGAAATCTCAGTAGTGCACACACTGAATAGCACACGAGTCTCAAGGACCCGACGGTGGCCATTTCAGGAGGATCAGAAGGGGCACCGCACAGGGATGGAAACACAGTGTCCCTGGGGAGAGCGTCCAGCCCCATTACAACCCAGCCATTATCCACGTTCCACGTCCACTAAGCTGACATTCAAGATGGAGAGGGGAGTGTGCCCAGCACTCAGGCATCTGTGATGGATCACTACAGAAGGAGGATACTTCCAGGAATGCTACTTCATGACGGTTGCTTTCATGTTGAGCACACAGCAGAAAACAACTAAACTAAAAAGATGTGCGTGTAGTTAGCAGAAGATGAACCAAACTAGAAACCACCTTCTACTTCACAACGGATTACTAAAAACAAAGCAAGTCCCCACCATTAGGACACCCAAGTCAGTACAAAGCTTAAACCTGGAGAATGTTATCCCCGACATCCATCAGGAGGCACAAGGGCTGAGGCCTCGTATTTATTTGCAGCTATGGGGTGGGGGGTGGGGGGAGGTTAAGGGCTGAAGCTAACAGATCACCAGTATGGTCACCCCTGAGCACTGTTTCTCAGACCAGCTTCCTCTGACAAGCAAGCTCTGGTTTCAGAAAGCCAACAGATCATCAGAGCAGCCTGCACTAGCCAAGCTGCTTTACTATGCCCATGACGGAACCTCTTAGCAGAGCAAAACAGGTCTTTGAAAGGAAAAAGGGAAGGTAGGGAGTGTCAGGAAAACGTCTGATAAAATTCCACTGCCTTTTCCACAACAACAAAAACACAGTTTCCCAAGCCCCGAATACAAAAGCAGACCAGAAAATAAAAGCATGTTCTTCAATTACCACTATTCCTGAGACACACACTCGCTTTCACTTGCTGTTTCAATGAATACTTTCTCCATAAGGTTATCTCATCGACAGAGAAGAAAACAACACGGACCACACAATCCTTAAACGTCTTAGTACCCACCGAAATATACAGCGTCACTGACAAATTCTACCTGCCTAAAACACATATTTAGAGAACCGAACAGAAGACTTTCAACAATGAAACAACAATGGAGAAGGATCCATTAGTCTAACTAGAGAATAAGCGAAACGACAGAGCAGCAAGGTAAAGGTTGCAGCATGAGAGGAATGATCTATTAGCATAAATATGATGAGGAAAACAAACACACCTTTCATGGGGCTGCCCCAAAAGGCAGCTTTCGCGCACCTCTGACTTCCATCATCCTGTTCACAACCAGAATCTAGGAATGTAATATATGACCTCAGTAACGCTGGCCTGGCCTGCACCCAAGTCAGTGACTTCAACCGCTCCACATTAATCACAAAAGCCTAACAGAGTGGACACATGGGGAGAGGGGAAGAGACGAGAGACGCTGGGGCATGCTTCCAAGAGCGAAGCTAGCTCCTGTTAAAGATGCTGGCCGAGGACGTACAGAAACAAGTTTCCTCAACAGAAAATGGCAATTGTGACTACAGAGCCTAAAGTCATTCCATCCACTGTGGAAAAGCAGTCTACACTGGGCTTTTTAAAAAGATTTATTTATTATTATTCATTTACTTATTTAAAAGGCAGAATTATAGAGAGGGAGGGAGAAACACAGATAGAGAGATCTTCTTTCCCTGGTTCACTTCCCAGATGGTCACAATGGCTGGGGCAGAACCAGGCCAAAGCCAGGAACCTGGAAATCCATCCAGGTCTCCAACGTGGCTGTCAAGCCCTTGGGCCATCCTCTGCTGCTTTCCCAGGTGCATCAGCAGGGAGCTGGATTGGAAGTGGGCAGCTGGGACTTGAACTGGCACCCTTAGGGGATACCAGCACAGCAGGCAGCAGCTTAACGCACTGTACCACAACACCAGCGCCTGCACCGAATTCTTAACATCTGAGTGATCCTCCCTGGAACAGACCAGAGCACCCACCAAGACAAGCTTTGTGTCAGAGGATGCTTTGTGTTACACAAATTAACATGCTCAATCTCCAGTAATCCAATGAGGCCAATGCTATTAGCCTCAGTTTCCAGATCAGAAAACTGAGGCATGAACAGTAGGAAGCTTTTGTAGTTCACAAGGCTCTGTGGCTGGAGAGGCCAAGGACCCAACCACTGCACCCAGCTACCTCACTGTGAATGATTCCAGGGCCCAAGCCCTGCCTGCCTAACCCCTCGGACCTGTAACTCCTAAGGGCTATGGTTTTGTTGCTGCCCCTATGCCCGCTCCCTGGATTTGTGGGGAAGGGCAGATAGCTCACTTTCACTAAGTATTACATTATGTCATTCTCTTCCGAAAAGATAAATGCCCTCAGCTGTTGTGATAGAATCATTATTATTCCCGTGGTACAGATGAAAAACAGATTCTGCGAGGTGAAGTACATTGCTTAACGCTAGTGAGCAGCATTTGAACCCAGTTGTTTGAACGTGGCTTGGGTTCCTGCCACTACAGAAAGTATCCTACCTCCTCTGTCACAGGTTCATCCCCAAAATGCATTACTAATCCAACAGCTAGAGAAAATCTCTCATATGTGAACTGATCATTTTACAGCTATATACTGCTTGCACTACTGAAAAGGATACGGGGACGGAGGGAAGGCAGGTCAGTGAAACTCCAACACAACAGCAACAACATTCTCAAACTATGGAAAATTCCAATTAGTTAACAAAAAGTGTCAGAAGACACTACAAATGGTTTGCATAAAATGAAATCATAAAAGACAAGTTTATTTTGGTGCAAAAAAAAAAAAGGAAAACCATGCATATTTTTTTTTGTAACAATGAATTTTCCATGTAACAATGAATTCTCCATTTTGAAGACCCTCAGTATTTGGTGTACGCACACTCAGCACTGCTGCACACAACTATGAACTGTAAGTATACAGAACTGTATTTCTGGGATATATAACTAAACATCTGCAAAGCATATCTGCATTTTAAATGAACTGAAGGAACTCACTATTCAAAAGAATTCTGTGCTTAAATTCCTTTGTAGAGTCAAAAGTTCTTTCTCAATAATCATCCTCTAATTTACTTTCTGAGTCTTTGAATTTCCAAAAGCAATTATTTTCTATTTTGGGCAGACCTACTGAGGTATATAATCCAAATTATTTTACATAAGCTTGTGATGTAGTTCTAACTAAAAATTGAAAAAAAAAAAAAAGGTCACTGTAAACTTCTAGCCTCTTTCTAGCCTGTGGTTCTGTAAGAATTGCTAAGCTGTTTGTCATGGAGGCATATACATTAATCTGCTCTTACAGTTCAGACAGGAATACCTAGAAATAAAAAAGAGTAGCAGGGATCAAAACCCTGGTGATCAACATTAAAAAAGGTATAATGAGACAGTGACTCACACAATGTCCAGATATGACTATTTCAAGAGTCAATGCCCTCATTTTATGGATAATAAACTGAGTCCCAAGAGTTAAATAATCTTTTTAAAGTCTCAATCAGAGTCTCTGGAAGAAATTCGATAGAAGAATCAGTGCAAGAATTCAGAATGCCGACCCTCAATTCAATGCATGGTAGAGAGGGTTCCCTCAAATGAGGGATAGTAACACAATCCCAGTATTGTTAAGTTCCAAAAGTACAGTATCTATGTTGTATTTTTTGTTGTCTCTATAGTTCTTACAAATCGCCCTGCTTGATAAACATTACTAACTCTCCAATTCTTCTTGAGGGAGGAGGCAATCAGAGGGGGTATCACACCTACTTCATTTCAAGTCTTTGTAGACTTTTAAGTCTAAGGTCCCAGCTCACAACTGTGCAAAATCAGTGCCAGTGTTAACAGAGAACAGAAAGGGTGGCCACATCCAGAGGCACTGTCTTCAGGATGTTCCATTGCAGGACTCAGGAATGACAGGCAATTAACCTATCAGGCTTAAGATTCTTCCTCCCCACAAGGAATATATAGTCCTTCCTGATCTCCAAGTCTTCTTCCAACGTAAATTTTTTCTTTAAAGATTTATTTTACTTTTTTGAAAGGCAGAATTACAGAGAGAGAGGTCTTCCATTAGCTGGTTCACTCCCCAGATGGCTGCAAAAGCTAGGGCTGGGCAAGGCCGAAGCCAGGAGCCAGGAGCCTCATCCAGGTCTCCCATGTGGGTGCAGGGGCCCAAGAACTTGTGCCATCCTCTCCTGCTCTCACAGATGTATTAGCAGAGAGCTTTTACTGGAAGTGGAGCAGCCAGGGCTCAATCCGGTGCCCATTTGGGATACTGGCGTCTCAGGCAGGGACTTAACCTGTTATGCCACAATGCCAGCCCTTGTTAAATGTTATTATTCTGTCTGTTCCTTCAATATGATAACTTTGAAACAAAAACTGAGATTGTCACAGCCCTGTTTGACTTGCAAGTAATCCCTCTGCTCCCCAACTCCCCCAACCCCTGTCCTAATGAAAGAGGCAGGAAACGGAGAGGCTTTGGTCTTCAACGGGACCCTGAGTTCCAAGTTCCCCTTTCTTCTCTCAGCACTACTTCTGCCAGAAAAACTCCTCAGTTTTGAGGAATTAGTCTCAGGTTGGTTCTAGTTTTAGTCCCAACATCAGGGTTTAAGGCTAGGCCAAGAATATCAAAAGTACTGTTATGAGCCCACAATCACAGACAGGCTGCTTCTGCTTGGTCTCCAACAGGACAAGGGTCAGCTGCAGGGGGTCAGCTGCAGGGCCTGGAGATGCAGGGCTGGTCAGAGGCCAGAGGCACAAGGTCACAGAGAGGCCAGGGCTTGCAGAGTAACCTGAAACTGGAGAAGGTGATTCGAAAGAGACATTCAGACCAAGAAAGAGCAGGGAGAGATCTGGAGACGAGAAAAATCAGAGAGTGAGAGATTCCTCTGCAAGTTCTGATCAACTCTGTTGAGAAACCAAATGTTTTTATCATCCATGTGATTCAAGATAAGACACAGTTACTATATTTGTCCCAGAGGCTCAAACTGCTAAATAGCACATCTTCAGGTCCTCCCTGGGCTCTTCCACCCTACTAAGTGTGTCTTTAAGACTACTTTTCTAGGGCTGGCATTCCGGCACAGTGGGTAAAGCTGCGGGCATCCCATATGGACACTAGTTCGAGTCCCAGCTGCTCCACTTCGGATCCAGCTCTCTGCTAATGGCCTAGGAAAGCAGTTGGAAGATGGCCCAAGTCCTTGGGCCACTGCACCCACATGGGAGACCTGGGAGAAGCTTCTGGCTGCTGGCTTCAGATTGACCCAGCTCTGGCTGTTGAGGCTGTTTGGGGAGTGATCCAGCGGATGGAAGATCTCTCTCTCTGCCTTTGCCTCTGCATCTCTCTGTAACTCTGCTTTTCAAAAATAAATAAATAAATAAATATTTTCTAAAAATGACTATTTTGCCTCTCAAGCCACCTTGCAAGAGAAATAAAATATATTCCTTACTCATTTTAATTTTTTCCAATCTTATTTCATTCCCAGTACAAAACCCATTGCAGTTGGAATAGGATTAAACAGGGGTTTCATATGCTCCATGCAGTGTAAAACCTTCTGGCACATGATGGGTTAAATGATCTTTAAGGGCTTAGACTATTGTTTCCAAGGGAAGCTCTGATCATTGAGAACACTGGGAACACGGCTAAAAATAATCACTGCAAACTTAAGAAATTTCTTGGATTTCACTTTTCTTTTTCATGTCATTTAAACCTAAACAGACATACACACAGCCTGTTTTCAACCGAGTAGCACGCACAACATAAAAAGCTGGGCATTTTAGTATAACAGAAGAAACTTCATAAAACTCCCACATACGATGATGGTGGATTACATAAAGAAGTGGGAAAGTCCCCTCTGCCCCAAAACTGTGCCAAGACATCTGACATGGTCATGTCTGCCAGGACTCCACAGTCATTCAACTCACAGTCCATTTTTTTAGATAAATCAGCACAATATTGCAATGTTCCAAAAAGTTCAAAAAGGACTTCTTGCCAGAATAATTAACTTCTTGAGTTCCTCTAAAAGATTTGTTCGGAGAAAATAATGTTTCCCTGGGAAGGGATTTCAATACTAAAAGTAGAGCAGCAAGTTCTCAGTTATAAATTTTCAACAAATTGTGAACATATGTGGTTGAAAGTTCTGTTACTGTGAATTGAGGTGTCAAGTTTCAGATATTTTCCCCAAAAAAACCCAAAAACCAACCCAACACTCCCCCCCACATACACACATACACCAAGTCAGCTAAACAAAGATACAAAATGGTTATTACCACTAATCGATTAAGTGATCAGAAAAACAGGATAAATTAACAAATTCTCCTGATGCTTTTTATGTTACTTACTAAAAATGTATTTATCTGTAACTTTCTGAGACTTTTTGTGGTGTAAGTTCAGATAAGATGGCATTAGCCTTAAACCAAACCAAGCCAAACCTAACAAGAACAGACCATGAGATTAAATCTAAATCTTATCAACTACCAACCAAAAGTAATGAAAAAATCTGCCAGTAGATTTTACTCTACCTCAGAAAGAAGGTATTTTGTGGAGCCGGTAGCTCAATATCCTGCCATTTTCTCTTATGCCCTCACTAAGGACAGTCCCTCCTGCAGAATCTTTGAAAAGACAAAGAATGATAGGGATCAAAACAAAAAGCAGCTTACATGCATGAGAAACTCTGAATTGCCTAATTTCAGTCCCAAAGCGTCTCAGGCTGCCAATCCTCTATAATTTTTGATGAAGTACAACACAAACCTCTTTAAAGCTGTTTGTAATCAAAAGGTACAAAGTGTGAGAACCAAATTCTCCTGGCTATAGAGAAGAGTCTTAAAATAACCACAAGCAGCTAATATTTAATTTGGTGTTCTTACCTTTATGTGAGAATCCTTAGTAAGATACAAAATGCCCTTATAAAACAGAACGATTTACAGCAGAAATATCTCATCACATATTGCTCTAGTATCGCTACCTCTATTTTTCCGGATACACAAATACGTCATTTTGGAACAAGGCAGAGTATTGTCACTGTAAACACTTTGTAAACACTGCTTCTTTCTTGATGCACGAACTTGAGATAGCCTAATATGAAGCCTGAGCAGCTCCGCCGGGCTGTGTGAGGAATCCAGCCACATTCTGGTGAGTCTGTTACTGTTTTGATCTCCAAAATATTCAATATACACCTTCACTTCCTTTCTTGTGGTGCTGAACACTAGTTTCTCTGTGACATCAGTCATTTCCCTCTCACTGATTTTATAAGCTGATGTTTTCTTATTTGGAGCTTTTGAAAGCAGACACATGTTCACGATCTGTAAACAAACTTAAAACAAATAACCCTACAGGCCCCAAACAGTACTATCTCCTATACTTGTGTTTATTCTTTTTGATATTCAGTAACTGCCCTGGGTCATAGCTTCTTCAGGCCTAAACCAGCACCGGGTGCCGGCGTGGAGGAGGGGCAAGGGGAGCTGTGGGAGACAACACGCAGCACAGTTTCTAAGTTCCCTTCCAGAGACAAATTTCTAGCATTTGCTAGTTCCTCTGATCCATGGGCTCCTATACAGCAGTTGTTCTCAACAGGGTTGGGGCAGGGGTGCTATTTTGCCTCCAAGGGACGTCTGGCTGTGTGCATCATTCTTGGTTGGCACAGCTTGGGGTGAGATGCATCACCATGTAGCCGGTAGAGACCAGGGAGGCTGCTAACTAACCATCCTGCAGGGCACAGGGCAGCCCCTGTGGCACAGACTCATCCAGGCCAAACCATTAGTTGTGGAGGTGGCGAGTTCTGCTGCAGAGCAGCAACCTTGAGAAACTGATGCATTTATCACATTCAGAAAACCGCAGACCATTTCCTAAAATATTTGCTACCTTCCTATCCTAGACAGGTAGCTCAAGGGATAGCGGCTCCTACAAGGGAAACAGAAAGCAACAGGGCTTATTCTCCGCTCCCTTTCCTCTTCTCCTCTACACCGGAGGAATGATCAGTGCTGAGAAGCAAGATGAGCAAGGTCCCTGCCTTCTAGGTGCTACCTCCCGGGGTAGGAGTCAGACTGGTGTCCTTACAAATGCAGCACTAATTGTTCAAACTGGGCAAGTTCTTTAAAAGTTTCATTAGGTATAAAAATTGCATTTAATCAACAGGGTCTTACAGAGGAGCCCTTTGAAGGCACGTTATGAAATGGATCAATTCAGCTTGGAAAATGTGTTTTCTTTTCTTTCTTTCTTTCTTTTTTTTTTTTTTTTTACAGGCAGAGTGGACAGTGAGAGAGAGAGAGAGAGAGAGAGAGAGAGAGAGAGAGAGAAAGGTCTTCCTTTGCCGTTGGTTCACCCTCCAATGGCCGCCGCGGCCGGCGCACCACGCTGATCTGAAGGGAGGAGCCAGGTGCTTCTCCTGGTCTCCCATGCGGGTACAGGACCCAAGCACTTGGGCCATCCTCCACTGCACTCTTGGGCCACAGCAGAGAGCTGGCCTGGAAGAGGAGCAACCGGGACAGAATCCGGCACCCCAACAGGAACTAGAACCCGGTGTGCCGGTGCCGCTGGGCGGAGGATTAGCCTAGTGAGCCGTGGCGCCGGCAGAAAATGTGTTTTCATTCTACCAAAATCATGGATGTTGCCTCTCCAGCTATGCTTAGCACCTCTATGCATGCAAGGGAGTACATTACCAAATGTCCCTCCAAATCCAAGGACCATTGGGTTTACTGGCCCTGGATTCTTCCTTTATCTGAAGAGTTGAGTGACTCAAGGCCAGAGGTCAAAACAAACTGCACAAAGGGAAACACCTGCTTTCTAGCACTTTCTGGGATGTATTGGGGAGCCACACAGCTTTCCCTCTCAATCAAAGCACTTCTGAAAGGGAGGTATCTGGGACGAGTGTTCGCCGGAGCCACCACTACTATGGCAGCACATCTGAAGCCCCTTCAGTTGAACAATAATGTCCTATGGACTCTGTCATAGCCACAGACAGTAAATAGACATAAGTATGACCACTACTTCAAGGGAACCAAAAATCAGTTCTACTGGGGCCGGTGCTGTGGTTCAGTGGGTACAATGCCAGCATCCCATATCACAGCGCTGGTTCGAATCCCAGCAGCTTTGATTCTGATCTAGCTCCCAGCTAATGTACCTGGGAAGGCAGCAGAAGATGGTGCAAGTACTCGGGCTCCTGTCATTCACATGGAAGACCTGGATGGAGCTCTGGGTTCCTGGCTTCAGCCTGGCCTTGCACCATCCGTTATAGTCATTTGGGGAGTGAACCTGCAGATGGAAGATCTCCCTGTCTCTGTCACTCTGCCTTTCAAATAAACAAATAAATATTTAAAAAAAAATCAATTATAGTAAGAAAACTGACATTTTTTTTTAGTTTTAAAAATTCTTTATAAGCTGATAAAATTGGTAAAAATAAACAGAAAAAAGGATGACACCCAAAAATTCTTTCATAAACTGCTGACAGGAGCAACACTGCTTTCCAGAGGGCAAATGAATCAAATATCTGAAATCTTTCATCCATCATCTGCCTGAGAACTTACAAGTATTTCTAATGATGGACTAATTGTAATTGTTTTTTTTTCTCTTGATCTGTTTTTTTTTTTATTTTTTTAACTTTTATTTAATGAATATAAATTTCCAAAGTATAGAATATTGATTACAATGGCTTCCCCCCCATAACGTCCCTCCCACCCGCAACCCTCCCCTTATCCACTCCCTCTCCCCTTCCATTCACATCAAGATTCATTTTCATTTCTCTTTATATACAGAAGATCAGTTTAGCATACATTAAGTAAAGATTTCGACAGTTTGCTGCCACACAGAAACATAAAGTGAAAAATACTGTTTGAGTACTAGTTATAGCATTAGATCTCAATGTACAGCACACTAAGGACAGAGATCCTACATGAGGAGTAAGTGCACAGTGACTCCTGTTGTTGACTTAACAAATTGACACTCTTGCTTATGGCATCAGTAATCACCCTAGGCTCTTGTCATGAGTTGCCAAGGCTATGGAAGCCCCCTGAGTTCACTGACTCTGATCATTTTTAGACAAGGCCATGGTCAAAGTGGAAGTTCTCTCCTCCCTTCAGAGAAAGGTACCTCCTTCTTTGATGACCCGTTCTTTCCACTGGGATCTCACTCGTGGAGATCTTTCATTTAGGTTTTTTTTTCCCCCCAGAGTGTCTTGGCTAGAAACTGACATATATTATAAAATCCACAAAGACCATACAAGCAAATGCCAAATCTAGAAGACTCAAACATACTTTGTTTATGAATTTACAGCATAAGATTCCTACAAGAGTGTGTACCAGATGGGACTCAGCATTTCTGTTGTAGCACATGAAAAGTAAGAAAAACTGCTCAATGGCTTCTTTTCTTTCAATGTTCAATATACTGCTCTTCCAATCCGCACAGGCACATTTCTCATACTTGCTGCCAATACAAACCCTCAATGAAAAGTCACTTGACTCTACAGGTTTGGCATGTTCAACCACATTCTGGCCCATGGACATTTCTGCACTGGGCAAGAGACAGAGTCAGCACTCTCTGCTTAAAAGTAACACTGCCAGCCAAGTGTACGGGCATTTGAGTGGAGCCAGGGTGTTACATATTTAATCTAGAAAATCTTACACAATATTTTTGTTTCTTGGGAAACAAAATACTCCCAGGAAGAATGAAGTCAATATTCTGTCTTGATACTAATCCATACACAAGGAGGGGCCTAAAAGCAAATGCTGTAGTCTTAAACAGAGTATGCTAATTCAAAACCAAATAAAAAATGTGCTCAAGTGCTTTGAGTACATAAATAGGACTGAAGGCAAAAAGAAAGTTTGCTCTCCGCAAGAAAGTTGGGAAGACTAGACACAGCTCAGACACAGCAAGCAGCAGCAGAGGCAAGTGTGACAGCAGGTCCAGCAGGTCCATTCTCCTGCTTTTTTTTTTTTTTTTAAGATTTATTTATTTATTTGAAAGGCAGAGTAACAGAGAGGCATAGGCAGAGGCAGAGAGAGAGAGAGAGAGATCTTCCATCTGCTAGTTCACTCCCCAAATGGCCACACAGACAGAGTTGAGCCAATTCAAAGCCAGGAGCCAGGAGCTTCTTCTGGGTCTCCCACATGAGTGCAGGGGCCCAAGCATTTGGGCCATCTTCCACTGCTTTCCCAGGCCATAGCTGGACTGGAAGTGGAGCAGTCAGGTGTCAAACCGGCACCCATATGGGATGCTGGTACTGCAGGCAGAGGCTCTACCCACTATACTGCACCACTGGCCCCATTTCCTGCTTTCTTTAAGCTTTATCAGAAACAAGGTAAAAATCCAGGAGAAATTGATGTAACTTCCACACGAGTAAGAGGCAGAAGTATTCAACTTCTACTTTACCTCAATGTTGTAGATTTGATCAAGAAAGAGACTTGCAACAAGAAAGGGCAGCCCATCCTGAAAAGGGACAAAAACTCACCTCAGCCAAAGGAACCAGGGAGCCATTACCAGCACGCTCTCCATACAGGAAGGCAGAGGTTCCAGAAAAGATGAAAAGGATAAACCATCGACAGGCAACCTTGACATCAACTCAAATAAAACTTCTACCTTGGGTTTGTATGTAGACAGATGTAAAGATTTGGGGTGGGTAGGGAATGGCAATTGCTACTGTATTTCAAACATCATGTCAAATTGCCCTATTACATTTTTTAAACGGATCTACTTATTTATCTGAAAGGCATAGTTACAGAGAGAGAGAAGGCATGACAGAAAGAGAAATTTTCCATCTGCTGGTTCACTCCCCAAATGGTCACAACAACCGGGCTGGGCCAGGCTGAAGCCGGGAGCTTCACCCACGTCTCCTATGTGGGTGGCAGGGGCCCAACCACTGGAGCCATCATCCACTGCCTTCTCAAGCACATCAGCAAGAAACTGGATGAGAAGCACAGCAGCCAGGACTTGAACTGGTGCTTCAGTATGGCATGCAGCCATTCCATGCAGCGGTTTAATGCGCTGGGGCACAGCACCTGCCCCATGAGTACATTTTCTTAAGCCGGGTATAAAATAGGACCGGTCATGAGCAGAATGTATCTTTATTTCTTGAAAATGTTTGGATAACATGAAGAAATGTGAAATGGGTGACACAACGAAAGGTGGTCAGTTTTTTGATAGGCCATCCTCAACGAGGCCTAAGTACTGAGCTCCTGTAATCCGCAAGAGCGTTCCAGCAGTGGGTATTGTGGTGCAATGGGTTAAGCAGCAGCTTGTGACACCTGCACCCCGTGTCAGAGTGCTGGTTTGAGACTGGCACCCTCCTTCTGACCTAACTCCCTGCTAATGTACTTGGGAAGGCAGTGGATAACAGTTCAGGTGCCTGGGCTCCTGCCACCCATAAGGGAGACTAGGAAGGTGTTCTGGGCTCCTGGCTTTGACCTGGCCTCACCCTGGCTATGGTGGGAATTTAGGGAGTAAACCAGCAGATGGAAGATCTTCCTCTCTCTCTTGCTCTACCTTTCAAGAAGATGAAAATAAAAAATAAGCATTGAAGATAATGATCTGATATCATTTTCTTTTTATTAAACAATTAGATTAAGCACATGGATGAATTTTGAGGATATCCTTCTTAATTTTTCAAATGACACAGGTGAAAAATAGCATTCAAAAGGATCTTAATGTAGAATACTCCAAGAGTGCAATGTGATGAAACTTTAATACAGGGACATGTTGGGCACTATTTATTTATTAAATAAATAAGTTGAACAGAAATGCTGGAGACCTGACTGTCATAAGTAACACAACTCTGCCGTATGTATGTGTGTGTGTGTTAAAAGAAATTCAATCTTCGGCTATGTTATAAAAATCAAATAACCAGAACAATGGAAGAAATGGTTTGATAGACATTACCCCAGTTTAATCCCCATCTGGAGAAATGAGTTAAATTCAGGAAATAGCAGTTTAAGAGGAAATGAATTATCTGGAAAAAGACTAATACAGCTGAGTATAAAAATTATACCTTATGAGAAACTGTTGACAAAACTGGGAAGGTTTAGCCTACAGAATAGTCGATGGGAATATGATGGCTAGCCTCAACTATTTAAGAGGTTATAATGGGGATACCCTGGAACAAGTTCCAATTTGTCAATGTCTCTCAAAATATAATTCTTCAGGTTCAGCCTGTTAATGAGAAAGCAAACATGATTTCTCTCAAGTTAGGCATGCTATTCAAACAGCCTAAAATGGAATTAGGCTTTTCAGCAACTATGCTAACCAGCTGACTTATAACCAATTCAAACCCAACTGTAACTAGTGTTTTCCCTTGTGACATGACAAGCTGTTGGCCTCGGCAGTCATCACCAACAGTTTTCATATCAAGTACATGCTTGCTCAATGTCTGTCTCCACACTAGCATGCAAGCTTCGAGAAGGCCCCTGGCCTACAAGAGACATCCAACAAATATATGTTGTATAAATGAATGCCTATTAAACAAACAAAAAGCTATAATGATGACAAAAGACAAAGAGCAACAGAACATTTTTTTGTACAACTTCAAAAGAGACTAACACTGAGAAATTTTAGCAAGGCAGATCTTTTTTTTTTTTTAAGATTTATTTATTTACTTGAAAGTCAGAGTTACACAGAGAGAGAAGGAGAGGCAGAGAGAGAGAGAGAGATCTTCCATCCGTTGGTTCACTCCCCAAATTGGCTGCAACAGCTGGAGATGCGCCAATCCGAAGCCAGGAGACAGGGAGCTTCTTCCAGGTCTCCCATGGGTGTACAGGGGCTCAAAGACTTGGGCCATCTTCTGCTGCTTTCCCAGGCCATAGCAGAGAGCTGGATTAGAAGTGGAGCAGCCAGAACTCGAACCAGGGCCCACATGGGTTATGCCAGCACTGAAGGCGGTAGCTTTACCTGTTACGCCACAGTTCCAGCCTCCAAGGCAGATTTCTTTTTTTCTTTGAAAGGCAGAAAAACAGAGACAGACAACACTCCCACTAACTGGTTCACTCCATAAATGCCTACAATGGCCAGGATTAGGCTAGGATGGAAGCATGGAACCAGGAACTCAACCCATATCTCTCATCTGAGTGGGTTGCAGGAATCCAATCACTTGGGCCATCACCTGCTGCCTCCCAGGGTCTACACTGGCAGGAAGCTAGAGTCAGGAGACCAGATCTGGAAATCAAATCCAAGCAATCAAATGTGGGGTGCAGGCATCTTAACTGCTAAGCCAAAAGTTTGCTCCCAGAAAGGCAGATTTCAATGCAAGGAAAACCTTCTCAATAATTGAGAGCTGCTCAACAACAGAGCAAGATGCTCCTTGAAGTAAGACACGGCTCTGCACAACTGAATATATTAACCTGGATGTTGAATGAAGCTTCATGTTAAGGATACATGACCTGGGTAACCTCAGGAATTTCTGAATCAGAAATGAGCTCTGTAGTATTATGGGGATGAAAGGGATGTCCCATTCAGTGTAACAGCTGAGCTGGATCATTTCCAACTACCTCTCCACCTGCTTCTACCTGGCTCTAACCTGTGGAGGCTCAGCTGTTAGTGACTCCAGCAACCCTCGTTCTCCAGCTTTCAGCTGGGTTTGGCCAATTGGGACCAAGGGCAAGAGATAAGGAGAGGAGCCCGAAGTCAGAGGCTGATACCTGGCTGCATCCCTGTGTGTTCTCAATGGACAGCCTTGTCCCTTGGCAATACATTCTGTAGTCTTTTTATAAAATATTCTTCCAATTTCCAATATTCAGATCTCTGACGAATGCACCACCTTCCTGGTGCCCACCTAGTTTCCATGTGAACTCTTTTAGGAGAAGAAAGGACTGCACTTAGGTCTGAGAATTGTATTAAACAACTCGATGGTTGGCTGGGGCTCCTTTACATTCAGCCAATTCTATAACTCTTACTCATTAGCTTTAGCATTGCTATAGCACTCAGCCTTCTTGAAAAGAGTTTTCCAAGCAGTCATGACCGTGGGGAGACACACAGCATAAGCAGTCACAAGGTGTAAGTCTTGTGTCTCAGGCTTGCCTTCCCATGAGTTCTGCAACAGCAGTCTCTGGGTGGAGCAAACTTGCTGGCTTCATGTCCAATCCATTCCTTCGGGAACAGGAAGCAATGTCAGGTTATCACACAACAACATCAGATCTAGAAGACCCAAGGCAGTTATCAGGAAATCATGTATGTATTGTGTTCCTTCTTCAGATATGAGTTTGTGAAAGAGGAAGAATACCACCAAACTGTTCTTTTTCAACTTTCATTTCTACAACTGACTGATTTTCTGCAGGAATTACTACCGCAACAAAGTAGTTTTTTAAAGATTTATTTGAAAGGCAGCCTAACAGAGAGAGAGGGAAGAAGAAAGAAGGTGAAGGAGAGAAAGAGAGATCTTCCACCAGCTGGTTTACTTCCCAAATGGCCACAACAGCCAAGACTGGGCCAGGCTGAAGCCAGGAGCTTCATTCCAGTTTACCACAAGGGTGGCAGGGGCCCAAGAACTTAGACCATCTTCCGTTGCTCTCCCTGGGACGTTAGCAGGGAGCTGGAAGTGGAACAGTTAGGAATGGAACCAACACTCCAATACAAAATGCTTGAGTTGCAAGCAGCGGTTTAAACCTGCTGCACCAAAACGCTGGCCCCCTCAACAACAGATTTTCAACATGCATTGATTTTTATCTTATAAAACAGTATGTCAAGTGGGCAATTATTATATAATAAAAATATCTTTTTTATGACAATCAGAGAGGTGTAAAAGTAAAATATCTGGTAAGGGTTGGTATCTTTATAAGCAAGCACCAAGCAAACAGAGATTAGGTGAGAAAAGGGTACATAAAATCAGAACTTAGGGGGCAGGCATTTGGTAAGCAATGAAGACTCCACTTGGGATCTCTGCATCCCGTACCATAGTGCTGGGGTTTGAATCTGGCTCTGCTTCTGAGTCCAGCTTTCTGTCCAGGTGTCTGTCTCTCTCTGGTTTTCAAATTTTTTTTTTTAAAAGGTGAATTTCAACAAAGGAAAGTAAAATAACTTCAGAAGTCATTATTATATACACAGGGAGAAACTCTTGAGAACTACATATTTAGAGCAATTAAGCATATATTTAGGAACTTAAGAGGGATGGCAATGAAAATGACAAATGATAGCTACAACACTTTTATAATTATAATTCCAACACCATTATAACTGCAACAAGTTTTGAAACTGCTTAAATATCTGGGTCTTAGACAATAACAAATAGCACTGTCTACTTCAGAAACACACAGTCCAAGAAACCTGATGACTGTTAGGAGGAAAACAGGAACCGAGAACACTGACACTCTGGTGCCTGCCTCTTCCACCATGGCACTGCGGCTCTGCTACAGGCTCCCTCTCTCTGCTCTTGGGACACAGCAAGTGAGCAGCACTAGGCAGCACTGGCCTCTCTGAAAGGAACCCTTGTTTACTCTTTTTCTCAAAAACAGGATCTGTCAAAACATCTTCCTCTGCTTTCAAAGACCTGTGGACGCAGCTAAAAATGGCAGTCCAGAACCAAAGTCCCTTCCAACCTGCATCCAGGGTTACTCCGCGGACCAGAGCTTATAAAAACCCTTGCTCCAACTTGCAAGTCTACCTCTGAGTTAAAGTTGGTTCACATTTGGCTTTGAAAAAGATGCAAGAGGGGCAGGCGCTGTGGCGTAGTGGGTAAAGCCGCTGCCCGCAGTGCCGGCATCCTATATGGGCCCTGGTTTGAGTCCTGGCTGCTCCACTTCTAATCCAGCTCTCTGCTATGGCCTGAGGAAAGCCATGGAAGATGGCCCAAGTCCTTGGACCCCTGCAGCTGCGTGGGAGACTTGGAAGAAGCTCCTGGCTCCTGGCTTGGGATCAGTACAACTCCCGTAGTTGCGGCCATCTGGGGAGTAAACCAGCGGATGAAGACCCTCTCTCTCTGCCTCTGTCTCTCTGTAACTCTGCCTTTCAAATAAATAAATAAAGTCTTAAAAAAAAGAAAAAGAAAAAGATGCAAGGGCTCCTTCAGCTCTTGTACTTAGAGAAGAACGTTCTGTACTCTGTTTCATTAAGGCTTCAATGGTAACTAGAATATTCTCTCCTGGAAGGGAAAAAACAAATTAAATACTCCCCAGCCACAACTGAGTGGTCCCACCTAAGTAGGACACCCCCACCATAAAAGCAAAAAGCAGCTGCCCTGGGGCTCTCCACAAACAGTACTCTCCATACAGTTTCCTCATTTGGCCAACAAATGCTCAAGCTCTATCCCTTTTAAACTTGGGGCTTCTAAGTATATTTATAAATACAGAATTTCCTTTCCAAAGACATTGAAAATTTCCCCAGTCCTGCCAGCAGATACTGGGTCTAATTCAACAAACATTTACTGAATTCCAACTATGTGCCAGACACCAGATCATTGCACTAGCAATGGAAAGAAAGGTTTTCCCAGAAATGAAGTTATTATTCTTAATTCCTGAGACACAGATTTGTGGCATCTCAACTATGAATAATAACTACCAATTATCCTATGTTACAGCTTTCATCTTGTGATACCCAAGTGATTCTAGTAATTTCATTCACCAGCCTAGCCCAGCCCTGGCTATTGTGGGCATTAGTGGGGGTGAACCAGCAGGTGGAAGACCCCTGTCTCTCCCTCTTCCCCCACCTCCTCGCTAGCTAGTTATGACTTTAAAATAAATATAAATAAATAAATAAAAATATTAAAAAAGGTTTGGACCAGGTTTCCCCCCTCACCAAGAAACCTTTTATTTAAGGAATACAAATACCATAAGTACAACTTTAGGAATATAGTGATTCTTCGCAACATACCCACCCTCTCACCTACACTCCCACTCTTCCTCCTCCCTCTCCCATTCCCAGTCCCATTCTGCATTAAGATTCATTTTCAATTAATTTTATAAACAGAAGACCAATTTTATACTAAGTAAAGATTTCAACAATTTGCACACATACACACCAAAAAAAAAAAAAAAAGCTGTTTGAGAATAAGTTTTACAGTTAACTCTCATAATACAACTCATTGAGGACAGAGGTCTTACATGAGGAGTTAGTGCACAGTGACTTCTGTTGTTAATTAACAATTAACACTCTTAGGTTGACGTCAGTGACCACCTGAGGCTCTTGACATTTGCTGCCTAGGCTATGGAAGCCTTTTGAATCCACAAACTCCATCAGTATTTAGATAAGGCCATAAGCAAAGTAGAAGTTCTCTCCTCCCTTCAGAGAAAAGTACATCCTTCTTTGATGACCACTTCTTTCCGCTGGGGTCTCACTTATAGAGCTCCTTAATGTAGAACATTTTTTGCCACAGTGTCTTGACTTTCCATGCCTGAAATGCTCTTATGGGCTTTTCAGCCAGACCAGGATGTCTTAAAGGCTGATTCTGAGGTCAGAGTGCTACTTGGAGCAATTGTCATTCTATGAGTCTGCTGTGTGGACTGCTTCTCATGTTCAAAGATTGTCTCCTTTTTAATTCTAGCCATTATTACTCAACACTTGATCCCATTTATATGTTCACTTTAAGACTTAATATGATCACCTTAACATTTAAAGATGACATTTTTACCACCCAGCTTAATGAGATTTGGAGTCTCATGGAAAGTTTTTAAACTGTATACTTAGAAGTCCATAGAAATGTATGCAGAACTATACAGCTTTACAGTTACAAACTTCCTCCTCCCTCTCTTATTCCCACTCTTATTTTTCACTAAGATCTACTTTCAATTGACTTTATACATATATAATTAACTCTGTTAAGTGAAGCGTTCAACAAGTAGTATGAAGGAAAAAAAACTGTTCCTCGACAGTCAAGACAAGGGTTATTCAAGTCATTGCTTCTCAAAGTGTCAAGTTCACTTCTACAGATTTTCTTTTAGGTGTTCTATTAGTTATCACAAATCAGGGAGAACATATGATATTTGTCCCTTTGGGACTGGCTTATTTCACTAAATTTTCCAGATTCATTTTGTTGCAAATGATCAGATTTCATTTTTTTCTTTTTTACTGCTATGTAGTTTTCCATAGCGTACATATCCCATAATTTCTTTATGCAGTCTTCAGCTGATGGGCATATAGGTTGATTCTATTTCTTAGCTAATGTGAATTGAGCTGCAATAAATATGGGGGTGCAGATAACTCTTATATACTGATTTTGTTTCCCAGGATGGGTTGGGTTTGAAGCAGCTGCTTGGGATGCCCACATCTGAGTGACTAGGTTCAAGTCCCTGATGCACCACTTCCAATACAGCATCCTGTTAATGAGCACAGCAGATGATGGCTTGAGTACTTGAGTCCCTGCCTTCACATGGGAGACTGAGTTCCTTTGGCCTGGTCCACCCCTAGCTGTTAAGGGGGCAACTTAAAGAGTGAACCCACAGATAGAAGTTGCTGTCTCTGTCTCTCTGCCTTTCAAATAAAGGAATAATAATTATAGTTTCATTCACTAACTTCAAAAAAACTATTTATTGACAGCTGCCTATTAGCAAGTCTACTTTTTACAGCAACAGAAATATCTCTATCTCATGGATCAGAATCTGAATTGAGAGATAAGAATACAAATAATCAAACACACAAGCTCAAACTGTGGCATGGACAAATTTGATAATTTGAAGGAAACCTGATAATTTGAAGGAAAAGAAATAACTTATTACTCAACAGATCAAGGGGAAAATATTAGGAAAAGTAGCAGTATTTTAGATAGTCAACAAAGGAAGAGATAGTACAATGAAGACTCAGCCATGAAAAGCATGGGATATGGATAGAGAGAGGTAAGAGAAAGGATCCTGGGAAAATTGAGGATCATGAAATTTCAGTTCAAAAATAAGTTGAACCCACTTTGGATACATAAGTTGTTATAAAACCATAAATACATTATTATTCAGCAATAACAAGGAACAAAGTTGTGAAACATGCTATAACACGAATGAATCTTAAAAACATGCCAAATCAAGCAGGGGTTAGGGCTCCACTTGGGATACCCATATTCCCCAGAGGAGTGCCTGGGTTTCAGTCCTTGCTCTGCTCCCAATTTCAGCTTCTACTAAAGGGCAGCCTGGGAAGTGGCAGATAACAGCCCAAGTACGGGGCTTCCTGCTATCCACATGGAAGACTGGGATTGAGTTCCGGGCTCCTTTTTTTTTTTTTTTTTTTTTTTTTTTTAACATGATTTAGTTAGTTGAAAGGCAGAGTTACAGAGAGAGAGAAAGGCAGAGAGGGAGAGGTCTTCCGTCCTGTGATTCATTCCCAAATGGCACCAACAACTGGGGCTGGGCCAGGCAGAAGCCAGGAAACAGGAGCTTCATCTGAGACTCCCATGTGGGTGTAGGGGCCAGGTACTTGGACCATCTTCCACTGCTTTCCCAGGCACATTCACAGGGAGCTGGATTGGAAGTGGAGCAGCTGAGGAATCGAAACAGCACCCATATGGGATGCTGATGTTGCAAGTGGCAGCTTAACCTGTTACACCACAATACCCCCTCCTCCCCACCCCTTTCAAATAAAAACAAAGATGTAAAAAATTTTGAGGGGCCTGCACTATGGCGTAGCAGGCTAAGCCTCCGCCTGCAATGCCAGCATCCAATATGGGCACCATTTCGTGTCCTGGATGCTCGTTTTCCAATCCAGCTCTCTGCTACAGGCCTGGGAATGCAGTGGAAGCTGGCCCAAGTACTTAGGCCTCCACATCCGTGTGTGAGACCCAGAAAAAGCTCCTGGCTCCTGGCTTCAGATTGCCTCAGTTCTGGCCATTGTGGCCATTTGGGGAGTGAGCAAGCGGATAGAAAACCTTTCTCTCTTGCTCTCCCTCTCTCTGTAACTCTGCCTGTCAAGTAAATAAATAAAAAATCTTTAAAAAAGATTTTTTGAAACTATGCCAAATCAGAGCAGTTACAATGGGCCATATAATCATATATAATTCCAAAATAAGGAATGTCTAGAATATGCAAACCTATAGATACAGAAGTAGATTAGTGATTGCCAAAGGCTGGTGATGGCTGGGTTGGAGAGGTGTGAGGAATAACTGATGGCAAGTATGGGAATTTGGATGGAGGGTGGTAAAAATGTTCTAGAATTAGTTAATAGGTGTGATTGTATAATTCATACTATAAAAGGGTGAACATTCATATCTGAATTTGATCTCATAAAGCTATGCATTTAAAAAAATGGCATGAATCCACTGTAATACTTACATTTAACAGTACATGTATACACAGGTTATTGTCCTGAACAAATTACTCATTTAGAAATTTATATTAAGTATGTACAGAGAATAATTTTACATATGTATATAACAGCAAGGTGAAATGTTTAATTCATAGTCTTAGAACTACGTAGTCTTAGAACTACATTCGTAGTCTTAGAACTTCCTTAGAAAAAAATGAATCTGTTATTTTAACCATCCAAATCAAGTTCACTTCAGGTCTTGAAAAATAAATGATGAAGACCAGTTATATGAAACTTAATATTTAAACACAAAATAATGTTTAGGTTGAACATCCCTAATTTAAAAATCCAAAATTTGAAATGCTTCAAAATCTGAAACTTCAGTGCTGACAAGATACCACAAGTAGAAAATTCCACACCTGATCTCATGTGACAGGTTGCAGCAGTCACAACACAAGTACAGTAAAAAATACATAAAATGATATTCAGGCTGTGTGTAAAAGGTATATATGAAACATACATAAATTTTGTGTTCAGATTTGCGTTCCCTCCCTAAGATATCTCATTGCAAAATCTAAAATAATCCAAAATTTGAAACACTTCTGGTCTCAAGAATTCCAGATGAGGCATACTCAACCCATAGTTAGTATAAAGGATTAGTGTCCTTTATAAAGCCATTGTGGTCATTTGGAGAGTGAACCAATGGTTGGAGGATCTCTTTGTCTTTCTCTGTCTCTCTGCTTTGCAAATAAAAAAAATGAAAATACATAAAAAATTTTTAAAAAGTAAAACGAGATTTTTCTGATGCTAATTTTTGTTTTGCACTGTCAAGTTCCTTTATCTGTCAATTATATGAAGTGGGTCTGATATTAGTATTTAACTAATTCTGCTTTTGTCTGAGAAAGATTCAAAGGCCTTAGAAAGTTAAGTTTCCTCTTCTCATATTTATTATAAATTTCTGATTTTGTGTTTTGCTATATACAATGATCTCAGAAAGAAAAAACATCAAATATAAGCAAAACCTGATTCATCACAGCCAAAATCTAACTTAATATCCATTTTAAGAGTAAAAGCCGGGGCTGGCGCCGTGGCTCACTTGGTTAATCTTCCACCTGCGGCGCCAGCATCCCATATGGGCGCCGGGTTCTAGTCCCAGTTGCTCCTCTTCCAGTCCAGTTCTCTGCTGTAGCCTGGGAGAGCAGTGGAGGATGGCCCAAGTGCTTGGGCCCCTGCACCTGCATGGGAGACCAAGAAGAAGCACCTGGCTCCTGGCTTTGGATCAGCACAGTGCCAGCCATGGCAGCCATTTGGGGAGTGAACCAACAGAAGGAAGACCTTTCTCTCTGTCTCTCTCTCTCTCACTGTCTATAACTCGACCTGTCAAATAGAAAAAAAAAAGGAGTAAAAGCAAATGAAAGTAAAAATGACAATAAAACTGCACATAAAATGATAAAATAGCTTTCCAATTATGCACCACCTGCACAAATGAGAGGACTTTAAAAAGTTCATGGAAAATGCATAGTATGAAAAAACTATGAATAAACTTACTTCTCAAAAATTCTTATTTATTTATTGGAGAGCAGACAGTCATAAACGGAGAGTGAGAGACAGCTCTCATCCACAGGCTCATTGCCTAAATACCCAGGACAGCTGGGGCTGGACCAGGATGAAGTTGGGAGCCAGGAACTCAACTCAGGTCTCCCACTTGGGTGGCAGGAACCCAATTACCTGAGCATCACCACTGTTTGTCTCCCAAAGACTGCATTAGCAGGAAGCTGGAGTCAGAAGCCAGAGTGGGATCTTGAACCCAGGTACTCTGATGGGGGACACAAGTGTCTTAACTGGCATCTTAACTGCTGGGCTCAATGCTTGCCCCTAGACCTACCTTTCACTTCCATTTTCCCACGAGCTTTCTGAAGTACTTAAATACTTAAGAGACACACAGAAGGACAATGCCTCCCAGACCTGTGGCTGGTAAGACAGTCTCATCTTTCTGTTTACCTTCTTTGGCACAAATTAAACTATTATTTACTATGTACCTCTAATGAACCAGTAGGCAGGAAACACATTTCCCTCATTTTAAATTTGATTAACTACTTTGCAATGACGGGATTTTCTTCCTAAGAGGAAACTGCCTTAAAAATAGTCCTCCAATGCACTTATGAACATGCTGGTACTTTTAACTTCTGTAATGTTGAAACAATTATTGATTAGATCAAGTCGACACACATCCAATGAAGAAAGATTATTGCCAATTCCAGATAATGGTCTCACCTTGTCAACAGAAACATGGCTAAGGACATGAGTTTTCATTCTGTGATAAACAGAAGAGCAAGGAATCACAGACATGAATCACTGAAGGATTTATGGATTGCTCTGTCACTAAAACTAAATTACTCAAATGTGGGTTTTCAATCTCCCATAATTATGGGGACTAAATTATAGATTGATTTTTTTAAATTAAAAGAAATGGCTAATGATAAAGAAGAAACTAACAAGGCAGAAGTGTTTATTCTGCCTAATGGTTGAGACGCTAGTTCAGACACCCACGTTGAGTATCAAAGCCTGGGTTTGAGTCCCGGCTCTACTCCCAAGTCCAGCTTCCTGCTGATGTGCATCCCTGCAGGCAGCATGTGCTGGTTTAGAAGGGTAGATCGCTGCCACCCCTGTGAGACCTGGCTTGAGTTCCCAGCTCCTGGCTACCAGCTCTGGCCTGACACAGCCTTGGCCACTGGGAAAATCTGAGCAGTGAAACAGGATGGGAGTTGTCTCTCTTTCTCTCTTTGCCTCTCAAATAAAAATCTAAAAACAATAAAAGAAACTAATAAGGCAATAAAA
Source organism: Oryctolagus cuniculus (assembly GCF_964237555.1). Lineage (NCBI taxonomy): Eukaryota > Metazoa > Chordata > Mammalia > Lagomorpha > Leporidae > Oryctolagus > Oryctolagus cuniculus. Next base: position 21,210,111 of record NC_091439.1, read on the forward strand.
TATATAAGTTATTAGTGGTTACTGTAGAGAAGAAAAAGAACACTCTAAAACGTATTTGCAAATTCAAGTAGAGCTTCAGTACTGATTCAGGAATTATCATGTGCACACTCTGCTCACTAAATGGAATTCTAGAAATAGTAACTGTTTCTGGGAGGAAGCAGTCATTAATTCACCTGCCAGAAACAATCTATTACTTGAATCACAGACTTAAATAAAAAACTAAAGATTCATCAAGAAAGAAGTTTGTGGGGAGCCTTGCTGTCACATAGTGGGTTAAGCCTCCGCCTGCAGCGCCAGCATCCCATATGGATACTGGTTCGAGTCTCAGCTGCTCCACTTCTAATCCAGCTCCCTGCTAACAGCCTGGGGAAGCAGTGGAACATGGCCCAAGTATTTGGGCCCCTGCACCCACTTGGCAGAATGGAAACTCTTCAGATCAGCCCAGCTACGTAGCCATTTGAGGCCATTTGACGAGTGAACCAGCAGATAGAAGACCTCTCTCTCTTTCTGTCTGTAACTCTGCCTCTTAAATAAATAAATAAATCTTAAAAAAAAAAAAAAAAAGAGGTTTGTGGTTCAAAACAGATTTAAAATTAAAGATTGGGTAAGCTTTCCAAGTTTCAAAGAAAGAGACTATTTCCACATAACTTAAGTCACAATTCAGAAAGCTCAAAAAAGGCTTATGTTTTACTTCGGGGAGTTCAAAGTATATTTTACAAATACTTGCAGAACTTTTTTATATAAACATCCAGACTTCCCACATTCTAGCTCCCAGAAACCAGGTTTTGTTCATCAAGTATTACATTAAGATACATGGGCTAAGTGATCTTGGGGGGAAAATATGACACTGAAATGTTTTTATTTATCTGAAGAAATACTGTCTATGTGCACATGCATGTTGTGTACATTTCTGACAGACGCTCCAGGGGACTAACACACACTTGCTATAAACAGTTTGGAAACTACCAAAAACTATTTAGAAAGAGCAAACAAAATTATATGCAACCCTGATAGCCAAATATGAGTATGAGTACTATCCTTGTAGGGTTCTTGGCCTTCTGAAGTTATGTCTGTATCATTCTATGAGGAGTCTCCAAAAAAATTCATGGAAGGTGTGCATTATGAAAAATTATGCATAGATTTCAATTTTTGCACCCAAACTTATCTTTCAGTACCATTTTTCCATGCATTTTTCGAAGTCCCTTCATATTTATGTCAATTTCATAATGCATGTGGCTCCATTCTTTTTATGATAAAAAGCTAGACTAAAAATAGCTTGTTCCTGAATTCTTCACCCTTAATAAAAAAGACAACTTTAGAAATATGTGGATGCTATAAAGGTGGGGTTACTACTGTTCATTGTTACTCATGAATGTTAATATGTTTTCTCGATTATCATCTAAAAATAAATTAGACAACAGACCTACATAGGACAAGGAAAAGGGGTAAATGAATACACCAATTCAGAAATCAAGGAACTGTTGAATTTCAGAGCTGGAAGTGATCTTCTGGGCTATCCGAGTCCAAGTGGAAAACTGACTGTGACCTCACCAGGATAGAGTCCCTACTTTATTCACATGTGAACCAGTCATACAAAGCCCTCCATGTGCCAGGGACTCTATAAACACATTTGAAATAAACTACCAATGTTTGTTGGATGAATGAAATTCATTTTAATGTAATGATTTATAATCTCAGAAGGAAAGACTTCTGGCTCTAGTCCTTCTCCAAAGAAACAGCTTATTGTTCATTTTTATATGAGCAATGAATAAAAGCCTGGGTAGAAGAACATGTAACGGCAGTTCCCAACTAATGGAAAGGTTGTAATCCCAAAGTTTGTATGTAAGTAGATTCACTGAACTCTGAATGCATTATCCCATAGCAACAACATTGCACATTATGGTTCACTTCCTTGACCAGCCCACAAAAGCTTCCTTAAGTATACAGTTCCAGCAGACACTAACCACCACGTAGAAAAATGCCGCATGGGAAAATGTAGTTAGCTTGGCACTGTGGGAACCATCATCATTCTGCTGCTACTCAGGAGGCAGATCCCTTCAAGATTAGAGATTGGGGATATGTGGGTGAGAAATCAGACCAGGGAATGCTGCTAATGGCATACAAAGAAAGATGGGTTACTTCCTGATTCCCCTTCTACTCCTCACTCTTTCACCAAGCTAGCATATTTTCAATGTCTCCTGTATGTCAGGTTCCATACAAGGCTCTGGGAACACAGCAAAGACCATCACTGACATAGCTTTTTTTGTTTGTTTGTTTTTTTAATCTCTCTGGAGTTTATAGACCAATGGGGAAAACAAATATTGAAGAGTTAGAAAGCAGAATGTGGGAAGGAATAGGGAAGGAAAGGGGAACGGAGGGACAGAATGAGCAGAAAAAGAAAAGGATACTAGAAATGTTGGGTATCATTCCCCTCTCCTTCTTCCTCCATCTGCGTCCATGTCAGCACTGGGGTGAGAGGAGATGAGGAACAGAAACAATCAACCAAAAAGTAGATGCAAGGAGAGTTTCTATTTCTGTCTCCCCTACTTCTACTCCTTTTTACAGACTGCAGTGCCAGTTCGAGCAGGGCAGAGGTGACTGATGTGGGCTGGGGGGATCGGACAAGTGAACAGTGGGACTGCAGTGGTGATGGGAAAGGACTCCAGTGAGGAAACTCCCTATGACCCCAGAACAAAGGAGAAATTGTGCTGCAAGCAGGATGCACAAGATGAGGCTGCACCTAAGTCAGGAAAAAGCTGTCCTGCTCAGGGTCCATCCAGGGTAGATATTTAGAGTGCCAGTTCAAGCCCTGGCTAAACTGCTTTCAATCCAGCTTCCTGCTAATGTGCCTGGGAAGGCGTGCACGAGTTGGCCCAAGAGCTTGAGCCCCTGCCACCCATATGGGAAGCCAGGATGCAGTTCCTGGCTCCTCGCTTCAGCCTGGCCCAGACAGGCCTGGCTGTTGCTGCCCTTTGGGGAGTGAACCAGCAGATGGAAGACTTCCCTGTCTCTCTGCCTTTCAAATAAATAAATCTTAAAAATGAAAAGAAACAAGCCATTGTTTTTAAGTAGAAACTAATAATTTTTTTCTTTTTTTTTTTAACTTTTATTTAATGAATATAAATTTCCAAAGTACGACTCATGTGTTACAATGGCTTCCCCCCCCCATACCGTCCCTCCCACCCACAACCCTCCCCTTTCCCACTCCCTCTCCCCTTCCATTCATATGTGTGGGCGCGGCAGGCAGCAGCCCAGCCTGTGGAACCATGGCTTGGCTCTGCTAGGCTCGGACCCCAGAATGTGATTTTTGAATTACACAAGGCCACCATGACTTCCTGCTTGGTCAGTCTACTCCACTGGCCTGCTTCCCATCTTATCCTATTTGGATTCCCAAAGTGCCAGGCTCCTGACCACACCCTCCACCTGAAAACTACGCTCTTTGGCTGCCAGGTCCCTGTTCTGATTCTCCTCCTACCACGTAAAAACCACTCTCTGTCTTGCTGGCTCCTCTCTTCCTGACCCACCCTCAAGACCAGTTGCTTCTCTTACTCTACAGACTCTTCCCAGACCACCTCATTGATGCCCAAAGCACGCAGGGACTCCTGTGTTCCTATGACTTCTGAACCTGTGGCTTTGGCCCCAGTCACTTCTGGACTGAGGAGGGTCTTAGCAGTTCACAACAAACTGATAAATGATGGATTAAGAGAAATGATGCAGAAGCACCTGCTAAAATCTCTGGTTTCAATCAGGGGAGTAACCTGTGCTCTCTCACAACTAACAGGGAGGAGCAAAGCGGGCACTTGGCAAGTACAGAGGTTTCTGAAGCTGTCACACTGTTTGAATCTCATAGCTTCTGTAAATCAGCTGTTTCATTTGGGAAAGTTATTCTAAACATCAGTTTCCTTACCTGTAGCAATGAAGGTAATCCTGTGTACTTTTCAAGGTAGTTTTGTGGATAAGGTATATGGTTGGAAAAAAAAAAAAAAGCTAACCAGCACCTAAAACAGCTATTTAATAAAAAGTATCGGTTTTAATTATATCTGTGGATGCTGCTGTTACGAGAATGCTGGGACATTACAAACATGGTTATATTTTTTCCCTCATAACTTATTAGCAGGCATTTCTAAGAACTGTGGGAAAGTCACTGCGGTTCACGTTTTTCTAATCTTTTTTCACCTCCACCTCCAACATGCCATAGATCCCGGGGTTACCTGATTCCTTCTGATCATTGCTTTCTCTGCTGACTTTCCAAGAGTGCAGGCACGTGATCAGGGATGCTGGCTCCCCCGAATAAATCCATCCAGATTTTGAACCTCAAGCAGCTACAAGCAGCAGGGATTTTTAGCAACCTGGGTCACAGGTGGGGCCAGTGAATGGGTGGTGGTGCTGCTCAGCCACTAGCATCACTGATATTGGTAGTGAGACTACGGGCCTACGGCAATGGCCACTGAGACAGCAGCTGTGTTCCCTGGACCAGTTAGGCGCTGTGGTTCCTGGCTGATGAGCTTCCAAGCTACTTCCTAGCCTTCCCAGAGAGGCTGTGAGCTACCTGATGTCCTTAATAAAACCTCCAGATTGAATTAGGCAGACTTCTGTTTCTTGCAACTGACAATCCTGAATGATACTCCAAGTCAGGTATCGTCTTACTGCTTTTGGTCAAAGGACACTGTACCAGTTACAGAACAAACAAGTACAGCAAGAGCTTCTCAGGAAGTCATGGGAACATCTGAGCAAGTTGCACTGCTGAGTAAGATGGTACTGGCATTTAAAGGGGACAAAAACAGGGGAGTAGGCGTGTGGTCTAGTGGTTAAGATACCCACGTGCCACACTGCAGTGCCTGGGTTCAACATCTGGCCCCAGCTCCTGTCCTCAGCTTCCTGGTTACACAGACCCTGGGATGGCTCCTGCTGCCCAAGTGGGGGACAAGGATTGAATTCCCAGCTCTCAGCTTTTGCTCTTTGTTATTCTCTGTCTCTCTGCTACACAAAACAAGAAAAGGAACAAAAACTATTTTTGAAATGACATAATAAAACGGATAACAGAATGAATACATCACTATGCTGTTTTAACAGCAGTATAATCTAAAATGATTAATTTGTGCTTATCAGACTGAGAGATGCAGTAGTCTCCTAAAAAGCAATCAGTTACTTTCCATGTTTGAAGGTTTCTTACTGCCGGAGAGAGCCCTCCAAAAAACCTGAACTTCCTTCTTCCTACCAAACTATTCTCAAACACATAGAGACTAAGTCGGTGTAGTCAGTAGCCTGATATAGAAATCTTAAAAATACACCTTTGGGGGAACAGAGCAGGTAGGAATTTTTAAAAATGTAATTTCTGCAACTAGACGTAGGCATTCACTCTTTAATTAGAATTGCTATTTCTTCCAGAGTAATCTAACTTCTGTCACCTAGGATAATACATTTGCTTTCTTGAACTTACTACACCTAAAATTGTACAGAAGTCTATATTAAATTTTCCTTTTCACTTATTATCGGTGACTTTCACCACTGAACTTTAAAAACAATCTTTTCAGCAAGACACAAATTGCAGAAGTCACATGAAAAGCAAAACTTTGGCACATGAAAAAATTCTTATTAGCAGCAAGCAGCAGGATTCTGAGAACTCAAAAAAACAAACTTATTTTAGCATGATGGCAAGCATTTAGGGAAAAGGAACTTACAGGAAAAAGAGTTTGTATTGCCAGTTATTCATTCTTTTTTCCTTTTTTTTTTTTTCTATTTTTGCCATGTCCAAGTAGAATTCCTTACCGTAAAACCTAACTTCATTTTTCCATTTTGTCCTCTCAAGTCTCTCTGTGTTCTGATTATAAAGTCAAACAGTTAACCACTAAAACGAGGGTAATTCCATGAATGTATATTTTTAACCTTTAGTCCAAAAATAAAATTAGAATAGAAAAAAAGGATTTTTGACCTCAAACAATAAAACACCCTTAAAACAGGAAAAAAAAAAATGTAAAAACAAAAAATCAGAAGAATGTAAACTGTTTGAAAAACTTCCCAGTTCCTGAATTCCAATTCTTTTAATTCATGTGGTATGTATGTCATGTCTCTCTCTCAGTATTTCAGAGTGGGAATCTATAACACACAGGAATCTTTTTTTTTTTTTTTAAGATTTGTGTATTTTTTTGAAAGACAGTTACAAAGTAGGAGGGAGAGGAGAAAGCACTTCCACCTGCTGGTTCACTCCCCAAAAGGCTGCAAGGACTGGAGCTGTGCCGATCTGAAGCCGGGAGTTCTTCCAGGTCTCCATGTGGGTGCAGGGACCCAAGGGCTGGGGCCATCTTCCACTGCTTTCCCAGGCGCATTAGCAGGGAGCTGGATTGGAAGTGGAACAACCAGGACTCGAACCAGTGCCCATATGGGATGCTGGCAACACAGGTGGTGGCTCTACCCACTGTGCCACAATGCTGGCTCTGCAATCTCCTGTATTTAAGTCAGGATTCAAATGAAGCTAGATCATTTGCACAAGGCCATGTTTTTTAAGCCATTTTCTATTCTCTAAATAATCATTATAAGCTAAAGATACTAAAAAATCAAGCAGGCTACAACCTGCCTTATATACAGAAATGAGAACTTTTTTAAGGGCATTTTGAACTAAGAGTGACTCATTGGGGGGAAAAATAGGTTACTAGTTAAGTTGAGGTTTTCTCATTGAGGGTTCTGCAGTCTCCTTGCACCGAGGAGCCTTGAGATAGGAGCGGGTGAGTGAGAGTCTAAGCAGTGTTAACATGGCAGGGAGAGTCATCACCATCACTTTGGGTTTAACAAACACCCTAGGGCACTAGGAACCCCTGCAAATCTCAAACCTATAGAGAGGAGTGGTGCTCCAGGAAAGACTTCCACATCTAGCATTAGATCCCATTCTCTTGCTGCCCTGACATCAAATGAATACGAGAAACATACTCTGGGCCCCACAGAGGGCTCAGTAACAAGGTCCAACACTTATAAAGTCAAACAGATAGAGGCAGCAGATGCTTCCAGAAACCAAATGACCTGGAACTGGGGCAGCACAGCACCAAGCAGACATTGCAGGCTGTCCTCACACCGCTGGCGGAAACCTCCTCTTGTCATACACCGAGCAGGAGACAGGACTTGTCTGTCCTTGGCTGGCAGATGAAAACAGTTCTACCAGTTTGTTCAATTTGCCCATGAAAAAAAAAAAAAAAAAAAAACCTCATTGCTGGGCATAGTTAACGTTTAGTATCAGACATGGCAGGCTGGATGCCATCTGGATGAAGGAGGCCTCTGACCAGGTGTTACTATAGTTACTACAGTTTTAGGTTTACTTCCTGTTAGAGAAAATGGAAGTGTCCCCAGAGGAGGCTGACCCTGGGGCACCTGACAGCTGGGGCCCACTGATATTGTCACTCCTCAAGGACTGTTTAACTTCCAATACCATTTAAAATGCTATCACCCATTTACTCAGCTCTGCAGCTTACAACAAACCAACCAAACAGGACCAGCCAGTCTGGATTATACAATATGTAAATCAGCCAGGGAGCTAGGAAGCCAGCTACAGCTTGACAAGTCTGGACAATGGCTAAGTGAGTTCAACCTTACTACACCTGAAGGCAGCCTCTTCATTCACTTTTCTCCTCCCTGTGCTTTATAAACTAAAATATGAAGAATACCAAAACCAGGAACAAGTTATCCATATCCCTGCAAATACCAACTGGCAAGTCACAAAGATCAGTATTTGAATTTCATTTTTTAAAATCTGCTATCCTAATTGAGTAACTCATATTTGGGCCTGATAATATGAACACAGTCTAAAGAGATTATCAATAATTAGTACCTTCTTCCCACACATACACACACACTATCAGCTTTAATATAGGTTCATGCCAATACCCAAGTTTCACTAGCATTGTTTCAAGACCAGAATAAATTTAGTTTCATGCATGTACTTGTTTGACAAACAGTTTATGTCTACCACCTTCAGATATAATACCACCTTCAGGCATAATAAATAGGAAAACTGGTAACATTCTGTAAGCATTCCTATAACACAACAAACTGACACAAACAGAATCTTCCCAAGTGAAATATTTAGCATTTATTTTATAATAAAAAAGGAAAACACTGAAGTGATAGTTATTCTTTAACTTACATTGTTTTATGAAAACTACAAATGCCTATGAATTTTTCTTTTCAACAGGCTGCCATAAATTTTTTAAAAGTTATGAAAAATCAAAGTTGTGTTTCTACAGTTCAGAGAAGGTGGTGATCATAATTCCACAGTATCTCTTTAGACTCAGGTGATATCAACCAAGTTCAAATAAATCGCAGATGCTCAACAAGACAGCTGAAATGCTGGAACTTCAATCTAGAAATTTAAAAGCATATCACACATAATTGACATATAAACTATTAGTATGTAAAAGTATTAAGATTAAATAATTAAAATATTGTATGGTCATTCAAATATTTGACAAAAATTTAGGGCTTGATTTAATGTTCCAGAGTTTTTTTCTAGGTTCTATTTTTGTTAACTTTTTAAAAAAACAGCACTGATTTAAATTTGTTCTTTCCTGTTACTGATATTCCATATAAATGATATAAAACAAAACTTAAGAGTCATTTTTGAAGAAATACAGGAGAAAAATGCCCTAAGGGGTTGGGGGTGCCCTCTTCTGGAGGGAGAGTGGGAGTTGGTATCATGAGGCTCTTATCATTCCCAAGAGTAAACAAGCATAAGGCACGCTTGTGAACTGGCCCCAACCGTGGAAACTATCACACCGTGGCAAGCACCCACACCTCCTGCAGATTCTAGATTCAAATACCAACTCACTACACTGATATCCAACCCTTCACCACAGTGGTAACCCAGGAGGGATAAGGATCCGGGCAGGAGGTAAGGGATGAAGGTACAGGTCAATGATGTTTGAAAAACCTCTCTGGTAATTTTTATACTCTCGGAACCTATTCCCCAAAATGAGAACTAAGTGTATCTTGCCTCATCGTCTCTTGAAACCCTGTAGCACTAAACCATCTGAGAACCCTTGGTTTCAACTGACTCCACCCTTGTCTACTTTTAGAGCCCAGTGTTGTGGTTTGGGCCAGAAAGGTGTCAATGACAAGTCAAAAGAGTATTTCTGGAGAGATGCAGAACTCAGGCTGCAGAACTGGAACCTTGTAAAGAGCATTTTTACACCACAGGGAGTTGAACAGGCTGGTATCTTTATGATCTGAGCACCCACTAAGTAGGAGTTGATGCTACAGGCACCCTAGTTTAGCCTGTCTGTCTTGTTCCAACCATCTGCGTTCTCTGGATAAGCTCACAGATGAGATTCCCCAGCTAGCCTCCCACAAAGTCTGCAAAAACAAAAAATAGGCTGAGTAGGAACTCAAGTTCACCCACGATAGGTCACCAATAGGTATACTGCAGACATGTCCTATGATGTATAATTTTAAAATACATTAAAGTGTAGTGTAAAGAAAAGATTAAATTTGCTACAGAATTTAAAAAAATAGTAACAATAATATGAAAGATCATTCTGTTGGGAGGGTAAGGGAAGTACCCTAATTAGTACCTTCCACAATCTTTCCCTCAAGAAGGAAAAAGTAAAAAGTTTACAGGCTCAAATCTCTACATTCCTCTGAGAAATTCCCACTGTTCCTTTGGCAGCCCTCCAAATAGGCTAGCTTTAGCTGGCAAAGAGTCAAACACAGTTATTCAAAATATGTTAATAAGGCTAACATGGCACTTGCATCACATGACCCCACCCTCCCCTTCTTTGTGTGAACTGAACCTGTGCAGGTTAAAACAGGCGTGCCAAACACTTGCTAAGTGAGATTACCGACTGGTTGGCTGAACAACTGCCAATTTAAAATAAGCATTTAGGGAGAATGGCTTCGCTATGTGTGTTGTATTTATAAATGGATACAGATTTTCATGTTGATGCTCAAGTCACTCCCACTCCCATATTGCTCTATGGGCATAAAAACATAACCATAGCACTAATGATTTGCATTCTGTAAGAACCATATTCAAACTACCCGAAACATTCCACCATACTTGATGAGAATACTAAAGAAAATTTCTGGGTGAAATACTTCTTATTCTACAAACGAAGAAATGGAAATAGTGTTGATGCACTGCGGAGAGGAGTGGATCTGAAAGCAGCACTGTCATTTAATCAGCTAATCCACCTATTCCATAGTATCTCTTTAGCCTGATACCAACTATTCCTTCTGTGGACACAGTAAAATCACACAGCAACTCGCTGTTCATCTCTGGCTTGTACGTATTCCAAAAATCCCAGTATTTCTCTCACAAAATCAAACTACATTAAAAAAGTTTCATTCCTCTTTCTCCCTGCCTCCAAAAAAAAAAAAGCATTAGCTTGTTTCTTCATCCACACAGACATTCCACACATAGTCTGAATTTTAGAACTTAGGCCATGCAAGCTTCATTTTCAGAGCAGAAAGCATGGGTTCCAAAAACATCTCAACACTTCCCAGTCTCTAAATTAGTCTTCAAATCATCAGACCTTATGCAGGAAATCGGGATCCAGTGTCTTCAATTTAAGAAGTTCAAGGGGAGCTGGAAGGAAGGCATAAGTGGGATTACACACTTACCCACAGTGACTCATCCTCATCTGCCCAACGCTAAACGCTGCACTGAATCTGGGCTCAGGAAGGAATTTCTCCTAGGGGCACAAAGGGGTGTGGGATTTCCAAATGTGCACTAAAGTAGGATCATCTGTGTGGATCAGGTGAGCAAATCCCACATAATTAACTTCCTACTACTGTGAAGGAGCAAACACAGGTGAGGCGGACGCCTTCCTGAAAGGTGGCGGCGACAAAGCCCCTGCCGATGCTGCCTGCGGAGGCCGCGGAGGCGGGATGGAGAAGCCAGAGATCGGGCTGGCACGGCAACGGACCCCACTGTACACTTAAAGACGGTCAAGGTGGCCAATTTTATGGTATGTGGGGTTTTTGAAATAACTGAAAAAAAAAAAAACAGATTGGGATGAATTTCTGATATTGCTACTGCTCTGAAGGCAGCTAAAAGTCTCCTGAAATTGTGCAAGGGTGTGAAGTTTAGAATTCACAGCAACTCCCTGAAGTCAGAGGTGGATGTGGCAGATTGCAAATAGCTCTGGGCTGGGCATCAAACCCTTCTGGTCTTAACTCTGCCTGCGGAAACCCACAGACCTTGGAAACCCACAAGCCTTGGAATCAGTACTTCTGGGGCCTAATCCCCTAAGGGCCTGGTTTTTCTCACTAAGAACAGGAAAAGTAATTAAAATGTTGGTCCTTTCATTTCTTTAAGAAAAACTGGCCTGTATCTTCCTTGAGTCAAATTTCTTCTCCGTTTAGTGTTTCAATAAATGTCTCACAGCTGAGTAAAAGTATTCTGCTTCAGAAATACGTGGCTTTATGACAAAAAAGAATCCCATGTGAAATACATCTGCATGTTTCCAAGGCTAGAACTTATGTGAAAGATTAAAGATATTTCAGTATCCGTGTTCCATTTACCTTGGTAAGAGCACAGGTTTCTCAACATGTAACTAACACTCTATGTTGGGACCAAAAACCACACTTGGTAAGATATTTAGTATGCATACAACTCCTATAAAGGGTATCCTTTAGTTGTTTAGTAATCACTGGAATGACTATATAATAAATATCTGAACAGGTCTATTAAAAATTATGACTCAAAACATAGAAAGTATCAATAAACCATGAACTTTAAGTCAATATGTGTACATTTTCTATTCAAATATAAAAACATTATAAGGCTGGGGTGGACGTTGTGGCATAGCAGGTAAAGCTGCCCCCTGTAGTGCCGGCATCCTGTATGGACACTGGTTCCAGTCCCAGAGGCTTCACTTCCAATCCAGCTCCCTGCTAATGCACTCAAGTAGAGCAGTGGAAGATGGCCCACGTACTTGGGCCCGTGCACCCATGTGGGCAACCCAAAAGAAGCTCATGGCTTTGGATTGGCTCAGCTCTGGCCATTTGGAGAGTGAACCAGGGGATGGAAGGCCTCTCTCTCTCTCTCTCTACCTCTCTCTATAACTCTATCTTTCAAATAAGTAAATAAATCTTAAAAAAATTATAAGGCTAAATATTATAATTCACTAATAAATCTTCTATCCTAAAGTACTAAGGAAATACTTTCCTTTAGTAACTCATGCAAAAGGCAATAGATCTGTTAGCATAATATTTTATAACCCATTTTCCTATATATTAAACCCAACAGAAAACTATCAGTGAAAACACTCCCACTGAAAATTTACAAGCAATGTTTTTTTAATGTGGCACTTGGATGCCTACTTAACATTATGCTTCTTCCTAACAGCATTTGTACTTGCTTTCAGTAAATACAAACATCTACTAATATATTAAGCAATACACAGATTAGAAATATTGGGGCGGGTGCTGCGGCATAGCAGTGAAGCCACCGTTGCCTGCAGTGCTGGCATCCCATATGGGCACTAGTTCGAGTCCTGGCTGCTCCATTTCCAATCCAGCTCTCTGCTATGGCCTGGGAAAGCAGTGGAAGATGGCCCAAGTACTTGGGCCCCTGCACCCATGTGGGAGACCCGAAAGAAGCTCCTGGCTCCTGGCTTCAAATCAGCGCAGCTCTGGCCATTGCAGCCAATTGGGGGGGGGGGGGTGAACCAGGAAATGGAAGACCTCTCTCTCTGCCTCTCCTTCTCTCTCTGTGTAACTCTAACTTTCAAATAAATAAATCTTTTAAAAAATATAGGAGGGAAAAATCTAAAAAAGTAATTCAGAATATTATGAGGCTAATAAGAAAAGAGTTCTACCAAGTATATGGTTTAAAAAATACAAGACAGACAGAAAATAAGGTCACCTGAAATGAAGACAAGTCCTGGGCCCGGCCTGTAGTTCTCAGAGCAGGGCAGAAGTCTCAGGGTAGGGAGTCGGCTCTCCTCGGTCGCCGGAGTCAACAGCCGCTGGTTCTGGGTCTCCACCCGCACACAGCAATGGCCCTTCTACTCACTTCAGGAGCAAAGGCATCTACTAACCAAACTTACCAGGACGCTCAGTGCAAGAAGAGGGTGTGGTAGACACTCCATTTAATAACAATAATGATCCTCAACACTTACAAAGCAGATATGAAGATTCTAGAAGATCTATGGGCAGATGGCCAGTGTAACTAAGAGGCTCAAGCACTCACCCTCCTGAGTGAATCAGTGGAGGAGAGGGGAGCCTGAAAGATGGTTAAAAAGAAAGGGAGGGAGGAGAGACTGCCAAGCTAGTTAATACAGTGCTATTGTGGTGAAAAGTTCCCAAATAGATTATGGGTTTCCAGCACGTATTTATGGAAAAAAGAATATTTTGATGCAAGGTCAATGATTTAACAAAGGATGATGATACCTATCATTTTATAAGTAGTTTCCAAATTCTATTCTATTTTCTTTTTTTTTTTTTAAGATCTCTGTAGGTAACTGAACAGAATTTAAAGTTCCCCTAAGAAAATGCTATGTCAAAAAAAAAAAAAAAAAAAAAAAAGAAAAGCTTTCTAGAAACAGAGTTCAGTAAGTACATGGTTGGAAATAAATAACCATTTCCACCTGGTCTACCTCTTGATGATTCTCTAAAATAGCCTGTCTCCTGCTCTCTTGCTTTCTTTCTCTAATGTGGACTTCAAAATCAAAGTCGAGGTTAAAAGAGATAGACTCTAATGTGCTCATTAAACACAAATATGCACAGAGCTGAAAAACAAGTGAACCTGACTTCTGCAATCAAGTACAACTATTCTTTTAAAAATCAACCACATCTCTACTAACTAAAACCAGATATATATTGTATAGAATGTAGGAAAGAATACCTGAATTCTGAACTATTCCAGGAAATGCAGACTCTAATAACACGCTCTCAGACTCCACAACCAGAATAACCAGAACTTCTGGACCTGAGCTGAGCCTCTGCATCTCTCCTCTTCATCAGTAAGCCATTCACACATTCTTGATTCAGGAACGCACATTCCTCCTTAAATCGATACTTACTTAATACCTCCTGTGACTTAATGATGTCTTTTGACCTGTTTGGTGACACTGAAGTATTATGTCATAAGCTAACCTTTCCAAAAATTCCCTTTTACTTTTGTCATCCTCTAAATATTTTCTCTTTGATAGAAAGTTTAGTATCAGTCACTAATGGCAAAAAAATAAACACCTATCTTTTAAAAAAAAGATTTGTTTGTTTGGCATGCAGAGTGGCAGAGATACAGAGAGATGGGGAGACACAGAGAGAGAGAGAGAGAGAGAGAGATCTTCCATCCACTGATTCACTCCCCAGTTGACAGCAATGCCCACTGGCCCCAGCAAGGTCAAAGCCAGGAGGCTGGAACTCCACCCAGGTCTCCCACACGGGTACAAGGGCCCTTACTATTTGGGCCTTCTTCCACTGCTTTCCGTGGCACATTAGCAGGGAGCTAGATCAGACACGTAGCAGCAAGGACTTGAACAAGCACCCACAGGGGATGCCGGTGCTGCAGGCGGTAACTTAACCACTGCCCCATGACAGCAGCCCCATCACACTGGTCTTTTTTAAGGATCGCAGCTATTCCCTTCATCTTGCAGAAGAGATTAAAGTTATTTTCTGAGTTTTGATTCTTGCTTTCTTTTCTAATCCATTCTCTGTATTCTTTAAAGAAAAAATTTACTTATTTATTTTGAAAGGCAAAGTCAGAGAAAGAGTCAGACACACAGACAAATCTTCCATCTGCTGGTTCCCACCCCAAATGGCCATAAAAGCTGGCTGAGGCTGCCCCAGGCAGAAGCCAGGAAGAGTGGAACTCCAGTGGAGTCTTCCAAGTGGGTGGCAGGGGTCCAGGCACTTGGGCCATCTTCTTCTGCTTTCCCAGGCTCATTAGCAGGGAGCTGGATTGGAAAAGGGGCAGCCAGGACCAGAACTGGTGCTCACACAGGAGGCCTGTGTCACAGGTGGCAACTCAGCCCACTGTACCACAATACTGTATTTACTTCAATTGGATTTTCTTTCTTCTATTCCCAGCTCAGGATTTCTCCAGCTGTGATCCAAGGACCACCTACATCAGAATTAAATGGGGGGGGGGGGGAGAAAATGAAAATGAAGAAGAGTATTCATTTTAGAAGTGAATCAGGTGGTTGCCATGTACACTACAGTTTGAGGATCACTGCCCAAAGCCCTTGATTCTTCCCAAAACAAAGCACACTAAACTGTAAGCACCTTCAGATTATCCGAGAGGAAAAGAACAGAGAAGCAGTTCTCCTTTTTGCCTTCCTTTTAAAATGGAAATGGAAGAGGCAAGAAAGCGTGGAGGGTGGAACTGAATGTGAGACTTCAGCACAAATGCAGACTCGTCAGCCCTGCTCTGTGGCTACTGCCAATTACAGTAGCCAGACCTGCAAGAGGACTTGATTACATGTAATTTATAAAAAGTAAACAAGCTGGGCAGCTTGTGAACAATGAATGGTGATATCCCAGCCAAGAGGTAATAAAAAGCATGAATAAATGACTCAGCACCCCCTCCCCCAGACAACAATAGGTTGTACTCTAGCTAGAAGGGCAAGGGCAGATTGAGTATTTTGGTAAGGATTTTAAATGGCAGCAGGCTGCTGGAGAGAGATTTTTCCCTGTCACATAAACCCTTCACAATCTCTAGCATTCAAAAGCTCAGCCATCTCAATGTTTTTCTCAGCGTTAGTGAAGTGGGAAAATAAATGTTTGCTTCCTGTAATGCAACACAATCCTACATCTAAATCGTGACTGTTAATGGAAATATGGGGAGAAAAAAACTAAATAATGCAGATGGAAGAATGGAGCTTTAGGAAGAAGTCCTCTACACCAGGGTTGCTCAGCTTTGTGCGCTGATGTTAGAGTCAGATCCACTTTCCTGTGCAACCTGGAGTGCTCAGCGGCACCTCTGCTGCCAGTCACTGGCACCAGAAGCTCTCCTCCCTCCCACGGTGACAACCGCAGTGTCCTCAGACATTGCCAAATCTCCCCTGGAGGGGGCAAAAGCACCTCCCACTCCCCACTAAAAAATACTGCTGTACACACAAACCTCATGAAGAAATGTGCGTATTAGTGAAACAGTTGGTAGAACATACTGTTCGTATTTTTGACATCGCTAAAAAAGCCTGTGGGTACAGGCGTTTGGCCTAGCAATTAAGACATTCCTGTCCTATATCAGAGTACATGGGTTCCATTCTTGGCTTGGACTCCTGATTCAGCTTCCAGCTAATGCAGACCCTGGGAGGTGGCAGAGAGAGCATAGGCAATGGGGTTCCAGACACCCATGTGAAAGACCTGGATTACATTCTTGGCTCATGGTCCCACCCTGGCATTTGGGGAGTGAAACAGTGGATGGGACCATTTCTCCTTCTCTTTCTCCCATTCAAATATACAACAACAAAAAGTTTTAATCCTGATTACTCAGTGCATTATCTAAGCGGTTACAAAAGTGCCACGTAACAAAGTGGTTGGCCTCTTTCTATTTCCTAGTCCTAGTCAATCAGCTGACAAATGCTGTCAATTTTACCTCCAAAGTTATCATTTAACAGAGCTAATGCACCACTCAGACATGGAAGGCACAGAGCCTGGGGCCGATGATACGTTTAGGAGCACCTGAAAAGTGTTTTAATACTAACTTCTTTTAAAATCAAGATAAAAAATAAATAATAAGGAATATATAATGACAAATCCAGGTTGGAATATATTCATCTTTATATTGACATAGTTACAAAATATAATTTTAATTTCTTAAAGATTTTCTTTAAAGACTTATTTATTTGAAAGGCAGAGTTACAGAAAGAGAGGAGAGATAGAGACATCATCCATCCACTGGTTCACTCTCCAAATGGCTGCAACAGGCTGAAGCTAGGAGCCAGTAGCTTCTTCCAGGTCTCCCACTTGGGTGCAGGGCCCAAGTATTTGGACCATCTTCTGCTGCTTTCCCAGGCCATCAGCGGGGAGCTGGATCAGAAGTGGAGCAGCAGGATCTTGAACCAGTGGTCATATGAGATGCCAGCGTTGCAGGTGGCAGCTTAACCTGTTATACCATGACATTGGGCCCAAGTAGTTTTTTTGTTTTGTTTTGGTTTTGTTTTGGTTTTGTTTTGTTTTGTTTGTTTTTTTAAAGGCAGAGCCACAGAGAAAAAAGGACAGAGAAGTAGAGATAGGGAGAAAGAATTCTTCTATCCGCTGGTTTCCTCCCTCAAATAGCCACAAAAGCTGGCTGGGGCTGGGCCAAGCCAAAGCCAGGAGATTGGAGCTACATCCAGGTTTCCCACAGAGGTACAGGGGCCCAAGTGTTTGGGCCATCCATCTTCTGTTGCTTTTTCTATGCCATTAGCAGGGAGCTGAATTAGAAGTGGAGCATCCAGGTTTCAAACCGGGGCCCATATGGGATGCTGGAGTCACAAGCAGTGGTTTAACCCTTTATGCCACAACACTGGTCCCTTAATTTAAGGAAGGAAGGAGGGCCCATGACAGCAAGAGTACATGGGGTTCATAGAGTCATAATATCCACACCACACCTCCCATCTAAGGGGAACTGAGCAACTAAACAAGCAAATATAACCAAGTGTGACAGGTGCCATGCTATGGGAACAACAGAACATCACAGAGGACAGGAGTGCTGGGAAGGCCCCTCTGGCAGAGGGGGAGAAGGGAGCACCAAGAATTTCTTGGAGAGGGAAGAGAATGTGAAAAGGTCAGAGTGAGGGATCCCAGGGCCGATCTGGACCTGATGGTTCAGTAGGGCTGAAGTGGAGAGCCAGAGGAAAGAGGCCAACCCCCAATGCTAGCAGACAGATGCACTGCACCATACCACAATGGAGCTTGCCAGCAGAGGGGAAGAGGCTGAGGCCTTCCTAAGGGCAGAGGGACGCAGAACTGCTTCCGACTGGAGGACAGCAGGATCAGATTTGTTTCAGAAAGGCCTTTCTGGCTGCCTTCATGCAAACAATTTTGAGGGGACAAGACTACAGGCAGAGAGACCAACTGGCTACTGGAGCAATCTAGAAGAAAGGCAAAATAGAGGGGCTAATAAGTCAAGAGATACTGGGGAAGTAAAACTGACAGAGTCTGGTCATTGGGCATGGTAAATGAGGGAGAGAGAAGAGTTCAAGAAAACCTGCTGGCTTAAGCCACTGGACAAGAGATGGTGGTGCAACTCATTTAGGGAGAGAACAGCAGGAGGACCAGGTTTGCGGAGAGGAGGACCATAGCTGCTATGGGCAGGCTGACTTCAAGTTGCTGTGGATACCTAAGTACTTAGAGTAACAGATCTGGAAAGAGAAATAGACTAAGATAGAGTATTCAGATTATTAGCAAGTAATTTGGGGTCATCTGATTGAGTATTAAGATCCATGGATGGGGAGTTGGCATTGTGGTACTGTGTGGGTTAAGCTGCCACCCATAATGCCAGCATCCCATACCAGACAGAGCATCAGTTTGAGTCCTGGCTACTCCACTTCCAGATACAGCTTCCTCCTACTGCACTTGATAAAGGCAGTGGGAAGATGGCCCAAGTATTTGTGCCCCTGCTACCCATAAGAACAGGATAGATTCCTGGCTCCAGGCTTCCGCCTTGCCCAGCCCTGGCTGTTGCAGCCATTTGAGGAGTCAACCAGCAGATGGAAGATCTCTGTATCTCCCTTTCTCTCTGTCACTCTGCCTTGCAAATAAATAAATTTAAAAAAAAAAAAAAAAACACGGATGGGCTTTAAGGATCAGAAAACATGCAAGGTTATGATGCATATGTTTACAAAAGTCTTATGAGACTGAGTGCTCAGAGCTTTTATCAAATTTTCAAAGGAGCTCATGATCCCACGACAGATGAAGAAGCACTAAGAGAGACAGGAAGAGACAGCCAGCACCAGAACTTTCGGGAACTCTGACACTAAGGAAATCGGAGCTTGGTGTCAGGAAGGCACAAGAAAGGCTGCATTTTGAGAAGACAAAGCGTCTCCATCCATGTAACCTCACGCGTTCCATGAAAAACAGGGACTAAAATATGTCTGCTTCGACTTCTCAACCAGGAGGCCACTGGGTGAACTTCGTAGGTGCTGTTAAGACCAGGGTGATGGAAAAAGACCCGCTCAGGCTGCATCCCACTGAGATGAGTGGCAGGTAAGGAAGAGGGGCAGGCTGGTGTATCCAGCCAACATCATGAATCTGAATAGCAAATGAAGAAATAGAAATCGGTCTCAAATTCGTCCCGTCTTTAAAAAGGCATCCCCCTTTTGAGGTGCTGGTGAAATGTCTCTTGGCAGCTTCATTAAACCTTCACACAGTCCCTGAAGGAACCTCCTTGTGCTGAACTCCCCCAGAGCTCATCTCACCCATCACTGGTGAGAATACAACTCGCAACAGTGAGTGCACCCAGCGTTCACCAGCAGCACACAAACTCTTCAAAGGGAAGGCAGTCTCCATTTGCCTCTCTTCTTCCCAATTCTTCACAGTGCCTTCTCACAGCAGGCACTCAAGTCAGGACTGAATGGATGTGACCTGGAAGGTGAGAGAGCTGACCCTGACAGAACAGCTGGTTAAGTTGTGTGACCTCTGGACAAATCAATTAGCCTTCCAGAGGCTAATTTTCATTCCCTGTAAAATGAGGAGGTTGGACTCTCAACTAGTAGAGGAGGAGATGTGTGTGACTGGGGAAAAAAAGATACTCAATTGTTTTTGTAATATACATCACAGAAAGTAAGAATGAATTGGAAACCAAACAATACATGAAGAGTAGAATGGATTAGAAAAGGTGGAGAAATATTGGACAAGACAATTTGTGATTTTAGGTTCAAAATTCTACAATTAGTTGGTCGTACTGTTTAGTAGCTCATGCAAGGCACTACACCATACATTTTAGACAAAGAACAAATGCCATCTTTGTCCTCTGGAAAGTGATATCCTATTACAAACACTAAAGCATGATAAGCGAAGCTGTAATTTTCTCTGTAAACAGATCATGTGTACGCACCTTCTACTGTGTGTGCTGCGGATCGTTATGAAAATCACCTAGAAAAATACATTAGGTTTGCTTTTCCTTTCGGAAGCACCACACATTTGTAAATTTGACCGTCGATGATTTGACTGCTTCAAAGAGAAAGAAAAAAGAAATCTGGCCAATGGTACCAGTTTGATTGTATGCCCTTCTCTTTGGCCATAAATCCAATGCACACTGTTCAAAAGGCTCTGGTTTTGTGTAATGGCATCACTAGGAATAAACTACCTTCCCAAATAGTTCGCATTTCTACCAGCTCAGTTTCTCCTTTTACCTTTTCTCAATGCTTCAAACCCTGAAGTCTGAAATTGTCAGATGGACGCTGTGAAGTCCAAATACTCCTACGTAACTTTGGGGTCAGTTATAATTTTGCCAGAAGGCAGTGGGGTTCAAATAATACCTCCCTACCAGAATGAGGTAATTATTCCTCACCAAGCTCTACACAACACCATTGGAATTCAAAACACCGAAGGCAGAATTTTACCAAAAGCTTCTCTTCCCAGAGTGAAAGACTGAAGAAGCAGCCCTCTCTCTCCAGATAACCCAGGTGTCGGTCAGCCTTCCAAACCTTCACTAACAACTCTGGCCAAGGCACTGCTGGGCATGGGTTATGGGCCGGGGCTGAGAAAGCCCAACAGGCACTTAATTCTTCAGTCAGGTAGTCCTATCCCAGGGAGGAGTGGTGCGGGCCAGAAGGCGGCCTGACCACATTTCCCAAGACAGTAGTAACTAAACACTGCATTTTGGGAGGGGGAAAAACAAACTGCGTACTGGGTGGATACCAGGGCTCCTTTTCTCCATTACTACTTAATAGCCATACAAACTAATACCTTCCCCTTCCCGGAGAAGAGAGGAAAGAACATGCAAGTCAAGATTCTGACACAAATACTTGTGATGTTGGTGGCTAGGTTTCCATTACAGAGGAAGACGGGGAAACCAATAGGAAGAGCCAGGGAGAGCAGGCAACTGGGGACAAAGAGTACTTTCACCTTTCTCCTACTTCGAAAAAAAAAAGCTATTTAGCAAATAAAATTTTATAGCAGCTGGCACACTGTTGCATTTCAAACAACAGTAAAAAACAAAACAAAAACCAGCTGCATTCTCCTGCTGTGGCAGTCCACGTAGTCACTGGACAACACGCTTCATAACTAAAAGGACACTTACCTGCTTGTCTCAAGTAGGGGGAGAGTGGGGCTACAGAAAATGCACCTCAGCTTTGGATTTCCAGCTTTCCCAAGAGCCTTCTAAGTACCCTCAGTACTTCCAATGGGAAGGAGCAACGTGCAAACAAGTTACAAAGCCTTGGTACTGCCTGTCATTCCCTTCCCCCACTCAGACCAGAGGCTGGCCTCCCTCACTTTAGATCCTTGAAACGTAAAATAGAACCAATAGATCCGGGTGGTTTCTCCCTGTATCCCCTGTCCTTAAAGAAAAGTATATGAAACTGTTTCAAAAAACCCTGAAGTATCGGAGACAAAGCAAAAGAAAATAAATCAGAAAGGGAAAGGAGAAACAATAAACAGGATAGTGAACCTTTAGTATTTTTCTTCCTTCAAAAAAATAAAAAGACCCAAGATTTTTACATTGAAAAGAAATAGTTGGACTCTGCATATATTGTTTTTAATTCATGGAACAATGTAGCCATTTGTTTTTGTTTTGTTTTGTTTTTTTCCTTTTAGGACATTGTTTTCTGAGCACATAACTTAGGGGCAGTACTACGCAAAACACAAATTCAAAGTAAAACCCTGAGAGGACAAAAACACCACCGTAAGAAAAACTCTTGATAAGTCTGGCACTCTTTCCAGTCCATGTAAAAGAAAACTCAGTTTAGAAATACGATAAACATTTCTGAAAAACACACAAAAAAGTAAGGAAAGAACAATGAAGTAGTAGAAAACATTTGAAGATAACTCACATTTCCCCTCCTAGAAGCGCTATTCCTTTACCTCTTACGTCCTCACGTGCAGTGTGTACATGCATGGAGTCGCTCTGCTAAACAACCACATGGAAAATTTCTGTTCCAGATAATGCTGCAGGACAGGGCTTGGCAGCTACAAGTTGTAATCAGAATGCTTCAAGAGCTAATGTAAGAGAGATAACAACCAAATATGCATTGCAGTGCACATGGTGTTAACTCTTTGGGGATAAAACAGGCTGTTGGTGGGGGGGGGGGGTGTGTCAAAAGCTGGTAAGTTAGATTTTCTATGCACCATCCAGCAACGCAAACTGGGGAGAATTTGACCTATGAATAAGTGAATTGATGACAACACAAAAGATTCTTTCTGGAATTAAGGTATTCTTGTATTAATTGGTTAAGGTGCTCAGGCATACAAGGCTCGAATGGCCAGAAGCTTCCGGGTCCTGGAGGGCATTTTCCCAGCAACTGAACAGGCCTACATTGCCATCCACAATTCACTAAGGATCCTGGGGCCATCAGGTTGGCAACTGAAGAGGCTACTTATTTAATAAATGTGCAAATCCATGGTACAGTGGGCCACTGCTCCCCAAAAGTAATCTACAGAAGAAAAGAATGCTAACTGTATTTGTGCTGTAGTCCAAGAAGGGAGAATAAAGAGACCTGCGACTTGATTAAGTTTTCTGTACTTGGTCGACAGACAGGCTGAGATAAAAGGAGTCACAGAGATGTTCTGACTTCAGTCCAAGTTCAAAGGGTACATTCCGATGGAGCTCTAACTTGGGGGAAATGAACTGCCACGTTACTGCAAGGAAATGTGAAAGGAGAGAAACTCCTCTATCAGCAGTCAGAGGGATGTGACGGGACCCAATGGCGCTATTCTCGTTCCTCCAGCACTAGCTGGCACTCCCACAGCTGGGCTAAGATGGCTTCCAAAGTCCAGAATAAGACGCTGGCCCAAGGCGGCCCTGGCCCTCAGAAGCGAAGGAATCAAAGGTCCTTTTATTCTTCCTCCCTCCAGAACGTGCTCCCTCTCTGTTGCAAACGAAATGCTTGCCAGAATGAATTACTTAGCTCCAAACGGACATAAAGAAATCTTAAATAATGCATGGCCCT
Source organism: Oryctolagus cuniculus (assembly GCF_964237555.1). Taxonomy (NCBI): domain Eukaryota; kingdom Metazoa; phylum Chordata; class Mammalia; order Lagomorpha; family Leporidae; genus Oryctolagus; species Oryctolagus cuniculus. The sequence goes on from NC_091439.1 coordinate 21,233,138, forward strand.
TGGAATTTTAATAAGTTCAGGTGACCAAACAAGTTGTTTGGTTTGTTTGCTTCTAGTTTGAGGCAGAAAATGCACTTGTAGTTAGGAGCCCCTCAGGAGCACTGAGGGTCTTGGCAGAACCAAAACCTTAAACTTCTCAAGCTGGGAGTTAAGCTGACATCCGCACTCAATGCGTGAGACTGTTCCTACGCAGTTCTTTGCACTAGGATGCCCTCCTCCTCACTTAACACCAGCCTTCCCCTATGCTGGTGTATTGCTGCCAGCAGTTAACTCAGTTCTTCCAAGAACAGAGCCTGAAACGCATTTGTGAACTCCTGGCTGGCACTCCTCCTCCCCTCCACTCTCAGTCTGAACTCCAGGCAATTATGCTCCATAGCCCTCATCTGGCAATTAATCCTATACGGCCTTGTAACATATCTCTTGTAAAATGGATTCAATGTTTGTGCATTTATAGCTTGTTTTCACAAACAGATTAGAAACTCCTGAAGGCCAGGGAGTGGGTCTTTGCTTTCACAACATTCCACACACAGCACCTTACAAAAGCTCCTGAAATACCTGTTTATTTAATTGACAGATGCTGCTTGAACTTCTACTATGAACCAGGCTATCTCTCTCTCTGTCTCTCTCTCTCTCTCTCTCTCTCTCTCTCTCTCTCTGCCTGGATGATGCTGAGCACAACTACATTCTGTGAAGAGAAACAGCACAGGCCCCAAAGAAGTCTGCCTCATCAGTTTCTAATACATTCACTAAACTATTCAAGATGAACAAGAAGCTAAGATTTCTTGCCCCCAAAGGAAGCCTACTAAAAAGTTCCCCGTTTGCCCCCTCCCACTCAAGGAAATGTCTGCAAAGAGGAATGCTAAACTGCAAGACAATTTAGGCCCTTCTGTCTCATACATCACAGATAAGGGAAACTGGGATCACAAGGATCAGACCCTGTGCGGGTGTGTGGCAAGGCCAAGTGGAGTGTGGGTCCCTCCACTCAGTGTGGGTTTGCTTCCACCATTTGACCCACCAGTGCTTGTGTCAAATGACTTTTTGAAAACAAAATCCTTCAAAAGTAAAGTGGTAGTCCACCTCCACTTACTATGGTGTACTTTCTGTCAGTCTCAGAAAATCAGGAGAGCTGATTCGTAACATTTTGAATTCAAACACCTTTTAAACTTTCTCAATCTATAATTTATGAAGTACTTAACCAAATACTTTTAAGATTAACTCCAAAATATGGCATTTTACTCCCTAAAACCCAGTCATTTTATACTCTACATATTTCCTAAGCTGATTTATTGCAGCAAAATACAACGAGATATCCAACTGTGCTGTCAGCCAGATTACCCAAGAATAGTTTTTGCCATCTTGCTAACGTCTTAAAAATATTTTTTTTTTAAAAAGCGGAGAATTCTAAAACTGCCCTCCTGATTGATATACCTTCCTAATGGTAATTTTTAATCCCAATAATCAACAATCGGATTTACAAATTCAGCAAGCTTTACATGGAGCATTCTGTACTTAGCATTAACCTTGAGTAAAACAAAAGAATTAACTATCATAAAGGCTTAATGTGATTGCTAGGGTCAAAGTTCCTGCCACACAGGAGCAAAAAGAAATCATCAGGAATTCCAATGGGATGTTTATTGACACCAAGAGAGCAAGAAGATTCTTCTTTCAACAGAATAACTAGGCTTGTCCAGTCACTGAGTGAAAGATCAGAGTCTGGTGATTGCTCCTGATGACCACCAAAAAGGGGAGAAGGAGCTTCCAATCGCAGTCCTCTCTGTGGCAGTGACAACGGGGACTTGGTGCTTAGCACAGGCCCTCAGTTGTCCTGAACCGAGGAGATGCTGGCCCGCGCCCCATCCTCCACATCAGATGTCAGGTGCTCACCGGGTAGGAGGGGCTACTTCTGTTTCTAGGCGCATTTCCAGAACCCGGGGTATGTTCTTGAAGTCCAGACAAGAGCTGTCTTATTAACTGGCAGCTGCAGAGCAGACAGAGCCCACGCTGAGCACAGATTACCCACCCAAGAGCAGGCTGAGCCTTGCTCCCAGGCTGGCTGTCAGCTATCAGGCCACCTTGCTCTGGCCTCAGAAGCAGGTTTTCCTGCTGGGGTGCACACCTGCCCAGTGCCAACAGCCAGGCCAGGGAGGATCCTGAACCTGGTGCCCAGGCTTGTGACAGGCCACAGGCAAGTGCCTCCTGCAAGGCCACGGCGGTAGCCAGCTGGCTTGAAGCAATCTTCTGTTTACAGACTTACACTGTATTTCAGCTAAAATTTCAAGTCTTGCTGAAAATCCCACCATTAGTTCTTTAACTCTGAAAAAAATCTGTGCACTGCTGTTGAGTGCATATTATCAAGAGTTTGTTTTCTATAATCCTAATGACAGTGATCTGTATAGCATTCTACTCCCATCCTTAACAAAATAAAAAAGAAAGAGGCTGTCTACTATATAAAACAGGAGAAAACCAGCAACACAGTAATACCAAAACTGAATGAAAAGCATAAAAATTTTCACCTCCTTTTTTTTAAAGATTTATTTTTTTTGAAAGGGAGGGTTATAGAGAGAGAGAGGGAGAGAGAGAGAGATCTTCCATCTGCTGGTTTACTCTCCAAATGGCTGCAATGGCTGGGGCTGGGCCCAGCCAAAGCCAGAAGCTTGGAGCTTCATCTGGTTCTTCCATGGGGGTACAGGGACAGAAGCACTTGGGTCATCTTCCGCTGCTTTCCCAGGTATATTAGCAGGGAGCTGGACTGGAAGTGGAGCAGCCAGGACTCAAACTAGCACCAACGCTGGCATTGCAGGTAGCAGCTTAACCCACTACACCACAACACCAGCCCCACACCTCCATTTTAAGTGGTCTTTAAAAAATTTATAAGCACATACAAAAGATCCTCACCGGGGCTGGTGTTGTGGTGCAGCAGGTTAAGCTGTTAAGCAGGTTAATGCCAGCATTCCATGAAAGAGCCAGTTCCAGTCCTGGCAGCTCCACTTCTCATTCAGCTCCCTGCTAACACACCTGAGAAAGCAGCGGAAGATGGCCCAAGTGCTTGGGCCCCTGCACCCACATGGGAGACTCAGATGGAGTTCCAGGTTCCTGGTTTCAGCCTGGCCCAGCCTCAGCGGTTGGTGCCCACTTGGAGAGTGAATCAGCAGATGGGAAGATCTCTCTCCTTCTCTCTATAACTCTGCCTTTTAAATCAAAATAAAAGAAATATTTTTAAAAAATTATTCTTATTGTTTTGCAAATACAGAATAAATTAGAAAGATAAGAGAAAGCAGGGAATCTGCTCACCACTTCAGTCTTTCTCAATTTGTTTTAGTTCATCATTGTCACTCTCTTTAGGAAATTCCAATGGTAGGAGTCTGTCCTGGTAGTTAAGCTACAGTTGGTTGTATTTCTGTTCAACTCCTGGCCCCAGTTCTCAATTCCAGTTTCCTGCTAATACAGATAGACCCTGGAAGGCGAGGGTGATGGCCCAAGTGATTGGGCTCCTGCCACCCTCGTGGGAAATCTGGGTTGTGTTCTTGTTCTAGGCATCAGCCTAGGGGCCACCCTGGGCATAAGGAAGTGAACCAGCAGAAAGGAGCATGCTCAGACACTCTCTCTTTGCCTCTCTGCTGCTCAAATATATGAATAAATAAATGTAAAAAGTTAAGAAAATTAGAGAAAGGCTTCCACATTAGTTGAACACACAGTGTGCAAGCAAACAATGCTGCTTAAGTTGACTAGGAAATGGCAAACATACTATGGATTTGTAATGGATTGCTGGCGGCCATAATTTGAGATGTCTTTAAAGACATCTGTGGCGTAGTGGGTAAAGCCGCCACTGCAGTGCCGGAATCCCACATGGGTGCCAGTTCAAGACCCAGTTGCCGTACTTCTGATCCAGCCCTCTGCTATGGTCTGGGAAAGCAGTAGAAGATGACCAAGTCCTTGGGCCCCGGCACCTGCTCCTGGCTTCAGATGAGCACAGCTCCAGCTGTTGTGGCCAACTGGGAAGTGAACCAGCGGATGGAACACCCTTCTCTTTCTCTCTCTCTTTCTACCTCTCTCCCTCTCTGCCTCACCTTCTCTCTCAGTGTAACTGTGACTTTCAAATAAATAAATATTAAAAAAAAGAACTAAAACAATTTTTCATCTTAAACACCCTTCAATATCATAGTAATCAGTGTTCGGACTACCCTATAAACACTGTAAATGGTGAGACAACTGTCAAAACCCCACAGGTGAAATATTTCCCAACCAAATCAGGATGTTCATAAATGCCAGAAGTCTCATTTAATAATTATAGTTCCAAGCATCCAACATATTTTTTCACAGCAAACCTGTTCATTAAAATCCATTATCAAGCAATATTTTGCAGACTAGGTGGCCAACAACGCTCCCTTTCATGCAGAAAATGGTCTACATGAAAAGAAAACAAACACAGAAAATGAATATGCATGCCTGTATCTTCCAGGACCAAAACTGCTTTATCAGAAAACATTCTAAATGGATATTAAGACCAAAAGATCAATAATTTGAGAATATCAAAATATTCTGGGCAACCACCTCAACAGATAAAAAGCTTAAGGCAAGCCTCAACTTGTAACATGGTCCTCCTGGCCCCTCAGTTGTAAGGCTACTTGCCCATGGTCTTCCTGGGCCATCTCCATCTCCATTACCAGTGTAGAAACAAACCAAAAACCTATTGCCACAGCAGGCAACACTCTCCACTGCTGCAAAACAATTTAGGAACTCACTGCCTCAACTATTTCTAGGATTTCAATCTACATTGAGCTTGTTTCTCAAAGTATCTATAAAAGGGCCAGTGTTGTGGTACAGCAAGTAAAGCTAATGCCTGCAACACTGGCATCCCATATTGGCAATGGTTTGAGTCCCAGCTGCTCTACTTCCCAAACAGCTCCCTGCTAATGTGCCTGAGAAAGCAGGGGAAGATGGCCAAATATATTTGATGATATTTGTTATGTGGGCCCCTGCCACCCACATGGGAGACCCAGATGGAGTTCCTAGCTTCAACCTGGCCAAGTCCTGGCCAATACAGCCATTTGGGGAGTGAACTAGCAGATAGAAGATCCCTGTCTCTTCTCTCTCTCTCTCTCTCTAACCTCTCTTTCAAAGAAATAAATAAATGTTTAAAAAATAATCTATAAAATATCCATACCACTCAACTCGGGTACTGCTGGCTGACTTTTTCACATATGCTTATCTCATCACCCCAAAGACTCGGAAAGCTACTTGAAGGCAAAGACATCAGCACTGTGTCCCTAATCTACAGCCTGCCTGTTCTTTGCATTCTCAACTCATATTCACAGAATCACAGACTATAACTTGAATGGACCTTCAGAGATGACCTAGTCTGAGCTCCACATCTGAATGAGCCAGATGAAGTCACCAACCTTTAAACCTCAGTCAGGCAGGCAGATTTGGGCTCCAAATCCTACCTCTGGCACACTCTGGTTATATAGCCTATTTTGTGTAAAACAGAGATAAAAATCTACCTCAGAAAAATGGTTTAATCATCAAATAAGATCAAATACATTTTTTATTGTATTCCAAAGGCAGAGAAACAATGAGCGACACATAGAGATTTTTCCATCCACTGGTTCATGCCCAAAATGCCTGTGACAGCCAGCGCTGGGTCAAGCTGAAGCCAGGAGCACAGAATGCAATCCAAGTCTCCCATGTGGGTGGCTGGGACCCGAGACCTGAGCCACTATCGACTGCCTCCCTCAGTGCCCAAGAGTAGGATGCTGGATCAGAAGTGGAATAGCAGGGACTCAAGCTGGGTACTCAGATATGGGAGGGAAGCTCAAACAGCATCTTAACTGTTCCACCAAATGCATACAAATATAAATATATATATATTTACTTTTTTAGTCCTTTTAAAGATACAATCTTTTCGGTTGATTTTCTTCCTGGTTACTATTATCTTAAACTGCAAGCGTAAGAGGCAAGGCTTTTTCCTATAGGATTTCCTAACCTTATGGTTGGTGCCTAGTACAGTCTTGATGTCTTTTGAGTGAGTCATGAAGCAACCATGCAAAAGAAAGCATTAAACTCCACTACCACTAGCGAGTTGCGTGTTACTCTTTAGTTCTCCCAAGAACCTCATCTCTTAGGTCCATGTCTTTCCTAAACTGTGCCTTCTCAAAACAAACATATCTACCTTCCAACTCCTCCTCTCTGTCACCCATGAAAGCTTCTCTTCAGAACTGAAAGCTAAAACAAACACAAAGCAAACAACCCTGCCCCTGCCTCTCTCAAATTTTTAGCATCAAGTGTGTGCATCTTTACCAAAATATTCGGGCAAACTATGATAGACAGAGCCAGGATTTGGAAGCGAGTCCCTCCGCAAAATTAGCTGTCCATAACAAACGGAAAGTAAACCAGAAACTCACTGGGGAGCTGTCAGTGAAGTTAAATATCACACTTCACTCTCTGCTATGCAAGTAAACAGTGACTAACAGGATTAACCGGAGCTCCATACCAACTGTAGATGTTCTTTAAAAAAAAAAACAAAAAAAAACAGGTTCCATCCACGCAGGTAGTGCCTCAAGCTTACGGGAGCATTTGTTTTGCTTTTGAAAACACAACTTACAGAAAGTCATGTTTCTCCAGATGCCAGGACAGAAGTGTCATTTCTTCCCTTTGCAGGGGCCAGCGACCAACGAACCAATGGGGAGGAGGAATACCAGAGCCCTTTAGAGGACAGGGATTCCCACTACAGTGAGGCGGAGTCTTTCAAGGAATATTTCTCCCAATAGCTACGACGACTTGACACACAGTGTGCGTCTCGTATCTATTACACAAATACCATGTAAGCCACTCCGGTGCCCTGGGAAGGGACTGCAACACACAGAAATCCCTCGTGGCTTCAGCGGGGCATGACAGCGCGACCAAGGCGCCCAAACACCAGCCACTAGGCTCCCCCCAGCGCACGCAGCCGCCAAGGTTCTCGGGCCAAACCCCAGTGCCTCTCAATTCCAACCGCGAAAATGCGAACCCTGCTCGGCCAACGCCAGGGCGCCTAAGAACTTTGCTTTTTCTACGCCTTTTGCAGGTCTCTCCTATCAATGTCGCAGGTCCGCCTGGAGGGGCAGGAGCCGGGAGCGTGGACTAAAGGGAGGAGGGCTGGGGGCAGTTTTCCTAGTGCGCGAAATGTGGGGGCACAGCGGCGGCTATCAAGAAAGGTGACCGCCCCTCTCGTCGTGGCCCCCTACCCCGGCTAAAAGCAAGAAGGAAACCAGGCAGCGGCGCTCAGCTGGAAACGCCGGGCCCTCCGAGGGGACGCCGAGGCCCGCGAAGCAGGGCCGGCTGGGATCCAAAGCAGCAAAGTTGCTGGCCAAGTGGAACCAGGGCGAGCGTGAACAGCACCCGGTCCCGAGGCTGCCAGGGGCCGGGGGGGAAAGAGGCCGAGATGGGCGGCCCCGAGGAGGGGTGTGGGCGCGGCGGCCGGGGCTCTACTTACATAACGCTTCAACTTTTTCTCCGGCGGGGACTTGCGGAGCCATCCCGAGCAGACCACTTCGCCGCCGCTCATGGTGCCCGATCGAGAGCCCGGTGGGCGCGCTCCCGACACAGCCGACACGCACCCCGGGCCGTCGGGGCTGGCCGGCTCCGCGGCTCGCTGGCCCGGCGCGATCGAGCCTCTCTCCTCCTCAGGTCAGCAGGCGGGAGCGCAACGTGAGCCGCGGTTTCCGCGGGGCCGAAGGCGCGCCGGCCTCCTTTCAGTGCGCCCACCTCGGGGTCCCGCCGGCCGCCGCTTCAAGCAGCGTTTGGGCTCCGCGGGACTCTGCCCGGACACGGAGCCGGAGCCTCGGGCCCCCTGCGCTCCGCCCCCTGGGAACAGGACCTCCGCCAGCAGCTTTCCGAAACAAGACAGCAATGCACAGGCACACACACAATGCCCAGTCCCGCGCGTCCGCTCTCGGTCTCGGTGCGCCCGGCGCGATCTCCTCCTTCCCTCTTCCCCGGAGGAGGGCGGGTCGCTGCTCCGCGGCGCCCGGGCAGCCGAGAGGAAAAGGAAAAAGCCGCGAGGCTCCCGCGGGCAGCGGACGCAGGGCAGGTCCCGCGCCGGCGAGGGAGCCGCCGATTCTGAGGCGAAGAGCGAGCGGGCGGGCAGGCGCAGGGGAGTCGGGCGCTTGAGAGGTCGCGGGTCCGGGCGGAGGGTGGGTCCACTCTCGCGGCCGCCGCGGAGGGCGGGGAGCGGCGGAGGAACTGGGCGCTCGGCGGCGCGGCTCCAGGGAGGGATCCCACTGTCCCGTCCCCTCGCGCTCCTCCCCCGCCGCCTCCCCCACCCCGGGGCGCGCGGCTCCGCGCCCGCTCCCGCTCCCTCCCTCTCCGGCCTGCGAGCTCCCTCTTCCTCCGCCCCTTCCCACGGTCGGGCCCAGCTCCGTTGTGTGCCCAGACTTTCTCTTAAACTCCGCCGGAGCGCTTCCAGCCACAACAACAAGGGCCAGGGAGGAGGAGACCGACGGAGGGAGGGAGGGGACGAGGGAGGGAGGGCGCGGGAGTCCGAGAGGCACCCTGGGATCTGTAGTTCGGGGAAGCTGGAGCAGGGTCCCCGGCCGCCCCGCGGCCCCCAGCCGGCTCCCAGCCCGGGAAGGCGGCGGAGGCCTGGGCCGAGGGCGACGCCGCGGGGGCTCGGCTGCGGGGCGGAGCGAGGGACGTCCGAATGTCCGGTCCTGGGTTTGCCATCTTGACTGAGTCCAGGTGTCAGTTGGGAATCCAACTGGTGCCAGCGATCAGAAGTTTTGTTTTTTTTTTCTTTTGGAGGTTGCGGGGCGGGGGTGGGGGGTGGGGTGCACTACTTGACAGCCTGAAAAGAAAACCGGCCTGGAGGGAGGCAGCGATGCCGCGCACCGCAGCCGCTCGGGACTGAAGGGCTGGGACCGCAGGGCGAGGCGCGGGGGAGCGCGCCATGGCGACCAACCTGCAGGCGGAGGACCGAGGGGACCCACCGGGGTTGGCGCGGGGTGGCCTCGGTGGAGTTCTGTTGGAGGGCTGGAGGCGCTGAGCGGGGCCACAGGACATGAATGGGTCTGACTCTGGGACATCCTAGACTCCCTCCGATTGGTGCCTGTGCCCTCCACTTGCCTCCGTGCCTCAAAAGTGGACCCCCGGGATGTTGGCTAGAAGACGGAGCCTTCCTGGGTGTCCAGGTTCTGTTTGCCTCTGGGCGTGAATTTAACATGATCCTGTAACAGAAATCTTTTCCGATTATTTATGAAAAGCAAAGCCCCCGTACACACTTTAGAAGATAATGTAATCAAAGTGCTAAAAACACGAGGAGATAAAGGAATATGTCTGGGAAAAAATAGCTTTTTGTTAACATCATTTTCGGATTTAAGAGTCCCACTGAGTTTGAAATGTTATACACTGGGGTAAGAAATGGGGTGACAAGACATAGATCCTGCGTACATGGAAGTGGTGGCGTAGGACGGTAAACAAAGGTCAGCAAATCCACAGTTTGGAATAAACGTGTGCTCTGAGGAAACACACAGGGCAAGCAGAAACAGCGGTGGTGGCACTGGGATAGGATGAGAGGGTTGTCTTCTTCAAGGAAGTATTTTACCAGAGATTTGAAAGATGAAAGGGGGGCTCAACTTCTGTTTTGTGGATAAGTAAAGGGAAAAACGTAAGCAGGTCTTGAAAGAGAAGGAAGCAGCAAGAGGGTTACTTTATAGTGAGCCCAAGTGGCAGTGGTGTGGGAGGGAAGCAACTGAATTGTGCAAGCTGTCGCCCCCTAAGCTGATCAGAGATGCCTCCATTGCACTGTTTAAGCGGGCTTCCTCCTTCCCTATTATTCTCATTAGAATAATATCCCCTACACTGTCCAGCAATGTCCAAGAATACCCAGACAATACAGATGGTAAAGTAACCCAGTAAGTTATCAGAAAATAAGGCTGGCGTTCTAATGCTATCTTCCACTTATAGAGAGAGCATCATTACTAGAAAACACATCTGAAGAGATCTGGTTCTGTTGGCCTTTAGGGGCTTTCATCTTTTGGCAGGTACTTCAGAGTATGGCCAGGACTAAGCTTCTTCCAGACCTGGTTTCATTTCTCCAGTCACCCGTGTAGAGTCGTGACCTTGGGCAAAGTACACAATGAATTTCAGTTTCCTGATAGGTGAAATGGACCTGGCAATACTGACTTTACAGAATTTCAATGAAAATTCGACATCATAGAATTTTAAATGCTGGGCGTGTAGATGTTGGAGGGTTTTGCTGCATGTTAGGACATCAGTAAGTGTAATTTTTATGGAAGTTAATAAACCAAAGCAATTCTTTTAATGTATGTGAACATAGGTCATCCCACAAAAGTCCTCCAAATGAAAATAAATCATCAGATACTCCCACAGGCAGTGTGTACACTGAATTAAAAGTAATTAGAGTTAGCATTAGCATTGGTAAGACCAGTCCTCTGTTGGACAGTTAACTGTTGGCTTTAGCAAATTTACTAGTCTCTCCATTCTTGTTACATTCTTGTCCTTTTTAATTGGAAAAAAAATGTAATGTAGCTTGTAGTATTTGGCTTTTGGGATTTCCAACATTTTTATTATTTAAAAAATTACTCATCTAAAATACAGAGAGATAGACAGATCTCCCACCCACTGGCCAACTCTCCAAATGCCCATGATAACCAGGGATGGACCAGACTGGGCTGAAGCCGGGAGCCAGTATTCATTCACAGAGCCGGTATTCATTCTAGGTCTCCCATGTGAATGGAAGAGACCCAACCACTTAAGCCATCACCTGCTGACACCCAGGGTACACATTTTCAGGAAGCTGGACTAGGGAGTGAGCAGAGCCAAGACTCAAATCCAGCCATTCTGATTTGTGATACAGGCATCCCAAGCATCAGGGTCTTAACCACCTTGCCAAACGCCAGCCCCACTATATTTTAAATGAGACATCCAATTATCTTGTTTTCTGGTAAGATGCCTTTTAAGTCATTTCCCTGTCTTCTGCTATGTTGTGTTTCCGGAGGTTTAAGATATGTCTCCATGTATGTACAGTATTTTAGAAAGGAAATTTTCATTACTTTTACATTAAGAAAGTACTTCAGAAAGTTTGGAGAAAACAGAAAGAAAGCAACAGTTTTAGGGGCCAATGTTGGGATGCAGCGTGTTAACCCACTGCCTGCAATACCAGCACGCCATAATGGAGCACCAGCTTGAGCCACGGCTGCTCCGTTTCTGATCCATATTTTTGCTAATGAGAGGAAGCTGAAGATGGCCCAAGTATTTGGGCCCCTGCCACCCACTTGGGAAGCCAGAATGGAATTTTGGGCTCTGGACTTCTTCCTGGCCCAGCTGTGGCATTGTGGCCATTTGGGAAGTGAATTACTGGATAGAAGATACTTTTCTCTATCTCCCCGCTTATCAAATACATAAATAAAATCTTTTAACAAAATTATATTTAAAAGATCTGTTTATTTTGACCCCCCAATGAAATCCATGCATGTAAATGGTTTTCAGAATGTTCATGGAAAATGCATAGTATGAAAGAACTATGCATAGACTTCACAATTTATCTTTTAATACCATTTTCCATGATTTTTTAAAAATTTACTATTTATTTAAGAGGTAGAATTACAGATAGAGAGAGAGAGAGACAGGTCTTCCATCTGCTTGTTTACTCCCCAAATGGCTGCAACGGCTGGAGCTGAGCCTATCCAAAGCTAGAAACCAGGAGCCAGAAGCTTCTTCTGGGTCTCTCACATAGGTACAGGGGCCCAAGCACTTGGGCCATGTTGCACTGCTTTCCCAGGCCACAAGTAGAGAGCTGGATTGGAAGAAGAGCAGCCAGGACTAGAACCAGTGCCCATAAGAGATGCCAAAGCCATAGCAGAGGCTTAACCTACTACACCACAGTGCTGGTCCCTACATCATTCCTTTTCATTTCTAAATAATATTCCATTGTAGCCTATGATATATTTTGTTTGTCCATTCATTAATGGATGGAAATTTGGATTGTTTCTACTGGTTTGATATTATGCATATGCTTTCAATAACTCTCAAAGCTTCTTCAGGCTTGTCAAATTTCCAAACACTTCATCTTTCCCATCAGCTGAAGGTTTTCCTTATTGCTGCACCGGAAAAACCCAAAGGCTCAGATGGAGTCTCCTTCAACCTCTGGCCATTAAACATGCAAGCCTACCACCATCTGTACTCCTTGTACATCCTCTCCTTCCTAGGGCAAACAGAAGATGCTTCCTTCTTCCCATTAAAAGTCACCGCCTCCACTCATACTTTGGATTTCATCCCCATTGCAATCTCTCAGGAACTTCGTCCTAGGGACAGGCGTTTGGCCTAGCAATTAAGAGGCTGATTGAGATGCTTGTGTCCCACATCTGAGTACCTGGGTTTGATCCCTGGCTCCAGCTTCTGAGTCCAGCTCCCTGCTAATGCAGAGCCTGGGAGGCAGGAGTGATGACTCAAGTGGTCCTGTGGGAGACCAGGATTGAGTTCCTAGCTCCTGGCTTCTGGCTTCAGCCCAACCAGCCCAAGCTACTGCAAGCATTTGGGGGAGGGAACCAGTAGACAGGAGCTTGCTCTCTCAGCCTCTCAAAAATATAAATTTAAAAGAACAAGCATTACCCTATGAATGACCTCTCTATACCTAAATACTCTATTGTAATCTTTTTATCACCTTTTGTGTGTGTTGCAATAAAATTTTATTTCCAAAAATAAGTGATAAACCATATTTTGCCAAAAATCCATACTTTCCAAATTTTGCTTTGTATTGCTGTGATCTGATTGGGTGTACATTCACACACATACACACACACATTCTCATACCCACACACAAATACACATTACTATGATGTTTTTTAAAAACACACAATTTAGCCATTGTAAGACTAATCTTATATGAAACTGATGATAATATGCAGTTTCAGATTATTTAATTCTTGCATAATATTAGCATTTTCCTTCTGAATAACCTACTGGATAATGAAAATGAAATTTGGTTATACTGTACTTAAGAAAAGAATTATAGACAATAATAGATTATAGTTTATTAAGTTTTAATTGAAAATGTAGTGAAGTATCCCTCATGCTGTAAACATAGGAATTTCCCTTCTAAAACAAAAATGTGAAAAACCCTCTCTATTCAATATTCCTTATTAGCTACCAGCTTTTCTCTCTTCTTTCACAGTCAGACTTCTAGTAATGGTGCTATAGTGTCTAACTTTCACTCATTTCTCTATGTGCTGCATTCTGGTCACCAACTCAATTCCTTTGATTCTTGCCAAAGTTACCAATTACACCCCCCCCACACACACACACCCCATTACCCCAGACGTGACTTTTTCTGGATTATTCCTTCCAGAGACTCTTGGTACCTTTGGTGTCGAGACACCTCAGCTTTGAACCTTCCTTTCTGCTCGCTCTGTCTCAGATTTCTGTGCAGGCTCTGACCCTAGGACCTCTTCTCTCATTCTATACTTTCTTGTGTATGGTGATATCAGTTACTGTCTAGACACAGACACTTCACAAGTTTCTCTCCCCCACCCAGCTCTCTCTTCTGAATAACCAACCTGTGAATCCTCCTTCTGTTTCCACTTGGCTTCAGAAAATCAACATCAGAATCCTGATCTCTTCCCCAGACCTCACCAACTCTCCTGTTCTCTTCCAGTTTGTCTCTTTTTTAAAATATTTATTGATTTGAGAGGCAGAGTTGCAGAAAGAGAGGGGGAGGAGAGAGAGAGGAGAGAGAGAGAGAGAGAGAGAGAGAGAGAGAGAGAGAGAAGTGAGAGAACTTCCATCCGTCCGCTGCTTCAATTCCCAAATGGATGCAATGGGTGGAATTGGGCCAATCTGAAGCCAGGAGCCAGGAGCTTCTGAATCCGGGTCTCTCACATGGGTAAAGAGTCTTAAGCACTTGAGCTGTCTTCCACTGTGTTCCCAGACCATTAGTAGGGAGCTAGATTGCAAGTGCAATAGCCGGGACCTGAACCAATGCCCGTATGAGATGCTGGTACTGCAGGCAGAGTCTTAATCTACTATGCACAGCACCAGCCCCCAGTTCGTCTCTTTAAATAGCTCTGTGGAATCATCCTTTGCATGCTCCTCTCTCATCATCCCTCACCCGTCCATTAGCAAATATTGGCCTACCTATGGAGTATTTTTCTATTTACCCATTTCCCTTTACTAATCTTTTTCAAGCTCCTTCATCTTTCATCTGGATTTCTGGTCATAGACTTAGTGTACCCACATGCTCTTTTCCTAATCAATAGACTCTCAACCTCTTAGCCAGAGTAACCTTTATAAACCGTAGATATGATCACTTCAATGATCATATGAATGAATCATTGATCACCTCAATCACTGCCCATGGAGTATAAGAGGAAGACTCAAATCCTTATCATGGTCTACGAATGAGTGCATGAACTCTTTCCTCCGGCACGTGCAGGTCTCTTGTACTACTCTCCTATCACCTTGCATGCCGAACTGCTCAGACCTACTGATTCCTCAAACACACTGTTCTCTCTTCCCACCACAAGGCTTCTATTCTTGCTGTTGCAGTGCTGGGCATGCTGCCATCCCCTTGATTTTATTGAGACTGGTTAATTCCTGCCCACCCTCCAGCTCCCAGGACAGCTCTCTCTCCCACGGGAAACCTTTTTCTCATACCCTAGGTTGAGTCATATTTCCAATCCTCTTACCATCCTGTGCACCTGTCCCTCAGAAGATGCATCAGGGTTTCCACTTTTTTCATCTGTTCATGAGTCTCTTTTATTGACATTTACTTCTCTTACTAGAGGATGGACTCTATAGAGGAAAAAGACCATGTCTATTTTGTTTATTTAGTTTACCTATACCTCTAACACAGAGCAAAGTGTCCGGTACATGTATATGTATAATATATAAGTATGCTAAGTACATATATGTAAATATAATGTGCTTAATATTTATTTGCTGAATGAGCAAATGAATGAGTGAATGAATGAAGGATTTTGACCCAGTGGCCCAGATTTGTTTATTACTGTCATGGCAACAAGAGAGGATGCTGGAGCCCAGGGACTTGGACAGGAAGTAGCTTCTGAGTAACCAGACACCAAAACGTAACAAAGCATAGGTGTTACTATTACCTAAAGATGCAATTACTTTTCTTTATAAATTTTTATCTTATGTCTATTTGATGATTTATTTATAACAGACATACATTACTTTGTAAAAGGAAATTTTTACTTTAATCCATAAAAATGAAAGTCATTGAATATCTTTTCACTAATAGTTTTTTAAGCCTAAACTTCAAAAGTTGAAATTTTCACATATCTAATGTTTCTAAGGAACTGGTGTTTAGATCTCAGAGTGAAAATATCCCTGGAATAAGATTTATACATAATAAAATAGTCTTGAAGCAGATATAAAAATAGCTTGTGTTTAGAACATTTCAATTACTATAATCAGGGTTATGATAAATTTATTTCTTTATGTAAAATGTCTTTTTTTTAAAGATTTATTTATTGATTTGAAAGTCAGAGTTACGCAGAGAGAGAGAGAGAGAGAGAGAGAGAGGTCTTCCATCTGATGGTTCACTCCCCAATTAGCCACAACGGCTGGAGCTGTGCTGATCTGAAGCCAGGAGCCAGGAGCTTCTTCTGGGTCTCCCATGTGGGTACAGGGGCCTGAGGACTTGGGCCATCTGCTGCTGCTTTCCCAGGCCACAGCAGAGAGCTGGATCGGAAGTGGAGCAGCTGGGTCTCAAAACCGGTGCCCATATGAGATGCTGGCGTTTCAGGCCAGGGCATTAACCCACAGCACCACAGTGCCAGCAGTAAAATGTCTTTTTTAAAAAGATATATTTATTTATCTTGAAAGTCAGAGTTACAGAGAGTGGGAGGGAGAGAGAAAGAGAAATCTTCCATCCGCTGATTCACTCCCCAAATGAGACCCAAACTGGTAGCTATATGGGATGCCACATCAAATGTGGTGACTTTATCTGCTACGCCACAATACTAGCCCCTAAAAGTCATTTTACTACAAAGATATATGCTTTTGTGATATAGGAGAAGGAGACTCCAACTTTATTTATTTATTTTTATTTATTCATATCAGAAGGCAAAGGTGGGACTGGAGTTGCAGTGTAGTCAGTTAAGCTGCCGTCTGGGATGTCAGGCTACTATATCAGAGCACTGTTTCAAGTGCCAGCTGTTCTGCTTCCAATCCAGCTCCCTGCTAATGCACCTGGGAAAGCAGCAGAAAAAGGCCCAAGTACTTGAGACCCTCCCACCTGCATGGGAGACCTGGATGGAGCTCCAAGTTCCTGGATTCTGCCTGGTCTACCCCTGCTATTGTGGCCATTTGGGGAGTGAACCAGTGGATGGGAGTTTCTCTCTCTCTCTCTCTCTCTCTCTCTCTCTCTCTCCCCATTTTTCTGTAACTCTGCCTTTTGAATAAAAAATAAATGTTTAAAAAGAGGAGGCCAGCATGATGGCATCGAGGGCAAAGCTGCTACCTGCAACACTGGCATCCCATATGGGCACTGGTTCAGGTCCTGGCTGCTGTACTTCTGATCCAGCTCCCTGTTAATGGCCTGGGGAAAACAGTGGAAAATGGAAGTGTTTGGGCCCCTGTCACCCCCGTGGGAGGCTCAGATTAAGTAACTGGCTCCTGACTTTGGCGTGGTCCAGGCCTGGCCTTATAGCCATATGGGGTGTGGGGAGCAACTGGGAGCAACTCGGACTAGACTAAGTTACTGGAATTAAGACTTATTCTATGCATCTGCTTTCCCACAATATGGCGCTGAGAAGGGAAACAGCTTCTACACAGCTGCCTCCAGTTCAACCAATAAACTGTGGGACCTGCTCCTGATTGGAGGAGAGCAGCGTACTCGGCGTGTGGGTAGCAGAGTTGGGATTGGTGGAAGAGGACTATAAAGGAGGAGAGAGACGGCATGCACCAGGAACATCTAAGGGGAACATCTATCTGAAGGAACACCTGTGCAGCCCCCGAGAGAGCCGGCCGGCGGTGTGCCGCTCCCCTGCGGAAGTGGGGAAAGTGGCAGGGGGAACCGCCCTTCCACGGAGGTGGAAGGGTCGGTAGCCAACCCGGGAAGAACCAGCAGCAAACCCGGGGAGGGCCGAGCAGATGAAAGAACAGCGCAAGGTCCTGTGTCGTTCCTCCATGAAGAGGGGGAGCGACAATGGGGGAGTGAACCAACAGATGGAAAAGTGCTCTCTCTCTCTCTCTATCTCTCTCTCTCTCTGTCTAACTCTGACTTATAAGAATTTTAAAAAAATGAAAAAGGAGCAGCTGGCATTGTGGCACAGCCAGGTAAAGCACTGGCCTGCAGCAATGGCATCCCATATGGGTGCTGCTTCATGTCCCAGCTGCTCCTCTTCCGATCCAGCTCCCTGCTATGGCCTGGAAGAGTAGTAGATGATGGCCCAAGTCCTTGAGCTCCTGCATATGCATGGGAGACCCAGAATAAGCTCCTGGCTCCTGGCTTTGGATCCGCTCAGCTCTGGCTGTTATGGTCATTTGAGGAGTGAACCAGCAGATGGAAGACCTCTCTCTCTCTCTGGCCCTACCTCTCTCTGTAACTCTTTCAAATAAATAAAATAAATCCTTTAAAAAAAAGAAAAGGGAAAAAAGAAAAACAAAGACAGAAAGAGGGGATAGATTGACAGACAGAAAGAGAACTTCCATTCCCTGGTTCATTCTTCAAATGCTGCAACAGGTGGGCATGGGCCAGGCTGAAGCCAGGAACTCTATCCAGGTCTCCTAAATGGATGACAGGGATCCAGGTACTTGAGCCATCATCTGCTGAGTCCCAGGGTCCACACTGGTGGGAAGCTGGAACCAGGAGCCGGAGCTGAGACTCAAACACAGGCACTCAGATTCAGGATGCAGATGTCCCAAGCAATTTCTTAACTGCCTGTGCCAAACGCCTCCCCTGTATGATAAATCTAAACACATTATGGTATCACTGCCTGAGTTGTATGATATTATTTTCTAACCTAATATTTCAAAACTTAGATTGCTAACTAGACTAAAAGAGTTTTTATCTTTTTTAAAAATATATTTATTTATTTATTTGAAAGGCAGCGTTATAGAGAGGTAAAGGCAGAGAGAGAAAAATCTTCCACCCTCTGTTTCACTCCCCAAATAATCACAATGGCCGGAGCTGAGCTGATCCGAAGCCAGAAGCCAGGAGCTTCTTCTGGGTCTCCCACATGGGTGCAGGGGCCCAAGGACTCGATCCATCTTCCACTGCTTTCCCAGCCATAGCAGAGAGCTGGATTGGAAGTGGAGCAGCTGGGACTCGAATCAGTGCCCATATGGGATGCCGGCAATGCAGGTGGCAGCTTTACCTACTATGTCACAGCGCTGGGCCTGAGTTTTTATCTCAAAATGTAAATAAAATTCCTTTGTGGTTATAAAATGAAAATATTATATATAACAGTATAAAGATAACTGCTTTAATCATTACCTTTTCATACTTCTTTAGTTCA
Organism: Oryctolagus cuniculus; assembly: GCF_964237555.1. NCBI lineage: Eukaryota > Metazoa > Chordata > Mammalia > Lagomorpha > Leporidae > Oryctolagus > Oryctolagus cuniculus. The sequence continues at coordinate 21,251,611 of NC_091439.1, forward strand.
AAATGTATTATCTTTATTTTATTTTTTTTTTTTTAGAATTTTTTTTTTTTTTTTTTTTTTTTTTTTTTTTTTTTTTTGACAGGCAGAGTGGACAGTGAGAGAGAGAGACAGAGAGAAAGGTCTTCCTTTGCCGTTGGTTCACCCTCCAATGGCCGCCGCGGCCGGCGCACCGCGCTGATCCGATGGCAGGAGCCAGGAGCCAGGTGCTTTTCCTGGTCTCCCATGGGGTGCAGGGCCCAAGCACCTGGGCCATCCTCCACTGCACTCCCTAGCCACAGCAGAGGGCTGGCCTGGAAGAGGGGCAACCGGGACAGAATCCGGCGCCCCGGCCGGGACTAGAACCCGGTGTGCCGGCGCCGCTAGGCGGAGGATTAGCCTAGTGAGCCGCGGCGCCGGCCTATCTTTATTTTTTGATAAGCAATAATATACCACTAAGTACAAGCTTATATCTACTTAATTTTCTATTGAACTTAAAATTGTGAAATGAGGACCTCAGATCACTGCTAATTATTAAGTTATATTTAAAAGCGTCAATACAAGTAGCCAAGAAATTGACTCCATATGACAGAGTTAACACTGAAGTGTAGTGGGGAAATGACAGACTTTTCAATAAATGGTGCTGGGTCAACTGGATATTCATGTGGAAAAAAAAAATCAGTCCTGTCCCCTATCTCATAACATACACAAAAAATAATTACAGATGGACTATACATTGAAAATTAAAGTGCAAAAATTAGAATATTTCCAAGCAACAATTTGGAAAGTGAAAAGTAAACAGACACAGAAAATGGTAACTCTAAAATTACAAAGTCATGCATTGAGCAACAGTAAAACTGATATCTTGGCCGGCGCCGCGGCTCACTAGGCTAATCCTCCGCCTTGCGGCGCCAGCACACCAGGTTCTAGTCCCGGTCAGGGCGCCGGATTCTGTCCCGGTTGCCCCTCTTCCAGGCCAGCTCTCTGCTGTGGCCAGGGAGTGCAGTGGAGGATGGCCCAAGTGCTTGGGCCCTGCACCCCATGGGAGACCAGGAGAAGTACCTGGCTCCTGCCATCGGATCAGTGTGGTGCGCCGGCCGCAGCATGCTGGCCGCGGCGGCCATTGGAGGGTGAACCAACAGCAAAGGAAGACCTTTCTCTCTGTCTCTCTCTCTCACTGTCCACTCTGCCTGTCAAAACAAACAAACAAACAAACAACAAAAAAACCTGACATCTCTCCATCAAGAACCAAGAGTAGAAAAACAGATCATGGAGTAGATGAAGACTTTTTTAAAGATGTATTTATGTATTTGAAAGTCAGAGTTACAGAGAGGCAGAGGCAGAATGAGAGAGAGAGAGAGAGAGAGAGAGAGAGAGAGAGAGAGGTCTTTCATCCGCTATTTCATGCCCCAACTGGCCGCAACCGCTAGAGCTGAAATGATCTGAAGCCAGGATCCAGGTGCTTCCTCTGGCTCTTCCCACATGGGTGCAGGGGCCCAAGGACTTGGGCCATCTTGTACTGCTTTCCCAGGCCATAGCAGAGAGCTGGATCATAAGTGGAGCAGCCTGGACTCAAACCAGTGCCCATACAGGATGCTAATGCCATAGGCAGCCTTACTAGTTACACCACAGCACCAGCCCCTATTCCAACTTTAGAAAAGATTTATTTTATTTGTTTGAAAGGCAGAGTGAAAGAGAGAGAGAGGGAGAGACAGAGGAAGGAAGGAAGGAAGGAAGGAAGGAAGGAAGGAAGGAAGGAAGGAAGGAAGGAAGGAAGGAAGGGGAGAAATCTTCCATCTGCTGGTTCACTCCCCAAGTGGCCTCAATGGCCAGGGCTGGCCCAGGCTGAAGGCAGAAGCCTGGAGCTCATTCTTGGTCTCCCACGAGGGTGGTTGGTGCCCCAGCATTTGGGCCATCTTCTTTTTCTTTCCCAGGCACATTAGCTGGGAGGTGTATTGGAAGTGTAGCAGCCGAAACTCTGACACTTGACATCAGATGCCAGTGTCACAAGTGGTGGCTTAATCTACTGCACCACACTGCCAGAACCCAGAAAAAGGTTTTAATACATATATTTGTCAAAGGGCTTGTAAATGTTTTTTATTTTTAATTTTTTTAATTTTTTGACAGGCAGAGTGGACAGTGAGAGAAAGAGACAGAGAGAAAGGTCTTCCTTCCATTGGTTCACCCTCCAATGGCCGCCACGGCCAGCGCGCTGTGGCTGGTGCACAGCGCTGATCCGATGGCAGGAGCCAAGTACTTCTCCTGGTCTCCCATGGGGTGCAGGGCCCAAGTACTTGGGCCATCCTCCACTGTACTCCCTGGCCACAGCAGAGAGCTGGCCTGGAAGAGGAGCAACCGGGATAGAATCCGGCACCCCGACCGGGACTAGAACCCCGTGTGCCGGTGCCGCAAGGCGGCGCCAGCCCCAGGGCTTGTAATCTGAATATGTGAAATACTTCTAGAATCTGTGAGATAATAGGTAACTTAAGAATTAAGCTTCCGGGAACTTTGTTGTGGTGTAGTGGGTAAAGCTGCCGCTTACAATGCCAGCATTCTGTATGGGCTCTGGTTCATGTCCTGGTTGCTCCACTTCCAATCCAGCTCCCTGTTAATAATGCACCTGGGAAAACAGAGGAAGATGCCCCAAGTGCTTGGGCCTCTGCCACCCTCATAGGAGACCGGAAAGAAGCTCCTGGTTCTTGGCTTTGGTCTGGCCCATCCCAGGTCACTGCAACTATTTGGGAGAGTGAACTAGTGGATGGAAGATCTCTCTCTCTGTAACTCTGTCTTTCAAATGAATAAAATAAATTAAAAAAAAAAAAAAGACTTAAGGCTCCAATCAAAGCAGAGTTAAAGAAACTAGATTTACCTGCTCTACGGAAACACTTTAAAAAAAAAGGTTAAAATATATGAAACAACGTTTATGACACTGGACATCAGATAATGAAAAGCAGTCAAACAGGATACAGGAAATAAACAAGCTGATCACTTCTCTCAGCCTGCTGCCCCAAGAGACTTTCTAGACCACAGCATAGGGAGCTGGGTGGTCTGGGGATGTGGGCCTATGCAGGATGGTTGCAGGAAAGAGATGCAGAGAGGGACCCTGGAGATCCCCATGCAAGTGGCACTCCCTTGAGTCTTCAGCTGAATACTATTTAGCAGATGCAGATGAAGAAATTATCTGATGCTAGAAGAAAAACAACAACAAAAAACCATGAAAAGGATTAGGAGGGAAAAGATCAGCAGGAGCCACACATGATGAGAAGAGTTCCTCTTCTCCCTAGCCAGCGTGGAAAACATTGTCATTCACAGGGCACTGAAGAGATCTCTGGAGGATGTTGTCTCAGTGGTGGTACAAAATTAGCTCTAGACTAAATGTCACTGTGGTCTTGCCTAAGAAAACCTACAGCAAAACTCCATAGGATCAACCTAAGTAGCTTACCCATGTCCAAGAACAAAACTGAATGCATTTACAGGAGAACAAAAAGATCCAACAAGATAAAATTTACCATGTCTGAAATATGATCAGAAATTACAAGGAAGCAGGAAGTTAAAATCTAAAATGAGGGGAAAAGTCAACTGATTGAAGCCTTGAAGCCAATCTAGAAATGGCTCATATGATAAAATTAATGGCCAAAAACACTAGAGCAGTTATTCAAGAAGTCAGAAGAATGACCTAACCTGCTATGTAGACACATGGAAGATATCATAAAGAACTAAATCAGACATCTAAAGATGAAAACACAGTGATTGGCATGAAAAATATATTGTACACAATAGTAGATTAGACTCACAGATGATAGCTGAATTTGAATACAGAAAATATGAAACATAAGAGGAAAAAAGATTGGAAAGATGCAGAGTATTAATGAATATAGGACCACCTACAGCAACCTAATGCATATGTAATTGGAATCCCCAAAGCATGGTAGGGTGCATGTTGAAAAAATTTCAAGAGAAATGGCCAAAAAATTATCTAAATTTATTCACAGCTATAAGCCTGTAGATCTGAGGGACAACACTGGTGAGAGAAATTAAAGACCTAAAATCATGAGTTCATGAGTCAAAACACATTATTATTGTTGTCAATATTTCCTCAGATTAATCTATAAATCAGGACCATCCCAATCAATCCTCCAGGAGCCCCACCAGCAAGTACCCATGTATTTCTTGGAATAATTGACAAGCTGAGCCTGAAATTCATGTGCAAATGCAAAGAGATTAAAATAAAATTAACTTTGAAAAAAAGTTATGACTTATACAACCTGACTTCCAGGTGTCTTACAAAGCCACAATAATGAAGATAGCTTAGTATTGACATTAAGATAGAAAAGTGGATTGATAGGACAGAATAGAGTTAAGAAATAGATCCACATATATATAGTCAATTGATTTTTGACAAGGGTGCACAGGAAATCAAAGGAAAGAAGATAGTCTCTTTAATAATTGATGCTGGAGCTGGCATTCACGGTACTGCAGATTAAGCAATCGCTTGGGTTTGAGTTGTGGCTGCTCTGCTTCCAATCCAGCTTCCTGCCAATGTACCTGGGAGGCAGAGGATGAAGGCTCAAGTTCCTGACACTCACATGGGAGACCCAGATGGAATTCCTGACTTCTGGCTTTGGCCTGGCCTGGTCCTAGCTGTTGCAGCCATTTGAGAAATAAAACAGCAGACAGAAGATGGAAGATACCTCTCTCTTTCTCTCTCCCTCCCTCTCTGTGACTCTGCCTTTAAAATAAACAAACGAGTTTTTAAAAAATTCATGCTGAGGGACCTGCACTGTGGCGCTGTAGTGGGTAAAATCTGCCTCCTGCAGTGCTGGCATCCCATATGGGCACCAGTTCAAGTCCCAGATGCTCCACTTCCGATCCAGCTCTCTGCTGTGGCCTGGGTCATGTAGGAGACCCGAAAGAAATTGCAGGCTCCTGGCTTCAGATCGGTGCATCTCCTACTGTTGCGGCCATCTGGGGAGTGAACCAGCGGATGGATGGAAAACCTCTTTCTCTCTCTCTCTCTCTGCCTCTCCTTCTCTTTGTGTAGCTCTAACTTTCAAATAAATAAATAAATCTTTTTTAAAAAATTCAAGCTGAAACTATTGGGTACACAAATGTAAGCACAAACAGAGAAGCTAAAACTTTGATCCATACTTTGCAGCATATGTACACATACTCACAACAAAGCCCAGATCTAAGTATAAGATCTGATAAAAATAAAACTTATAGAAGATGTTACAGGAGAAAATCTGTGTGATATTTTAAAAATGTATTGAATTTGGTTTTATTTGAGAGGCAGAAGATAGAAATACAGCCAAGAGATACCTTTCAGCTGCTGGTTCACTCCCCAAATGCCTGCAACAGGTAGGGCTGGACCAGGCCCAAGCCAGGAAATGGGAACTCAATTTTGTTTTCCCATGTGGTTTGCAAGGGCCCAGTACTTCAGCCATCACCTGCTGCCTCCCAGAGTGCGTATTAGCAAGAAGCTGGATCAGAAGCAGAGGAGCTAGAATTTGTACTAGGTACTCTGATAGAGGATGGGACATCCCAAGCAACGACTTAACCACTGTGCCAAATGCTCACCCCTCTGTGTGATATTAAATTAGGCAAAGATATCTTAGATATAATTTCCAAAGCATGACTCATAAAATAAAAAATGATACATTGGACTTTCTCAAAATCAAGGACGTGTGCTTTTTGAGACACTATTGGAATGAAAAGACAAACTACAAATGGAGAGAAAATATTTGCAAACCACATCTGATGAAGGACTATATCCAGACTATAAAGAGAGCTATAAAAATTTAATAGTAAAAAAAATCTGTTTAAAAATAGGCAGAATATTTGTACAGACATTTGACAGAAAAGGACATACAGATGACAGATAAGCACATCAAAATGTGTGCTTAAAATCACTATTCATTAGGAAAGTACATAGTAAAATCACAACGAGATACCATTAAACATTTATTAAAATGTCTAAAATTAGAAAGATTGGTCACATCAAATGCTTGTGAGAAGACTATGCAAATCATACACTACTTTTGGGACTTTAAAATGGAAGACATTTTTGCAGTTTCATATAAAGTTAAACATACATCTACCATATGATCTAAATTATCCACTCCCAAATATTTGCTCAAGATAAATGAAAGCATATGACCATATAGGCACTTGTGCACAAATGTTCATAGCAGTCTTATTTCAAATGGCTCCAAACTGGAGATAACCCAAATGGCCATCAGTTGGTTAAGGGATAAACAAAGTATGGCATATCCATGCAGTGGTCTACTTTTCAGTAATAAAAAGGAATGAACTAAGATACGAATAATGGCATGGAGGAATTTCAGGGTCATCATGCTTGTGAAAGAAGCCAGACAAAAATAAGGACTTAGCATATGCTGCTATTCATATAAAATTCTAGAAAATACAAATTCCTTTATAATGGCAGAAAGTAGAGTAATGGTAGCAGAGTTAGGAGGAATGAATATGTTCTTTGTTTTAAAAAAATTCATTTATTTGAAAGGAAGAATAACAGAGAGAGGGAGAGACAGAGAAAGATCTTTCATCACCGGTTCATTTGCCAAATAGCCACAGCAACCAGGGCTCAGCCAGGCCGAAGCTAGGAGTCAGGAACCTCATCCAGGTCTCCCACAAGGGTGGCAGGGGCCCAAGTAGTCTGGTCATCCTTTACTGTCATCTTAGGCCATTAGCAGGAAGCTGGTTTGGAAGGAGAATATCTAGGGTGCCAGCAACATAAGTGGTGGTTTAACACCCTGTACCGCAATGCAAGGCCCCATTTTATTATTATTATTATTATTGTTGTTGTTGTTGTTGGTTGATTGAATTGAAAGTCAGAGTTACAGGGAAAGAAGCAGAGACAGAAAGATAGAGAGAGAGCGAGAGAGAGAAAGAGAGCGAGCTTCCATCTGTTGGTTCACTCCCCAAAGGGCCACAATGCCTGGAGTTAGGTTAGTCTGAAGCCAGGATCCAGAAGCTTCCTCTGGGTTTCCTATGTGGGTATGGGGGCCCAAGGACTTAAACCATCTTTCTCCGCCTTCCCAGGCACATCAGCAGGGAGCTGGATCACAAGTGCAGTATTGGGAGGCTGGAGCTGCGGCTCACTAGGCTAATCCTCCGCCTGCGGCGCCGGCACTCCGGGTTCTAGTCCCGGTCGGGGCGCCAGATTCTGTCCTGGTCGCTCCTCTTCCAGTCCAGCTCTTTGCTGTGGCCCGGAACTGCAGTGGAGGATGGCCCAAGTCCTTGGGCCCTGCACCTGCATGGGAGACCAGGAGAAGCACCTGGCTCCTGGCTTCAGATCAGCGTGGTGTGCTGGCCACAGCAGACTGGCCGCAGCGGCCGTTGGAGGGTGAATCAATGGTAAAGGAAGACCTTTCTCTCTGTCCCTCTGTCCATTCTGCCTGTAAACAAACAAACAAACAAACAAAAAACAAGTGGAGTATTGGGGACAGGAACCATGTGGGATGCCAATGCTGCAGATGGTGGCTTAACCCGCTGCACCACAATGCTGGCCCCTGGGCTCGTTATATTGATGGTGATGATGGTTTCATGGTGTGTACCAGCTGCCAAAATTTATTAAATTCCCCATTTTAGAATGTGTATTTTATTGCATGTCACTCATACCTTATTATTAAAAAAATGGTTGACGCAATAAGACAAAAAGGGCAAAAGACAAATAGTAATTTTAGGCAAGACTAATCTGTGGGAGTCAAGAGAATGGTTTTCTTGGATGTATGAGTAGGTGGGGATTGGGTGTATGCAGGTGCTGTGAGGGAGAGGGGGCTGTTTCTAGAGGGTGGTAATGTTGAGACCTTGATCTTGGAGTTGATGACATGGGAAGATTTATTTTGGAAATTCATTCAGCTGATCACTTAGGATTTGTGCACAGTTCTGTATTTGTGCTATATTGCAATTTAAAGGATTATTTGTAATTAAAATTATATACACATGTGTGACCATGGTCCAGAATTTTGCAACAAGTTGTCAGCTCCGTTCAGGGTAATCTCTGGCATGCCTATTCTGGGAGATGAATCCTCTCACTGTGCTTTTCCAGGTGGTAAAATATTTTCTCAAAAGTTTCTCAGAAAGCTGTTTATTATTTTTATAAGTGAGGGATGTGCCTATTTTAGCTTCAAAGAAATCAGCAACCTCTTCCAGACAGGAAATTGCTTGGGAAATGCAATTAGATTGTTCAGAATGTTCATGCAGAGGGATTCCAGTAGGGTGGTGCCTTGGCACACTAGCCAATTTGCCTGTTCAGCTTTTAAGCTTCTTCTCTGAGAACTGCCTCCCTGCCCCAGGGTGGACTCTGGTCATGGTTCCACTGTCTGACACTGTGATTTCTCATGCTGGCTGATGGTACCATTTGAACTATGGGGAAACAATTGACAAGCTGTGCTAAGCCAATCAGATGGGATCGGAACAGGCTGTCAGGTTAGTTAATGATGGGCCCTGGAACTTGGGGGGGGGGGTCTTGTAGCTCTTCATTAAGTAGAAATGAGATGTCTACTGAGGGAAGGCAATGAATGTTCACGAAGCACCACAAAGACTTCAGCTTCTCAAGGGGCTATGTTGGGGGCCTTGCCCTTTCAGTCCACGGGATTTCATGGGCTAAATGAGTATCTCTCTCTCTATTTAATGAAACATGACTAGTTTCTTTTCCTTGCACCCAAATTCTTCCTGTCTCAGACACTTGGCAAGTAATAAATCTAAGTAGCTAAAAGCCTGCATTATTGTGGCAGAGGAGAAGAATCCTATCATAGAATCTTAGATTTGCAATCAAACTTCCAAGTTATCTGAGTCAAACTTCTCCCCCATTTAGGAGTCTCTTCACCAGGGAAGTGTCTCCTGCTCTGCTCAACTTTGTTCAGTGCCTGTCTACACCCTTTCCTTTTCTCTATTTTTCCTTCTCATCTTCCCTTTGTTCCTCCCTCCCTCTAACAAATGTTCAGTGAATGTGAACTTACGTGCTTGGCATTAGGCAAATTAGGCAAAAAATTTTAAAAAAGGCAAATTCTCTGATGACATCCAAATGAGGAGGAACATAATACATAAGAATATAAGATAGCCGGTGGCAGGCATTCGGCACAGTGGTTCAGATGCTGCTTGGAACACTCGCTGTCATATCAAAGTGCCTGGGCTTGAGTCCAGCTCTGATCCTGATTCCAGCTTCCTGCAGGTGATGGCTCAAGTATGTGGGTCCTGGCCAAGCTATTCACATGGGAGACTCTGATGGCTCCTAGCTCCGGCCCAGCCCATCCCTGGAAGTAGTGGGCTTTTGGAGAATGAACTAGCAAATGGCAATCTGTCTCTTTATATAATTTTTTTGTTTGTTTGAAAGACAAACACAAATTTTTTTAAAAAAAGGAGCATAAGAAAGCAATTTATATTAGTGTATTAGAAGGTGATAAATCCTGAGGCCAGCATTGCTGTGCACAAAGCCAGCATCCCATAAGAACATGGTTCAAGTCCCCACTGCTCTGCTTCCCATCCAGCTCCCTACTAATGCCACAACAGCAGCCCCCTTTAGTTCTTTTTTTTAAACAAATATTTAATTCCATTTGAAAGATAGAACAAAAGGGAGAGACAGAGAAAGGGGCAGGGGATTGGGGGAGAGATAGAGCAAGATTGATCTTGCATTGACTCACCAGGCCAAACGCAGAAGCCAGGAGCTTCATCTTTGTCTTCCGCATGGGTGACAATAGCTCAGGCACTTGGGCCCTCATCTACTGTGGATGGGAAGTAGAGCAGTTGGGACTTGAACCATCACTCCTGTATGGGATGTTGGTATCACCAGCAGTGGCAGCACTTCAGCTGTTACTCTGAGTCAGTGGGAGCCTTCGCAGGGTGCTGAGCAGGGACACACACTCAGGTTTTAACTCAAGTTTTAATGCAACTGGCTTCTGATTTCAGGACAGGTTATAGGAAGGCAATGGTAGATACAGAGACAGTGTGATTAATTCTAAGGTAATCAGTAACACTGAGTTAAAAATCTGAGCTCCTGTCAATTTCATCTACAATTCTAGACGCTGTAGCAGTTGAAAATTTAATTATTTTTCTTTTATGTTTTATCTGATTATATAAGTAGCTTTGATGTTCCTAGTAAACAACTGGCAAACACACAAAAAAGTAAGAATCATTCATTATACTACCTTCAGAGAGAACCACATTCTCGTTTTCACATAGTATTATAATGCTTTCTTATGCATACAATAACGTATCTGAATTTTCTTCCCCAACAATTCTTCAGATATTTGACAGTTGTTTTATCCCATAAGTATTTCATTATCTAGGTCAAGGTTTCATGTTTTGGGATCAATGGATACATTCCAAGTTTCTTGAAACCTCTTCGAAGCATAAACAAAATTGTGTTTCTGTGTTTTTGATTTCTCAAGGGGGCCCATACTATTGGAGAAGGTTAAGAAAACAGTGCAGTAAGTTTTGGGATATTTGTCTTCCACAGAATGGTCTCATTAATCACGCCATTTCAATTCACCACGGCAGGTTTCTAGCAGCCATGTTTGTTTAAGGTGCTGCAGCCACTTGGCCACTGATGATAGATACAGGGTAGGTACTTGACCCATGCTATGCCAAGCAAATCCCTTCTATTGGGGACTTGGAACTGGGACTGAAAGGCAGTCAGTTTCTGGCAAGTAGACTAGGGTCTGGAGAAAGCAGTCTCACACAGACAAAAGAGAATGAAGGAGAGGGGAGGAGCGGAGAGCCAATACTGCCAGCATTCCCAGTGACATTCCATTTCCTGGCTGTAGCTCTTACTAAAGCTCAGCTGTATTCCTACCCTTGGATTTTATGAGACACTCCTGTTTCCAGGGGTGATATTCAAAATATTTAAAGCCATACTCTATGGGAACCGAAGAATCAGAGCAGATGCCGGAGATAAACAACCAGTTCAGCCATACTTATGCATCTGATAGCCCTGTCTGTATCATTCAGAGTCACATCTTCCCTTTGCCAAAACCAACCAAGTTATCTGTTGAACCAAAAGAATTTTAGTGGGTATAGAGCCTCTGCTCTGGCCAAACAGTTGTCCCAACCATTCCTTGTGCAATGAAGAGCCTAGGCCTCTCTGTCCTGACCTTTTCCCTCTAGTTGTTTGGTTGTTAATGACCCTCTTGCCGAATGGAGGTCAAAACTGAGCAGTCAGCTGTTGCCTGAGCAGTTGAAGGTGAGTACATGAAGATTATTGCCTTGCGTGATTTGGACACAATCCTATTAATGCAGCCCACAAGAAGATTAACTTTTAGAGCAACTAAGTCACATCGCACTGAATTTCTGATCAGCAAAAGCACCCAGGTCTTTTCACATAAAATAAACAAGCCATTCCCCCCCACTACCATCTGTATTCATGAGGTGGTATTTGAATCTAACTCAAGACTATCAAATTTCATTCTGGGGCTCTTGAACCAATCTTCCAAGCTCCCAAAAGTTTTAACAGTCTCCATCATATTAGCTATCTCTTCGAGCTTTGTGTCATCCACAGATTTGAAAACTGCTCTCTTTTACTCTCACACACTAAGACTTGTTTAAAACCCAGTCAAGATTTTAACTCAATGAGTGACTGGAGTTCCACTTGGGTATCAGATCTTGCCCAGTATCTGGAAGGCTGGACTGTGGTCAGGTGGCCGAACTCGCAACTGGTATTCTTGCAAGAGGCACTGAGGGACGTTTTAGGAGGTGTCAGAAATCTGTAGCCAGGAGCAAAGTTGAATTTCAAACCAAGTAAAATAATTAGCTTGGGGACAATTGCAGATATAAAGTTCAGTAGCCCAGTAGGTGGGGATGGGAAATCCAGTTATCTGGATATAGGACTTGTCTAAAAACTGTCTTATCTGGGGCCGGCACTGTGGTGTAGTGGGTTAATGCCTTGGCCTGAAGCGGCCACATCCCATATGGGCGCCAGCTGCTCCTCTTCCAATTCAGCTCTCTGCTATGGCCTGGGAAAGCAGTAGAAGATGGCCCAAGGGGCCGGTGCCGTGGCTCACTTGGTTAATTCTCTGCCTGAAGCAATGGCATCCCATAAGGGCGCTGGGGTCTAGTCCCGGTTGCTCCTCTTCCAGTCCAGCTCTCTGCTGTGGCCCAGGAGTGCAGTGGAGGATGGCCCAAGTCCTTGGGCCCCTGCACCCGCATGGGAAACCAGGAAGAAGCACCTGGCTCCTGGATTCAGGTCAGTGCAGCGCTGGCTGTAGCAGCCATTTGGGGAGTGAACCAATGGAAGGAAGACCTTTCTCTCTGTCTCTCTCTCTCTCTCTGTCTCTCTCTGTAACTCTACCTGTCAAAAAATTAAAAAAAAAAAAAAAAAAAAAAAACAAAGAAGAAGAAGAAGAAGAAGATGGCCCAAGTCCTTGGGCTCCTGCACCTGTGTGGGAGACCTGGAAGAAGCTTCTGGCTTCAGGAGCTCTTGGCTCCTGGCTTCCGATTGGCATAGCTCCGGCCGTTGTGGCCATCTAGGGAGTGAACCATCAGATGGAAGACCTCTCTCTCTCTCTCTCTCTCTCTCTGCCTCTCCTCTCTCTGCGTAACTGTGTCTTTCAAATAAATAAATAAATCTTTAAAAAAAACTTCTTATCTACTTGAGCAGGTGATGACCCCTGCCTCATTGACTTCACTGACCTGCTCCCTGTGGAGCAGCTCTTTCCTGGAACATGAGGCTCATCCTCCCATCTTTGGCCTTCCTCCAAGTTGTTTAATAGAAATGCTGATCAAGACAGTGTCAATGACAAGGCCACCAAGACCTGGATATTCTTAGACCATAACAATACAAAGAGCCAAGTTTAAGAAGCATAAGAGAGAATGAGATGCCAAATATAAATAGAAATGAGAATCCAAGGTGTACAAAGAGAAAACAGAAATGCCCATATGAGATGGTGACAAGCATTTTTTCCCTGAAACTTTTTACTTAAGGTATACAAATTTCATGCATTTCATAAATACAAGTTTAGGAATATAGTGATTCTTCCCACCATTCTCACTCCCATCCCCTCCCCCTCCCTCTCCTATTCCCATTCATTCTCATTTTGTACTAAGATCTATTTTCAATTAACTTTATACACATAAAATTAACAAATTACACACAAAAAAAGGTTCCTCAAAAGTCCAGACAAGTGCTATTCAAAGTCATTGGATTTCAAAATGTTAATTTCATTTCTATAGATTACCTTTTAGATGCTCTATTTGTTATCACAAATCAGGGAGAACATATGCTATTTGTCCTTGTGGGACTGGCTTATTTCACTAAGAATGTTTTCCAATTGCATCCATTTTTTTGCAAATGACAGGTTTCATTTTTTTTTTTTACCACTGTGTAGTATTTCATGATGTACATGGCCCATAATTTCTTTTTCTTTTTCTTTTTCTTTCTTTCTTTCTTTTTTTTTTTTTTTGACAGGCAGAGTTAGACAGTGAGAGAGAGACAGAGAGAAAGGTCGTCCTTCCATTGGTTCACCCCCCAAATGGCCACCACAGCCAGCTCGCTGCACCAATCCAAAGCCAAGAGCCAGGTGCTTCCTCTTGGTCTCCCATGCGGGTGCAGCGCCCAAGCACTTGGGCCATCCTCCACTGCACTCCCGGGCCACAGCAGAGAGCTGGACTGGAAGAGGAGCAACCAGGACAGAATCTGGTGCCCCAACTGGGACTAGAACTCGGGGTGCTGGTGCCGCAGGCCGAGGATTAGCCTAGTTGGCTAGCGCTGAGGCTCACTAGGCTAATCCTCCGCCTGAGGCGCTGGCATTCCGGGTTCTAGTCCCAGTTGCTCCTCTTCCAGTCCAGCTCTCTGCTGTGGCCCAGGAAGGCAGTGGAGGATGACCCAAGTTATTGGGCCCTGCACCCGCGTGGGAGACCAGGAGGAAGCACCTGGCTCCTGGCTTCAGATGGGCGCAGCGTGCCTGCCGCGGCGGCCATCTGGGGTGGTGAACCAAAGGAAGGAAGACCTTTCTCTCTCTCTCTCTCACTGTCTAACTCTGTCTGTCAAAAAAAAAAAAAAATGTATTTATCTATTTGAAAGTCAGAGTTACACAGAGAAAGAATAAGAGATGGGGGGGGGGGTCTTCCATCTGCTGGTTCACTTCCCAATTGGCTGAAATGGCTGGAGTTGTGCCAATACGAAGGCAGGAGCCAGGAGCTTCTTCTGGGTCTCCCACGTGGTTGCAGGGACCCAAGGACTTGGGCCATCTTCTACTGCTTTCCCAGCCCACAGCAGAGAGCTGGATTGAAAGTGGAGTAGCTAGGACTCGAACCAATGCTCATATGGGATGCCAGCACTGCAGGCAGCAGGCTTTACCTGCTATGCCACAGAGCCACCCCCTTCACTTTTCTTTTATTCCTGTACTTAGAGACCTAAATAAAAATATTCAGTAAGTTAATGGAAACTCATCTATTATCAGTAGAGTAAAAAGCCAGCAAGAGTTCAGTGAAGACATTTGGTTTACCTCTCCTGGTGCATGCAAGAAAAGTTGGAACTCAGGTCCACCTGAACTGCTGGTCTCTGCAAAGAGTGGCATGATTTCCTACCCATGAAAAGGGGGATGTGGGGGAAATTGGCAGGATGATTAAGTAGGAATTGTTGAACTGGGAGGGTTTTTTTTTTTTTTTTAACCATTTCTGTCTCTAGCCCTGCATTGTAACCCCAACCACTAACCTGTCAATCCAGTACTCCCATTTTCCCATGATGCACCTGCTTCTCTTAAACCAGGAAGGAGAAGACAACATAATGAGTGTGAAATTAAAATCCATGTGAAGGTACCTTGAAATTCCCAGAAAGCCTCACACATACAAAACCCTGCACAAATTCCACCTCGTTTGTATATTTAATTAGGGGCCACACCCCACCCTATAAAAAGGACTATTACCATGGGAGCAGGTCTTTTTCCCTTTGGCTTCTTGTGCTTTCAACTGGTCCCTTTCTGGCCTCCTCACAGGCAACTCTCTGCCCACTCATGATGGATCTCTCTCCCTGTGGGTTTACCCTCGCTCACCTGTGAATGTGTATTTACTCTTTCACTTTTAAATAAATCCTACACTCACTTGTGTACCTTATTTATACCTCTTCTTTGAATTCTTATCTCTGTGGGGGCAAGAACTTGGGATACAAATTGAGATACATATATTCCTGTAACAAAGGCATAATCACAATGAGGTGAGACATGGCCACCAGACACCCACCTATCATCCTGCTCCACGGAGCAACAGTAGGCATTTTCTATGGTACCATATGCATTTCTCTCCAGAATCAGATGAAGTAGTTTATTTTTTCCTAAGTTCCCAGATTCAACATGCAATAGCCTAGACTTTGAGGCAGTAGTGATTGGTTTAGTGAAATATGCTATGAGTCTTCAGAAGGTTTATGGGAAAGGCATTTTATGAAAAAACTTCCATTGGCTGGTTTACTCCCCAGCTGGCCACAACAGCCAGAGCTGCACCGATCTGATGCCAGGAGCCAGAAGCTTATTCCGGGTCTCCCACACAGGTACAGGGGCCCAAGGAATTGAGCCATCTTCTACTGCTTTCCCAGGCCATAGCAGAGAGCTGGATGCGAAGTGGAGCAGCCGAGACTCGAACTGGTACCCATATGGGATGCCAGTGCTTTAGGCCAGGGCGTTAACCCGCTGCGCCACAGCGCTGGCCCCCTCAATTTTTTTCTTTTTCACAAAAGTAAACTTAATTGCATTTTCCATGGCCTTTTTAAAGTGCACTCATTTTCCTCTCAGAGATTCCAGTTTGCAACCTGGAATGTCCTTGCAGGGATCATGATTAATTCAGTTATTTATTCGTTTTTCTTGTAAGAGACCCCACTCTAGGTACTATGTGAAGGAATTCTAAAAGGAAAGGTTATGAAATCCCTACAAAGTGCATATTTTCTAGTGGGATTGATCTCCAGGTTGTCTAAGTTTCAGCTCCCAAATGTTGGGGGAGGTCCTATTTTTCCTTGAATGATTAGTCCATGGGGTACTCATTGTTTCAGTGTTTGTGCGCAGAGATTGCCACTAAGACGTCCTGCATTCCTACTTTTCTTCTAAAGATTAAAACAGAGGGGACTATCTTATCCATGCCAGCTTATCTCCGCGGTCCCTTTAAGTCTTGCAAATCTCCTAAACACTCTCACGCTGTGCCTAGGAGGCCCAGAAATTACTTTGCTTCCTACTTGTCTGGCTGAGGTAAAGAGTATTTGTGATGTCCATGAATGTCCCTATCTGTTGGGACATCTTGAAGCCAGTTTCTCTGGGATCTGACTGTCTCCCTGGAGACATCTGTTGTTTTCCATCCTCACACTTCGCAGGGGTCAGCCCCCTCCCTTGGGTTCTGTTCCTGGAACAGATTGAGAAACACTCTATCTGGGATCTACCGCTAGCCCTTGGCTCTGGATCGCTCCTTCCCACTTCTTTCTTCATCCAGTCTGCTGGAATGTTGTTAGCCTCTTCCTCTGTCTTTGGCCTTTTTAAAAGGTTTATTTTATTTATTTGAAAGGCAGAATGAGAGAGAGAGAGAGAGAGAGAGAGAGAGAGAGAAACAGAGAGAGAAACAGAGAGAGAAAGAGATCTTCCATTTTCTGGCTCACTCCCCAAATGGCCACAAGTGCCAGGGCTGGTCCAGGCCAAAGCTAGAATCCAGGAACTTCATGCGGGTCTCCCACATGGGTGGCAGGGGCCCGAGTACTTGGTTCATCTTCCACTGCTTTCCCAGGTGCATTAGCAAGGAGTTGGATTGGGAGCAGAGCAGCAGGGACTTGAACTGGCACTAGGATATGGGATGCAGATGACACATGGTCAGACCTCTTTAGTTTAATTTAAAAAAAGTTAATTAATTTGAAAGTCAGAGATATAGAGAGATAGGTAGAGACAGATACACACACATACACACACACACACAGAATCTTCAGTCTGAAGGTTCACTCTTGTGGTAACAGTCCTCCTCTGTGTGGTGGTACCCTAATTGAATAAACAAGTGGAGTATAGTGGGGTTAGTGTACATGGGGCTTTCTGGGAGTTCCATGGTATCTCCTTGTGGAGCTTAACTTCCACTTGGCCATATGGTGTCTCCTTCTTCCTGGTCCAAGATGAGACACAGATTTATTATGGAAAAGTTAGTGTACTGGGTGGACATATAAGGATTGGAATTAGAATAGAGCACTAGAGGCAACAATTATGAAAAAAAGCTTCCAGCCTACCTATTACCACATAATCTTATAGCCCATATAGGAAGACTATCAATACTCACCACAATATTACTGGCATGAACTTCCAGTGGTTTACAAACTATTCAGAAAACAGAGACGTTATTGTTTGTTGTGGAGAAGGGGTAGGCTCTGTAGAGGAGGTTGAATCTGAGCTGGACTTTGGTGAACGGTTACACTTTGATCTGATAAAAGGCCAGAAGCTTAAATTCCAGAAGGAGAGAATCATATTCTCAAGACCCATATGCACGAAGGTGAGCTCTGGGACCATGGATCAGGAAGACTGGGAAGATTCTGGAGAGCCTGGAATCCTAAGAGAAAGAGGTTGATCTTAACATTTGGAACAGTATTTTCTTGAGTTTGGCACTTTAGACCACTTGGCTGTTCTGATACATGAAACAATATTCTCTCATACGGACTAGGTGAATATGAACCAACAAGTACAGTCATAGCTAAATTAATTTTAAATAATTCACGAATTTTCACCAGTGTTTCACAAGAGCCTAGGGTATGCTGGGCTTTCTGTTGGAAGTGGGCACTCCAGCAGTAAAAAGGGGACACTATTTCTGCTCTCATGAGGGAGGCAGTATTAAATAAGACATTTGTCACAATACATACTTTGACAGAACAAAAATGGGAATCCATTGCCAGGGGACAAAACTTTTTTCCAGTTCAAAGTTGAGGGAAGGGATCCTTCAGTTGAGACCTGAAGGATGCATGAAAGTTGAGCAGATTGAGAGGTGGAGGAAGACTGTGCCAGGCACAGGCAATGGTTATTCAAAGGCACGGAATGGAGATGGTGGAAGACATTTGAAGACCTGGAAATATTTCTGTGCGACTGGAGCATTATCAAGGCTTTTAAGCCAGAGAAAGAGTCTGGACCAATTAAGGGATTCTGCCCCTGTTTTTAAGGGTTTGCATAGTGAGATGATTTATCTATCTTAATTTGACCCTTGCTATCATGTGGGGGGCAGGGAGTGGATGGATTAGAAGAGGAATAAGACTGGAAGCAGGTAAATCCAATTAGGTAGCTGCTACAGAAACATTAGAATTATTTAAACCGGGCTGGTGGCAGGTGAGAATGTTAGAGACAAGATATATATATCTGCTTGTGGGAGGCATTGAGTGGATGTTGAGTCTGACAGTTTCTGATATGGATAATCATAGTCATAATAAAATTTGCTGAAAGAAAATATTTTTAAACATGCTACATTAAACGAAATTAAACAAAATTATTTACTGTGAGAGTTTATGTACTAAGAGTATCAAGGAAAGGGCTGTAACACGGTACATTTTCTAAAGGCAGCACAAAACCTTTTGTTGCTTTCTCAAGAGGATGGACACAAGGTACCATCATCATGTCATTGTCGTCATTATCAATATCAACTGACATGGGGCCTGAGACAGCAGACCTATAAGAACATTGAGAGAGGATACTGAGCAAAGGAGATGCGGGAAGAATTCCCAGGTCTTCATCAAGTTAAAATACCTTCCTGGGGCTCAGTTCACTCATTTCCATTGGAGAGGTTTTTTTTTTTTTTGCTTGTTTTGCCAAATCCAGAGACTGAGTTAAAGAGGATGGCAGCCTGTCTATGTTAGTGGATAAGAGCTGAGATGCAGAATGAGTCAGACCTTAGCTTCAGGCATGGCTCTGCTACTTCCTTGCTGAGTGGCCCTGGGGAAGTTATCTAACTTCTGTGATTCTCAGATTATTTACCTATATCCTGAAGGTTAGGCATATCTACCTTGGGATGGGCATCATGGTAGAACAGGTTAGGCTGCTGCTTGAGACACCTGCATCCTATAAAGGAGTGTTGGTTCAAGTCTGATTCCTCCATTTCTCATTGAGCTCTCTGCTAATGCATCCCAGGAGACTGCAGATAATGGCTCAAGTGCTTGGGTCCTTACCACCCAAGTTGGATGGAGTGCTGGGCTCCTGGCTTCAGCCTGGCCCAGCCCTGGATATTTCAGACATTTAGACATTGAGCCAGCAGATAGAAGATCTCTGTCTATTAGTCTGCCTTTCGAGTAAATTAAATATACATTCTTTCTTAAAAAAAAAAACTACCTCATTGTTGAAATGTCTATTAGTCAAATTTTTGTTACTATAATGAAATACTTGAGACAAATAACTTTATAAAGAGAAAAAGGTCTATTTAGCTCACTGATTTGGAGGTTGAAGTCCAAGATGGGATGGCCCCATTTGTTTGTCCTCTGTGAAGGCTATGAATGACAATGGTGGAGTGTGTACAGAAGGACAAGATGGCAAGCAAGGGAGTAGACAGAGTGGATGAGCCCAGACTCAGGCTTTTAAAACAACCCTCTTGTGAGAACCACCTTCCAGGGAAAGTCCCCAATGACCTAATAACCTCCCACTAGGCCTCACCTAAAAAGTTTGTGAAGTGGGCAATGACTATATCAATTTTAATCCAGGTTCTTGCCTTTTACAGATATAGAACTACTAAGCGGAGACTGGTACTGTGTGCAAACAGGAACAGAATTTATTTCTCAGTAAGAAAATAAATACACATTCCTGCATTAAGTGTGGGCAGTAGCACAAGGAGAAATACTCCAACATGAGTGGCACAGAGTCACCTGAAAACTGAAAAGAAGGAAAAAATTAAACAATATCTATAATTGAGAAGGTCTGTCCAAGCAGGAGAGCAGGAGAGTGGGAGAGCAGGAGAGGTCCAACTGAGGCCTCTCTGTGGCAGGAACCAGTATAAATGAGAGCTGTATTTCCGAGAGCATTCCGTGGTGGAGAGAAACAGACTCTAAGTCAGGCCCATGGCTGAACGAGAGCTCTTTTCCTCCTTCCACCTCTTTTATACAAGGAATGGGGTGGTACCGCAATTGGATACACAAATAGGATGGAGTC
Organism: Oryctolagus cuniculus; assembly: GCF_964237555.1. Classification (NCBI taxonomy): domain Eukaryota; kingdom Metazoa; phylum Chordata; class Mammalia; order Lagomorpha; family Leporidae; genus Oryctolagus; species Oryctolagus cuniculus. The sequence goes on from NC_091439.1 coordinate 21,271,665, forward strand.
TTAGCATGTGTCCTGGTCCCGGATGTGAGAGGTGCATCCTGGGAAGGTGGACACATCAAACCCACAGTTAAAGAGACAGGGTTAAATTGCAGGGGTATAATTCCAGCTTGCCTACACTTTAACTAACTGCCTAGCTACACCATATCAGTACCACCCTGGGGATCAAGCCTTTAACACATGGGACTTTGGGGGCCATTCAACATTCTAGCCGACAACAAAACCACAGCAATAGGATAGAGTGATGTAAAGAATCTAAAGCTGAATTCAGCACTGTTATGTTTCAGTATAAGTGACATTTTGTTTTCTTGTCTTTAACCTGATTTTATTTCTGTATCACAGCCACCCAAGTTTGTTTGAAGGGAGAATAATATGTGGTTTTCGTACAAAAAAAAAAAAAAAAAAGAATCTAAAGCTACAAGCACCTCCCTTTTCTACAATAGGCACTCAAGGTTATTTCCTTTCCCCTCTTCTCTTCAGGAGGAGAGTAACCATTCTATTCTAAGCACTACCCCCCACCCCATGAGAGAGCAATGAAGCCAGATCAGACCCAGGTTTCCAGGCCCAGTGTTTGTTTTACAGTGGCTTCTGGCATTAAAAATGTATCACCTCCTAGGGGAGAGTGATATGGAGACTTGTTCAAACTCTTCTCTAAACTTATGGAACATCTGTCAAATCACCTTTTTTCCTGCTGGTGCTCTTCCTCCTCTGCCTCTAAAAATTACCTTGTGATTGGAAGTCCTGAAGTCTCAGCGCTAGGTCCTTCATAGCTCCAAGCTGCTTGAAAATTAAGTTGGGAAAAGAGACAGGCTCTTGTTCCCATGATCAGAGCTGCCTATGAGCATCCATTCTCCCCTTCTTCCTCAAAAAGAAAATTCTAACTTTATTTGGAAAAGTGTAGTGCCCAACTGAACGACTACCTTTGTCAGTCTAGTTGTGGTGAGGTGTGGTGTGACCATGTGTCTGCATCCTGGTTCATGAAATGTAAACAGAAGCTTTTAGTTGAGGCCCTGGGAGGGTTCCTGGAAGGGAGAAATGCTGTGCTGTGATAGAAATGGAAGAACTGAGGCTCTGTCTTGTATTATGAAGTGACTTTGAGGAAGGGAGCTACATAATAAGAAGAACCGAGGGGACCGCACCATGGCACACTAGGTTAATCCTCCTCCTACGGCACCGGCATCCCATATGGGCACTGGGTTCTAGTCCCGGCTACTCCTCTTCCAGTCCAGCTCTCTGCTGTGGCCCCGGAGTGCAGTGGAGGATGGCCCAAGTGCTTGGGCCCCTGCACCCGCATGGCAGACCAGGAAGAGGCACCTAGCTCCTGGCTTCGGGTTGGTGTAGCTCTGGCAGTTGCGGCCATTTGAGGGATGAACCATGGGATTGAAGACCTTTCTCTCTGTCTCTCTTTCACTGTCTGTAACTCTACTTCTCAAATAAATAAATAAAGAATCTTTAAAAAAAAGAAGAACTGAGCAAAATCCAATAATAATATGGGTCTCTGATGGTTGTGAGACACCATACCTGCTTTGATCTGCCCACTGCTGATGACAGAGGGACTTCTCTTCTTTCTTTTTTTTTTTTTTTTCAAAATATTGATTTATTTGAAATGTAGAGTGACATAGTTGGTGTTTTTTTTTTTTTTTTTTTTTTTTTTTTTTTTTTTTTTTTTTGACAGGCAGAGTGGACAGTGGGAGAGAGAGACAGAGAGAAAGGTCTTCCTTTGCCGCTGCGGCCAGCGCACCCCACTGATCCAAAGGCAGGAGCCAGGTGCTTCTCCTGGTCTCCCATGGGGTGCAGGGCCCAAGCACTTGGGCCATCCTCCACTGCACTCCTGGGCCACAGCAGAGAGCTGGCCTGGAAGAGGGGCAACCGGGACAGAATCCGGCACCCCGACCGGGACTAGAACCCGGTGTGCTGGCGCCGCAAGGCAGAGGATTAGCCTATTGAGCCACGGCGCCGGCCCCATCATAGTTTTTTAAAATTTTATTTAAGGTATACAAATTTCATGTATTCCCTAACAGGTTCAGGAACATAGTGATACTTCCCACCCTACCCTCCTTCCTGCCCATGCTCCCACACTTCTTTCTTCTTGCTCTCCTATTCCCACTCTTAATTTTTACAAAGATTTATTTTCAGTTAATTTTATAATCATAAGATTAACACTGTACCAACTAAAGAGTTCAACAAATAGTATGAAGAAGAAAACACTATTCTTCAACAGTCAAGACAAGGGCTGTTAAAAAATCATTGAATCTCAAAATATCAATTTTGCCCCATACATTACTTAAAAGGTACCCAATTAGTTACCACAGATCAGAGAAAACATACAGTATTTGTCTTTTGGGGACTGAATATAATGATTAAATATAATGATTTCCCATTGCATTCATTTTATTGCAAAAGACAGGATTTCATTTTTTAAACCTCTGAGTAGTATTTCATGGTGCATGTATACCATACTTTGTTTTGTTAAAAGATTTATCTATTTATTTAAGAGGCAAAATTACAGAGAGAGAGGGAGAGACAGGGAGAGAAGTCTTTCGTCAGCTGGTTCTCTTCCCAAATGGCTGCACCGGCTGGAGCTGGGCCAATCTGAAGCCAGGAGCTAGGAGTTTCTTCCCGATCTCCCATGTGGGTGCAAGGGCCTGAGCACTTGGGGCATCTTCCACTGCTTTGTCAGGCCATTAGCAGGGAGCTGGATTGGAAGTGGAGCATACAGGACTGGAACTGGTGCCCATATCGGATGCTGGCGCCTCAGGTGGAGGCTTAACCTACTATGCCACAGTGCGGACCCCACTATAATTTCTTTATCCAGTCTTCAGATGATGAACATCTGGGTTGATTCCTTATCTTATCTATTGTGAATTGAGCTGTAATACACATGGGGATGCAGCTAATTCTTTCATATGCTGATTTCATTTCATTTGGGTAAATTCTCAGGAGAGGCATGGCTGGGTCATATGATAGGTCTGTATTCAGATTTCTGAGGTATCTCCATAACCCACAATTATTTCAAGTCTCTATTAGCAGCAATCAAACACAACTTCTAACACCATCTGGCAGCAACAGCCCTACCTCCCATCAGCGCAATACTAAACACTTAGTAAGCATTATTGGATCATGTAATACCTTTTCTTTCCTCTCATTTGAAAGACAGAGTGACAAAGAGAGGGAGAGGAAGAGAGAGAGATTTTTCCATCTGTTGGTTCACTCCTCAAACAGCCACAACAACTAGGTCTGGGCCAGACAGAAGCCAGGATCCAGGAACTCCATCTGGGCCTCCCACATGGATGGTAGGAGCCTAAGTAGTTGGACCATCTTCTGCTGCCTTCCAGGCACATTAGCAAAAAGGTGAATAAGAAGCTGGACAGCTGAGACTCAAACCCACACTCCTATATTAGATGGTGGCATTGCAAGTGGCAGCTTACTCCAGTGCACCACAACCCTGGCACCTCATGTAATTCTTATAACTCATTATGATAAAAATAAGTTTAATGTTATTATCTTAATTCTGCAGCTTAAGCAGAGGCTATGGAATTTGCAGGAGACTATACAGGAATTAAGTAGCAAAACTATGATTCAAACTCAATTCTGCCTGACTTTAAATTTCATATTTTCAACTGTCATAATCAAAGGATGCTGCCCACAATTATCCTGATTTTGTATTTGTAAGTCATCCTGGTCACAACGACCTGAGTATTTCAACATGCTCCATAATTGTATTTCATCTGGCAAATAAGTAAATCCCTTGGATCAGCCATTTGATATCAAGATTATGCTTACTTGATCATGCCAAGTATTCACTGTGTGAATAGCTGAGGTCCAGATCCTGCATCTGTTGTGGGCAAGCCGCTACAGTATGTCTCAAAAATCTTGAGTCCTTGAGAAAGCCTCAGTCCTTCTTCTCCTTCTACCTCTTAACTGCAACACCTGGATCCTGGTTGTGTGCCAATGGATAGAGCCTGTAAGTGCAAATCTAAGTGGCAACCTAAACTCCAAGAGTAAACATTACAATTGTGAACAGAAATGGGGAAATTTTCTTCTTCAGAACTCGGGGAGCTTTTAAGAAAGCAGACAGGCCTGGCCAGTATCCCAGCCCATACTTTCCAGGATGCTTCCTCTCGCAGGAGTGGGGAACATTTTTCTGCCAAGGACCACTTGGCTATGTATAGCATCATTCACAGGCTATACAAAATTATCAACACAAAAATTAGCTTGCTATAGATCTATTGAATATGAGCCCCTCCTACAGTTGCATTGATAGGTCCAGACCAAACAATGTCATGGCCCACAGGCCATACATTTCCCACTCCTGCTCTAGGAGTTATTCCTTAATCAGAGGGTTGGGCAGAGGCTGCAGTGCGGAGTTGTAGAGTTGCTGCTCTTGGCCGGTGCTGCGGCTCAGTAGGCTAATCCTCCACCTTGCAGCGCCAGCACCCCAGGTTCTAGTCCCGGTCGGGGCGCTGGATTCTGTCCCGGTTGCCCCTCTTCCAGGCCAGCTGTCTGCTGTGGCCCAGGAGTGCAGTGGAGGATGGCCCAAGTACTTAGGCCCTGCACCCCATGGGAGACCAGGAGAAGTACCTGCCTCCTGCCATCGGATCAGCGCGGTGCGCTGGCTGCGGCGGCCATTGGAGGGTGAACCAACAGCAAAGGAAGAACTTTTTCTCTGTCTCTCTCTCTCACTGTCCACTCTGCCTATCAAAAAAAAAAAAAAAAAAAAAAAAAAAAAAAAAAAAAAAAAGAGTTGCTGCTCTTGATAACCCTGAGCAGCAAATTCAGGAGAGGCCTTGTTTGAGCAGATTTGTTGGGTCCTCCTCCAGACAAGGGGCAGATCTTTGAGCCAGAGCAAGTAGACCGTGAATATGAATTTGTATTGTAACAGAATGTCAGATACTCAATGGCTTAGAACAGCAGAAATGTATTTTCGCAGTTCTAGATGTCAGAATTCTGAGGGCTCAAGGTGTCAGCAGAGCCATTCTCTCTCTGAAGACTCTAGGGATCTTCCCTCACTTCTGATAGCCTCTGCATTCTTTGGTTTATAGATAGGAAACACCTCCCACCCGCCCATCTCTTCACTTCAGCTTCCCTTTGTGTGTTCCTGTCTCTGTGTCAAAGTTTCCCCTTTTTACAAGGATATCAGTCATACTGGACTCATATCAAGCACAATGACAACACCTTAGCTTGACTACTTTCAAAATCACATTCTGAAGTGCTGAGGGTAAGAACTTTGACCCATCGTTCTTGGGGGATACCAATCAACTCATATAAGGATAAAGCCCAGTTTACAGAAGCATTTGTGCAAGAGAATGCAGAGGGAACCATGCAGTTAAAAGGCCAGGAATTCTTGGAAACACGTTAAGGGACCATGAACTCAGACAAGGTACCACTCAAGTTCAAATCAAGTTTACCTAAATCTCCAAGGTCTAGAACTTTCATGGGCTACAGAAGGATAGTACGAAGGAAGAACACTGCCTCTTTGATGGGGCTGCAAGAATCCTCATGCTGTGGGGGTAGATTCACTGTCCACAGGAAGCCCATCTCGCAAAACAACTGCTAAGTACTTCTAATATTGATATTAAGGTACCTTTCCAGCTATCTCCAGGAAACATTTACCTAAAATATAATCATGTTCCAACAACATCATTGAAGTCCAAAGTGGAGGAGGAGGATGTAGCTGATATATTTGTACTTACACAAATAGAAGGGTACCTTGAAACAAGAGAGTTGAAATGTAATTGGGTTTTCTTTAGTACTACTAAAAGTAGCAGATGGTGATTCTACATTAACAATTACAAGTCAATTATCCCCAGAGAAATGCTTAGATTTATTCAACATTCTGGTGTTCATTCCCTACCTCTACTGTACCTGGCGACTCTCAGTTGAGCTACTTACCTCTTCCACTTTGGCTCAGTCTGTGCCACTTGGCAAAACAATTAAAGCATGAAGCAGGAATCATTTCAGTTGCTGCAGGTTCCCCTCATGCTAATGAAAAATTACTATTTAACTCTCTTCAGGTTTGTTTCAAATAAAATATCCAAAATCTGCCTCTGTACTACAAAGCTGTGTTGATGACAATGTTCCCTCAATTTGTAGGGCTTTTACTGTAAGTATGGGAATTTTGCCTTCAGTTTGTGAATTTACACACACACACTCATCCTTTACCATTATCTTGTTCAGAAGCCTGTGTAGAAAGACCATGCAGTTATCTTCACCTTCATTTTGAATTCTTATCCAAGGTATCTGTTTAATCCTCTAGTCCAGTTGTGAGCTCTGGGATAAAACCTTACTATAGTAATTCCCTTCTTCCAGTGGTGATGGCCATGTGAGTTCTCAGATGCTGATGGTCTTTATCTAGGTTTTATGGCACTGATCCTAGGTTCTGTGTTGTTGAACTAGCCCGTCTACCATGATCTCTGTTAGTTACCACGGGGTTTTCCCTTGATCTGAGAATGGAGATTGTCATCTTACATTTGTTTACTTGTCACCTTGCATTGGATGGTTGCCCCAGCTTTGAGATTAGCAAAACTTTTCTGTGAAGGATTAGATAGCAAACATTTTGGCAAACATGGTCTCTGCTGAAATCACTCTGTTCAACAAGTAACCACAGACAATGCATAAATCAATGAGCATCACTGTATAACAACAGATCTTCATTTATAAAAAGAGGCAACAGGCTAGATGTATCCCAAATAGCATGGTTTGCTTGTCCCCATCATAGTCTATAACTTTCCTCTTTATTGCCTCAGTTTCTACTTTCTTATTTTCAATTCCTCTATTTTCATCCCTTTATCTTCTACTGCTAAGAGTAAAGCCCTGTGCCATAAAATAAAATCCTTAGATTGGACACTAATCACTGATGGACAAAGTCATATAAGCTAGTCTGTGTACCTGAGTAACAATTTTAAGTCCTAGTATACATGAAATCTTCTTGGAAGAGGCCCACAGATTAGGGCTGCAGATGGTAAATTCTTTAACAAGATGCCATTTAGACAGTTTTTTTCTGTTCCTTCCCTAGGAACTATCACCTTTCCTTGACTCTGTGATGTGTTAATCACCATTTGGTGCCTTATCCAATGCAATTCCTTCCCCATTCTTTGCCTACAAACCCTGGCTTTGTTCTGCTGTACCAGCAGTATGCACAGGAAAGATAAGTGCGTCCCAAAAAAGGGAGTGAATATTCTCTTGGCATTTGTACTGGATTATGTCTGGGACCAAGTTCTGGGCACAGGTATTCAGGGGACTATTCCTGGAGCTTCTAGGAAAGAGTTTTTCCTCTGTGATTAGAAAGAGATACATGAGGCCGGCGCCACGGCTCACTAGGCTAATCCTCCGCCTTGCGGTACCGGCACACCGGGTGGGGCGCCGGAATCTGTCCCGGTTGCCCCTCTTCCAGGCCAGCTCTCTGCTGTGGCCAGGGAGTGCAGTGGAGGATGGCCCAAGTGCTTGGGCCCTGCACCCCATGGGAGACCAGGAGAAACACCTGGCTCCTGCCATCGGATCAGCGCGGTGCGCCAGCCGCAACACGCAGGCCGCGGCAGCCATTGGAGGGTGAACCAACGGCAAAAGGAAGACCTTTCTCTCTGTCTCTCTCTCTCACTGTCCACTCTGCCTGTAAAAAAAAAAAAAAAAAAAACAACAAAGAAATAGATACATGAAGAGAAACCATGACTCCCCCTCCCCACTCTCTGCTATTGACTGTCACTGGATGAGAATGATGTTCTATTGTAAGACCCTGAGGGGAGACACAATGGACACTTTATTATTGGCAGAAGGAAAAAATGAAGAGCCTAAGCCCTCCTCTTACATCTACAGTATATGCTTCATATTAGCCTTTCAAAAATCTCAAAGATTCCAAATTCTGAAACACATCTGGCCTAAAGGGCTTTGGATAATGGGTCTTGGACTTGTGCTATAATTTGAGTCCTGTACTGGATAATAAAATCCCACTTCCAGGGAGAATTGTGCTCCCATGCATTCAAGAAGGCATATTCTCTACACTCTAACAAAGAAGTCTTCCTGAGTTCAGCACTTCCCCAGAGTCTCTGCCTCACTGGGTTCAAGTCTACACATGAAAAGCCATTATTGAATGTTGTTCTGCCCATGAGAAATGAGTGTAGCTTTCTCTTGGAAAGTTTTTATGAAGAGCACCCCATACAAGGGGAAAAGTAGCCTGTAGATACCTTCCTTCTTCAAGATACTGTAATGGGAGGCAGGGAAGCAACATGGTGGGGGGGGGTCAGTTCACTGTTCTGACTCTGCACAAATGAAATACGCAGCAGTAATGTATGATTATCCTTTCTCATCAAAGCTTCTCATTTCACTAAATTTCCTGTTTTATAATAAAAATCACTGTATCTGCTTGTCTGATAAAATCTGTTTTATTATGGCCTATGTACTTGGGGTGGCCCACAGTGAACCTCCAAAGGCAGTAAATTGCATCTTGGAAATGCAGGCTTTTTGGAAATGTGTCTGCATCAGGACTCCGGGGGATTTAAATGCAGAGGGATTTGCAAGGTTTGCATTTTTCATTCATTAAGGCAGTGTTGCTGCCAAACTTCCCTTCCTGTTAGTCATACAGGGAGAAGGGCTCAACACAGTGGGCTGATCATAAATTACTGCGGCATAGTGCAGAGCAGCCCAAATGTAACACCAAGGGAAACGTGGATCTTGGAACAAATTTTGTGAACAATTTCTGAGAAATCCAAATATATTGAAAAATCCTATGCTTATAGAAGAATGGAAGACTAAGTCTATCTTCAAATTCAGCAGACCAAGAAGTAAGCAGGTTTTATTCACTAACCCAGTGCGAGAACCAGTGTTAGATGACTATGAATAATCTTTTTTTGTAGTTTTCCATAGAAAATTACTACAATTAAATGGTTTTTTATCTTGACCTGTGGTTATTAATCTTCATCTTTTGAGTCCCTTTGAGAATCTGAAGAAAGTTCTAGACATTCTGTGCAGGAGTTGCTCACAAATACAAATGTGGTTGTGTGCATGACTGTTGTGTGTCCCTTGAGACTCATTCATAACCCTTAAGTTAAGAACGCCTTCTCTTTATACCAGAAGTTCCTTTATGGCAGCAGTTATGTCTGATCATCCTGTCTATGTCTACTCTGCATAGCGATCCCTGTCCCCTACTCAGAAATTCTCCTGTTTCCTAACAGGAATTTGTGGCCATAAAGTTCTCTTCTATTTTTGTAGTGTTCTTTTAAATAGTCCAAGGTGTTCATTTGATCACGAATGAAAGCCTTTAAATCAGTTCTACAACATATCATTATGTTCCCTTGATGTAGGAAAAAATAATAATAAAATGTTTCCTCCTCTCTAACCCAAGAATTGCTCTGAACCAAATTTGTACTTTGGCAGAATTGAAAATATAATTGCCACTACTGGGAATTGCTCGCTAGTTATGTAAGTTCTTTATGTGTACTTTCGAAAGTCCTCACCTTTCCAGACATCTTTCTAGAGCTACAGGGTAAAAGTTCCCTGCAGGTGTTCCACTGAGCAGTTCCAGGGAGCACATTCACCCATCAGACCAGGTGAACTGAGCCTTCATCCAGTGCTGGGAATAACTCCCATGGAGTCTTTACTGTGCTAGCAACTTGAACTATCTACACAGTACTTAGCAAGTTGAATCTTATCTCTGTTAATCACTTGAGGACATGAGGCCAAGAAAGTTAGAGTAACAGGCTCACCATCATAAAACCTGTAAGTTAGATAATAAAAAAAAAAGATGAAAAGAAACATTAAGTTATAGAGTCACAATTTGAATAGAAACTTTTCTGACTTTAAAACTCTGCACTGGGATAGGTGTTTGGGCCACATCAGTTGGGTTGCCCACATCCCATATTTCATTGCCTGGATTTAAGTCCTGGTTGCCCTCTTGATTCCTGATTCCAGATTCCTGAGAATGTACACTCTAGGAGGCAGCAGGTGATGGTTTAAGAAACTGGGCTTCTGGTACCCTTGTGGGAGACCTGGATTGCGTTCCTGCCTTCCTGGCTCCTGGCTTTGGCCTGGCACAGCCCCAGCCGTTGCAGGCATCTGAGGAGTGAATTAGCTGATGGGAGCTGCCTCTCTGTATGTGTCTGTCTCTGCCCCTCAAGTTAGAAAAAAATACATACAAACAAAACCCTGCACTTAGCTGCAATGTTACCCCTCAACTTTGGATTTTAAAATTTGTTAAATAAAAAAAAAAAATTGTCATTTCAGGGATATGAACAGAAACAAGATTAACATCTTCCCCTCTACACCAGGGAAAATTTCCCAGGAGACATGGGTGAGGAGCATGCTGGAGCTGTCATGGCATATCTGGTAGCCAGTGTTCCCTCTGTGCACAGCTTCCATTGCTGCAGGAGAGCTGAAGACAAACGGCCAAGGAGAATCTAGACGGCTCCAGGAAAAAACTGATGTCGGGTCCCTCCACCTTGTCTTTCATCCTTCTCACAGCTAAGTAACACCACTCTTTTCTTTTAAACTTTAGCTGTTTGAAAGGTGAGGACAAGGAGAGGAAGGGGAGAGAGAGAGAGAGAGAGAGAGAGAGAGAGAGATAAATGTCCCATCCACTAGTTCACTCCCCAAATGCCTGCAACAGCTGGGGTTGGGCCAAGGCAAAGTTGGAAGCTAGGAACTCAATCCAGGTTTCCCATATGGGTGGAAGGAACCCAAGTATTTGAACTATCATCTGCTACTTCCCAAGGTGTGCATTAGCAGGTAGGTGAACTCAGGATTGGAACTGGGACTCAAACCCAAGCACTCTGACATGGGATGCTGGAGTCCCAAGTAGGACCTTAATTGGTATGTCAAATGCCAGCAACAGAGCCACTCTTTTCATAGGTGGAAATGCACTGTTTGGGGAGTTCGTGTATGTTCATACTGGTCTGTATCAAGGAGGAAGCTGCTTGCTCTATGGGCTTTCATAGCCGCATGACAAAAGGAGGGATGTGTCAGAAAGAATATTGAGACTGGGAAGTTTGGAAGCTGGTACAGGGGAGTGTGTGTGTGTGTTAGAGTAGGAGAAGGGTGCAGGAGAGGCACAGGTGCAAACTAACAAGTAAACTTCTCTTTTCTTAGGTCTTGTTCATCCAGGAGGTGCCCAGGTACTCCTGGTAGAAGGCTTCGTTGCTTTAAGCTAAGAGAACCAACAATATCATCTGGATTTCCCAGCTCTGCCCCTTGAGTCTCCAACTGGCCTGTTCCCTGGGAAAACTCAGAGATGGAAGAAGTTAGAAAAGAAAAAAAAAAAACAGGTTCTATCCAGTTTTATACTTCCTAGCTAGACTTTAAATAGTGAAAGCAGGTTCCTGAGTTTACCCTGGAGCTTCTGCCCTAACAAAGGGAGTCTACAAGAGAGTTCCCTGGCTGGAGCCATGGTTGCCAGGGTACACAGGATGGTGGGAAAGGAGGAAGAGGGAGACTGTCTCAGAACACATTGCCTGGCAGTGTCCAGAACAGACACATGGGAGCCCGAGGCAAACCTTTCGTTAACCTCGTATCACCCCAGGAGAGGAGCCAAAGTCTCTTGGAAACTGTGCAAGCTGCCCAACAGACGTCTCCTCCTTGTCGACAGTCCAGGCCTGCGTAAAGCAGGCGGGGCCCCCTGGCCCCTGGCCCTGGAGGGCAGTAGTGACAGGCACAGAAGAGTCTTGGCGGCAATGGGTGTGGGAAGCTAGAAACCCTTGCTATAATGCAAGCCACTAAGTCAGTAAAGGTAAAATGCCCAAGGGTAAGAAGTAAAGATTAAAAACATCCTGAAGAATCTTTTCTGTATTTTGCCTAAACTTAAATGCTTTTATTGCTGTTAAAAAAACAAAAACAAAAACAAAAACAAAAACAGAAACAAGAGAGGCTAGGACAGGCATTTGGCACAGCCGTTAAGTTATCACTTGGGACATCTACTTCCCATATTGCACTGCCCATGTTCAAGTCCCAGTTCTGCTCCTGATTCTGATGTGGGCAAGGGATATGAATTTTTCTCCTCCAGGCTCTTGTCTTGCACAGAGACAAACATGCTAAAAATGACACATATAAGGTGCACAAAATGATAAAATTTATCTAAAATGAGAGAAAACACACACACAGTGCCCCCCCCCCCACACACACATGTGAGCATGGCTTACCAGTCAGTAATGGGCAGTGGGTCAAAAGATTGTGGGAAAGGAGAAGGGTGGGGGAGGGAAGACAGAGAGCGAGCTCCCAGCAGCCCCTCCAGCCATGGTCTACAGTGGTGGACAGAGAAAGTCTCTCCCAGTTGTTGGTCTCTTTTACAAGGTGGGGGAGTGATGTCTGCAGGTGTGAAGCTACCTGGGAATTATAAGGCACCTCCACAAGTTCTGTGTGGAGCTTCAATTTCATATTTTCATGGCATTCCCTTTAGGTCTCTGAGGAAGCAGAGGCATCCTGGCAAAGGGGGCGCTTTGATTGACAACTAGGAGGATAGAATTACGCAGAGGGCCTTGTGACTTCCAGCTCAGCAGACCAGCCTAGCTGCTTGCCTTCCCCATATCAATTCCAATTTCCTGCCTGTGTAGACCCTGGGAGGCAGCAAATGACAGCTCAATTACTTGGGTCTCTGCCATTCATGATTGAGTTTCTTGCTCCCAGCTTCAGCTCAGTCTAGACCTAGCTCTTACAGGCATTTGGGGAGTTAACTGGCAGATATTAGCTCTCCCTCTCTGCCATTCATGATTGAGTTTCTTGCTCCCAGCTTCAGCTCAGTCTAGACCTAGCTCTTACAGGCATTTGGGGAGTTAACTGGCAGATATTAGCTCTCCCTCTCTCTCTCTTTTCTTTCTCTCTCTCTCTCTCTCCCTCTCTCTCTTTCTGCCATTAAAAATAATAAATAAATACCATCACTTAGATCCTATTGTTGAAAGTCTCCTAATGTGAATAAAATCACAGATTACCTATAATCTTGTCAGACTAGATATAAAGTCTTAATTAATGATTAATTAAAGATTAACCTATAAGTCACTATGTGTGTGACAAACATTCCTGGTTATCCAAAATCCAGTACCCTTACTTCTCTTTGTCCATGATGAAGAATAGATCAGGTCCGGTGTCAACTCCCAGATGAATATTTTCTTATTTGATGGAAGGCAAAACCTAAGAACAAGAAAGCAAACTTCATATTCAAAGTAAGGCAGAGTAAGAGTCCTGGGAGATGAGGAGAGTTTAAGAACTACTTCTCTTTTCCTTTTCCAAGGGAGGAAGAAGGAAATATACTGGGGATATTTCTCTTTTCTTTTCTTTTTTTTTTTTTTTAAGATTTATTTATTTGAAAGGCAGAGAGAGGAAGAGGAGAGAGAGAGAGGGAGAGAGAGAGAGGTCTTCCATCTGCTGGTTCATTCCCCAAATGGCCGCAACAGCTGGAGCTAGGCTCATCTGAAGCCAGGAGCTGGGAACTTCTTCTGGGTCTCCCACATGGGTTCTGGGGCCCAAGGACTTGGACCATCTTCTACTGCTTTCCCAGACATTATCAGGGAACTGGATCAGAAGTGGAGCAGCCGGAACTTGAATCTGGCGCCCATATGGAATGCTGGCTCTACAGGTGGCAGCTTTACCTGCTACACCACAGCACTGGGCCTGGGAATATCTCTCTTTTCTACCCCTCTACAGTCTTCCTCTCTCTTCCATTGGAAAATGCATTTACTGAACATTTTCTGTGCTCAAAACCCTGTGTCAGGCCTCACTGAAAGTACAAGCATGGACAATCCCTGGTGCCTCTTCTGGTAGGAGTTCTGGTGGAAGATAGAGAAGTCCAGAAAACAAATAACTATAACACACTGGGTAAATACGAAGGCAGGGAGAAAGACGCTCCTTTGGGAAGGATCATGAAAGACAACTTGAAAAAAGTACCATTTGAAAGGGACCTTTAAATAATGAATCACATCTACTCATGGAGAGAAGGATTGAGCATTGGTTAGCCCACGTCTGGAGGAGGAAAATGCTGGAGCTGTTTGAGAAGCAACCAGGTGGCAAGTGGGGCTGAAGGGACAGTGTGTCTAGAAGAGGGCTTCTGGAGCAATTTTCTTTAAAAACTGGCTATTGTGGCTTGTCCTCTACAGCTGATGTCCTAAGAGCTAGGGGTTGGGCAGACTATGGATTCAGTGAGAAAGAGCAGGTGGCAGGGTTTTATACGTCCTCACATACTTTTTTTCTTCCCAGTCCTCACATTTCCTCTTCCTTCTATCTTTAGTTATTGCAGGCAGCAAGCTTGGTCTTTCGCACTGATAAGGGATTCTCCATCCATTCTGCTTTGGAAGCTACCGCACCATATTTTAAAACACACAGGCATTTTCCCCTAATATTAAACAAAAAATACTGTGTCTAGCTTTTGCTTTGAAATTAAACAATAAGCTTAACATTTTTGCTTCTCAAAATGGCTACGGCTATAGCTATATGCATTCCAATGCTAAACAAGACAGGACTTAGAACTATTATCAACAATCCTAAGCAGGTAGCATGTCTGAACAAAGAACATTTTGGCTACTTTACTTTACCAAAAACAGGAAACAATGTTTTCTGATATATACTGTAGAATACTATATTTGGGGGAAGACTATACCAATCTAATTCTTTTAGAAGTTTGAAGTCACATGGTTTTTTGAACTCTGATGGGTTTTCTTGGCATTCTTCCATTCCTAAGTAGAAGATGATTCAAGAAAGTATCAAATCTTATTCAGGAGAAACTGCAGTAGGAGGAAGTCTTCCCAAGTAAAAAACTGATGGTATTCTGATCCGATTTTGACAAATTTTCTTAAGGAGGACACCACATTCCTGACCGTGATATCACTAAGCAGTGATAAGGGTCAGGAAGGAATACATCTAGGAAAACTTCCCAGCTCATAAAATCCTCCACATATCAGAATTCCTCACAGCTGCTTCCAAAAGCCCAGACTTGGTCTCTTGGAAACATCTGTTTAAAAAGAAGAACAGACTTTGCTCCCAAACGTACATTTTATTTTTTATTCTCTTTTTTGATCTACATCTTTCATACTTACTAACTTCAATGAATGCTGAAACTCTTTATGTACATTTTTGTTTTGTTCTAGATGCATCAAACTTAACCAGTTATTTTTGGGAAAATTATAAAGTGACTGCTTTAGCGGATTTTTAAAAAATTGATTTAGAACATATATTACAATGTTTGTTTTGCAGTTACTGTAATGAATAATGTTTTATTTAGCAGAAAAAAAAACTTGTTCTAGGTTCAAAATTCACTGAAAGTCCTTCCTATAAAATACAGATATATCTTTGAATAGTTGAACTTGTCATTAAAGTGCTAAAAATTTCTCAGATAATATTTTACTCTCATTTCACAAGTTGAACCGAGGTACATGGAAGTATTGGAAGTACAGGGTACATGAAAAAGTTCATAGGAAAATGGATTTAATAGACAGTGCATATTTTTCATGTACTTATGGAACACCCCTCTTATTGGTAAGAAGGGGTTAATTTCTTGGCTAGGAATGTTTACCTCCAAGACTTTTATGAGATGGATTTCTTCGTGTACAGAACAGAGGACACTGGTACAATTAAATGGGCTTTATGACCTTGGATGGGAAATCACATCAGGCTTCTGGAAAACTCAGGAGCTGGAGGGGAGCTCTGTTGATAAAGGAGATAATATGGGCTTTGGATGGTAGAAGTTGAGCAGGAAAGGGAAACTGGGAGACGGGGTCGTGTAAACCCCGCATCACCTACCTTATAATGTTATCCAAGGACCTGGTAGTAGGAATCACTTCTTGACGTTGAGAAAAACCTGGAAATTATTTATTTCTCACTCAGTGTCTGAGTGGTTGAAAATAAATTAGTGTAGAGCTGTTTTGAATTTTCCCCTTTCCTGTAGGTAATTAGAGGGATCTGGTGGAGAACACAGTGACTTTGAAGTGAAATGGGCTCTGGTCTTTATTCTGGCTCTACCACTAATGTGCTCTGTGATGCTGGGTATAGGACTTAATCTCCCTGAGCGCATTTTTCCTCGTGTTTTATAGAAGACCCTGCAATATTCCCCATCTCGCAGGATTGATGTGAGATCTACATAATTGTTTGAAAGTAAGTTTAGGAAGCAAGCAGGAAATTTTCAGAAAATACTGTATTTCTTTCCCACAATGCCTCATTTCGTATTGGAATTTTGCATGGACAGGCTCAGAGTGCAAAGCAGGACAACAGGGCTGTTCTTGACAGGGTCCTCCCGAGCTCATCAGCAGCCAGCACCTCCCGGGCTCCAAGGCTGACTCATTCTCTCAGGGGACCAGGGAGCAGAAGAAATGGTTTTTGGTTGGCTGCCCACTGGAGCAGAGCCTCTCCAGAGCTGCCCCAAGCCCAGGGCGTTTTTCTGGAATGGGCCCAGCCATGAATGGAAGAGACCTGGCTTCTCTGTGTTTGGCTGGCTTTGGAGTTTCCACAGAATCCTGCCAGGGTCCTTCCAGAGCCCTGCCAGAGGTGAGATGCCATTCCCCTCGTCCTCAAAGCAGTTATGTTAATTAATCAAGACGTTTGGAATAGGACTTCTCCCAGTAGAGGATATTTCCCACAAACATTCCAGACTGGAATATAGCTTCCAAGAAAAAAATATTTTAAATGTCCTAACCCCTAAAACTTTATAAATTATCGTTCAAGCTAGAAGCAGTGACGATTTGTATGTGTTTCTAAATAAATGTCATTTGAGGTTAGAAAAAATCAATAGTTATCCTAGCAACCATCTAGTGCATTATAGAATTAACTTTAGCTTCTCTAATTTGCATGGTTAAAATCATTTTCAGAAACCATGAGTCTAAAGAGGAAAAGGAATCCAAGAGTTATTGTGTGTCAGTGTGTTGATCATATTTGTGTCTGTTTCTCTGGGATGGTCAAACAGTTCTATGATATTTTTAGTAGATGTGTTCATTTCTTTATTTGATTGTAAATATTTTTGCAAAATGTCATTCATCTGGCAAGCATGTGACTAGCAACCCATGAATGGCACATCTAAGCTTAAGGTTAAACCTTCTACAGAATGAAGATCAAAAACTGGGTCAGCATGACAGGGGCTGTAGTTTCTTGGGGAGGAGGAGATTAACATTTTTTTCTCTGCTGCTTGGAACATTCGTTGGAGGCAAGTGGCAATTATTTGGCTTTTCAGATAGTTAACTTGCTTTTACTTTTCTTTTCTTGCCATGCGGCTAGTGCAGTGAAAGATGGGTTGAGATAGCCTGTCAATTAGAAAAGAAACCCAGACCTTTGCGAAAGGGAGAGGCTGGGTGGATGTTTTTGCCCTTGTGTGGAAGTGCTATGTCAGAGCTGCAAACAACGCCTGAGTGTAGGTTAACAGAGATTCTCAAAGTGTGGCTGTATTTGTCTGTCTTTATTACTTTAACTAGAGTACCCAAGTGGAGCTGATAGGGTGACAGATACTCAGCTGGGTAGACAGGGACCAGGGTGGGTCCTTCCTGCTCTCTGGACGTGAGCCCTGGAAGAAATGAGGGAAATCAAGTAATTGACTTCCATGATTGGAGACTGAACTTTCACCCAATTACCATAGCCAAGAACCAATCAGAACAGTCACTACATAGTTTCTCATTTGCATCTTTCCCAGACCAACCATGAGCACTTCCCCTTTCTGGTCCTAAAGGAGATCTAGGCAGGTTCTCCTAACAGCTACCCTGTCCTCAGAACCCCTCCTGGTGCTGCTGGGAACTTATTCTTTCACTTAATAAACTTTGTGCATGTGCCTCATCCTTCATGATCATGAGACAGAGAACACAGCAGAGAGTAAGTGGTGTAACACAAAAAAGCTGTGACACTTCTAAAAATTCAGTGGAAAGAAAAACCTGCGACAGAAATTCTTGGTAAAGAAAAGGCTTATTTCAATTTATAATTTTGAGGTTATAGTTCAGGACTGGGCAACCCCATAGTTGGTGTCTGTGGCAGCTGGACATGGCACATACAGAGGAACAGTCTTAGATTAAGCTAGGAGGCAGAGAGAGCTAAGCAGAACTAGAAGTCAAATCATCAACCCTCTCATAAGAACTAGCCTCCAAGGGAATGCCCCCAATGACTTAAACACCTCCCACCAGACTCACTTCTCACATGCTTTACAATTGTCCACCCTTAAACCACTAACCATTGATGTTAAGAGACTATTAAGAGATGTTCAACGTCTATGTGAATTTTGGGGAGACAAGACCTACTCAACCCACACAATTCTGCCCCTTGCTCCCCAGACTTGTATCCTTATTGCATGCAAAACGCAATCAATTCCACCCCAAAAGTCCCAAATGCTTAACTCTGATGAATATTAATTTAAAAGTCCCTTTTCCATAATCTCATCAAGGTGTTCTCTGTCTGGCATCTTCATGCTTTGTTGAGGGCTGGGATCCCAGAGATTTGGGCAGCCTTGCCCTTACAGCTTTGCTGGTCACAGCCAGTGTTTCAGTCCTTGCAGATGCAAGTCTCATATTTGCAGCTCCACGAGGCATTGCCCTAGCAGGGGCTCCTTGTAGTGACTCTTCCCTTGGAATTGAACTCTGTTTAGATTCCCTGTTTTTCTGAAACACCTTTGGAAATCTAGGGGTAAGCCGCCATACCTCCCCCGCCTTATTGGTCTTTGCCCACACGGCTGCTCTCTGAAGAGCACTCTAATACTTCTGGCTTTCCCAGGCTGTTCTGCCCCACTCTTGTAGCTTCCCATGCCTCCTGTTTGGTGGTGCCTCTGTTTTTTGGGAGGGGGCGGTTTCCTCTGCAGCTCCCCTCTCGCAGCTCCACTACACGTTGTTCCGTGCATGGACTCCTGCCCTGCAGCATCCCTCTGCTGGGCCTCCCAGGCTTTCCTTTGGAATCTCAGTGGCGGTTGCCAGGACGCCACAACGCTTGGATTCTTCATACTTGCAGAAACAGCACCACGTGGACAATAACAGTGTCTTCCAGCTACAGGAGCCTGGCTTGGGCATGGCAAGCCAGACTCTGGAGAGAAGAGTGCCCAAGGATTCCTTCCTGAAAGGAGTCCACCTTAGATCTGTGATCATCTGATGGACCTGTGATAGGAAAGCCCCAAAGATCTCTAAAATGTCTTCGGGGTCTTTCTTCTACTGTCTTATTCATTAACACGTGGCTCTCTTTGCCTAAACTTCTCCCTTTAGTAAACAGTTTCTCTATGGTGTTTTCCTGTCCACAAAACATGACTTTGTCTTCATTTCTCTTCTGGCTAATGTGCATCTTTTTCCAAATCTTCCATCTGAAGATATTTTGTTCCTTTTTGCTCCTGACTCTCTCTGAAAAGCTTACTAGGAGAAGCCACTAACATTCATGCTGCAGCTGGAACACTTGGCTGCCCTAAAATTTTCTTCTAACAAACAACTGAATCCACTGTCTTTAAATGCAATTTTGCACCAGATCTCAGGACGTGAACACAATACAATCAAGTTCTTTGCCACCTTGTAACATGGTGATCTTCAGTCCAATTCTCAATAGAATTCTTATTTCTCAGTGAAACCTCATCAGCATGGCCTTTACTGTCCATATTTGTACCATCATTCTGGTCTCCTGCCCCCTCATCAGAATTGTTCTTTACACTCTGCTTAAATCATGCTAAGCTTTCCCTAGACTTCTCCAAATTCTTCCAAGCTTTCCTAGCAAACCAATTCCAATGGGTCTCCCACATTTTCAGGTATAGTTATTGTAGTGATGCTACTTCTTGGCACCATTTTTTTTGTATTTGTCTGCTTTTGGCTACTTTAACTAAAACACACAAGAGGAGCTTCTTGGTAAAGAAAAGGTTTATTTCAGCTTTACAGTCTGGAGGTTGCAGTTCAGGATCAGGCAGCCTCGTGGTCTGGCATCTGTGGAGGCTGGTCAATGGTGGGTGCAGGGGAACAATCATATGGTGAACTAGGGAGCAGAGACAGCCAGGCAACATTTCGACCCCAATAATCAACCTTCCTTTTAGAACCACTCTCTGAGGGCACCCCTAACCACCTAAACAACTCCCTCCAGACACATCTGTCAGAAACCATCGTTACATCAAGCCTCCACTCTTATTGCATCAACCATTGACATTAAGCCAACAGAGTTGAAACATCTACACAAGTTTTGGGGAGACAAGGCCTACTCAACCCCTAACAGTGGTCTGCAGAGCAGCTGCTTGAACATCTCCAGAGAACCTGTAATGGACACAAATTCTCAGGCTGCACCTGAAGTTGATTAAATCACAAAGTCTGTGGGTGAGGCCCAGCCCAAGTTTTAACAAGCCATCCAAGTGACTCTAATGCTGGCTGGAATTGGATAGTTGCTAGCCTAGAAAAATTCTGCCTACTTCTAGGCCTACTGTTAATAAGACTGGAAGGTTTATGTCTACCTGGCTTGACCGAGAAGAAGAGATTTGGGATCAGGAGCTCAGCTGATAACAAAGTATGTGGATATGGGATCAATCTATGTATCTGCCTTTGGGACTGGCAGCAGTAGTAAGTATCTGGCTTCAGAATCAGGATTCTGACTCAATTTGTTTCTTGCAGGCACAGTATAGACGCCAGCCCTGTCTTCTGAATAGGATACAGGTACTCTGGGCCCTATTGCTGGATTAGCTATTACTTTGTTGAAAGATCTTATGCAAGTCATTTTTCATGCATCACCTGGGGAGTGCCCTTAGCTAGGGCAAGACTAACTACTCCAGTTGGGTTAGTCTTTGCGGCCGAGGCCATTTCAGACTTCTGGGTATCCAGTTCCCTTACGTTGCCACTGGGACACTGAGATTTCCTTTGACCGAATATGTCGCAGGACTGACTGGCGGTGTCAACATTTGGAGTCAGTACCGTACTGGAGAATTTAGGGCAACAGACTCAGATTTCTCACTCTTGAGGCTTTCCACTATCTAATATTTATGAGGACTGAAAAGTCATAATATGAAGGTTTATATATTTAATTTCAAAAACACTTTGCACCAAAATTTCATATTCATTTCCCACAAACTTTTTGAAGTCCCCTCACACAGACAGACAGCTCTTTGCTGTGGATGTTAGTTCAGTAGGAAGTTTGCAGATTTGGAAATGAGAAAAGGCTAAGTTTGCATCCAGGTTCTAGCACTTACTAGGTCAATTGCCTTGAGCAAGTTGCTTCTTTTTAATTTCCTCAACTTGATATAGGAATAATAATGTCTACTCTCTAAATTAGAGGTAACGTCACTAATGTTTAATGATAAATTTATTGCTGATATTAATAAATTGATAGATTCAAGCTCAGATCTGCAATTGATAAATCTCTGTTTCACTTGGGATGATTCACATATCTAGATGCTATTTTTCCACCTTGTTTTTGTTTTTGCAATTCTATGTTGTTTGGGTCAATATTAATATATCCCTTCATCAGTGACCACATACACTGATGGGGGCGGAAAGTTATTGGATATAAGGAAAAGGCGAGAATGGATTTGTAGCATTCACAAGTAGCTGACGAAGTATAATGCTAGAAAAATTGAGTCAAAAACTTCAATTGTTTATAATCATGCCTTTAAAGAGAAGGAGGGTTTTCCCTTCATTTCACTCTGCTGCTTTATTGGAGGGTTGGGGGGAGTGCCTTACAAAAGGTAAGTGAGGTCCAAGAGCCTCAGTTATGGGCTTAACAGCATATGGCTCAGGGCAAGTTGCTTAACCTCTGGGACTCATTTTCATCATCTATAAAAATAGATTAATACCTAGTTTCCAGCGGTGTTGTAAGGGTGGAGATTTAGGTAAACCCAGTTGTCTGCCTTAATGGAAGCGAGCAATACACAATCTAGAGAGTATGAATTTCTCCTTGGCTTTGGGGAACCCTGTGATTCCTTTTATTCTATAGATTTATCTTCTTAATACTTGGCATAGGCCAAGATGAAAAATTCCCTTCCATGTGGAAATTATTCCTTTGTGTTGTGGGAATACATCTGTTTGGCAAGAGATTGTCACCAAGATGTACAAAGCTTCTACACATAATTGAGAGTTGACTATGACACATTAGTCAACTCAAAGGTCACAGGCCATTGGAGGGGTTCTTCAGGGTTACTTCATGTATCAGCTGGTGTTCCCTCTGTGCCAGATGGACAGTGTGCAGAGAAATGTAGAACAGGCTGAGTGGGAAGTAAGCCATGCACAGGGAACAGGCAGGCCTGGTTAGGGCCAGAGAGAACACTGTCCAGTGTTGCAGGTGGCCAGTGCTCATAAAGCGTAAGTGACTATTTTAGTGATAGCTTGGGGAAATAAAGTCATTTTACCTCAGTTTTATCATCTGTAAAATAGTGATATAGCATCTACCTCACATTATTCTCCTAAGGATTAAATGACATAGCGTAAGGCAGCTAGCCCAAAATAGGGTACTTTATGTGTGTGTGTTTCTTTAAATCCTTATTGCTCTTGAATATTTTTCACGACTCTGTCTCCATGTTCTGTCCCAGAAAAGCAACACTTTTAACCTTTAAAATACAGAAATAAGTTATTTTCACTTAACAGATTACACTTTGACTTACCAGAAGGAAAATAATCTTCGTTTCTTGAGAAGAACTAGTTATTTTTTCTTTTTCTTCATTCCCTAGAATATAGCTCTGGCCTGATCTTTTCTTTCTTCTCTTCATAAGAAAGTAGCTAATGGGTTTTGAGCTCAAACATGAACTTGGAAAAACTCCTGAGGTTTTCAGGCTTTCATCTACTTAAGTGTTGAACTCACCAGTTCAAAGAAAGAGTAGGCCCCTCTGTATACATCCTCACACTTGGCTTTTAGCCTCAAATTCAAAGTTAATTTTGTCTCTTTTTCTATAGGAATCTGTTGAAGGTATTGTATTTGTTCTGTTCTTTTTTTCTTGAAATATGATAAATAGTAGTATATTCCTTTGTGGTTACTTTAGCAATGCGCATAAGTCAATGGGTACCATGCTAACTTGTTTATTCATACTTTTTGTTCTTTTATGCAAAATAAAGGCCATTGTGAAATGGAAGCACGATGATATGGAAATCATACGTGCTTTTGAGTCTAATAGGCAGAACAGAATACATTAAATGGTAGCTATGTAGCTTCAAGCAACTTACTCAAGCTCGCTGGGTTTCAATTTTCTTATCTATAAAAGGAGAATAGTGATACTTATCTCATAGGATTATTCTGTTAGGTTAGCTCTAACAGTATAGCTCTTACTAATTCACAACACTAGATACTGTAACATTCATCTCAACATTTAGCAAAAGTTAAGCTCTTCATCCTCTGAGGCACTCCTGTTTTCTTTCTGAGGATGAGGCAAGGGAAGCTCAGAGAAGTAACCTGCTCAGAGATACACAGCTAGAAAATGGAGGAACCAGGGTTTAGGCCTTTTTTTTTAACCTTAAATGTAGGGTGCTATTTACTACCCATCACCTGCTCTTTCATCATGAAAACTTAATTCTTTGTGGTTTCCCGGAGCAAAAACTTGTGAATGCCAAACACACATGCTTCACCTATTTTCCTTTAAAGCACTGATTACCTTCTGCTTCATAGCATAATTACTTTTGCATATGGATTAGTTGTTCTATTAGCCTATGCCAAAAAAAAAAAAAAAAATCAAAGCAGAACCTGATTCCAAGCCTTCTTGGATTCTCTATAGTATTAACCCTAGGCCTTGGAATTAGTAGGTACGGAGCCTGTGTTCAACGAGTCAACCCAGCTGTGTGCAGAAGTCGTAAAAGCAAGGCACTCCACATCCCTTTTGTATTTTCTGGAGCTCAAGTTTTACAAATAATTTTTTTACACCTGTCTCTTCCTCAAATACTTGAGGTGGTTCATTGCTCAAGTTAATCTGTAACTGCCTTCACTGACTCATTTGAAGGGATCAACGAGTTCACATGCTGATGTGAGTAAAGAACAGGGAGGGGACAGGCATCTTATAATTTATTGAGACAAGCACTGACATGTCAAAAAAATTGTATGCAAATAAAATGTTCTGTTTAAATAAATCAATTTAAAAAACATACATGTTGCAACCATTTCCAAGAAGTACTCTGCAAAAAATTAATGTAGTTGAAGGACTCACCAGATAAAATCTAAGTGTTCATCTGCTTGCCTAAGTTATTTTATAGGGTCCTTGTCCCACCCCTTCTGCCTCACAAGAGACTGCACATAATAAAGGAGTTAAGCTATAAATAATTCTGCATGTACAGTTACTGAGTCGCTTCTTGTCCATTTTATTCTATACAGGCTTGCCAACTTTGAGACAGAAGTTAGGCTTGGAATTCACTGAGGGATCCCCGGGGGAATAACACCAATAAGACATACTCCACATAGCCAATAGTTCTGAGCAGTGTGTGGGAAAATGTGTACTGATAATTAAATCCTGGGGGATTGGTTTCAGAACTAATCAATCTCAGGAAGACATCTGCAGCTCAGAGGTAGTCTGAGAGATGAGCTTCCACCGAGGTAGGTAGGCAGCCCTGGAGGTTGGGTCATGTGCTTGGGACTCCGGAGTCATCATTTTCTTCTTCCAGTGCTGCAGCTCCTTTTTGGCTGGGTGCTATTGTAGAAGTCTACGGATGGCTTTATGCCCTTCTTTGTTCATGTAGAACAGTGTTTCTCAAATGGGGGCTATTTTGCCTCTTTCCCCAGGGGATACTTGGTGATGCCTTGGAACATTTTTGATTGTCCCAACAAGTCCTGGAATTAAGGGAAGGTGACTGCTACTGGCATCTCGTGGGAGGCACGCAGGCGTGCTACTCAATATCCCACATTGCACAGGTCAGCCCCACACCAAAGAGTGATCTATCTCAAAATGTCCATGGTGCTGAGGGTGAGAAACCCTGATTATGGAGACAGTGGTAAAGAAATCTCCTCGGACGGAATACTAGACAATTTGATTTTGTAGAATACTTTGAGCTCTTTGGATGAAAGTTGCTGTGTAAGTTTGAAAAAAAAAATCGTGCTGCTACAAGTCCCCAAGACTCAGTGAAGCTTGCTGACAGGATCTGACTCAGCACCTTCCCACGATTTAAAGGGTTATCTCTGCTCTTATTGGGGTTTGTCTTGTTTAAAGGCTTATTTTTCTTTCTAAAGGTTTTGGATTTTATAGATTTGGTCTGGAACTGCCTAGTTCTCTAGGAGATTTCTAAGTCATCTCTGGCATATTGTTAAGATTCTTAAGGGGAAGTTTTTAAACTGGTCTTGGTTCTAGACCAAAGGACATTTATTTTTTGGAGGTCAAGAAGGCAGGTGAGCCTTTAACAGGGAATCCTCTGCTGGTTGGTGGGTCAGCTCACTCACAGGGGGCAGCTCACATGTGAGAAAGGGTTAAGTCCGTAAGAGCAATCAGTCTGCACTGAGTCGTCTTTTCCTTTTGCTCTCCAGTGGCCCCCTGGGATTACACAGAGACTGACAAAGAAGGGAAACAACGATTTCCAAAGTAGACACTCTCAAGAATCATTATTTATTTTTTCTGGAACCATCCATCTAGAAAAAAAAATAACCAACCACACCGACAAGACAATTCTAAAACAAGCCTGCTTCTGATTTAAGTCATTTCCTTTCTGCTAACCTGTCAAAATTCAACTGCGTCCCAACAAGATGGTTTGAAAGCCAGATTGGTGCATGACGGATTTTAAAAATTCCTTTGACTTTGGCAGACTCTAGCAAATATCAAATGTGTTAGAAACCTGGGAGGCCAGGAGAATGAGTTTATTTTCAGAGAAAGTCAATTGTGTACTTAGGCTGCTGGGAACTTTTTCAGTGAAAAGAGGATTTGACTAAAGCCAAAGATTGGAAAAAGCAAAATTCAAGTATTGAAGATCAGGCAAAGAAGAAAACTTTCGACCTACAAAATTTGTTTTGGCATAGAAACCTCTGCCTCATTATCCACAGAAGTGCATTCTGCCCGCCCTGTACATAACACTTCACATCAGTCCAGGGTATTTCTTTCATGGATGGTACAAGTCATAAAAATATCACAAACTGGAGGACACCACTGGAAATCACTGTAGGAATATCCAAGAAGTCTGCTCTGAGAATCAGGGAGTGAGATCTAGAGAAACCAGTTACCCATAGCTGTGAACAGCAATGTTGCTCTTAGCTTTAACTTTGCTGTCACAGGGATGGGCATTTCTCTAGAATTTTCTTCCTCTCACTGTCTG
The DNA here is from genome assembly GCF_964237555.1 of Oryctolagus cuniculus. NCBI lineage: Eukaryota > Metazoa > Chordata > Mammalia > Lagomorpha > Leporidae > Oryctolagus > Oryctolagus cuniculus. The sequence continues at coordinate 21,297,746 of NC_091439.1, forward strand.
AAAGGGATTATGGGAATCCCAGTGGTTCCTAGTGACGACATTAACATTATGGATAACGCCTAGGGGCTAGGCCTAGGATGCTGAGAACTGACTGTTGGATTCCCAGAACACTTCACATCTTGATGTCTGGGATGCTAGGTCAGCAGAGTGACTGTCAAAGGAAATGTAGGCGGCAGAACTCCATTGGAAGTAGATGTTAGAAACCAGATATTTAAGCAGAATGTTGCAATAGCTTCTTTACTTTGTTTGCAATGGTGGTGTGGTGGTGTTTACTTTGCCATAACTTTGATAATGTTTACTCATAGACTTCTACAGCTTGAAAAGCCGATTCTTCTGCTGCTAATTCAGTGTACTCTCTCTTGGCTTCTTATGGTTTCTAGAATCAATTATTGCAGAAATCCGTAGCTTGTCACAGTCACAACTATGTCCTTATTTAGATTTTTCTCTTCCATGTAGATTAAGTGGAGGACTAGAAATAAGTTAAATAAGAGCAAACATGATGTGATTGGTAGATCATTAAGTAGGATAGGGATTTCCTTTGCAGGTCAGAGGTACAAGCAGGGAGATTTAACTATTATGGTGAAGCGAAGTGGTTTGTTAGTATTGGTTATATCTACAGTAGGAAAATAATGCCTGTTCAAGCTGAGAGTGAAGGTGATTTAGAGCAGAGGTTGGCAAATTTCATCTTACAGGGTCTAATAGTAAATATTTTAGGCTTGCAGTTTGCAACCACTCAACTGTGCCATGTTAGTATGAAAGCAGCCACAGATAGTACTAATGGGCTTGGCTGTGTTCCAATGAATCTTTATTTATGGATACTGAAATCTGGCTTTCATGTAATTTTCACATGTCACAAATAGCATTCTTCTTTTGATATTTTTCAACCATTTTAAAATGTGAAAGGCATCCTTTACTGGTAAAGTGTGAAGTGGCACAGTAGAATTGGCATGTGGGTGGTAGGGGCCTGACCCCTGGTAGAGAAGAGCATGGTGATTTTGGAATCAGACATAGTTGGGTTAAAAATCTGGACTCAGACTCTATTAATAAGGTACTTGATTGACTGAGGGAAAATCGTTTTTCTAAGCTCCAGTTCCTTCATGTGCAAAATGGGGTTAGTAAAATCTCTTATTCATGGTTATTTGGGGAGTTAAAAACATACGACTGTACTTCAAAATGTCTGTGGAAAATAGAAATAAGTGATAAGCTTATTCAGGGAAAATAATTTATTGAAACCCTTACATACAAAAGATTTTTTAAATATTTTTATTTATCTATTTGAAAGGCAAAGTTACAAACAGAAAGAGGGAGAGACAGAGAGAAAAGTCTTCAATCTATTGGTTTGCTCACCAAATGGCTGCAGTAGCCAGACCTGGGCTTATCTGAAGCCAGGAGCCAGGAGCTTCCTTTAGCTCTATCATGTGGGTGCAGGGGCTCAAGCACTTTAGCCATCTTCTACTGCTTTCCCAGGCCTGTAACAGAGAGCTGGATCAGAAGAGGAGCAGCCGGGACATGAAATTGTGCCATTTGGAATGCTGGTACTGCAGATGGAGGCTTAGCCTACTATGCCACAGCACAGGCCACATACAAGACATTTTTAAAAAGTTGATAGGAAATGTATGTATACTATGTATACATACATAGTATGTATACTATGTATAGACATCATTTTTTGCATCAAAATAAACTTATCTTTTAATTCCATTTTCCATGAACTTTTTTAAAAAATATGATTCTTTTGAAACAAGTAAAGAGAGAGAGAGAGTCAGAGAAAGAGACACAAAGAAATCTTCCACCTACTGATTCACTCTACAAGTGTCCATAATGGTTGAGGCTAGGCCAGGCCAAAGCCAGAAGCCTGGAATTCCATCCTGTTTCCCATGTGGGTGGCAGGGGCCCAAGCACTTGAACCATCTTCCACTGCTTCCCCAGGCACACTGGCAGGGAGATGGATCAGAAGTGGAGCAGATGGGACTTGAACCTGTACTTTTATGCAATACTGGTGCCAAAAGCAGCAGGTTAACCCACTGTATCACAATGCTGGTCCCTCTGATGAACTTTTTGAAGTACCCATGTAACATAAGTAAAATTCTCTTCTTCCTTATCATGAGTACAAAATAATAAAAAGCATTGTTATCAACTATGTGAATCTACATTTGCCATGGGACCCATTTATTTCAAAGTAACGTAAAACCAGATTTTTTCAGGTTTGTCTCCTTGGTTTTATTTAGCAAGGATTTTCTTTATCCAAATGTATTTCTGTCATTTCCTGTGAGAGTTTACAAATGCAAAAGTAAAATGAACTCAGATCTATATGTCCTTTCCCACGTGGGTAACATTCAAAACATGTTTTTCTCCGAACTTTCCTACGCTGTTCCAGGGAGAAGCTTGTCAGGTTAGAATTAGTTACTCTCTGGGAGTGGGCTGTACTCTGGTTTGCCCTTCGCATCAGAGCTGGCAGGACAAGAGTCTTTGTTTTCATTTCAGGGCCTTATATCTGTGACAGAGCAAGAGATACCATGAGAAGAGGGCTTGCCTGCCTTTGCACAGATATGTAAATGAGCACCCAGAAAAATCTTTGCTCAGAATAAGTTGCACATCTGATTCTCCAAGGTGCAAGCATTTCTTCAACTCCATAATTTGTGAAAATAGTCTTACAAAAGAGCTGCCGGCCTAAAAGTCTGTATTCATTTGAATCTAGATACACAAATCTTCCATTCGAAAGAAGTATTGGAATGAGTTAAGAAGCAGTGGTGAAGACGCCACTTGGGACACCCAAATTCCAGTACCAGTAGCTGGGTTTAAGTCCTGGCTCTGCTTCTGAATCCAGCTTCCTGCTAACGCACATCCTGAGAGACAGCAGGTGATGGCTCAAGGCCTTGGGTCTGCAGCACCCACATGGGAGACCCTGGCTTCAGCCTCTCGTAGCCTGTGTTGCTATGGGAATTGGGAGATTGAAGCCACAGACAGAAGATCTCTGTCTCCTTCTTTCCCTTTCAAATAAGTAAAAACAAATTTATCAAAAAATTAAAAGTGAGGCCGGCGCCGCAGCTCACTAAGCTAATCCTCCGCCTTGCAGCGCCGGCACACCGGGTTCTAGTCCCGGTCGGGGCGCCGGATTCTGTCCCGGTTGCCCCTCTTCCAGGCCAGCTCTCTGCTGTGGCCAGGGAGTGCAGTGGAGGATGGCCCAAGTGCTTGGGCCCTGCACCCCATGGGAGACCAGGAGAAGTACCTGGCTCCTGCCATCGGATCAGCGCAGTGTGCTGTCTGCAGCGCGCCGGCTGCGGCTGTGGCTGCGGCGGCCATTGGAGGGTGAACCAACGGCAAAAGGAAGACCTTTCTCTCTGTCTCTCTCTCTCACTGTCCACTCTGCCTGTCAAAAAAAAAAAAAATTAAAACTGAGAAATACCTGTTTTTCCATCATGACAGTACCAAATCAAACGTTGAAGAAATGTATGATCAATGGGACCAGGATTAGGATGAGGGAAATGAGGCACTTGCAATGGATGCAAAATTTAAAGGGCATCAAAAAACTCAGTAATAAGGTAAATCATATTTTAATGGAATACTTTAAAAATAAAAATTAATGCAAGGAAATGAATAATGAACAAAATTTCAAAATTTTACATAAAGGGAGGCTAAATAGGAGTGCCAGCCAAGGCATATTGGAGTCCAAGGCAAAAAGAAAAAGTAGTAATACTGATCCAATAGATCTTTTATAGACTCCCTCATAGCTATTTCTCTCCTAGTGAATGTACCTAAAGTTAGTACTATAGTGAAGAACATTGACTTAGAAACTGAGCTGGGGACAGATGGTTGGCACAGCGGTTCAGCTGCCGCTTGGGACAAGCCTGCATCCCATATGGCACGTGTGGTTCAAGTTCTGCTTCTCTGTGTCAGACCAGCTTCTTGCTAGTGTGCACCCTGGGAGGCAGCGGATGATTGCTCAAGTACTTGGGTCCCTTGCACCCATGTGGGAGACCCGGGTGAAATTCCAGTCTGGTGTAGTTTGGACTGTTACATTTGGGGAGTGAATCAGCAGATGGAAGAGCTCTGTCTCTGAAAGAAAAAAAAAAAAAGAAAAGAAAAGAAAAGGAAAAGGAAAAGAAAGAAAAAAGAAGAAAGTGAGTTGAGTCGTTCTGTGGCTGTATTTCTCCCTTTTCGTTGTTTGCCCTTCCATGTTCTCTTGGATTCTTCTGTTTCCTTTTATTCCGTTATCAGTCACATTTCTTTTTGCCACTTTCTTTCTGTATATCAGCTTTGGCCCATTTACTTTTCCTCAGATTTTGCAAGGAAAGTGATCAAAGAACTCTTTTATTTATAATAACTGAGCGGTTTTCTATAAGTCAACACTAACTCTGGGGCTAAATGCTCCTTGTTGATAGTGGTTTATGTCCTCTTGGCTTGAAGCCGACATAATGACCTCTTCAGCAATTCTCATGATTCCCTGGGCCATAGCAGTCTCCAATCTGGGAAACATCGCTCTGTGTGAAAGCTGATAAGCCACAATAAGGTCTAGGGATTTCTCTTTAATCTATCAGTGGCAATCTTGGAGTAAGTGCTCATGAATGTAGAAACCACTCCTCTGTGACTGCTGACAGTTATTACAGTACATTCTTTCGAGTGAGGGTTTGAAAACGAAAAGTTTGAAGTAAGGACCACTGGGGATCTGTAGGGCTGTTAAAGTGGTAGCATCTGGCATTTATAATGTGAACAAAAGCTCCCCTCCTCTTCCTTAATCTCTATCCCAGATGAGAACATGGCTCAGTACCAAGAAAGTTTTCAGTTTTGCTTCCCAGGGAAAGCTAAGCCAGAAGCATAGAATGCCACAGGGAAGCGACCATGGGAATAGGGTCAGAACTTTCATGTATTCCATGCGGTGGATAGCGCACAACAGAACATAACCTCTGATGAACGAGTTTTAAATTAAGTAATTATGTTAACATTGTTTGAATCCAATCCTGTGACTCCAAAGCAGATAATCAAGTAGATCATGACTTGGGAAACTTTTCATTGTTATTCAGGGTTTAAAAATGTGTTGGTTTCTTTGTTGCCAGAGTGTGTACATAAATGCGTGTTAGAGTTCTTTTAATGCAGAATTTAAGCTCTAAAATGATAAAATAAACATATCACATGTTTATTCACATGTTGTCTAAACATACACACAAAGTGCTTTTGTGGTTAGTTTGAAGTTTTCATTTCAGTTTTCTGTATTTATTTATTTTTCTTTTAAGAAACAATGTGAATATCCTGTGCTGGGATGGGCTGGGGTTTGGGGGAGGTGTTTCTTTTTAGAGGACGGGAGAAACTGAAGTTAGTTGCTCCAGGCTTTACGGCTTCCCGTGTTAAGTAAAATTAGGCATGGGCTTCAACAACAAAAGAGAGTTCTCTGAGGCTGTCAGAAGACTTTTTCAAGGAAGTCAGGGTAAATCTAAGGTAAGTATGGAGCAATGTTTCCAAACTTATGTGTGCATTGGGATCATTCCCAAGGCTTGTTTAATTGCGCCTTGCTGGGCCCCATCCCCCAGAGTTTGACTCAGTAGGTCAAGGTGAAGCTTGAGTATTTGCATTGTTAACAAGATCCCAGGTGATGTTCATGTTGCTGGTCTATGAATCACTGATATTCTTTCTCCATCTATAGTTCTAACATTTTAATGAAAATTTTCAAATACACAGAAAAGTTGTAGGACATTGTTGTGAGTATTTGTTTAATCTTACCACCAACATTCTAATTATTTTCTTTGTTGTAGTAAGAACATTTAGTGTGACTTCTGTTTTTTAACAACATGCTAAAAGCACTATAGATTATTGTTAACTATAGGCATCATGCTGTAGAGCAAGTCTCTAGAGCTGCAGTTTGCATAACTGAAACCGTATATCCTTGAATAGCAGCTCCCTCTTTCCCAGTTCTTTTTTTTTTAACTTTTATTTAATGAATATAAATTTCCAAAGTACAGCTTATGGATTACAATGGCTTCCCCCCCCATAACTTCCCTCCCACCTGCAACCCTCCCCTTTCCCTCTCCCTCCCCCCTTCCATTCACATCAAGATTCATTTTCAATTCTCTTTATATACAGAAGATCAGTTTAGCGTATATTAAGTAAAGATTTCAACAGTTTGCACCCACATAGAAACACAAAGTGAAAATACCTTTTGAGTACTAGTTATAGCATTAAATCACAATGTACAGCACATTAAGGACAGAGATCCTACATGAGGAGTAAGTGCACAGTGACTCCTGTTGTTGACTTAACAAATTGACACTCTTGTTTATGGCATCAGTAATCACCCTAGGTTCTTGTCATGAGTTGCCAAGGCTTTGGAGGCCTTTTGAGTTTGCCGACTCTGATCATATTTAGACAAAGTCATAGTCAGAGTGGAAGTTCTCTCCTCCCTTCAGAGAAAGGTACCTCCTTCTTTGATGACCTGTTCTTTCCACTGGGATCTCTCATTTAGTGTTTTTTTTTTTTTTTTTTTTTTTTTTTTTTGCCAGAGTATTTTGGCTTTCCATGTCTGAAATACTCTCGGGCTTTTCAGCCAGATCCGTGTGCCTTAAGGGCTGATTCTGAGGCCAGAGTGCTGTTTAGGACATCTGCCATTCTATGGGTCTGCTGTGTATCTTGCTTCCCATGTTTCCCAGTTCTTGATAAGCATTCAATTCTCTGCTTCTATGAGTGTGACTATTCCAGATGGCACATATTAAGTGGAATTATGCACTATTTGTCCTGCGATTGGCTTATTTCACTTAGAACAACGTGCTTAAGATTCATCCATATTGTGGCAGATTTTCCTTCTTTTTCAAAGTCTGAATAATTTCCCTTGTATATATTATCATATTTTCTTGACCCATTCATCTGTTGATGGGCATTTGGGTTGTTTCTACATATTGGCTATTATGAACAAAGATGAGATAAACGTGAGAGTACAACTATGCCTTCAATGTCCTGATTTCAGTTATTTTAGATAAATACCCAGGAGTAAGATTGATGGATCATATAACAGTTGTTTTTAGTTTTTTAAGGACTCTCTATACTGTTTCCATAGTAGCTGGACCACTTTATATTTCCACCAACAATGTACAAGGGTTCCAATTTTACCATCTCATTCAGTCAACATTTGTTATTTTTTGATAATAACCATCCTAACAGTTGTAAGGTAATAACTCACTGTGGTTTTAATTCACATTTCCCTGATAATTAGTGACATTGAGAATCTTCTTATATATCTGTTCACCATTTGTATGTCTTCTTTGGATAAATGACTATTCAAAATTTTTCCCATTTTTAAGTGGGATTATTTGTGGATGTTTGTTTTTGCTATTCACTTGTAAGAGTTCCTTACATATTTTTAGCATTATCCCCTTATCAGATATATGATTTACAGATATTTTCTCTTATCCCATAGATTGTCTTTTCACTCTCTAAACTGTTTCCTTTGCTGGGCAAAAGCTTTTTAGTTGGATGCAATCTCATTTGTCTAGTTTTTTTTTTTTTTTTTTACCGTGCTTTTAGGGTAACATCTAAGAAATAATTGCCCAGGCAAACATCATAGAATTTTTCCTTTATATTTTTCTCTAGGACTGTTATAGTTTAAGGTGTAATATTTAAGTCTTTAATCTGCTTAGGTTGACTTATTGCATGACATAAGAAAGGGGTTCAGTTTTATTCTGCATGTGGTTATCTCATGTTCTCAACATCATTTGTTGAAGAGAGTATAATTTTTCCATTGTGTATCCTTGGTACCCTTGTGAGAGATCCTGTATATGTGTGTTTATTTCTGGACTCTATTCTGTTCTGTTGTCCTATATGTGTCTTTTTTTAAAAGATTTATTTATTTTATTTGAAAGTCAGAGTAACAGAGAGGGAGAGGGAGAGGGAGGAGGAGAGAGAGAGAAATCTTCCATCCATTGGTTCACTCCCCAAATGGCTCAATGGTCAGGGCTGGGCCAGGCTGAAGCCAGGAACCAGGAGCAGCTCTTCCCATTCCCCCATATGGGTGCAGGGGCTCAAGGACTTGGGCCATTTTCCACTGCTTTCCTGGGTGCATCAGCAGGGAGCTGGATAGGAAGTGGAGCAGCTGGCACTTGAACTGGTATGCATATGGGATACTAGCTCTGTAGGTGGTGGCTTTTACTGGCTACACCACAGCACGGGCCCCTTTATGTGTCTTTTAAAAAACTATTTATTCAAGAGGCAGAGAGACAAACAAAGAGACACAGAGACACACAGAGAGAGTGCCCACCTACTGATTAATTCCCCAAATGCCTACAATAGCCACAGCTGGTGTTAGGCTGAATCCAGGTATACCTTGTTGAAAGCAGAAACCCAATTACTGCTGAATTACGAGAGCCATCACTACTGCCTCCCAGGGTCTGCATCAGCAGGAGGCTGGAGTCAGGAGATGGAGCTGAAGTCAAACCCAAGCATCCAGTGTGGGATGCAGGCCTCATGACTGCTACACTAAATGTTTGCTCCCAAACATACCTTATGCCAACAGTTTTCATTGCTATAACTTTGTGATATACTTTTAAATCATAAATTTTTTTTTGACAGGCAGAGTGGACAGTGACAGAGAGAGACAGAGAGAAAGGTCTTCCTTTGCCGTTGGTTCACCCTTCAATGGCCGCCGCGGCCGGTGCACCGCGCTGATCTGAAGGCAGGAACCAGGTGCTTCTCCTGGTCTCCCATGGGGTGCAGGGCCCAAGCACTTGGGCCATCCTCCACTGTACTCCCGGGCCACAGCAGAGAGCTGGCCTGGAAGGGGGGCAATTGGGACAGAATCCGGCGCCCCGACCGGGACTAGAACCCGGTGTGCCGGCGCCGCAAGGCGGAGGATTAGCCTAGTGAGCCGCGACGCCAGCCTTAAATCATAAATTTTAAAGCTTCCATTTTTGTTTTGCTTTCTCAATATTGATTTGCTATTCAAGGTCCTTTGTAATTTCATATAAATTTTAGATTTTTTCTATTGCTGTAAAAAATACCATTGCAATATTGTTAAGCATTGCATTGACTCTTTAGATTCATTGGGATAGCATGAACTTTAAAAAAAAAAGATTTTATTTGTTTATTTGAAAAACAGAATGACAGAAACAGAGACAGAGACAGAGGGAGATAGCTTCCAGCTACTGATTCACTCCCCAAATGGCTCTATGGACTAGGCTGAGCCAGGCCTTCTCTCTGAGTCTCCTACATAGATAGCAAGGGTCCAAGTACTTTGACCATCCTCCACTGTCTCCTAGGTACATTAGCAAGAAGCTGGGCCAGAAGTGGAAAAGCCAAGGCTCAAACCAGCACTCTGATACAGGATGCCAGAATCACAAGCCACTGCTTAGCCTGCTGTGCCATGACACCAGCTCTGGGTAGTGTGAACATTTTAAAAGTCTTAAGCATTTTAAATCTATATACATGGAAAGTCTTTTCATTTATTTTTATTTTTATTCGAATTCTTTCATTAATGTTTTATAATTTTGGTAAGCAAGTCTTTCATTTCCTTTGTTAAGTTTATTCCTAGATATTTTATTCTTTGATGCTGTTGTAAATGGTATTTTCTTCATTTTTCAGATATTGTGGTTACTGGTACAGAAACACAGCTGATTTTTGTATATTGTTTTTATATCCTATGACTGAACCAACTTCATTTAGTAGCTCTGACAGCTTTTACCTGGAGTCTCAGGGTCTTTTGTGTATGAGATATTATGTCATACTAACTTCAGGTATGATTTAGTAAGGCACCTGAATTTTATTAACATTCTTAAAGATGGGAAAGATATGTTTTTTAAAGATTATTTATTTGAAAGCAGAGAGAGAGAGGGAGAGGGATAGAGGGAGAGAGGAAGAGAGGGAGAGAGGGAGAGAGAGGTCTTCTATTTGCTGGTTCACTCCCCAAGTGGTTGCAACAGCCAGGGCTGGGCCAGGCCAAACCCAGGAGCCTGGAGCTTCTTTTGAGTATCCCACATGGGTGCAGGGGCCCAAGCATCTGGTCACCTTCTGCTGCTTTCCCAGATGCATTAGCAGAGAGCTGGATTGGAAGTGGAGCTGCTGGAACTCAAACTGGCATCCATATGGGCCGCCCCACCCACCACACCACAGCACTGGCCCCTGGAAAAGCCTTTGAAGAAAAAAATCACCAGTAAAATCCCAAATATTTACAACTGTGTAATGTCAGATCTTCAACAAGCAAATAAAGAAAGAAAATAAAGCGCAGTGAGCTGTGCAAAGTATGTGCTTTTTTGGTCAGAAGACGTGAGATTGACTCGGGGCATTGGCATTTACTAGCTGTATGATCCTGAAGTCTGAAGCCCCGGTTTCCTCTTCTGAAAATGAGGATTTTATTTATTTTATGGGTAATTGTGAAAATAAGATATACATGTTAACTTGCCTGGAGTTACTCAATAGATACCATCCTATGGTATGATTTTTCCCATGGCTCAGTACTGTTTCCTTGATATTTTCTGGCAGTTCAATTCCCAGACTTTGGGGGTTTCCTCACTTACATGTGCTCATCAGAACTCTGCTGAACCATTAAAGGGGTCTCTGGAGATCTTTGGAGTTCTCTCTCCACCTAGCTCTTCTCTCTGATACTCTGTTCTGTGGACTGTGCCACATGGGTCCTGTGGAATTTTTTTTTTTTTTTTTTTTTTTGACAGGCAGAGTGGACAGTGAAAGAGAGACAGAGAGAAAGGTCGTCTTTTGCCATTGGTTCACCCTCCAATGGCCGCCGCAGCCAGTGCGCTGCGGCCGGCGCACCGCGCTGATCTGATGGCAGGAGCCAGGTACTTATGTGGTCTCCCATGGGGTGCAGGGGCCCAAGCACTTGGGCCATCCTCCACTGTACTCCCTGGCTACAGCAGAGAGCTGGCCTGGAAGAGGGGCAACCGGGACAGAATCCGACGCCCCGCCGGCGCCGCAAGGCGGAGGATTAGCCTAGTGAGCTGCGGCGCCGGCCCTGTGGAATTTTTATACATTTCCTCAAGACCCCTATCGATCGTTGTCTGATTTTCATTTATTTTGTCCATTTTATTTTTTTATTTATTTTTGGTGGTTTCAAGAAGTGAAAAAAATCTGGTCTCTGTTATTCCAGAAAATTCATTATTTTTTAAAACATTTTATACTGTTAAATAAATCATACATATATAAGAGCATTTAAAATATATATGCACATTTTTTCTTTATTTTTTAAAATTTATTTGACAGATAGAGTTAGACAATGAGAGAGAGAGAGAGAGATAGAGAGAAAGGTCTTCCTTCCATTGGTTCACCCCCTAAATGGCCACTACAGCTGGAGCCACGCCGATCCGAAGCCAGGAGCCAGGTGCTTCCTCCTGGTCTCCCATGCGGGTGCAGGGGCCCAAGCACGTGGGCCATCCTCCACTGCCTTCCCGGGCCACAGCAGAGAGCTGGACTGGAAGAGGAGTAGCCGGTACTAGAACCCAGCGCCCATATGGGATGCTGGTGCCACAGGCGGAGGATTAACCAAGTGAGCCATGGTGCCAGCCCCCTATATGCACATTTTAAATAATGAAGCAAACACCCTTCTACATATCAATCAAGTTAAAAACTATAACCTTGAAAATTATTTAAGAATTTCCCACTCAGCTCACCCCAATTTTATTACCTTTTTCCTCCCTAGAAAAAAATAGTTTTTCGGCCGGCGCCGTGGCTCAATAGGCTAATCCTCCGCCTAGCGGCGCCGGCACACCGGGTTCTAGTCCCGGTCGGGGCGCCGGATTCTGTCCCGGTTGCCCCTCTTCCAGGCCAGCCCTCTGCTGTGGCCAGGGAGTGCAGTGGAGGATGGCCCAGGTGCTTGGGCCCTGCACCCCATGGGAGACCAGGAAAAGCACCTGGCTCCTGGCTCCTGCCATCGGATCAGCGCGGTGCGCTGGCTGCAGCGGCGGCCATTGGAGGGTGAACCAACGGCAAAGGAAGACCTTTCTCTCTGTCTCTCTCTCTCACTGTCCACTCTGCCTGTCAAAAAAAAAAAAAAAAAAGAAAAAATAGTTTTTCTGAAATTCACATTTGTCATTCACTTTTTTCTTAGTTTTATCACCAACATGTTCATGCTTTAATAATGTACATTTTAGTTTTGCCTGCTTTTTCACTTTATGTAAGTACAATCATGTTTTTTATGTATTTTTATGATTTGCTTTTTTTATTCTACTCTACTTCTGATGTTTACCCATGTACATGTGGTTCCTGCATTCTTATTGCTGATGACAATCCACATTTTGTTTTTCCATTCTGCTGTGCATATTCCTTCAGGATATTTTGAGTTTGGAACTGATGTGAACAATGCTGCTTTGATTATTCTTAGACTTGTCCCAAGTGCTCATGTGCAAAATTGATCTAGTGTAAATACACTGTAGTTAAATTACTGAAATTGCACTGGGTGTGTGCCTTTGGAATTTTCTCATGATGAGCAATTGTTTTTCAAAATGATCAAGTCAATTTATGCTGCCCACAAAGTGCGTGTCACTTCCCTTTGATTCATTTATTTAAAAAAAAAGATTTATTTATTTACTTGAAAGTCAGAAAGTTACACAGAGAGAGAAGGAGAGTCAGAGAGAGAGAGAGAAGTCTTCCATCCACTGGTTCACTCCCCAGTTGGCTGCAACAGCCAGAGCTGTGCCGATCCGAAGCAAGGAGCCAGGAGCTTCTTTCAGGTCTCCCACTTGCGTGCAGGGGCCCAAGGACTTGGGCCATCTTCTACTGCTTTCCCAGGCCACAGCAGAGAGCTGGATCAGATGTGGAGCAGCCAGGACTCGAAGTGGAGCCCATATGGGATGCTGGCACTGCAGGTGGCGGCTTTACCCGAACGCCACAGTGCCAGCCCCAGGTTCACTTATTCTTATACACTGGATATTGCCAGACTGATTTTTGCAAAGCTGGAGGGCATGTGACATTATCTTATTTTGGTTGTTACTTACATTTTCCTAATTGCTAATGAATTTAAGGATGTTTGCTGTGTTTGTAATTTGCCCAGTTTTCTCTTTTCTTCAAAAAATTACACCTTTTATTTCTTACTTAGTCTTCTTTATACATACTGAATGCTAGCCTTTTGTACTTTCATGTGTTGAAGTATCTCTTCATGTTTTGTAGTTTGCCTTTTCACTTTTTCATGTCTTTTGAGGAATTCCTCATTTGAAGGTAATTGAATTGAAAAACTTTTCATCTAAGAAAATTTTAATTTAAGAAAACACTTTAAAAGATTTTTTTTCATTAGTCTCAAGACTGTGAAGATGCTGGGGAGAATGGGTGGGGAGATGGGACCAGGAAAGGTTGATTAATGGGTACTCACGTAGCAGTAAGAAGTTTTAATGTTTGCTTGCACTGCACAGAAACTATAAATAATGAGAATGACTGCATACTTTTAAATAAAGCAACCAAACAAATTACAAGAAAAGATTTTTTTAAAAGATTTATTTATTTATTTGAAAGTCAGAGTTACACAGAGAGGAGAGGCAGAGAGAGAGAGAGAGAGAGAGAGAGAGAGAGAGGTCTTCCATCCGATAGTTCATTCCCCAATTGGCGGAACGGCTGGAGCTGTGTCAATCCTAAGCTAGGAGCCAGGTGCCTCCCCTGGGTCTCCCACACGGGTGCAGGGGCCCAAGGATTTGGGCCATCTTCTACTGCTTTCCCAGGCCATAACAGAGAGCTGGATCGGAAGTGGAGCAGCCGGGTCTTGAACCGGCGTCCATAAGGGATGCCGGCGCTTCAGACCAGGGCATTAACCCACTGTGCCACAGTACTGGCCCCAAGAAAGGATTTTTAAAATATTTTCACCACAAAGAAGTGATAAACTTTTGAGGCAGTAGATGTGATTCTGACATTAAACAATGTATTCAGGTTTCAAAACATTGCACGATATCCTCAAAAGCACAATTTATATGTTACTTAAAATTTTTATTAAGGAGAAATTCTCCTTCATAATTAATAAAGCTTTAGTTTTTGCTTTTCTCATTTAGGTCTTCACTCCACTTGGATTTGGTTTAGTAGTGCACTGAACTGCACAATTACTTTGCACTGAGCTGCAATACCAATTCAATTAGTTAGCAAGTAACTATATGTGCATACCCATCTCTTGTTAGCTCTTCTGTCTCTTCCTGTGCCAAAACCACATCGTGATAATTGCAATAACTTTATAATGGATTTGATAACTGGTAGAGCAAGTTCCTACCTTTTTCTTTCTCAAGAACACATTGGTTCTTATTGGCCCCTTGTCCTTTTATTTATATCTCATAAATGGATTGTAAAGTTCCACAAAACTTTGGAATTTTTATTTGCATTGTACTAAGCCATTCATCATTTTGAAGAGAACTGATACTTTCATGGTAAAAAGTCCTCTAATCCAGAAACATGATATAGAAGTCCTTCTCTTTAGACTTTCTTAAATATGGTTGGTTCAAAATGCTTTATGGCTTTCTCCATAGATGTTTCCACATCTTTTTTAGATTTATCATACATATATGTATTTTTCAGGAATTTTGGCTCTGCTGAGGACTTTGTACATATCTTATAAATGTTTATTTATTTTTATTTAAAAAATTGAGCAAGAGAGAGAGAGAGAAAGAGAGAGGTCTTCCATCCACTGGCTGACACCCTAAATGCCTGCAACAGCTAGAACTAAGGCCAAAGCTAGGAGTCAGGAACTGCATGTGTTGGTAGCAGGGACACAAGTACTTGTGCCATCATTACTGCCTGCCTGGGAGTACACTGGTAGGAAGCTAGGTTGAAAGTGGAGGCGGGACTTGATCCCAGGCACTCCAATATGGGATGCAGGCATCCTAAGCAGCAAATTAATCTGCTGTGTCACAGTGCCCACCCCAGGTATATTTATTTGTACTATTGGAAAGGACATTTCAAAAAGCATATTTTATTTCCTAGCTACTGTTGCCTATAAAATGCAACTCATTTTTGTATGTTAACTTTATATCCAGCTACACTGCTAAACATTTTTTAATTTTAGTAATTGTAGACTTGAATTTATTTCCTAGTACAACTAAGCCACTTATTTATTTATTTTATTTTATTTTATTTTATTTTATTTTTTGACAGGCAGAATGGACAGTGTGAGAGAGAGACAGAGAGAAAGGTCTTCCTTTGCTGTTGGTTCACCCTCCAATGGCCGCCGCAGCCGCAGCCAGCGCGCTGCAGCCGGCGCACTGCGCTGATCCGACGGCAGGAGCCAGGTACTTCTCCTGGTCTCCCATGGGGAGCAGGGCCCAAGCACTTGGGCCATCCTCCACTGCACTCCCTGGCCACAGCAGAGAGCTGGCCTGCAAGAGGGGCAACCGGGACAGAATCCGGCGCCCCAACCGGGACTAGAACCCGGTGTGCCAGCGCCGCAAGGCGGAGGATTAGCCTAGTGAGCCGCGGCGCCGGCCAACTAAGCCACTTATAATAGTGGTAGTTTTGTTTCTCTCTTTTGAATCTCCAGGTATGACTTTTGTTATTTCTCTTATGTTATAGCACTGATTAGAATTGTCAGTATAATAGAAAATATAGGTGGTGAAATGGGCATCCTTATCTCAACTCTGATTTTGAAGGCAATATTATCAATAGTTCACTGTTAACTGTGTTGATCATATGACTCTTATTTCATTGTCTTCTGCCTTGCTTTCTTTTTCTTTTTTTAGATGAGCAGTTAGTTTTTAACCAATTTTCACTCCTCTGATCACTTTTAACTTCTTTAACTTTAGTATTCTGCAATCTTACTATGAAATATTTGGTTGAATATTTCTTTTGGCTTATCTTCTTTAGACTTTGCAAGTATTATTGAATCTGTGAGTTGCTATATTTTAACAACTTGAGAAAAATTTAAGCATTCTATTATCAATTTTTTTTTTCTGCCAAATTATCTCCCATATCTCCTTTTGGGACTGTAATTAGTTATATATTAGTCCTTCTCACTCTATTCTCCTCACATTATGATTTCTTTCTTACAATTATCTTCTTTTTTTTTAAAAGATTTTATTTGTTTATTTATTTGAGAGGTAGAGTTACAGAGAGACGGAGATGAGCGAAAGGACTTCCATCTGCTGGTTCACTCCCCAAATGGCTGTAACAGCAAGAGCTGGGCTGATCTGAAGCCAGGAACCAGGAGCCAGGAACCAGGAACCAGGAACCAGGAGCCAGGAACCAGGAGCCAGGAACCAGGAACCAGGAGCCAGGAACCAGGAACCAGGAGCCAGGAACCAGGAACCAGGAACCAGAAGCTTCTTTAGAATCTCCCAGGTGGGTGCAGGTTCCACTGCTTTCCCAGGCTGTAGCAAAGAGCTGGATCGGAAGAGAAGCATCAGGGACTCAACCCGACGCCCATATGGGATGCCAGTGCTGCAGGTGGAGGCTTAGCCTACTATGCCACAGTGCCAGTCCCTAAATTATATTCTGTTTCTTTTATTTTTTAAGTATTTTTTTCTTTTTTTTAAACTTTTATTTAATGAATATAAATTTCCAGAGTACAGCTTATGGATTACAATGGCTCCCCCACCATAACTTCCCTCCCACCCGCAACCCTCCCCTTTCCTGCTCCCTGTACCCTTCCATTCACATCAAGATTCTTTTTCTATTCTCTTTATATACAGAAGATCAGTTTAGTGTATATTAAGTAAAGATTTCAACAGTTTGCACCCACATAGAAACACAAAGTGAAAATACCTTTTGAGTACTAGTTATAGCATTAAATCACAATGTACAGCACATTAAGGACAGAGATCCTACATGAGGAGTAAGTGCACAGTGACTCCTGTTGTTGACTTAACAAATTGACACTCTTGTTTATGGCATCAGTAATCACCCTAGACTCTTGTCATGAGCTGCCAAGGCTATGGAAGCCTTTTGGGATGCCAGTGCCGCAGGTGGAGGCTTAGCCTACTATGCCACAGTGCCGGCCCCTAAATTATATTCTGTTTCTTTTATTTTTTAAGTAAAGAATTTTTTAAAAAATTTTAGATTCAAACAAAATGGAGAGGAAGGTCCAGAGAGTTCTCATATGCCTCCTTCCCCCACATCTGTTATTGTCAATATCCCTACAAGGTGGTACATTTGTTAACAGTGTTTACTGAGTCTTCCTTCCACTGTGGCTTAAATTCTTCATATATTTATGCATGTCATCTATCATTTCTTTTAGCATTTACCTATATCTTTTAAAATATTGTTTCCAGTTAGTTTGAAGTTTCTAACTGGTACTTCTAACACCTGGGGCATGTTTGAGTCTATTTCTACTGATTCCTTTATTTCTTGACAGTATTTTTTCTCTTGTCTTTTTGGATGACCCAACTATTTGATGGATGGAATGTCAGGTTGAAGAACTGTAGCTAATGAGGCAAATAGAATGTACTCCTGGAAGTGGGTGTGGCTCTTCCGTCAGACATTAGCATCGAGTATTGAGGCAATCCAGTCACAGGTAGAACTAGATTCGGGTTTTGTTGTTATTCTTACCTTCAGTGCACCACAAGATTGAAATTCATCCAGTAGTGAGTTGCTACCTTGTACTCAGTGTGTGACCTGGCAAGAGTCCTGCTCTGCCCTTAGTTTTACATGTGCACCATGTAGGGAGTCTCTTTTCTTTAGGGGTACACTGTGGCTGATCATTACTAATGGCAGGCTCCTGGTTGGAGGAAAGAAGTAATTATCAGTCATCCTGATCTAATATAAGCCTAAGGCAGGCATGTGAGCTTGAACCAGGAGTGTGAAACCTTTTTGGCATTTCTGCCCATATCTACCTTTCGTAGTGAGATTCTGCATCCTATTTTCAATGGTTTTTCCACTCCTCCACTGTCCTAAGACCCCTGATTTGCATCAGTGCAGGAGTCTGAGCCCAAGTGATATTCCCCAGGAGGACAGTTTTTATTGATCCTTCCTTCATACAGTAGATTTTTGTACAAGGGGAATCAGGCAGTGTTTCTGTCTCCCCTCTACCCTGTGGTGTCAGTCGGTCACCATCTCCACTCGTCCACCACAGTGACTTTCTTGAGTCTTCTGCCCTTTATGCCACAGCACCAGTCCCCAAAGAAATAATTTTAAAAACTTAATTGAGAACAAAAATATACCATTCCTTAGTTATGCCACTCTCATGAAATGAACAATTTTGTACAATCTTTGTTTTAGATATTTGTTAGATGAGAGTTTAGATATTAAAATTTGAACTATTTAAAAATTTTAAACATTCTAGAAGTATTTCCCTGTTATCTTTAACACAGTACATCAAGTAATTTAAGCCTACTAAGACTAACTTTTTTTAAAAAATTATTTATTTGAAAGATTGAGAGAGGGGAGGAGGAAGGGAGGATAGGGGAAGAGAGAGAGAGAGAGAGAGAGAGAGAGATCTTCCATCTGCTGATTCACTCCCCAAAGCCAGGCACTTCATCCAGATTTCCTACATGGGTGGCAGGAGCCCAGGTCCTTGAATCATCTTCTACTGCTTTTCCCAGGCAAATTAGCAGGGAGCTGTATCATAAGAGGAGCAGTCAAGACATAAACCATATGGGATCCTGGTGATGCAGGGGGAGGCTTTATCCGCTATACCACTACACTGGCCCCTCAGACTAACTATTGAACAGTAATTATACAAAGCAGGCATATTACAGTTTTCATGAAAATGCACAAAACACTAAATTGAAGTTCTGAGAGCACCAGAGAGTAAGAAATGATAAAAATATTAGCTGTTGATAATTTGTTTTGAATGATATCCACAGTTACTACATTTTGGAAGAGCTGTTTTCTCACTGGGCCTTTTGAGGCTAATTAGTCTTGTCTTCAGTAACCATTGCATTGAAATACAACTGACATTTAGTGTTTACTATTTGCCAGCATAGTTCTATGTGTTTTAATCCTCGCAGCTTTTATTTCCACTTTGTAGTTTGAAAGTGGAATTCAAGGAAGTCAGATAACTTGTTCAAAGCTACGCAGGTAATACGTGAAAAAACTGAAATATGAATTCCAGAAGTTTGGCTCCAGAGCCTATGTTTTATTTTGTTTAAAATTTATTTGAGAGAGAGAGAGAGAGAGACAGAGATAGAGATAGAGGGTGAGAGAGCAAGTGAGAGAGGGACATTGCTCCCTTCTGGAGTCAGGAGCTGGGTATGAAAACTAAGTACTCCAATATGTGCTATGCATGTCCTAGTGGCTAGGCTAACTGCACGCCCTGGAGGTGACGTTTTCATGTGAGATTGCACTGACTCCCACAGTGCTGTTCTGCACAAGTAGATGCACAGAACTGTCCCCTACTTCTGGAGACAGAACACTTGAATTCTTTTCTTTCACTACCTTCTATTTGGAAAGGGTGCAAAATTGCATAAAATTTGCAGGATGAAGATAATGAACACTATATATTCTTCATTGAGATTTTAAAATCTTTTGTTTCTCTATTTTTTCCTCTTTGAGCCATTTGCAGGTATCTTAATAACTCAAGCCTAGATATTTCTTCTTGTTATCTCTTAAGAATCACTTGTCTTATGCATAACCTATTATCAAATTTCTGTAATTATTTGATTATTTTTATAGCTATTTAAAAAAAAATCCGGAGTGCAATGAAGGATGACTAATTGCATTTAGTTGTATTTCTTTTGTTCCTGATCTAGAGTAATTTCCCACTTCCTTTTTACTTTCGTGACATTGACTTTTTCCTAGTATCTAGGCCAGAAATGTTTGCAGAATGTGCCTCTGATTCTTTGATTGCTTCCTTCTACGTAATTAGATTCAGCTAAAGCTAATTAGACAGGAGTACTACACAGGTGATGGAGTCCTCAGTGAATCACACCACGGACGTGCAGTGTCAGTTTGTCCCACTGGTAATGTTAAATTGGATTATTAGGGTAAAGCAGTTTCTGCCAGATTTCTCCATGGGGAAAACGATTTTCCTCTCAAACTGATGATTAATACGGGGAGGCGTGGCAGCATTGTGGGCAGCTGGTAAAGCTGCTGCTTGTGCTGCTAGCATCCCTTATTGGAGTTACAGTTCAAGTCCTAGCTACCCTGCTTCCAAACCAGCTTTCTGCTAGTGCATTTGGGAAGGCAGCAACAGATGGCTTCCTGTCACCATGTGGGAGACTCGGCTTTGGCCTGGCCCAATCACCGGAGTGAACCAGTGGAAGGAAGACCTTGCTCTCTTTTCCCCTCCCTCTGTGTTGCTCTGCCTTTCAGATAAATAAATCTAAAAAAAATAATATATGTGAATATGTAAACTATGTGAATATAGTCCCCCCCAAATGCTGTGGCATCCATTTTTGGTTTTGCTGAATCAGGTGTTGCAGTAAAACAGGTATTTCCTCATTTCCATCACAACTTTTTTTTTTTTATCTTTTATTTAATGAATATAAATTTCCAAAGTACGACTCATGTATTACAATGGCTTCCCCCCCCATACCGTCCCTCCCACCCACAACCCTCCCCTTTCCCACTCCCTCTCCCCTTCCATTCACATCAAGAGTCATTTTCGATTATCTTAATATACAGAAGATCAGCTTAGTATACCTTAAGTAAGTATTTCAACAGTTTGCTCCCACACAGAAACATAAAGTGAAAAATAATAGATGATTTTTTTAAAATGATGATGAAATCAGATCAGACCTATTGTCATGTTTAATCCCAGTGAGAGTCAAGTTGGGAATTGATAATTTCTTTCTTTTTTTTTTTTTTTTTACAGAAGATCAGTTTAGTGTACATTAAGTAAAGATTTCAGTCGTTTGCACCCCCATAGAAACACAAAGTGAAATATACTGTTTGAGTACTCGTTATAGCATTAAGCCTCAGTGTACAGCACGTTAAGGACAGAGATCCCACATGAGGAGTAAGTGCACAGTGACTCCTGTTGTTGACTTTACCAATTGACACTCCTGTTTATGGCATCAGTAATCTCCCTATGCACCAGTTATGAGTTTCCAAGGCTATGGAAGCCCCTTGAGTTCTCCGACTCTTATCTTGTTTAGACACAGTCATAGTCAAAGTGGAGGTTCTCTCCTCCCTTCAGAGAAAGGCACCTCCCTCTTTGAAGACCTGTTCTTTCCACTGGGATCTCACTCACAGAGATCTTTTTGCCAGAGTGTCTTGGCTTTCCATGCCTGAAATACTCTCATGGGCTTTTCAGCCAGATCCGAGTGCCTTTAGGGCTGATTCTGAGGCCAGAGTGCTATTTAGGACATCCGCCATTCTATGAGTCTGCTGAGTATCTCACTTCCCATGTTGGATCACTCTCCCCTTTATTTATTCTATCGGTTGGTGTTAGACTTGTTTATGTGCTCCCTTTGACTCTTAGTCCTTTCATTATGATCAATTGTGAACTGAAATTGATCACTTGGACTAGTGAGATGGCATTGGCACATGCCACCTTGATGGGATTGAATTGGAATCCCCTGGTATATTTCCAACTCTACCAATTGGGGCAAGTCAGCCTGAGCATGCCCCAAATTATACATCTCTTCCCTCTCTTATTCCCACTCTTATGTTTAACAGGGATCACATTTCAGTTAATTTTCAACACTTAAGAATAACTGTGTGATAATTACAGAATTAAACCAGTCATATTAAGTAGAACAGCCAAAAAAATTACTATGAGGGATAATGTATTAAGTTGTCCATTAGCAGTCAGGGCTATGCTGATCAAGTCACCATTTCTCATAGTGTCCATTTCACTTCAGGAGGTTTCCTTTTTGGTGTTGAGTCAGTTGTCACCGATCAGGGAGAACATATGGTATTTGTCCCTTTGGGACTGGCTTACTTCACTCAGCATGATGTGTTCCAGATTCCTCCATTTTGTTGCAAATGACTGGATTTCGTTGTTTCTTACTGCGGTATAGTACTCTAAAGAATACATATCCCATAATTTCTTTATCCAGTCTACCGTTGATGGGCATTTAGGTTGGTTCCAGGTCTTGGCTATTGTGAATTGTGCTGCAATAAACATTAGGGTGCAGACCGCTTTTTTGTTTATCAATTTAAACTCCTTTGGGTAAATTCCAAGGAGTGGGATGGCTGGGTCGAATGGTAGGGTTATATTCAGGTTTCTGAGGAATCTCCAGACTGATTTCCATAGTGGCTTGACCAGTTTGCATTCCCACCAACAGTGGGTTAGTGTCCCTTTTTCCCCACATCCTCGCCAGCATCTGTTGTTGGTAGATTTCTGAATGTGAGCCATTCTAACCGGGGTGAGGTGAAACCTCATTGTGGTTTTGATTTGCATTTCCCTGATTGCTAGTGACCTTGAACATTTTTTCATGTGCCTGTTGGCCATTTGGATTTCCTCTTTTGAAAAATGTCTATTGAAGTCCTTGGCCCATCTCTTAAGTGGGTTGTTGGTTTTGTTTTTGTGGAGTTTCTTGATCTCTTTGTAGATTCTGGTTATTAACCCTTTATCTGTTGCATAGTTTGCAAATATTTTTTCCCATTCTGTCGGTTGTCTCTTCACTCTCCTGACTGTTTCTTTTGCAGTACAGAAACTTCTCAATTTGATGCAATCCCAATAGTTGATTTTGGCTTTGACTGTCTGTGCCTCCCGGGTCTTTTCCAGAAATTCTTTGCCTGTGCCAATATCTTGAAGGGTTTCTCCAATGTTCTCTAATAACTTAATGGTGTCAGGACGTAGATTTAGGTCTTTAATCCACGTTGAGTGGATTTTTGTGTAAGGTGTAAGGTAGGGGTCTTGCTTCATGATTCTGCACGTGGAAATCCAATTTTCCCAGCACCATTTATTGAATAGACTGTCCTTGCTCCAGGAATTAGTTTTAGATCCTTGATCAAATATAAGTTGGCTGTAGATGTTTGGGTTGATTTCTGGTGTTTCAATTCTGTTCCATTGGTCTATCCATCTGTTTCTGTACCAGTACCATGCTGTTTTGATTACAACTGCCCTGTAGTATGTCCTGAAGTCTGGTATTGTGATGCCTCCGGCTTTGTTTTTGTTGTACAAGATTGCTTTAGCTATTCGAGGTCTCTTGTGCCTCCATATGAATTTCAGCATCATTTTTTCTAGATCTGCGAAGAATGTCTTTGGTATCTTGATTGGGATTGCATTGAATCTATAAATTGCTTTTGGGAGAATGGACATTTTGATGATGTTGATTCTTCCAATCCATGAGCATGGAAGATTTTTCCATTTTTTGGTATCCTCTTCTATTTCTTTCTTTAAGGTTTTGTAATTTTCATCGTAGAGATCTTTAACGTCCTTGGTTAAGTTTATTCCAAGGTATTTGATTGTTTTTGTAGCTATTGTGAATGGGATTGATCTTAGCAGCTCTTTCTCAGTCATGGCATTGCTTGTGTATACAAAGGCTGTTGATTTTTGTGCATTGATTTTATATCCTGCCACTTTGCCAAACTCCTCTATGAGTTCCAATAGTCTCTTAGTAGAGTTCTTTGGATCCTCTAAGTACAGAATCATATCGTCTGCAAAGAGGGATAGTTTGACTTCTTCCTTCTTGATTTGTATTCCTTTGATTTCTTTTTCTTGTCTGATGGCTCTGGCTAAAACTTCCAGAACTATGTTAAATAGCAGTGGTGAGAGTGGGCATCCCTGCCTGGTGCCAGATTTCAGTGGAAATGCTTCCAACTTTTCCCCATTCAATAGGATGCTGGCTGTGGGTTTTTTATAAATTGCTTTGATTATATTGAGGAATGTTCCTTCTATACCCAATTTGCTTAGAGTTTTCATCATGAAAGGGTGTTGAATTTTATCAAATGCTTTCTCTGCATCAATTGAGATAATCATATGGTTTTTCTTCTGTAGTCTGTTAATGTGCTGAATCACATTGATTGATTTGCGAATGTTGAACCATCCCTGCATACCAGGGATGAATCCCACTTGGTCTGGGTGGATGATTTTCCTGATGTGTTGTTGTATTCTATTGGCCAGAATTTTATTGAGGATTTTTGCGTCTATGTTCATCAGGGATATTGGTCTGTAATTTTCTTTCAGTGCTGCATCTTTCTCTGGCTTAGGGATTAAGGTGATGCTGGCTTCATAGAAAGAATTTGGGAGGATTCCCTCTTTTTCGATTGTTCTGAATAGTTTGAGAAGAAATGGGATTAGTTCTTCTTTAAATGTCTGGTAGAATTCAGCAGTGAATCCATCTGGTCCTGGGCTTTTCTTTGTTGGGAGGGCCTTTATTACTGTTTCAATTTCTGTTTCAGTTATGGGTCTATTTAGGTTTTCGATGTCTTCATGGTTCAATTTTGGTAGATTGCATGTGTCCAGGAATCTATCCATTTCTGATAGGTTTTCCTGTTTGCTGGCATACAGGTCCTTGTAGTAATTTCTGATGATTCTTTTTATTTCTGTGGTGTCTGTTGTTACGTTTCCTTTTTCATCTCTGATTTTATTGATTTGGGTCTTTTCTCTTCTTTTTTTAGTTAGTTGGGTCAGTGGTGTGTCAATTTTGTTTATTTTTTCAAAAAACCAGCTTCTCGCTTGGCTGATTTTTTGTAATGTTTTTTTGGATTCAATTCTGTTAATTTCTTCTCTGGTTTTAATTATTTCTCTTCTCCTACTAGATTTGGGTTTGGTTTGCTGCAGTTTTTCTAGGTCCTTGAGGTGCGCTGAAAGCTCATTTATTTGGTACCTTTCCAATTTCTTGATATAGGCACCTATTGCTATAAATTTGCCTCTCAATACTGCTTTTGCTGTATCCCATAAGTTTTGATATGTTGTGTTGTTGTCTTCATTTACTTCCAGAAAGTTTTTGATTTCTCTTTTGATTTCTTGAATGACCCAGTGTTCATTCAGGAGCATGTTGTTCAGTCTCCATGTGTTTGCATACTTTCTGGGGTTTCCTGAGTTGCTAATTTCCAGCTTCATCCCGCTGTGGTCTGAGAAGCTGCATGGTATGATTCTAATTCTTTTAAATTTGCTGAGACTTGCTTTATGGCCTAGTATGTGGTCAATCCTAGAGAAGGTTCCATGCGCTGCTGAGAAGAATGTGAAGTCTGTAGATGTAGGGTTGAAAGTTCTGTAGATATCTGTTAGATCCATTTGGGCAATAGTGTCAATTAAATCTGCTGTTTCCTTGTTGATCTTCTGTCCAGATGATCTGTCTATTTCTGAGAGTGGAGTATTGAAGTCCCCCAGTACTATTGTATTGGAATCTAAATCTCCCTTTAAGTCCCTTAACATATCTTTTAAATAGACCGGTGCCCTGTAATTAGGTGCATATACATTTATAATAGTTACATCTTCCTGTTGAATTGAACCCTTAATCATTATATAGTGTCCCTTTGTCTCTCTTAACAGTTTTTGTATTAAAGTTTATTTTGTCTGATATTAATATGGCTACACCTGCTTTTTTTTGGTTTCTGTTGGCATGGAATATCTTTTTCCAACCTTTCACTTTCAGTCTGCATGCCTCTTTGTTAGAGAGATGTGTTTCTTGTAGGCAACAAATAGTTGGGTTGTGTTCTGTGAGCCAGTCAGCTAAACGGTGTCTTTTAACTGAAGAATTCAGACCATTAATGTTCAATGTGACTATTGATACGTAGTGACTTTGCCCTGCCATTTTCCCGGAAATATTTTCTAGTATATGCTTTGAGCTTCCCATGCTCTTTTACTGGTAGGTGTTCTTCCTTTCCCTTCTTTCATATTGATGGCCGTGTTTCTGTGTTTCTGAGTGTAGCACATCTTTAAGTATCTTTTGCAGGGCCGGACGAGTGGCCACAAAGTCTTTCAATTTCTGTTTGTTGTGAAAGGTCTTTATTTCACCTTCATTCACAAATGAGAGCTTGGCAGGATATAATATTCTGGGCTGGCAATTTTTCTCTCTTAGCACCTGTGCTATGTCTCGCCATTCCCTCCTAGCTTGTAGGGTTTCTGATGAGAAGTCAGCTGTGAGTCTGATTGGAGATCCTCTGAGAGTAATCTGACGTTTCTCTCTTGCACATTTTAGGATCTTTTCTTTATGTTTCACTGTGGTAAGTTTAATTACCACGTGTCGTGGTGAGGATCTCTTTTGGTCATGTTTATTGGGGGTTCTATGAGCTTCCTGTACTAGGATATCTCTGTCCTTCTCCAAACCTGGAAAGTTCTCTGCTAGTATCTCACTAAAAAGGCCTTCCAATCCTTTCTCTCTCTCCATGCCTTCAGGAACTCCTAGAACTCGAATGTTGGTTTTTTTAATAGTATCCTGTAGATTCCCAACAATATTTTTTAGGTTTCTAATTTCCTCTTCTTTTCTTTGGTTTGACTGTATGTTTTCCTGTGCTCTATCTTCTAAGTCCGATATTCTCTCTTCTGCTTCACCCATTCTGTTTTTAAGGCTTTCTAATGTGTTTGTCATTTGATCTATTGAGCTCTTCATTTCATTTTGATTTCTCTTCACTATAACACTTTCCTGTTCTACTAGTTTCTGAGTTTCATTTTGACTCTTCCTTAAAATTTCGTTTTCACGAGAGAGATTTTCAATCTTGTCCATTAAGGATTTCTGTAGTTCAAGGATTTGCTTTTGAAAACTTCTAAATGTTCTTATCATAAATTTTTTGAAATCCGTATCTTGCATTTCTTCTATCTCATCATCTTCATACTCTTGGCTTGGGGTGTTTTGCTTATTTGGAGGCATCATAGTGTCATAGTTGATCTTGCTCCCTCTATTTCTGTGTTTGTTACTCGGCATAGTTAATTCTTCTTGCGTCACTGTGCGTTTTTTTTTTCTTTTCTTTTTTTTTTTTTTTTATACTGTGTCCGTGTTAAGTGGACTGCCTGCTGTTGGAGGAGCCTTGGAGGCTTGAGATGGGTGCGGCCTGAGAGCTCTGCCTGGTTCTTCCAGGTTAAGGGTGTGCAAAGGTGACACCCTCAGGTTATGCGTGGTAAATCTCTCTCTTTTTATTTATTTATTTTATTTATTCAGGGGGTAAGTAACACCGCAGGGCACGGCTGTGCAGAATTGATGGTATTTAGCTTCCAGTCTTTGGCTCCTCTGGACTCCCACTGGGTTGCCTAGGCTACTGAATTGTAGTGACTCAGTTCCTTAGCTCTCCCCCATTGATATGTAAATCCAGAGAGCAGGCCTTCTCTTTGTCTCTTGGGAATTCTAGCCTTGCAGCCTTGTAACCTTTGCAAGGTTAGGGGGAAGAGAAACCCCGAAGCTTTTTTTTTTTTCCTTCTTTCCGGTAGTGAGTTTGCTGCACTTTCCGGCCCCCCTCTAGATTCTGACCCCCGTTTCCCCACCAATGTCTCGGGTTATTGAGCTCACCTCCCCTTCCAGCGCCGATGTGTGGACTCGGAGCCCTGAGCGTCCCAAGTCTCCCCGCTGTTGTCTGTGTGGCATGCACTCCCCTTGGAGCACTGGCGCGCAGACCCTGGGGCTTCTGCGGCTCGGTCCCGCGACTTGGCTTCCGCGCAGTGGGCGACCTTGTTCTCCCAGTAGGTCCTCCGATTCACGATTCCCGTGCAATTTTTTCCTGGTTCTTTTTTCTGCGGCTACCGTAACTCCCCTTTTATTAAACTAAATTTTCCCGGACTATCGGTGCGCGCCCTCACTATTCCGCCATCTTGGCTCCGCCAACTTTGTGTTTGTTTGTTGACATTTTTTCTGTAAAGAATGGCTGTGGCCGCCATGTCTTTATAAAAACATTTTTATTAGTATCAACATGAGTTCCATGGGTATTTTGTCTTCTGTTTACACAGTGTTCTTTCTGGTGAATGTACTAACTACAGTGGTGCCCCCTGCATGTTCACTCCTGGCATCTTTTGATCTGCTCTCCGAAGTTCTGAGAACTAGCTTACTTTCTGGCACAGTTTTACATTTCCACAACAAGATGTTCCAGGCTCAAGGAAATCCTATTTAAGGTCCTGTGTATCTACTTGTTATACATTATCCCATCATAGATTTCAGATCTCTTCCAATTTCTTCCTTCATATTTCCTACTCATTCTTTTCTAGTTTTTTTTTTTTTGGTTTGATTCTGCAATTTATTTGAGCCATTGTGCTAACAAAGTGGTCTTTTATATACATATATTATAATCAGTCAAAATGATTTAAAATTTATAATGTAAATACTTGGTCTAAGCTTATACTATAACATAGCTTCCTAACCTGTCCCTTGCTTCTATCTGGACTCTTGTAATCCATGCCTCCAAAAACTACCAGGAAAACTCTTTTGAAAACATAAATAAGGTAGCTGCCACATGTCTGCTTAAATTCCACCCGTGTTACCCCCTCACACATAGCATAAAAGCAAAACTTCATCCTATTGCTACTATATACTTCTCCACCATCCCCTCCTACCACTTTTGCTGGCATGTGGTAGCTTTGTCCATCAACACACTAAGTTTGTTTCTGTCCCAGAGTCCTTGCTGTTGGACTTCTCTCTCTAGGAGGCTCATCCTTGGGATCTTTGCATGGGGGATTTCTTCTCATTATTCCAGGTCTTACCTTGAAAGTCCTTCATTATTTGTCCATTAAAATAAGACCACTCCTCTTGGTATCTTAGTTTTCTTCATGGCATTACTATCTGTCTTCCCCACCTCCCTGAGAATAGAGACTATAAGAGCAGAGGACTTGTCTGTCATTTTCACAGCCATCTCCTTGAATAGAGCATATA
The DNA here is from genome assembly GCF_964237555.1 of Oryctolagus cuniculus. Classification (NCBI taxonomy): domain Eukaryota; kingdom Metazoa; phylum Chordata; class Mammalia; order Lagomorpha; family Leporidae; genus Oryctolagus; species Oryctolagus cuniculus. The sequence continues at coordinate 21,326,260 of NC_091439.1, forward strand.
AATTGTGAGTAATTATTGTCCATACAAATCAACAAATGAATGAATGAATGAATTATGCAATCACTGCACATGAGAACCTTCGGTGTGACATGTATGTATCCAGGGAGTTTGGGGATTTTGCTTTTACCAGATGCTCAGGTACCGTGGTTATCATAGGTCCTTTTATGTGTATGTGAGGGAATAGATGGTTCAGAGTTAGTCACGTACAAATCCATGGTGAAAATCTCTCAGTTCTGGAGGGAAGTTTTTCAATAGTTCACATGTCACTGTTTCTGTAGGTGCAGTTAATTAGTAAGCATACGGGGAGCTCCACATATGGATATATGGTGACCATAGTCACCTTGAAGGTAGATTGCCTCAACTCACTAGTTAAAAGACACTGGCTGAATGGATTAAAAAACAAAATCCACCTATTTGTTGGCTACAAGAAACACAAAGAAGATACATGCAGACTGAAAGTGAAATGATGGAAAAAGATGTTCCATGCTAACAGAAACCAAAAAAGAGCTGGTGTAGCCCTCCTAACATCAAGACAAAATAAATTTTAACACAAAACCTGTTAAAGGAGAAAAAGAAGTGCATTATGTAATGATTAAGGGATCAAATTCAAAAGGCATATGTGCTTATTATAAATGTATATGCACCTAATTACAGGGTATCTGGCTATTTAAAAGAAATGTTAATGAATCTAAAGAGAGACATAGACTCCAATACAATAGTAATGAAAGATTTAAATACAACACTTCTAGCAATTTACAGATCAACCAGACAGAAAATCGGCAAGGAAACAACAGAGTTAATTGACACTGCAGACCAAATGTACCTAAAGAATAGCTACAGAAATTTTCACCCCACAGTTGTGGAATACACGTTCTTCTCATCAGTGCATGGAACTTTCAATAGAATAGACCCCATGCTAAGCCATAAAGCAAATCTCAGCAAATTAAGATAAAAAAAAAACAAAATCATAGAATGCATCATCTCAGAACACAATGGGATAAAGCTGGAAATCAACAACTCAAGAGTTTCTAGAACACATGGAGACAGACTGAACAACATGCTCCTGAATGAACAGTGGGTATTGAAGAAATCAAAAGAAAAATCAAGACATTTCTGGAGGCTGGCACCGTGGCTCAATAGGCTAATCCTCCACCTAGCAGCGCCAGCACACCGGGTTCTAGTCCCGGTCGGGGCACCGGATTCTGTCCCAGTTGCCCCTCTTCCAGGCCAGCTCTCTGCTGTGGCCTGGGAGTGCAGTGGAGGATGGCCCAAGTGCTTGGGCCCTGCACCCGCATGGGAGACCAGGAGAAGCACCTGGCTCCTGCCTTCGGATCAGCGTGGTGCGCTGCGGCCAGCGCACAGTGGCCGTTGGAAGGCGAACCAATGGTAAAGGAAGACCTTTCTCTCTGTCTCTCTCTCTCACTATCCACTCTGCCTGTCAAAAAAAAAAAAAAAGACATTTCTGGAAACAAATGAAGACTGCAATACAACAGAATAAAATTTATGGGAAACAGCAAAATCAGTGTTGAGGAAAGTTTATATCAATTGGCACCTACATAAAAAAATTGGAAAGTCACTAAGTAAATGAGCTATCAATGAACCTCAAGGACCTAAGAAACAACGGTAAACCAAACCCAAAACTAATAGGAAAAAAGATATAATTAAAATTAGAGAAGAAATACACAAAATTGAGTCAAAAATATAAAAGATCAGCAAAACTGAAAGCTATTTTTTAAAAAAAATAAAATAAAATTGATGTACCACTGGCCCACCTAAATAAAAAAAAAGAGGGAGCAGACCCAAATCAATAAAATTAGAGATGAAAAAGGAACTGTAACAACAGACAACACAGAAATATAAAGAATCATCAGAAATTACTACAAAGAGCTGTATGCTGACAAATTGGGAAACCCAGAAGAAATGGATAGATTCATGGACACATACAACCTACCTGAAAGGAGCTATGAAGACATAGAAAACCTAAACGGACTGATCACCATGACAGAAATTGAATCAGTAATAAAGAACCTTCCACAAAGAAAATCCCGGGACTGGAATGCTTCACTATTGAATACTACCAAACATTTAAAGAACTAACTCCAATTCTTCTCAAGCTATTCAAAGCAATTGAAAGGAAGAGAATCCTCCCAGACTCCTTCTATGAAGCCAGCATCACCTTCATTTCTAAGCCTGAAAAAGATACAACAGAAGAGAACTACAGATCAATGTCTCTAATGAATAAAATACTAGCCAATCGAATCCAACAACATATAAGAAAGATCATTCACCTGGACCAAGTGGGATTTATCTCAGATATGCAGAGATGGTTCAACATTTTCAAATCAGTCAATGTGATATAACAAATTAACTGCTGAACAAAAACCACATGATTATCTCAACAGATACAGAGAAAGCATTTGATAAAATACAACACCCTTTCATGATGACAACTGTAAGCAAATTAGGTATAAAACAAATATTCCTCAACACAATCAAGACAATTTATGACAAACTCATGGCCAGAATCCTATTGAATGGGGAAATTTGAAAGCTTTCCCACTGAGATTCAGAACCAGACAAGGATGCTCACTCTCATAATTGCTATTCAACGTAGTTCTGGAAGTATTAGCTTAATCCATTAGCCAAGATAAAGAAATTAGCTGTGGCTCAATAGGCTAATCCTCCGCCTGTGGCACCAGCACACCGGGTTCTAGTCCCGGTCGGGGCGTTGGATTCTGTCCCGGTTGCTCTTCTTCCAGTCCAGCTCTCTGCTGTGGCCAGGGAGTGCAGTGGAGGATGGCCCAAGTGCTTGGGCCCTGCACCCCATGGGAGACCAGGAGAAGCACCTGGCTCCTGGCTTCAGATCAGTGCGGTGCGTGGGCCGCAGTGTGCCAGACGCAGTGGCCATTGTGGGGTGAACCAACGGTAAAGGAAGACCTTTCTCTCTGTCTCTCTCTCTCATTGTCCACTCTGCCTGTTAAAAAAAAAAAAAAGAAAAGAAAAGAAAAAAAAAAGAAAAGAAAAGAAATTAGAGGGGTACAAATTGGGAAGGAGGAAGTCAAACTATCCCTCTTCTCTTCTCTTCTCTTCTCTTCTCTTCTCTTCTCTTCTCTTCTCTTCTCTTCTCTTCTCTCTCTCTTTATTTTCTTCTTTCCTTCCTCATTATAGCTGGTCTAATGCTGGGTACACAGAAATAGTATATAAGAAAATAACTTTAGATACCTAAATCAATGTGGATTTCTAACAGGCACCTATCTTTTTGCACAGAACACCTAATGTAATGAAATAAAAGTCAACAGAAGATCAGCAGCATCACAGTTTTATTCTCTTTTTTCCCCGGCTTTCTATTGTGAAAATTTTTGAGATTGAAACATTGATACAGTTTTTATATATCTTCTGTTTGCTTTCAAAAATTGGTAAATTTTGTCACATTTCAAATTAAGTTTCAGACACTTTGATCATTCACTCATCAATATTTCAACATGTACCTCCTGAAAATTATGCACACTTTTACCATGCCATTGGCATCCCTAAAAGATAATAGTAAGCCCATATTATAATATAATATCTAGTTCATATTAAAATTTTTCTCAGTTGTCACCCAAAATGTCTTTCATAGCTGTTTTTATAACCATGATCCAATTAAGGCTTATAAATTGAATATGGTGATTAGTCTTCAGTCCTCTAAACTTTGGAACAATATCCTCTTCTAATCCTTTTTATGGTTTTAATATTTTTAATAGTTTTTTTTAAATTTATTTGACAGCAGAGTTACAGACAGTGAGAGAGAGAGAGAGAGAGACAGAGAGAAAGGTCTTCCTTCCATTGGTTCACTCCCCAAATGGCCACTACGGCCAGCACTGCGCAAATCCAAAGCCAGGAGCCAGGTGCTTCCTCCTGGTCTCCCATGCGGGTGCAGGGCCCATGCACTTGGGCCATCCTCCACTGCCTTCCCAGGCCACAGCCCAGAGCTGGACTGGAAGAGAAGCAACTGGGACTAGAACCTGGCACCCATATGGGATGCCAGCACCACAGGCAGATAATTAACCAAGTGAGCCACAGCGCCAGCCCCTTTAATAGTTTCTAAAAACACATCTTGCTATCAAACATATCTGTAGTATTTATGTTATTTTTAAAAGAAAGACATATTTACTCAAACATACATTTATTGTAGCATTTTTAAACCATGGGATTTGTCTTTGTTTATACTATATTATTTTATATTTTTTCTAAGTGGCATTTGAATAGCCTCTGTTTTTTTAATGCTTATGTATTCTTTCTGTAAATAGATTAGGAATGCTTCATAACAAGTTGGATTGAGGCATCTTTTTGTGGCAAAACTATTTTTAAACTTGATTTTTAAATCTTATTATTTAGGTATTTTAATACAGAGTTGCTGGTAGTAGATATTAAAATTGTATTTTAGGGCAATTTTGGAAACATCTATCAAGACTAAAATATATATGCCCCTTGGTTAATAATTCTATACCTAGGAATTTATCCAACAGAAATATTTGTGCAAATGAATAAGGAGTATGTGTGAGGATAGTAATTGCAACTTTATTTATAATAGTCCAAAGTTAATAACAATCTAGCAAACATTTGTAAGTGACTGATTAAATCATAATAAATACACAAAATAAAAACCTTATAGCTGAGAAAAATGAGATAGATTTCAAAGTCTCCATGAGAAAAATATTCAAAAAATATTATGTGGGATGTTGCCTAATTCCATTTTGTTTAAGATATTTTATATATATAGATACAAATATTTTATATGTTTAATAAATGTGTAGATAAGCATTTACCTACATTTTCATATGCATGGGAAAATAGATGGTAAAAGTTATAGTAAAACAACTGTGTGTATTTAAGATTCTTTTTTTTTTTTCTTTTTTTCTTTTTTTTGACAGGCAGAGTGGGCAGTGAGAGAGAGACAGGGAGAAAGGTCTTCCTTTGCTGTTGGTTCCACCCTCCAATGGTCGCTGCAGCCGCGCTGATCCAAAGCCAGGAGCCAGGAGCTTCTTCTGGTCTCCCATGTGGGTGCAGGGCCCAAGCACTTGGGCCATCCTCCACTGCACTCCTGGGGCCACAGCAGAGAGCTGGCCTGGAAGAGGGGCAACCGGGACAGAATCTGATGCCCCGACTGGGACTAGAACCCGGTGTGTTGGCGCCGCAGGCGGAGGATTAGCCTAGTGAGCCGTGGCTCCAGCCTGATTATTTTTCTTAAGAAGCTTGATATTTGTTTTCTACAGCTGTGGGTTTTGAGAGACAGTGAAAGGAGTGCTCTTCCTTTCTACTATGTAAACTTCTTTGTGTTTGATATTTTACAATGAAAGGATATGTGTATGGTTTTTTGTTTCCTATGGAAAGCTGCTTTTCTCTTTAAAAATTGTATTTATCTATTTTTTACTTGCAAAGGCACACAGTGCGGTATCTTCCATCTGCTAGTTCACTCATGCCCACAATAGCCAGGGCTATGCCAGGCTGACGTCTGGAACTCCATCTGGGTCTCTCATGTGGGTGGCAAGGGCTCAAGTAATTGAGCCAGCATCTGCTGCCTCCCAGGGTGTACATTGGCAGGAAACTTAAATTGGGAGTAGAGCCAAAACTCCAATCCAGAAACTCTGCTATGGGACACAGGGGTCTCAAGCAACGTCTTAACCACTTCAGCAATGTATGTCCCACATATTGCTTTTATAAATTTTTTCTGACAGGACAGTGAGAGAGAGAGACAGAGAGAAAGGTCTTCCTTTGCTGTTGGTTCCACCCTCCAATGGCTGCTATGGCTGGCGCGCTGCTTCCGGCCCACCACGCTGATCCGAAGGCAGGAGCCAGGTGCTTCTCCTGGTCTCCCATGCGGGTGCAGGGCCCAAGCACTTTGGCCATCCTCCACTACACTCCCAGGCCACAGCAGAGAGCTGGCCTGGAAGAGGGGCAACCAGGACAGATTCCGGCACCCCAACCGGGACTAGAACCCGGTGTGCCGGCGCCGCTAGGCGGAGGATTAGCCTATTGAGCTGCGGCGCTGGCTGCTTTTATAACTTTTATAACTAAAAGTTTAACAAAAATATCAAGCTTTTGTCATATCATAATAAATCATATATAAATAATTTTCAGAGTCTTTAAAGAGATAAATGTAAAAGTCCAGGGGCTGTTACTGTGGCATGGAAGCCTCCAGCTGCGGTGTTGGCACCCGATATGGGCACTGGTTCAAGTCCCAGCTGCTCCACTTCCAATCCAGCTCCCTGCTAATGAGCCTGGGAAAGCAGCAGAAGATGGCCCAAGTACTTGCACCCCTACACCCATGTGGGAGACACAGAAGCAGCTTCTGGCTCCTGGCTTCTGTCTGCCCCAGCCCTGGCCGTTTCAGCCATTTAGGGAGTGAACCTAAGGAAGGAAGATCTTTGTTTCTGTCTGTCTCTCACTCCTCTCTGTATCTTTGCCTTTCAAATAAGTAAGTAAATCTTTAAAAAAAAAATAAAGGTCCAATCTCATAAAGAAAATTGAAAACAATATTCAGCAATTAAAGTTAAGAAAAAATAAGAGACTTTAAAAACCCTTATACTTCCACAGGTAAAGCAGAACCACCCTAACTAGAACTGATTATTTAAATATAATTCTAAATGTTTGGTTAGAAAGTTTTGCTAAGGCAAATTAAATCAGCACTTAACTTTTTAAAGAGTCTCATAAACAAGATCTGTGTCCTAAGACTGTCTTTACTTATTTTTAAAATTTTTTTAAATATTTATTTATTTATTTGAAAGTCAGAGTTACACAGAGAGAGAAAGAGAGGGAGAGACAGAGAGACAGGGAGACAGAGAGGTCTTCTATGTGCTGGTGATTGGCTGCAATGGCCGGAGTTGTGCTGATCCAAAGCCAGGAGCCAGCTTCTTCTGGGTGTCCCACGTGGATGCAGGGGCCCAAGGACTTGGGCCATCTTCTACTGCTTTCCCAGGCCATGACAGAGAGCTGGACCGGAAGTGGAGCAGCCAGAACTTGAACCGGTGCCCATTTAGAATGCCGGCACTGCAGGCGGCAGCTTTACCCACCATGCCACAGAGCCGGCCCCAAGTCTTTACCTATGTTTTTAAAAATGTCAGAAAGAAGGGAAGGGATACCCTGGTGGACTGTTCTCCAACTAAAAGTTGGTGACACAGGAAATGTTTAGAGCAGGGCAGTGTCAGGGAGACAGGAGCTTAGGGAGAGAAGGCAAAAGAAAATGTGGGGAACAGGTGCTACTGTGCTACCCAGGAATCTGCCTTCTCTGCTCTCAGGGCCACCTGCCTGCAGCACAGGAGAAAGGAAGGGAGACGTGGTAAGGAGGAAGTGCTCTGGCTTAATCAAGAACAACACCAAACTGTTTTTAATGAACTGTAAGTGTAACTGTACATACTTATGGAGTATAAGATGCTATTTTGATATACGGATACAATGTGAAATGATGAAATTGCCAGATTGCCCTAGCTATCGTCTCTAATTGCTTTGTTTTGGGGACATCCAAAATCTTAACTTCTAGCTATTTTGAAATACACAACAAAATATTATTAACTGTATTCACTCTACTGTGCTTTAAAACACTAGAATTGGGGCAGGTGTTTGGTACAGCAGTTAAGATACTGCCTGGGAAACCTGCATCCCTTATCGGAGTGCCTGGCTTTGAGTCCTGGCTCTGCTCCTGATCAAGCTTCCTGCTAATGTGCACCCTTGGAGGCAGCCGGTGATGGCTCAAGTGGCTGGGTCTCTGCTGCCCACATGGGAGATCCAGAATGAGTTCCCAGCTCTCAGCTTTGGCCAGCCCAGCCCTGGCTATTGTGGACTTCATGTTGTTGTCTGTCAGTGTCTTTCTCTGTCTCTCTGCCTTTAAAATAAATTAAGTAAACAAAAGCACTAGAACTGATTCCTCATAACTGGGATTTTGTATCCAGTCACCAACCTCTTTTCTATCTTCCCCTCCCATTACTCTTTGCAGTCTATGATAACCAATATTCTACTGCCTAATTCTATGAGATCAACTTTTAGCTTCCACATGTAAGATTATGTTATTTGTCTTTCAATGCCTGGCTTATTTCATTTAGCATGATGTCATCCAGTTCTATCCATGTTGTCACAATTGTCAGGATATCATTATTTTTGATGGATTTGTATCTGAATGCCTGGTTTATTTTGTTTAGCATGATGTCCAGTTCTATCCATGTTGTCACAATTGTCATGATATCATTCTTTTTGGTGGCTGAATAGTATTCCATTGTGTGTGTGTGTACCACATTTTCTTTATCCATTCATCCATTGATGGACATCTAGGTTGATTCCATGTCTTGGATTTTGTGAATAATGCTACACTTGAAAAGAGTGTGTAGATATTTCTTTGACATACTTATTTCCTTTTCTTTGGATTTGTACCCAGTGATAGGGTTGCTGGATCCATACTAGGGCTTTTTTTTTTTTTCAAGATTTATTTGAAAGGCAGAGTTACACACACACACAGAGAGAGAGAGAGAGAGAGAAAGAGAGAGAGAGAAATCTTCCATTTGCTGGGTCACTACCAAAATGGCAGTAACAGCTATGGCTAGCCAGGCTGAAGCCAGGAGCCAGGAGCTTCATCTGGGTCTCCCATTGTGTGCAGGGCCCCAAGCACTTGAGTCATCTTCTGCTGCCTTCCCGAGCACATTAGCAGGGAGCTGGATCAGAAGTGGAGCATCCGGGACTGCAGCTGACGCCCATATGGGATGCTGGCACTGCAGACAGCAGCTTCACCCACTGTGCCAAGGTGCCGGCCCCCACTCTACATTTTGACACTGACTTGGCACAAAAACCTGGGAAGATCTAACACTGAAAGACTACCCTGGATGGGCTGGGGACAGAGTGGAGAAACTCATTCAATTTCATTATTATTAACAGGGAAGGAAAACAGACATGAACTTGGGTGTTCATAGTTATTTAACATTATGATAATTTTGCTTGCAATCTAAACTTAGCATTTGGAAATAGCAGCTAATCTTTGTGCTTAGATATTTCCACCTCTAAATGATGAGCTCTATCTAATTGGGGTTTTCAGAAACATAATTGAATGCAATATTGTGCTAATATCTTCATCCCAGTAAAATATTCCATGAGGCCACAATGTAGCTACAATTTCCTATAGAGGTCAGGAACATTCCCTCTTCTTTCAAATTTTCTTTTCAAACTATACCAAGTTGATCAAATTTTTTTTCATTCAACACCTAAATTATTGTAATCACAGTAGTACGTTGGGCACATTGATTAAAAGTGTGAATTTTCTTCCCATCTGTTTCTTCCAGTTTTGGGCTCTGTATAGGTTAAGACATAATCTGGACTCTCCTCCCACACTGAGGTAAGGAAGGCTCTGAATCAATACCCAGAGTTGCTGGGCCAGTCTGGTTGCTGTTTTCAGGAAGGATGAAGAGCCTGGTTAATTTTAGACATTGCCCTAAACAGGCAGGATTGCCAGCTACAGAGCTTAATGTGTTTCTTAACCTGCAACTGGTTGCCCTGTGTATTTTGTGTATTTGTGTGTATGTGTGTGTGCATGTGTGTGTACACAATTACTTTTGTTATAAGATTTGGGAAATTATCCAGTACTAATAAGTTGCAAAGAGAGATGTGTAATGTAGATAATTTGTCAATGCCTATTTTGCCTTTTTTTTTTTTAAAAAAAAAAAAAAGCTTTTCATTTAATTTATTTTTTTGAAAGGCAGAGAGATAAGAATGTGATCTTCCAAACTGTGATTCACTCCCCAGATGCCTGCAACAGACAGGATTAGGCCAGGTTGAAAGTAGGAGCCAGGACCTCAACCCAGGTCTCCAGTGTTGGTGGCAGGGACCCAACTACTTGGCTATTATTACCTGCAGCCTGCCAGAATGTGCATTAGCAAGAAGCTGTAATTGGAACCCAGCCATGGATGTATGGGATGCAAGTGTCCCAAGTGGCATCCTATCTGCTACACCAATGGCCTTGCCCATCTTTTACTTTTTAAAATTTGGATCAGAATGCCTCAGGTCTGCTTCCTACTAGTCTGCTGCAGCTCCCCAAAGGTTGGCCACTGCTAAGCAGGTGTCCAGCTCAAAATGTAGAAGTCCCTCATTTCGTCTGGGCCACTCAGTTTCCAGCTTGACCTTTGTCCCTGACACTGTATTGTCAGTTCCTTCTGCCTGAGAGTGTGGTGCTGACTCCTGGGTTGTGTTGGACTTTAAAAGGTACAGAGTTCACGTGCTATATTGTGGACTTTGTTTGTGTGTAGGGGGGAGTATCTGGTTTTGTTTTAAGATATTTCCTGCACACTGGAGTAGCTTCTGGTATTTGCAATGCAGCTTGGTTAAGGAAAGGTGGAGTTCCTTTACTTTATTCTCTTTGTCTTACTGACAGGAAGAGTAGAAAATTCCACTTTAATTATTTTTTTTAGTAGCAGGGCTGTGCTGGTGGGACTACTAATCAGCATATTACAACCATATTTCCCATATTTACATAATATGCAAATGATTTAGTTTTTCCACATTCTTACCAGCACTTGGTATTATCATTATTTTTTATTTTTAGCTGTTCTGATTAGTATCTAGTGACATGTTTCATTGTAGTTTCGATTTGCATTTTTGTAATTGCTAATGATGTTGATCATCTGATTTGTCTATTTAACACCTGTGCATGCCCCATTGTGAAGTGTCTGTTCATGTCTTTTGCTCATTTGCTAGTTGGATATTTTGGGTTTTTATCCCTCTTGTTGAGTTTTGACAATTTTTTATATATCCTAGATACTAGCCTTTTGTTGGGTATACGGTTTACAAATATTTTCTCCTGCTCTATAGCTTCCTTTTCATCCTTTTTATGTGGACTTTCACAGAGAAAAAACTTAAAATTTTGTGAGATTCAGCCGGCGCCGCGGCTCACTAGGCTAATCCTCCGCCTTGCGGTGCCGGCACACTGGGTTCTAGTCCCAGTCGGGGCGCCGGATTCTGTCCCAGTTGCCCCTCTTCCAGGCCAGCTCTCTGCTGTGGCCTGGGAGTGCAGTGGAGGATGGCCCAAGTGCTTGGGCCCTGCACCCGCATGGGAGACCAGGAGAAGCACCTGGCTCCTGCCTTCGAATCAGTGCTGTGTGCTGGCCGCAGTGCGCCGGCCACGGCAGCCATTGGAGGGTGAACCAATGGCAAAGGAAGACCTTTCTCTCTGTCTCTCTCTCTCTCACTGTCCACTCTGCCTGTCAAAAAAATTTTTTTTGTGAGATTCAGTTTATCAGTTTTCCTTTTTACGTATTTTTGCTTTTGGTGTCAAGAATTCTTAGGGTAGATCTACATCCTGAAGATTTTCAATTTGTAGATGAGTGTCTTTTACTAACTCAGAGGTGTTTTCAGCTATTATTTCTTCAAGAGTCTTTCAACTGATTTTTTACATGACTGCAGTGGTGCAAACGTTGGCTCTCTCATTATTGTCCCCCAGGTAGTGACTCAAGTTCATTGCTTCTCTCCTGTGTTATCTCTGTTTTACTATTCAGTCTATCTATTTTCAAAATTTCTGTTATGGCATTTTTTAGTTCTATAATTTCCAACTGGATCTTATTTATTTATCTATTTGGTGGGGGAGGGGTGGAGACAGAGAAAGAGAAATTAGTCTTCCATCTAATGATTCACTTACTAAATTTCTGCAAAGGTGGGGTGGAGGCAGGCTGAAGCCAGGAGCTAGGAACTCAACCCAGATCTCCAACCACTTGAGCTGTCACTTGCTGTCTCCCAGGGTTTGCATTAGCGAGGAGCAAAAATCAGGAGTAGAGCTGGGGCTTGAACCAGGTACTTTGATATGGGATGTGGTCATCTTAACTCGGCCAAATACCTACTCCATTGTTTTTTTATGTCTTCTGTTTCTTTGCTGAGATTTTGTTTTCTTTTCTTTTCTTTCTTTTTTTTTTTTTTTTTTGTTCATTTGTTTCAGGAAAACTTGTCTTTCATTGTGAAAGCATTTTATGATGGTGTTTTAAAATCCTGGTTAGATGATCCCAGCTTTGGATATTTCTTGGTATTGGTATTCATTGATTGTTTACTTTCATTTAAGTTTTGGTTGTTGGCATGACAATGATTTACATTTTCATCCTGGACACTTTGCAATTATGTTAGGAGACTCTGGGTCCCATTTAAAACTTTCTTTCAGCAGACACCCTGTTCAGGTTTTGGCCAAATTTTGTGGCCTGTGTCTAACAGCAGTTCAATTTTAGGGCATTTGGGCTATTATTTTGGTCTGCTTGGCTTGTCTGGTGCTTCTGTGGCTCCCCTTCCTCTCTGCTGGTACTGGCTGAGAGAGTGGCAGGGTGGTCCCCAGCCCTGGATGCCAGGTGATTCCTCTGTGAGAAGGCACCTATGGGTGACCTTGGCTGCTTCAGTGCCTCTGGGAAAAGGAGAGGCTTGGGCCCCTGGGAATAAAGAGGCATCCTGGACTGGGCTACTTGCTAGAGTTTTGTCTCTCCTGCTAGTTCTGCCCCACTGCTGCAGTAGTTCTTTACAGAAAATGGGAGTCTCAAGCCCTGCAGGGCAGGAAAGTGCTTCTGCCAGCTAGAAGGCTCTGGCTCCATGGCCTTGCCTGTAGGGCTGGGCTTCCCTTATGTTGTCAGAGGCACTTTTGTTCAATCTGGAGGAGGAATGAGCTCACCTTGCTGCCTTCCATTGCTATGGTGAGTGTTGGGAAACACATGGTTGGATGACCTTCTTCTGATGGTGTCGGGCAGAACAAGATACCACTGTGCTGTTCCTCCTATCTGGGGTCCTAACCCAGCTTGTCCTCTAAGCTCCTCTCAAGGTGCTCTGGTTGTCTCCAGTGCCTTTTCCAGACTTCACGGCTGAGCTGACTGTGAGCCATCTGATCCAGACTGGCAGTCTGTGCATATGTTTACATCTTCTGTTGTCTCTCTTCAAGAACTTGGGCAGGATATGGAGACAGAAGGCTGTTTGATACGGCAGACACACATTGGTTAACATCTCATTGGCTTAGAATTTGGTAATTTACTTTTTCTAAGATTCTTTCTTGAATATTTCCCCTTCATTTGCTTCCTGACATTTTTCTCGACAGCAATTTGGCCCTGGCACAAGTCTGTACAACTGGACGAGTATTCCTTCTGCTCACAATGACCTGGAGGACCACAGAATGTACTGAACAAGGAGAGTGATAATTTCAAGTTTTTCCTACTTTTCACGTACAATTTATTCAAGATGTGTGTAAAGTTTCTGGGAAGCAACAACCACCCCAGTGTTTACTGAATTTAACAACCCCCAAATGCTAAACTAATGACAGATATAGTTGTAAAATCGCATACATGTAATGCCATCAGTAATTATCAATCGAATGCATCAATCATTGCCATGAGTATTTTTATTTTCTTGGTGTATTTGATCCCCTTTTCTTTCTTTTTTTAAATTATTTATTTATTTATTTGAAAGGCAGAGTTACAGAGAGAGAGAGAGAGAGAGAGGTCTTCCATCTGCTGGTTCACTTCCTAGATGGCTGCAATGGCTGGAACTGTGTCTATCCAAAACCAGGAGCCAGAAGTTTCTTCTGGGTCTCTTACATGGGTGCAGGGGCCCAAAGACTTGGGCCATCTTCTACTGCTTTCCCAGGCCATAGCAGAGAGCTGGATTGGTAGTGGAGCAGCCGGGACTTGAGCTGGTGCCCATATGGGATGCCAGCACTGTAGGCGGTAGCTTTACCTGCTATGCCACGGTGCCAGCACCCTCCCTTCTCTTTTATTCACAATTGACACAGTTGAATGAGTTTCAGAGCTGGGTTATATACCCTGGCTGTATGTGTTCATTGTGCACTTCATGCAAAGGACATCTACAGGGGCTGGCGCCATGGTGCAGTATGTTAATCCTCTGCCTGCAGCACCAACATCCCATATGGGTGCCAGTTCAAGTCCCAGCTGCTCCTCTTCCAATCCAGCTCTTTTCTATGGCCTGGGAAAGCAGTGGAAAATGGCCCAAGTCCTTGGGCCCCTGCACCTGCATGGGAAACCTGGGAGAAGCTACTGGCTCCTGGCTTCGGATCAGTGCAACTCTGGCCGTGGCGGCCATTTGGGGAGTGAACCAACAGAAGGAAGACCTTTCTCTCTGTCTTTCCATCTCACTGTCTGTAACTACCTCTCAAATAAATAAATAAATAAAATCTTAAAAAAAAGAATATTAGAAAAAGGACATCTACAGGTCCAGTACTTTGAGCTATTCATGAATGACAAAACTTGGATACATGTTAGGATGAATAAACTGTTGGTTTTAGGAATATGGGGAAAGATACTTATTAATAAGAGTTAACAAAAGTGGGAGTGAGAAGAGTTAGATGCCCTTCCTCCCTCATCCTAAATTCTCGGGGTGTCCTTCAGGGATCCTTTTCAGTTTAGTCTGTATATAGCCTGGGTGTGAGGCTCCTATGGTTCACATCAAAGACTCAATGGCTAATAACTGACCTCTGAACTTACTTGGTTTCCCAGGAATTTATATTCAACTTCAAACGGAACACTACTGGGTGAGGACATCACACTGCATTTTAGCTGTGAGACACTGCCCTGGAGGTACTCAATGCAGATGTGTCGCAGGAGTGAGCCCTCCCTGGACACATCAACTCCAATCACAGGATGTAGAACACAGTATTGCTCTTGGTTATTTAATCGTACCTCTTACTCATTCTAGCCTATATGCAATGGACAAAGAGAACTAAGTTAATTTTCCTATTCAGCCTCTAACACAATGGTAAATACACAGTAGGGGTTATTATTTAACAATTCTAGACACTGAGCAGAGTAAAGAGGAGCATAAAATGTCAAAGAATTGGTTGTTTCCTTCAAAACTTACAACTTTGTTGAAGACTAATGGGTAAGCCACTATTAGTGATGCAAGTTACTAAATTTATGCGAGGACAAGATTAAAATGCTCAGTCCTGGTCTTCTCCAGCACAGGAAAGTTGATTGCTATTTGATGGGATCAAGGAAGGCTTTCCAAAGGAAGTGGCTTTCAACAGTCTGGAAATAATGCAGTCCAGTATATGGGAAATTCCTTCTCTAGAGCGCATCTTCCTTTTCCTGACTTCTATTCTTTTTCCTGAAAGGAGAAATTCTTTACACACTCTTCCTGTCACTAAGGGTCTGCTTCCTGCGGAAAGTCCTGAATAGCATCCAGTGACTTCAAAACAAGAAACTCTGTGTGACAATAATGAATCCAGATCCGGGTGCTTAAGTCAGGATTGAAAATATTAACCAGATTTTCAACTCAAATACTATTCCTGGACCTTTGGGAATCTTTCTGTTTTGGTTTAAGCAATTTGTTTTTGGCTCATAAGTCATCTCAGATGGTAGCAGCATTACTAATTAGATCTTAGTCCTATTGACTGTAATTCATTTAAGGGTGTGAACACTTTTTTCCTCCTTAATTAGATTCATTGTGTTATTGAGTTCTCTGATGACAAAGTGAAATTTATGAACTATAGTAATAGAATTTTCAAACTGAAGGGCTATTATATGCTCTTAAAAAGAGAGAATATATAACAAATTCATTTGAACTTTGTTATTCTCATATTACAGGACTTTCCATAAAATATTTTTAAAATTTTTTTATTTAACTGGTTTTGGAGGTAGGAAAGAGATTAATTGTATTATGTTTCCTTAGATCATTTATTCAGCCCAGAAAAGTTAATTCACTGTTTATCACACAGCAAATCAGTAGCAGAATAATTGCCATATTTTATATTGTATGCCAGTTTTGTGGCCATAAAAGAAGTTTTAAAAACCTTTGCCACTAGCAGAATTGTCACTGACTGTTGTGAAATTGGGGCGTGGGGGTGGAGGTACAGCAGTTAAAATGGGAAGGTGGAAGAGATGAAGATTGTCTGATAGATGCAAGAATTCTTGAAGCAAACTCTGAGCTCAGACCATTGGCCCATACCATCAAATTGGCCCATATCAAAAGAAGCTGTGATCCTGGTCCGTAGCATAGATGACTACATGAGGGTCGGGTGAATGCATAAAGTGTGGTCAGGCCTTTCTTTCATCAGAATAGATTATGTCTCATTGTCAACAAAGCTTCTTAGGGTAAATGCATTTACTGTTTATAGCCTACAGTTAATTGTCATCTACTCATATGATGTCATTACAGTAGGCCTCTTCTTGAATAGGTTTTAGTCTATAGAGAGGCACGGATGAAAATTTTTACATGTGTCTCCATAAGATATGGTACAACTCCTTATACAAGTTAGGATGTTAGTAAATCCTCTTGATAGTATTAATTTAGAGCTAAGTGATGCCCATTGTGTTTATCTCTGGTTCAAGAAATTTTTGTCTATTTTAAAAATGTGTTTATTCATATATTCATTTTAGCTTTATTTGAAAAGGGAGAGAGAGAAAGTGAGAGAGAGAGAGATCAATCTTCCATTCATTGGTTCACTCCCCAAATACCTACAACAGCCAAGAGGGCTGGGCCACACCAAGGCCACAAGCTTGGACTCCATCCAGATCTCCCACATAAGTGGCAGGGACCTAAGTACTTGAGCCATCACTTGTGGCTTCCCAAGATGTGCATTAGCAGGAAGCTGGATGTGAAATGAAGAGGCAGGACTCAAGCTAAGCACTCCAATAGGGAGTGCAGGTGTCCCAAGTGGCATCTTAGTTCCAGTACTAAAGGCTCAGCCCCAATTTCTATATTTATTTGAAAAGCGGAGTGATGAGAGAGAGAGAGAGAGAGAGAGAGAGAGAGAGAGATCTTCCATCCAGTAATTCACTCCTTAAATGGCCACAATGGTCAGGGCTAGTCCAGGCTGAACCCAGGAGCCTGAAACTCCATTTAGGTCCCTGACATGGGTGGCAGGGTCCCAGTTGCTTGGGCCATCCTCCACTGCTTTCCCAGGTGCTTCAGCAGGGAGCTAGATCAGAAACAGGGCAGCTGGGACTTGATCTGGTGCTCTGACGTGGAATGCTAGAGTCGCAAGGGGTAGCTTAACCCACTCCATAATGCATGCTCCATAATGCATGATTGCATATTTGGGGATTGGTGGTTTCCCCTTTCCTATTTGTGACTCATGAGGGGCAGCACCAGAACTCATGTCTATTTGGTGAGTCTCCCTGATAAGCCAAGCAGGGCCAATACTATTCTTTCTCTTAGACGTTTGGAACGTTGACCTGAGGGACAAAAAAATGTTTGAGTTGCCTGCTCAAGAAAACCATTAATAGAAGAAAGAAGGGGCCGGCGCCGCGGCTCAACAGGCTAATCCTCCGCCTAGCGGTGCCAGCACATTGGGTTCTAGTCCCGGTCGGGGCGCCGGATTCTATCCCGGTTGCCCCTCTTCCAGGCCAGCTCTCTGCTGTGGCCAGGGAGTGCAGTGGAGGATGGCCCAAGTGCTTGGGCCCTGCACCCCATGGGAGACCAGGAGAAGTACCTGGCTCCTGCCATCAGATCAGCGCGGTGCGCCGGCCGCAGTGCGCTGGCCGCGGCGGCCATTGGAGGGTGAACCAACGGCAAAGGAAGACCTTTCTCTCTGTCTCTCTCTCTTTCTCTCACTGTCCACTCTGCCTGTCAAAAAAATAAATAAATAAAATAAAAAATAAATAAATAAAAAAAAATAAAAAGAGAAGAAAGACGGTCCCCAAACTCCCTGGTTCCCTTATGTGCTGCACAGAGTGATTGCCTGCCAAGAGGCAGATATTCCATTCTCTCATTCACTATCAAACAGCACAGTTTCTCTCTGGTGTCAGCTGGTGATTATTTGACCTCACAAAAAATGAGCCAGCTAGTCTAGGGGTAGTCATAGAACCATAACCCCATTCTAACTAGTGGTAGCCATCGGATAGATGATAATAACAGACCTAACTCTAGCTAAAGAGACATGGTAGGAAGTCTACCGACAATCTTCTGGGAAGTACTTGTTGCTCCTTGAAGAAAAGAGAAAGAATAGGAGAAGTTTCTGTCTGCCCCCAGACTATCTTTGAATGGAGTGTTTGATGTTAAGGCAGCCATCTTGTGGTCATAAGACAGCCAAACACAAGAGTGGCTGACATATTGAGGTTCTTTAAATGAAATATGGGGAGAGTCTGGCTTCCTAATGACATTTTTAAGTGAAAGAAATGGTCTTGCGATATTTAGAATGTTATTTTGCCTGATAATTACATCTTTACTTCTAAAGTCATCTCTCAATCAAATTTTTGGTTATTGGCAAAAATTATATTCTAATGATAGACTGTGTGACCCACATCTTCTTCCTTCTATTCTCTGTGAGTACTTCAAAAAGTTTGTGGGGCCGGCGCTGTGACATAGCAGGTAAAGCCACTGCCTGCAGTACTGGCATCCCATATGGGTGCTGGTTCGGTTCCTGGCTGCTCCACTTCCAATGCAGATCTCTGCTATGGCCTGGGAAAGCAGTAGAAGATGGCCCAAGTGTTTGGGCCCCTGCACCCATGTGGGAGACCCAGAAGAAGCTCCTGGTTCCTGGCTTCAGATTGGCACAGTTCCAGCCATGGTGGCCACCTGGGGTGTGAACCAGAAGATGGAAGACTTTTCACTTCTCTCTCTCTCTCTCTCTCTTTTTCTCTCTCTTTCTCTGTAACTCTACCTCTCAAATAAATAAATAAATCTTTTAAAAAAAAATTGTGAAAAAATGGAATGAAAATACAGATTTATTTTGATGCAAAAGTTGAAATTGAATAGATTTATTTATATATCTTATAAAATTATTTTCCTCTTTGGGTAAATAAATTTCCATTTTGTGCAACCAAAAAAAAAACCTTAGCTTATTAAATATGTTTTTTCACAAAAAATTTGAGATTTTTTTCAAGATCTATTTATTTATTTGAAAATCAGAGTTACAGAGAGCAAGAGACAGAGATATCTTCCACTCACTGGTTCATTCCCCAAGTGGCTGCAACAGTCTAGGCAGGGCCAGGCTGAAGCCAGGAGCCAGGAGCTTCATCTGGATCTCCCAAGTGGGTGCAGCGGCCCAAGGACTTATGCCATCTTTCACTGCTTTCCCAGGTGATTAGGAGGGAGCTGGATCAGAAGTGAAGCAGCTGGGACTTGAACAAGTGTTCATAGGGGATGCCAGTGTCACAGGTGGTGTCTTCACCTGCTGTGCTACAATGTTGGCCCTGAGATTTTTTTTCTTTATGACATGGTATGAAGTCAGAAAAATGTTCATCCAAATACAAAGAGTAAAAAATACTTCTCTTTCTTGAATTTTTTCTTCTTCAGTTTGAATTAACTGTGCATGAAGATGATAGTAAGCCCAGAGACTGTTTACATTCGGTATCACAAAAGAGGGCTGAGAAAACTAGAAGTTGGCTTAATGAAAGCAAGGGTGCTCTTGTTAATAACTTAAGAAACACAATTCCAAATTACTATTTTGTACCACCTGAGGTGAGGATAAAGTTTGGAGACAAACATGTTGCACTGGACATTTCAAAGTGGCATAACCCCCTTCAAGGGATAAGATAACAATCAGTAAAAGCTACAAAGACATTCAGATCCTTTGACCAAGTAATACTACTCCAGAGAATTTCTCCTAAGGAAATATTTTGACAGATGTAGGACAGATGTTTTTATCTGCAAAGGGAAAAAAGGACAAAGAAAAAATCAAATATTTAAAAGTAAGACATGATTTAGTAATACAGTGTATCAACAATGCTGCTATAATATATCCATTAGACATAATAACTTTGTAATATAGAATATATATCCTCTATATAGAATATAAATATAGAAAGCACTTATAATAGGGTTTTTCTAAAAGCATAATACATAATGACAAGTAAACTGTGATTGCAATTATAGATAAGATCTTGAAGGTATATGAAAAAATAGAAAAGTAGCTTTTGGAGGTAAGTGGAGTTGAGGATGATTTCTTTCATTTTTATTCTTAAGTGTTTCAATATTTTGTGCCAAGAATTGTATTGTGCCAAGGTTATAATGTGTGCATGGGAAAAAGTTCTGTTGTTCTTCACACAGCATATGGAATCAAGAATTTGCTTATTTTGTGTTCTTGTGTTGAATAGTCTGAGCGATGGAAAACTCTTGGGGAGGAATAGCTGAGAACTAATAAGACTATCACAAGAGATATGAATGTTTAAAACACAGCTCATCAAAACTTCAGCAGAATTATTGTAGTCTGGTCTCATACCATCTGGGTGGCCTATATTCTTCCTGCTGTGGTTTGAATGCATCCGCCAAAGTTCATATGCTGGAAACTTGACCCTCAACGCTCCTCTGCTCAGGTGGGGCCTTGAAGAGGTGATTAAATCATGAGGGAATTATGTTGTTATTGCTAGAGTTGGTTCCTGACAAAAGGATGGATCTGGCCTCCTCCTCCCTCTCTGTCTGTCTGTCTTCCACACACACATGCACAGTCTTGCCCACCCACCCTCTGCCATGTTATGATACAGCACAGAGACCCTCATCAGATGCAGGTGCCTCAACGCTGGACTCCACAGCCTCCATAACCGCAAGGAATACATTCCTTTATAAATTATCTCTCTCTGGAATTCGGTGATAACAAAACACACAGAACCCTTTCTCCCTGCTGTCTACTGGGTGGCTTTTTATCTTCTTTTCCTGGAAGTATTTCAGAGTCTAACAAATCCTCTCTGAGGCCCTCTGAAGTTGACCTGGTGGCTGGACACTCCCCATTTATTGCTGGGAAAAGATCTCAGTGAATAAAGTAGTTCCTTCACTAGAATTGATAGCTCTTTTCTTAAAAGGAATAGAACTGGTATAATAACAACATCTGGAGAATATTTTCATTTGTGCTTTCAGATGGAGAAGTGCTGGAATATGGGCAGGGCTGGAGTAAGATGGCCTTGGGAGTGCACTGCTAGGTAGAGCAAACACATTAAAATCTACTTCTCTATCTTCAAATAAGATAACACTACGCAATTACACACCTGAATTTTATACAATAAAAAATTTGAAGCACTAAATAGCAACGGTCATGTCTAAGGACAAGAGGATAAGCATGGGCCCATGTTCAGAAAGAACAGAGATGAAAACACCCTTGGAGAAAGCCTGCACTGGTGGATCAGAAACCTCGTGTGCCACACGGGAAGGGAAAGTTGCCTTAGGGTCTGTGCGAGGTGGCAGTTGTTCATAGAGAAGCATATGTGTGTGTTACAGTGGTTCTTACCCGTGTGAAGACCTCCACCCTGGTGGGCAATGGAAACCTGGGGGAGAATTCCTTATTGTCAAGATAACTGGGAAATGCTCCCTAATTTAGTGAGCAAGGGCCAGGAATACCAAATTCATACAGTGTTGGAGACTGTCCTGAGCAATAAAGGAGCATTTTATTTTGTTTTATTTATGGGATATCCCATAAAATTCAAATAGAACCCTTGTAGGGAGACACCACTGTGGAGCATCAAAGCTGGGAATAATCTTGAAATCATCATCAAAAACAGAAAGAATGAAGAGACTGCAGAAACACCCTCCTCTGAAGTTGAATTTTGTTTTGATGGGAATTATTGCAGTTCTGGTTTGTTAGGAAAGGCCTCATTGGAGATTTTTATATAAGATTGCCTGGGCACTTTCCAGGAAATGCCAGCTGTTTTGGAATTCTCTACTGTAATTAGATGCACTCTGCGACATTGACAGATTTATTTTTGTTTAAAAAACGTATCTGCTGAAATTTTTATTTGTTTTTGTGAGGTTTCTAGGCTTCGTAATTTCATGTAGCCTTCTGGGATAGTTAACTGGAGAGCAGAGAGCTCCAGTCAGTTAAGGAGATACAGGAAAAAATACTTCTCACTCCTCATATGCAGGGATTTCAATTTTTTTGCACCAATATAAACTTTTCTTTTAATTCCAGTTTTCAGGAATGTTTGAGGGCCACTAGTCTCATGCCAAGCCAGATGATACAGTCATAGCTGAGAGCACCCCGGGGAGTCTCCACCATCATAGTTTGTGTGCAGTCTGCTGGTCCCTCATGCAGCAGCTCTAGTTACGACTCCCTTTTCTCTCTAGGTGGAAGCTAGGTTAACCTCACTGACTAGAAGTTCAAAGGTGTCAAAAAAGAAAAAAGAAAATAATAATTCTTATTTACATTTTTCATGTTGAGTCTACTTGTTACTCAAAACAACCCAACAGTTTTTAGCCCTCACACATTTTTATTTTAATTAGTTATTACCTAGGGCTGTTAATTATTAGATAGCTGAGTGTATGCTCATATGTATAGGCATGCATCATGATACATGAGCTGATGGAGCATAAAAGAATTCTCTGTAATACATATTCTTCATCTGTTGGGTGTGTCTACAGTCACGTAACATGGTTATGTTTGCTTAACACATAGTTTTCAGTCTTTTAATTTTAATCCCCTTTTCCCTATGACTGAGGATTTATTATTTTAGAAGATTAATATAAGGGAAGGATTAGATCCATCCTGAATTACACTCCACATTACATTTGTATGAGGGGAGAACTCATCCACTGAAAGACACCTTCCAAAACTGAGGAAAAATAAGCACACTGGAAAAGGAAACACTATCAACTTATTTTCAATCTTTTCTGTATCCTACTACTGTATTTAAAAGTGTATGAGGGGCCGGTGCCATGGCTCACTTGGTTAATCCTCTGCCTGTGGCGCTGGCATCCCATATTGGGGCCAGTTCTAGTCCCGGTTGCTCCTCTTCCAGTCCAGCTCTCTGCTGTGGCCCGGGAGTGCAGCGGAGGATGGCCCAAGTGCTTGGGCTCTGCACCCGCATGGGAGACCGGGAGGAAGCACCTGGCTCCTGGCTTCGGATTGGCATATCTCTGGCTGTGGCGGCCATTTGGGGAGTGAACCAATAGAAGGAAGACCTTTCTCTCTGTCTCTCTCACTGTCTATAACTCTACCTGTCAACAACAACAACAACAAAAGCATATGCAACTCTAAATCCTGGCTTCTTTATATCTGAGATGTTAGTTTTGCTTTAAAAAACTGAAAAAAAGAATGAAACTCTGTCTGTCTTCTTGCTTTTTCTCTCTCCTTCCTACATCCCTGTCTTGTAAAAAGAACCTGAGTGCTTTGGCTGCTTCACAGTGTTTTGCTGTTCAAGTGCTTGTCTTCACCCATCCTGTGCAGGGAACTCAGTGAGAAGAAACTTGTCGACCTTCTCACCCTTTGCTTCTCTACATGTGTAGCCTCTGCTGTGTTGCTTTTGGCTGAGCCTTCTGGTCCAGTTACTGGTGAGTGTATTGGAGAGTAGGAGGTGTGGCTTCCTTGGCTGGCCACGGCTCCTCTTCCTAGGTGGCTTTGGAGCCTGAACTGCACTTAACGATAGAAAAATTCTCTAAGGACTGGAGAGAAAAAGATAAAAGGCTATTTTTCTTGGTTTATAGATCAAACTGAGAGCCTGATATTTGATTTTCAATACTATCCAACCCAAGCAAAACAGTGAAAGAGGTGGGCAGGATGCTTGCTCTCTGCTTATGTGGCCATGATCCTATTCCCAGAGGCATTCCCTCAGAGCAAGCGGAACATTGCTCACAGCCTGGGTGGCCAGGGCAGCTCCCTCCTGGAAAGAGGAACAGAGGGCAAGGGAGTGGCCAGAGCTGGAGGGAAGGTGAGCTTGTTGGTGCTTATTCTTCCTTACCTCCTGCATGGGCCTTAAGTTGAGAGTACTGATGGAAACTATTTTTTCTTTGAGGTTGTTTTATATGAAAAGAAATGTGACTATATTATTCTAGTCCATCTAGCTACTTCCACAGCATGCCATTTCCCCTCAACAGACATCAATGACTTTGTAATGAATATCTCTTGAGAGGACACAAGAAACCATGGAAAGCAGTCCGGAGAAACACATGTTCCCCCTTCTGGCAATTCCAGTAGAGGTTCATCACGTGCCGTTTGCTCTTTCCTGACACCTAGTTTGCCTGCTGCTGTCTTGCTCTGTTCTCTGTTCTACTGTTTTCAATCCTACCATGCAAAGCCTTCCCTGAGAGTATTCATCTTTTTATCTACAGGTTATGCCCTCTCAGGGCATCAACTATCCAACCTCAATGGGAATAATAAGGCTTTATTACAACTTTATTCTCAGGGCTGGTACTGTGGCATAGTAGGTTAAGCATCCACCTGTGGTGCCAGGATCCCATATGGGCAGAGGTTCAAGTCCCGCCTGCTCCACTTCTGATCCAGCTCTCTGCTATGGCCTGAGACAATAGTGGAATATGGCCCAAGTTCTTGGGCCTTTACACCCACATGGAGACCTGGAAGAAACTGCTGATTCCTGGCTTCAGATCTGCTTAGCCCCAGCCGTAGTGGCCATTTGGGAAGTGAACAAGCAGATGGAAGACCTCTCTCTGTGTCTCTCCCTCTCTCTGCAACTTTGCCTCTCAAGTAAATTTTTTTTTATTTTTTTTAAAAATTTTATTTATTTATTTATTTGACAGGTAGAGTTATAGACAGTGAGAGAGAGAGAGAGAGAGAGAGAGACAGAGAGAAAGGTCTTCCTTCGATGGTTCACCCTCCAAATGGTCGCTATGGCTGGCGCGCTGCACCGATCCGAAGTCAGGAGCCAAGTGCCCCTTCCTGGTCTCCCATAGGGTGCAGGGGTCCAAGCACCCGGGCCATCCTCCACTACCTTCCCCGGGCCACAGCAGAGAGCTGGACTGGAAGAGGAGCAACCGGGACTAGAACTTGGTGCCCATATGGGATGCCGGTGCCACAGGCGGAGGATTAACCAAGTGAGCCAGGGTGCCGGCCCCTCAAGTAAATATTTTTTAAAGATTTATTTATTTGAAAGTCGGAGTTACACACAGAGAGAAGGAGAGACAAAGAGAGAGAGAGGTCTTCCATCTGCTGGCTCACTCCCCAGATGGCCACAACAGCCGGAGCTGTGCCGATCTGAAGCCAGTTGCCAGGAGCTTTCTCCAGGTTTCCCACATGGGTGCAGGGGGCCAAGGACTTGGGCCATCTTCTACTGCTTTCCCAGGCCATAGCAGAGAGCTGGATTGGAAATGGAGCAGCCGGGACTAGAACCGGTGCCCACATGGGATGCCAGCACTGCAGGCGGTGGCTTTACCCACTACACCACAATTCTGGCCCCTCAAGTAAATAAATAAATCTTTAAAAAGAAACTGTATTCTTGGGGCCAATGCCATGGCTCACTTGGTTAATCCTCCACCTGTGGCACCTGCATCCCATATGGGGGCCAATTCTAGTCCCGGTTGCCCCTCTTCCATTCCAGCTCTCTGCTGTGGCCCTGGAGGGCAGTGGAAGATGGTCCAAGTGCTTGGGCCCTGCACCCACATGGGAGACCAGGAGGAGGTGCCTGGTTCCTGGCTTCAGATCAGCTCAGCGCCGGCCATAGCGACTATTTGGGGCCGGGGGGGGGGGGGGGGGCGTGAACCAACGGAAGGAAGACCTTTCTCTCTGTCTCTCTCTCTCTCTTACTGTCTATAACTCTACCTGTCAAATAAAAAAGAAAAGAAAAGTAAAAAGAAACTGTATTCTCTAGGAAGTCTACAAGCATACTGTGTACCAGATTTTTATCCCTTCTAGGGCAATAAAACAGTAATCAATGGTGTGTGCCCAATCCAGTATTTCTGTGATGATACTAGAGGGATTCTGGAACACATGACTATTAGGACGATGACAATAACAAAATTACAAAAATGAGAATGATTGAGTCTGTGTGGTAAAGGAAAACTGTACATGTTTGACTACAGACTTAACTTAAATCTGTCTGGATTTCTGTTGGGATTTTCTTTTTTCATTTTACTCAAAAGGCAGAGAGACTTGAGCCAGCACTTTCATTTGCTGGCTCACTCCCCAAATGCCTGCAACAGCCACGGATGGGCCAATGGCAGACCAGGAGCCCAGAACCCACTCTAGGTCTCTCATGTGGGTGGTTGGGACCCAAGTATCTGAGCCATCATCTCTTGGCTCCCAGGATGTGCAGTAGCAGGAAGCTGGATTGGAAGAGGAGCTGGGACTGAAACCAGGCACTCCAGTGTGGGATGTGAGCATTGCAAGTGGCATCTTAACCACTGCTCCACCCTTTCTGTTGAGATCTTAGCAGCATTCCTTTACTTTTAACTCTTTTCAGTCTGTGCAGTAGCACCTGGTGGCCTGAAAACAACATTTTCTAAGCCGTTTTGTCATAATTTCTGGTTTAGATTCCATGAACGAGGGCTTCTCCTTGAGATGTTGACTAGAAGAGGCAGCTGGCTCTGCAGCCAAGGGCCAGCATGTGCACTTTGATGAGGGCAGACCAGAGGCTTAGCCAGCAGCTTGTAGGGGTTCTTCTGGAAATGATGCGCCTGATGCTGCAGGAAGCTGACATCACTGGCAGAGGTTTCTTCTGATCTCTGAACTTCTTGATTTCCTGAAAGCTATGAGTAACTTCCCTGATATTTATTCCTCTAACTTTTACAGTAGTTTTGCGTAAAGTTTCCAATTCTCTGTATGAAATCCCTTCCTGGACGGCACCACAGCTCAACAGGCTAATCCTTCACCTGTGGCGCTGGCACACCGGGTTCTAGTCCTGGTCGGGGCACCAGATTCTGTCCCGGTTGCCCCTCTTCCAGGCCAGCTCTCTGCTGTGGCCAGGGAGTGCAGTGGAGGATGGCCCAAGCACTTGGGCCCTGCACCCCATGGGAGACCAGGAGAAGCACCTGGCTCCTGGCTTCGGATCAGTGCGGTGCGCCGGCCGCAATGCGTTGGCCGCAGCAGAAATTGGGGGATGAACCAATGGTGAAGGAAGACCTTTCTCTCTGTCTCTCTCTCACTGTCCACTCTGCCTGTCAAAAAAAAAAAAAAAAAAAAAAGAATCCCTTCTTGGTTTTTACTTTCTTAAACAAACCCTATTGATATGGTCTATATAACAAGACAGAAAAGACAGTAAGGGCTAAAAGGTGGATTTGTGATGGAAACTTCTAGTGACTACTCACCAAGGCCCCACTGGTTTTAAACAAGAGTCATTATTTTTTTTCCTTTAAGGTATTGACACTCTACTCACCCTCTTGTGTGTGTTCTGCTTAAAAGAGAACTCTTACATTTATGTATAGTGGCTTACACATTGTAGGTCCACCATACTTGCTGGATTAAAAAAACATGTCTTGCTTGAATGCATTTTATATATCATACTTGTAGCTGAATAGCAGTCAAAGGAGGCTATTCTTAACACATTTGCAAAGTATCTGATGCTTCCATGTTCCAAGGAATATTTTATCCCTCATTGTAAATAATATTGGCTCAGTGCCTATTCATTCATGCATTAACACGTTTGGATAGTAAATATTATTGATCACCTGCTATGTCCAGGCAATACAATTAGCATTTAGGACATATCAGTGAACAAACCAGGCAGAAATCCCAGCCCTGATCATCTCACTGCCTTGATTTGATCTTGAAACCTGAGACTGAAGGCTGACTGTTTCCTCTGTTCCTCTGTGCCATGTGCCTCATTGTAACTAACACAATTATTCTTGGTAGGGGGATAAGTTTCTTGATTACAAATCCCAGTGGAAAACTGATTCAGCATAGCAGGAAGAAGCATAGAGTCCAAGGCCCTGTCTGTAAACCTCTTCCTGGGAAGCTTCATATAGGCATGACAATCTCTGTTTTCTTTGCTACCCAAAATCGCATACGTGTATGGATAACATTTCTTTCTGCTTGAAAACCCCAATTCCTTCCTCTTTATTCCAACAATGGCAGTCGGGCACAGTTTCTTTTCAAGCCTCTGCTAGTTGTTCTCCTGGATGGATAATGTTTACTAGCGCTTTTGTTCATGTTCCCTCTTGCCTATAGTTTATAATATTGCTCTTACTGTTTAGACATAAAATAGTCTGAAGTGATTTCTTGTTCTCTATATTGTTTTTTTGGCATATTTCCATGGAGATGTCCTCATTATCTTTGCTCATATGGCACCTCTGAGTGATTTCTGGGGTGAGACTGACTCATTGCTTATGACTAAGTTGGGTACATTTCCTTTGAAAAGGATAACCCTATAGTTAATCCCAACACACTATAAATATGCCAAAATATTAAGTAATATAGCTGTAGGTAACTGGCAGGAATGTATCACTCTCATGTATATATTTTGTTCTTCTTTGTAAATTGAATCTATGGGGAGGAGAAATCATTCAAATGTCATTTAGAATATTTTGCTTCTATTCACAAATAAAATGAAGCTGGAGCACTCTAATTTCATGGTGGTCCCAAAAGATGACTGGAAGGAAACCAGAGAGGATGAATGATATAGTGTTGAAGGCCACTGAGATAGCATCTTGGCCTTTTTTTTCCATGTGCAGGTTTTATTTCCTGCCCTGCTCTCAGGGTGTGGAACCCTGAGTAGCACTGAGAAGGGCAGGGCTGGAAGTGGGTGTGGTAAGACCTGATCCTGGGGCCAGAACAGTTAGCATCCAGGCACCAGCACTGCCCAGATCCAGCTGGGATCTGGGCCACTGGGATTTGGCTCTGTTCAAAAGAACCTGGGATTTAAATATAGCACAGGCCAATGGAATTCATTTAGATAATTGGGACAATCAATATGGCATGGATTGTTTTTTCAAAAGATCGAGAACTTTTACTTCTAGATTTTCATTCTCTAGGTCCAAATATGTAGATAGAAAATAGCAAATCCTGCCAAGTGTACTTTACTCTGTTGGCTGTCCACATTCAGAGGCAGTAGGTTAGATTGAAGAAAGGGAAACAAATGTGGAAGGAATGGGAAGAAAAAGGTGAGGAAGGCAGTAGGGAGGACTTTTAAAAGTTTACAAAAAAAAAAAAGGAAAGGAAATACAAGAAGTTCACTTTTTAAAAAATGCCTATAAATTACCTTAAATCAGAAAAAAAATTCTAGGAAAATGAGCAGCTAATTTTAGTCTTGTTGCACCCAATCCTGTTTAAGCTGTTGAAGGAGTTGAGGAAATGCCACCCCACACTGTGACATTCTGCTGGGCTGGTGACTTTGAAGCTGGGCACCTGGGGAGCAGCACATAGGCAGAGGTTTCCCCTGAACTCCACTTACCTGCCTACAGGTTGATCCTCCCAACGAAGCTCAATTGTCAGGGACTCTTGCTAACCAGGAAGATTAACCTGGATCACTGCAGAGGAGACTGGAAGGCGACACCGCCACGCCCAGACTCACCCTTCTGAGGGCTGCTCCAGACGAGTTTTTATAAATACACATTTTTATTATTTATTATTTATTTTTTTGACAGGCAGAGTGGACAGTGAGAGAGAGAGACAGAGAGAAAGGTCTTCCTTTGCTGTTGGTTCACCCTCCAATGGCCGCCGCGGCCAGCGCGCTGCGGCCGGCGCATCGCGCTGATCCGATGGCAGGAACTAGGTACTTATCCTGGTCTCCCATGGGGTGCGGAGCCCAAGCACTTGAGCCATCCTCCACTGCACTCCCTGGCCACAGCAGAGAGCTGGCCTGGAAGAGGGGCAACCGGGACAGAATCCGGCGCCCCGACAGGGACTAGAACCCAGTGTGCCGGCGTTGCAAGGCGGAGGATTAGCCTAGTGAGCCGCGGCGCCGGCTATTATTTATTATTTTCAAAAATTTATTTATTTGATACATAGAAACAGAAAGAGAGAAAAGGGAGAGAGCACATAGGAACAATCCCACACTCCCATTAGGACTGAACCAAAGTGGATCAGTCCTAATGCCCACTACATGTTTCCAAGGCCAAATAATTTTTTTTGTCTTTAATGCTTGCATTTTATTTCAGGCCAGAGCTCCTCAACTCTGAACTGAACACCACGACCGGCCCTCCCACGCATAGGCTGGCAGCAGAAGAGTCCACGGACAAGGTGGGACGGCCGAGGTGGTGGGCAGCAGCGAGCAGGCCAAGTGGCTCACACACAGCCAGAAGCAGAGCCATGCAGGGTACCCGCGGCTCCTACCAGCGCTGGCTCTCCACAGAGAGGAGGGATGGCAGCAGCGGGCAGAATGCCTCCTCCTCGTCGTGTGGAGGCAGCAATGTGATTCCTAGCCTCGCATCCTAGTGTACTGGTTCACTCCCCAAATGCCTGTGACAGCTGGGTAAATCCGCCGCGTGCAGTGCAGGCATCCCATATGGATGCCGGTTTCGAGTCCCGGCTGCTCCACTTCCAATCCAGCTCTCTGCTATGGCCTGGGAAGGCAGTAGAAGATGGCCCAAGTCCTTGGGCCCCTGCACTCACGTGGGAGACCCAGAGGAACCTCCTGGCTTCGGATGGGCACAGCTCCAGCCTTTGCAGCCTGTTGGGGAGTGAACCAGCGGATGGAAGACCTCTCTCTCTGTCTCTCTCTCTCTCTGCTTCTCTTCTCTTCTCTTCTCTTCTCTGGGTGTAACTCTTTCAAATAAATAAATAAATCTTAAAAAAAAAAAAAAGAAATCAGATCTGGTATGGAATGTAAACACTCTGATGTGGAATGAGGGTGTCTTAACAGCTAGGTTAACAGTCTACTCCAGACAACTTCTATTACCTGAGAGACTTTATATACGTGACAACCATTACTCCCTTCACATCTCCTGTTATCCTCTGATAACTTGAGTCTCCAGCTTCCACCCACTATTCCTTTCTGTAGTTTAGGAGTAATATAAGGGGCCAGCGCCATGGCACAGTAGGTTAATCCTCTACCTGTGGCACTGGCATCCCAAATGGGCACCGGTTCTAGTCCTGGCTGCTCCTCTTCACATCCAGCTCTCTGCTATGCCTGGGAGAGCAGTAGAAGATGGCCCAAGTCCTTGGGCCCCTGCACCTGCATGGGATATCAGGAAGAAGCTCCTGGCTCCTGGCTTTGGATCGGCTCAGCGCCGGCCGTTGAGGCCATTTGGGGAGTGAACCAACGGAAGGAAGACCTTTCTCTCTGTCTCTCCTCTCACTGTCTGTAACTCGACCTCTCAAAGAAATAAATAAAATCTTTTTTTTTTTCTTTTGACAGGCAGAGTGGATAGTGAGAGAGAGAGACAGAGAGAAAGGTCTTCCTTTTGCCGTTGGTTCACCCTCCAATGGCCACCGCGGCCGGCGAGCTGCGGCCGCCGCACCACGCCTATCCAAAGGCAGGAGCCAGGTGCTTCTCCTGGTCTCCCATGGGGTGCAGGGCCCAAGCACTTGGGCCATCCTCCACTGCACTCCCGGGCCACAGGAGAGAGCTGGCCTGGAAGAGGGGCAACCGGGACAGAATCGGGCGCCCCGACCGGGACTAGAACCCGGTGTGCCAGTGCTGCAAGGCGGAGGATTAGCCTACTGAGCCGTGGCGCTGGCCATAAATAAAATCTTAAAAAAAAAAAAAAGGAGTAATATAAGTTTCATAAGTTTCAACCATCTGACTCCTCTTTGAATGTCATACTTTGTTGGACCATCTTGCATGTATATGTTTAAATTTGGGTTTTCTCCTGTTGATCTGTCTTACGTCCATTTGATTTGTAGCACAGCCAAACAACCTAGCAATGTGGCAAGGAGCCCTTCTTTCTTCCTTGATTATGTTCCAATCAAGGCACTGCTGGGAGAATCAGAAAGATGATGCTTAATGGTGGTCCTCCCATTTGTAGATTATTTCCATTTTCATCCAGTCTGTTAACATTCTACACATATTTACTTAAGTAGAAGGAGGTATGTAAACGTAGGAAGGCACAGCGGGAGGTGTTCCAGCTTTGAGTTTGTGGTAGGTAAATGGCAGTTGAGCAGCCTCAGCCTGCACATTCCAGTTTTGTTGGCTAACTAAGGAACGGTACGGAAAAGAACTCCTAAGCAAATATTTTTGCAGCTAATGGGCACAATTACTGAAGTTTCACACTTTACTTGCATTGCAGTAAATTTCCCTTTCACATTCAATATCCAACCATTCAAAAACACATCTGCAGAGTCAAATTTGCCTACCACATTTTTCCAAGTCCTATCAAATGGATGGAAATGCTTGGGCGTGGTTCAGGCAGGGAATTTCTTCTCTCTCACTGCTAGGATTGCTTGTTCTAATTTAGAGAATGTGCTGAGGGCAGTGAGACAGTCGGGGTCCGGAGGCAGGAACAGGGAAGGGGCATTTATGCATGTTATGTGGAATGCCTTTTTATATGCCAGTTGGCATGTTTAAGATCTTTAGTTTATTATCTTCTTTTTTTCCTACAAAGATTGTTTATAACAGGAAAGATGTAAGGAGAATACAGTTGAAAAATATATGATAAATAATGTAATAAAACTAGGAAATAAGTTTAAAAATCATGTAGTCCAGGCAAAGAAAACATAATGGACTATTATATAGATCATCAGATCTTTATAGTGACTTCCCTCCCCCTAAAAAAAAAAAAAAAAAAAAAAAGAAATGAAAAAGAAATGTAAGCAAGTATTTATTGAGTGAGTTTTGGCAGCTGTGTCCAACTCCTAGAACACAGAAAAGCATTTAAAACAATACATAACAATGTCTACCTATATCATCTTTGATATCTTCACCCTGGAGAAAATTAGGTGATAATTAGCTTTATTCTGACTACAGTTTACTAGGATAATCAAAACATCATTAGGCAAAAGTCATGCCTAGGAAGTTGTAGACTATTTGTAAACACGTCTAGGGACATGAAAAGAGGTGTTACTAGAAGGAATCAAGGAGTCTGGCTCTGGGTCAGAATACTATGTGTGATTTTTTCAGGCCTGATTGCAGACAATCACTAAGGCTGTATGTGACATCCTTCATGGCAAAAGCTTACTGTTTATACCAGTGGGTGTGGGGGAAAATCACACCCTCTGTTACACTCCTAGGTAGATCTGTTGGGAGGCCGGTGTTAGGGCACAGCAGTTAAGCCACCCTCTGCGGCGCTGGCATCCCATATGGGTGCTGGTTCAAGTCCTGGTTGCTCTACTTCTGATCCAGCTCCCTGCTAATGGCCTGGGAAAGCATCAGAAGACGGCCCAAATGCTTGTGGCAGAGCCAGAAGAAGCTCCTGGATCTTGACTTCGTACCGTCCCAGCCCTAGCCATTGCAACCATTTGTGGAGGGAATCAGTGGATGGAAGATCTCTCTCCCTCTCTCCCTCTCTCTGTAACTCTGACTTTCAATTAAATAAATAAATCTTTAAAAAAAATTTGTTGCCCATTGCTCCCAAGCACACTCTGTGGTACTGATCTTTTGAAAGTTCGATGGCTTTTGTATGATTGGCCAGTTAAGGAGACAGAAGAAATGATTCGAGTCTGGGGACAGCTTTATGGGTTAAATAGGAAGAAGCTGGTATGCAAAAACATTGGCAAGGCAAGTTCTGATGGGAGGGGCTTGCAAAACATCTGGCCATAGAGTTACTGTGTTTAGTGAATTTCCTAAGAAAGTAGGAACTCAAAGGGGCAGTGTAGTATCAATCCCCTCTCTCTTTTGTTCATGTCCTAATCCTGAGGAAATGGGGCAAGGACTGCTCTAGCTACTTCTACCTGACCAGTGGTATAGATTTTGGATTAAGGAATGAAAATTGTTCTATATTTAACTGCATGCATTCTTGACTTCCAAGATTTGGCCCTTCAAGGAGCTGATTTTGCATCAGCATAATCTTGTTCAGGGTCTGCTGTAAACATAGGGAAATACAAAATATACTCAGTTTGAACACAATGAGAATAATTAAAATATTCATAGGAATTATGCTAATAATTTATTATCCTGAGTAGAAAAAGCTACTTGAGCCTGAAACCAAACAGATGACCATGTCATATAGAGGTTCTTTCTTTGCTTCCTGTGACCAGGTAGCTTTTTGTATTATTCGGTTTATGCAGGTTTTAATTTCCTGAGCAATATTAATGTAGGTACAGAAAGTGGTATGAGAAATTGCACAAAGCCCCCTCCCTTTTAAAGATTTTGTTTATTTATTAGAGAGGTAGAGTTAGAGTTACAATGAGAAGGAGAGACAGAGAGAAGGGTCTGCCGTCCACTGGTTCACTCCCCAAATGGCTGCAATGGCTGGAGTTGCGCCAATCCGAAGCCAGGAGCCAGGAGCTTCTTCCGGGTCTCCCACACGGGTGCAGAGGCCCAAGGACTTGAGCCATCTTCTACTGCTTTCCGGGCCATAGCAGAGATCTGCATTGGAAGTGGAGCAGCCAGGAACCGAACCAGCACCCATATGGGATGCCAGCTCTGCAAGCGGAAGATTAACCTACTGCGCCACAGCACTGGCCCACAAAGCACCCTTGTTTAATTAATATTCTAATGTCATTCTATTGTCTAAAACATATGGAGTAAGGGAATTCAGGGATGCCTGTTCAGCAGTGTGTTTCTAGCTGGTTTCAGCTACCTGCTCAGTAGTAGCTAACAGAATGTAAATTATGTCCTGATTTATATAGATTTCAGGATTGGATATGACAAAACTTTGTTCAACATTGTCATCATATCAAGAGAGTTAACATCTCTCTTTTTTTATTTTTTTATTTTTTATTTTTAAGTTTTATTTAATGAATGTAAATTTCCAAAGTACAGCTTATGGATTACAATGGCTTCCTTCCCCCCCCCCCCATAACGTCCCTCCCACCCACAACCCTCCCCTTTCCCGCTCCCTCTCTCCTTCCATTCACATCAAGATTCATTTTTGATTCTCTTTATATACAGAAGATCAGTTTAGCATACATTAAGTAAAGATTTCAACAGTTTGCTCCCACACAGAAACATAAAGTGAAAAATACTGTTTGAGTACTAGTTATAGCATTAAATCTCAATGCACAGCACACTAAGGACAGAGATCCTACATGAGGAGTAAGTGCACAGTGACTCCTGTTGTTGACTTAACAAATTGACACTCTTGTTTATGGCATCAGTAATCACCTTAGGCTCTTGTCATGAGATGTCAAGGCTATGGAAGCCCCCTGAGTTCACTGACTGATCATATTTAGACAAGGCCATGGTCAAAGTGGAAGTTCTCTCCTCCCCTCAGAGAAAGGTACCTCCTTCTTTGATGACCCGTTCTTTCCACTGGGATCTCACTCACGGAGGTCTTTCATTTAGTTTTTTTTTTTTTTTTTCCCCAGAGTGTCTTGGCTTTCCATGCCTGAAATACTCTCATGGGCTTTCCAGCCAGATCCGCATGCCTTAAGGGCTGATTCTGAGGCCAGAGTGCTGTTTAGGACATTTGCCATTCTATGGGTCTGCTGTGTATCTCACTTCCCATGTTGGATCGTTCTCTCCCTTTTTGATTCTATCAGCTAGTATTTGCAGACACTAGTCTTGTTTATGTGATCCCTTTGGTTCTTAGTCCTATCATTATGATCAATTGTGAACAGAAATTGATCGCTGGGACTAGTGAGATGGCATTGGTACATGCCACCTTGATGGGATTGAATTGGAATCCCCTGGTATGTTTCTAACTCTACCGTTAGAGGTAAGTCAGCTTGAGCATGTCCCGAATTGCACATCTCTTCCCTCTCTTATTCCCACTCTCATATTTAACAGTGATCACTTTTCAGTTAAGTTTCAGCACTTAGGAAGAATTGTGTATTGATTACAGTATTCAACCAAAAGTATTAAGTAGAACAAACAAAAAAAATACTAAGAGGGATAACATATTAAGTTGTTCATCAATAGTCAGGGCAAGGGCTGACAAGTCACCGTTTCTCATAGTGTTCATTTCACTTTAACAGGTTTCCTTTTTGGTGCTCAGTTAGTTGTCACCTATCAGGAAGAACATATGGTATTTGTCCCTTTGGGACTGGCTTAATTCACTCAGCATGATGTTTTCCAAATTCCTCCATCTTGTTGCAAATGACTGGGTTTCGTTGTTTTTGACTGCTGTATAGTATTCTATAGAGTACATGTCCCATAATTTCTTTATCCAGTCTACTGTTGATGGGCATTTGGGTTGGTTCCAGGTCTTAGCTATTGTGAATTGAGCTGCAATAAACATTAAGGTGCAGACAGCTTATTTATTTGCCAATTTAAATTCCTTTGGGTAAATTCCAAGGAGTGGGACGGCTGGGTTGAATGGTAGGGTTATCTTCAGGTTTCTGAGGAATCTCCAGACTGACTTCCATAGTGGCTTAACCAGTTTGCATTCCCACCAACAGTGGGTTAGTGTCCCTTTTTCCCTACATCCTCGCCAGCATCTGTTGTTGGTAGATTTCTGTATGTGAGCCATTCTAACCGGGGTGAGGTGAAACCTCATTGTGGGTTTGATTTGCATTTCCCTGATGGCTAGTGATCTTGAACATTTTTTCATGTGCCTGTTGGCCATTTGGATTTCAACATCTCTCTTTTGAATAGCTCACCCTCTATAAAGGTGGCAATTCTGCAGTCTTTTGTTAGTGACTCCCAGGCAATCATGCAGAATAACCCTCCCTCTATAAACTCCTGGATTTTTTATTTTGTTTAAGGCTGACATGAGTAACTTCATTTTGGCTTTGATAACTTGTATATTCACCCCTTGTGATCAAGATTCTTTTCCCAAAAGTGTCACCGATGAATTGTCTTGTAGCTAGATTTTGTTTGTCCCTTGTTGTCAGGATGGATTGGTCCGGTTGTTGATATGATCTGGCTGCACATTTGGATGAAGTGATTTACAGCCTGGAGTAAGAGTCAAAATCCTTTAAGCCCCATTTTGTTGTGGGGTGGATGGGTCCAATTTGTTGCTCTGATACAAGGAGAATTAGAGGACAAAATATAGATAGAGGTTAGAAAATGAATAAAATTTATTAGAAAGCAAAATCACTTGAGAGAGAGCGGGCATGATCAAGAGTGGACTGTGCCCTACAAGATTTGGGGTCATCCCTTTATGTGCTCTGGAGGCATGAGCTTCAGGCATAGTGGTGTTTTGGGTAAAGATTTCCAGGAATTTAGTGACTATCCATTTAATGGCCTATTTAAGAAGTCTTAGGAATATCTTGGCATCCAGTTCATGATAGAAGTAGCAATTTTATTATAATAATGTTATAACAGGTTATAGATCATTGTAGGGCAGTAGTATGAAGCCATGTTGTGTATTTTCAGCTGGTGCTGGTTTGGTTCTGGGCACTGGTTTCAGATTGCTGGTTATGTGGTTATGGCAGCAGGGTTTTTTTTTTTTTTTTTTTTTTTTTTTTTTTTTTTTTTTGTGACAGGCAGAATTACACAGTGAGAGAGACAGAGAAAAAGGTCTTCCTTCCGTTGGTTCACCCCCCAAAATGGCCACTACGGCTGGGGCTATGCCGATCCGAAGCCAGGAGCCAGGTGCTTCCTCCTGGTTTCCCATGCGGGTGCAGGGCCCAAGCACTTGGGCCATCCTCCAATGCCTTCCCGGGCCACAGCCCAGAGCTGGACTGGAAGAGGAGCAACCGGGACAAAACTGGCGCCCCAACCGGGACTAGAACCTGGGGTACTGGCGCTGCAGGCGGAGGATTAGCCTAGTGAGCCGCGTGCCGGCCATGGCAGCAGTTTTATAGGAGATAACTCTGAGGAAAGGTGTGGGACACCTTTTCTCTTGCTCTTTTCCTGATCCCTCACTGTCTCCTAACCTATAACAATTTGAGAAACAAAGAAATTTTAGGAGTAGTTCTTAGGGCAAGTTTCCCGGAGTTCATAGTTAGGTTTAACTTTATTGGTTCTATAAATAAGTCATCATCTCAGAGGCTTAGGACAGCATTTTTTTGTTAGGATTTGTACTCCTGGCTCCTGGCTTCAGATTGGCACAGCTCTGGCTGTTGTGGCCATCTGGGGAGTGAACCAGTGGATGGAAGACCTCTCTGTCTCTCTCTGCCTCTCTCTGTAACTCTTTCAAAATAAAAAAAAAATTTTAAAGAAAGGATTTGTATTTCTTAAAACTTTGACAAGCAATAGACATAAAGGTTAGAAGTAAAGTTCAAAATGAAACCAAACACAGCATTGCTCAAGATAGTAGATAGAATTATAATCTAATAGTAGGAATTTTAAAGTTTTGGGCACAAATTCAGTAAGAAAAATGATTTGCCATATAATAATCTCGATTTTCAAAAACATTCAAGGTTAGGAAGCCACACGAAAGTCAACTTTAGATTTCTAACTGTAGTACCTGATCTTTCAAAGTTTCTGGGATTATTAAGAAGTGGTAATTTATTTATTCATGATAAAGCTGGAAATCCTTGAAACAAGGCATTTTTTTGTGTTTTTTTTTTTTTTTTAAATATGGCAGTTATTTCAAACACATCATATTATAAGGAAAACAGAGTTTTACTGAATTTATGTAAATAATCACATTGTCATAAAAAACAACAGTATTCATAGGTTTTAAACTTTGGAGGAATTAAGTAGGAAGAAACAGAAATATTTTTACCTTTTTTTACAAAAGTATACTGAAGTGTTGGAAACCAAAGAAACCTCAAAAAATAGTTTTTTTAGGTTAACTTAGAAAATTAAAAATATCTACCCCAATACAGAACTAACAATGTCTTTATTAAAAGACATAAAAATCATCAGGTCATTCAATCTCATGTAACTTTTTCCTCATTTAATCTCCATTAGCAGCTTTATGAATCTATCAGTTTCCTAATTAGGGTTTTAAACTTTTTTATTAGTTCATTTGTCTTGAAGTTATCAGAAAATTTTATTTAAGAATACTTGTTAGAAACTTAATACTTCAATCTAAACTTCTTATGTTTTCAGCACAGTGGGGTGACTATAGCCTACAATAACCTCTAATATACTTTTTGAGCAGGTAGAAAAATGAGCTTCAAGTCTGCAATCAGAAAGTGATGTCAAAGAAGGGGAAGTGTGAAGTACCCTGATTTTATCCAAACATATTGGCTATCTGTACTGAAATACCATAATATAGGCCATACATGTGTACAATGATTGCTAATTAATATTTAAGAAAATACAACATTAATGAAAGAAAGAATACCTGTTGAATTGTTTTTATGAATCTGACTGCAAATGATTTTAGGGAAGAATCAGACTGTGGGTGAAAAAAGATGACGAGTAGTTGCAGTTAAGAACTCGATAACACCTCTGCAACTGATAAGGAATGTAGTTATTTCATTGGGTAGAGAATTCTAGAAAGAACCTTCAGACCTTTTATGAAACCATCTTGTCTTTCCACGTCTCTGGGCCTATAATGGGAAATGCAGCCTCAAAGGTATCTGAAATGCTACTGGGGTCTTTTTTTCCCACAGAGATAGCAATCATGAATGATAGGGTTACACCAGAACCACCAGACATTCATATATTTTATAGATCTCTAGAACATACAGATCAATAGCAATCTGTATAAATTTAAGTGAAAGTTCAGCATTCATGATTCTACAAAGCTTTTTCTGTCTACCAAATAAACCTGATTAACCTAGTAACCTCCAGGTGTCCAGCTGAAAAAATCTCAAAGTGAAAAGAGAAACATTTTATTTACAATTTGATCCTGAAAAAAGCCTGCTAAAGATGTTACAAGGTTTAAAACATTTGGCCAAAATAGGATCTCTGACCATTGTGAAATAACAAGGCATACATTTAATCTGGGTGATTCAATCAGTCATAGACCAGATTTAGCCCATTACAAAGTGATCATTTCAAACATTTTAAAATAATTATATGTCTAAAACAACAACAGCGAAACCTTTAAAACTTTTTTAAGATTCAGATTTTCTAAGCAATCAAAATCTAATAAAAACAGTAGAAAATACAGTGTGGATATATATATATATATTTTTAAATTATTTGACAGATAGAGTTAGTAAGAGAGAGAGAGACAGAGAAAAAGGTCTTCCTTTTGTTGGTTCACCTTCCAAATGGCCGCTACTGCCAGAACTACGCCGATCCGAAGCCAGGAGCCAGGTGCTTCCTCCTGGTCTCCCATGAGGGTGCAGAGCCCAAGCACTTGGGCCATCCTCCACTGCCTTCCCGGGCCACAGCAGAGAGCTGGACTCGAAGAGGAGCAACTGGGGCCCATATGGGATGCAGGCGCCACAGGCAGAGGATCAACCAAGTGAGCCACGGCCACACACACACACACACACACACATTTGAGGGCACATGTTTGGCATGGTAGCTGAGATGTTGCTTGGGACAGCCGTATCCACACTGGAATACCTGGGTTTAAGTCCTGGCTCTGCTCCTCATTCTAACTTCCTGCTAATGCATACTGTGGGAGGAAGAAGAAGAGGGCTCAGTGCTGGGGTTCCTGCCACCTAGCAAGAGACTTGGATTGAGTTCCTAGCTCTTGACTTCAGCCTGGTCCAGATCCAGATGTTACAGGCATTTGTGGGGATTGAATCTGCAGATGGGAGATCTTTGTCTCTCTGCCTATCAAAGAAACAAAATAAATAAACAATTCTGTAAACATTAATTTTTATTTATGAACTTAAAACTATTTATCAAAGATTTACTTAAGTCATATGAATCGAAAAGTATCTGGGTTAATGTAATAATTTTAACTTATTAACTGGTAAGCCAATTAAAGATACAATTCTTCAGGGGATTCTATCATACAGACACAACATATAACATGTACAAAGATATAACACACAACACTCACATATATATGTACACAGAGACCCTATTTAACTATTTTGTCCTCAATTTAGTGTTCCTGGAAAACTAGTCTGGGCTCCCCCATTAGTACTATCCTCCTACATGGGCTCTACTATGTGGTTGGGCCCTTCTGATAGTGGAGATGGTTATGAAATTGTTGCTCTCTCTTAGAATTGTTGCCTTTTTAAAAAATGTGCACAACAGAAGCAACACAAAGCATACAGATCCTAGGCAAATAATAGATACTAGATCTCAGGGTGCACTGAAACCAGGGCCCACGCTTTCCCAGGTAGGGCATCCAACAATTAATTCTGTAAGTAAACGCAGTCCCACCTCGAATCAGTCAGGCTGGGGCAGGGAGTTGCCCCAGACAAGGCCCATGAAGAGCCCATTGAACCCATGGAGCACTAACCTATGAAGGTCCAAACAGTCAGGCAAGAAGAGAGAGAAAATTGCTCTTTGAGATCACTCATCCGGAGACATACTGCTCCAGAAGCCATTTCTCCCCCCGAGAAGGAAGTGCTGAGGGCTGCAGTGGATAGGGAATCCCACTAGTGAGCCACTGGAGTGAATTTAGCCAGATGGCCATTCAGGCTGTCAAGGAGAAGCTGCTAAGCCTTCCCACCACACCACTGCACGCCTAGGCCCTGTATTGGGTGCCAGATTGTTACAGATGTAGGCAGATTCTCTGCTCCTTGTTCCCAATGACACGTTGATAGAAAACTTTTGAGAGGAGAAAGGCTTTATTATCACGGAGTAGTAAAGAGATAGGAGAAATGACTCAAATCTGTCTCCCCAACCAGGGGACTTGGGGAAAGATGTACGGATAAGGTAGGAGGGAACTAGAATGCCCAGCAAAGCAAATTCTGAATCCATCAGGCTTGCTTAAAGCTACAAGTTTAGTGAGTTTCCTGAGAAAATAGGAACGTAAAGGAGCATTCCGATCTCATTCCCCTAACGCACTTGGAGCAGTCTCAAGGGAGGCACAGCCAGACTCATGCCTGGAGGCCAACCGTGCTCCTACGTATATCTGCATTCCTAATCCAATTACCTCCTCAACAAGACATTTCTCTCTGCTCTGGCTCAGTGTTCAGCGCTTTCCCACTACTTATCTCTTCTCCCTACCCTCAGTGGGCAATGACACAATGGTTGAGCCATCTGACCTTCACCTGGAGCTGTTGTGTGAGGGGAAAACTAGATCATTGGAGGAGCTGGTGTTTTTCCTGTTTGGCCTCTTCTTTATCCTATTGCAGTAACTGAATAAGGCTTTGCTGGTACTTTTTTTTTGTCCTGATAGACCACCTTAACACCTGTCAGCTCAGCTCTTGACAGTAATTAGATATCAAATTTTGGAACAGAGACATGATGTACGTTCTTAGGCAAATGGATATTTATCCACTAACAGTCAGGCAGCTTCATCCTTGGATGCAGGTCACAACATCTACCACCCTTACCTTTTCTAGGATGGGGGAGTTCTGGAGAGAGGAGGTTATGCGCTGCTATGGCTTCAGTGAGTGTCTCCTCTAAGATTCATGTTGAAATTGAATCCCCACTGTGGTGGTGTTACAGAAATGGGGTCCTTGGGAAACGGAAAAGTCATATGGCCTCTGTCCGCTTGAATGGCTTTGTGGCTTACAAAATTATTGGACTGAACTAATGTAGGTCCCCCTTTTGACCTTCCATCCCTTGTGTCGCAGAGGCTGTAGCAACAAGGCACCATGTTGGAAGGAGAGGCAGGGCCTGTTTGGGGACTTTCAGCCTCCAGAGCTATAAAAAGTAAATTTTTGTTCTTTCTGAATTTCCTAGTGTAAGGTATTTTGTTATAGTGCCACCAAGAGACGGAGACAGGTACACAACATAGTCCTCAATGCCTTCAGGAAAAACTGCGTAGCCATAGATCATCCAGCAGAGAATGCTAGCCTTAGGGCATCCTAAAAGTAATTTCTAGACTCTTGGTAACTGAATATGCTTCTCTATGTATGTACACAGATAAATACCTAGTCTATTATTTCCTAAATATTTGAATTTTGAACAAACAAGGGTGTTATGGATTGAATTATTTCCCTTTCCCCACAAAATCTTTATGTTGAAGCCCTAATCCCCAATGTGAGTATATTTGAAAGCAGGCCCTTTGGGGCTGGCACCGTGGCTCACTTGGTTAATCCTCCGCCTGCGGCGCCGGCATCCCATATGGGTGCCGGGTTCTAGTCCCGGTTGCTCCTCTTCCAGTCCAGCTCTCTGCCATGGCCTGGAAAAGCAGTACAAGATGGCCCAGGTGCTTGGGACCCTGCACCTCCGTGGGAGACCAGGAAGAAGCACCTGGCTCCTGGCTTCGGATCAGCACAGCGCTGGCCATAGCGGCCATTTGGGGAGTGAACTAATGGAAGAAAGACCTCTCTCTCTCTCTCTCTCTCTCTCTCTCTCTCACCATCTATAACTCTACTTGTCAAATAAAAAAAGTTAAAAAAAAAAAAAAGCAGGGCCTTCACAGAGTTGATTCAATTAAAATAGGGCCATTAGGGTTGGCCCTAATCCAGTCTCACTGGTGTTCTCATTACAAGAGGAAATTTGGACACAGAAAAATATATCTGGATGTACATGCACAGAGGAAAGACCACGTGAAGACACAGGGAGAAGGCAGCCATCTGCAACCCCGGAAGGAAAATCAGCATAAGCCAAACCTGCTGCAAGCTTGATCTTAGACCTCCAGCCTCCAGAATCGTAAGGAAATAAAGTTCTGGTGGGTAAGCCAACCAGTATTAATTATGGCAGCCCTGGCAAACTAACACAGCCACCTAGAGGACTTGTTGCAACATGAATTCAATGAATATCTGATTCAGAGGCAAGTTTCCAGGTGATGCTGATGCTGCTGGTCTGGGGACCATACCCTGAGGTCCCCTGTGAGGATGGAACTTTGACTCACAACTCTGTTTGCTAAAGACTCAGACTCTGAGAAGTTACACTTTAACTCGAGAAGTTTGTCCAGTGGAGAGGCCCTTGATTCCCATCAGGTAGAAAAGATAACTCC
This sequence comes from Oryctolagus cuniculus, assembly GCF_964237555.1. Lineage (NCBI taxonomy): Eukaryota > Metazoa > Chordata > Mammalia > Lagomorpha > Leporidae > Oryctolagus > Oryctolagus cuniculus. The sequence goes on from NC_091439.1 coordinate 21,369,640, forward strand.
AAAGGCGAGGGGTTTTTGCCTGGTGGAATTTCATTGGTTTTAAAAACTAACAGAAAACTGAAGTAACCTTCTCTCTAATCCCAATTCCTATGAATAACAGTTCTTCACACAGGCTTTGAAGTTAGGGCACTAGTGGACTGAAAACATTTTGACATGTTAATACGTTTTTGACTTTTTGGAAGTTATACTTTGACAACCCCTCCTCATGTAATCATAAGTCAGCTAAAGCAGTAGGAACTGATATATCTCTTTCCAATCTCCCCTCTTCCCCAGATATGAGTGAACTTTAATTTTTAAGATAATCATTTCCCTACTCTTTATTGTTTTATCACCTAAATGTACGTTCCTAAACACCAGTTTAATTTTGCTTGTTTTTCAAGCTTATATGGATGAAATCATATAGCATGCATTCTTTGTGACTGATTTCTTTGAGCGACAATGTATGTGTAACTTTGCATTTGTTTAAAGAATCCTTCCAGTAATCCAAGTTCCAGGCAGAATCCATGCCTTTTGATCCTCTGGGTCAGACAGTTACAAGCTCATTGTCGATACCTAATACGTATGCATACAGGGCAATGGAAGAATGAATGAGGAGGCAAATTCGTATCTGCATATAGTGTGTTTAGAGGGCCAGAGAGGTCAAGGTTAATAGGGAGAGACTTTGAACTAGTCATAACTTCCTTTGTGTAGCCTCACTCTTTCCTCCCTTTTTGGTTCTTTATTCCCTTTTCTTAACCTGCCCACCACCTCCAAAGTGTTCAGCTTCTTGCTCTCTCAGCTTGACAGATCTTTCTGGAGAAAATAATCACATAGAACCCCTCCCAAGTTGTAAATAGATTTTAAAGGAGGACCCACAGGACACGATGTCTACTATCCCGTCCTTGGCTGCATGGCCTGTAATCTTTGAATCATGTCTATGCCTTTGGTACTTTCTTGGCAGTTGTGGTCAGAAATATTTGAAATGAGAACGTTCAGTGACTTCTGCTCTCAGAAAAGAGGAAGTGTTGGAGATGAGAGTTTTGTTTATCGAGTTTTGAGGAGGTAAGACCCACTGCTTGAAAACCTAGTTATTCTGTTGAAATAACAACGTTTCTTTCACAAGAAAGAAAGTAGAAGGCAAAAAAAAAAAAAAAAAAAAAAAAAAAATGCAGTCCCCAAGGCTACTGCAGAGCACAGCGTGCCCTCCCATGGAGTGAAGTGAAGACAGTACAGAAGAACAGCACAGGGTAGGGGAGAAGAGAGGAAGCTAAAGTTGAGAAATAGAAGGTATTTAAGAAGGATTCACAGGAATCAAGAGCTACTGACACAGGTCTTCCTGGTGAGATAGTGAGGCTCCTGAAACCACTGCAGGAATTAACACTTCAAGAGATGGTAGCAGGCCAACAATTCAATGCCTTACAACTATTGTTTATCCAAACAATGGGGTAATTCAAGCTCTTCAAAGGAATGAGCACTATTTCTCTAAATAACTATGGGGTGATCTCCAACATAAAGATTTTTTTCTTAACATATTTTAATGCACTTGCTATTTTTTAAAATAAAAAAAAATTCATTGTATTTGAGAAGCAGGGAGAATGGGGTGGGGTGGGGGCAGAGAGAAATCCTCTATCTCCTGATTCACTCTCCAAATGCCTGTAAGAATCTGTCCAGGCTGAAGGCAGGAGCTGGGAACTCAGTATGTTCTCTTACATGTGTGACAGGAACCCAAGTACTTGATTTGCCGCCTCTCAGAATGCACATTAGCAGGAAACTGGGATTGGAAGCAAAGCTGGGACTTGATCCCAGGTACTCTGATATAGTCCTACTCCTGTGCCAAATGCCTACCCTTAAATTTTAATTAATTTATTTTCATTTGCTTGAAAGGCAAACACACACACACACACACACACACACACAGCGCTAAATGCCCCCCAAAGCTGGGGCTGAGCCAGGCCAAAGCCAGGAGCCCAGAGCTCAATCAGTATCTTCCATGTGGATGTCAAGGACCCAACTACTTCAGGCTTCACCTCCAGCCTGCCAGAGTGTGCATTAGCAGGAAACTGGAATTGGGAATGTAGCCAGGATTTGAACTCTGATGCACTCTGATGTGCTATGTAGGCATCCTAAGAAGCATCTTAACTGCTATGTCAAATCCTTAGCCCCTCCAATACAGTTTTTTTTAAAGGCAAAGTGGAAAAAATTACATATAGTTTACAACCATTTATTTAAGAAAAGGGTTTGAATGTAAATATATATTCATAACTTCTTTTAAAAAAGAAACATAGTAGGATAAGCTATAAAATTAAACAAAATAGTTACTAAAGGAGGAGGGAATAGAATGGGAAAAGGAATAGAAACTGTCTTTAAATGCACTTTGCTTTGTGGGTTATTTTTATTTTGTATCCATGGATATGTTTACACAGTTTAAAAAATAAAAAAAACTTTAAAAAATAAAAATTTAAGAACAAGATATATATATGATGCTAACTCTATCAAGTTAGACATATAACTTCCCAGTGAGTAAATACTCTGTCTTTATAGCAATTTGACTATAATCCCTAGAGGGATATACTTTGTGGGCAACTAGAGAGCAAGAAAATTGGTTCAACAACCAAAGCAACAAAGTTCACAAGGGAAATTAAAGAGAGAAAAATGACAATGGAAACCCGGAGACTTAAAAGTCTGAGGAGGCATACTGCTCAATCGCCACGCATGGACTATGCATGACTCCTGCTTAACACAAATAAACTGTAAAAAATAAAACATTTAAAGTCAATTGGGGATATCTGGACACTGATTAGAAATTTGATGTTGAGAAACTTGTTATTTTTGAAGATGTGAACATTTTATTACAGTGAATTTTATCTTAAAAAGAACTCTTACAATTTTAATGATACAAATGGGAATATTTAAAGGCAAAAAATGATGCTTAGTACTGCTACAAAATAATATCATGGGAAAGACAAGTGGGGATAGGTAGATGAGGGTTCATGATGCTTTTGTTTTCTACATATTTGACATTTTTCAGTCTAAAAATAAACTACAATAAAACAGTAGGAGAGTCAGAATTCTCACTAAGTGGAACCTTGGTAACTTGTATTAACAAAATCTTCGCACAATCTTTTAGTTAAAGATGTGGGTCTATGTTCTCTCTTATGAGATTCAAACCCCTAGATATAAGCATTGTTTCAAGCCATGGGACAATGATCAAACCCTTGATCTCTTATTGGATCTCAGTGGTTCATTGGGCCAGCTGATTTAAAGCTTGTCCTAAGACTTTTTCCTCCACTTAATCTACTTTTGTTTTTTCTTCCATCACCAGTCTAATTCCATCTTTTTGCCAATTCATGCCTAAGCTATTATAGTTACTACTTTTTTTTTATTTCTTTCCATAGCTTAAGGCTAATAGAACTTTAAAGTAAATTCAGTAAGGCCTCCCTAAACACAGATGTTCTATAAGAGGTCTGACCAAAAGGGCATAGATTGGAGAGGCTCTCTGTCAATTAAATAAAATCACTTTAAACCAGTGATCAGAATTTATGTAGGCTCAATGGCTAGTTAGGTAAGTGGTTATTTTTTTTTAAAGAATAAATAAAAAAAGTAGAAATAGATGCATAAAGCAAAATTCAAAAGTAAAAAAAAAAAAAAAAGAAAAATGCTGTAACAGATTTCCCTTCTATTTTTAGCCTCCAGCTTTCTCCCTGATAGCTCTAATGGTGCATTCCTCCAGAGATATTCTAAATATATCTGTAGAAAATCTAGTTATTCATGACAAAGAGTAGTATACTAAATGCTATTGAATAATCTTTAACTTTCCCCAATGCTGGGATTTTTAAGGGCTTTTTTTTTTTTTTAACTTCTGGACAATCATTCATATAATCAAGACAGAAAAAAAATTCTGAAATTATATTTGCCTCACATTTATAATTTTCCTTGGATTTGAACAGTTATTTCTTGATTTTGACAACCCAAGCAATTTCACTTTTCCAGATGAATGCTAACAGTACTGAGTGAATAAAAGTTGAAGTTAGTGTATGCATGTATCCACTGATGGATTTTAATGAACATTTTTCTTTGAGTTCTGGTGGTGTTGTAAAATTTACATTACAAATCTAATAAAACTAGATAATTCTGCCTTTGCTTTCTATCTCTCTAGTTTCAGAATTGTAGTTTTTTTTTTTTTTCAATGAAGACCAAACCCATGGGGATTTTAAATTTGAGGGCAACTTGACATAACTGACAGTGTGTTAAGATGTCGGATGAAATTTTATTGCAATAAAAATGCGGAGCGTGGGTTTGCCTGCAGAGATGGGGAGTGGGAAGGAAAGGTAGAAGGTGGCAGCAGCAACTGCTTAAAGAAACAGTACTCAGTTGACTTTGAGTTGGCCATTTAAAGTCATACTCCATGCATAAATACAAGCGATTTGTATTAGCAAACCATTATGTATATCACTAGATCAATTATCAGAAGCTATATGCCAAAAATGTAAAATAATATTTTACATAAAACCATACTTTCCAGTATAAAATAGACACACAGAAATCCAGCTAACTGTCCTCAAACCTGCTACCCTTTGTGTGGCCTTCTTTCCTTCTTTTTTATCATGTTGTCTTCCTTCACTCCCTCTCTATTTCTTCTCAACATTTTCTCTAGTCCATAAGAAATCCTGTTACGGTCCTCAAAGATAGGGAAGATCTGAAGCTGGCCTTAGGCCCACCCTTCTGCAGGTTGTCTTTGTGTATAACAGACACGACATCAGATTATACTTCATAAAGTAGATGAACCTTGGTAAGTCATGGGCTGAACAGCTAAACATATTAAACAGAGGTTACAAAGATACATTATTCAAAAAGTCAGAGTCCATGAATTAAATAAATGCTGAAGGGAATCTATAAGAATTTAAATATAACTAAAATTGCTAAGTAAAATAATCTTTCTCTACTTTATGACATGTTTATAACTAAATAGATTAAGGCACAATTGAACCAAAGATTTTCTTTCAAAAACCTAATGCCTACTTTCCTCAAACTGGAGTTTTCACACATTATCTTATTTTGTGATTTCCCAGTGCTTTAAAAATTCTAATATACATTCCTGCTATTATTTGGTATGCACTTTGGGAATCATAAACTATTAAATCTGAAAGAGTTTCTTTCCAGCATTTTCATTTCCAAAGCAAATACAATACATAAATGACCATTTAGAAAAATCACAAGGTTATCATAGGATTCTGGAAAAACTTCCTGTGAAAAGCACACTCTGGGCTCAAAACATTTTTTTTTCTTAAGGGAAGAATCCAGATATTTTTCTTTATGACTTTGATTTACAGAAGTGTATAATCTTCTCTGCATGTCTTTTTGTATGTCTTCTCTGCCCATGTTCCATATGGCTAGCATAAGGCTGCTATTAAGATGTCACAAGTCTGTTATCTTTCCTCATGGGCTGTTGTGTCTTGCAGCAATGGCATTGCTTGCTGCCAACTCTGATGTATCTCTAGTGCCAATATGTGGTTTCATGAAACCATAGATCAATTTCAGATCTGTATTTTAAACATGGTAATTTAATAAAAAACTATTTTTTAAAAAAAATTTTGAAAAGAGAGACCAACAGACACAGAGAGTTATTCCTCCTGCTGGGTCACTCTTCAAATGCCCACCACAGCCAGGGTTGGGACAGGCTGAAGCCAAGCACACGGAATTCAATCCAGGTCTCCCATGTTGGTGACAGGGACCCAACTGCTTGAGCCATCACCTGCTGTCTCCTACGATGTGCGTTAGCAGGAAGCTGGATTGGAAACAGAGAAGCTGGGACTTGAACCAGGCACTCTGATACGGGATGCAGATTTACCAAGTGGCATCTTAACTGCTGTGTCAAAGGCTTGCCCCACAGATTTATGTTTTCAATGATTCTGTACAGCAGGAAGGTCATCAATAGGAATATGTGACCTGAGAGAACCCATGCTTGGCATTTTTATTCAGATAAAGCTTCGTTGAAACAGACTCAAATGCTGCCCTGAAAGAGAGAGGAAGACAGAAGAGAAGTATACACCAGTTATCTGAGGTGTTAACCATGTATCTGTGCAAAGGGATACAGGCAGTTTCACTTGACTTGGTGGAAAAAAAAGTAGGTGGGGAATGTGGGAAAAGTGGTTTTGTATGGAGGAGATTCCATGTATTTAAATGACCCTCAGGTATGCTTTTTGTTTTTTAATTGCCAGTCGTGAATGTAAACTACATAGCTGATTTAGTTGGAGTTCTCTCCCTGCAAAAATCTGAAACTCATTAGGATAACTTCAGTGAAAACAAAGGTTTATTACGGAATGCAAGTAGATGGGAACCAGGGAAAAATGAGACAACCAGCATGGTTTGTCTCTAAGGACCAGCCTGTTCACTGAATATCATTTTCTTATGTGGTCTCTGCCTATCTTAATATATCTGCTATATTCTTTATCAGCCACCTTCCTTATTTTAGATTACTCAGATGGCCTCTGAGTAATCTCATCCAATAGACTCACTCAGAACTCGCACCAACAACTAATAGGTAATTATTATGTCTTTTGACTTTGTTTCCTGAGAGAGACTCCTGATTGGCCACATACAAAGGAAAGAAGTCCCGGCTCATTGTTTAGCACAACATGGGTTGTCCTTGGAGGCTGTATTTTCCAATTCAGCCATGGAAGGGAGGTACAGCATCTGGTGGGATGTTTCCTGTGGAATACTCTGGATATGACAGCGTGATAAAGAACTCTTCATGGGTGTTTAGGTGACACTGCATGAATGCTTGTTCTCCTCACTGCCTTTGTACTTCCCTCATTTAACATTTTTAAAAATTTATTTGAAAGGAGGAGGAGGAGGAGAGAGAGAATCTTTCATCCACTGGTTCACTCCCCAAATGGCTCCAAGAGCCATGGCTGGACCAGACCTGGGCCAAGAGCCTGGAACTTCATCTGGGTCTCCCATGTGGGAGGAGTCCAAGTACATCTTCCGCAGTTTTCCCCGGCACATTAGCCAGGAGCTGGATTGGAAGCAGAGCATCTGGAACTCAAACTGGTGCTCATATTGGATACTAGCAGCATCACAAGTGGTAGTTTGACCCACTGTGTCACAACGTTGGCTCCCCTATTTTCCTCTTGGTTGAATAATTTTAACCCACAGCCCAAGGGCAGACTTACAGCCTAAGCATTTCCGTGCCAGAGTAGGAAGCTGGATGGGGGTTGTCATGGGGAATAATGACCAATACTTAGACATTTTTTTGCCACACTAGAGGCAGAATAGATTTACCCTGTTTTGGGTAATTTTCTACAATATTGTGGGAAATGGCAGTTGTGACTAGTAAACTGAAAATGCACCATAAATGTTATGAAAGATATCAAGTCACTATGACAAGATGTCTTTTGAAACCGAGTAAAACATACAACTAACTTATTAGGCTTCAAAGATCTCTTTAGACATGTACTCTTGCTACACATAGGTATTGAGCCTCATATTTCTCCTCGCATTATAACTGTTGGTTGGATAATATCCCTTCCTTGCCAGACTCTGAATTACATGACTGTACCTTGTAAGACTTCCTAACCTTGCCATCCAGCACAGTACTTGCTACATAGTAGATGCTTAATAAATGTTTTTCATTCTTTTTGTAATTTTTTATTTTATTTGGAGAGACAGATGATAAATGGAGAGAGAGAGTTTGCATGTGAGAGACAGCAGGCTCCCATTTGCTGGTCTACTCCTCAAAAGCCTGCAAAACCAGCCAGGGTTGACCCAGTAACTCAACCCGGGTCAACAGCATGGGTGGCAGGGACCCAGCTAATTGAACCATCACTTACTGCCTACCAGGGTGTGCATCATGATAGGAGCCAGAAGTGGGTATCAAACTTACACACTCCAAAATGGGATGTGTGTCCCATCTGGTGTCTTAACTGCCTGGCTAAATACTTGTTCCAGTATTTTCCTAATTATAAACAAACTTAGGGAAGAGACTTAAACATGCAGGTTAGTTTCCCTGAGAGAATCAATGAATCATTTTTGCACTTACAAACTGTAAATGGAAATGCTAATTACTATGATTTGCTCAGCATATGCAATTTCTTGAAATCACACTGTACCCCATAAATGTATACAATTATGTTAAAAAAGTATAAAATCTTTTTGAAATGGAAAAGAAAGAATTCTAAAACACTGAATAACAAACCTGTTTTTCTCCAGTAAAGTTCACAGTTAAATACATTTGCCTTCCATAAACTTCATGTGAGCACTATTAGGGTGTCTCCTGAACTTCCCATCTTATAGAACTACTCCTTCTGTAACAACAGTGATGTACATTATGCAGATTCTGCCCTAAAAAGGTGAGAGTTCTTGAGATGGGAATTGAAATTCAATCCTCAATAAATCTAGTCTTGATCCTCATCAAACCTGCTGGTACAGACTTCATCAGCTCAGAGCAGGAGGTATTTATTTCTATTTGGTCTGTTCAGAAGGGGTCACTATACACACTAGGAGAGCCTGGCCCACTTCACTTCGATACACTAAACTGATAGCTACGATTTTGTTCGGTGATTCCATCTTCCTGGCCAAAAGCGATTAGGTCTCAGAGGGCCTTAAAGGAAAATGGAAAAGGAAATCCACACATCAGATAGTTTCGAACAGTACATTTTATGTACTTTGCTAAGAGGAAAAGATAGAACTCAGGGTACACACCAATATCCAATGTCATAGACTTTTTTTTTTTAAGATTTATTTATTTATTTGAAAGAGTTACACAGAGAAAGAAGGAGTGGCAGAGAGAGCGAGAGAGGTGCCTTCCATCTGCTGGTTTACTCCCCAATTGGCTGCAACAGCTGGAGCTGCGCCGATCTGAAGTGAGGAGCCAGATGCTTCTTCCGGGTCTCCCATGTGGATGCAGGGGCCCAAGGATGGGCCATTTTCTACTGCTTTCTCAGGCCATAGCAGAGAGCTGGATTGGAAGAGGACCAGCTGGGATACAAAATGGTGCCCATATGGGATGCCTGTGCTTCAGGCCAGGGCGTTAACCCACTGCGTCACAGTGCCAGCCCCTAATGTTATAGACTTTGAAGGAGGGAGATTAGGGAGCTGTTGATAAAGGTTTCGAAAAGAGTAAACCACGATCCACATAGCTAGTCCCCAGGTCACAGCTTTAACCCCCAGTATACATTATTTCAGTAAACAATGTAGAATGACTTTTATCTATAAGTCCTAATTCCAAATTTCTAGAAAATAAATCTAAGTTGTTCACCTTGGGTAGGATGTCAATCCTTGTCCCAACTATGACCAGGAGGAGCCTTTATTGGGTATATATCCCCCAAGGTACAAAGTACTAACTCCAATCCATGCTTTATTCTTAATATACCATCTAGACCTTCTTGACCAATTATGCCCACGCCTTCTCTGAGATTATTAGAATTTTAACCTTTAAGAAAATGATCTTGCCTAAAACAACTTAGTGTTCAATTCCATAGGCATCTATTCTATGTCTACTATGTGTCAGTTACTGTGGTAGACATTGGGATGCAAAGGTGAAGAATTCATCCCATCAGAGGGAATTCAGTCTAAATGGAGAACATCACATTCCCAAATACACAGAATTAACAATAAACTGTCCTCTTGTATCCAATCCATTTTAATGGATTCTATACAATATATTTTTAATGATAAAATAATCCCACTACATTGATCAATTTAGAGTTAAAATTAGAAATAAATTTGTGTTTATAAATGATATATTAGAAAATATTTACAAATAGTTCAATACATTCATAATGAATAAAGTTATTTAACAGCCATAAAAACAACTCCTCCACTCATCACAGATTTTCTTAGTGATGGAGCAAATCAATTCACTGTTATCCAAGTGTCTGATTATCACATTAATAGATGATTCAGATTCTTATTTTTTCCATACTCTGGTTGCATACTTTTGGAGCATTATATTAATAAAGATCTCTTAAAGATGATTGGAGGGGACAGGGAATGATAGAGTATGCTCAAGTGTACCCATTAGTCAAGTAGCTCCTCTGTTAAATTTCTATGGAAAGTTGAGGCCAGTGCTGTGGCGTAGTGTGCAAAGCTAGTGCCTGCAGTGCCAGCATCCCATGTGGGTGCTGGTTTGAGTCCCGGCTGCTCTACTTCCAATCCAGCTCTCTGCTATGGCCTGGGAAAGCAGTAGAAGATGGCCCAAGTCCTTGGGTCTCTCCACCTGTGTGGGAGACACGGAGGAAGCTCTTGGCTCCTGGCTTCAGATCTCCAGCTGTTGCAGCCATCTAGGGAGTGAACTAGCAGATGGAAGACCTCTTTCTCTCTGTCTTTGCCTCTATGTATCTCTGCCTTCAAATAAATAAATAAATCTTTAAAAATTTTTTTCTATGGAGAGAGTAATGCATTAAATAATGTGATCCTTTCCAGTTATCACCAAAGTCTTGCCAACCAGGGTCATATATGCTTTTTATGAAGACACTTTTTATAAACAATATTATTTCTGGCTCACTGTCCTTCCTCAAAGCCAAGCTTCTGGCACATTAGGTGTTGTGAATAGACACTTAGATGCCTGGAAAATGGAGATATGGATTGCTTAAGGCACTTATCTAAGTCAATAGATCTGGGAACATAATACATTTGCCAGATGGTAGCCAGTCTGCTATTTTGTTTCTAGTATTTAACACAAAGTTAGCCTTTTATATACTTATAAGCTCCTATCATAATGGTCTAATCATGATCCAAACAAGGGACAGTGAATACTCACTAACCATTCCAGACAGTTGCAGACCTGTTTATATTGGCAGCCAGAGTACTTGCTGAAAACAAAATAGAGTATTTTGAGCAATCACTTTCCAAAGCAAGATTCTAAGTTTAGCCTGGAATGTTTTCTCTATTATTATTTTGCCAGGATTTAAGAAGAGTAATGGAGACTGAGAGGCAAATTTCTACGGAGAGAGTGAGACATTTACTAATGTGAGGTGGTTATCACAAAAATTTTGCCAACTTGGTCATACATTATTACATAATAATAGTATTATTATTACTATTTTACATCTGGTTTTGTGTTCTTCATAGCTATGGTGGAGGAAACTAACATGAGTCTGACTACTGGCTAATCTACTTATGAAATTGCTTATACTATTACTGAAAGCCAAGAGGATGGAAATCATTCAAAACAAAAATTATTCAGCAGAGATCTTTAGAGGTGTACTGTCAATTTCAACAGTGAACTACTTCTCCAGCTTCTTAGCCTAAATTTTAATATTTTCCTCATCAACTCTGGTATTTGGTTTGAGAGCAAATTACTCTAAAGAGAACCAAATTAAGGTCAAGTATGTCTTTCACACTTGAAGCTGATGTTCACTGGAAACAAGCTGTCAAAACTACAGCATGGATAGTGTTTGCAAGCATGTCTCTCAGACTTAGCCAAGTATATCTTGGAGGAATTAAATGCAGTTCCAATGCTCTGTACCAGAATATTGTGGTTTTAATATCAAGACCATACAAACCACAAGACAGACATCTTGAAAAATATTTACTTCTGTTATTCAAGAAATTATGACAATGCTAGGAAGTAGAGAATAGAACCCAAGACCCAAGGGAAACGAAGCTTAAAAGGAAGACAAGATGATCTAACTGGTCAAGAAAATAGTTATTATTGCCTTTCTTACAGTTGTAGATAGACTGGTTTAAAAAATGTTATTAGTCTGTTGACTTAATGATGGAGAAGCCATTAACATTGATGTTAAGTTCCTCTTTCAGAAGTCATATATGGTCTGTTTTCTACATAGAATTGGGCCCGAAACTTCCAAGAAGATAGGTACTCAGGTTTATTTCCTTAAGTATTTTATTTACTTTATAATTAAATAACATAAATTCAATTTTTTAAAAGGAGTACCTAGAAAATTGACAGGGTGGGAAGGAGGCATAAAATGACAAGATGTAGTTTGTCACTGCTATGGTTCATTATCACTATCTAGGATTGTGTTGTCCAGTATGGCAGCCATGAACCATACGCAACCAATGGTCACTGAAAATGTGGCTAATGCTCCCAAGAAACTGACATTTTAACTTAAAAATGAGTAGTTAAGTTATATAATGCAAACAATTCATTTTCATCCTTTCCAACTTTCTGCCACCTCTTAATTTAGGCCTATCATCATCATTGGAACTCTTGAATTCTTTTCTGCCTCTAGTCATGTACTCCCAAGGTCAGGTTCCTAAGTTGCCAGTTTTTCTGTTTTTGAGCAATTTTTTTGAAATACAGTTAAGTACAAAATTATAAGCAATGTGTCATTAACAAAATGAACACAACCTGTTAAAAGCTCCCATCCACTGCAGTGGTGGGGCTGAAGCCAGGAGCTGGGAACACAAGCATCTGAGCCATCATTGCTACCTCCCAGGTTGTGCATTTGCAGGAAATAGGAATCAAGAGCCAGAACTAGGTATTAAACCCAGGTGCTCTGATAAGGGAAGTAGGCGTCTTAACCAGTAGGCTGATACCTGACTCCAAAATACTTTTAAATGTAGAGTGAGATAAGGACTAAGATTCTTTTATTTTACATGATTATCTCATTGTCCCACTAACTTTTATTGAAAAGACCAACCTTTACACACTGCTGGGCAGTGTCTGTCATTTTTGTCTAGGGTGACCAACTCATTGCAATTTACTTGGGACTTTCTAGTGTTAGCTCTGAAAGTTGTGTCCTGGGAACAGCTTCAGTTTTTTACCAGGATGGAGAGTCACCTTATTTTTGTCATAGATCAGGTATATATATGAGCCTTCTTCTGGATTCTCTTTTCTGATCAGAAAAAGTCCACCCTATCTCATTACTTTTGCTTTATAATAAAACATTTTCTGCAAAGAAAGTTATCCTAACTTTGTTCATTTCTAAGAGTCTTGGCAATTTAAAATATTTTTTCCATTTACATTTTAGAATCAGCTCAATTAATACAAAAAAGAATTCCCAGATTGAGATTGTATTTATTCCATAAATCAGTTTTGAAGAAAAATTAGGTATGCATGTTGTTAGCCATGAATGACTTAGATCTTAATTTCCTAAATAATATTTTGTAGTGGAAGACTTGCGTATCTTTTATGTCTAAAATATTGAATTTATAGATTTTTAGAAAGTTAATTTACATTATTGCACATGAAACTTAAAAATTCTGTATTATAGTACTTATCTCTGGTATTTCTATCTACATACCCACCTATCCATTTAAATTTTGCATGCTGACTTTGCATTTAAGAAGCTTCCTAAAATTTTTATTCTAAAAGTTCATATACAAATCAAACATTTTTGTATTACTTTGGGTTTTCTATGTAGATAAATAGGTGACTGGCTCACAGGTCGTAGTGTGCCCACCACTTTAGTTCGTGTTTATACTTTTTCCTGGAGTCTTATTTGTCTGTATGGCATGGGCTTGGTGTATGGTGGATGCAGCAGGACTCCAAATTGCTGCCCGCAGGTGCAGAACAGATCTTGAGCTTTTCAAAGCTGTTCCTTCTTGCCTGAATATTCTGTAAATTGAGTCAATGGTGCCAAATCGGTTTCCAGCATGCTTCCTTCCTGTGTATAGATCCAAGTTTCCATCTGGCATCATCTTCTAGCCTGAAGCGTTCTCTTTCACATTTTATCTTGTAGTGAAAATATTCAAGGAAAAATTCTGTTTTTGTTTAAAAATATCAATTTCACCTTCATGTTGAATGCTTATTTTCACTGGATATAGTGAATATTCAGTAGGTTGAGATCCTTCTACACACATTTTAAATGCCATTCCACTGCTTTCTTTCTCTACATTAAAGGTCACAAATTTTTCCATAAAGTACTGTTGGTCATATGGGCTCTGTGACAACTACTCAACTCTGCCATTGTAGTAGTAATGTGAAAGCAAACAGGTAAGTAAGTATTCCAGTACAACTTTATGAAAAAACAGGAGGCAGGATAGATGTGACCTAACAGCTGTACATGATTTACCCATCTCAGTTTAAAAGGAATGGGTTCTTTTTCTCTAGCTGCTTTTGGAGTTCCTTTTTTTTTTTTTTTTTATCAGTTTTTGTAATTTGATTACGTGCTTTTGTTTGTTCTGCTGGGGGTTGGCTGAACTCTTGGATTTTCCATTTCTCTCTTCAGTGTGTTTATGTTTTTCTTTACATTCCTTTAAAGCTCATAGTTAAATTCCTTTCTTTCCATAATGTCTGAACTTGGTTTCTTTCTCCTGAATGTGAGTTCTATTTTCCTTCTTTGACCGATGCTTAACTTTTGATCTGATGCTGGATATTGTGAATTTTACTTTGTAAAATGCTGTTTTTTCCTTTAAAGAGTGTTAAGACTTTGTTCTAAATGCAGTTAAATTACCATCAGAATTTAATCCTTTCAAAGTTTGTTTTTAATCTTTGTTGGGTATAAGAGATTAGCCTTTACTCTAGGGCTGATTTAGCTCTATTAATAAGCAAGAGCCTTTTCAAAGATAAACAGAAAACACAAGCCAGGATAAAAGTGGAGACTAACCAGTTTGGGAGGTTTATATGAAGAGACCTGAGCATACTGAAAGAGAGCAGGAATTAGTTAAGTGAAAGCAGGAAGGAGAAAGTGGGGCAAGGAGACGTTAGGCTACAATGAAACCTGCCTATGGAAGGGTCCAGAGATGGTAAAGACATGATGATGTCATTTGAGTAAAAATGATGCAGGGTCCAGTATGACTGAAAGGACAGAAAGGCAAGAAAGGAGCAGTACGGTTAGAAAGTGAGTGCAACAAGACTGCTAAGAACTATGCTTCCTAACCTTGTGGATTACCCCACATAGGTTTTAATAAAAGCAGATCTCATTTTTTCTTTTTTAAGGAATCATGCTTGGAATGTTAAAGGGTCAGTGAAACAGACTGTAGAAATTTTATTTCCTAAAATTTATTGTAAGCTTTTATTAATATGTAATGTGCTTCAGCAATTTGCTCACATTTTCCTTGTTGTTACTACCTTTCCACTGAAGCACTGATTTTGCAGTTCTGAAGACTTGGATTAAAAAAATCTCAGTTCTGACTTTTATTAGCTACATGATGTTGAGCACATTCATTAATCTGAGTCTTTGTTTTCTTTATCTAGAAAGGGGTGAGGGAGGATATGGATATGAGCTCACTTACAGGGCTCATGTAAGTTCAATAGACAAATATCTGCCATGTGCAGAAACATGGTAGAAACTCAACATATGTTAGCTCCCTTGGATAAAAGCCCTAGGAAAAAAATTCCTTTTTCTAGTCTAGATGTTCACAACACAGGCTGCACATTAAAATCACTTGAGGAACTTCAAAAAATATTCATGCCCAGTCCCAACATAATTTAGTTGGTCTAGTATGAGGCCTGTACATGGTATTATTTTTTAAAAGCTTTCCAAGCAATTTTAACATGAAGCTAAGGTTGAAAACCACTGATCTAGGAAGCAAGGCTAACCTTCTCATCTTTCTGAAATCAAGGTAGGAGTGTGTGTATGTGTATCTAGCACACACAGCAAAACATGAGATCTATTAAGAGAAAAACAACTGCAGGCCATAACAGACACTGATGAGAGCTGGCAACACACTTGGCTGACTTCTTAGATTCTATTTTTAATGTTAAATCCACACTAGTTATGTAACATTGGGTAAAGGTTTTACATAACAAATCCTTTTGAATTCACAAAGCCCAGATTGTTGATTTTATAAAAATCTTCTCATTTCTTTGAAAAAATTTTCTATAGAAATTTCTTTTCATAAGGGAAAGCAGCAGTTTTATAACACACTTGTTTTTTTCCTTAAATCATTGTTTACCTTGAATCTTTAAAATCTCTCTCCTTCATCTGAGGTTCATTCACATACCAAAAAAAAAAAAAAAAAAAATCTCAACGAAAACTAAATAAAACAAAATACCGTTGAAGATGTTTGAGTTTGGCAAATGCTTAAGAAGAAATATGTAAAAAAATATATTTTAGATTGTTCAGTTTTCTGGGGGAACATTTTAATTCAAATTTCCTTTCTATTGCACTTAACTCTCACGGGATCACATGGTCCAAGATTTAGTCTTAGTCCTCTAGAAAATGTTACTGAGTTATAATCAATTGTGGGCAGACCTTAAGTGTAGTGGTAAAGATACTGTCATCCACAGTGGAGTATCTGGGTTTGATCCTACTTCTGGTTCCTGACTGCAAATCTTGTAAATACGGAGCCATAGAAGCTACAATGTTAGCTCAAGTAACCACATTCCTGAAATTCAAGTGGGAGACCTGGATTATTCCTGGCTCCTGGTTACAGCCCTGGCCCAGTCTCCCATTGCAGGCATTTGAGGAGTGAACCTGCAGATGGGAGCTCTGCCTGTCCAACTGTCAAATAAACAAAATCAAAAAGTTAACATTCTCTGTTTCTATAAAATGTGACTAACTTATCCCTCTCTACATTAGAATTATTGTTTTAGAAATCTAAACTCATTAGCAAAAAATAGCTGGTGAAATTATATATAAGGGGCTGGTGCCGCGGCTCAATAGGCTAATCCTCCACCTTGCAGCACTGGCACACCGGGTTCTAGTCCCGGTCGGGGCGCCGGATTCTGTCCCAGTTGCCCCTCTTCCAGGCCAGCTCTCTGCTGTGGCCCGGGAGGGCAGTGGAGGATGGCCCAAGTCCTTGGGCCCTGCGCCCGCATGGGGGACCAGGAGAAGCACCTGGCTCCTGGCTTTGGATCAGTGTGGTGCACCGCCCGCAGCGGCCATTGAACCAACAGAAAAGGAAGACCTTTCTCTCTCTCTTTCTCTCACTGTCCACTCTGCATGTCCAAAAAAAAAAAAGAGAGAGAGAAAGTATATATAAGGAATAGCACTCTGGGGTTGGCATTGTGGCTTAATAGGTTAAGTTGCTGCCTGCAATGCAGCATCCCAAATGGGTGCCAGTTTGAGTCTGAGCTAATCCACTTGATCTGGCTCCCTGCTAATGTGCCTAGGAAAGCAGTGGAAGATGGCTCAAGTGCTTGGGTTCCTGCACCTATGTGGGAGACCCAGATGAAGCTCCTGGCTCCTGGCTGGCCCAGTCCTGGCTGTTGTGACCATTTTGCGAGTGAACCAGTGGATGGAAGAGCTCTCTCTTTCTCTGTATCTCTAACTCTGCCTTTCAAATAAATAAAATAAATCTTAGAAAAGAGTAGCATTTTATGAGTAAAACATTATATATACATTTACAGAATTATAGGCTATGAAATACTCATGTAAAAACATTCCATATATAGTATTATGAGGAATACATAATAGGAAAAGATATGAAAATTAAGACCTGACATGAAGTATCAGTAATTAGACTATGTCCATTTTGTTTTCTTCCTTTTTTTTTTTTTTTTTAAAGATTTATTTATTTATTTGAAAGGCAGAGCTAGAGAGAGGCCTTCCATCTGCTGGTTCACTCTCCAGTTGGCCGTAAGGGCTGGAGCTGAGCTGATCTGAAGCCAGGAGCCAGGAGCTTCTTCCGAGTCTCCCATGTAGGTGCAGGGACCCAAGGACTTGGGCCATCCTCTACTCCTTCCCCAGGCCATAGCAGAGAGCTGGATCGGAAGTGGAGCAGCTAGGACTCGAACTGGCACCCACATGGGATGCCAGCACTACAGGCGGTGGCTTCACCCGCTACGCCACAGCAATGGCCCCCATTTTGTTTTCTGAAACTGAGCTGGGCACACAGTAAGCTTCCAGTTCCCTCTTGCAAGAAGAGAGCTTTAAGGAGGTGGTACATGAAAAAAAGATACCTACTTTCTAAAGTAGCATTATCATAAAAATAAAGCTAAATGAGCAGAGAACATTACAGATTTGGACTTAAGAGTGAGTTTTGAAGTACTTTTGTTCTTTCCAGCTGTGAATTAATATTATAGGCTTTTTGAATCTGCCACAAGAATTCCCAGTATCTTTAGACATTGTGAGACTTATAGCCAAAGTTCTTGTATCTTAAGGTATGGAGTCAGAAGTCAGGAATCCCTAGTTCTATACTACCTGCTTGATTATTCAGCCAGAAGAAAGGCAGTGGGAAGATGCTTGAATGGAGAATGAGCTAGAATTCTTCCTCTCACTTGTAGAGATATGTAAACACCATGAACCAGAGTTGTACAGGCAACTGCTAGCAGACAGTTTACCAGGGCTTATATGACCACACTACTTATATTTCTTTCATTGCATATTGCTCTGAAAAAGAATTCTACTTTTCTCTTAGTAGTGGAACCTAATGTACTGTTTTCAACAGCAACAAGCAACTTCATTTAAGCTGGGTATCTTGGACTGAGTGAAAGAAAAATAGCATGGGTACACTAGTTAGCCTTAAGAGTCAGACTTCATAAGAACATTTGCAAGATGTAAACAGAAGAGTTAGAAATATGGGAGAAAGAAAATATCTTAAATAATGTAGAAATTAAGTAACAGGGATCTGTCAGGATCAGAGCAATCAAAAGACTACCTTATTTAAAAAGTTCAGTTTAGTTGGATGGATTTTTAAATGAAGCTCATTATTCTGATTCCAATTAGCAAATAAAATTCATGTTAGTATTTTTTAATCTTAAAACTCACCATGTCAAATTATAATTTAAATAGCCTCAGTATTTGTATAACTAGAATTTCATCTTTTTATTGTCATTTTGAAAATTCAATGTATATTATCTCAACATATATACACCATGAAAAACATATTTATAGATAAAATTGTGTAAATCTAGTTACCTTTATGGAGGTTCCAAGAAGTATCTTAGCCTAATATCCATGAGTAATTACATGACTTCACCAATTTTAATAAAAGCTAAAATGGATATAATCTGATTATAAATCACTATCTGATCCGTGGATAACTAATTAAAAAGGGTAGCTTACTAATTCATTATTAGGACAAGAGGAATCCCACAGGAATGCTTGATAAAAATCCCTCTGGGTCATTCATTAGTTGGGAAGAAGATTCTCAATTAACTCTGCAAAGAATTTCCGGTTTTCAATCCAATCCATTTTCCTAATCAATCTGGTGACTGAAAGTGTTAGGAGTGCGAGGTAGTGGAATGAAGATGGGAGTTCTGTTTTTAACCACTGCCATAAAAGCTTGGGAAAAAGATAAACTCCAAATCACCAAAGAACATTCTTTCCTTAAAATGTTTTCAAAATAAATATGAGACCAATCTTCAGAACAATGAACAACCATGGATAAGTTGAAACCTTTAGGAAGGGGGATAGTTCGGATAACTCTTGTGCTGGATAATCAAGACCCAGGAGAACTGACATGTTTCATTTCCTGACAAAAGAAAATTCAGGACCATAGGGTCTGGCATTTTAACATTTTATCAGAAACTATGAAAGAGAAACAACTATGTAAAACATATGACTCAAACAAACAAATTCCCCAAATGTAGAACTCTGAAAATATGCAATCAGTGTTTAATATTCTGAGGATTAAGTAACAAAATCAAAAACGTTTTTTCTTTTTTTCTTTTTTACTTAACTAGGTTCATTTCCTCTGAATTTTCCTAAAAGTTAAAAATGAACTATCACACTTACTGATTTGACTTTACTTCTGGAAAATCTAATACCTTTCAAAAGTTATAATTTTATTGTTAGCACAAAATTTACTTCCTAACATTTCATTTTTAAAAAAGTTTCTGCAGCCAAAGTTTCCTATTTTTGAATTACAGTACTACAAGGCACATACAGAACTCACCTCCTTCAAAACACACAGAAGATATACTCCCTGAAATAGAATTTTAAAATCTGTGAACAATTAGAAATACTACAGAATTAGCAATATTTAGGTAAAAACATTGCTCCTACAGGATCATGCACCTTTCTTAAAATCAATTCATTCACCACATTTGTATAAATAATCTTTTTTAACATTTGCATTTGAAATGCAGATACAGTGATGCTGAAGACAGTGCTAAAAAAAACCCTTGAAGTACTATAGCTTGATAGATTTTATGTTAAAATTATTGCCTTCATTAGAGACTGTGCCGTCTCCAGTATTTTAAAAAACTTGAATTTAATAATGGGGTAACTACGTTGAAAATAAAAACATTTTTAGCAATTTTTCCTCACCTCTAGTATCAATTACTTTATAAAGAATGCTAAACGAATTATGTATTTTTGTCCAGTAAAACTGAGGGTAACCATTTAAATGCTTCTACCAGATTTAATGCAGCTTAATTAGGGACTAGGTACATATTTTACTCCAAACATTTTTGGTCAAGCATGTCTAACCATAAAAGCAAATGGAATTTTAAGAGGTAGATTTTTTCCCATGATGCATTTGTTGATAAATGTATTGTTAAGAAAATAAAAACAAGCACTGAGTGTGTTTTCTTAAAAGTATAAGGGTCTAATGAAAACAAAAAAAAAATATGATAGATAATGATATTTGTTACAGTATGACATTTTAACAGTCATAGTATTGGATATTTTGTGACCAGTGCATTTTGGACTCTCTCAGCATCAAAATACGAGTCTGCCAACTGTATTAAATCCTCCTCCACCCCCTCCACCAGTTGGTCCACAGCTTCCTGGTGGGTCATTGTCATCAAATCCATTGGGCCGAAAAGAACAGGAGGCAGATGCAGCTTGTAGGGCCCGGGCTCGAGCATTCAACTCTTGTTCCTAAAATTAAAAAATTGTTTATGAAATTAAAATGTAAATACAATGGATGGATATACTACCTATACAAGTGTTTAAAAACTGCTTTAATCTTTAATAAGCATACTTCAAAGCAGTAACATTAAAAGTACTGACATCAAACCTTACCAAATCCTACTTAGGTACATATGATCACCTTTGGAGCAAAAGAGATAGAGAACAGAATCCTGACGTAAACTCTCCACAGTGATAGATCCTAAAAGTTACTCTGTTTCTCACATCCCAAGTGTTCAGAGAAAATGAAGACCTTAAATTATAAACTCTCAGAAAATATTATGGCTACTGTAATACTCTCTAATACATTTAAGAATGGATTTCATGTATAACACAGAACATAAATATCAAAATGGAATATCAACTCTTCATCAACTGAAGCTATTTTGGAAGTGATTGTAGTAAAATATATAAGGGGAAGAAGCCTGAATTCTTTCTACGCTTTCCTTTTTTTATTCCTCAATAAATATTAAGACATATCTAAAAAAATACAGAGAAGTAAAGCCTATTCCCTTATAGTAGCACTGACAACTTTCCTCTATCAGAGTATTACAACTTTATTATAGTCATATTTATGTATATGGTAGGCACGTATTAGATACTCAGTATTAGTGGTCTCAGATTACAGATTAGGTATTTAGCTTCAAAGGAACAATAAATAATGGCCTATATATCTGGCAAGGTGTAAAACTGGATTCTAAAACAGGGGGAGGGGGCTACAAACTCCTTGATAGCATATGCAGACTATTCTGGTATGTTCCCATTTTTCTGGGATATGTGATCGGTTACAATAAAGTCTAAAAGCCACTGCCAACTGCATAACCCTTGTTAGCAAAATCATCTTGAAGAATTTTCAAAATACAGTTAGCTTTAATAGCAAAAATCAGGGAGCCGATGTGTAGCTCAGTGGTTAAGATACCTACATTCCACACTGGAGTACATGGATTTGATTACTGGCTTCAGCTCCTAACCCCATATTCCCCCAAAGATAGACCTTCAGTAATGGGCTCAAGTAATTGGGTTCCTACCATCTGAGAGACCTGGATTGTGTTCCTGGCTGCCACTTTTGGTACTGGCCCAGCCCCAGCCATTGCAGGCATCTGGGGAGTGAACCAGTAGATGGAAGCTCTGTCTCATTCTGCCTCTCAAACAATAAATTAATTAAAAATTTAATTATTTAAAATTTTCCTGTGACTTTGCTCCATCTAGTAACGTAAAACTTCCTGCTAAATGTTTTAGTTAACTATCCTCCTCCCTTTACAAGATGATCAACATCTAGTAACTTTAAAACTTCTTGCTAAATGTTTTAGTTAACTATCCTCCTCCCTTTACAAGATGATCAACTTTTCAATATGGAGGAGAAAAACCAGGCTGACTTCTATTCTTCACATTATGGACAACTTACTTCTCAGTAGTGTATCCAGCAAGTGCTTGTGTAACTCTCAAAACACAAAATGACCCAGATTACTTTTGTGGCTTAAAGGAAACTTTGATAAGAAATTCTTGTAACATTATGGCCTACTTAGTCTCTGATAGGGCTTTTAAAAATTAATTTGTGAGATATTTCTTGAAAATACTTTTCATCTACTATGTCATTTACAATGTTTATAATTTTTATCCCCTTGTGTAATATCTACCTACACAGTATGTTTCAGCTATCACACACACACACACACACACACAAACTTATTCAATCTATAAAATTAAAGCAAAAATTATAAATGCTTCACAGGTATGAAATAAGTTACATATATATATTAGAAATATATATGTTAGAAACAGATACAAAAATAAACAGCAAAATCCTAGTTACATTCTATACTATTAAATGATCCACACAGGCAATGAAATTATTACTCTGTATTTAAGAAACAATATTTAGTTGTAGATATAGATGTTCCCTAATGATTTAAAATTGAATGAAAATGTGTGGTAGAGCTCAGCACGTTTTGCTCTCAGAAGCTATGGCAATTTTTACCTAGACTTTGCTATGAAGTGATTCATTCCCAGAAGCTGTGTTGAAAGAGTCATAGAATATAAAATTAATAATTTCATTGTTTCTGCTACCCATGACATTTCTATTTTAAGATACAGAGCTTCCTATGAAAGCAAATTTTTGTTCTATTATCTATTTATATACATATATGACTGACAGAAAAAAATTGTAGCATTGTTTTCAGAAGTTGAGCTTAAACATGTATTAAACAGTGTTTTAATATAGATGGGAACAACATTGTATACATTGTCAAAATTAGGATTCTCATAGCATATGTAATTTAAATCACAAAACTATGTCAAATTTTAAAATGAATTCTAATTTTACTTGTAGACTATAGGTCTAGTCACAGTAAGGTGCTACTGATGTTTTGAGACAAATAACTTCGAGTATTTAGACTTTTTATTTAGGTAATGCTATTGACATTAAATGAATTTTTTTAAAAACTGCACATATAGGAGTGGCCTTCAGACAGTTCATGGAAAAAGCATATTATGAAAAAGTTGTGCATGGATTTCAAAATTTTTGCACCAAAATAATCTTTTAATTCTATCTTTCTCCAAACTTTCTGAATTGCCCTCAATTATTGTTTGTACTGTTCTATATGTATAACAAAAAAGTTAAGAAATTAAACTACCACCTCCTCCAAAGAAAGGAAATAGATAAAGCAATAAGAGCCAGAAGGTTCTGTCTGTGGGCTGACTCAGAAGAGATGAGGTGGTGACCTTCACAAAGCAATGGTGTTGGTACTTACACAATCTTTCATGAATTCTAACCAAAGGCATACTTTTTTCTAATACAGACCCTAAAAGGTAATCTATAGAAGTGAAACTGACACTTTGAGATGTGATGATTTTGAACAGCCCGTATCTCGACTGTTGAACATTTTTTTCATATTACTTATTTAACTCTTAGTGTAGGATTCATCATGAGTATAAAATTAATTGAAAATAGATCTTTGTAAAAAATAAGAATGGGAATAGAAGAGGCAGAAGAAGGGTGGGAATGTGGGCTGGAGGAGGGTAGGGTGGGAAGAATCACTGTGGGAAGAATTACTACGTTCCCAAATTTGTATATATGAAATGCATAAGTTTGTTTTTTTTTACCTAGAAATGAAAGGTTTCTAGGTAAAAAAAATTGCTATCACAATGTGACAGTATAAAATACATTAAACATATAGATCAGACACAGAAGATAAAATACTACAAATTGTTACAATTAGAGCTGATATTTATATCCATTATTTCTTTTCATTTAAAGAACACCTAATGATGAATATAATCATCCCAATTGTAAAAATATGTTTATGTGCAATACAATGCCTCACATTTGCTTCATTCTTAAATTGGAATTTTTAGGTTGCTGTCAGAAATGACTGGAATACAGCTGTTAATGAACTTCTTGCCATAAAAAAATGGAATCCTCAAAAAAAGCTTCTGAGTTTCTAATTGATTACGAGGTATTAAACAAGACAGCAGTTACTATGATATGCACCAAATGGGCTAAAGATATTTGATAACATGTTTTTTGCATTAAGCAAATTGTCATTCTGACATTTAAAACATTTGCACAACACTGAAAAACTTTATTCACAAAGTATACAATGCTTTTTTATATACATGCTTTAAAAAAACAATGAAAAGAATGGCTTCTCATGCTCAAATATTGTATATATTGTCCGGTGTAATCAGGATGTAGTAAATGGAATTGTAAAATTATTTAGAGTGACACTGTAATACAAATAATTATTATGGTTATAAAAGTGTTTGGCATTCCAACTGCAGAAATTAGTTTTTTTGCCTTTCAAAATCCTTATATTTCATTTTTAAGTATTTCACCCAATCGTTGATGTAAGTAATCTGCTGCATTATTTCCAAAAAAGTCAAGGTTCCACTAGGCTTTGTATTTTATATCACAGAAATTTTCTTTCAAATTAATCCTCTTCTCATTTCATCTCTCCAATTGTCAAGAATTATGACTAATAATTAGTGTTTGTATGATCTAGTAGTAAGGGCATGGTTAAGTAAATCCTATTTTTACTACGATTATAAGCCATCTATTAGGTATTAAAGAGTCTTTGGTCGTGAGTCAGTTCTAACAAAATTCTGAATTTCATTTTTCTCTAATTCTTGTTTTTGTATCACCTTATTTATTTCAAAGGCAGAGAGATCTCCCACCCACTGGTTCACTTCTTAAATGTCCACACCAGCTGGGGATGGGTCTGGGCCAGGCTCAAGCCATGAATTAGGAACTGAATTTGGGTCTCCCAAATGGGCGGCAGGGATCCAACTACTTAACCCATCATCTGCTACCTCCCAGGGTGTGCACTAGCAGCGTGCTGGAGCGGTGAGTATAGCTACAACTTAAACCCAGGCTTTCCAATATGGCATACGAGTGTCTTAAGCATTTGCTTGACTGCTGTGCCAAACACTGGCCCCTTTGTGTCACTCCTAAATATTGATATATTCCTTCAAAAATCAGGCTGGTGTGGCATAGGGTTAAGTTGCTGCCTACAATGCTGATATCCCATATGGGTGCTGGTTTGTGTCTCAGGTGCTCCAGTTTGGATCCAGCTTCCTGCTAATGTGCCTGGGGAAGCAGCAGAAGTTGGCTCCTGTGTTTGGGCCCCTGCATGAATGTGGGAGATCTAGATGAAGCACCTAGCTCTTGGCTGTTATGACCATTTGGGAAGTGAACCAGTGGATAGAAGATGTCTCTCTGTTTGTCTCTCCCTCTCTTTGTAACTCTGCCTTTCAAATAAATAAATTTAAAAGAGAATCTATCATGCGTTTTTTATTTGGGTATTTAAAATATAGCAAATCTGATAGCTTTTGAGAAATCTTCCATAAAAATCATAACATAGTGGGCCACTGATTTTTTATTTTAAAAACATCTTTTAAAGATTTAATTACTTATTTGAAAGTCAAGAGTTACACGGAGAAAGGAGGAGAGACAAAGAGATCTTCCATCTGCTGAATCACTCCCTAGATGGCTGCAATGGGCAGGGCTGGGTTACAATGGAGTCAAGAGCTTGGGTTTCTCACCAGTGCCCATATGGGATACCAATGTTGCAGGCGACAGCTTTACTTGCTACACCACAATGGCAGCCCCTATTTGTTCTTTAAAAAATATTTATTAATTTTCATTTTATTTGAAAGTGAGTGAGAGAGAGAGAGAGAGAGAGAAAGAGAGAAAGAAAGAGGTATTGATTTTCCATCCATTGGTTCACTCCCCAAATCCTCAATAGTCTAATAGTCCAGGCTGGGCCAGGATGAAGACAGGAGCCGAGAACTCAATTTGGGTCTCCTGGCAGGGATTCAACTAACTGAACTATTATTTGCTGCCATTCAGAGTACACATTAGCATGAAGCTAGATGGGAAGTGGAGTAGCTGGAACTCAAAACAGGCATTCTGATACAGGATGTGGGTGTCCCAAGTGGTTATTTCAATGCTGTTTTCTTATTCAATATGTATCCCTTAGGAACTTTATGACCATGAAATCATTTGAACTATCGAATTAATTTGCCTATAATTTCCATTTCTCTAATTTTACCTGCTGGTATTTTATATTGATAGTTAAGTTGGGAGGATTCAAAGTAAAAATACTTTCAGCAAGACTTTTTGTGACTTTAAATAAAATCAATAAATCCTTGAAGAAAGTAGTCTTTCATTTCACATGGAGCTTTTATTCCATGGCTTTTATTTAGTAATTATCATCTCCTTGGTTTTATTGTCCAGATCCTTAAAGAGTACAAAAATCTTTTCTTTACATATTGTCCTTAGTTTTCTTCATATTCTTCATTCTTAAACATCCCTTAAAATATTAACACAAAGGGGGGCTCACACTGTGGCGTAGCAGGTAAAGTTGCTATCTGTGGGACCGGCATTCCATATGGGTGCTGGTTCTAGTCCGAACTGCTCTACTTTTGATCCAGCTCTCTGCTATGGCCTGGGGAAGCAGAGGAAGATGGCCTAAGTCCTTGGGGCCTCTGCACCCATGTAGGAGATCTGGAAGAAGCTATTGGCTCCTGGCTTTGGACTGGCCCAGCCCCAGCCGTTGCAGCGATTTGGGGAGTGAACCAGTGGATGGAAGACCTCTCTGTAACTCTGCCTTTCAAATGATAAATAAGTAAATCTTTAAAAAAGTATTTACACAAATGTCTTACAGGAATAAATGGCAAATTCAGCAGTTTCTCAGGGTGGGTAGGACTGAGGGGAAGGTGAGATGGATATTTCCATTTTATTATGCTTTCTGAATTTCTGTATGGTATGATTTTGTAGTGAGCACATCTTTTATAATTAAAAACAAATCTATATTGCATCTACTTAGCACTTTTCATAGTTCTTTCACAGTGCCTCAAAGACAATTTATAGAGGTAATGTCCATTTCATATAAATCCTGACTCAAGTTTCAGAATTCTGGGCAGTCGTTGTGGCTTAGCAGGCTAAGCTGCTGCCTGTGATGCTAGCATCCTATATTGGTGCCGGTTCATGTTCCAACTTCTCCACTTCTGATACAGCTCCATGCTAGTGGCTTGGGAAAAGCAGCAGAAGATGGCCCAAGTGCTTGGGCTCCTGCACCCACACAGGAGACATGGAAGAAGTTCTTGGCTCCTGTCTTTAGTCTGACCGGGTCCTAGCCATTGTGGCCATTTGGGGAGTGAACCAGATGGAAGATTTCTCTTTTTGTTGCTCCCTCCCTTTGTCTCTTTAACTCTGCTTTTCAAATAAAATCTTGGAAAAAAGTTTCACAATGCCTTAAAAATGCATAAGTTACATTTTAAAATTAGGGTACTAATTTAACCACTTTTCAACTGTTTAATATTTTCCACAAATAATGAAGCTAGCATTGCAACTTACCTGCAAATATAGTTTATTGTCTTTTGTTATAGCATCCATAAGTTCCTTCTGTAGAGGTGGGTCTCCATTTACCCAAAGTCCACTGGTTGGATTATTACCACTTAAACCATTAGTGCTATTCTGTTTTTTATACAAAAGCACATATGCTGTGTCCTTTGGAAACCTACTTGTGATTTTCTGGACTGACTGAAATGAAGTAAATGTCACTCTGCTGTCATTAAATAAAAACCATTCTTTTGACATTTCCTTATTTTCCAAATCCTGTTCAAAGATTGCACTGGGACTCTCTCTCCCTAATAAATGACTCTGGGAGGATGCTAAGGCCAGAGTTTCAGACTGGTGGCACATCTGGTATGTGGACTCCGTGCCTGTGATGTTTCTGGCATAAGAATAGTAATGCCCACTCTCAGAGGACACACCAGAGTGAACAACAACAGAACTTAATAGATAGGGCACCAGTTTGGGGCAGCAAGCATCTTCAGTTCCAGAAGGCTTCAATTTCTTAGCTAGGTTCTCACTAATGTCAGTGAAGTCAACATCTACAGACCAACTTTCTGACAATGAAGAGAAAGAAGTAGTTCTTTTAACTGGCAACTCCAAAACCAGTGGCAGTGACACATTGTCTAAAATTTTTCTTCTCACATGATACTTTTGATCATATGAAAATCTCAGGAGAGTAAGAATAAGGTATTCAGGTTCCTCTGTGATTTGCATAGTTTTCTCAGCATTCTGCAGAGAGGCACAGTTTTCACAATAATATTGGTTGTCATCAGTAAGAATCTCTGGAGCCAAAAAATAATTTAGCAAGTCAGTTACTGAAGGTGTGGTTTCACCTCCTGGTTTCTGAGGTACATCTTTATTAACAAGAATCTTGTTAGATTCATTGGGTACAGAAGTGTTCTCAGTACAGTGAAACTCATCAGGAGGACTGTGTATCGTTCTTTCATTCACAACTGAATCATGGACAAAGGCAGCTGTTGCTGGATTATACACCACTGGTTCTTCTGAATGACCAGATACAATGGTGCGGAGCAGGCCATTGTCTTGTACATCAGGTGATGATGCTAGGTCTTGGAAAGACAAGTTCTCCACAGAAGAGGAAGGACAAAAGGCAAGCGAAAGATCTGTAAAGGCTTCCACTTTTTGTGAGGTACTCCGGCAGTTCAAACAACGTATATGAGTTTGTAGCTTTCCTCCAAACATTTTTTCTATTAAAGTCTTCTCACCGTCACTTGTGCAAGGGGTCTCTGTTAGTGCAGCTGCCTTACTGACTACTTCCTGTAAAGAAGTTTCAGTGCACCCCAGGCTTTCAGAAGACTTGTGCAAGGACTGAACTCTCAATATCTTTTCTTCTTCATGGAGCCTGCAGGAGAGTGTATCATTATATAGCTAATTCACTTAAGTTTAAATTTCATTTCTATTTAAAAAATTATAAATTTCTAATTATAAAAGCAGTCAAATTACTTTCAACAAATATAATGCTTAATTTTAAAAAATCAAGTTTCTCCTGTTATAGTTGAGAATAACAGTAGTTTGATAATAAAGAAAAGAAGTTAAGGGGCTATTACTAGTCTATATTCTCCTATCTTCTTACAGTACATTTTATAATACTTATTATAGCTCATTATACTTGCATAGTTCCTTTAATTATTATCTTATTTATTTTTGTCTGTCTGGCATCTCATAGAAAAGTCTGGGACAAAGAAACCTCTGAAGATATCCTTAGCTGAATTAAAGAAAAGGTGGTACATGGTAAGCCCAATTAACTTTATCTGTCATTCAAATAATAGAAGAGAGCAGACAGGAAGATATGGATAGTAAGTATTACTAATTAAGGTAAGGAGACAGTAAAATATGCCAAACTCACAGTTATAGATTGGTCCAAAGCAGCAGCTCTTAGCTCTCTGGTCCCAAGGCCCCTTTATAAAAACAACTGAGGAACCCAAGAACTTATACCTATTTGATAGTTACTGGACTCACAAACTAAGGATAAAAGTAAAATATTACATTTAAAAATTAATAAACCTACCACATGCTACTGTAAATAACAGCTAAATGAAAAAGTTATAACTTCTAAAATAAATAATTGGCAAGAAGAATGGTACTGTTTTATTTTGCAAATATTTTAAATATCTGGCTTAATAGAAGACAACTGGATTCTCCTATCTGCTCTGCACTTTATCTATTGCTATGTTTTTCTGGATGAAGTATGTGAAGAAAGTCTGGCTTCCCACAGATATGTAGCTGGAAGACAGAAGACCTCACAGACTTCTGAGGGTGTTTTGGAAAACCTTAGGGGTCCTTTGAGAATTGTTAGCCTACAGAAAATCTGAAAAGAAATCAAAGGAAAAACGAAAGGAAAATATACAATAGATGCAAGGGTGTTTTAAAGATCAACACTTGAAATATGTTTTTTAAAGGTAGTAACAATATTTAGTAGAAATAAACTGTTATTAGAAGACACAGTTTAAATCATAACTTAAAAGAAAACACTTTTTACCTGTCTAGCAGAAACCTGAGGTATTCAGAACAGTCTTGCTGTGACCTGGGAGTAAACCACGGAGGTCTGGAAGCCTCGAAAAATATCCGAGGTGCATATGCTTCCCTCTTTTGATGGTGGTAGAAAAAATGCAAGAAATTATTCTCACAGAATGAACCAAGTAACTGAAATCTTAATCTATGTTTAATGAAGGATTACAATAGAATACAGGTCTAACTCTTGATATAATAGCTCCTGATATTATCTGTCCATGACAGTCATGTATTTGAGTTTATAACTTTTTGAAAAATTAAATCTGAAAAAGATAGTCATGCATACCCTCTTTCAGGCAAAAATTTCCTTGACTGGGTTCATGTAATAAATGTGCAGAATGTGAACATCATTAGGGATCTTACTGATTTTGTGTTTAAGTAGAAAGGCAGGTTAGTCTATTGGTTGATAATGGACTCCAGAGTAATCCAGGTACAACGTTTACATTTTGCCATAACAAACGATAAGATGTGATTATAATTTGAAAATTGAAATTCTAATATTTTCACTATTTGTGGCATAAAACAATGTAGTCTTTAGTTAAAAAAAACCCTTTAACTCAATCTGTCTATAGCATTTAAGAAGGAAGAAAGGTTAGCATACTTGTTGAGCATGGGCTTCAGAGCCATTTGGGTCACATTCTGATCCTGCTGCTTGTCTACATGACCCTGAGTTGTAACTTAGGCCATTTCTTCAATAAAATGGGATATGCTGTATTATCTGGTAAGATTGTTTTGAGGATTATGAGATAAAAGACAGCACAGGGACTAGAAAAATTTAAATGTTCAATAAATGCTAGCTTATTAATTATAAGGAAAAAAGACTTCGATTATATAGGACATGTACCCACACAAAATTATCCTTGTGGTTCTGATACCAGAGTCTCAATTGTGATAGAACTTTAGTTAAGCTCTCTTGTTATGAGGTCTGATTGATACCAGTTAAAAAGGTTTGGTACAATGTGAAGTTTATAGACAATTATCAATGACCACATATACATACTACACAGATACACTCACCTGTGTATGAGCCAGAAAGGCAAAAAGGTGCTGTAATTTTTTCATTAATGAATTGCACCCATTTAGATTTAAAGATAATACTTGTCTCCTGAAGCTGAAAGAGAATAAGATATAATAATTTATATATATATATATGTATATATACACACATGTATTTTTAACAGAGCTAATAGGAAGTTAGCTCATGAACTCCCTGTCTTCAAAGTAAAACTTCACTTATGTGATGATCCTTAACCTAACAAAGGTACTTACCAATAATACAGTGACGAAGAAAGGAGAAAGACAATAAACAAACACTGTAAGCCTGGCAATGGCCTATGTGTTTTCATGTATTATGCTATTTTCTTAATTAGCAATAGAAAAAGATTATTGATTTATAAGTACAGTAAGCAACTTCCATTCTTTCAAATGGAAATGATATAAAGAATATGCTGTCATAACTAAAAAGTCTTGAGTTTTTTAGAATATGGTACTACGCAGCATGGAAAAGGATAAACTACTAAAAATAGTTTAGGCTAATTGGGTATCCATTTGGAAAAAAAAAAACTGGGGTTAGATAAGCTTTTACATCATCACAAATGCCACACAGGAATAATGAGCAAAATGTAAAATAAAATACTCAGGTATTTCAAAGAAAAAGAAGGGGAAATTTAGAGAAAGAAGGCTTTCTAAAATTCATATGCTATAACTGAAAAATGGGAGAAATGTCTACACAAAATAAAAGATTATAAATAGAGTACTCCACAATTTTGAATCACATGACTGCAGGAAAGCAATGTAACAGGATTATCATCTGGAATATATGTAAATGAACATGAGAAAGGAAAAGATACAACAGAAAGATGAACAAAGAACAGCTCATTTAGAAGGAAAACACAAATGAACAGAGAAAAACCTACAATGGTTAGCAGTATATAAGTTAAAACAAAAAGATATTTTATATTAGATGAAATTTAAGACTGATCATATCAAGTACTGCTGTATGGGGGTCATACTACTGCTTTTCTGGAGAGCAATCTGGCATACTCTATTAAAAAAATTATATCTGTATATGGGCAGAGAGCCACACAATCTAGTATTCAAAAAGAGTACAGTTAAATAAAGCCTAGGACACCCATGTACCTAGAATGAGATAGATGTGTATTTCTCTAACATTGGAATATTTTCAACATAAATTATTAAATGATAAAAAGAAGTGGTTGGAAAAGAATATACAAATAGAATTCCCTGCAAATATTTTGTAAAAAAACAATGCATTTGTTTTCGTATTAGATGGGAACATACAACTTCTTTTTTTTTTTTTTTTTTTTGACAGGCAGAGTGGACAGTGAGAGAGAGAGACAGAGAGAAAGGTCTTCCTTTTGCCGTTGGTTCACCCTCCAATGGCCGCCGCGGCCAGCGCGCTGTGGCCAGCACACCGCGCTGATCTGAAGGCAGGAGCCAGGTACTTATCCTGGTCTCCCATGGGGTGCAGGGCCCAAGGACTTGGGCCATCCTCCACTGCACTCCCTGGCCACAGCAGAGAGCTGGCCTGGAAGAGGGGCAACAGGGACAGAATCTGGTGCCCTGACCAGGACTAGAACCCGGTGTGCCGGCGCCGCAAGGCGGAGGATTAGCCTATTGAGCCATGGCGCCAGCCGGGAACATACAACTTCTACACACAAACACACACAAAAGGACTGGAACAAGGCACACAAATTTGTTAACAGATTCCCTTTGATTTTTTGGCTATGTTATTCTAGATTTTTCTTGTAAGCCATGAAAAAGAATTCATGTATCACCTAAGAAAAAAAATATACTGTCTTTCTACTCTAAGACGGTATTATTACTATACAATAAGATATGATCTTCAAATTGTTCTTGCCAGTTACAACTGCTTTGGATCTCAGCTTTTCCCTGTAATTGTAAAATGAGATAGCTGAAACAGATGACCTCTGGTGGTGAGATACGGATTTTTTCAGTCTTAAGCCTAGTAACACTATGTCTAATAGTATATTATTTCTTAAAAACAAAAAACCAAATACAAGCAAATTAAGACAGAACACTAAACCAAACCAAAAACACCTTAGTGCTGATGGTATAATCTGAGGTAAACAATACAATAAAACTAATTCTACATCTAACAGTTTATGTTTCCTCTAGGCAGGCGTAAGAATTTATAAAAGCTTGACACTCAATTTGTAAACATCTTTGGGCAAATTCCACAAATACTAAGGAGAAAAATTTTGCCTTCTAGAAAAACTTATCATCAGTTTGTGTCTTCATAGACAGCATAATAATACGCTCTGACTTCCTATTCGCTTGCCTGCAAAAGAAAATGGATTTGAAAGTAAACTCATAACAGGGCAAAAGAACATCTCTCTTTATACGTTGTTCAATAACTATCATCTTGGTTCTCAAGCAGAACCCAAACTTCTTTAAGCAGCAAAAAACAGCTTGATCTCATAAAGAGCAAAATACCTCTAAGCTGATAAAACTAAAATATGATCCCCTCAAAACATATACAGGTTAAAAAAACACACTGTCTTATGGAATAATAGAAAAGAAGTATGGAATAATAGAAAAGGATTTAAAACTCTTTGGAATAGGCTCAATCAATCCCTCAGTTACACTACTAAAATTCAACTCACAAAAATTTTAAACAGTCACGGGACAGGTGTTATGGTGCAGCAGGTTAGATGCTGTTTTAGGGGGCTATGGCATGGTGGGCTAAATCTCTGACTGCGGCACCAGCATCCCATGTAGGCACCAGTATGAGTCCTAGCTGTTTCTCTTCTGATCCAGCTCTCTGCTATGGCCTGGGAGAGCAGGAAAAGGCACAAGCACCTGGGCCCTGGCACCCGTGTGGGAGACCTGGAAGAAGCTCCTGACTCCTGGCTTTGGATAGGCCCAGCTCTGGGCGTTGGGGCCATTTGGGGAGTGAACAGTGGATGGAAGACCATTCTCTCTATCTTTCCCTTTCTTTAACTCTACATCTCAAATAAATAAATAAAATCCTAAAAAAAAAAAAAAAAAAAAGATGCTGCTCTGAATGCCCATATCCTTAATAGGAGTGCTGGTTTGAGTCCTGGCTCCTCTGCTTCTGATACAATTCCCTGTTGGTACACCTGGGAAGCAAAGGATGATGGCTCAAGTACCTGAGTTCCTGCCAGGAATTCCTGGCTCCTGCCTGCATGAACCAGTGCATGGAAGATCTCTAAGTCTTTCTGTCATTCTGCCTTTCAAATAAATAAATAAATCCTAAAAAGTTTTGACATCTAAATACAAAAACTGATAGAAATTCCTGATCACAAAGTTTCACTCTGAATAAGGCAATTATATGGAAACATTAACATTTATGTCATGTGTAAGAAATAATGTATAAACAATTCCAAGATTTTATAGTTCATCAGCATAACTTAAAATGAAAGGTTCAAATTTAAACTTACTCTGTGGCCATAAACAATGCTTGTATAACACTATTCATATAACACGTATTTCCTAAGTTAATAAGACCAGTTTTCCCAGTTTCAGATTTTCCAGAAAGTCTAGACAAGCAAGATGCCAAAGAATTGGATTGAGAAGTCCAGGCACTTTGATTGAGAATCAACTTAATCTTCTCTTCACTGGGCTTAGGAAAGTCCTATATATCACAGAGAAAAAGTTTTTAAAAGTAAAGTAAAATTAACATCATAAAGATTTTTCTATTGAGATTTAAGCTTTCTTTTCTCACAGTTACTTTTGATAATACTGACAAAATAAAACATCAAACTACACTGCACATGGCAAAAATAAATATCTCCAAAAGGAAGAGTTTTAACAAGTTTAATACTCAAGAACCAGGAATTCAAGACACATTTGAACTATTTATGTAATCTGTTTGAGAGAAAAATGTCTATAAAGCAGAACTTTTGAGATCAGAGAATATACTGTAGTGCTATTTAAAGACAGTAGAATGAGGGTTTTAATCTAGCATATAATTGAATTAAGAACATATTGATTTCACATTTCATAATGAAAATAAGAATATTTACTCAGTTAATCCTCAGAAATAAAAGCTCAAAGTAATTAGGGGGTTAAAAATGAAAGCATCTAAACACAATGACCCATGCTTCTGAAAAATACAACTCGATCTCACGTTTAATCATATAGAAAATTATTACAACACATAGATTCTTCCGATCAGCTTTGTGAAGAATGAGATTAAGTTTTTAATGCAGACAGTTTTAAGCATAAGTAGAGCACTTGTGAATAAGGAAAACAGATAAAAGCATTTAGGCTTTTCCAGATTGCTAACACTATCTGGTACTTGGACCTTAGAAAACAAACATTTTGGGGCTGATGCAGTGCTGGCATCCCATATGGGCACCAGCTCCAGCCCTGGCTGCTCCCCTTCTGATCCAGCTCTCTGCTCATGGTCTGGGAAAGCAATGCAAGATGCCTGGGCTCCTGCATCCATGCGGGATACCTGGAAGAAGTTCCTGGCTCTTGGCTTCAGATCAGCACAGCTCTGACCCCTGCAGCCATTTGGGGAGTGAACCAGTGGATGGAAGCCCTTTCTCTCTGTCTCTCCCTCTGTCTGTAACTCTGCCTCTCAAGTAAATAAATATTTGAAAAAAATATTTTATGAAGGAATTTTAATCTTCAGGTTGTTCTTTGTTGACAGTTAGTAAGAAGTGCATTCTCTGGGCTGAGTGAGTCTTTTGCTTCTTCTAGGAGCTAATTAAGCCTAGCTGAGTTAAATTTGCTATTCTGCTATATCCTGATTATATGGTAAGTTAACTAACAGGAAATTGTGCTTACTGAGACCCATTCTTCAAAAAATTAGGATCAATGCTTTTCTGGATCCATTGTCTATATAAAGTTGAAAAACAGGGTAACTCCAAATAATTCAAGTAAAGATTTGACCAAATATGGACATCTATGAATAGTACATGGCAAAAATAGAATAAAAAATGGGGAAGGAATCAAAATATTTTATTTAATTATATTTCCTTGATTCTAATTTGTACTTTGCATATTTTATTTGATTTATTTTTTTAAAGATTTATTTATTTATTTGAAAGGCAGAGTTACAGAGAGGCAGAGGCAGAGGCAGAGGCAGAGGCAGAGAGGTCTTCCATCCACTGGTTCACTCCCTAAATGGATGCAACAGCCGGAGCTAGGCCAATCTGAAGCCAGGAACCAGAAGCTCCTTCTTGGGCCATCTTCTACTGCTTTCCCAGGTCATAGCAGAGAGCTGGATTGGAAGTGGAGCAGCCAGGTCTCGAACTGGTACCCATATGGGATGCCAGCACTGCAGGTGGCAGCTTTACCAGTTATGCCACAGCAGTGGCCCCTGTTCTCTGCATATTTTAACACTTTTAATACTGGGATGCAAACCTGATACACACGCACACACACACACAAACATATGTATATACACATATATTCAACTGATCCAGCATTTAAAAAATATTCTCCAATGGTTGCTATAAATTTAAAGATATGCCCTATAAATAACAGCACTGCAGACCTGAAGAAACATCATTATTAATTTATAATGGTAATAGCAAGTAAGAAAGAGATACACTCCTAAACATTAATGAAATCTGATTCTAACTGTATTTTTCAAAAAAAAAAAAGCATAGCACCAAAAAATAAATAATTGACTAGTTAATTATAGAAATGTTTCACTGCATTTATCTATCACATCATGCTCTGCAACTCTGTAAATATTAGTACAACTATCATCATACCTTTATTGCCTCCAGAATGGATTCATAGAGATCTGGAAATCCAGAATAATGATACATCATACAGTGTATTAATTCTGTTAACTGCAATAAGAAGGCTGTACTAGAAGGCAGGCCATCGCTTTTGAAAGAGTGAACCAAATTAACCACATGAGGAACAATCTGAAGAGAAAAAAACACAAATACTCCTTAATTTACAAAATTACTGGTAATATAGTCTCTAATCTACAGACTGCAAATGTATGATCAGAACTTTTCTATGCATTTAGTCACAGCTTATTTTAAAAAAGCTATGAAGTGAAAAATTTCTTGAATATCAAGATAAATCTAATTTTCAAAATCACAACTGATTGTAACACCATTTAAGAACCTTCTTTTTATCTTAGTGCTCCATCTAAAATACAAATTAAGGTACAAACAGGTATTGCAATCATTGCTGCCACTGTAAGACGTTAAACATATTTTCATTTGATTACTGTTCATTATTGTTCATAACCCTTGACTTTTTGCCTGCTCAACTATGGTCTTTTTAGTTTTTATTTGTTCAAGTCTATTTTATGGACCATTAAGCCTTGAT
The DNA here is from genome assembly GCF_964237555.1 of Oryctolagus cuniculus. Lineage (NCBI taxonomy): Eukaryota > Metazoa > Chordata > Mammalia > Lagomorpha > Leporidae > Oryctolagus > Oryctolagus cuniculus. The sequence goes on from NC_091439.1 coordinate 21,406,960, forward strand.
TATAATTTAAACTTAAAAATATGTTATCTAAAGAATAATAAAATATTAAGTTGGAAATAAAAGAAATGCCTAAAATTTAAAGATGTTAGGGTGACATTGATTGGATCATAAAATATGAACAGATTACAGAAAATAAAACAGCAGAACCATATAATTAGCTAAAGAGCTCCACCTAGTGTAAATTTAAAAATTACACTTGAAAGAATTAAACATTGCACATTAAGGTCTACTTCAGAGTCCTTGAAACGAAATAGCTTAGGAATATCACTAAAATTACAACTCAAATGACATGATTAGTTTTCTTTTAGAAAAGCACAGGAATTGGAGTGGTTATCCTTACTAATGAACCCCATCCCCCGCCCTTGAAAAGAGGAGATGGGTCTAAATAAAGGAACTCAGAAATTCTATTATTTTTAAGGAATAGAGCTAAAAATAAAAGGGAAATAGAAAATATTTATTAACCATAAAAATGTTCTTTCACTGTAAAATTATAGACTAAAAAGTCAACTAATATAGTCAATTAAACATTTAAGAGATTGTTAATTATCAAACTGAAACAAGCTCTACAGAAGTGGCTCATTCCTGTAGCATAGTGCTATACTTTTCCTAACTAATTATTAATTCTAATATGATATTACACATTTATACTTCTTATGGTAGAAGACATCTTAGTGCTATTTCCAATCTGCTTACTCATGTGCTTGAGTTCTTAAACCACATTTTTGTTTTTAATTTTTTTTTCTTTTTTCTTTTTGACAGGCAGAGTTAGACAGTGAGAGAGAGAGAGAGAGAGAGAGAGAGAGACAGAGAGAGAGAGAGAAGACAGAGAGAAAGGTCTTCCTTTTTCTGTGGGTTCACCCCACAAGTGGCCGCTACGGCCGCGGCTGGCGTGCTGCGCCGATCCGAAGCCAGGAGCCAGGTGCTTCCTTCTGGTCTCCCATGCGGGTGCAGGGCCCAAGGACCTGGGCCATCCTCCACTACCTTTCCGGGCCACAGCAGAAAGCTGGACTGTAAGAGGAGCAACTGGGACAGAATCCGGTGCTCTGACCGGGACTAGAACCCGAGGTGCCAGTGCCGCAGGCAGAGGATTAGCCTAGTGAGCCATGGCGCCGGCCACATTTTTGCTTTTATACTGCCTTCTTTGATCTACTCTACATCAAAAGTATTAATGTGACCATAAAATTATCAATTCCTGTGAGTTCACTCTATTGCTATCATATATAAATTTTTAAGCAAATCTGAATTATAATTCTGCCCCACAGGCACACCTATGTTATTCTTTGGCTAAAACAGAAATCCAAAATTATTTTATGTTCTCAGAGGTAAAGGGAAGCAGAGGGGAGAGGTGGGGAGGGAGGGAGAAAGGGAGAGAGACAGAGATAGATAAGAGGGAAGAATTTCAAAAATGATTATTAAATTTACAGTTTTAAATCTTCCAGAAGCTTTTCTAGAGTAAATCTGGTCTTTGCAATCAGGTTATATGGTTGTCTAACTAACATATCCTAAATGGTTAATACTATCACTGACACTGAAATAATAGTTCTTTACTATTATATAGGTACACTTTCAAGCAAGCTAAATCCTTGAAAGTTATTTTACTGAAAATACTGTTAATACTTACCAAATTTAATTTACTACTTGAAGAAAGATACAATAAATTTTACTTAATGAGTAGCTTTGATTCGTTTCTCTATTATTGCTATCTGCCATAGCGTGTATAAAATAAATAGCAAACTATTTTTTCTGGGGCTGGTGCTGTGGTATAGCAAGTTAAGCCACCACTCATCCCATACAGGTGCTTGTTCAAATCTTAGCTAGTCCACTTCCCATCCTGCTCCCAGTTAATGTGTCTGGGAAAGCAGTGGATGATGGCCCAGGTGTTTGGGCCTCTGCACTCACATAGGAGACATGAATGAAGCTCTTGGCTCCTGGCTTCAGTTAAGCCCAGCCCTGGCCATTGTGACCATTTGGGAAGTGAAGCAGCAGGTGGAAAACTTCTATTTTTCCACCACTGCCTCTCTGTCTGTAATTCCACCTTTCAAATAAATAAATCAATCTTCAAAAAAAAAAAAAACAAAAAAAACCCTACTGTTTTTCACTTATAAAAAACGAAAATCAGCTTGACCCATAACAACACACACTATACATCAGTCATAGTTTGCACTAAAATATTCTAAACATACAATGCACAATGATATTGTTGATTCTAGATTATTGCCCATACTTAGCAATTTCTAAATCTGAGATCTGAGTCATTCACTGAGTTATTTGCAGTATGGGTGATGTACTTCTCTCTCTCTTTCTTTCTTTCTTTTTTTTTTTTTTTTTTTTTGACAGGCGGAGTAGACAGTGAGAGAGACAGAGAGAAAGGTCTTCCTTTGCCTTTGGTTCACCCTCCAATGGCTGCCACGGCCGGCATACCGTGCTGACCAGAAGCCAGGAGCCAGGTGCTTATCCTGGTCTCCCATGCGGGTGCAGGGCCCAAGCACTTGGGCCATCCTCCACTGCACTCCCGGGCCACAGCAGAGAGCTGACCTGGAAGAGGGGCAACCGGGACAGAATCCAGCGCCCCGACCGGGACTAGAATCCAGTGTGCCGGTGCTGCAGGCGGAGGATTAGCCTAGTGAGCCGCAGCGCTGGTGTGATGCACTTCTAAATGTCTAAGTTGTTCTTAAATGAGTAGAGGCTACCCACAGTTTTAGATGATAATTATGTCTTTATTTTTAGTCTTTAGTACACCAGTTCACAATTCTTAATTTCAGAAACAAATGCCCCTTAAATAATGATTTAATAACTAGTTTAATAAGCCAAATATTTCAAACATTTGTTGTTTTAAGTTTTTCAGGAAAAGCAATATAAAAGGAGCTATCTTGCATCTTTTAAAAAACTGAGCAAAGAAATAGGTTTAGAGTATGGCAGTGTGACATTCTTCAGCGTGCAGATCAACAAACATTAGCATGGATGATCAACTTATGTTAGACAATCTCCTTCCTAGCAAATTTGAAAACAAATTTTTTCTCAAATGTCTTACACACAATCATAATTGATAACAAGGACAAATAACTGATTTTTTTTCTCCTTGGAACACTTTGCTAGTACATTTGCTACAACAGCCCAAGCTTGAGTTTTGTCTATTGTACAGATATAAGCTTATTGGTCTGATGATGAAACTCATCAAAATCAGAGCAATTAATTGCAGAAATCACTCATCCTAAGTGATAATGTATAATGTAACTGCTTGTTAGGAAGGTTTATTTACTACAGTGCCTGTGAATTCTCCTCTGGTGGAAATGAAGCATTAAGAAGCCTCTGTGGTTCTCTGAGAGTTTCTCAGCTTCTCTGAGGCTAATTGTATTTCTAGCTAAAAATTAACAATTGAAATTCTGTGTTTCTTCATTAGTCTTCCCTCAGTTTTGTAATGGTAAATTAGTATCCCTAAGACTTTTGACAGTGTGAGGGTTCTGATGGTGAGTTTCTAGTTGGGAAAAATTAGGCATCAGATCTTAGAGGAACCAGGCAATACTTTATTGTGATGCCTTAGCTAGGTAAATGAACAGGTTCCTGAAATAATATTTTATCATTTCTCAGCTAAAATAACTGATAGTCAAATAAATGAAATCAAATAAAATCATTTCAAAACTAGTGATGTAGCTAGTTTAAAGTGGTAGGATTATGGATATACTTTAAAGGTAGAGCAACAGAATTTACAGGATATGGGCTTACAAAGAAAGAAAAGTATTAAGATTTTGGAGCTATAAAAGCAAAGACTAATGTTTTCATGAAACTGTCATCTTTTTATTTGATTATTATTTATAGCCCTTGTCTATATTAGCATTGAACTAGGGTCTTTATACTTTTTACTTGTTGAACCTTTAGTGGTACATTTAAGCCTTTGACTATAATGTACATTAAAATATGTCATCTCAAAAACTAAGAAAGAAAGAGAGGGAGGGAGGAGTGAGGGAAGCAGAAGTTTATCTATGAACTACAGTGAATCTGTTCTCTTTGTATTATCACGTTAACATGAGAACTGATGAGAACTGTGCTGTAGTAGTTATTATCCATTTGCTGTGACCCTGAGAAGTTAACGTATTAATAAATTCCTCAAGAAAAAAAATTGTTTCACATAAAAATTTTTTAAAACAGTGGTTTTACTCCATTTTAATTCTTCTACTTTCTTCATATGTGCACCCTCCACCCATCAGTGGCATATCTCATGTACAGCAGTAACTTTTTATGTGTTGGCAGTTGTTTTACATGGGGCTGTTCTGGTGAAACACAAAGTATTCTGAAAACATTCCTTTAAGGAAAATTTCACAATCTCAATTTTCTAAGAAATCATAAAATTACAAGAGAATAGTAAGATTTAGGGCTAACCTCATTATATATAAATGAGACTTAATATGAAACTAAACTTTGAAACATAATGTTCTTTCAATGTACGAAGCTCATATCATAACTTACCAAATGGAACGCCTCTGGAGAATGCTGAAAACTAAGCAGCATGTGAGAAAGAACTGCAAGAGCACCAGGTCTCACAAGAGGAAACCAAAGTCGATTAAAAACCTTCAAAATAAGACAAGACACTGATCTTAACAGTTTGCAGGAAAATTGTTAATCCAAAGTAACTATGGTTATTTTCATAGGGTTAAAAACTATTTGTGTGAATGTCCTTGACCCTAGAAGGTTCTATCATTAACATATTATTAAGTTTTGGGTAAAGGAGAAAGTTAGCAAATTACATGACAAAAATCAAGGGGAATGTGATGGCCTAACCAACTCTTAAAACTCCCTGGTTCAATTAAAAACTATGTTTACAAGGTAATAGCTTCCTGGTCCACTGTTCGAGTTCATCCAACAAGTATTTGTTGAGTTTTTTTTTTTTATTTTTAAAGATTTTTATTTATTTATTTGAGAGGTAGAGTTACAGACAGTGAGAGGGAGAGAAGGAGAGGGAAAGGTCCTCCTTCCACTGGTTCACTCCCCAAATAGCCGCAAGGGCTGGAGCTACGCCGATCCAAAGCCAGGAGCTTCTTCCCAGCCTCCCACGTGGGTAGTAGGGGCCCAAGCACTTGGGCCATCTTCCACTGCTTTCCCAGGCCACAGCAGAGAGCTGGATTGGAAGAGGGGCAGCTGGGACTAGAACCGGCGCCCATTTGGGATGCTGGCGCCACAGGCAGAGGATTAACCTACTGTGCCACGGCGCTGGCCCCTTGAGCTCTTATTGATTAGCAATGTCCTAGGCACTGGGGATACAACAGTGGATTTAAAAAATAATCTCCATACAACAATAGATCTAAAAAATAATCTCCATCTTATAGAACCTACCATTCAGAGGGTACATAGAAATGATAAAAGGAAACATAAGGTGGTAAATTTTATAAAAAATAGAAAGCAAGGTGTGAGAAATAGAAAATGCTGGTTAGAACATATGTCCATTTTATATATATATAGGGTAGTCAAAAATCGCCTCATGTGGAGCTGGCGTTGTGGGGTAGTGGGTTAAGCTGCCTTTGTGATGCCTGCATCCCATATAAGTGTTGGTTTGAGTGTTGGTGGCTCTGTTTCCCATCCGGTTTCCTGCTACTGTGCCTGGGAAAGCAGTGGAAGATGGCTGAAGTGCCTGGGCCCCTGCCACTCATGTGGAAGACATGAATGGAGTTCCTAGCTCCTGGTTTTGGCCTGGCAGAGCCCCAGTCCCAGGCCCAGTCCCAGGCCCAGTCCTAAACGTTATGGCCATTTGGGGAGTAAATTAGTAGATGGAAGATCTCTCTTTCTCTAACTCTGCATTTCAAATAAATAAAATATATCTTAAAAAAAGATCCTCATGAAAAAGGTAACATTTAACTATAAAACTGAAGGGAGCAAGATAAACCTGGCAGATACAAGGGGAAAAAGGATAGTAAGAGTGAATAGCACTGCAGGGCCCCCATGTCTTCAGGGTGGTGTGTCAGACATAACAAGGACAGCCTAAGTGATGCAAAAGACTGAGGCAGAAGTAGTGAGAGATGAGATCAGAGAAGAAGTGGACCACTTCATGTAGGATTTGTGTCATGCCTATACGGGATCAAAGGCAGGAGCAGGGAGAATATTGGAAGTCAGTGGTAGTGATTTAATTAATTAAAAGTGGTAGGATTCCAAGCTCATTCATTACAGTCATGTTTATCTACTTAGCAGTTTAGGGAACAATTTGGCAATTTTGTGGTTTTTGAGATTATCGTTCTCTTAAAGTGCCAGTGTTTTAAAATAGCGTTCTTGTAATTTTACACGCTTTTGTGATGGAGTGCTGTTTTGTTATATAATTTTGACTTGGATTCTTTCCATTTGCATTTGTTGATGTAATTTCAGGAGGAACACTGAACACCTGAGTCCTGGATGATACTAATAAACTAATAATTGCAGAGGTTTTTTAAAAAAAAAGTGGTAGGATTCTAGATATATTTATTTATTCATTTATTATTTATTTAGTTTTTATTTGACAGGTAGAGTTATAGACAGTGTGAGAGAGAGGCAGAGGGAAAGGTCTCCCTTCCATTGGTTCACTCCCCAAATGGCCGCCATGGCCGGCGCTGCGCTGATCCGAAGCCAGGAGCCAGGAGCCAGGTGCTTCCTCCTGGTCTCCTATGAAGGTGCAGGGCCCAAGCACTTGGGCCATCCTCCACTGCCCTCCCGGGCCACAGCAGAGAGCTGGACTGGAAGAGGAGCAACCGGGACAAGAACCTGGTGCCCATATGGGATGCCAGCACTGCAGGTGGAGGATTAACCAAGTGAGCCATGGCGCCAGCCCCTAGGTATATTTTAAAAGTACAGTCAACAGGATTTTAAGATGTGGGCTGAAAGGCAATGAAAAGAAACAAAGATGGCTTGAAAGTTTTTGACATGATTAAGTGGAAGGATAGAGCAGCCATTTATTAACACGAGGAAAACCAGGTTTGAGAAGGATAAATCAGGAATAAAAATTATAAGGTGATTTTGAGATCCAAGCATAGACAGTTGAATACATGAATAAGAAGTTCAAGGAAAAACAACAAAACAGAAATATAAATTTGTAGTGGAGTAATGGTAGTAAAAGCTTGCCTACTGGGGCCAGTGCTGTGGCATAGCAGGTAAAGCTCCTGCGATGCTGGCATCTGCTATGGGTGCTGGTTTGTTTCCCAGCTGCTCCACTTCTGATGCAGCTCCATGCTTATAGCCTGGGAAAAGCAGCAGCAGATGGCCCAAGTTTTCAAGCATCTGCCACCTATGTGCAAGACCTGGATAAAGCTCCTGACTCCTGGCTTCAACCTGGTGGCCCTACACGGGCCACTGTGGTCATCTGGGGAGTGAGGAAGATCTCTCTCTCTGTCTTCCCTATCTCTCTGTAAATTTGCCTTCCAAATAAATAAATAAATCTTATTAAAAAAGGAGCCCCTTATCAGTTGAATTCAAGAGATAATATGAGGAACATGTTTTTGTACTGGATATCTGAAAATTCTAATTACTTAAGACTTAAATGACATTTTAAAATTTCTAAATCCTATCTAAAACAAAATATAAAAATTTGATGCTTTAAGGAGAAACATGAAGATTAAAATATTGATTATATGATTCCATATATTCAAATAGATTTATATTATATATACTCACACTTACCAGTTCTATTTTCAGCAAAGTGACATCTATCAAAATAGTAAACTTCTGGACAGCTGCCAGTCCTTTCAGGAGTGCAATTACCCATGTATCCACATGCTGAGCCAATGGCCAGGAGAGCCAGTCAATCATTCTGAAAATTGAAAGAATGCAAAACAAACGGTATTGAAAATATTTTTAGTATTATTTAGGTAGGTGTTATTTAACAAGAGTTCAACTAGATAACTACTCACTTTGAGAGAATTTAGTGAACTTGCTTTTAAAAAGCATTGACCAAGATGCAGAAATGAGTGCAACAGGTACCTGTCCTCAAAGAGCATCCAATCTTATAAGCTGACCATTTCTTATATTTTTCATATTCCCATATAATTTCTGATAAATTGTCATTTCAGAAAGATGCAAAATTTTGAATTTATGCCATATATTGGTATTAAAACTTTATTAGTCAATTTACCCTAAAAAAGAACAGTTAGAATGTAGTTCTTGGGCCCTGGCATTGGCCTGGCCCAGCAATCGCTGTTGTAGCTATTTGAGGAATGAACCAGTAGATGGAAGATCTCCCCCCTCCCCCTGTTCCTCTGCCTTTCAAATAAATAACAAATACATCTTTTTAAAAATATAACTTACTAGGCATATTTACTATTAAGAACAGTAGTTAAAATGTAGATATCTGAAGTAAGACATATGGCTATGAACCAAGACTTGTTCTTCCTGGTGAGTATAGTTTATCATGAAATTCACTGTTTTAAAAAGGCTATATTTTGAACTGTGCAACAAGTATCTGCCTCTTTCAAAGACAACAAAAAGAAACTCCCTATATATAAAAAGGTACCGCATGTGAAAATATGCTAATGGCCTCATTTTGCATTGAGTGCTTTTCTTCCTGAACAACAGTCAGTTTAATGGAATAAATCCAAAGTAATATGAGCTCTGCTGGCTTGAGTCCTGGCTGCTCCACTCCAGCTTCCTGCTAGTGCACCTGGGAAAGCAGTGGAGGATGGCCCAAGTCCTTGGGCCCCTGCACCTATGTGGGAGACCCAAAGGAAGCTCCTGGCTTCAGACTGGCTCAGCTCTGGCTTTGCATCCATTTGGGGGGTGAACCAGCAGATGGAAGACCTCTCACTCTCTGATTCTACCTCTTGTAACTCTTTCAAATAAATAAATAATAATAATTAAAAAAAAAAAAAAAAAGGTCAGCCACTTGGCCATGGCTCTTCATTATCCCTAATTACTTAGTTGGCCCCTTTCCTTTATCCTCTACTCATTTCTGACTTTCCACCTCATAAGCCTCTACTCTTTATCCCATGGGTACCGATCTCCTCACCGACCTTAAATAAACTTCAAATTAGAAGTTATTACACAAATTAGAAACTGTTATAGCCTGAATATGTTCCTTAAAAACTCATGTGTTGAATTTTAATTTGAAATGTGTTGCTATTAAGAGGGGGCAACCTCTGGGAGATGAATATGTCATCAGGACAGAATTCTCATGAATGTGATTACTGCCCTTATAAAGTGGTTGAAGCAAGTATGTCCTTTCTATCATGTGAAGACTCACAAAGGGTAGTATCTAATCAGAATAGATTTTCACTGGAATCAGCTTGTATTTTGAGCTTAAGACTTCCCAGCTTTCAGACAGTGAGAAATAAATGTCTGCTGTTTATAAATTACCTGACCAAAAGTATATGTTACAGCAGCCCAAATAGACTAAGATAAAAGCTTTTTATCAAATATTTGTTTTATATATATACACAAATATATACAGCATGTATTATATAGCAGGTACATTGCTATGTGCCGAGAATATAAAAGATACAATTTCTAACCTCAAATTGAAAAGAAAAGTTAGGAAATTTGTCAATGGTCACACAAATACCAAATTGTGAATACTAGTATTTGGCTAAGCCCTTTTGGCTTACAATAGAATGTTTTTTGCTATACTTTAATTATGTTCCAGTTCTGATTCAATTTGATTAGGCTTGAATATGCTCAAATCTTAGGTATAGGCATTGTAAAATTACTTTCATGGTTAGCTACCATAAAAACTTATCTATCACATATCGGTAACCAACCTTGATATACTGATTTAATTTCTTACTATTTAGGGAACATTTAATTATAGTTGTCATCTATGTACTTCAAAGTGTTGTCTCCTCCATTAAACAGTAGCTTAAGAGCAGCAACCTTGTTTGTTTTTTTTCTTACATCTTTGGATTCTCAGCACTTAACATAGTGCCAAGAACTTTGTACAAAATCAAATTTCTTTTTTTAGCTAAAAACTGCATGCAACTTTAAAACTGTAACATTAAAACTGATTATATTATGAAAGGCAACAAAATAGATTTGGTTGTAGTTTGTGGAAAACAAAACCAACTTTTGCTATTACATGGCTGTTTGTGGGCTTCAATTTTATTTACTGGAATGTTTTAAATTTGGGAAATTTTAGAGAAAACTGGATTTCAGGCTTCTTTTGAAACACAGGATCAAGCAAGCATAAATTCTATTTCCTCACGGCAACAAGCAACTGGAGCTGAGGATCAACTTTCTCTTTTAGTAAATGCTTATGCAGCCCATTTCCTTAACACCTGGCCAATTTCATACTTCAATGTTACCTATATGGTGTATATACTTGCATTTCTTTGGATTACAGAATGTGACAGCACAAGTACTGTGTGTGGGGAAGTACAGAGCACGGAGAAGCATATGGTGGGAGTACACTGTTAATAACAGTAAAAACAAAAACATAAAAACCAACATTAGGATGTTAAGATAAATTCTAATTCTCACAGTAATCCTAAGAAATTTGACTACTCTGGATTTGTTTTCTCATTAATGACTACATACTATGTAACTCTATAGTCAGACTTAAGTTCAAATAATAATTCCACATTTACTAACCTGACTGAGCTTGAGGAATTATTTAACCTCTAACCTATCACAATTCCCTCAAATATAAGATGAGGGCAATAATAGTACTTTCCTCAAAGGGTGGTAGTAAGTATTAAATGACTTATCACATGTAAAGAAAAATGCTATTATAGGTGATCATTCAAAATTTCAAAATTTTGAGCATCAGCATGACACCCAAAAAGTTTAAAATTTTGGAATACTTTAGATCTTGTATCAACAGTAAAGTCTATGAAAATATTATGAAATCTGAAAAACTCTGAAATCTGAAACATTTCTGGCCACAAGCATTTTGGATAAGGGATATTTATCCTTATTACCTATGCAATGGAGGCAATGGACCAAATACTTTTTAATTTCAGTGGTGAAATCTATAGCCCTAAAAGGAAAATATACCTTATGACATATTTATCCCAAAGATAAAGATTTTAATGCTATTACAGTTATACTGACAAAAGAACACTGCTGCCAAACAGGACATAGAATTGAGTTTTATTATGCGGAGATGGTTAAGAGTGTTTGTAAAAGTATATGAGAAGGCCAGCTTGTAGCCCAGCAGGCTAAGCTGCCACTTATGATGCCAGCACCCCACATCAGAGTGCTGGTTCAAGTCTTAGCTACTCCACTTCTGATGTAGCTCCCTGCTGTACCTGGGAAAACTGTAAGATCGACCAAGTACTTGGATCCTTGACTCCCACATGGGACACCTGGATGGAGTTCTAGGCTCCTGAGGTTTCTATCTGGCCCAGGATTGGTTGTTGAAGCCTTTTGGGGGAGTGAACCAGCAGATGGAAGATCGCTCATTATCTGTCTTTCCCTCTCTCTGTTACTATGCCTTTCAAAAAAATCTTTTTAAAAGTTCTTAAAAAAAAAAGGTAAACGAATAAGAATTTTACACAAAGACTTGGAAATCAACCACTTATAGAACAGATAAATTAGCAAGATAAAGGGAAGGAAGAAAATAAAAGGAACAGACATAGGAAGAAAATCCTAATAGCAATGGTGTCATAGGACTAGAATTTCAAGAAAAAATACAGGTATCAAAAAGATGAGAATAAAAATATAGACCACCAAATACAGCAGGGGGACCACCACAAATTAAAGGCAGTACAAGGACAGAAGTAACACGACAGGAACAGTATTTACAGATTCTTCTCAAATCTTAATGCATTTTCAAAAATCTCTGGAAGTTAAAGAGGAAATGAGCCATTAGAAATTGGAAGTAAAAATTATTAGTTAAATGGATTCAATTTAACTAATTTAAGAAGAAAGACTTCAAAGAGAATGGTATTTTTAGGCACTAGAGTGAAAAGGGGAGAAGGTAGAGAAAATCAAAGTCTCTATAGTTTGTGTTATACAGAATTGGTACATATGTAGCTTTCTGAGAACCCAACATAAGCACTTTAGTTCTATGTTATCTATGACTATAATTTTATAACGAGTGCAGAAATAAGTTTATTCCAAATCTTTATATTCTACCTTAACATACTTTATGTGCTTATGCATTCATGCGTGGGCACACACACACAGAAAAAAAATGAGAAAAATTAAAAAACAAAACCAAGTTGACATGAAATAAGAACAGATAAACAGGAAAAGCTGAGTTAGAAAAATTTAGTCACTGAAATAAGGAAATGCAACAGAAAGAGTAAGATATATAGATGGGTATATAGATGGATTATGGAGTTAACAGGTAATACAGATGCTTCTCAACTTATAATGGGGTTTCATTCCAATAAATCCACAGTAAGTTAAAATACACATTTATTTTTTTGACAGGCAGAGTGGACAGTGAGAGAGAGAGACAGAGAGAAAGGTCTTCCTTTTGCCGTTGGTTCACCCTCCAATGGCTGCCGCGGCCGGCACGCTGCGGCTGGCACACTGCGCTGATCTGATGGCAAGAGCCAGGTACTTATCCTGGTCTCCCATGGGGTGCAGGGCCCAAGGATTTGGGCCATCCTCCACTGCACTCCCGGGCCACAGCAGAGAGCTGACCTGGAAGAGGGGCAACCGGGACAGAATCCGGTGCCCCGACCGGGACTAGAACCTGGTGTGCCGGCGCCGCAAGGCGGAGGATTAGCCTAGTGAGCCACAGCGCCGGCCAAAATACACATTTAACATGCCTAACTTACCTAATATCCCAGCTTAGAAATACTACAGTATTGGTTATTTACTCTTGTGATTGTGTGATTGCCTCTGCCCAGCATTTTGAGTACTGTACTAGAAATTTTTGGCCCGAGAAAAGGTAAAAATTCAAAGTATTGTTTCTACTGAATGTTTATTATTTTTAGACCATGATAAACTTGAAAAATTGTGAAGCCATCATAAACTATGGACCCTCTACATTGATACTCTTTCCCCTTAGATATCCACATATTCACTTCCTCATCTCTTTCATGTTTTAAACTCAGTCACTTCAATGAAGCCTTCCTCAGCCATCTTTTTTACAACTGCAAACCATTCTCCTATAACCTATTCCCTTTCTTGTCTTCTTTCAAAATCAGTTATCACTATCTAACATATTAAATTACTTGTCATATTTATGACATTTTCTAAAACAAAGCAAATTTTAAGATGCATAATTAGCTTAATTTGTGCTAATGTAACTATGGCACTAATGACTGGGCATTTCCATACTTTAACATCTTTGAAATTAGGATGCATGTTGGAACCAATGAATATATTACCAGTTACTGGCTGCCTGCCCAACTAGAAAGCAAGCCCATGAGAGCAGATATTTTTAACAGTTTGTTCAAAGATGTTTTGAACTCTGCTTTGGCATTCCTGTTATGTGTTAAGTAAATGTGATTTGATTTGAATAAATGAATGAATGATAGAATGAACCTGTAAAAGTGCCGGGAAAGACAAATAATATTAGGATTACATCGAGAACATAAGAATGAAACTATAAAACATTAAGGATAATGAGAAACACATAAAAGTTACCAGAAAAGCCTGATTATTCATAAAGCAATGATAATCAGATTAATAGCAGACTTTCTATCAGCAACAATAGATTCCCAAAGATAATGTGGTATTATTTTCAAAGTGCTAAGAGAAAATGGTTATCAAATTAGAATTCTGTATCTTGCCAAATCATCTATTTAACACTAAAGGGGGCCGGCGCCGCGGCTCACTAGGCTAATCCTCCGCCTGGCAGCGCCAACACACCAGGTTCTAGTCCCGGTCGGGGCGCCAGATTCTGTCCCGGTTGCCCCTCTTCCAGCCCAGCTCTCTGCTGTGGCCCGGGAGTGCAGTGGAGGATGGCCCAAGTCTTTGGGCCCTGCACCCCATGGGAGACCAGGAGAAGCATCTGGCTCCTGCCATCGGATCAGCGCGGTGCAGCAGCCGCAGCGCACCGGCCGTGGCGGCCTTTGGAGGGTGAATCAACGGCAAACGAAGACCTTTCTCTCTGTCTCTCTCTCACTGTCCACTTTGCCAGTCAAAAAAAAAAAAAAAAGAGTATATTATTCAATGAGCAAAGTTTAAAGAGAAAGTACGATAGGTACTTAGCTAGGAAAAAAAATAACAAAACAACAAAAATAAATCCAAAGTGAAGAAACAGGTTGCAAGAAACAAAAATGAGCAAAGAAACTGGTGAAATATATTGAAATCCAGCCAACTTCTGACTTGACAATAAGTGATGCATGTATGTTTTTGGTTTTAAAAAAAGTTGAAGTGCTGTGGCGTAGAAGGCTAAGCCTCCACCTGCAGTATCGGTATCCCATATAGGCGCCAGTTCTAGTCCCAGCTGTTCCAGTTCTGATCCAGCTCCCTGCTAAAGTACCTGGAAAAGCAGTGGAAGATGGCCCAAACCCTTGGGCCTCTGCACCTATGTGAAAGACCAGGAAGAAGCTCCTGACTCCTGGCTTCAGCCTGGCACAGCTCCAGCTGTCGCAACCATTTGGGGAGTGAAGCAATGGATGGAAGATCTCTCTCTCTCTCCTCTCTGTATCTCTGCTTTCAAATATAAATAAATAAATCTTAAAAAAATGTTGAACTGGAATGGACGTCTGAATTATTGGGATGCCTGTCAGGGATACATGAAGGTAAATAATTTCCATTAATTTTGATTTCATGATTTCAACTTTAACATTTTTCTAAGTTTTTTACTACTCAGAAAACAAAATGTTCCCTTCTTTCCAAATCTACAATACCATCTATAGTGTCTCAAAGAAGTACCTGCAAAGAGCTTGGGTCATACTTGCATCTTTTACATTTGGATCCGTAGTAAGACTCCTGATGAGAACTGTAATCATCTGAAGAGGAATATGCTGCACAAGACTTGCCAATGCTACAGAAGGTTCAAATGATGCATCTGTTTTTTAAATTAGAAAGGAAAAGGAATATGGCATGAAGGTTTACATGAAATAATTTAAAGAACAATACTTTACTAGAATCAAATAATGTAAATCAGGAAGCAGATGTTACACTACACCTCATGGGTAGACTCTAATATACCAGGAATGCGAGACAAAAATGAGATTAAGAATGAACAGCAAGGATCACTCATTCTATAGACAGAACACTGAAATACAAATTGTTATACACTATTGCCATATTTAGTCCCTAAGCTATTTTTTGAATTAACATTATTACGTGCTAAATATTGTGCTAAAATATTCATTTGCAAAGCAATAGTCAGAAAAGACATGCAAGGAACCATTTCAATTCCCATTCCAGACTCACAAAACTAATTTAAAACTATTACAGTAGTCATTAAATTGCTCTAAGCAAGATTTTTTTTATAAAAACTCTTGAAGTAATGATTAAGATGAATTTTAGGAAAACTTTGCTTAAACTAAAAATTAAACAAATTCAAGATGGGCATTTGTACCACTCCAGAACAAAAGTTGGGGGAAAACTTAACAGGTTTGCTACCAGAGACAACATAAATAAAATTGTAAATTATTAAAAAAATAGACTCAACTCAGATACTACAAATGCAGTTGGTACTTCTTTTATAATTGTACTAAATTCATCAGAAAGTATGATGCTGGTTAAAACACCACCCTTATTTCTGGTTCTTAAGATAAAAGGAGGACATTTTCTTCAAAAGTTCATTTTCAAACACTCAGGGAGTCCCCAATGGTGGTGTAATCCGGGTGAATGGTTGTACCACGTAGAGTGGAAATAAACATGATTCTGGACCTACTATCTCACAACCTACAGCTCTAAGGCACAGTGAAGAATATAGCTGCACAAGTAAAACTGTATGGCGAGTAAGTAATCATTTTCTAGTCAAATGTCACTTGACTTTTCCCCGATTGCTGAGAATGCAGCTCACTGGCACAAAACACATCTACTTCATTCTTTGCCTTCTCTCATTTTATCATATCCCTTCTCTCAGACTGTAGACAGAAAAATGCCAATATTTAAAAACTGCATGGTTAACTTGGATAATCCAGTAATTAAACAAACTGCACGATCCAGAATTTTAAGATGTGGGAACTAAAAACATAGAAAAAACTTATGACGACAAGATGAAAGGGTCACTTATAATAATAACATGGTAAACACTATGCTATCCATGAGTCACTAATGACTAGAAGCCTCATTCGGTCACTGTCATCCTCAAAGCATTCCATAACTTAAGGAGAGGCTGGGTACGTGGGCAACTTGTACTGCCAAAGGCCTCAGGCCTGGATGTTCTCAACCTTTAAAGTAAGAACGCTGCCTGATTTTAGGGTACAAAGTGACATCCTTTAGAAGGTAGTAGATGGGAATAAAATTTTGAACGAGGGCATTAGGATCTGGTTTCCGGTTCAGATTGTGTGCAGGAAACACAATCTGTGTGTGAGAGAGAGAGAGAGAGAGAGAGCGCGCGAAGAGACACCCACTTAATTTCCAGGGGACAGTCTGTTGAAATACACCGACCCTTACCTGTGGAAGAGATGCTTGCAAAAATTTCTTGCAGGGAAGGCAGCAGTGTGGAGGGCTCAGCCTTCCAGATGTTTTGCAGCAAGTTACTCACTTTCGTCACCTGGGAGACATATTCTCGCAGCTCTTTCTCCTGGCTGGACACGCACTGGAAGTGGCCTATCGTTCGAACCAGTTGCTGACAGAACGTGATGGACAATTTCCCTTTGGGGATGCATTGCACGAAGTCGGTCAAAAGGTCACTGAGTCGGGCACAGAGCGGCGGCTCCGGCCTCTCACAGACCATCCGCAACACCTCCACCTGCAGCAGGCTGAACAGGTCCAGCACCGACGGGCAGCTCATGATCAGCTTCAGGCCGTTGTGAATGTAGTCCAGGATGGCTACGTCCTTCCGGTCCAGCGAGTGGTAGCCCTGCTGGAGGAGGCCCAGGACGAACGTCTTGTTGAAGAAGGACTCGAACTCCGGCCGGTGGTATCGTGCGTAGGCCTCCAGCACCTGGTGCCCCACCTGCCGCTGGAACGGGTCCTGGCCCTCCAGGATGAGCCGGGTCGTGAGGTCAAACATGGCCTCGCACTGCGCTTCATCTAGCCAATGCTCCGCCGATTCCACCACCTTTCGCACAATCACCCTCTTCACAGGCAGTGGGTGCGAAGAACTCACCAGGCCCTCCAGGATCTTGTCCATTGTCACCACGGGACAGGGCCGGGGGATAAGAAGCGGGCGGCGGTAGCCCCAAGATAGCACGGGAGAGGGCCGCGGCCGAGGCGAACTGGGAGCGCAGCAGCAGCTGGACTGGCCACCGCCACCGCCGCCTCAGCAGCCACATTTATCGGGCAGGAGGATCCATCCAAGCCGAGGCAGGAACGGCGAATCGGGGGCGCCTAGGAACCGACCCTACCCACGGCTGGCCTACGGCGCCAGAGGCCCGAACTCCGCCGCCGCCCCGGGCCCGCAGTCTCGCTCAGCATCGGCGCGGAGGGGCCAGTGCGGCCCCCCGGCGGTCGCTCAGGGCCCGGGGCTTCGAGCCGGTAGGTGGAGGAAGCGCGCCTCCTCGATCTGGGGCAGGTACGGGCGTCCAGGCTCCAGCAGGCCGAGAAAAGACACTGGTCCCGGGCTGAGTCAGTAGGCGCTGTCACGGAGGGTGCCGGGAGCAGTCAGAGTGCAGAGAGGCGAAGACCCTTGACCCGGATTCAGAAGGCGCGGCAAACAGGAAGTGAGGAACGCAGGGGGCGACTGGAAAGGCCCGCCCCTCCACCGCTCTCCGCTCCTCCCGCCCTCCCTCCCTCCCCACCACCCCTCTGCCGCCGCAACTCACAGGCTGCTTCCCGGCTGCGCTCGGACCGCCCCCTCGCCCCGCCCCTCGCCAGCACGCAGGCGCGGTCGCCTCCAGCCGCGTCGGGCCGCAGCGCCCGCGTCACTGGAGAGCGTGTGTCCAGTCACAGGCGGTCTTCCCGGTGCGCACAGCGTTGGTGGCGGCGGCTCTTGGGTTACCACCGGCTGTTCTCTGTAGGTTGTTCCAGTCAGGTTACTTGCGAAAATTCGAGGAAGCGCTACTTAGGTAGAATCTGGGAATCAGCATATCTGGAATCCTGAGAAGAGCATTTGGGGAGATAGGGAAGCTCTGAGAAGTCGTTCACTGCCCAGACGCCTTCGAGGGCTTAAATGCTTGTCTCTTGCGAGGTAGTTATTAAAGTGAGGGCCGAACTGGCGGCGGCAGGCACTTAGCGAGAATCAATATGGGTAGAGGTTTGTTTCATCAGGCCTCTAGAAAATATCTCCGGAAGTGAGCTTTCGTATCGTATTGAAAATTTATAGGCTGTTTGAAAAGTGGGAGGAGAATTTAAAAAAAAAATCAGGTGAGAATAAAAGCGTATGTATGCCCGTGTTATAAGAGTACTGTGAAAATAGAAAATCAGATGCAAGTACACAAAATTTAATGTCTATTCTGATATTAAAGATGGTTTACATAAGAACAGATGTAGCTATGCTTATGCCCTTTCAAGTTAAATCCCAACGATGCACAACAAAACTTTGAACTTTAATCAGTGGTTTTTACAATGGAAAATACTGCCTAATTGTCAGGCTTGGTTAATATAGTTTTGAAACCAGACATGAATAGCCTGTAATACAGACGAAACTTTAAAGAAGTAGTTAATTTAAAATATCCAGTAGAAAAATAAACAAAATTGTAAGTTCTTTCAATTTGTTAGAGATTTTTTGCTTTTTTTTTTTTTTTTTTTTTACCGAGTTACAATTACACTTATATATTTAACATATGGATTAGGGCAATTTTAGGAATAGCATTTTATAGGAGATACTACTTGGGTAAAGGAGAACTGGAGACCCAGCTGATTTGTAGGAAGAGATTAGAGCTAAAAAAGCGAGGTAATTGATGGATCTAAGAGATAGTTATGACAGAGGACAAGAATGGAAAGTGTAGTTACACAGAAAAGTCTGGCTTTATTAGGAATAGTGCCACACTGAGAGATAAAAATAAGATGGCAAGTAAAGTTTGAAGAGGAATGGAAAAGATAGGGAAGTAGGTTTTGTGCTAGGGAACCAGTTGAAGATGAACGAAAGTTATTGAATAGCAGTGCTGAAATGATTGCTATAAAGCTGATAGGAAAAAAAATTGTTTAAACCCTTGACAGATTTACTTTCTACTATCCACAGCATTTCTGTCTTTTTGCTACTAGGGTTTTTTAAGGAGTTAAATGTTGAATAAGATATCTAAAAGAACACAATGCAATTGTTGGCTTTTTACAAAAGATAACATAAAAATGCTTCCAAAAGTGTGATGACTTTTTAAAAAATACTTCTTGAGTGATCGTTACATGAAATAAAATGAAATAAAATTCAAAGCATGTTTTATTTTTGCCATTGGTAAACAAAAAGGTATAACACACTCTTGTATGGTTATACACTTTTTATTCAAAGTAGCCAACTTTATAGCACATAATAGTCCTTGGATCAGTGGGTGCTATCGCTATTATTAAGATAGTGTATATAGATTTAGTCTAAGACAGCAATCGCTAATTAATTGGTTTTGTAAATATCTTAGGTTTGAGAATGGGAGCTAAATGATGGATATGGAAGAGACACAGGAATACCCTCTATCTCTGAGATGCAGTATATTAGGGGATTTAAAAACGTTTGTGGAAGAATGAAATTAAAAGATAAAGTTACAAAAATGCAAACTTTCTCAGTGTAAGAGTTTTGTAAGCAATGTTATAGTTTATCCCTAAAGAACTGAGGGTCCTGAAAATTTAATCATATCAGAACAGTCTTTTTTTACATTATTAACAAGAAAAATGGATAGCCTTTAAATGTTTTCAGAGTTTACTAACAAAAGTCAGAAGGATCAAATCAGGATTGTAAGGTGGATGCCTGGTGCTTTCCTATGGAAACTTGGAAAATTGCCCTTGGTTGATGAGACAATTGAGTAGGAGTATTGTGTTGGGGTGGAGAATTTCCCAGGTGTTTTTCTACTAAAGCTTTGGCCGACTCTCAAAACATTCTCATAACAAGCAGGTGTTATCGTTCTTTGGTTATCCAAAGAATCAATAAGCAGATGCCTTGAGCATTTCCAAAAAACAGTTGCCAGAACCTTTGATCTTGATCATTTTGCTTTTGACCACTTCTACCACTTCCAACTCTAGGTAGCTATTGCTTTTTCTTTGGTGTCCAGAATTGCATTGATAAAGCCATGTTTCATGTCCTGTTTCATGATTCTTTGAAGAAATGCTTCAGGATCTTTATCCCACTTGAGGGGTGGATGTTTGGCCTGTTGGCTGGGATCCCTGTTGGGACGCTTCTGTCCCATGTCAGAGTGCCTAGGATTGGATCTCTGGCTCTTGCTCCTGATTCTGGGTTCCTATTGGTGCAGACCCTGAGAGGTAATGGTGATGGCTCAAGGGGCTAGGTTCCTACCATCCATATGGGAAATCTGGATTGGATTTGCATTCCTGAATTTGTTCTGCCCCAGCCCTAGCTGTTGGGAATGTTTGAAAGTGAACCAGCCCCAGCTGTTGCGAATGTTTAGAGAGTGAACCAATCTGTGGTAGCTCTGTCTCCCTGTTTTTCTTCCTGTATTTCTTTCTCTGCCTTTCAAGTAAGTAAGAAAATAAAATGGGATTTTCATTGAAAACTCTGCTCTTGTCAGCAGCTGATCTGTGTACAATGGTTTTTGCCCTGATAAAGCAGAAAGATTTGCTCCATTTTAGTTTCTCAAAGAGTTGTATGAGCTGAATAAGTTGAGATGTCTTTGGTTTAGCTACTGTTTCTGCTGTAAGTCCTCTTCAATTAGAGAGTGAAAAAAATTAATTTTTTCGTTGAAAATTGATGTGGATGATCTGCCACTGTTGCCTTCATCTTTTTTTTTTTTTTTTTTTTTTTTTTTTTTTTTTTTTAAGATTTTATTTATTTGACAGGCAGAGTTACAGAGAGAGAGAGAGAGAAAGGTCTTCCTTCCATTGGTTCACTCCCCGAGTGGCTGCAATGGCTGGAACTGCGCCGATCCGAACCCAGGAGCCAGGTGCTTCCTCCCTGTCTCCCATGCGGGTGCAGGGGCCCAAGGACTTGGGCCATCCTCCACTGCTTTCCCAGGCCACAGCAGAGAGCTGGACTGGAAGAGGAGCAACCGGGGCTAGAATCAGCAGCCATGTGGGATGCCAGCGTTGCAGGTGGAGGAATAACCTAGTGCACCATGAACCAGCTGCCTTCATCTTCAACATCATCTTATCCCTTCTAAAAACAATTATCCATTTTTAAATTGCTTATTTCTTTAGGCTGTTGTCCTTATATAGTTTTATTAAAGCATCAGTGATTTCACCATTGTTCCATCCATGCTTCACCATAAATTTGATGTTTGTTCTTGCTGCAGCTTTGGCAGAATTCCTGTTGTTCTAATAAGGGTTCTTTTCAAACTGATGTTTTATATGTCTTAGTGTCTCAAATTAGATCCTGTTCAAACATAATATAACTTACTTTGAATTTATTTTGATATAAAGAAAACTTGAAATTTATAAATAAGGTTTTCTATTCTGTTTAAAGATTTATTTATTTGTTTGAAAGTCAGAGTCACACAGAGAGAAGGAGAGGCAGGGAGAGCGAGCTCTTCCATCCACTGTTTCACTCTCCAATTGGCAGCAAGGTCTGGAGCTGTGCTGATCTGAAGTCAGAAGTCAGGAGCTTCCTCTGGGTCTCCCATATGGTTGCAGGGGCCAAAGGACTTGGGCCATCTTCCGCTGCTTTCCCATGCCATAGAAGAAACCTGTATCAGAAGTGGAGCAGCGGGGACTAGAACCAGTGCCCATATAGGATGCCAGCACTGCAGGTGGCGGCTTTACTTGCTGTGCCACAGCACCGGCCCCAATAAGGTTTTCTTGATACATATTTTCCTTGAGCTACTTGAAGATCTCTCTTACTTTAATTCTTGAAATAGACTTTTGGAAGTAGTTGTAGCTGCATTTTATAGATAAAGCACTGAAGCCATGAGAGGTTAAGTAAATACCCAAGTCTGACTGCAGACTTTTAATTTCATCATGCCATTAGGTAAAAAATCTCTCTTCTCTCTCTCTCTGTGTGTGTGTGTGTGTGTGTGTGTGTGTGTGTATGTGCGTGTGATGATGGTGAATAAAGAGTAAGGGCAATTCCAAAACATGGGTTAGAGCTGGCCAACTGCAACAGCTTTATTATTAGGTTCCTTACCTTAGGAAATTTATATACCCTTATGGAATCAAAAGCAAATGCTTTATGTATTTAGAGACAGATGTGATCAATAAATCATCATGTGATGTCATTATAAATAATCCCTGACTTTAAACTGCAGTTTTTATTCCTATATAATTTTTATATTTAACAGAAGAAAAAGCCAAAAAGAAATATACCAACTCCTTTGATATAGGGTTTTTTTAAATTAATGACTTATAAGGAACACCAGCTTGATCTCACTACCCTATTTTAAATCCTCCAGTGCTTCTCATCTTTTTTGAGAATAAAATCTACATGATTGCTATTGACTAAGGTCCTGTACAAAGTTGCTGTTGTGTCTTTTCTTACCACTCTCCTCCTCACTATGTGAGCCACATTGGCCATGTTATGGTTCTTCAAGTGAACTCTTTCAGGTGTTAGGGCTTTTGTACTTGAACTTTGTTTTCTGACTCCTAAAATTTAAGTGTCTACCCAGTAATCTCTTCAGGGAGTCATTTACAGACTGTCTACCATTCTTGTATGTGGGGAGCAATCCGGACTAGACTAAGTTACTCGAATTAGGACTTATTCTATGCATCTGCTCTCCCACAATATGGCGCTGGGAGAGAAGTAAACAGCTTCCGCACAGCTGCCTCCAGTTCAACTAATAAACTGTAGGACTTGCTCCTGATTGGAGAGCAGCGTACTCGGCGTGTGGGCAGCTGAGTTAGGATTGGCGGAGGAGGACTATAAAGGAGGAGAGAGACGGCATGCACCAGGAACATCTATGGGGAACATCTAGCTGAAGGAACACCCGTGCAGCCCCCGAGAGACCCGGCCGGCGGTGTGCCGCTCCCCTGCGGAAGTGGGGAATGCGGCCAGGGGGAACTGCCCTTCCACGGAGGTGGAAGGGATAGTAGCCAACCCGGGAAGAACCAGCAGCAAACCCGGGGAGGGCCGAGCAGACGAAAGAACAGCACAGGGTCCTGTGTCATTCCTCCACGAAGAGGGGGAGCGACATTGTATAATACTGTTACTTAATAATTTATTTATTATTTATTTGATTAGTCTTTTTCTGCCCTCTAGAATTGAAGCTTTGTGATGTTAAGAAAATTTTCTTGATAATCTCCATACCTAGCTGTTTGTATACTACCTGGCTCAAGGCAAAGAATCTAAAGTTTTTGAATGAACTTTTTGAAAATGAAATGAAAAACATATTTAAAAAATCACAAGGAATCTACAGAATTGTAGAATTGATCAGAGAGTTCAGTAAAGTCTTGGGATACAAGATAATGGATAAAAATTATGGCCGGCACCGTGGCTTACTAGGTTAATCCTCTGCCTGCGGCGCTGGCACACTGGGTTCTAGTCCCGGTCGGGGCGCTGGATTCTGTTCTGTTGCTCCTCTTCCAGTCCGGCTCTCTGCTGTGGCCTGGGAAAGCAGTGGAGGATGGCCCAAGTGCTTGGGCCCTGCACCCGTATGGGAGACAAGAAGGAAGCACCTGGCTCCTGGCTTTGGATTAGCGCAGTGCGCCGGCCGCAACATGCCAACTGTGGTGGCCACTTTGGGGGTGAACCAACAGAAAAAGGAAGACCTTTCTCTCTCTCTCTCTCACTGTCTAACTCTGCCTGTCAAAAAAAAAAATAGATAAAAATTAATTTTTTTATACTAGCAATAAACACATGGAAACACAAACTAAAAATATAATATTGATAAAGACTCAAAGTCAAAACTCTTGAGGTGTAAATCTAACAACATGTACATGACACATGCTGAAAGCAACAAAACATTTATGAAAGAAAGCAAAGGAAATCTACATGACAATTTTCATGGGGTGGAAGATTCAACATAGTACAGATGCTAATTATCCATGAATTGATACACAGACCTAGTGCATTTCCTATTAAAATCCCAGCACATTCTTAAATTTTGTTTTTCTCAGATGCTGCCAACACTTTTAGAAAATTCATATAGGAGGGAAAATAAATCAGAATAACTAAAATGCTGAACAGGAAGAATTACATGGGAGAGATCGTTCTACCAAAATGTAGTACTTATATACCATAGTAATCAAGATAGAGAGGTATTGGCAGAGGAATAGACATATCAGTATAGCAGATTACAGTACCCAGAAATAGACCTACACAATTATAACTGATAGTCTTTTTCAACCAATTGTACCAGAACAATTGGATATCCCCTAAGCAAAAACCAAATCGTGACATAAACTTCAAACCTAATGGAAAAATACCTCAGTAGACCATAGATTTAACTATAAAACATGAAACCATAACTTCTGGAAGAGACATAGGAGAAAACCCAGGGCTTGGAATTCTTTGACATGAGCCCCAAAGCAGAAGGATAAATTGAGTTTAATCAATCTTCAAAACTTTTCCTTAGTGAAAAATCCTGTTAAGATAAAAAGACAAATTATAGGGGCCTGTGCTATGGCACAGCAGTTAAAGACCCCACCTGCGGTGCCCTAATGGGCACCGGTTCAAGTCCTGGTTGCTCCACTTCTGATCTAGCTCTCTGCTATGGCCTGGGAAAGCAGTAGAAGATGGCACAAGTGCTTGGGCCCCTGCTTCCCAGTGGAAGACCGGGAAGAAGCTCTAGGCTTCTGGCTTCGGATTGGCCCAGCTCCTGCTGTTGTGGCCCTTTGGGGAGTGAACCAGCTGATGGAAGACTTCTCTTTCTCTCTACCTCCACCTCTCTGTAACTCTGCCTTTCAAATAAATAAATAAAATCTTAAAAAAAAATAAACTATAGATGGGGAGAAACTATTTGTAAACCACGTGTCTGACAGAGGACATCTATCTGTAGTAAAGTTTCAACACTCAATAGTAAACAATGCCTTTACTAAGAGTGTGAAAAGACAGCCTGCAGTATGGAAAACATTTGCTATGTGTCTATCTTATAGGGGTTATACAGAATATACAAAGAATTCCTATAGCCCAACAATAACAAAACCCAATTCAGAAAGGCCTTGAACAGACATTTCTCCAAAGAAGATATACAAAGCATATGAAAAGATGTTCAGCATCACTGTCATTGAAGGAGACACAAATCAAAACCACAATGAGAAACTGTATCACACACATTTGAAAGGCTGCCATTGAAAGAAACCAAGCTGTTGTCTGACTATTAGTTTCCTATTCCTGGAGTCACTGAGCCTACGACTCTTGTCTAGAAAGAGCTTATTCTAGGAGCAATGATAAGTGAAAGTAAGAGGTAGTAATTTAGGACATCTTCCCCTGAGAATGTCCAGAGCAATATCTGAAATAGTGTATAAAGAAAAATAGCTCTAAGTTGGGAATTCCAACTTAAGATATTTGGGAGAGGAATCTCTTACTCCATTGGGGCTGCTATAACAAAATACCTTAAGCTGGGTAATTTATAAACAAATTAATTTCTCACAGTTCTGGAGGTCGGGAAGTCTAAGGTCTGTGCGCCATCAGATTAGACATCTGGTGAGGACTAAGTTTCTAAGATGGTGCCTTATAGCTACATCCTCACATGAAAGGCACTATAGGTTCCTTTGTCTTTTAGAAGGGCATTAACCCCATTTATGAGGACTCTGCCCTTATGACCTATTACCTCTCAAAGGCCCCACCTCTTAATACTATAACCCTGGGGGTTAGGTTTCAACATATAAGCTTTGAGGAGACATACAGTCAGACAAGAGCAAGGAGGAAACCACAGAAGTTCTGAAGAAGCAATCAGTGAGGTAAGAGGAAAACCGAGGGTGTGGAACCCTTTGAGTCATGTGAGGAAGGCAGTTACAGCACACATATTGCTAAATAGTACAAGATAAAGACAGAATCGCCACTGGCTGTAACATAAACAGGGACACTTGAATGCAATGATAAATTTTAAACCCAATACTGTGATCAGGAGAAAATTATAGGGGCTACTATTGTGGCATTGGGTTAAGCTGCTGCCTGTAAAGCAAGCATCCTCTAATTCAAGTCCTAGCTGCTTCACTTCCTATCCGGCTTCCTGCTAATGAACCTGGGAAGGCAGTGGATAATGGCTCCCACCCATGTAGGAGACCAGGATGGAGCTCCTGGCTCTTGGCTTTGGCCTGAGCTGGATCTGGCTGTTGAGGGCCATTTGGGGAGCAAATGTAAGATTTTCTTTCTTTCTCTCTCTCTTTCTGTCTTTCAAGTAAACACACAAATCTTTTTAAAAATTACAAAGAAATTGGTAACAGCAACTATAAAATTTCAAGGAGGTTTGCCAAAGGAAAGGAAAAAGTGGGTGATAGAATGAAGTAGGATCAAACAAAATTTTTTTTTTGTCTTAAAAAGCATGCTTGGATTAAAAAATTAAAAGGAAAAAAATTTGGTGCTAGAGGGAGAAGGAAGAATTGCTGAGGCAGTGTCTGTAATAGGTGAGAAGGGATCTGAGTAACATTGAGAGGGCTTCATTTGCCATGGTATAGTAAACAAAGAGGGCAGTCATTCTATGGCCAGCCAAAGTCTGTATCTATGCAGCCAGCAGCTGGCTGGAAATGCCATCTTTCCAAGTCAAGGTAGGAAGAAGTTGCCATGTGACCTTCCACTGGCAGCTTTAACTGAGGGAGAATTCCACAGTCCCCCAATGATTTCATCTCCAGCTATGGCAGCTGACATTGTGTGAGTGACTACTTCAAAAAGGGAAGCCACATTGTTCAAAGCACCAGACTCAAATGCCTCTGTAGACTTAGAGAAGCTGATCTCTGTTTCACTGCTAGCAGAACAACCAGAACCATATTCTGGGCAGCATCCAGGGCAAAGAGCAGACCCCCTGAATCCTGCAACTGTGTGGATTTTAGGCAAAAACCTCAGAGCTGTATTCACTCTACATGACCTAGAGGAGATCCCCTCAGCTTCTTGGGCTAGCACCAGCAGCAGTCCATAGAAAATCTAGACCTGACAACAGAACAAGTTCCTAGCTTGTGTTGTTTTGAGCCCCAGGCACAAACCCCTGCATCATGGCCTGGGAAAGCAGTAGAAGATGGTCCAAGTCCTCAGGCTCCTGCACCCACGTGAGAGACCTGAAAAAAGCTCCTGGCTCCTGGCTTCAGATCGGCACAGCTCTGGCTGTTGCAATAATCTGGGGAGTGAACCAGCAGATGGAAGACCTCTCTCTCTCTCTCTCCCCCTCCCTCCCTCCCTCTCACTTCCCTTCTCTCCCTCCCTCTCCCTCTCCTGCTCTCTCTGTAACTCTGACCTTAAATCAGTAAATCTTTTTTTAAAAAAAACCAGCATCATCCTTGTATGCCACATGAGAACTGGGGGCAGTTTCATCTGTGCCTTGTGGAACTTGGACTGTTCATGTCAGCATAACAATCTTTGGAGTAATTCTCACTCATGGTATATGGAGTGCTCTATCTGCATCACTCTGCTTTAGGCAGGTGGCTTTCACCATCTCTAACATCTGGTTCCCAGCCAGGGAGATCTGAGTAATGACCCTACTGTATCTTGCAATACCAGGACTATAACAGCCAGTACTAATGTTCTCAAACCCACTGGAATGTACCCCATGGACCAAGGGAAGAACCTGCATGCATTCCACCATAGCTGCCAGTTCATAATCTCCTTTATATTTTGTAGTCTCCCTGTAGGAATGGTGCAGGGATCAGTTCACATCCCTCAGTCCTGGGACTAGGAATTTTGGTATTCTAAGCCCCAGCACCAGTTGTACTCTCCCAGAAGGACCTAAGGAAGGCATATCACATCACACAGTCCTAGAGCCACAGGTGTTGATGCCTCAAGCCTAGCATCACTCACGTTTGCCAGTCGGACAAGAGGACCATCCCCTTTATGTCCTTCAGCACCAAGAATGGGGCCCTGGCTATCACAATCCCTAGTATAACTGACACCAAACTCTCCAGGGACTGGAGATTCACACAAAAGAAAGCCAACATTCACCTGGACATCACACTTCTGTTATGAACTGCTGCATATTAGAACACTGTATCACTTATAGACAAAGCTGACATTGATTAAAGCAAAAAGAAATCATTCAGAGTTTATAGTTCTTGGGTCACCTAGAACCAAAGTCAAAGCAATAAGAAAAGTGATAGCCTCCATTACAGCTAGACCATAAACTACTTTCCAATAAAATGTGCTCTATAAAGAAGGGACTATTACATGAGATGTGCAGATGTCATTGAGTGTAGGGACTCATGAAATGAAGAAGCAAGGTAGCATTACATCTCAAAAAGAAAACACTAATTCTCCAGAATTAAATCCTTATCTGAAGGAAATACATGAAATGCTAGAAGTAGATTTCAAGGTAATGACTGTAAGGAAATTCAGTGCAATGCAAGAGAATACAGATAGCTTAAAGAAATGAGGAAATCAATAGATGATATGAATGAAAAGTAAGTAATAAGTAATAAATAAGTAATTAATAAATCACTAAGAAACAGAAATTTTGGAGATAAAAACTTCAATGAAGTAAAAAAAAATATGATTGACAGCTTCAACAGCAGAATAAGCCAAGTGAGGGAAAGAATTTCTGATATGGAGGACAAGACTTTTGAAATAATCAGACAAAAGAGCAAAGAATGAAAAAGAATGAAAAAAGTCTGTGTGAAATATGAGATACCATTAAAAGACCAAATATTCATATTACAGGAATTCTTGAAGATGAGAAGGAAAAAGACATTGATAATCTGCTAAATGAAAAAATTGTTGTTGAAAACTTCCCAAGTCTTGAAACAGACATGGACATGGGATACAAGAAACTCAAAGGGCCCCAAAGACCTATCCAAGGCATATTGTAGTCAAATTGTCAAAGATTAAGGACAAAGAGAGAATCCTAAAGACAATAAGAGAAAAACATGAAGTTACTTATACATAAACATATAAAGAAAATCAATTACGCTAACAGCAGACTTCTCAGAAGAAACCATACAGGGCAAAAGAGAGTGGGATACTATATTCAGGGTCCTAAAAAAAACTTTCCAACGAAGAATATAATATCCAGCAAAGCTGTCCTTTAGAAGGAAATGAGAAATAAGGTATTTTCCAGATAAACAAAAACAGAATTCACCGCAATCAGACCAGTCTTGCAAGAAATTCTTAAGGGAGTCCTACATTAGAAGGAAAGATCATGAGAATATATGACACTATCTAGTTCACTAACAGACCAGATACAATCAGTAACATCAACAAATTGATAGGTGTTAGTTCTTAACTTTGAATACTAACCTTGAACGTAAACAGATTAAATTCCCCAGTCAAAAGATTTAGGTTGACTAAATGGATACAAAACCAAGACCCCTTATATGGGGTCTACAAGAAATTCACTTCACAAATATACACACAGACTGAAAATGAAGGCGTGGAAAAAGATATACCAGGCAAGTAGGAACAAAAAATGAGCAGCAGTAACTATACTCAGGTAAAACAGAATTTAAGTGAAAAACTGTAAAAGGAAACAAAGGACATTATAGATTGATGAAAGGATTGATTCAGCAAGAAGATATATGTGTACCCAACACAAGACCATCCATTTAGAAATTTACAACAGAAAATACTGTTAGACCTAAAGGGAGAGATAGACTCCAATACAATAATAGTGGGTGACTTCAACACAACACTCTCATCAACGGAAAGATCATCCAGATAGAATATCAACAAAGATACATGGGAGTTGAACCCTACTCTTGAGCAAATGCACATAACAGACATTTACAGAACATTTCATCCAACAGCTGTAGAATGCATGTTCTCATCAGTACATAGAACATTTTCTAAGATAGACCATATCTTAGAATTAATAGACCATATCAGTGCACGAATCAAGGCTTAGTAAAATTAAAAGGGTTGAAACCATATCATGTATCCTCTCAGACCACAAAGGAATAAAACTTTAGAAATCAACAAGAAAAGTAGAGCACCCATAAATACATGGAAATTAGCCAATATGCTACTGAACAACCAATGGGTTATTGAAAAAATTAAAAGGGAAGTAAAAAACTTTCTTGAAGTAAGTGAAAAGGAAAACACAAATATCAAAACCTGTGGGATACAGCAAAAGGATTATTAAGAGGGAAATTTGTAAAATTAAGTGCTTACGTTAAAAAGAGAACAGTCTCAAATAAGTAATCTAATGATTTACCTTGAGGATTTAGAGAAACAAGAACAAAACAAACCCCAAATTATCAGGAGGCAAGAAATAAAAAGGATCAGAGGAGAAAGAAAGAAAATTGAAACTAAAAATCCCACAAAAGATCAACCAAACAAAAAAGTTGTTTTTTTGAAAAGATAAACACACTGTTAGACTAGCAAAGAAAAAAGGAAAAAAATTAAAATTAGAGATGAAAAAGGACATATTATAGCTGGCACAACTGAAAAACAAAGGATCATAAGAAAATACTGTGAACAATATATGCTAATAAATTTGGAAAATGTTGAACAAATGGATGAATTCCTGACTATATATAGCCTACTAAGATTAAATCAAGAAGATACAGAAAATCTAAACAGATCCATAATGAACAACAAAAAAGATTGAAGCAATAATTAAAAGTCTTACATTAAGGAAAAGTTCAGGACCCAATGACTTTACTACTGAATTATATAAAACATTTGAAGAGGAACTAACTCTAATACTTTTCAAACTATTAAAAAAATTGGACAGGGTGGAACTCTGTCAATCTCTTCTTATGAGGCCAGCATCACTCTGGTACCAAAACCAAACAAAGACACAACACACAAAGAATACTAGAGACCTATATCATTAATGAACATAGATGTAAAATAATTGTCAAAAATACTATCAAACTGAATCCAAAATCACATCAAAAAGATCATATATTATGATAAAATGGGATTTATCCTAGAGATGCAAAGGTGTTTCAGCATTCACAAATCAATAAACATCATAAGTCACATCAACATAATGAAGAATAAAAACCATGTTATCACCTCAATAGATGCAGAGGAAGCATTTGATAAGATTCAACACCCCTTCATGATAAAAATCTTCCACTAATTATGTATGAAATATTTATACTTCAAAATTTTAAGGGCTAATACCTCAAAATTATAAAGGCTATATATGACAAACCAATAGTCAGTATGTTACTGAATGGGGAAAAGCTGAAAGCATTTCCACTCAGATGTGGAACAAGGCAAGAATAACCACTTTGACTACTCTTATTCAGTGTAGTATTGGAAGTATTAGCAAGAACAACTGAGGAGGAGAAAGAAAGAAAGGGCATGAAAATTGGAAAGGAGGAAGTAAAAATATCCATGTTTGCAGATGACATGATATTGTACATGGAAAACCATAAATACTCTACCAAAAAGCTGATGGAATTGATAAACCAATTCAGTTATGTTGTAGGTTACAAAACAAGCATACAAAAACCAGTAGCTTTTTGTATGCTGATGATAAACTCGCTGAAAGGGAAATCAAGAAAGAAATCCCATTCATAATAGCTACAAGAGATAAAATATTTGGGAATAAATTTAATCAAAGAAGTGAAAGATCTCTACAATGAAAATTATAAAACATCTATAGAAGAATTCATCAAGGAAACAAAAATGGAAAGATATTCCTTGCTCATTGATTGGAAAAATTAAATATTTAAAATGTCTACTGAACCTAAAGCAATCTACAGGTTCACTGCAATCCCTATCAAAATATTAATGATATTTAGAATAGGAAAAAACAATCCTAAAATTCTTATAGATTACCAAAAGACTCAGAGTAGCCAAAGTGAACCTGAGCAAAAAGCATCAACACCTGCCTTCAAAGTATACTACAAAGCTATAGTAATTGGCCGGTGCCGCGGCTCAATAGGCTAATCCTCTGCCTGTGGTGCTGGCATACTGGGTTCTGTTCCTGGTTGGGGCGCCGGATTCTGTCCCGGTTGCTCCTCTTCCAGTCCAGCTCTCTGCTGTGCCTGGGAAGGCAGTGGAGGATGGCCCATGTGCTTGGGCCCTGCACCTGCATGGGAGACCAGGAGAAGCACCTGGCTCCTGGCTTCGGATCAGCGCAGTGCGCCGGCTGCATTGTGCCGGCCACAGTGGCCTTTGGGGGGTGAACCAATGGAAAAGGGAAGACCTTTCTCTCTGTCTCTCTCTCTCACTGTCCACTCTGCCTGTCAAAAAAAAAAAAAAAAAAAAAAGCTATAGTAATTAAGGCAGCATGGTACTGACATAAAAACTGACTCAGTTCAGTGGAAAAGAATAGAGTCCAGAAATTAATCCATGAACATACAGCCAACTGATTTTTTGACAAAAGTGGCTTGTCTACACATTGGAGAGAGAATAATCTCTTAAATAAATGGTGCTGGAAGAACTGTACACACACACACACACCCCTACACCCACCCACACACAGAGATATATATGAATGAAATTTGATCCCTACCCCTCATATATGCAAAAATCAACTCAACATGGATCAACGAGCTAAATTTTAGACCAGAGTCTATGAAGTTTCTGGAAGAAAATATAGGAGAATGAAGACATTGGTGTATGTGATGACACTTTGGATAAGACCCCCGAAGCACAGGAAACAAAAGTGAAACTAGACATTGGGGTTATATCAAACTCAAAATCTTCTGCACATCACAGGCAACAATCAGAATGAAGAGGCTGACAGAATGGGAAAAATATTTGCAAGCTAGTGCCTGGTGAAGTATTGATATTCAGAATATATCAGAAACTCGAAAACTTAACAATAAAAACCAACAAATCCAGTGAAGAAATGGGCAAAGAACTTCAAAAAGACAGTTCTTAAAAGAAGAAATACAAATGGCCAGGTTATAAATGAAACAATACTCAATATCACTAGCCATCAGCGAAATGTAAATCGAAGCCACATGAGACATCAGTTTATTACTGTCAGAATAATTATTATCCAAAAGACAGAAAGTAGCAAATGCTGGCCAGAATGTGGAGAACGGGGGAACTCTTACGCACTGTTGGTGGGAATGTAAATTAGTGCAGCCCCTGTATATATGAATTACTGGAAATTTGTTTACCTTAAATTAAAACAAACAAAATTAAGTAAAACATGCAGATGTGTAAAGCCCAATGTTTGGTTTACATTGTATTTTCTTTCTCAACATTTTTTGAGCAATTATTCTATTAGTTCCTGGAATGTTTTACAGAAGTCAAGAAATAACTCTGGTTGCAGTGAATCTCTGTAGTTATTTAGACAAACTCTTGTGGTAGCTATATGCTTCCATTATTTACCTTTACAAAATAGATCAGTTATTTTGTAAAATATCCTCATTGCATCCTTAATATTTCTTTGCAGCACATCACAATTACACTTATTTTTTTTCGTGTGATTCTTGAATGTCTATATTATACACCAGGATATAGGTTCTTTGTGGACAATGATCACATTTATCTTCTCTCCCGCTCCATATTGAGCACCTAGTATACCACGTCTCATAGTACTCTCATTCAATAATTATTAAATAATGAATCCTGGCTTTAATAAAAATCCATTTGGGACAATGCTTATTTGGTATATATATATTTAAAGAGATATTTGACAGGAAATGTTTTTAGTGTATTATAAATCTCTAGGAATTACACATGTTCACTTCCCTTTTGGTAACCAGAAAATATATGTTATACATCGACATACTTGTATATATGTTGAAGGTTTTTCTTAACATTATGTGGATGTTGTCAACCTGTAGGTTATTAAATATTTCAGAAAATGGTTTATTGCCTTGTTTCTGGAGCTTTGTACATAC
This sequence comes from Oryctolagus cuniculus, assembly GCF_964237555.1. Lineage (NCBI taxonomy): Eukaryota > Metazoa > Chordata > Mammalia > Lagomorpha > Leporidae > Oryctolagus > Oryctolagus cuniculus. The sequence continues at coordinate 21,440,791 of NC_091439.1, forward strand.
TCATTCTCAAAGATGTATAACCAGGGAGCTTTATTTCTTAAATAAAACGAGGCTGCTATAGGTTCACTGTAGAGGAAAATATTTGTATTTTAGGAAGATGGTGCTTTAGTCAGCTTCAGCTATAAAGCACTTTCACGTGAAGAGCAGTTCAGAGTGTTTCTTTGAAGTATTCTTTTTAGCTCTAAAAGGTAGGCGCTAAAAGGACCAGAGGATTGGGAACAAAGCTGGCTAAATTATCCTGGTTTTCAATAGGTATACTTTTTCATCTTCAGTTCTAGATTAGTAAAGAAACATTCCTGTTTTTAAAAGTTGACCAAACTGGATTGATTCTACCCTCTCTTGTATTTGTAGCCTTGCGTAAATTCTGTGGACCTCAGTTTACTCTTCTGAAAATGAGAATGGTACTTATTCTTAGAGATGTTCTAAAGATTAAAGAAAATCTTGACCGGCGCCGTGGCTCACTAGGCTAATCCTCCGCCTAGCGGCGCTGGCACACCGGGTTCTAGTCCCGGTCGGGGCGCCGGATTCTGTCCCGGTTGCCCCTCTTCCAGGCCAGCTCTCTGCTGTGGCCAGGGAGTGCAGTGGAGGATGGCCCAGGTGCTTGGGCCCTGCACCCCATGGGAGACCAGGAAAAGCACCTGGCTCCTGGCTCCTGCCATCGGATCAGCGCGGTGCGCTGGCCGCAGCGCGCTGGCCGCGGCGGCCATTGGAGGGTCAACCAACGGCAAAGGAAGACCTTTCTCTCTGTCTCTCTCTCTCACTGTCCACTCTGCCTGTCAAAAAATAAAAAATTAAAAAAAAAAAAAAGAAAATCTTGTGTACTTAATGTGTCTGACACATAATGGACATACAACAAATGTATTTGTCCCTGAGTATTCATGGGACAAATACATGGAAGCACTAGGATCTTGCATGGATAACAAAATCTGTGGCTGCCCACATCTCTTATATAAAATGGCATAGTATTGGCAAAAAAAAAAAAAACAAAAAAACAAAAAACAAAAAACAAAAACCATCACCCTGCATGCTTTAAGCCATCTCTAGATTACTTATAATGCCTAATACAGGGTAAATGCCATGCAGATAGTTATACTGTGTTTTTCAGGGGACAATGCCAAGAAAAATGTCCATACATGTTTAGTATAAATTCAATTTTATTTTCTCGACTATTTCCAACTCACAGATAGTTGAATTCACATACGTGGAACCTTCGGATACAAAGATCCAACTGTATTTCCTTCTCTATAAATAGGTGGCTTGTTTGAAAAAACAATAACATCAACCCAGTAATGTAGGATTTTATTGAACTATATCTTTTAACATTTAATACTAGGTCCCTCCCTCCTTCCTTTCTTCTCTTCCTTTCCCTCCTTTTTTTCTTCACCTTTCTTCCTTTCTGAAAACTTGGATCGTAATTTATAATTATGAGAAAGATTATTAGGGGATGAGGAGAATGAAGGATGCATCTCTCTCAACTATTCAGGTCTAGGTCTGGGATTGGTTAGAAGGTTCAGGAAGCTTGGGAGTTATGGTAAGTTTTTTGGGAAGATAATTTCCAAAAGGATTGAAGATACTAAAGCATTATTACACATTAAAAGTATTGACTATTCTGGGATGAATTATATAGTTATAAGAGCTAATTATAGGGTTTCTGTATTACAAAGGAGTCCATGAACATATAGTGGTAGGATTGGTAGAAAAGCCAGAATCTGTTTTTTTAATTTAAATATTTTTAATTTTAATTACTTTTTTAACAATTTGATGTGATTTGTAGATGCAATTCTAAGAACATAATGATATTCTCTTCTTCCTTCCCTCCTTCTCTCCCTCCCTTCCCCCACTTCCTTCTCCCTTTCTTTTTTTTTCTTTTTAGTTGAGATAAAATATTTTAAATTTACATTACAACAAAAAAGCTTAACACTTCACCAAGTAAGAAGTTTAACACGTAAAAAGCAAAAAAATTCCCAGTTTAGTGGGAATATAAATTATTATTATAAGTAATAATTGAAAGGAAAAATGACCATTTCACTCATATACAGTAAATTTTAAAGTAATCATAGATCATTAAAACTATAGTAGTATAACATTCTTGACTATTGGATTGATAAAGGTATAAAACAAAGTTTTACAAAAGTGTATTTGCAGCAAAACTGATATACACAGGTATTTCTTTTTTCTTTCTTTTCTTTTCTCTTCTTTTTTTTTTTTTTTTTTTTTTTGATAGGCAGAGTGGATAGTGAGAGAGAGAGACAGAGAGAAAGGTCTTCCTTTTTCCGTTGGTTCACCCCCCAATGGCCGCTGCAGCCGGCACACCATACTGATCCAAAGCCAGGAGCCAGGTGCTTCTCCTGGTCTCCCATGCGGGTGCAGGGCCCAAGCACTTGGGCCATCCTCCACTGCACTCCTGGGCCACAGCAGAAAGCTTGACTGGAAGAGGAACAACCGGGACAGAATCTGGTGCCCCGACTGGGACTAGAACCTGGGGTGCTGGCGCCACAGGTGGAGGATTAGCTTATTGAGCTATAGCGCCGGCTTTCTTTTCTTTTTTAAAATTTAACTTCCACGTATAAGGGAGAACAAGTGGCATTTGTCTTTCTGGATAACACTTATTTCACTCAATATGATGTCCATTTTTGCATCAAATGATAGAATTTCATTCTTTTTTGTAGCTGAATAATATACCATTGTGTATAATACCATATTTAATTTATCTATTCATCTATTGATGGAAACCTTGATTGAGTCCAAATTTTAGCTATTGTGAACAATGCTGCTATACACATGATGGTGCAGGTATCTCTTGGATATGGTATGTTCAGATCTTTTGGGTATATACCCAGTAGTGGGATTGCTGGATCATAGAGCAAGCCTATTTCTAGTTTTTTTTTTTTCTTTTTTTTTTTTTTAACTTTTATTTAATGAATATACATTTCCAAAGTACGAATAATGGATTACTATGGCTTCCCCCCCATACCGTCCCTCCCACCCACAACCTTCCCCTTTCCCACTCCCTCTCCCCTTCCATTCACATCAAGATTCATTTTCGATTATCTTAATATACAGATCAGCTTAGTATACATTAAGTAAGGATTTCAACAGTTTGCTCCCACACAGAAACATAAAGTGAAAAATAATAGATGATTTTTTTTTAATGATGATGAAATCAGATCAGACCTATTGTCATGTTTAATCCCAGTGAGAGTCAAGTTGGGAGTTGATAGTTTCTTTTCTTTTCTTTTCTTTTTTTTTTTTTTTTTTTTACAGAGGATCAGTTTAGTATGCATTAAGTAAAGGTTTCAACAGTTTGCACCCCCATAGAAACACAAAGTGAAATATATTATTTGAGTACTCGTTATAGCATTAAATCTCAATGCACAGCAGAAATCTCCACACCGTTTTCCACAATGGCTGCACTAATTTATGTTCTCACCAATAGTTTGCAAATTTTTCCCTTTTTCCACATCCTCACCAGCATTTGTTACTCTCTGTGTTTTGGAATTTAGCCATTCTGACAGGGGGTGAGAGGATATTTCATTGTGATTTTGATTTTCATTTCCCTGATGGCTAGTGATATTGAGCATTTTTTCAAATATTTGTTGTCCATTTTTTTAAAAACTTTTATTTAATGAATATAAATTTCCAAAGTACAGCTTATGGATTACAATGGCTTCCCCCCCATAACGTCCCTCCCACCCACAACCCTCTCCTTTCCCACTCCTTCTCCCCTTCCATTCACATCAAGATTCATTTTCATTTCTCTTTATATACAGAAGATCAGTTTAGCACACATTAAGTAAAGATTTCAACAGTTTGCTCCCACACAGAAACATAAAGTGAAAAATAACTGTTTGAGTACTAGTTATAGCATTAAATCTCAATGTACAGCACACTAAGGACAGAGATCCTACATGAGGAGTAAGTGTACAGTGACTCCTGTTGTTTACTTAACAAATTGACACTCTTGTTTATGGCATCAGTAATCACCCTAGGCTCTTGTCATGAGCTGCCAAGGCTATGGAAGCCCCCTGAGTTCACTGACTCTGATAATTTTTAGACAAGGCCATGGTCAAAGTGGAAGTTCTCTCCTCCCTTCAGAGAAAGGTACCTCCTTCTTTGATGACCCATTCTTTCCACTGGGATCTCACTCACGGAGATCTTTCATTTAGGTTTTTTAATTTTTTTTTTTTCCCCAGAGTGTCTTGGCTTTCCATGCCTGAAATACTCTCATGGGCTTTTCAGCTGGATCTGCATGCCTTAAGGGCTGATTCTGAGGCCAGAGTGCTGTTTAGGACATCTGCCATTCTATGGGTCTGCTGTGTATCTCACTTCCCATGTTGGATCATTCTCTCCCTTTTTGATTCTATCAGCTAGTATTTGCAGACACTAGTCTTGTTTATGTGATCCCTTTGGTTCTTAGTCCTATCATTATGCTTAATTGTGAACAGAAATTGATCACTGGGACTAGTGAGATGGCATTGGTACATGCCACCTTGATGGGATTGAATTGGAATTCCCTGGTATGTTTCTAACTCTACCGTTTGAGGTAAGTCAGCTTGAGCGTGTCCCGAATTGCACATCTCTTCCCTCTCTTATTCCGACTCTTATATTTAACAGTGATCACTTTTCAGTTAAGTTTCAGCACTTAAGAAGAATTGTGTATTGATTACAGTATTCAACCAAAAGTATTAAGTAGAACAAACAAAAAAAATACTAAGAGGGATAACATATCAAGTTGCTCATCAACAGTCAGGGTGAGGGCTGATCAAGTCACTGTTTCTCATAGTGTTCATTTCACTTTAACAGGTTTCCTTTGTGGTGCTCAGTTAGTTGTCACCTATCAGGAAGAGCAAGTGATATTTGTCCCTTTGGGATTGGCTTATTACACTCAGCATAATGTTTTCCAAATTCCTAACAGGGATCACTTTTCAGTTCAAATTTAAACACCTAAGAATAATTGTGTGTTAATTACAGAGTTCAACCAATGGTACTAGAACAAAAAAAATACTAAAATGGATAAAGTATTACATTGTACATCAACCGTCAGGACAAGAGCTGATCAAGTCACTGTTTCTCATAGTATCCATTTCATTTCAACAAGTTTCCCCTTTGGTGCTCAGTTAGTTGTCGCTGATCAGGGAGAACATATGATATTTGTCCCTTTGGGACTGGCTTAATTCATTCAGCATGATGTTTTCCAAATTCCTCCATCTTGTTGCAAATGACCAGGTTTCGTTGTTTTTGACTGCTGTATAGTATTCTATAGAGTACATGTCCCATAATTTCTTTATCCAGTCTACTGATGATGGGCATTTGGGTTGGTTCCAGGTCTAAGCTATTGTGAATTGAGCTGTAATAAACATTAATGTGCAGACAGCTTGTTCGTTTGCCAATTTAATTTGGGTAAATTCCAAGGAGTGGGATGGCTGGGTTGAATGGTAGGGTTATATTCAGGTTTCTGAGGAATCTCCAAACTGACTTTCATAGTGGCTTAACCAATTTGCATTCCCACCAACAGTGGGTTAGTGTCCCTTTTTCCCCACATCCTCTCCAGCATCTATTGTTGGTAGATTTCTGAATGTGAGCCATTCTAATTGGGGTGAGGTGAAACCTCATTGTGGTTTTGATTTGCATTTCCCTGATGGCTAGTGATCTTGAACATTTTTTCATGTGTCTGTTGGCCATTTGGATTTCCTCTTTTGTAAAATGTCTATTGAGGTCCTTGACCCATCTCCTAAGTGGGTTGTTTGTTTTGATGTTGTGGAGTTTCTTGATTTCTTTGTAGATTCTGGTTATCAACCCTTTATCAGTTGTCCATTTTTAAAAAGATTTAAAAAATTTATTTGAAAGAGTTGCGGTGGGGAGATATCTTCCATCCTCTGATTCATGCCCCAAATGGCTGCAATGGCTAGAGCTGGGCTGATCCGAAGCCAGAAGCCAGGAGCTTATTTGGGGTCTTCCACACAGGTCCAGGTGCCCAAGCACTTGGGCAATTTTCTACTGCTTTCCCAGACCATAGCAGAGAGCTGGATAAGAAGTGGAGCAGCCAGGACTCTATGTGGTGCCCATATGGGATGCTGACCCTGCAGGCTGCAGCTTTACCTGCTACATCAGAGCACTGACCCCTTCTTGGCCATTTATTTCTTCTTTTGAAAACTATCTATTTAAGTCCTTTGCCCATTTTTGAATTGGATTGGTTGTTTCTTTGTCATTGAGTTTTTAATTTGCTGTATATTTGTGATATTAATCCTTTTCCAGCTAGGTGGTTTGCAAATATTTTTCCCATTCTGTTGATACCTCTTCACTCTGTTGAGCATTTCCTTTGCTTGCAAAAACTTCTGAGTTTGATATAGTCCCATTTGTTTAGTTTTGCTTTTGTTGCCTGTGCTTTGGGGGTCTTGTCCAAGAAATCATCTCCTACACCAATGTCATGGAGTGTTTCTTTTATGTTTTCTCCCAGCAACTTCAAAAATTCAGGTCTTAAATTTAGGTCTTTGTTCCAGGAAAAGCACCTGGATCCTGGCTCCTGCCATCGGATCAGCACGGTGCGCCGGCTGCAGCGGCGGCCATTGGAGGGTGAACCAACGGCAAAGGAAGACCTTTCTCTCTCTGTCTCTCTCTCTCACTGTCCACTCTGCCTGTCAAAAATTAAAAAAAAAAAAAAAAAAAAAAAAAAAAAAAATTTAGGTCTTTGTTCCATCTTGAGTTGATTTTTGTATATGGTGAGAGGTATGTTTCTTTCTTTCTTTCTTTCTTTCTTTCTTTCTTTCTTTCTTTCTTTCTTTCTTTCTTTCTTTCTTTCTTTCTTTCTTTCTTTCTTTTTTGGCAGGCAGAATTGGACAGTGGGAGAGAGAGAGAGAGAAAGGTCTTCCTTCTGTTGGTTCACTCCCCAAATGGCCGCCATGACCAGCATGCTGTGCCGATCCGAAGCCAGGAACCAGGTCCTTCCTTCTGGTCTCCCATGTGGGTGCAGGGCCCAAGCACTTGGGCCATCTTCCACTGCACTCCCGGGCCACAGCAGAAAGCTGGACTGGAAGAGGAGCAACCAGGACAGAATCTGGTGCCCCAACTGGGACTAGAACCCAAGGTACCGGCACCGCAGGTGGAGGATTAGCCTAGTGAGCCTCAGCGCTGGCTGAGAGGTATGGTTCTAATTTATATATATATCCAGTTCTGCCAGCACCATTTGTTAAAGAGATTATCCTTACTCCACTGTATGATCTGAGCACTTCTGTCAAAAATCAGTTGTTTGTATATATATGGATTAATCCACATATCAGTTTTTATGCCAATACCATGCTGTTTTAATTACTATATCCTCGTAGTATGCTTTGAAGTCAGGTATTGTGATGCCTCCAGCTTGAGTTTTCTTGTTCAGAATCGCTTTGCCTATTATGGGTGTTTTGTGATTCCATATGGATTTTAGGATTGCTTTTTACAATTCTGTTAAAAATGTTATTGAAATTTCGATGCAAATTGCATTGAATGTGCAATTTGCTTTAGGTAGTATAGACATTGTAGTGATACTGATTCTTCCTAACCATTAGCAAGGTATATCTTTGCATTTTTTTGTGTCCTTGATTATTTCTTTCATCAATATTTGATGATTTTCTTTTTTAGATATTTTTTACTTCTTTGGTTAAATTTATTCCTAAATATTTAATATTTTTTGTGGCTATTGTGAATGGGATTTCTGTCTTGATTTCTATTTCTGTGAGTTCATCATTGGTATACAAGAAAGCTACTGTTTTTTGTATGTTTATTTTGTAACCTGAAACTTTATTGAATTGGTTTATTATTCTAACGGCTTTTTGGTGGAGTGTTTAGGTTTTTCAATGTACAATGTCATGTCATCTACAAATAGGGATAATTTGGCTTCCTCTTTTCCAATATTGATCCCCTTTATTTTTTTCTCCTCCATAATTACTCTTGGTAAAACTTCCAGTACTATATTGAATAAAAGTGACAAAAGTGGATATTCTTGTCTTGTTCCAGATCCAAGGGGAAATGCTTTCAGCTTTTCCCCCACTCAGTTTGATGTTTGCTGTTGGTTTGGAATTTTGAGGAAAACTCCTTCTATACATGATTTGTGGAAGATTTTTTCATGAAAGGGTGTTGAATTTTATCAAATGCTTTCAAAAGGATCTATTGAGATGACCTGTCGCTCCCCGTCTTCGTGGAGGAACGACACAGGATTCTGCGTTGTTCTTTCATCTGCTTGGCCCTCCCCGGGTTTGCTGCTGGTTCTTCCTGGGTTGGCTGCCGACCCTTCCACCTCCGTGGAAGGGCGGTTCCCCCTGGCCACCTTCCCCACTTCCGCAGGGGAGTGGCACACCGCCGGCCGGCTCTCTCGGGGGCTGCACAGGTGTTCCTTCAGATAGATGTTCCCCTTAGATGTTCCTGGTGCATGTTGTCTCTCTCCTCCTTTATAGTCCTCTTCCACCAATCCCAACTCTGCTACCCACACGCCGAGTACGCTGCTCTCCTCCAATCAGGAGCAAGATCAGCTCCTGCAGCTCAGTCAATCAAGTTGGCGAGAGGCAGCTGCATAGAAGTTGTTGCTCCCTTCTCAGCGCCATATTGTGGGAGAGCAGATGCATAGAATAAGTCTTAATTCCAGTAACTTAGTCTAGTCCGAGTTGCTCCCAGTTGCTCCCCACAATGACCATATTTTTTTTTTTTGTTCTTCATTCTTTTAATATGATTTATAACACTTATTGACTTGTGAATTTGAAACACCTTTGCATTTCTGGGATAAATCTCACTTGATGTATGATTTTTTGATGTGGTTTTGGATTCAATTTGTTACAATTTTATTGAGAATCATTGCATCTATGCTCATTAAGTTAAAGATCTGTAGTTTTCTTTTCATATCATGCCTTTGGCTTTGGCATTAAAGTACTGCTGACCTCATAAAAAGAGTTTGATATAGTTCCAACCTGTTTAATATTCTAGAATAGTTTAATGAATTTTGGAATAACTTCCTCCTTGAGTATTTTGTAGAATTCAATAGTAAAGCTATCAGGTCCTAGACTTCGCTTTGTTGGAAGACTTTCTTACTGCTTCAATCTCATTGATTATTATGGGTCTGTTTAGGTTTTCTATATCTTGTTAATTTAATCTTGATAGGTCATATGAATTCAGGGATTTACCAATTTCTTTGAGATTTTCCAGTTTATTAGCATATGGTTCTTTATAGTAGTTGCTTATGATTCTTTGTATTTCAGTGGTGTCAATTGTAATGTCTCCTTTTTCAAATCTAATTTTATTTGAGTTTTTCTCTTTTTTCCTTTGTTAGTCTTTCTAGAGGTTTATCTATTTTGCTTATCTTCTCAAAAAACCAATTATTGTTTTGTTGGTCTTTTGTATTTTTTAGTTTCAATTTATTTCTGCTCTGAATTTTTATTTCTTGCCTCATGGTAACTTTCAGTTTGGTTTGTTCTTGTTTTTCAGAGTCTTCAAGATGTATCATTAGATCTTTAGTTTCAAACATTTCTCTCTTTTTTCTGAGATCAGATGAGAGTGGGAACATTCAGGGTGGTATGGCCATAGTCTCTCTTTTTTAATGTTAGCACTTAATGCTATTCATTTCCCTCTTAATAATGCTTTTGCTATATCCCACAGGTTTGGACATGTTGTGTTTTCATTTTCATTTATTTCAGGAAAGTATGATTTCCTTTTTAATTTCTTCATTGACCCGTTGATTATTGAGCAGCATGTTTTTTAATGTCTAAGTGTTTATGAGTGTTCTATTGTTCTTGTTGATTTCTAATTGTATTCATTTATGGTCTGAAAATATACATGATATGATTCCAATATTTTTAAATTTGCTGAGACTTGATTTTTGGCCCAATATGTTGTCTATCCTAGAAAATGATCCATGTGCTGATGAGAAGAATGTAGCCTGTAGCTGTTGGGTGAAGTGTCTCGTAAATGTCCATTAGGTCCATTTGTCTAATACTGTTTCAACTCTGATTCATCTTTATTGATTTCCTGTCTGAATGATCTATCCATTGCTGAGAGTGGGGTGTTGAAATCACCCACTAGTATTGCATTGGAGTGTTTGTTTCTCTCCCTTAGGTGTAACAGTATTTGCTGCGTATCTGTTGGGTACATATATATTTATTATTGTTATGTCATTATGCTTAATCAAACCTTTTATCAAAATATAATATCCTTATTTATCTGTTTTTATACTTTTCGATTTAAAGTCTGTTTTACCTGATATATGGACAGCTGTGCTTTTGGTTTCCATTTGCTCAGTATATCTTTTTCTACCCCATCACTTTCAATCTATGTGTATTTTTGTTTGTCAAGTGCAATTCTTGTAGGCAGCATATAGTTGGGTCATTTTTTTTAATCCATTCAACCAACCTAAGTCTTTTGGTTAGTGAATTTAATCCATTTACATTCAAGATTAGTATCAATAGATAATTCCTGTTTGATGATTAGATAATGATTCGTCCTTCTTTATTAGTGAATTTGGTGGGTCATGTGTTTTCATGATGTTTACTTCCAATGCAGGATGCCTTAAGATTCTCTTGTAAGGCTGGTCTGGTGGTGGTGAATTTTTTTAGTTCTTGCTTATCTGGATAATAACATAATTTCTCCTTCACTTTTAAAGGATATTTTTGTGGGATATAATCTTCTTTGTTGGAAGTTTTCTCTCTCTCTCTCTCTCTTTTAAGATTTATTTATTTAGTTGAAAAAGTTACACAGAGAAAGAAAGAGAAGGAGAGGGAGAGACAGAGACAGAGACAGAGAGAGAGGTGTCTTCCATCAGCTGGTTCACTCTCCAGATAGCCGCAATGGCTGGAGCTGTGCTGATCCGAAGCCAGGAGCCAGGAGCCTCCTCCAGGTTTCCCATGTGGGTGCAGAGGCCCAAGGACTTGAGCCATCTTCCACTGCTTTCCCAGGTCACAGCAGAGAGCTGGACTGGAAGCAGAGCAGTTGGGACTTGAACCGGCACCCACATGGGATGCTGGCACTGCAGGTGGCAGCCTTACCCACTATGCCACAGTTGTGGCCCTGGAAGCTTTCTCTTTTAAGATCTTGAAACATCATCCCATTCTCTTCTGGCATTTTGAGTTTCTGCTGAGAAGACTGATGTTAATTAATTGGTTTTCCTTTATATGTAACTTGATGCTTTTCTCTTGTTGTCTTTAGGATTCTCTCCTTGTCTTTAACTTCGGACAATTTGACAATAGTCATTGGGCTTGGGGTTCTTTGAGCTTCTTGTATTTGGATGTACATGTCTCTTTCAAGACTTGGGAGATGTTCAACTATTATTTCATATAGGAGGTTCTCAATGCCTTTTGTCCTTTTTCTCCTCAGGAATATCTATCATATGAATATTTGGTTGTTGGATGGTATCCCATATTTCATGTAGACTTTGTTAATTGTTTTTTAGTTTTTTATCTATAAACTATGCTTTATTTATAAGCAATACAATATTTTTAAAAAAAAAAGATTTATTTATTTATTTGAAAGTGTTTACAGAGAGGCAGTGGCAGAAAGAAAAAGAAAGAGAGAGAACTTCCATCCGCTGATTTATTCCCCAAGTGGCTGCAATGACCAGAGCTGGGCTGATCCAAAGCAAGGAGCCAGGAGCTTCTTCTGGGTCCCCTGCATGGGTGCAGGGGCCCCAGGAGTTGGACTATCTTCTGCTGCTTTTCCAGGCACATTAGCAGAGACCTGAATTGGAAGTGGGCATCTGGGACTCAAACTGGCACACATATGGGACGCTGGCACTGCAGGTTGCAGCTTTACCTGCTACATTACATTGCCAGCCCCTTTAATTCTTTTTTCTTTATTTTTGTCTATTGGGTTATTTCAAAATCATTTTTCTCAAAGTCAGAAATTCTTTCTTCCACTTGGTTTATTCTGCTGTTAATGCCCTCAATTATATATTTTTTTCACTGATGAAAGATTTCATCTCCAAAATTCCTCTTCAGTTCTTCTTAATGAGTTCTGTTTCCTTAGTAATATTTTCACTTATATAACTCATTGATTTTCTCATTTCTTTAATCTATCTATATTCTCTTGCATCTCTTTGAGTTTCCTTATGATTCATTATTTTGAATTCTATATCTGTCATTTTATAGATTTTAATCAATTCAAGATCTAATTCTGGAGCACTACTGTTTCTTTTGGAGGTGTCCTGCTACCTTGCTTCTTCCTGTCTCCCATATTCTTATATTGATGCCTGCCCATATGGCATATTCAGTCCTTTTTTATTGAGTTGGTTTTATTGGAAAAGAGTTTTTAGTTTAGTTTGAATGAAGGGTATCACTTGGTTTGTTTCTTTGGATTTGATTCTGAGTAAGCTCAGGAGTGTAATCTCAGTGATTTATTTTGTCTTAATGAATGTCAGCTGTGTCTGGAAGTGACACAGTGAAGTAGTCTGCACTTCATAGGGACAGAAGTGTTGCTTGAGATGAATAAATGGTTCCTTGAGTGTGTATCTTTGGTCCACATAGAGTTCAGTGTCAGTCTCCCTGGCTAATATGATAGCCAGGGCTTTGTTCTTGGTGCTGACAGGGACAAGGGTGGCTGCTCCTTTATCCTACTGGCAAGCCTGAGCAATTTTGGGGCTTATGGAACCAATTTTTGTGGCCCTGGGACTGTGTGGCAGCAGATAGACCCTTTCTCAGGTCTTGCTACAAGATCCCACTTGGTGCTTTGGCTTATAATACAAACAGCCCTAGCCCTAGTGCTAGAGGATGTGAATGGAACCCTGTTCCAGTCCTATAGGGTGACTACAAGGTATAGAGGAAATTTTACTCTGGAGCTTATGAATTCGGAGAGGTGGAATGCAGGTAGGTCCAGTGGCACCAAGCAATAGAACAAATAGTTGTAATCCTGGTGTTGCAGTATATAGAGGGGTCATTATCCAGATCTCCCAGGGTGGGAGCAGATTTTTTTATGGGCTGTTTCTTTTGTTAGCCCCTAAAAACTCAGGTGAATCCTTATTGCTCACTTGGAGTGTGAGCGTAGCTCTGGGGCTAATGCCCCCAAACTCCCACAGTTGCATTATGCAGGGAATCTGTCTTTTGCCTTACACGTTGCTCTGACTTGTGATGCTAGTAGTACAGAGGCACGCTCTATGACTTTCTGCTGCTGAGTATGGCACTCTGCAGGAGAGGGGGAGGTGAAGGAAGCAAGACAGCTTCCCTGCTCCAAACCTGGAAGTTTCTCAGACTCCAGGCAGCTCCTTAGGCTGAAGTAAAATCAGTTGGTGACTGTGGAATTCCCTCTCAGCTAAAATTCTGAGCAGCAGGACACATGACTGTTTCTTCCTACCTTGACATGGCAAGATGGTAGCTCACAGCTGGCAGCTTGCTGAGCTGTGTGGCTGGCTGCATCAGTTCTCTGTCTTCTCTCCTCTTGTGGCATGGTATCTTCATTGTGGCTTTTTTTATTTCTTCAGAGAAAATTCCTGTCAGATTCCTGGATTTGTAGTCCTTCCTTTGTTCTTTTCATATCCCAGAGCAGCTTAAGATAGTGTAGCTATACCCTACTCACCATCCTGGAATGCCCTAGATATTGTTTTGTTGTTGTTGTTTATTGGTTTGAAATAAAAAGATAGTGAGATTTTTAAAAAATGCTTATAATATTAAATTTGCATTTAATGCACAAATGTGTTGTCCCTAAAGCTAAAGAAAGTCTATATTTTTCTAGTGGCATTTGTAGGGTCTAGACAGCATTTATCAGGGCTGGCACCATGGTGCAGTGTGTTAAGCTGTTGCTGTGGTGCCAACATCCCACGGGGGTGCCAGTTCAAGTCTTGGTTACCCTGCTTCCAATCCATGTCTCTGCTAATGTGCCTAGGAAACCAGTGAACATATCACAGTATTTAGGCAGCTGTACCCTTGTGAGAGGTCCAGATAGAGTTCCAGGCTCCTTGGTTTTGCCTGGCTCTGCTCTGGATGGTGTGTCTTTTTGGGAAGTAAACCAGCAGATGGAAGAATTCCTCTCTGTTTCTGTCTCTGTCTCTTCCTCTTTCTGTAATTCTGCTTTCAAATAAACAAGCAAACATACATTTAGGAAAAAAGAATTTAATGAAAAAATTTCTGTCTCAGTATTTCTTGAGTCCATTTTTATGGTACTAGTCAAATTATCTTGAAGTGATAGATAATGATCAATCAATCAATCCAATTTAGCTTATAGCAGGTGCAGATTCTAGTTATTTAAATGATGAATTTATTCTACTACAAAGTTTTTGGTTCTTAACAATGATATGTGCCACAGTAGCTTTAACTGTATATGGATTACTGTAAGATGAATAAATGACTTTCTTACAGATGGAAAAGTGTTTCAGCTGATCAGCAGTTAGGCCACAGGCATTACTTAATCCAGTTAATTTTTTCTAGTTGGATTCAAATGCTTCATCAATCCTATTAGTCCATCTCTTATTTCATTTCCCAGACTGCTCAAATATTAAGAATAAGTTTTGAAACCAGACTAATTGGTTATACTGCTGATTCATGATAGAGTGCCTCAGCTGTGCCTTCCCAGCTGTTAAATTAGTTTTATATTCATCCACAAATATTCCATATTGCCCCAGAATAAAATACTCTACACTTGCCTTCTCTTATTTGTAGCATCTTTAATTCTTCCTATATTGAAAATATTCAAGATTATCACATCAATTTCCTGAATTTCTTTTCTATAAAATAGAAAAAAGTTTTTGTATTACATTTTTTCTCCTCTGTGTTAATTCTGATGCTTGTACCTTCCACCCTTTTCCATTTTTTGGTAGTGTTTTGCTTATTCAATCCTATTCTTGTTTCATCAATATTACTCTACTCTCCTGGGTTACTCTAAATAGTAGACATACTTCTATCTTTGTCGCTCCCCGTCTTCATGGGGGAACGACACTAAGCCCTGCCTAGGCTTCATATCCGAGTCACGGCACCATTATGTCGCTCCCCCTCTTCGTGGAGGAACGACACAGGACCCTGCGCTGTTCTTTCGTCTGCTCGGCCCTCCCCGGGTTTGCTGCTGGTTCTTCCCGGGTTGGCTACTATCCCTTCCACCTCCGTGGAAGGGCAGTTCCCCCTGGCCGCATTCCCCACTTCCGCAGGGGAGCGGCACACCGCCGGCCAGCTTTCTCGGGGGCTGCACGGGTTCCCTTTAGATGTTCCCCATAGATGTTCCTGGTGCATGCCGTCTCTCTCCTCCTTTATAGTCCTCCTCCGCCAATCCCAACTCGGCTGCCCACACGCCGAGTACGCTGCTCTCCAATCAGGAGCAAGTCCTACAGTTTATTGGTTGAACTGGAGGCAGCTATGCGGAAGCTGTTTACTTCTCTCCCAGCGCCATATTGTGGGAGAGCAGATGCATAGAATAAGTCTTAATTCCAGTAACTCAGTCCAGTCCGGGCTGCTCCCCACAATCTTTAATCTCATTTTCATCTTATGTTGCTATTTCCTTTTAGGAGCTCACAGCATTATTCCCCCAAAGGAGCCATTTATTTAATGAGTACAGATTTCATAAGTACAACTTTAGAATATAGTGATTCTTCCCATCATACCTGCCATCTCACCACCACTCCCAACCCACCACCTCCTCCCTTTCCCATTCTCAGTCTCATTCTCCATTAAGAAGAAAAAAAATACTGTTCTTCTACAGTCAAGACAGGGCTGCTCAAGCCATTGCTTATCAAAGTGTCAATTTCACTTCTACAGATTTTCTTTTAGGTGCCCTATTAGGTGTCACAGATCAGGGAGAACATATGGTATTTGTCCATTTGGAACTGGCTTATTTCATGAAGTAAAATGTTTTCCAGATTCATCCATTTTGTAACAATGACTGGATTTCATTTTTTTGTTTATAGCTGTGTAGTATTCTATAGAGTACATATCCTATAATTTCTTTCTCTAGTCTTCAGTTGATGGGCATTTAGGCTGATTCCATGCCTTAGCTATTGTAAATTGAGCTGCAATAAACATGGGGGTACAGAAGCTCTTTTATTTGCTGTTTTCATTCCCCTTGGGTAAATTCCCAAGAGCGGGATGGCTGGGTCATATGGTAAGTCTATATTCAGATTTCTGGATATCTCCAAACTGATTTCCCTACTGGTTTTATCAGTTTACATTTCCACCAACAATGGATTGGTGTACCTTTTTCCCTACATCCTTGCCAGCATTTGTTGTTTGTTGATTTCTGTATGAAAGCCAGTTCTATCAAGTGAGGTGAAACTTCATTGTGGTTTTGATTTACATTTCCTTGATAGCTAATGATCCTCATCATTTTTTCATGTCCCTGTTGGGCATTTGGATTTCCTCTTTTGAAAAATGTCTGTTTAAGTTTTTGGCCCATTTCTTAACTGGGTTGTTTGTTTTGTTGTTGTGGAGTTTCTGTATCTCTTATACATTCTGATTATTAATCCTTTTTCAGGTGCATTGCTTGCAAATAATTTCTCCCATTCTGTTGGTTGCCTCTTCAAATTCCTGAGTATTTTTTGCAGCAAGAAGCTTCTCAGTTTCATATAATCCCATCTGTTGATTTTGGCTTTGATTGCCTGTGCCTCTGGGTTCTTTTCCAAGAACTCCTTGCTTGTGCCAATGTCTTGCAGGGTTTCCCTAATGTTCTCTGGTAATTTGATAGCATCAGGTCATAGATTTATGTCTTTAATCCATTTGAATGGGTTTTCATGTAAGGTGTAAGGTACAAGTCCTGATTCATATTACTGCATGTGGAAATCTGGTTTTCTCAGCATCATTTGTTGAAGAGACTATCCTTGCTCCAGGGATGGGTTTTAGCTCCTTGGTCAAATATAGTTTATTATAGATGCTTGGAGTGATTTCTGGCATTTCCATTCTGTTCCATTGGTCTACTCATCTGTTTTTGTACCAGTACCAGGCTGTTTTGCTTATAACTGCCTTGCACTATGTCTTAAAATCTAGTATTGTGATGCCTCTGGCCTTGTTTTTGTTGCATAAGATTGCTTAGCTATTTGAGCTCTCCTATGTTTCAGTATGAATTTCAGCATCATATTTTCTAGATCTGAGAAGAATATCTTCTGTATTTTGATTGGTGTAGCATTGAATCTGTAGAGTGCTTTCAGAAGAATGGACATGTTAATGATATTGATTCTTCCAATCCATGAACATGGAAGATTTTTCCATGTTCTGTGTCTTCTATTTCTTTCTTTAATATTTTGTATTTCCATTATAGATATCTTTGACATCCTTGGTTTAATTTATTCCAAGATATTTAATTCTTTTTGTAGCTATTTTGAATAGGATAGTTCTTAGAAGTTCTTTCTCAGCAGTGGCATTGCCTGTTTATACAAAGGTATTGATTTTTCTGTATTAATTTTATATCCTGCTACTTTACCAAACTCTTCTATGAGTTCCAATAGTCTCTTGATGGAGTCTTTTGGATCCTCTCTATATAGAATCATGTCATATGCAAATAGGGATAATTTGATTTCCTCATTCCAAATTTGTTTTTTTTTCATTTTTTTATTTAGTAAATATAAATTTTAAAGTACAGTTAATGGATTACAATGGCTTCCCCCCCCCATAATTTCCCTCCCACTCACACCCCTCCCATCTCCTGCTCCCTCTCGCATTCCATTCACATCAAGATTCATTTTCAATTATCTTTATATACAGAAGATCAATTCAGTATATATTAAGTAAAGATTTCATCAGTTTGCACCCACACAGAAACACAAAGTGTAAAATACTGTTTGAGTACTAGTTATAGTATTACTTCAAATTGGACAACACACTAAGGACAGATCCCGCATGAGAAGTAAGTACACAGTGACTCCTGTTGTTGACTTAACAATTTGACACTCTTGTTTATGGCATCAGTAATCTCCCTAGGCTCTAGTCATGAGTTGTCAAGGCTGTGGAAGCCTTTTGAGTTTGCCGACTTCGATCTTATTCTGACAGGGTCATAGTCAAAGTGGAAGTTCTCTCCTCCCTTCAGAGAAAGGTACCTCTTTCTTTGATGGCCCTGTTCTTTCCACTGGGATCTCACTCACAGAGATCTTCCATTTAGGTCTTCTTCTTTTTTTTTTTTTTCCCACAGGGTGTCTTGGCTTTCCATGCCTGAAATACTCTCATGGGCTCTTCAGCCAGATCCAAATGCCTTAAGGGCTGATTCTGAGGCCAGAGTGCTATTTAGGACATCTGCCATTCTATGAGTCTACTGTGTATCCCGCTTCCCATGATGGATCATTCTCTCCCTTTTTGATTCTAGCAGCTAGTATTAGCAGACACTAGTCTTGTTTGTGTGATCCCTTTGACTCTTAGACCTATCAGAGTGATCAATTGTGAACTGAAATTGATCACTTGCCCCAAATGGTGGAGTTAGAATCATGCCAGGGGATCCCAATACAATCCCATCAAGGTGGCATGTACCAATGCCATCTCACTAGTCCTCATTCCAAATTTGAGCCCCTTTAATTTCTTTTTCTTGCCTAATGGCTCTGGCTAAAACTTCCAGGACTATTTTTTAAAAAGATTTATTTTATTTATTTGAAAGAGTTACAGAAAGGTAGAGACAGAGAGAGAGTTCTTCCATCCACTGGTTCACTCCCCAGATATCCGCAACCGCTGGAGCTGTGCTGATCTTAAGCCAGGAGCCAGGAGCTTCCTCTAGGTCTCCCATGCGGGTGCAGGGGCCCAAGGACTTGGGCCATCTTCCACTGCTATCGCAGGCCACAACAGAGAGCTGCACATCAGAAGCGGAGAAGACAGGACTAGAACTGGCACCCATATGGGATGCTGGCACTTCAGGCCAGTACTTTTACCCGCTGTTCCACAGCGCCAGCCCCCAGGACTATTTTGAATAGCAATATTGAGAGTGGGCATCCTTGTCTGGTTCTAGATCTCAGTGGGAATGTTTCCAACTTTTCCCCATTCAATAGTATGCTGGCTGCTGGTTTGTCATATATTGCCTTGATTGTGTTGAGGAATGTTTCTTCTATACCCAGTTTACTCAGAGTTTTCATCAGGAAATGGTGTTTCATTTTATCAAGTGCTTTCTCTGCATCTATTGAGATAATCTTATGGTTTTGTTCTTCAATTTGTTAATGTGGTGTATCACATTGATTGACTTGCAAATGTTGAACCTTCCAAGCATACCAGGAATAAATCCCTCTTGGTCCAGGCAAATACATTTCTGATGTAGTGTTGGATTCTATTGGCCAGAATTTTGTTGAGGATTTTTGCATCTATTTTCATCAAGGAAATTGGTGTAAAGTTCTCTTTCTCTGTTATATCTTTTTCAGATTTAGGAATATGTGTCTTGGCTTTCCATGCCTGAAATACTCTCATGGGCTTTTTAGCCAGATATGAATGCCTTAAGGGCTGATTCTGAGGCCTGAGTGCTGTTTAGGACATCTGCCATTCTATGAGTCTGCTGCGTAGCCTGCTTCCCATGTTGGATCATTCTCTCCTTTTTAATTCTCTCAGTTAGTGTTAGCAGACACTAGTCTTGTTTATGTGATCCCTTTGACACTTAATCCTACCATTATGATAAATTATGAACTTAAATTGAACACTTTGACTAGTAAGATGGCATTGGTACATGCCACCTTGATGGATTGAATTGGAATCCCCTGGCACGTTTCTAGCTCTACCATTAGGGGTAAGTCCGAGTGAGTATGTGCCAAACTGTACATCTCCTCCCTCTCTTATTCCCACTCTTATTTTTAACAGGGATCACTTTTCAGGTAATTTTAAACACCTAAGAATAATTGTGTGTTAATTAAAGAGTTCTGATAGAATTCAGCAGTGAAAGCAGAGTCATGGGATAGCAAATGCCCTAAACAGCACTCCAGTCTCAGAATCAACCCCTGGGGCATTTGGATCTGGCTAAAAGGCTCATGAGAGTCTCACAGGCATGGAAAGCCAAGACACTGTGGCAAAAATGACCTGAATGAAAGATCTCAGTGAACAAGATCCCAGCAGAAAGAACGGGCCATCAAAGAAGGAGGCACCTTTCTCTGGAGAGGAAGGAACTTCCACTGTGATATGGCCTTGACTAAATGCGTTTAGAGTTGATGATCTCAAGAAGTTTCCATATCCTTGAGAGCTCATGGCAAGAGCCTCGGGTGATTGCTGACGTCATAAATAAGAGTGTCAATTGTTAAATCAACAATGGGAATCACTGTGCACATGCTCCCCACGTAGGATCTATGTCCTTAATGTGTTTTACTATGAGAGTTAACGATAAAACTACTAGTTGAACAGTACTCTGTATCTTGTGCGGTTGTGTGGGTGCAATCTGTTGAAATCTTTGCTTAGTATATACTAAGTTGATCTTCTGTATATAAAGATACTTGAAAATGAATCTTGATGAAGAATGGGATGGGAGAGGGAGGCAGAGATGGGATGGCTGCGGGTGGGAGGGAGGTTATAGGGGAAAAAGCCACAACAATGCAAAAGTTGCACTTTGTAAATTTACATTTATTAAATAAAAAAAGATAAATTGGAGGTAGATGTCTGGTGCAGAGGTTAAGTCACTGGTTGATAAGAGCACATCCCACATTGGAATCGCTGGTTTGAGTCCTGGCTACTCTACTTCTGATCCGGTTTCTGGCTAATGAACACCTAGGAGGCAATGAATGATGCTTAAAGCACTTAGGTCTCGGAAAAAAAAAAAGAATTCAGCAGTGAAGCCATTTGGTCATGGGCAGCAAATAGATGGGTTTTGTTTTTCAATCCATTCAGCCAGTCTGTGTCTTTTAACTGGAGAGTTGAGGTCATTTCCATTCAAGGTGACTATTAATAAGTAAACTTTGCAATGCCATTTTCCCAAAGATATTTCTAATATATGCTTTGAACTTTGGATAGCCTTTGTAATTTTATTGGGAGGTTTACTGCTTCACCTTCTTCCATATTGATGACCTTGTTCTGTGTTTCTGTGTGCAGCATATCCTTAAGCAGGGCTTAATGGGTGGTGACACATTCTTTCAATATCTGTTTGTCATGGAAGGTCTTTTTTTTTTTTTTTTTGACAGACAGAGTGGACAGTGAGAGAGAGAGACAGAGAGAAAGGTCTTTCCTTTTCAGTTGGTTCACCCTCCAATGGCCGCTGCGGCTGGCGCACTGTGGCTGGAACACCATGCTGATCTGAAGCCAGGAGTCAGGTGCTTCTCCTGGTCTCCCATGGGGTGCAGGGCCCAAGCACTTGGGCCATCCTCCACTGCACTCCCAGGCCACAGCAGAGAGCTGGACTAGAAGAGGAGCAACTGGGATAGAATCCGGTGCCCTGACTGGGATTAGAATCCGGGGTACCAGCTCCGCAGGTGGAGGATTAGCCTATTGAGCCATGGTGCCGACTACCTCGTGAGATTTTTTAATGCAATTTATATGATATTTTGTGGGAAAAATTATAAAATACTTATATGTTAAATATTATTATGCAAGATACACTATATTCCTCATGCTATCTATTGTGGTCACTGAGATATTTATTAGAGAGTCAAGAAGTTTTTGTTAGCTCTGGGGTTTGATTTTTATCATGCTTTTAAGGTAATAAGTTAACTGATTATTGTTTCATCAACCATGCTAATGGAAGACAGTTGTCTTCTAGGTTACAGCAAAGTACACATTGTAATTTCTGAAACAGCAGAAAGTATGAGTATCATTATATTTGTATTATTCACTTGACAATTGTTCTCATGGAGGATAATATATAGGGACCAGCTGGAAGTATGCACATGCAGTTGGAAATATTATAAAAGAGCAACATTGAGCTTGGGGTTCCACTACTTTTATAGCAAGCTTTCAACAAAACTGCTCTTTGTCTGGAATGGTGGCATTACTTTAACACCCCAGGATGCTTGCTTCAAACTGTCTTTTTTTTTTTTTTTTTTTTTGACAGGCAGAGTGGACAGTGAGAGAGAGAGACAGACAGAAAGGTCTTTCTTTGCTGTTGGTTCACCCTCCAATGGCTGTCGTGGCCGGCGCGCTGCGGCCGGTGCACTGCACTGATCTGAAGGTAGGAGCCAGGTGCTTCTCCTGGTCTCCCATGCAGGTGCAGGGCCCAAGCACTTGGGCCATCCTTCACTGCACTCCTGGGCCACAGCAGAGAGCTGGCCTGGAAGAGGGGCAACTGGGACAGAATCCGGCGCCCCGACCAGTACTAGAACCTGGTGTGCCGGTGCTGCAGGCAGAGGATTAGCCTATTGAGCCGCAGCGCCAGCCTCAAACTTAGTCTTGAGCAATGGACTTGGCTAGGAGCATCAGTGCTTTTCATTCATAAGAATGAATATAAGAATAATCAGGAAGCCAATAGTCAATTGCATTTTTTCTTTCTTGCTGTTTGTTTATTTATTTATTTTTCACCAAAAATCCTTTTATTTATGAAATGCAAACGTCATGTTTTTCATAAGTACAACATTAGGAATATAATGATTCTTCCCACCATATCAGCCCTCCTGCCCACACTCCCACCCCCCCATTCCATGTCCCATTCTCCACTAAGATCCATTATTGATGAACTTTATACACAGAAGGC
Source organism: Oryctolagus cuniculus (assembly GCF_964237555.1). NCBI lineage: Eukaryota > Metazoa > Chordata > Mammalia > Lagomorpha > Leporidae > Oryctolagus > Oryctolagus cuniculus. The sequence goes on from NC_091439.1 coordinate 21,463,276, forward strand.
CAACTCTATTCTAAGTAAAGAGTTCAACAATTAGCACAGCAAAAAAATCCCAAAACTGTTCCTCAACAGTTGAGACAAGGGCTGTTCAAAGTCATTGCATCTTGCAGTTAATTTCACTTTTTTTTTTTAGAAACTTAATTACCTTTAAAGAAGCACCCAAGAATGATTCATCTTTTGCAAGAACTTAGACATAATTATAATACAACTCTTTGAGAAAAGGTCTTGTATGGGAAGTTAGTGCACAGTGACTCCTGTTGTTAATTTAACAACACTCTTATGTATGACGTCAGTGATCATGCAAAGCTCTTGACGTGAGCTGCCTAGGCTATGGAAGCCTTTTGAATCCACAAACTGTTGGTATTTGGACAAGGCCATAAGCAGAGTAGAAGTTTTATCCTCTCTTCAGAGAAAAGTACCTCCTTCTTTGATGACCACTTCTTTCCACGGGGGTCTCATCCACCAAATTCCTTCATGTAAGACTTTTTTTTGCAGTGTCTTGGCTTTTTTTTTTTTTTTTTTTTTTTTTGGCAATATTAACCTTTAATGCCTCTACAAGTTCTAGTGTTCTCGACCCATTCGCCTGGTATCAAACACCTGTGGGCAACACCGAGGGGTGGAGCCACAGCCTCACTGCTGGCCAAACAGCAGCCTGTGAGTAGGCTTCCCTGGACCGTCAGGCCGGCTGTGTCCTGCGCCGCTCAGCACGAAGCCCGGGGCACTCATCCCCCTCCCCGCTGGATCATGTGCAGTGTGCGGTCTGGCCTGCCTGCTCAGGCCTGGTGGGCCTGGGGCATGTGCTTCTGCAGGAGCTCCCAGGCATTCTCCACCTGGCGCTGTGTGACATGGGGCTCCCACAGCGTGCTCAGCACCACGTGGCTCTGGGCCATGAGCTGCTGCCCGCTCATCTGGCTCTGCAGCCGGCTCTGTGCCGTGGCTTCACTCAGCCCATCCCTCTCCACGATGCGCCCCACGGCCTCCATCTTGGGGTCTTGGCTTTCCATGCCTGAAATGCTTTCATGGGCTTTTCAGCCAGACCAGAATGCCTCAAGGGCCAATTCTGTGTCCTCCCTCTCTTATTCCCACTCTTACATTTTACTGAGATCTATTTTCAATTGACTTTATACATGTCTGTTTAACTCTACGTTAAGTAAAGTGTTCAACAAATAGTGTGAAATAAAAAAAAAATTGTTCCTCAACAGTCAAGACAAGGCTGTTGGAATCATTGCTTCTCAAAGTGTCAATGTCACTTCTACAGAATGGCTTTTAGGTGCTCTATTAGTTATCACGGGTCAGGGAGAACAAATGGTATTTGTCCCTTTGGAACTGGCTTATTTCACTATGTATGTTTTCTAGCTTCATCCATTTTGTTGCAAATGACTGGATTTCCCTAGATTTCAGGGATGCATATCATAGATAATCCATGTGGACCAGGTACATTCTGCTAAAGGTTTTCCATGGATTAGGACTCTTACTAGCAAATAAAATTACTAATGTTTTCCTCAGGAATTTTGTCACTAGAATGTTCATTGTGTCTATGCAATCTCCTTTCCTTCTTGGGGCTCTCTTCCAGTAAAGATAGAGGATGGATTGCAAATGTACTGCTAACTAGTTTCTTACCAGACAACCACTAATATTATCCCCATTTTTGGGTTGAAGACATTGAGACAAAGAGTTTTTAGTTAATTGTGTAAAGTTTGCTAATAAAAGATGGAGCCTAGGTAAAAAGATTATGTATTACCAAATAGCACAATTACCAGACAGTAATTACATAAAAGTCCTCAACCAAACTCACATTCAATCTCTCAATAACTTAACATTTGAAAGAAGACATTCCCCCAAAACAGGAAATAGACACATATGTAGCAATATGTTGAGAGAATAGCATGAAAACCTGCTTTTCTTCTAGTGTTTCCTTTATCAGGAATAGCACTACCATCTAATTATGTAAACCAGAAATATAGATGTTATCCATGCTTTTCCTTTCTTCACTCCTATATCTAGCACTTTCATAACAAATCCTGCTTTTCTACCTCCCAAACAACTCTTTAAGTGATATACTTTGCTTTACTTTTTCCCCATGCTGGAGTTCAATCACTTTCATCTCTCTCCTGAACTATTGCAATAATAAATTTCCAACGTGGAAAAAATAAACTAGAATAATCTTAAAATCTAGTCTCATCAATACAGTGAAATAATGAAATATCTGAGGTGTCAGAAATGCCCATTATACTGATCTGATCATTAAACATGTATATATGTTTAGAAAAGTCACACTGTACCCCATAAATGTGTACAATTACTGCACGTAAATTAAAAATAAAAATATTTTTAAAAAGAAGCAAAAATTTGTCTTATGCCACTTGCAAAATGATCTTTTTGTTTTAAAAATTTATTTTATTTATTTGTTTATTTGAAAGAGTGATGAGGGGAGAGAGAGATAGAGAGATCTTTCCTCCAGTGAATCACTTCCAAATGGCTGCAACAACCATGAAATCAGAAGCCAAGAACTCCATTCTAGTCTCCCACATGGGTGGCAGGGGCTCAAGAATGTGAGCCATTTTCTACTGCCATCCCAGGTACATTAGCAGGAAGTGAATCTGAAACAGAGTAGCAGGGACTAGAACCAACACTCTCACACTGGATGGCATTGCAAGCAGTGACTTAACCTGCTATGCCACAGTGCTTACCCACAAAATGATCTCTCTCTCTCTTTAAAAAACTGATTGTGTCATTCCCCTGCTTAAATTATGTTAAGTATTCTCATACTTAAAATAAGAACAGAAACCTTTTTTATGGTCTGTGAGGCACAACCTGCTTTAGCTTCTAAGTGTGTTTCTTTAGCCTCAATTTAAGCTCTACTTCTCCTTGTTCTGTACATTGCAATCAACCCAATTCTTTTGCAACCCTTCTTTACTTTTATGCTTCCTCCTTCCAAATAGCCTCTGTATATGCTGTTTTCTTTGCTTAGACATTCTTTCCTTTCCATTTTGCTTGGTTGCTTTCTATTTATCCTTCTTAGTTCAGTTAATTTTTTTTTCCTCACTGAAACCTTCCCCTCTGTGCTGAAAAATTAAATTCCCAAAGTCTCTTAACACTTGAGCTGTAGGTAATTTAACTCAGAAATAGTTAACTGAGAGTCAGTTCCATAAATGACCACTTTGCTGAAAACAGATTTGGCAAGACAATTGCAGATCAGTTCATCATGCTGGTCTAGGATGGTTCTGTGCAGCTGCCTTTCTGGCAGTGACAGAGACAGGCAGAAGCCTAAGACTGAAGACCACAAACTGCGTTTAAGGAGAAGCCCACTGTTTGCTTACATTGGAGTAATGGATCATTGGACCTTAGAGAATGCCTTGGCTTTGGAAATGTGAAGCATGAAATTGACAGTCAGCCCAGACAGACACACTTGGCGTTGAAGAGCTTTCAAAAAAGGATGCATCAAAACTTCTGTGAAATGAAGACATCGAGAAAATCTGCAGTAATTCAGTGAATTGGTCATTTGGTGAAATGATGATTTGGCAGACTACGTTTCTTCACATTGAATTTCTAGAATTGGCTTTTGGCAAAGTAGCTTTCAGTGAATTTATCTGTTAAGAAATTCAGTGAATTGGTCATTTGGAAAATTGACTTTTGGCAAGTTGAGTTTTGGTAAATTGGTCTTCTTATAGCATCGTGTACCTTAACTTGTAGCATTTTTTTTATGGCTAATGTTTTCCATTTGTTTTATGATGATTGGATTGGTGGTGCTGTCCTCCACTGTACTGTAAGCATCACAAGGCTAAGGGTGATGTCTGTTTTTATTTACTGTTATTTTCTCAGCTCTTAGCACAAGGTCTGACATGCAGTAATTACTTAAATCTCTCTAGAATGAATGAAAACTAGCATTTTGCTACAGATCAAAATGGAAAAATAGACTTTGGTATCAATGAGTGGGATTTAGTTGCTGGATTTTGAAAGGACTTTTGTATTAGGCAGTTGCTTATAATTACATAGCCTATATTAATGTTGCATATGCTTAAGATGGTAGCATTTCAGCTTTAATGATGGTAATAATGTCTAGCTTTTATATATTACTCATTTTGTGCAGTTCATTAACTCATTCAATCCTCATGGCAGTTGTATGGTAAATGGTTATCCTCATTTTACACAAAAGAGGCTGAACTTAAAGAAAAGGAAATTTCCCAAGGTCATATAACTGCTTTAAGGTAAACAACATGGTTCTAGCATTTACCAGTATATTGCAACATTCTTATTTCCAGAAAACAGAGTTGGTAAAAAGTAGGTGGTGGAAATGAGCAGTTTATAACTTCTAATTCAATGTAGAATAAACATAATCAAAGAGGAAATACATTATGAGAAATGAAGAATATAGGTAGAGATGTTCATGTCATTTTAAAAAATGATTTATTTATTTGAAAGGCAGAGTTACAGAGAGGCAGAAGCAGAGAGAGAGAGAGAGAGAGAGAAGTCTTGCATCTGCTGGTTCACTCCCCAGATGGCTGCAACAGCTGAGCTGCGCCAATCTGAAACCAGGAGCCAGGAGCTTCTTCTGGGTCTCTCACATGGGTGTAGGGGCCCAGGACTTGCACTGTCTTCTACTAATTTTGTAGGCCATAGCAGAGAGCTGGATTGGAAGTGGAGTAGCCAGGGCTCACACTGGTGTCCTTATAGGATGCTGACACTGCAGGCGGCAGCTTTACCTGCTACGCCACAGTGCAGACCTATGTTCACGTAACTTAAAAATGTGATTTTGAAAAGTGTTATGGATGGTAATGATCAATAATGGTCTAAGGTGGTATACCTTTTGCTTGTGGAGCTCTTTAGAGGAGCATTGAGCCTGTGATTATTAAGTAAATTGAAAGTATGTTATCACAAAAAATTAAAACATAAAAGCAAAGAAAGGAAGGAGGAGGGAAAAGGGAAAGTATTGTTGTATACTTGGAATTGTTATGTATTAAATTCATGAAATCTGTTACCTATATGTTAATAAATAAAAATGTAATATAAAATAGAAGGTGGCTGGAGGGGCCTGCAAGGTGGCATAGCAGGCAGGTTAAGTCCCTGCCTGTGATGTGGGCACCCGATATAGGTTCTGGTTCATGTCCTGGTTGCTCCACTTCCAATCCAGCTCCCTGCTAATGTGCCTAGGAAAGAAGCAGACCCAGATGAAGCTCATGGCTCTTGGTTTTTGGGCAGTGAGCCAGCAAATAGAAGATTCTTTATCTCAGTGTTTCTCTCTTAAAGTGCAGTGAATGTATTTTAAACATAAGGTATTTTCAATGATGGGTTTATTGGGACTTGATTAGAACATAAGCTAAGGAGCATTTGTATAGACATTCTGGTATTGACACTAGTTTCATAGAGTCACCCGGGTAGGAATGAAAGTAAGAGAGAAGTGGAAAATGTGACAGAGATAACTATGGAAAGTGGAGAGTGAGGTTAATAGCCCATGGAGGTCTTGTTAGTATTATTAAAATAGTAATATAAAACATTTCCTTATTGTGCAGAAACACAGAGATCAGAGAGAAAATAACAACTTTGTGCTTTAAAGTAAGTTCTTTGTGCTATTTGGTGGGGGAGGGTTACTTACATACCAAATCTAATTTTACAACTTGCAAGTGAGGTATTATTCCTTCTGTTTTTTAGGTGATTATTCAGAGTGGTTAGTAATTTTTTTCAGGGTGAGATATCTAGTAAGTGATATTGTGATTCTCACTAAAATCTGCCTTATTTCAAAGGCAATGCAATTTCTACTACACTATACTGTTCTTGTAACGTATTTAAATGTTGGAAAGAATGATGGATAGAATTGAAAACTGGGTATTTGTTCTCTAGTGCATGCTGTACAGAATGTGAACAAAGAAAAGTTTCTATGAAGAACTAAATGTTGGTGAATGATGCAGAGGGGAGAGTTAGATGCCTGTAGTGAGTAGAGCTTGTTTAACTAAATGGAGTGATATGTTACCATAGCCATTTGTCAAAACTTAACAGCAATAGATATAAGGGTAACACATTGGTTTGAAAATAGGACTGAGAGGCTGTTCTTGAGAATAGTTCAATGAATTTATCTTTAGAGATTTGGCAAATACTTGAACAGGACTCAATACATCAAATGGACTCAATACATCAAATGCTCCTTGTAAAGTTTCTTTACTGAAAAGACAGAATGTTGATAACCACAAAACTTTCTAAAGAATGTAATAGATACAGACCGAAGCTGAAATGTTTGATTCAGGGATTTTTTCAGAAAGCTTCAACTGCAGTTCTTAGTTGTCTTATAGAAAATTGCTAATCTCATTCTATAGAGGCAATATAAGTGGAAATTCCTTTCATCACATTATGCTTGGCATTTTCCCTACTTACACCTGTAAGAAATACTATTATTAGGTTAAAAGTAAATTTTATTATTAAGCATATGCATTGTCAAAATCTATTCTGAGTTAAATGCTACTGTTTTTCCATATTGTGCTAAAATATCTAGTTGTTACAAAAAATAAACATATACACATCTTTTAGATCTGAGTGCTTCTTTATTCTAGATAGAGCTAAGGGAGGTATAGATTTGGACTTTAAATATTTCAGAGAATGCAATGCATTATTTACTAGAAAATACTTTTTTGAAGTAAGCTTTTTTTTAGGAGGCAGTGTTTTGAAAATTCTCTTTCTGCAGTTGTATCTAGTCTTTAGTCATTAAAAATCTCTAGAGTTTCCTTCCCAGTCATACTAATCAATTCACAAGATGACATAATGACCAAGGTTTGTGTGAGGAAATAGAAACTCTGGCTTTTGATAATTTTTTTGAATAATAGTGGTAGAATTTGTACACTTTTTGTTATCTCTGTATGAATAATGTTGCTTCATTGATTTTGTGGTTTTATCTGTGAATGGACTCATTTTTATCTTCCAAGCTCTAACTTCAATAACTTTTTAATATCATAGCTCAAGATAGTAATATATGATAGATGAAATTACTTCCAAAGAAAATAGCAATGAAGATATTAGTTATTCCATAAGGTATGGTTTACGGCAGAATCTTTTCAAGGCAGAGGTGATTCGACTTTGAGACATGAAATGTTCTGAATGTTTCTTTCTTCTTACTCTTTTGAGTTGATGATACAGTTATATTGCTTTGTGTGTTTTGTAAAGGGTGAAAAATATTATTTTGGGTGTGTTTGACTAAAAATGTGATTCAATGAAATGAGAAAATGGTGTTTAATGCAGTTATTTTGTTTCAGGATATAGTTAAAAGGTTGATTGAGTTTTTTCCTAGTTATTTGTACATTTTCAGATGACTTGTTTTGCTTTGCCAAACTAAATTGTACCCTTCATGGGGAGAATTTTTTCAGTCTAAGTGATATAGATGGGGCAAGTTGGTTTAATTTCAATCAAGACAAGACAAAATGTTATTGACAATACATTATAAGAGGTATGCTAACATCTCATAAATCAGTTATCTGTGGATACAAATGAAAGTAGTCTATCCCAGCTATCTATTAGATTAAGAGGAATTCTTTTACTCCTGAAAGAGTTCTCCCAATTTGGAATAGTAACATAGTGTTCTGTTTTGTAATTTTGCCTTTTAAGTTTTCTATAATATATGAAATACTGTTTTACCAATATGATTTAACCTTACTCAGATTGGTTATGGTTGAATCTTTTGTTAAAATAATAAATTATCAACTAAATGTTCTTTTCATACTGTATCCTTTTCTGCACTCAAAATTCTATTTTTTGAAAAATATAAATATTCCAATTTCATTCATCCACAACATGTATGAACAAGTTACTGGAGTCATCTGGAAATACACAGATATAGGGTGCTCTTGCAGAGTACATAAAAGTAGAAGCTATGTAATCAGACTGATCTGGGTTAGAATCCTGACTGACATTTCCCAGCTTCATGTTTCCAGCTTTGGACCCTTGGACAAGGCACTGATCACAGTGAACCTCAGTTTTCCCATTTTAAGGTTAATGACAGTGTCACTTTATATGATTGGTTTGAAGGGTTAATGTACAGATAACACATGTGAAAACTAGAACTTAGCAAGCACTTACTAAATATTAACTGCAATTGTATCATCATGAATACTTGGACATTTTCTAATAATCTAAGAGGCACCTAAGATTTATTCCTCTTCTTCATTTTCCCCCCAAATTATATAAGCTTAGTTGTAAGTTTTATTTTATTTATTTTTTTAAAGATTTATTTATTTATTTGAAAGTAAGAGTTACACAGAGAGAGGAGAGGCAGAGGGAGGCAGAGAGAGGGAGAGAGAGATCTTCCATCCGATGGTTCACTCCCCAAATGGCCGCAACGGCCGGAGCCAGGAGCCAGGATCCAGGAGCTTCTTCCAGGTCTCCCATGCAGGTGCAGGGGCCCAAGGACTTGGGCCATCTTCTACTGCTATCCCAGGCCATAGCAGAGAGCTGAATCAGAAGAAAAGTAGCTGGGTCTCAAATCGGCACCCATATGGGATGCCGGCGCTTCAGGCCGGGGCGTTAACTTGCTGCGCCACAGCACTGGCCCCAAGTTTTATTATATGTTCCAAAGTAGTAGTGAAGGCACAGTGTTCATTTACACAATTACATATAGTTTATTAACATTTGGGTAACTCAGGAACAAGAATGTCACTGATTTTAGAACAGAACTCATCTGTGTTGTACATAAGGTTTAGACTGCTGTTTTAACTCTGCAGACAAGCGTTTCAAAACTTGTCTCCTGACCAGGGGCACCAAAACCATTACCAGCAGTTTTAACAAAAGAGAAATATGTACTTTGGTGTCTACATACAAGAAGTTTTGGCCTAAGATTCTCTCATTTTCAAATGAGAAAAAAAAAGCTCCCTGGGTGATCTGTTTGCACAGCCAGGCTCTGAACTACTGAGGGAGAGCACAATCCTGTCTTGATTGGATCTGAGTCTCTGAGAATAAACAACAAAGTTAAAGCATGCTGATTTTTTTAAACCTTGAAATGACCAGTTTGGTGCTGGGTGTAGGGGTTTACAATGAAAAGCACTTTTCTGCTAGAGAAAGCTATTGACCTTCCCCAGGTGTGGATGCCCTTGTTTTCCAGAAGTTTCACCTTGCTGCTTGGTCTCACCATGTTGTTAAACATTCCTCTTGCCATTGTCACCTGCCTAGGGATACAGATTGCCCGCCAGCCCAGGAGTCTGGTAAAGAACCAAAGAATTCCATAACCATCTATTCACCTGGGCAAGACTCTTGCCTGTCACATAATAGAACTCTGGGCCTAAATATTGAGTAATGACCAGATGTTAATTCTTCAACTATGGCTTCCACTTCCCTCTTAACTTGTGGATATAAAAAATTGCTTGACTTATCAGCTCCTTTAGAGGAAAGCAAGTTGAAATGTTTGCACTCTCCTTCTTTTGTCACCTCTGCAGACTTCAGCACATAATCTCTGTTAATATGAAAAAATCCCTCCTCCTTGTTTTTTTTTTCTAGTGGTTACCAGGCAACAGAACCCACCATCATGGCCTTGAAAGGCAGAAGCATAGGCATCCAGCATGTCAAAGTCCACCACTTCTTGATTCACATTTTTATAAGCTTCCGCAGGAACAGTGAGATCGCTCTGGCCAATGTAAGGGTGACTCTGGAAAACAGTTTCTGTTCTAGGATTTCATTCAAGAGGACTTTGCCAGTTTCCCCACTGGTGCCCGGAATAAAGATGGGTTTATTCTGCTTCCTGAAGTCTTCCTGAAGCTTCAGCATCTCCTCTGAATTGACCATGCTGGGGAAGTAATATATAGGTGCTGATCTGGGGAAATTAAGGTCTGGTAGGTTCTCGCCCCTGATAAAAGATCTGGAAGAAGTTATTAATCTCCCCATCTGTTCCCCTGGGAAAAAGTGCTTCAAAATTCTTAAGGCTGTTGACAACTCACTGTGTTAAACATGTTTATCAAAAATACAGTAATACCTAGTTATTCTTAGTGAGCTTACTTCCATAATGATGGAAGTTATAAACATTAATCTCTTCTATGTCGTGCATGATCAACAAAGAACCAGGAATTGAGATCTTGTAATAAATAATCTTAATCACTTAGTTTGGGTAGGTCAAACTAAATGAATATTAAGTTTGGGAGGAAGTTTGTTAATATTTGGAAATTTTATTTTTTGTCTGAAAGTTGATTGTAGGTTTTTGTATGATCTAATACCAGTTTTAAGGTTGGGGATTCTTTATCCTTCCATGTATGATTACAAATCTGTACACTGCTTCATACTTTGCTATGTTTCTGTTTTATGTTAATGTGCTTTCTTTCTTCTCTCTTTTTTAAATTGCCTGGGAAGCCTTTTATTTAAGGTATACAAACTTCATATATTTCATAATTGCAACTTTAGGAACATAATGATTCTTCCCACTCTACCCACCCTCCCACCTGCACTCCCACCCTTCTTCCTCTTCCTTCTCCTATTCCAATTTTTATTTTTTCACTAAGATCTATTTTTAATTAACTATACATTTAAGATTAACTGTATTAAGTAAAGAGTTCAACAAATTGTATGGGGAAAAAAAGCACTGTTCCTCAACATCAAGACAAGGGCTGTTCAAAGTCATTGCATCTCCAAGTGTCAATTTCACTTCTTTTTGTTTTTAAGATTTATTTATTTACTTGAAAGTTAGAGTTACACACAGAGAGAAGGAGAGGCAGAGAGAGAGAGAAAGAGAGAGAAGTCTTCTATCCTCTGGCTCACTCTCCAATTGGCTGCAACGGCTGGAGCTGTGCCAATCTGAAGCCCAGAGGCAGGATCTTCCTCTGGGTCTCCCATGTGGGTGTAGGGGCTCAAGGACGTGGGCCATCTTCTACTGCTTTCCCAGGCCATAGCAGAGAGCTGGAAAGAAGTGGAACAGCCAGGACTCGAACCAGCGCCCACATGGGATGCTGGCACTGAAGGTGGCTGCTTTACCTGTTATGCCACAGCGCCGGCCCCCAATTTCACTTCTATAAATTACCTTTTAGGTGCTCTATTTGTTTTTTAATTTTTAAACTTTTATTTAATAAATACAAATTTAGAAAGTACAACTTTTGTATTATAGTGGTTTTCCCCCCATAACCACCCTCCCACCTGCAAACCCTTGCTGGCCAAGGGTGAATGTGTGACTCCCAAGCCACTCCAAAAATGTTTGGAGTCAGGAACCCTTAACTATTTTTACTGAAGAAATCACTGTCAATCTGGAAAGCCCCTCCTGTAGGTACTTTTTTAAAACCAGATTTGTCCTAATTCTTACCTGAGACTGAAGACCGAGCTGGAATGAGACTGGGCTGTTTGGAAGGACTGGCAGGTCAGTCTGTGCTCGTACAAAGCCTCGCTCTAGCCCATGGGCAGCTGGAGCTGAATTTGCACCTGTGAACCACTGGTGGGTTCTCCTAGGAAGCAGGAGGCCACCACCTGCCATGTTTCTGCTCTCCTGGGTCATGAGACTTAATCCTCCGAGCTTGGAAGCCCTTTGGTGAGCATTGGGTGCTATTGCTGCATTTGGACTGAGGACTGGCCCAGAGCCGTCTCAGGACTGCCATTTTTCTCACTGGTATGTTGAAAATCCACTGGGAAGTTCATTTAAACTGTTGACTGTCATTGTCATTAGCACTTTGGGGTGGCCCCAGTGACTTAGAACTGGGCAGAGGGGCCCTCATCTCTGAGATTCCTCCCAAGATCCCGGAGGCTGAGTGGGGCCTGGTTTCTTAGGGACTTTTCCCATTTGGCCTAATGCAGAGGATCTGGAGTTGGTAGTCCCTTTCCCCAGCCCTGAGTGTCTTTCCAGTAACACCTGTTGTAAGCTGCTGACAGCCAGTCTCTGAGGATGAAGGTGGTGCCCTATAATTTGAAATTTTATTAAATCCTAATAATCCTACTCCCTCTCCCATCCCATTCTTCATTAAAATTCATTTTCAATTATCTTTATATATAGAAGATCAACTTAGTATATACTAAGTAAAGATTTTAACAGTTTTTTAGGTGCTCTATTTGTTACTACAGATCAGGGAGAACATATGGTATGTGTCCTTTTGGGACTAGCTTATTTCACTAGTATGTTTTCCAGTTGCATCCATTTTGTTGCAAATGACAGGATTTCTTTCTTTCTTTCTTTCTTTCTTTCTTTCTTTCTTTCTTTCTTTCTTTCTTTCTTTCTTTCTTTCTTTCTTTCTTTCTTTCTTTCTTTCTTTCTTTTTTTACCTTGTGTAGGATTCTATGGTGTACGTATCCCACAATTTCTTCATCCAGTCTTCAGTTGATGGATATTTGAGATGATTCCATATTTTAGCTATTGTGAATTGAGCTGCATTAGTGGGTTCTTATGTTATAATACCAGAAGATCCTGGTGTGCCACATGAAGCTAATTTTAAAAACCTGACCATTGCTCCAGTTAATCTGGCTTGCACTTCAGGCCTATATTTATAGCAAGTACTTATATACATATACATAAACACTCTGTATAAGGTAGTCATGGACAATTGATAGGCCTTGGAATATATTGATAGAACAAGGAGGAACATGTGCAGTGATTAGTGGAATCTGCCACCTCTACTCTAATGATAGTATGTTTACTGAAAGAGACATTAAAAATCTCTGTGCTCAGGCTAAATGGTTTTTATTTTTTATTTTTGACAGGCAGAGTTAGACAGTGACAGAGAGAGAGAGACTGAGAGAAAGGTCTTTCTTTTGCCGTTGGTTCACCCCCCAAGTGGCCGCTACAGCAGCGCGTTGCGGCCGGTGCGCTGTGTCGATCCGAAGCCAGGTGCCAGGTGCTTCTTCCTGGTCTCCCATGTGGGTGCAGGGCCCAAGGACCTGGGCCATCCTCCACTGCACTCCCAGGCCACAGCAGAAAGCTGGACTGGAAGAGGAGCGACCGGGACAGAATCTGGCGCCCCAACTGGGACTAGAACCCGGGGTGCTGGCACTGCAGGTGGAGGATTAGCCTATTTAGCCATGGCGCTGGCCGGGCTAAATCTTTTTTTTTTAAGTTTTTTTTTCCTTTTTTTTTAACTTTTATTTAATGAATATAAATTTCCAAAGTACGGCTTATACAGGTTAAATGGTTTTACAACCTGAACAAGAACAGCCTATCTCCAACCAGTATCTGGGAATCAATAGAATGTTTTCTTCCCATCCTAAAGGGTGCTCCCCTTACAATTTGTTTTCTTCTGGTTTTGCTTATACTGATTGATTAACTTGTGTGTTTCAGAATTCAACAACTCCTGAGAGTAGTGATTATCATGCAGGGAACCAAGCTATTGGTGGTGACTGAAAATACTCCAGCTCATGAAACCAGTTCATTAGATTAAGAAGAGATTTCTTGTGATCCTTGTTAAATATGAGTGGGAATAAGAGAGGGAAGAGATGTACAATTTGGGACATGCTCAAGCTGACTTGCCCCAAATGGTAGAGTTAGAAACATACCAGGGGATTCCAATTCAATCCCATCAAGGTGGCATGTACCAATGCCATCTCACTAGTCCCAGTGATCAATTTCAGTTCACAATTGATCATAATGAAAGGGCTAAGAGTCAAAGGGATCACATAAACAAGTCTAGTGCCTGCTAATACTAACCGATAGAATGAATAAAGGGGAGAGCGATCCAACATGGGAAGCGAGATGCACAGCAGACTCATAGAATGGCAGATGTCCTAAACAGCACTCTGGCCTCAGAATCAGCCCTAAAGGCATTTGGATCCGGCTGAAAAGTCCATGAGAGTATTTCAGGCATGGAAAGCCAAGACACTCTGGGAAAAAAAAAAAAAGCCCTAAATGAAACTAAATGAAAGATCTCTGTGAGTGAGATCCCAGTGGAAAGAACAGGTCTTCAAAGAAGGAGGTACCTTTCTCTGAAGGGGGGAGAGAACTTCCACTTTGACTATGACCTCGTCTAAATAAGATCAGAGTCGGAGAACTCAAAAGGCTCCCATAGCCTTGGAAACTCATGACTGGAGCATAGGGAGATTACTGATGCCATAAATGGGAGTGTCAATTTGTAAAGTCAACAACAGGAGTCACTGTGCTTACTCCTCATGTAGGATCTCTGTCCTTAATGTGCTGTACATTGAGATTTAATGCTATAACGAGTACTCAAACAGTATATTTCACTTTGTGTTTCTATGGGGGTGCAAATGTTGAAATCTTTACTTAATGTATACTAAACTGATCTTCTGTATATATAGAAAATTGAAAATGAATCTTGATATGAATGGAAGGGGAGAGAGAGCGGGAAAGGGGAGGGTTGCGGGTGGGAGGGAAGTCATGGTGGGGGGAGCCAATGTGGTCCATAAGCTGTACTTTGGAAATCTATATTCATTAAATAAAAGTTAAAAAAAAGGAAGAGATTTCTGGACCCAGGACAGGCAGGGCCTGGATCCGTGATCTGGAGGAAGTAGATACAGAAGATATGATGAGTCTATATCCTTCAGCATCCCCTCAAGTTTAAGGGTCAGAAATCTCTGAGGGGGCAATGAAGTGGGAAAAGTCAGGGAGATATATTGAGTTCATGAGCTTGAGGCCATGCCTACCCCTCCCCCATGTAATCCTATCATCAATCAGAAGAACCCTCCCCAAAATACACTTCCCCTTACCTGGGACTTGGGGGTAGTACTATGTAACCACTCCCTTTTCTGAAGCTAATAAAAACGCCAGTGAATGGAGACAAATGTTTTTTCCCCCCAGAATCCTTTTATTTAAGGTATATAAACTTCATACATTTCATAAATGCAACTTTAGGAACATAGTGATTCTTCCTACCCTACTCACCCTCCCACCTGCACTCCCACCCTTCTTCCTCTTCCTTCTCCTATCCTCTCCTATTCCAATTCTTATTTTTTCACTAAGACCTATTTTCAGTGAACTTTATACACTTAAGATTATACTAAGCAAAGAGTTCAACAAATTATATGAAAAGAAAAAAAAATACTGTTCCGAGTCATCACATCTCCAAGTGTCAATTTCACTACTATAGGTTACCTTTTAGGTGACAGACAGGGGGAACATAATGTATTTATCCTTTTGGGACTGGCTTATTTCACTAAGGATGATGTTTTCCAGTTTCACCCATTTTGTTGCAAATGGCAGGATTTCAATTTTTTTTTTACCACTGTGTAGTATTCCATGGTGTGCATATCCCATAATTTATCTAGTCTTCAGTTGATGGATATTTGGGTTGATTACATATCTTAGCTATTGTGAATTGAGCTGTAATAAACATGGGAGTACAGATAACTCTTTCATGTGCTGATTTCATCTCCCTTGGGTAAATTCCCAGGAGTGGAATTTCAGATTTTTGGGCAGTGGTGGGAAGAATGGGTTGATGAGGGACAACACAGTAGGCCAGTTAGGATGCTACTGCAGACCAGTTAGGATGGTTGCCAAGCAAGGGCAAAAGCATGAACTAATATAATGTCAGAAGGATGATGTTAATGAAATTAACTTATGTTCTAGGCACAGTGCTGTGTGATATACATGGATTGTTTCATTTAACTTATATCCTTGTGAAATACATTCCATACCAATTTTTAAAGAGAAACGAGGTCTACAAAGGATAAACAGATTATGTTAATGTTAAGCAGTCAGCAAGTGGTATAGTTGAAATTTGACTCCAGAGTCTAAGCACTCAATCACCACACAATAGATAGAATATATAAGAGGTAGACTTTGGCATCTGGCTAGAAGTAGAGATGATAATGACTAGGAATTCAAGGATAACCCCCAGGTTTCTGGGTTGGGCAACTTGGTGAATGACAATGCTTCTCTTTGGAGCAGGGGATACAGAATGCATTCGGAGGATGAGGGAGTTGTATGTGTGGTACTGGACATCTTAAATTTGAGATACCACTGAGGTACATAAGTGGAGGAGTTAAATAGATTATATGGACTTAGAACTCTGGTAGGATTCTGGGCCACAGTGCTTGGAATTATGCCTGACAGGGATTAACTCTCAATGAATATTTGTTGGATGAAATGACAGGTTCAGAGAAAGAAGGAAAGAGAATAAAAGAAAAGGAGAAATTGGTAATTATAAAAATACAGTTATTAGGTGTGACTGTTGAAGTGGATTAAATTTACTAGGAAGGGCCAGCACCGTGTCTCAATAGGCTAATCCTCTGCCTGTGGCGCCGGCACACCGGGTTCTAGTCCCGGTCGGGGCGCCGGATTCTGTCCCGGTTGCCCCTCTTCCAGGCCAGCTCTCTGCTGTGGCCCGGGAGTGCAGTGGAGGATGGCCCAGGTCCTTGGGCCCTGCACCCCATGGGAGACCAGGAAAAGCACCTGGCTCCTAGCTTCAGATCAGCACAATGCGCCGGCTGTAGTGCGCCGGCTGCGGCAGCCACTGGAGGGTAAACCAATGGCAAAGGAAGACCTTTCTCTCTGTCTCTCTCTCTGTGTCACTGTCTAACTCTGCCTGTCAAAAAAATTTTTTACTAGGAACAAGGTTTTAAATGAGAACAGAAGAGAACCCAGATCAGCAGTGGGACATATCATCTGACTGAAGTTTCATATAAAGGAAGAGAAAATGGAAGAGATGATAGATAAGGACAAGAACTATTTAAAAAATTCGCAGACGCCAAGTGAATTGAGAATTTCAAGAAGACATTATTAACAACATTAAATACCATAAAAAGAGGTATTGAAGTGGTACAAAATGGCAGCTGAGTAGAACACTCCCAATGGAGTCAACAATTTGAACACGAAATCACCTTCAGAAAAGCTACCGAAGCCAGGTGAGAGACCACAGTGTTGGTTTTGGTATAATAATAAACACAGATGTGTTAAAGCAGGAAGGAAGGAGATGCTCCATGTCACCTTTCCATCAGCTCTGTGGAGAAAGACATTTACTGCCCCTTTGGGAGAGGGAGAGTAAATTAAGTTCTGATGTTAGACTCGAAATCTAATACCAGGCACACCATGACAGACACCAGTGCTCCATAAGATCTCATGGATCCTGTCCCCAGACCTGTATCTGCTAACTGAATCTTTGGACCCTCTTAGCTAGGTGGCTAGGGCTTCGGGACTGCCTCCACCAACCTTTCTCCAGTCTGTGGGAGACAATGGAATAAGACTGTAGCTGATAGAGAGTAGGACAGGAGAGGAAACTTAGGATCTTGCCTGGGAGCTCACAGCTGAGCACAACACTGTAAGACATAGTACCAGATAAAGCCCAAGGACCTCTATATCTAGGCCAGCATTCCCAGATGGAGCCTTTGGAGTGGCTTTGGCATAAGACAAAGATCTGTGCCAATGTGGGTTGGATTTGTTTTGGCATGTATTGTTTCCAGTCTCATGTGGGTCTGGTGTATACCTCCAATATTGCCCAAAGTCTGGAGACTGGAAGAATCAACTGTGATGAAACTTATTCCCTGGATGACCAAGATAAGATGCTTATCACCCTTCATTGTCCTTGGACAGACAGCAAGAAACAAGTAGACTGTCTTGGGACTAAGTGCCAGGCTTATAAAGCAGAAGCTCGTGTCAGGGGAGGAGAGACGCTTCCCAATCACCTATTCCTTGGTTGTGCACAAAGATGCAATCATGGTTGAGAGACTTCTCCATGCTATATATGCCCAGCACAATGTCTACTGCATCCATTACGACCTCAAGTCGCCTGACGCCTTCCAAGTCGCCATGAAGAATTTAGCGAAGTGCTTCCCCAATGTCTTCATTGCTTCCAGATTAGAGGCCGTGCAGTACGCTCACATTTCCAGACTCCAAGCTGACTTAAATTGCCTGTCAGACCTTCTCAAGTCTTCAGTTCAATGGAAATACGTTATCAATTTGTGTGGGCAAGATTTTCCCCTGAAGTCCAATTTCGAGTTAGTGTCAGAGTTGAAGAAACTCAACGGAGCAAATATGTTAGAGAACATATGAGCAGAACTAAGGGTGCTTGTCCCCAGGCCAGTGCCTGCAAAGTCTGTGGACTTTGTGTACTGGGGTCCTTTGTCTCCAATTCATCAGTCTCTTATCTCAACCAGTATCACATGTTTCTAGTTGTAGTGGGTTCGTAATTTGAGTCTACCTCAACAATAGAAACATCATACAAATGAGGTTTTGATTCTACCCTCATACTGTAAGCTGTGGGCCCTGGGGATAATCTAGCAATGCAGTATTGGTGGCTATAGGGCTGGGCATCTGGACCTGCCCTAGCTGCAGGGGAGATGGATTACCTTGTCTTGGACACTTCCATAATTAATTCTTTTTTTTTAATGATTTATTTATTTATTTGAAAGTCAGAGTTACACAGAGAGAGAAGGAGAGGCAGAGAGAGAGAGAGAGAGAGAGAGAGAGAGGTCTTCCACCTGATGGTTCACTCCCCAATTGGCCGCAACGACCAGAGCTATGCTGATCCAGGGCCAGGAGCTTCTTCCGGGTCTCCCACGTGGGTGCGGAGGCCCAAGGACTTGGGCCATCTTCTACTGCTATCCCAGGCCATAGCAGAGAGCCAGATCGGAAGTGGAGCAGCTGGGTCTCGAACCAGTGCCCATATGGGATGCAGGCACTCCTGGCCAGGGCGTTAACCCTCTGTGCCACAGCACCAGCCCCCATAATTAATTCTGAACAACACACCAGTTATGGATTTGGCATAGATGGGCTTAGGCCATCCTTTGGGACTGAGACGGTGATTGTCCACTTGCAGGAGACTTGTGCCAAACCTCAACTTAAGGAGTTATTTAGGGCTGAAGTGGTAACTGTCCACATGCTCAGAGAAAATACATGGACTACTTAGAATATCCTGAAGGACAGTCATAAATCACACTAGATTATGAGGACTGAAAAAATAACAAGTTTTTCAATGTGCAGATGCTACTATACTCCTGTAAGCATCAGAAACTCTTAGCAAAACATGATCTCACTTAAGGAACACAATAAGGTTCCAGAAACCAACCACCTAGGATCCAGGATTTTCAAAGGCTCAGATGAAGAATTTTAAAAGTGGTTTTAAGGAAACTCTATGACTTTCAAGAGAACATAGAAAAAATTTAAAATGCAGAGAAATGGGAATAATGAAAAAAATCAAACAGATATCTTTGAAATGAAAATTATACTAAGCAAAATTATAAATATTATACAGACTCCAGGAGCATGGCAGCAACCCCTGCCCTACCTGCCTCGCATAGCTCTGTAGGGATCAAAGAAGATAACAATGTGTTAACATAGTTTGCTCTGTTGGCATTGGCGATGGGGAGGATCTCCTCTTGTTTTTAGAACATGTGTTCTGTTCCATTTTCTACATCAAATTGTATCTTCGCACCACCTCCAGCGGACCAAATGGTAAGAGGAGCTTTCATCTGAGTCATTACCAGGGCCCCTGAATAGCAGAAGAGAATAAACAGAAGAAAGAATCCCTTGGGGCATTCGGATCTGGCTAAAAGGCCCATGAGATTCCCACAGGCATGGAAAGCCATGACATAGTGGCAAAAACAATCTAAATGAAAGATCCTGGTGAACAAGACCCCAGTGGAAGGAACAGGCCATCAAGGAGGGAGGCACCTTTCTCGGAAGGGAGGAAGGAACCTCCACTGTGATATGGCCTTGACTAAACAAGTTCAGAGTTGGTGAACTCAAGGGGCTTCCATAGCCTAGACAGCTCATGGCAAGAGCCTCGGGAGATTGCTGACACCATAAATAAGAGTGCTAATTGTTAAATCTACAACGGGAGTCACTGGGTACAGGCTCCCCACGTAGGATCTCTGTCTTTAATGTGTTTTACTATGAAACTTAAAAACACTACTAGTCCAAAAACACCCTATACCTTATGCGGTTGTGTGAGGGCAGTCTGTTGAAATCCCTGCTTAGTATATACTGAGTTGATCTTCAGTATATGAAGGTAATTGAAAATGAAACTCGATGAAGGGCGGGATGGGAGAGGGAGTGGGAGTGGGAGGGCCGCGGGAGGGAGGGAGGTTGGGGGGGGGAGCCACAACAATACAAAAGTTGCACTTTGTAAATTCACATTTATTAAATAATAAAAAGAATTAAAAAAGAATCAATTGAAAGAGGCTATTTGAAAATACACAGAGGGGAAAAAATGAAGAGGGATGAAGAAAGCTTCCAGGAACTTTGGAGAGCATGAAAAGAGCGAATATCTGAATAATTGGGGTTCAAAATAAACTTGAGAATGCCAAAAGACAGAAAACATTTTCAGAAACATAATGGCAGAAAGCTTCCAAAACCTAGAGAAAGTTACAACTATCTAGGTACAGGAGGATCAGAGGCCAGTCAGATTCAGCTCACCCAGGTCTACCCCAAGACGTATTGTAATGAACCTCTTCAAGGTTAAGGTAAAGAGAGAATTCCCAAAGTTACAAGAGAAAGAAAACAACACATAAGGAGGTCACAATTCACCTAACTGCACACTTCTCAGCAGAAAATTTATAGCTAGGAGGAAACAGGAAAATTTTTCATAGTGTTGAAGGAAAACAACCGTGAGTCAAAAATACTATATCCAGCAAAACCATCATTTAGATATGAAGCCAAAGACATTAGAAAGTATTGTGATACCTCTGGCTTTGTTTTTGTTACTTAAGATTGCTTTAGCTTTTCAGAGTCTCTTGTGTTTTCATATGAATTTTAGCACAATTTTTTTCTAGATCTGAGAAGAATGTCATTGTATTTGATTGAGATCACATTGATTTTGTAATTGCTTTCAGTAGTATGAACATTTTGATGATACTGATTCTTCTAATCCATGAACATGGAAAATTATTCTTCTGATTTTATTCACTTATTTGAAAGGTAGAGTTACAGAAAAAGAGAACCAGAGATGGAGAGAGAGATTTTCCATCTACTGGTTCACTCCCCAAATGGCCTCAATGACATGACTGGGTAAGGCCTAAGCCAGGAGCCTGGAGCTTTATCGGGGCCTTCCATGTGGGTGACAGGGGCCAAAGGACCTGCACCATCTCTGCTGCTTTCCCAGGTGTATGAGCAGGGAGGTGGATTGAAATTGGAGCAGCTGAGACTCAAAGTGGCAACCATATGGGATGCAGACTGTACAGTGGCTTCTCTCACTGTACCACAGTGCTGGCCCCCAAAATAAACACTTTTAAGGTGAGTATTTTTGGAGGACAGAATTAATGTTTGAGCTGTGTGCAGTTATTTAAATGCCAACAAAGTCTTCACTCTCAGCTAAATTCATCATAGATCATTCACACTATTAAGGACATTTTCCCAAATAAATTTGTGAATGCTAATGTCCTGTAGGCATTTTTCATAATTTCACAGTAAAGTGACTAGCCTACCAAAAATAGAATCTGACTTCAGGACATACTGTATTCAGACAAAACATCAGTATGCAATTATCATTTGTTGTCTGCCATTCCCTATAAATAAATTTTCATGGTTTCATAGAGCTTTACAATTCATGAATCCTTTTGCCACTGATAAATTTTACATATTGTGAATTTGTAATAAATGTTATGATTTACAATAAATTATAGAACATTAACAGGGGAAAGTAGGTTAGTGAGATGAAAAAGAAGAAATGAGAATAAGAGATGGTTTAGTGAACAACTTTATCAATTTTACTTCAAACACAAGTTAAATTTCAGGAAAAGAACTTCATATTAAATATGAAAAGTTCTATAACTGTTAGGATTATATTTCCGTTATTCAGGAAAAATTGAGTATTTTCTTTGATGCTGTGTGGAAATAGAAATCATATACTACTTCTTTGTACTGGCAGTATATTCTTGAGTGAGTTATTCAACTTGGTTTTTTCATGTGTGAAATGGATCATGGTACTTCATAGTATCATTGTAAGTATATTCCAAGTGACTCAAATAAATATTTATATAAAATTGCATAAGCTTTTGTTTTCTACTATGAGAGATTCATCACCTTGGCCAGTATCCTCAGAGATTCCCAGGGAGCTTTCAATAGCTTTAAAATACTTTTCCTGGAAATCCTCAGAGATCTTTGGGGGTTCTATAAACACTTAATTTAAGTATCCTTCAATAATTAAGTTGTTATTTATCAGACATAAATGTGTATAAACTATTGTGAGGTTTATTAACAAAAGTAGTTCTTTTGTCCATCAGCTCTTTCCCAGTTGCTTTCAACTCTTTTTTTTAACTTTCAACTCTTTTTAGCTTCTTTATTGTGTTACTTCTACTGTGTTTCTATACAATAGTCATTCTTGATTTTTAAATTTTTTTCTTTATTTGAATTGACTTCCTACTCTGAAATATGAAGATATGGCTTTCTTGTGTCCCTCTCCTATCACCGATACACACATTTCTTCTGCTGCCCTTCTTGTATGAAAATATAGTAATTTTTGGTTAAATAAAAAAGTGATTTTGGCCGGCACCACGGCTCAATAGGCTAATCCTCTGCCTGCGGCGCCGGCACCCCAGGTTCTAGTCCCGGTCGGGGTGCCGGATTCTGTCCTGGTTGCCCCTCTTCCAGGCCAGCTCTCTGCTGTGGCCTAGGAGTGCAGTGGAGAATGGCCCAAGTCCTTGGGTTCTGCACCCACAGTGGAAACCAGGAGAAGCACCTGGCTCCTGGCTTTGGATTAGCGCAGTGTGCCGGCCGTGGCGGCCATTGGAGGGTGAACCAATGGTAAAAAGAAGACCATTCTCTCGTCTCTCTCTCTCTCACTGTCCACTCTGCCTGTCAAAAAATAAAAAAATAAAAAAATTTTTAAAAAGTGATTTTGTATATAGTTATAAATATGTAAATACTGTTCAGAGCTTAGCCAATTTTATACTTCCTTTCTTGTACAATTTTTGTTTTTCATAGAATTCACAAATGCTTCATTTATAGTTTGCTTCATTCCTATGCTCCTTTTATTAATTTAGTCCCCACATTTCCCATAGAGCTCTAAAATTCTTTAGCACAGCCAAACACATTGCTGATTTGTCAGTTTATGTTTTCTCTGAAGACAGCATCTTCAGGACCTGTGTTGGTGCCCAGTGGAGACTAGCCCCCTCTAGGCCTGCTGAGACTCCCTGTCGTCATCATCTGTGTCCTATTTGCCTGTATTCTGTGTGGATTCTTCTGTGTCCTGCTTCCCATGTATTCCTCTTTCTTGACTTGTTGGAGCACGTTCTCTAGTCCAGATGGTGAATTGGAGATAAATTGTTGAGATCTTGATGCCATCAATATGTTTTCTGCCCTTATTGTTATTTTATAGAGGGCAGAAGAGAAGCATTATAGGTGGAACATAATTTTTCCTCAGTGTTTTGAAGGCAAGCCTGTTTTGTATTTTCATTTCTGGTATATAATGTTTTCCCACAATAATCTGTGTTCTGAATGAGTAATGGACTTAGATTTAGTCACAAGCCTTCAAGGAGCTTAGAGTATAAAGGTTAAGTAAGAGTTAGAGAGAAATATTTATATGTTTATTATTTATCAGAACAATAAGCTTATACTTTCTAATGTAATTCACCAATGGCATTTAATTTCATAGTAAAGCAACTATGGCTCAAAGAAGTTAATTTGCTCAAGATCTTCCATATAGATAGCCACTTAAATACATATATAGCTGACATTTAGACCATATTTTCCTTTTCAATAAGGCTGCCTTCCAACTACACAATAATATCTTATTTTACCCCATTAAGTGGTTTGGCAAAGCAGTGCTAGGAACATAAGTCCTCATTTCATATCTGCTTCTTTCTAGCTGAATTATGAGTCAATATGAAAAGTGCTTAGAGAAATATAGTAGGCCCCGTGTAGTGTTAGCTGTTGTCATTATTAAAACTGAATTGGCTAAGTCACCTCTTTTGGGTTCTGCTTTCTTACCGTTTGGTTAACTTCTCATTCTTAAAGTTATCAGCTACCGTTTCACTTTTCCAGTAAAGTTATTCCAACTAGATGAAATCTCACCCTTCCAGAACGAGGTAAGTTTTCATACACCTTCCACATTGTTAAGTTTATGGGGTTCAGTACTTTTTTTTTCATATCACAGTTGGTAATTACATGTTTTTGTGAGCATTTGTTTCAAATCTGTTTTCCCCACTGAGCCTAAGCTCCAGGTGTTTCACTCATTTTTACATCTATATCACCTTGCAAATAACTGGAATCTAGTTATTTGGAAACAATTTTATAAACTAATTGAATAAATGAGTATTATATGTAGTTGAATAAATTACAAGCAATAATTTGTGCCATCTTTTCAGTGTTTTTTTATGTACCTAAGCCTAGGGAAAAGTCATTTTTCTTTTTTTTTAATTTTAAAAATTTATTTGAAGTGCAGAGTTTCAGAGAAGCATTAGAGATAGAAGCATTAGAAGAGTTAGAGAGAGAGAGAGAGAGAGAGAGAGGTCTTCCATCCACTGGTTCACTCTCCAAATTACCACAATGGCTGGAGCTGAGCCTATCCAAAGTCAGGAGCCAGGGGCTTCTTCTGGGTCTCCCATGCAGGTGCAGGGGCCCAAGGACCTGGGCCATCTTCTACTGTTTTCCCAGGCCATAACAGAGAGCTGGATTGGAAGTGGAGCAGCCAGGACTAGAATTGGTGCCCATATGGGATGCTGGCGCTTAGGCTGGGGCTTTAACCTGCTCTGCCACAGTGCTGGCCCATCATTTTTCTTGTATGTCTTCTTCAGAGAAATGTGGATTATAGCTCACTAGTGTGTTGTAATTAGTGAATTGTGACTAGCTTGAAAAATGATACAGAATAAAATAGAAAACACCAGAGCGTATCATATATATTAAGGTCAAGTATTATGAAATATTTGTTGCAGATTTTACATATATATAATAAAATGTGATTATATAAAGTAGATCACATAAAGAATAATTTTTGCTGTGAATATGGTTGAAAAGTTTTGTTAGGGGACTGACATTGTGACACAATGGATTAATCTACCACCTGTGGTGCTGGCATCTCATATCAGAATGCTGGTTCAAGTCCTGGCTGCTCCACTTCCCATCCAGCTCTCTGCTAATGTGCTTGGGAAGACAGAGGAAGATGATCCAAGTGCTTGGGTCCCTGCCACCCATGTGGGAGACCCAGATGCAGTTCCAGGCTTCTAACTTTGGCCTTGCTCAGCCCCAGCAGTTGCAGCGACCTAGGGGGTAAACCAAAGGATAGAAGATCTCTTTCCCTCTCTGTCTCTTCCTCTCTCTATGTTTTGTTTTGTTTATTCAAAGGCGGAATGACAGGAAGCAACTTTTTAAAAACAGAAGGCTGGACATATTTGGTCCAAAGGCCACAGACATCCAATGCTTGGTCTTGAGGAATGAGTTAGCAGAGAAGCTTCTATCTTTCTGCCTACCTTGTGAGTTGAAGAAGATAGTTTTCTGAATTTGGGATAATATGATTCTGTTTAATCTGCTAGTTCTTGCTTAATAGATGGGAGAATAGGAAAATAGGCTGCAATGTGAGTGAACCTGTCTTAGACGCTGATTCTCTTTTCTTGTATTCCTTCCTACATGATAGCATTGAAAGAAACTAGGCCACATTTCCCTCTCCATAAAGAGGAGCTTGCCACTCTTTTTGCAAGAACTTTGCATATGCCTTACAAGTTAAGTGTTGCATTTTGGTGTATGATCTAGGGAGCTCCCTAGCCTGGTGCTACATGGCAGCTCTGGCTGCCTGATAATTGGCTTTAGCATCTACTCCACAATTCTCATCTTTCCATGGATGGAGTCCTAGGGACTAGGTTCACATGTCAATAGGATTCTCACTTAGGTATTAAGTCCAAAATGTGATCTCAAATCTAGCTCCTAGAATGATCTGAGTTTAAAAGCGATTGGACATTTGTCTAGCTTGTATAGTACTGATCTTAGGTGCAATCTAATACAGCTTTAATCACCAATACTTAACCAGACATTTCCAGCAAGGTTATCAATAATCCCCTCTTTTTTTCAGACTTCAAGATAAGGCATAATCTGGAATTTAGAAATCCAAAGTTTAGATATTTAGATATTTAGAAATCCAAAATATCAGTACCCTTTCTAAACCAACTGAAGAAGAATCCTCAATTTTGACCAAATCCATGACTAACTAAAATTTCTATTATTAAAGTTAAGAAGCACTATTGTATACAACATGTTACCTGATACTCTAACAGATAAAAAGCAAAAAGGGTATGGAAGATTTTAAAGAAAAAAGACTCAAGAATGATAACCAAATGCAACATATGAAAGTAGATGTATGAACTGGGATCATAGTTAAGAATTATTGTTAATTCTGTTAGACATGATGAAGTCTTGTGACTATAGTTAAAAACATTGAGGCCAGCATTGTGGCATCCTATGTAAAGCTGCCTCCTGCAGTGCCGGCATCCCATATGGGTGCCGGTTCAGGACCTGGCTACTCCACTTCCAATCTAACTCTCTGCTAAGGCCTGGGAAAGCAGTAGAAGATGGCCCACGTGCTTGGGCCCCTCATCTATGTGGGAGACCCAGAAGAAGCTCCTGGCTCTTGGCTTCTGATGGGCCCAGCTCTGACCATTGTGGCATTTTTGAGTAGTGAACCAGTGGATAGATCTTTCACTCTCTGCCCCTGCCCCTGTCTCTAACTCTGTCTTTCAAATAAATAAGTAAATAAATAAATCTTTAAAAATTAACCATTATTGAAACTAGAATATACATATATGGAAATTCATACATAAATCTCCTTATGTATGTTGTAAATTCTTGTAATAAAACGTTAAATAATGAAAAAAGCAAACCCGATTCTATGCTTATAAATTCTTTGTAAGAATACTTCATAATTTAGAACCCAGAAAGGTGAGTTTAAGTTCTCTGAACTTCCAATTAAGAATCAAGCATACAGCGGAGCCAAGATGGCGGAATAGTGAGGGCGCGCACCGATAGTCCGGGAAAATTTAGTTTAATAAAAGGGGAGTTACGGTAGCCGCAGAAAAAAGAACCAGGAAAAAATTGCACGGGAATCGTGAATCGGAGGACCTACTGGGAGAACAAGGTCGCCCACCGCGCGGAAGCCAAGTCGCGGGACGGAGCCGCAGAAGCCCCAGTGCTCCAAGGGGAGTGCATGCCACACAGACAACAGCGGGGAGACTTGGGACGCTCCACACATCGGCGCTGGAAGGGGAGGTGAGCTCAATAACCCGAGACATTGGTGGGGAAACGGGGGTCAGAATCTAGAGGGGGGCCGGAAAGTGCAGCAAACTCACTACCGGAAAGAAGGAAAAAAAAAAGCTTTGGGGTTTCTCTTCCCCCTAACCTTGCAAAGGTTACAAGGCTGCAAGGCTAGAATTCCCAAGAGACAAAGAGCAGGCCTGCGCTCTGGATTTACATATCAATGGGGGAGAGCTAAGGAACTGAGTCACTACAATTCAGTAGCCTAGGCAACCCAGTGGGAGTCCAGAGGAGCCAAAGACTGGAAGCTAAATACCATCAATTCTGCACAGCCGTGCCCTGCGGTGTTACTTACCCCCTGAATAAATAAAATAAATAAATAAATAAAAAGAGAGAGATTTACCACGCATAACCTGAGGGTGTCACCTTTGCACACCCTTAACCTGGAAGAACCAGGCAGAGCTCTCAGGCCGCACCCATCTCAAGCCTCCAAGGCTCCTCCAACAGCAGGCAGTCCACTTAACACGGACACAGTATAAATAAAAAAAAAAAAAAAAAAAAAAGAAAAAAAAAAACGCACAGTGACGCAAGAAGAATTAACTATGCCGAGTAACAAACACAGAAATAGAGGGAGCAAGATCAACGATGACACTATGATGCCTCCAAATAAGCAAAACACCCCAAGCCAAGAGTATGAAGATGATGAGATAGAAGAAATGCAAGATACGGATTTCAAAAAATTTATGATAAGAACATTTAGAAGTTTTCAAAAGCAAATCCTTGAACTACAGAAATCCTTAATGGACAAGATTGAAAATCTCTCTCGTGAAAACGAAATTTTAAGGAAGAGTCAAAATGAAACTCAGAAACTAGTAGAACAGGAAAGTGTTATAGTGAAGAGAAATCAAAATGAAATGAAGAGCTCAATAGATCAAATGACAAACACATTAGAAAGCCTTAAAAACAGAATGGGTGAAGCAGAAGAGAGAATATCGGACTTAGAAGATAGAGCACAGGAAAACATACAGTCAAACCAAAGAAAAGAAGAGGAAATTAGAAACCTAAAAAATATTGTTGGGAATCTACAGGATACTATCAAAAAAACCAACATTCGAGTTCTAGGAGTTCCTGAAGGCATGGAGAGAGAGAAAGGATTGGAAGGCCTTTTTAGTGAGATACTAGCAGAGAATTTTCCAGGTTTGGAGAAGGACAGAGATATCCTAGTACAGGAAGCTCATAGAACCCCCAATAAACATGACCAAAAGAGATCCTCACCACGACACGTGGTAATTAAACTTACCACAGTGAAACATAAAGAAAAGATCCTAAAATGTGCAAGAGAGAAACGTCAGATTACTCTCAGAGGATCTCCAATCAGACTCACAGCTGACTTCTCATCAGAAACCCTACAAGCTAGGAGGGAATGGCGAGACATAGCACAGGTGCTAAGAGAGAAAAATTGCCAGCCCAGAATATTATATCCTGCCAAGCTCTCATTTGTGAATGAAGGTGAAATAAAGACCTTTCATAGCAAACAGAAATTGAAAGACTTTGTGGCCAATCGTCCGGCCCTGCAAAAGATACTTAAAGATGTGCTACACTCAGAAACACAGAAACACGGCCATCAATATGAAAGAAGGGAAGGGAAGAACACCTACCAGTAAAAGAGCATGGGAAGCTCAAAGCATATACTAGAAAATATTTCCGGGAAAATGGCAGGGCAAAGTCACTACGTATCAATAGTCACATTGAACATTAATGGTCTGAATTCTTCAGTTAAAAGACACCGTTTAGCTGACTGGCTCACAGAACACAACCCAACTATTTGTTGCCTACAAGAAACACATCTCTCTAACAAAGAGGCATGCAGACTGAAAGTGAAAGGTTGGAAAAAGATATTCCATGCCAACAGAAACCAAAAAAAAGCAGGTGTAGCCATATTAATATCAGACAAAATAAACTTTAATACAAAAACTGTTAAGAGAGACAAAGAGGGACACTATATAATGATTAAGGGTTCAATTCAACAGGAAGATGTAACTATTATAAATGTATATGCACCTAATTACAGGGCACCGGTCTATTTAAAAGATATGTTAAGGGACTTAAAGGGAGATTTAGATTCCAATACAATAGTACTGGGGGACTTCAATACTCCACTCTCAGAAATAGACAGATCATCCGGACAGAAGATCAACAAGGAAACAGCAGATTTAAATGACACTATAGCCCAAATAGATCTAACAGATATATACAGAACTTTCAACCCTACATCTACAGACTTCACATTCTTCTCAGCAGTGCATGGAACCTTCTCTAGGATTGACCACATACTAGGCCATAAAGCAAGTCTCAGCAAATTTAAAAGAATTAGAATCATACCATGCAGCTTCTCAGACCACAGCGGGATGAAGCTGGAAATTAGCAACTCAGGAAACCCCAGAAAGTATGCAAACACATGGAGACTGAACAACATGCTCCTGAATGAACACTGGGTCATTCAAGAAATCAAAAGAGAAATCAAAAACTTTCTGGAAGTAAATGAAGACAACAACACAACATATCAAAACTTATGGGATACAGCAAAAGCAGTATTGAGAGGCAAATTTATAGCAATAGGTGCCTATACCAAGAAATTGGAAAGGTACCAAATAAATGAGCTTTCAGCGCACCTCAAGGACCTAGAAAAACTGCAGCAAACCAAACCCAAATCTAGTAGGAGAAGAGAAATAATTAAAACCAGAGAAGAAATTAATAGGATTGAATCCAAAAAAACATTACAAAAAATCAGCCAAGCGAGAAGCTGGTTTTTTGAAAAAATAAACAAAATTGACACCCCATTGGCCCAACTAACTAAAAAAAGAAGAGAAAAGACCCAAATCAATAAAATCAGAGATGAAAAAGGAAACGTAACAACAGACACCACAGAAATAAAAAGAATCATCAGAAATTACTACAAGGACCTGTACGCCAGCAAACAGGAAAACCTATCAGAAATGGATAGATTCCTGGACACATGCAACCTACCTAAATTGAACCATGAAGACATCGAAAACCTAAATAGACCCATAACTGAAACAGAAATTGAAACAGTAATAAAGGCCCTCCCAACAAAGAAAAGCCCAGGACCAGATGGATTCACTGCTGAATTCTACCAGACATTTAAAGAAGAACTAATCCCATTTCTTCTCAAACTATTCAGAACAATCGAAAAAGAGGGAATCCTCCCAAATTCTTTCTATGAAGCCAGCATCACCTTAATCCCTAAGCCAGAGAAAGATGCAGCACTGAAAGAAAATTACAGACCAATATCCCTGATGAACATAGATGCAAAAATCCTCAATAAAATTCTGGCCAATAGAATACAACAACACATCAGGAAAATCATCCACCCAGACCAAGTGGGATTCATCCCTGGTATGCAGGGATGGTTCAACATTCGCAAATCAATCAATGTGATTCACCACATTAACAGACTGCAGAAGAAAAACCATATGATTATCTCAATTGATGCAGAGAAAGCATTTGATAAAATTCAACACCCTTTCATGATGAAAACTCTAAGCAAATTGGGTATAGAAGGAACATTCCTCAATATAATCAAAGCAAATTATAAAAAACCCACAGCCAGCATCCTATTGAATGGGGAAAAGTTGGAAGCATTTTCACTGAAATCTGGCACCAGGCAGGGATGCCCACTCTCACCACTGCTATTTAACATAGTTCTGGAAGTTTTAGCCAGAGCCATCAGACAAGAAAAAGAAATCAAAGGAATACAAATCAAGAAGGAAGAAGTCAAACTATCCCTCTTTGCAGACGATATGATTCTGTACTTAGAGGATCCAAAGAACTCTACTAAGAGACTATTGGAACTCATAGAGGAGTTTGGCAAAGTGGCAGGATATAAAATCAATGCACAAAAATCAACAGCCTTTGTATACACAAGCAATGCCATGACTGAGAAAGAGCTGCTAAGGTCAATCCCATTCACAATAGCTACAAAAACAATCAAATACCTTGGAATAAACTTAACCAAGGACGTTAAAGATCTCTACGATGAAAATTACAAAACCTTAAAGAAAGAAATAGAAGAGGATACCAAAAAATGGAAAAATCTTCCATGCTCATGGATTGGAAGAATCAACATCATCAAAATGTCCATTCTCCCAAAAGCAATTTATAGATTCAATGCAATCCCAATCAAGATACCAAAGACATTCTTCGCAGATCTAGAAAAAATGATGCTGAAATTCATATGGAGACACAGGACACCTCGAATAGCTAAAGCAATCTTGTACAACAAAACAAAGCCGGAGGCATCACAATACCAGACTTCAGGACATACTACAGGGCAGTTGTAATCAAAACAGCATGGTACTGGTACAGAAACAGATGGATAGACCAATGGAACAGAATTGAAACACCAGAAATCAACCCAAACATCTACAGCCAACTTATATTTGATCAAGGATCTAAAACTAATTCCTGGAGCAAGGACAGTCTATTCAATAAATGGTGCTGGGAAAACTGGATTTCCATGTGCAGAATCATGAAGCAAGACCCCTACCTTACACCTTACACAAAAATCCACTCAACGTGGATTAAAGACCTAAATCTTCGTCCTGACACCATTAAGTTATTAGAGAACATTGGAGAAACCCTTCAAGATATTGGCACAGGCAAAGAATTTCTGGAAAAGATCCGGGAGGCACAGACAGTCAAAGCCAAAATCAACTATTGGGATTGCATCAAATTGAGAAGTTTCTGTACTGCAAAAGAAACAGTCAGGAGAGTGAAGAGACAACCGACAGAATGGGAAAAAATATTTGCAAACTATGCAACAGATAAAGGGTTAATAACCAGAATCTACAAAGAGATCAAGAAACTCCACAAAAACAAAACCAACAACCCACTTAAGAGATGGGCCAAGGACTTGAATAGACATTTTTCAAAAGAGGAAATCCAAATGGCCAACAGGCACATGAAAAAATGTTCAAGGTCACTAGCAATCAGGGAAATGCAAATCAAAAGCACAATGAGGTTTCACCTCACACCGGTTAGAATGGCTCACATACAGAAATCTACCAACAACAGATGCTGGCGAGGATGTGGGGAAAAAGGGACACTAACCCACTGTTGGTGGGAATGCAAACTGGTCAAGCCACTATGGAAATCAGTCTGGAGATTCCTCAGAAACCTGAATATAACCCTACCATTCGACCCAGCCATCCCACTCCTTGGAATTTACCCAAAGGAGTTTAAATTGATAAACAAAAAAGCGGTCTGCACCCTAATGTTTATTGCAGCACAATTCACAATAGCCAAGACCTGGAACCAACCTAAATGCCCATCAACGGTAGACTGGATAAAGAAATTATGGGATATGTATTCTTTAGAGTACTATACCGCAGTAAGAAACAACGAAATCCAGTCATTTGCAACAAAATGGAGGAATCTGGAACACATCATGCTGAGTGAAGTAAGCCATTCCCAAAGGGACAAATACCATATGTTCTCCCTGATCGGTGACAACTGACTCAACACCAAAAAGGAAACCTCCTGAAGTGAAATGGACACTATGAGAAATGGTGACTTGATCAGCATAGCTCTGACTGCTAATGGACAACTTAATACATTATCCCTCATAGTATTTTTTTTTGTCTGTTCTACTTAATATGACTGGTTTAATTCTGTAATTATCACACAGTTATTCTTAAGTGTTGAAAATTAACTGAAATGTGATCCCTGTTAAACATAAGAGTGGGAATAAGAGAGGGAAGAGATGTATAATTTGGGACATGCTCGGGCTGACTTGCCCCAATTGGTAGAGTTGGAAACATACCAGGGGATTCCAATTCAATCCCATCAAGGTGGCATGTGCCAATGCCATCTCACTACTCCAAGTGATCAATTTCAGTTCACAATTGATCATAATGAAAGGACTAAGAGTCAAAGGGAGCACATAAACAAGTCTAGTATCTGCTAACACCAACCGATAGAATAAATAAAGGGGAGAGTGATCCAACATGGGAAGTGAGATACTCAGCAGACTCATAGAATGGCGGATGTCCTAAATAGCACTCTGGCCTCAGAATCAGCCCTAAAGGCACTCGGATCTGGCTGAAAAGCCCATGAGAGTATTTCAGGCATGGAAAGCCAAGACACTCTGGCAAAAAGATCTCTGTGAGTGAGATCCCAGTGGAAAGAACAGGTCTTCAAAGAGGGAGGTGCCTTTCTCTGAAGGGAGGAGAGAACCTCCACTTCGACTATGACCGTGTCTAAACAAGATAAGAGTCGGAGAACTCAAGGGGCTTCCATAGCCTTGGAAACTCATAACTGGTGCATAGGGAGATTACTGATGCCATAAACAGGAGTGTCAATTGGTAAAGTCAACAACAGGAGTCACTGTGCACTTACTCCTCATGTAGGATCTCGGTCCTTAACGTGCTGTACACTGAGGCTTAATGCTATAACGAGTACTCAAACAGTATATTTCACTTTGTGTTTCTATGGGGTTGCAAACGACTGAAATCTTTACTTAATGTACACTAAACTGATCTTCTGTAAAAAAAAAAAAAAAAAAAAAAAAAAGAAAGAAATTTTCAATTCCCAACTTGACTCTCACTGGGATTAAACATGACAATAGGTCTGATCTGATTTCATCATCATTTAAAAAAAATCATCTATTATTTTTCACTTTATGTTTCTGTGTGGGAGCAAACTGTTGAAATACTTACTTAAGGTATACTAAGCTGATCTTCTGTATATTAAGATAATCGAAAATGAATCTTGATGTGAATGGAAGGGGAGAGGGAGTGGGAAAGGGGAGGGTTGTTGGTGGGAGGGACGGTATGGGGGGGGAAGGCATTGTAACCCATGAGTCGTACTTTGGAAATTTATATTCATTAAATAAAAGATAAAAAAAAAAAAGAATCAAGCATACAAATATATTTCAAAAACCCAAAAATGAAAATAGATTTCTTGATATCTCTCTCCAGAATAATAAATGTCTGTCAAACTGCTCTTATTTCAACCAACCTAAGAAATATGACACTCTAAAGTGATTCTGATTTGGAGTAAGGAAGAGTAGACAGATGGAATATATTGAGAAATAACTGCTTTAGAAGAATATAGCAGATGCAGATTGCTATACCAATTCTTTTACAATATTCTTCTTTCTGTTTTTTTTTTCTTTTAGAGTATTTGAAAATCTTAAAGATTGATGTTTCTTAGATTTACTCGAAGCTAAAAGTATTCCATGTGATATAGTTGTGGCAAATGAAATAGTAGTGTTTCCTTTTCTGGATAAGATGCTTCTGAGAAGATGCTGGCAGGTGCAACAGTCTTCTTACACTCATGGACCAGAAAACTTCATAGCAAGGATGTTAGTAAATAAAACAGAAGGGGTCTGTTTGCTTAATATGGAGCCTTTAGGCTCTACCCTAGACACCTTTGTTCATGAGATAAACAAATTATTTTATCTTGAGCTACTGTTAGTCAAGATTTTATTTACAGACAACATTATCGTAACTAATGCCAAAAAGAATCTCAACTTTTTAGATAGAAATTGTTAATATAAAATAATGTGAAGAGGACATATCCTAGGTAATGGAAGGGGATAGAAGACTATTCTTGAACTTGTAAAATAGATGGCAGAAAGCATTCTTAGTTTTGTATTCTAAAATGTCATTTCAACTCCTAATATTCTGTTATATTGTATTTCCTTTTTTGTTTCAGAAAACAACTTGGAAAATCTATGGGTTTTAGAAATTCATAAAAACTTAAATTATAAAATCAGAAGACTCCATTTATTTGCTTTGTTTAGATAATCCTAGGTTAAATAAATTATATTTTCCCTCATGAAATTAGACATTTTCATATCCTTTTGGGATATTTCAAAATTTTTATGTAGGGTTCTACATCTTTCTTTCACAATTATTGACATCAATGGAAAAGATTATGGGAAGCTCTACATCTTTCCTTCTTTGTGTTTTTGACAATTCTTGGTTAGCTTACTTTTACTTCCTCCAGGTAATGTCTTTTACATTCATTTATTCCTTCAATGATATTTTCAATTATTCATTTGACATACAGGTTTTGGCATAACTAATACATACTAAGTATATGATAGGCATTGTAGATGAAAAGACCTTAAATTCTCTCTAGATTGAAGATTGCTACAATTGTAAAATTCTAAGTGCCCCACCATGACTTCTTGCAGTTAACAAAATGAATGTTTAGCATTATGAGTGACTTATAAGTTACTTTTCAAAGTATTAATGTGCAGATCATGCTTATACAACTGGAAGATTTGTAAACATAAATTCTGTGATCTAATTGTATCCCCCAAAATTAATGGCCAGTGTGATTAGATTTCCTCATGAATGGAAGTAGTAAATTTATAAAAGGGCTAAAGGGAACTAGTGATTTTCTTTTGTCCTTTTTTCTTTTGTGAGGACACATTTGTTTTTCAAAGGGTGCAGCAATAGAGTATCATCTTGGAAGCAGAGACTAGGTTCTCATGGGACAACCTGGCAGCACCTTGATCTTGATTTTCTAGCATTCAACATCATGAGAAATGTTTCTATTGTTTTAAATTACTCAAC
This sequence comes from Oryctolagus cuniculus, assembly GCF_964237555.1. Lineage (NCBI taxonomy): Eukaryota > Metazoa > Chordata > Mammalia > Lagomorpha > Leporidae > Oryctolagus > Oryctolagus cuniculus. Next base: position 21,498,871 of record NC_091439.1, read on the forward strand.
TTCAGTTATGAAGAGAAGTTTTCAATAAATTTGCGGAAAATATGTAATTATGAAAAAAGTATGGGGGCTGGTGCTGTGGCATAGTGGGTGAGGCTGCCGCCTGCAGTGCCAGCATCCCATATGGGTACCAGTTCAAGTCCCAGCTGCTCTGCTTACTTTTTTTTTTAAGATTATTTATTCATTTGAAAGTCAGAATTACAGAGAGAGAAAGAGAGACAGAGAGAAAGAGAGAGGTCTTCCACCTGATGGTTCACTCCCCAATTGGCCTCAATAGCTGGAGCTGCACCCATCCTAAGCCAGGAGCCAGGAGCTTCTTCTGGGTCTCCCACGTGGGTGCAGAGGCCCAAGGACTTGGGCCATCTTCTACTGCTTTCCCAGGCCACAGTAGAGAGCTGGATCAGAAGTAGAGCAGCCAGGTCTTGAACCGGCGCCCATATGGGATGCCAGCACGTCAGGCCAAGGTGTTAACCTGCTGCGCCACAGCGCCAGCTCCTGCTCCACTTCAAATGCAGCTCTCTACTTTGGCCTGGGAAAGCAGTAGAAAATGGCCTAAGTCCTTGGGCCCCTGCACTCCTGTAGGAGACCTGGAAGAAGCTCCTGGCTCCTGGCTTCAGATTGGCACAGCTGCAGCCATCGCGGCTAATTGGGAAGTGAGCCAGTAGATGGAAGATCTCTCTCTCTCTCTGCCTCTCCTTTTCTCTCTGTGTAACTCTGACTTTCAAATAAATAAATCAATATTTTTTTTTCTTTTGACAGGCAGAGTGGACAGTGAGAGAGAGAGAGACAGAGAGAAAGGTCTTCCTGCGCCGTTGGTTCACCCTCCAATGACCGCCACGGCTGGCGCGCTGCGGCCGGCGCACCGCGCTGATCTGATGGCAGGAGCCAGGTGCTTCTCCTGGTCTCCCATGGGGTGCAGGGCCCAAGCACTTGGGCCATCCTCCACTGCACTCCCTGGCCACAGCAGAGAGCTGGCCTGGAAGAGGGGCAACCGGGACAGAATCTGGCGCCCCGACTGGGACTAGAACCTGGTGAGCCGGCGCCGCAAGGCAGAGGATTAGCCTGGTGAGCCGCGGTGCCGGCCGAAACAATTCCTCTTGATCAAAGAACTGTGAATAAAAAGTTGCTTTTATAACTGGCATGTAGAAATTTTGAAATCCAGTTGCATACATATAGTTAGGGTCTGCCCATTGATCCTGTCCATTGGAGTGGTTCTAAGAGATTTTTCCTTGTCTATTAAATGATCTGACTATTTCTGATGTCTGGGAGGAAGAATCTAAATCTTTGGGGTTCAGAGTGACAGAAGTATCTGTTATTAATGAATCCATTGCATAATATGTGAATTTATGCTAATGAAGTATCTCATGATAGGTCCATAGATAGCTTTGAGATGGGAGATATTCATCAGAAGCATCAATTATATTATTAGATGATTAGAACTTTGAGCCAGTCTGACCTCCAGGGAGGGTAGGGGAGCTGGAGATTGAGTTTAATCAGATGGTAAATGACTTAATCATACCATGTAGTGAAATCCCATATAAAAACTCTGGATGCTGAACCTCAGTGGAGTTTCCCAGTTGATGACATCAATGTGCTGGGGGTGACATTCTCTCATTCCACAAAGAAAGGACATGAAAGCTCTGTGTTTGGAACCATTCCAGAATTTTCCTTATATATGTTTCCAATCAACTGTTTTTGAGACCTATCCTTTATCATGAATATATAATAGTAAGTCTAGAACTTCTGTGAAGTGTTCTAGTCAATTATTGAATCTTAGAGGATTGTGGAAACTTCTGGATGTATAGCCAGTACATCAGAAGTGTGTGTGGTCTGGGAACCCCTGAACTTGTGGTTAGCATTTAAAGTGAGGGTAATCTCGTGGAAGAGTGAGTCATTTACTTGTAGGATACAAAGTGGATAGTGCTTGAACATAATTGTAATACAATTTGGATTAAAATGGAATATTGCCCATATGAAATGTATTTTCTGCTCAGTAGCTTTCTCAAGCTAAATCCTGTCTGGCACTAGATTGCCTTTCATAGGAAATGTATATATTGTTGGAGATTGTTGTATAAGACATTTATTATGGAATGTCCTTGAGGCTAATATTTGTTGAAGGGAAAGAAGGCAGGAGAGTAGGATTGGGCAGAGAGAGCAATTAAACTGTGATGCAGTCCCAATCAAAGCCTCCACTGTCCCTAAAGAATACTGTAAAGGTGAGATGATGCCTCAGAGCTGTTACAAGCTGTTGTAAGAGGACTGGGCCTTTATGATCAATCCTTACATGTAGGCCACCCCAGGAATGGTATGATATTGGATGAGGTGGTTATCTTCAGGTGAAGAAGTACAAGAAGGGGGTTGACATGACTACCTACCAGTAGCACTCTCATAGGCTGAGATAATAAATTCTTCATTCCTAAAGGGGAATATGAATGATGAGTCACAAAATTCACCATAGCCCACTCTTTATGTTTCTTTGGTCTATTTTTCCCCAAAAGCTTTGGAAATAGCCCCATGAGAACTCTTGGGATAAAACTTAGAAGAGAATGATCACTGGAATGAAATCTAACCCTATTACTACAATTGCTCTTGCATCGGATTCTCATCCTTCACCTCCTTTATTATTCATTCCATATTTCCCTCCTCCTCAGCTAGAGCCTGTGGTCTCAGTCGCAGGCCTTACTTGATAGTATCAGGGCTCGTGAAAAAAATCCCAAAGTGAAGTCTTCAGAAGCAACCTCAAAAGCAAAGTTTCTCTGCCTTTCTGCCCTCCTGATTCCACAGGGAAAGGGCATGGTAGCTCTGTATTCAGGACCTTCCCTTACTTCACCCTCAGTGTGCCTCCATTTGGCTGTTTCGGAGTTGTATCCTTTATCATGAATTTATGACGGTATCCTGTTCTCTTTTTTTTGACCCAAGGAAAACCTTTTAGACTAGAATTTATCTTCCCCAATTTCTCTTCCATGTTACTTTAGGTAACAATTTTGCCCATTACTCTTCCACTACGTGCCATGAATTTTCACTTTTCTAGATGCCAGTGAGAATTATCACTGCCTTGCAAGCCCGATAATGGTTTATCCATCATTCTTTTAGTCATCCTTCCGCTCTTCTAGTCTCTACTCACTGCTTGGTCCCAAATCTGGTGATGCATGTTTTATATTTTTGTTAAGTCAGTACTCCACTGCTAGGCATAAATTTTGGTGCCACTTATTTTGATGTATAATGTAGCACCTCCTAACTTAGTGGCTTATTGTCGCGTCCCTCGACCAGCAAGGAAGACACGACCCGAACTCTTCTTCCAGCAGTTTATTCAGGAACCTTTTACAAACTTCTTCTTCCGCCTCCTTTCCTCTCCCCTCCCTCTTATAGCCATCAGCGCACCAATCAAAAGCAGCCAAGTGGCAAGCATTGATTGGTACAGCAATGCGGAAGCCAGAAGGGAGCTCAGCCATCTCCTTATTAGGAGTTGTTTGTTTCTTGCCAGTCCTTCTGGGAGAAAGGAGCCGGCGCCATCTTTAGGGCGCAGTGCAATGGCTCCCCACAGCTTACAACACCACCCACTTTCTTAGGATTTTGCAATTTGTTTGGAGTCATCTGGGCAGTTCTTCTGATAATCTTTCTTGGAGTCACTTAGAAAGCTTCAGTAATCTGGCTACTCCAATTGGAGAATGTCTGGTTGTTGACTGGGGGCTTTTCCTTAGATCCAGCTTTTCTCATGAAGGATAGTCTGTTTCTTATATAGTTGTGACAAAGGTTCAACTGAGGGTGAGAACTTTGTTCTGAAGGTTGCATCTAAATTTAGAAATCACCTAGGATTACTCTGATACATTCTATTAGTCAAAGCAAGGCCAGCCCTGATTCAAGTGTCTGGGAAATAGACTCCACTTTTTTATGAAACAAACTTCAAATCTATGGGCAAATGTAATCTTTGCTTTTAAAATATTACACACACTTTCTTTTGTTTAGCTCTCTGCTGATATCTTTTCCATGGAGTGTCTCTAATATTCACCTATTCCTTCCCTCATTTTTTACTCACTTATTAAGTGTAAATCCAGCAAATATTTATAGGGTGCCTAAGATGTGTCAGGCATTGTGCAAATATATATCTTTGGAAACTGATAAAATTTTAACGTTCTTATAAAATTCTAAAATTCTGAGAGCTTCATATAGTTTTTGCTTCTTGGAATTCAGAAAGTTTTATCATAGTGAAAAGCATATAACTTATGATTCAATTGAGCTACTCAATTGCAAACAAAACCTATAAAAACTGAATGAAATGTCAAGATGAACAATCTTTTTGGGAATGAATTTTTCTAACTTCATTTTCAGAATAGCTTGTTTTCAGACTGAATGAATAAAAGAAATCAAAGGTTTGTTTTGAGGAAGAGAGAGTGAGAAGCAGGGGAGAGAGAAAGAGGGAGACAAGACAGAGGAGGCTTTTTTCCTTTTTTTTTAAGGGGTAAATTTTGTTTTTGTTTTTAATGTTTCAGAGAGGCCCTGAGGAGGATATCCAGTCATCAATACTGGCGATTGAGGCTTCCTTGGTGGGACATGAATGGAGGAACTTTTATCTCTGTGAATAGGGAATTTCTCTCTATTCAATAGGATTCTAGGCTTATCTCAAATATGAATTTCTTCGAAGGACTCTCTGGCCATCCCTCCCTGCTTCCTAAGAGTTATGTGCTGTCCCTTTGGTATAAACCTCTGGCTCATGTGTAAACAGCATGTTGTTAACTATTTGTTTGTCATCTATAACTTCCTTCAACTTTGATCTCAATAGGAGAGACTAATCATTGCATCCTCTGAATCTAACAATGCCTTACATGTTGTAGATATCTAATCTCTGTTAAATTTAAGAATACAGGATATAGTCATTTGGTATATATGAATTATGTTGAATTTAGAAATTATTCCACTTGCTTTATACACTGCTAGAATTTCAGACCTGCTTGTTTAAGTCATATAAATTCAGTACTAGACTTTTGAATCAATCAATATATTTTAATAAATTAATCAAGCTTAAAAGACTCAGGGGATTCAAGTGATTTCCCAAGGTGACAGAATTACAGAAAAAGGAGTAAACTAGAGTATTTGATCCCAAGTTAAATATATATATATATATATATATATATATATATATATATATATTAGTATATGGTTAATATATTCTCTCAACTAGGATGTCTGAGTTTTAGATCCTTCATTTTAGTCTCTTTCTAGGGCTGCCTACATTATATAACTGGCTTGCTTAGAACAACATGAATGTATTTGCATCACATAGACTTTACTTAACCTGCTGGTTAGCTTCCCAAATCATCTCCTTTGTGTTAGCAAATTGGTTATGATTTTAGGGGAGAGAGCCTGATATCTCTATCATTCTGAACCCATTGTATATGGATAATGCTAAATAAGTATACGTTACCAAATGTACATTTTTGAAGTATAGCTAGATTCTAAAAAGCTAGGAGTAAAAGTGTGGGAGTGAGAATTGATAAGACTTAAAATGTGATTGTGAATGCAGGAAATGATATGAAATAAGATTAGTATGGTGTTATCGCCCAAATGCTTGCAATCCTTCCAATTCATAAATTTAAACCCTAATCTTCAATGTGATAGTATTAGGAGGTGGGCTTTAGGAAGGTAAGTAGGTTTAGATGAAGTAATGAGAGTTGAAGTCTCACAATGGGATTAGAACTCTTGTGAGAAATAATCTGAGCTCTCCTCATCACCCCCTCTCACTGTGAGGATATGCTGAGAAGGTTTTTTCCTGAAAGCCAGAAAGAGGGCCCTCACCAATAACTAAATCTGTTGGCGTCTTGATCTTGAACTTCCCAGCCTCTGGAACTGTGGTAAAGAAATGTTTGTGGTTAAAGTCACAGTCAGTGGTATTTTGTTTTAGTAGTCTGAGATGACTAAGAGTATGGAGACATACTATGAAATAATGAGAGTAAATTGTTAGACTATTGGACTATTATTGCCTACTGTAAATAGGCTATCAACAATTACACTTTTCATACCAGGGATTGGTATGACCAAAGTAATATATTACTAAGATTTATTTTGTGAGGTGTGTAGAGAAACAGAGAGATAATTAACAACACATTCATTCCCATACAGGATCTTATAATAATTATTGTTAGGTCATGAAGTTAAAGTCTAAGGTAGTAGTAAGATTTCAAGATACACAAAAATCTCACATCTTAATTAATCATACCAATGTTTATTTTCCAATTGTTCTATTGTATTTCAGAAATGTTTATTCCTGTATTTAACTTTTCTTTGAAATGCTAATTATTTATGAGGTACTTATGAATTTGCACAGGAAATTTCCATATATTTCAATGCAGTGGCATAAAAACAGATACTGGAAACTTATATAGGCAAAGTTGATTTAGAGTTGTCTTCATTATTACTGAACTTTATCTCTCTTTTCTCCATTACTGGTCATAGTGGGAACCTTCCTTAAAGTTTTATTTTCCAACCATGTATCTAGGTCAGAGAATAAAAAGACAGGGGTAGATATGGTGGCATAGTAGGCTAAGCTTATGCCTGTGGTGCTAGCATCCCATGTAGGCAATGGTTCATGCTTCTCTTCCAATCCAACTCTCTTCTAATGGCCTGGGAAGGCAGTGGAGGGTGGCCCGAGTGCCTGGGCCCCTACACCCATGTGGGAGACCTGGAAGAAGCTGCTGGATCCTGGCTTTGGATTGGCCCAACTCTGGCCTTTGCAGCCATTTGGGGAGTGAACCAGCAGATGGAAGACCTTTTTCTCTATGTCTGCCTCTCAAACAAATAAAGAAATCTTTAAAAAAAGTAAAAGAGAAAAACATAGTAGGCATACATTTGAAAAGTGAGTAATGGGTGTGGGGTTACAGATACTTATGGAGAAGGAATAAAAATTATGGATATAGGTTAGATATCTTTCCTTAATCACTTTTTCTCCCCCACCCCAATTAGGGATGAAAAGTCTTAAAGGCTTTTATAATTATTACAGTGAGCACTTTCGTTTCCTGATCTGTATGATTCAGGCCTCCAATAGGTAGGCTCTGCAGTTCTTTGTTCTTTTTGGTCACATATATATTTGTAGATCTTCAATCCTGAATAAATCATTTCCTGGAGAGTTTGAAAGGAGCTTTTTCCATGCCTCTGCTCTTAAATCTTCTTCTCTTTATATTCTGCATCACAAGTCTGGAACTATTCCACAACTGTCCTGTGACTTGGCTATATTTCTTTTTCCCAACTTCATCTCCAATGAATATGATATATTTAAGATTTTTCATTTATTCAAATATGGAATTGATTATTTGACAAAGAAATTAACCATTGGATTGCTGTAAGCATACTGTCTTGCAGTTCATTTAAAATATTATATTAAAACTACTTTTACTCTAAGTTATCAAAAGATGGCAAAATATGTAAGGATTTGCATCTGGCAGCATCTCAATAGACCAACCACTACATTCAGTTTTGTTGGTCCAAAAGCCATATCTGATTTATCTCTCTAGAAATGATAGACCTCATATTGAATCAACTTGTGAGATTGATTTATCCATTACATCATTGAAACTGCTCTTACTGATGTCAACCTTTTCTTGAAAAATTTAACAGCTGATTTCTTCACCTTATATTCATGGTCTTAGCAATATTTGACTCAGGTGATTCTTCTCTTCTGGAAACTTAACTGTACTTAGCTTCTAGGATTACTACACTTTCTTTAACTTCAGACCTCACAGACTTTTCATGTTTCCTTTGCTTGCCTGGCATTCTCTGCTTTATCTTTTTTTCAGTGTGTTCATGGTTCTGTCCTCAGCCCACTTTTTTCCATATTTATTCTCTGCTTAGGTAATCTAGTCAGTAATATTCTAGTCATGTTCTAGTCATAATATTCACATGTTTCTCTGAATTGGCTGCAAATCAGGGGTGCACAACTCTTGATCTATTGAAGACACAGTCTTCAGTTTCCCCATATGAGTCTCCCATGTTTTTAAATTGGTGTTAATACCTGGAATATGCTCTTGCTTTTATAGTTTCTTCAGGGTTGATCTTGGGTGAGGCAGCAAGTAGCCTTTCCTAATTTCCTTATTTAATCTGTTGGTTCACTCCCCAAATGCCTGCAACAGCTATGACTGGGCCAGGCTGAAGCCAGGAGCCAGAACTCAATTTGAGTCTCTCTTGTGGTTGGCAGGGACCCAAGTACTTAAGCCAATCATCTGCTGCTGCTTAGGATGTGCAATAGAAGGAAGCTAGATTGGAAGCAGGGGCAGGACTTGAAGCCAAGTAGTTAGATACGGGATGCGGGTATCCTAAGTGGTGTCTTAACTGCTACATAAGATGTCCTCCTCCTAATAACTTATTTTAGATATGCACTTAACAAAGTCTTTTTGTAAGTAATCTTTATCTATCATTGATAAAAAGTTTTATAAAATTTTTATAAGTTTCATAAAGACAAATAGTTTGTGATACTAATAAAAACAAACTGTTTGCCAGATTAACAGCCACATAAAAATTCCTTTTAAAATAATGGCTTTTATAGTTAACATGGGAATCACAGGAAGATTGAAAAGATATATTTAATCCTATTTAAATATGTATTACTCCCTATGTCCTATATAAAATAATTAAATCAAAATCTCCAAGTATGGGGACTAGGTCTATATATTGTTTATATTTCTTTTCTAATTTTCAAGAAAGATTAAAAGTAAGTAAAGGCTCTGAATAGACTAGAAATAATTGGAGTGGCAAAAATGATAGGAATTATATTCAAATGATTACAATATAAATAATATTAAAAACAAATATGTAACACATTTAATAACAACTTGTCTATAACTTAGAAATGTATAATTTGAAAAAAATTGTTTTTTAAAAAGATTCATTTATTTGAAAGATGGGGTTATATACAGAGAGGAAGAAGCAGAAGCAGAGAGAGGTCTTCCATCTGCTGGTTCACTCCCAAAATGGCTGCAATGGCCAGTGCTGGACAAGGCCAAAGCCAGGAGCCAGGAGCTTCATCCCATTCTCTCACATGGGTGCAGGTGCCTAAGCTCTTGGGCCATCCTCCGCTGCCCTCCCAGGCACATTTGTAGGGAGCTAGATCAGCAGTGGAGAGCTGGGACTCAAACTGGTGCCCATAGGGGATGCCAATGCCATAGGCAGCAGCTTTACCCAACAAGTCACAGCACCAGCCCCTGAGAAATTTTTTAGAAAGAAAATTACTTCTAGAATACAATTAAGTCCCTTTTCTAGTTCAAGTTTTGATATGACATTTTTAATAAGATATTGGATACAATCTATATAATGAGTTTCATTTCTCTCCAGATTTGTTTTGGAACCAAATGAAACAGGTCTCAGATATTTTCTCATTTGATCTCTGAAGTGGTTTTATTTCTAAATACAAGCAAATGAATGCAAGGAAATAAAAGCTTCAAAAGGCAGTATGATTATTTGACTAAAGCATTATTTGATCAAGAAGTACTCATTATAGAGGCCGGCGCTGTGGCACAGCGGGTTAAGGCCCTGGCCTGAAGTGTTGGCATCCCATATGGGCACTGGTTCTAGTCCCGGCTGCACCACTTCCCATCTAGCTCTCTGCTAAGGCCTGGGAGAGCAGTAGAAGATGGCCCAAGTCCTTGGGCTGCTGCACCCATGTGGGAGACCTGGAAGAGGCTCCTGGCTCCTGGCTTTCAATCAGTGCTGCTCCTACCATTGCGGCCATCTTGGGAGTGAACCAGTGGATGGAGGACCTCTCTCTCTCTGCCTCTTTTTCTCTCTCTGTGTAACTCTGACTTTCAAGTAAATAAATAAATCTTTAAAAATTAAATCATAAGTGTAACACTTAAACTCTTTTTTTTAAATTTATTTGACAGTAGAGATATGGATAGTGAGAGAGAGAGAGACAGAGAGAAAGATCTTCCTTCTGTTGGTTCACCCCCTGAATGGGTGCTACTTCCGGCACTGGACCAATCCGAAGCCAGGAGCCGGGTGCTTCTTCCTGGTTTCCCATGCAGGTGCAGGAGCCCAAGCACTTGGGCCATCCTCCATTGCCCTCCTGGCACACAGCAGAGAGCTGGACTGGAAGAAGAGCAACCAGGACTAGAACCGGCATCCATATGGGATGCCGGCGCGGCAGGTGGAGGATTAACCAAGTGAGCCATGGCACCGGCCATCACTTAAACTCTTGAAAATGCTCTTAGAACCTAATAATAAGGGAAATATCAAGAGAAGGACATCTAAGATGCAATTGAAATATATATCTGAGGAGACTTGGTGATAAGATGCTTATAAACTAATACACTACTTTTGTGTTTTAAAATTCTACCACAGATAGAATAATAAAATAAATAGCTAAGTACTAATACAGTAAGATATAAAAATTAGAATCTACAATACTTAAGGGAAAGGAAATATTAGAGTTGTGTGAATGTTCTGTAAGTCTTAAGAAGAAATGAAACTTGAAACTTACCCTTGAAGATTAGGAAAAGTTGAATATATGTGGGAAGACAGAATGTAGATCACAATAGAGCCGTGTGTGCCTGTGAAAGAAAGAATGTCAAAAAGGAAGGAGCCTGCATTTGTTGAGATTCTTCAGAGAAACAAATGGATATATATCTCCTTCTCTCTCTCTCTCTCTCTCACACACACACACACACACACACACACATCCATCTGATTTTTGTTATAGAGATTGGTTCATGTATTGTGGGTTGAGAAATCCCACAATATGCTGCCTGTAAATTGGGGAACCTAGAAAGCTAGTTTAAGTCAGTCAATTCCAGAGGCCAGAGAACTGAATGTTCTGATGTCTTGTAGGCTGGAAAAGATGAATACCCCAGCTCATGAACACAAAGAGAATTTGCCCTTTGTCCACATGTTTGTTCTATTTGGGACCTCAACAGACTGAATGGCCTGCCTAACTGGGTGAGGGCTGATTTATTTATTTAATCTAGTGATACAAATGCTAATCTATTACAGAAATATCTTCACAGACATAGCTAGAAGTAATCTGTTATCAGCTATATGGACTTCTCTTATTCCATTCAAGTTGACATAAAATTAATCAATATAGAGCCCAAACAGGAGAAAGACTGAAAAGAGATAACCCTTAGGAGATCATCATAAAAGAACAGGTTTGGATTTGGAGTGTATGCGTGCCCAGGATAGATAGATACATGTTGAACTAGGGAATAAATGAGGAGTACAGATAATGAGCAAGTGTAAGAAGAAATATACTCCGTGTCCTACATTTGTATGCTTTAGTTTGCTTACTAGGCAGTCAATGGTTTTAAGTGGTAGATTAAAGAATTATTAATGACTGAACAATAAAAGTAAAACAGTTTTTTTAATCTCAGAGTTTTTATATTTTGAGAGGAAACCTCATGGTACTTCTAGTGCTTGAGATGCATTTATTCAGCTGGTGGAGAAGTTGATAGGGAATTTGAGCTACACGAGGGCACTAGTATTTCTCTGTCAGTGAAGTCAAAGCTCTTTGTGATCTTCAGTAATATTTGTAAATACATTTTATATTGTGATCAATACACACACATGAGTATGCACAAACACTTATTACAATAGTACTACTTTCCTTACAACAATACAAACACTGCTATTACCTCTACAATTTAATTCTGAATAATGGATGATTATAACTTTTGTTACATAGTGCCATTGAACTTCTGTCTGTCAATTTGAGTTTTGTTTACCTAATTCTAGCCTTTGACCATTGAAAGGATTATATACTTTAAAACTAATGTAAGCATATCTAAAAGTTTTCTTGTTTATTTAACTTGTGGCTTACTTTTAAACTTTGTAAATCTAATAATTTTTATGTAAAATAAGAATAACCATTTTAGAGGGCTTTTGATTCCTGCTCATTTAATCCAACTAAAGAGAATAAACTCACCTGCACAGTAAATCTCATTTGTATCCTTAATTATATTTTCTGAAATATTTTGAGCTGCGTTTAATAAGTTTAATATTTTTGACTTTCCTTTTAAGTCCTTGAAATGCCTGACTAGGCATGCCATGACTTTAATAAGTAAAACTTCCTTACATACTTAACTCTTATACATCTCATAAATTACATTTAGAAATGGAGAAATCCCAGATTTTCCTGAACATGCTTCTGATGTGAAAAATAATCAGTAGTTCTTTTCCTATATTTAGTCTCAGAAATGACAAACCATTTTTGACCTATAAAATATCTCTAACACGATGCTAATCTTTGAATTATAATATGCTCATGTTAAAGAACAATGTTTTAAAAAGATCTATTTATGAGAGAGAGAGAGAGAGATAGAGAGAGAGAATATGAATATTTCCAATCCATTGTTTCTCTTCCCAAATTCCCTCAATAGTTGGGGCTGTGCTGTGCCAAAGCCAGGAGCCAAAAACTCCATCTGTTTCTTTCACATGGGTGGTAGGATCTCAAGCGTTTCAGCCATCATCTGCTGATTTCCAGGCACATTTGCAGAGAACTGGATTAGAAGCAGAGTAGATGAGACTTGAAGTAACCCATTTCCTTTGGGTAAATACCCAAGAGTGAGATGCCTGGATTATATGGTAGGTCTATATTCAGATTCCTGAAGATTCTGCATACTGTCTTCCACAGTGGCTGTACTCGTTTACATTCCCATCAACAGTGGATTAGGGTACATTTTTCCGCACATTCTTGCCAGACAGTGTTTGTTATTTGTTGATTTCTCTATGAGAGCCATTCAAAGTGGGGTGAGGTGAAACCTCATTGTGGTTTTGATTTGTATTTCCCTCATGGCTAGTGATCCTGAGCATTTTTTTCCAGTCTGTTGGCCATTTGAATTTCCTCCTTTGAAAAATGTCTATGCAAGTCCTTTGCCCATTTCTTAACTAGATTGTTTTGTTCTTGTTGAATTTTTTGAGCTCTTTATAGATTCTGGATATTAACCCTTTATCAGTTGCATCACTTTTTTTTTAAAGATTTATTTCTTTATTTGAAAGGCAGATTTACAGAGAGGCAAAAGCAGAGAGAGAGAGAGAGAGAGAGAGAGAGAGACAGAGGGAGAGAGAGAGAGGAGTCTTCCAACAATTGGCTCATTCCCCAAATGGTTGCAATGGCTGGAGCTGCACTGATCCAAAGCCAGGAGCCAGGAGCTTCTTCAGGGTCTCCCACATGGGTGCAGGGCCCAAGGACTTGGGCCATCTTCTACTTCTTTCCCAGGGCATAGCAGAGAGCTGGATTAGAAGTGGAGCAGCCAGGACTTGAACTGGTACCCATATGGGATGCCAGCACTGCAGGTGTTGGCTTTTACCACTATGCTACAGCACAGGCCTTAGTTGCCTCTTTATTTTGCCAAGTATTTCTTTTGCAGTACGGAAGCTTTTCAGCTTGATGTAATCCATTAGTCAATTTTGGCTTTGATTGCCTGTGCTTCTGGTTTTTTTCCAAGAAGTCTTTCCCTATGCCAGTGTCTTTAAGCATTTCCCCAGTGTTCTCTAGTAATTTGATGGTATCAGGTAATATATTTAGGCCTTTGATCCATTTTTAAAAAAAGATTTATTTGAGGGGGCAGAGCCAAGATGGTGGAATAGTGAGGGCGCGCACTGATAGTCCAGGAAAAGATAGTTTAATAAAAGTGGAGTTACTGTAGTCTCAGGGAAAGGTTCAGGGAAAAAAAGTGCAGAGGAAACTCTTCCAGATCAAGTGGATGTGACACAGAGGACCTACGTGGAGGGCAAGGGTGCCTGCAGCTCGGGAGCCCAGCTGCATAGTCTACACACCAGCGCTGGAAAGGGAGGTGAGGCAAAACCTCAGTAGCCCGAGACATTGGTGGGGAAATGGCAGAAAGAGCCTAGAGGGAACGAGGCTTGAAGCCCCGCTGGGGAAAGTTCACCAGGCTAACTAGAGGAGAGAAAAATAAATAAATAAATGAAAGGTACTGGCATGGACACGAGTCTCTCTCTCCATTCAGCTTACAAAGGCAAGCAAGACAAAATAACAGGTGCCATTTTGGACATACCTAAAGTAGCGCCCGCAATCAGCCAAGCAGAAAAACCTGACTCTGGTGGGGAGAAATAACAGGAGGTTAGGACCTAGTGAAGGTGTGGAGCTAATGAACTGAGACTGTGAAAAACTGAGGGTGTAGGGGAGAACTCACAGAGTACACAAACTTGGTAACCTTGGCAACCTGGTGGGAGACTGCAGAGAAATTTGAGATCACAATGAGGGCTGCATAGATCCTTTGTATGGTCCTTGGGGCAGAGCAGATGAATATTATACCCACAGGGGCCAGATTTCATACATTGACTACCCTCAATTCCACCCAGCTGTGTGGAATTACTTCCCTTCTGAATTTAAAAAAAAAAAAACAAAGAGAGAGAGAGAGAGAGAGAAAGATTTACCACTCCCAACCTGGGTGAGTCACCTTTGGCACACCCTTAACCCTGAAGAACCAAACAGAGCTCTCTGGCCACACCCATCACAGCCTCTAAGGATCCATCAAAAGCAGACAGTTCACTTAATCTAGAGTCATAGTATAACAAGAAAAAACACCACACCGAAGAAACCAAAGAATATCTCCACAATGCCAAGCAACAAATGCAGAAACTGAGGAAACAAGAACAAGGAAGACATTATGACACCCCCAAATGAACAAGACACCCCAATTCAAGATTATGAAGATAATGAGATAGAAGAAATGCAAGAAACAGATTTCAAAAAACTTGTAAGAACATTAAGAAGTTCTCAAAAACAAATTCTTGAACTACAGAAATCCTTACTTGCCAGGATAAAAAATCTCTCTCATGAAAATGAAATATTAAGGAGGAATCAAAATGAAATGAAGCAACTAGTAGAACATGAAACTGTGATAGTGAAGAGAAATCAGAATGAAATGAAGAATTCAATAGATCACATGACAAACGCATTAGAGAGCCTTAAAAACAGAATTAGTGAAGCAGAAGAGAAAATATCGGACTTAGAAGACAGAGCACAGGAAAGTATACAGTCAAACCAACGAAAAAAAGATGAAATTAGAATCTAAAAAATATTGTTGGGAATCTACAGGATACTATTAAAAAAAACCCAACATTCGGGTTCTAGGAGTTCCTGGAGCCATGGAGAGGGAGAAGGATTAGAAGGCCTTTTTAGCAAGATACTAGCAGAAAATTTCCCAGGTTTGGAGAAGGACAGAAACATCCTAGTACAGGAAGCTCTTAGAACCCCTAATAAACATGACCAAAAGAGATCCTCACCACAACATGTTGTAATCAAACTCACCACAATGAAACATAAAGAAAAGATCCTAAAATGTGCAAGAGAGAAATGTCATGTTACTCTCAGAGGATCTCCAATTAGACCCACATCTGACTTCTCATCAGAAACCCACAGGCTAGGAGGGAATGGCAAGATAGAGCCCAGGTGCTAAGAGAGAAAAACTGCCAACCCAGAATATTATATCCTGCAAAGCTCTCATTTGTGAATGAAGGTGAAATAAAGACCTTTCATAGCAAACAGAAATTGAAAGAATTTGTCACCACTCATCCAGCCCTGCAGAAGATGCTTAAAGATGTGTTACACTCAGGAACAAAGAAACACGGTCATCAATATGAAAGAAAGTAAAGGAAGAAAACCTCCTCCCAGTAGAAGATCACAGGAAGCTCAAAGCATATACTAGAAAATATCTTTGGGAAAATGGCAGGGCAGTTACTACTTATCCATAGTCACATTGAATGTTAATGGCCTCAACTGTCCAGTTAAAAGACACAGACTGGCTGAATGGATTAAGGAACAAAACCCATCTATTTGCTGCTTACAAGAAGCACATCTTTCCAACAAGGATGTATGCAGACTGAAAGTGAAAGGTTGGAAAAAGATATTCCATGCCAACAGAAACAAACAAACAAACAAAAAAACAAAATAAACTTTAAAACAAAAACTGTTAAGAGAGACAAAGTTGGGCACTATATAATGATTAAGGGTTCAATTCAACAGGAAGATATAACTATTATAAATGTATATGCACCTAATTACAGGGCACCAGTTTATTTAAAAGATATGTTAAGGGACTTACAGGGAGACTTAGATTCCAATACAGTAGTACTGGGGGACTTCAATACTCCACTCTCAGAAATAGACAGATCATCCGGACAGAAGATCAACAAGGAAACAGCAGATTTCATTGACACTATTGCCCAAATGGATCTAACAGATATCTACAGAACTTTCTATCCTACATTTAAAGACTTTAGATTCTTCTCAGCAGTGCATGGAACCTTCTCTAGGATTGACCACGTACTAGGTCATAAAGCAAGTCTCAGCAAATTCAAAAGAATTAGAATCATACCATGCAGCTTCTCAGACCACAGTGGAATGCAGCTGGAAATTAGCAACTCAGGAATCCCTAGAGGATATGTAAACACATGGAGACTGAACAACATGCTCCTGAATGAACACTGGGTCATAGAAGAAATGAAAAGAGAAATCAAAAGCTTTTTGGAAGTAAATGAGGATAACAACACAACATATCAAAACTTATGGGATACGGCAAAAGCAGTGTTGGGAGGAAAGTTTATAGCAATAGGTGCCTACATCAAGAAATTAAAAAGGCACCAAATAAATGAACTGGCAACACATCTCAAGGACCTAGAAAAACTGCAGCAAACCAGACCCAAATCTAGCAGGAGAAGAGAAATAATTAAAATCAGAGAACAAACAACAGACGCTTGCGAGAATGTAGGGAAAAAGGGACACTGATCCACTGTTGGTGGGAATGCAAACTTGTAAAGCCACTATGGAAATCAGTCTGGAGATTCCTCAGAAGCCTGAATATAACCCTACCATAAAACCCAGCCATCCCACTCCTTGGAATTTACCCAAAGGAAATGAAATTGGCAAACAAAAAAGCAGTCTGCACCTTAATGTTTATTGCAGCTCATTTCATAATAGCTAAGACCTGGAATCCACCTAAATGTCCATCAACAGTAGACTGGATAAAGAAGTTATGGGACATGCACTCTATAGAATACTATACAGCACTCAAAAACAACGAAATGCGGTCATTTGCAACAAAATGGAGGAATCTGGAAAACATCATGCTGAGTGAAATAAACCAGTCTCAAAGGGATAAATATCATATGTTCTCCCTGATCGGTGACAACTAAGCGAGCACCAAAAAGGAAACCTGTTGAAGTAAGATGGACACTTTGGGAAATGGTGACTTGATCAGCCCTTGTCCTGACTGTTGATGTGTGGGGAGCAACTCGGACTAGACTAAGTTACTGGAATTAAGACTTATTCTATGCATCTGCTCTCCCACAATATGGCGCTGGGAGAGGAGGAAACAGCTTCTACGCAGCTGCCTCTTGCCAACTTGAGTGATGACCTCCAGGAGCTGATCCTGCTCCTGATTGGAGGAGAGCAGCGTACTCAGCGTGTGGGCAGCTGAGTTGGGATTGGCGGAAGAGGACTATAAAGGAGGAGAGAGACAACATGCACGAGGAACATCTATCTGAAGGAACACCTGTGCAGCCCCTGAGAGAGCCGGCCGGCGGTGTGCCGCTCCCCTGCAGAAGTGGGGAAAGTGGCTAGGGGGAACTGCCCTTCCACGGAGGTGGAAGGGACGGTAGCCAACCCGGGAAGAACCAGCAGCAAACCCGGGGAGGGCCGAGCAGACGAAAGAACAGTGCAGGGTCCTGTGTCGTTCCTCCACGAAGACGGGGAGCGACATAATGGTGCCGTGACTCGGATAGGAAACCTAGGAGGGAAGAAACGGGAAGAAGTGGGAAAATACCGGAGAGAGAGATTAGCAAAGAGCCTAGGGGAAAGCCGGACGGAAAAGGTGCTGGAAGAAGCTATCGAAAGCCTAGGCATAGACTCGGATATGGACTGTGGGAAAGAAGTTAGGATTGAAAGCAAAAGTGAGGCCGGCGCCACGGCTCACTAGGCTAATCCTCCGCCTAGCGGCGCCGGCACACCGGGTTCTAGTCCCGGTCGGGGCTCCGGATTCTGTCCCGGTTGCCCCTCTTCCAGGCCAGCCCTCTGCTGTGGCCCGGGAGTGCAGTGGAGG
Organism: Oryctolagus cuniculus; assembly: GCF_964237555.1. Taxonomy (NCBI): domain Eukaryota; kingdom Metazoa; phylum Chordata; class Mammalia; order Lagomorpha; family Leporidae; genus Oryctolagus; species Oryctolagus cuniculus. The sequence goes on from NC_091439.1 coordinate 21,516,906, forward strand.
ACGGCCCAGGTGCTTGGGTCCTGCACCCCATGGGAGACCAGGAGAAGCACCTGGCTCCTGGCTCCTGCCATCGGATCAGCGCGGTGCGCCGGCCGCAGCGCGCTGGCCGCGGCGGCCATTGGAGGGTGAACCAATGGCAAAAAGGAAGACCTTTCTCTCTGTCTCTCTCTCTCTCACTGTCCACTCTGCCTGTCAAAAAATAAAAAAAATAAAAAAAAATAAAAAAAAAAAAAAAAGAAAGCAAAAGTGAAAGCTTTCATAGACTCGGATGCGGACTATGGCGTGGAAGCTAGGAGACTGAAAGTGAAAGTGAAACCTAGAAGAAACTTAGACTTGGATACGGACTGTGGGGAGAGGCCAGGAGAAATGAGAGGGGAATATTGTTGTTGGAAAAAAAGTTAGGGAAACATACCGGGTAGAGAAAAATATGTTAGGAGGATGAAGCCGCGAGTGCAGGCTGAAGCGGAGACGTAAGCTATCTTGGGATTCTTCAAGTCAGCCCGGGGAGCAAAAGGCGAAAATCTGGAACCAGAGGCAGAGACGTGGGCCGCCAGGTTGGAATCCGTCAGATTAGCCTGGGGAGCAAAGGACGGGAAGCCAAGCCGAAGGGCGCAGATGTGAGCTGGGTTGAATTCGCCAGGTTAGCCCGGGGAACTTGGACTGAATACCGGTGGCGGAAACGTGAGCTGTGCTGTGTGACTCGTGGAAGCCGCCGCACGCAGAGAGAGCATGCGGGGCACAAGTAGATAGGGAACCCGGGGCTAGCGCGAGGCCGTGGTGCAGACGCAAAGGGCGCGGAGACCGCGGAGCGCGCAGAGCCGAGAAGCAGCCTCGGGGCGGGCGCCGGGGAGCTGCGGGGATAAGAGAAACAGAAGTTTAGAAGTAAAATGAGAGAAATAGGAATGCTGGCAGAAAGAAGAAATAGGAGAAATAGGAATGCCCGGAGATAGAGAAATAGAGAAAAACAAGGCCTCCCCACACCACAGCAATGAGAGAGCTTGGATTCGGTCTGCCTGATTAGTAAGACAATAAGCACCTGTGGGCGGCTGCAGGTCACCGAAGACAGGCACGTTATCAACACCAATAAGTCTCCCCACAAGACGGCAATGAGAGGGCTTGGATTTGGTTTGCCTGATTGCTAGGGCTTGTAAGCACCTGCAGGCAGTTCTAGCAGAGCAGAGCATGTGCTGCAGGGCACCGAACACAGGCACGCATCAGCGCCTAAAAACCTCCTCACAACATGGCGAAGAGAGGACCCAGATTCGGTTTGCCTGATTGGTAGGGCTTGTAAGCACCTGTGGGCAACTCCAGCAAGCAGAGCAGAGTGTGTGCCGCGGGGCACCGAAGACAGGCGCGTATCAACGCCAAAAATAAAAAGAAAGGGGGATCTGTGGGGAGCAACTGGGAGCAACTCGGACTAGACTAAGTTACTGGAATTAAGACTTATTCTATGCATCTGCTCTCCCACAATATGGCGCTGGGAGAGGAGGAAACAGCTTCTACGCAGCTGCCTCTTGCCAACTTGAGTGATGACCTCCAGGAGCTGATCCTGCTCCTGATTGGAGGAGAGCAGCGTACTCGGCGTGTGGGCAGCTGAGTTGGGATTGGCGGAAGAGGACTATAAAGGAGGAGAGAGACAACAAGCACCAGGAACATCTATCTGAAGGAACACCTGTGCAGCCCCCGAGAGAGCCAGCCGGCGGTGTGCCGCTCCCCCGCGGAAGTGGGGAAAGTGACTCGGGGGAACTGCCCTTCCACAGAGGTGGAAGGGACGGTAGCCAACCCGGGAAGAACCAGCAGCAAACCCGGGGAGGGCCGAGCAGACGAAAGAACAGCGCAGGGTCCTGTGTCGTTCCTCCACGAAGACGGGGAGCAACATGATGAACAACTTAATACTTTATCCCTTTTAGTATTTTTTTTTGTTCTACTTAATAATATTGGTTGAACTCTGTAATTAATACACAATTATTCTTAAGTGTTGAAATTTAACTGAAAAGTGATCGCTGTTAAATATGAGTGGAGGAGATGTACAATTCGGGACATGCTCAATCGGACTTTCCCCAAATGGTAGTGTTAGAAACGTGCCAGAGGATTCCAATTCAATCCCATCAAGGTGGCGTGTACCAATGCCATCTCACTAGTCCAAGTGATCAATTTCTGTTCACAATTGATCATAATGATAGGTCTAAGAGTCAAAGGGATCACATAAACAAGATTAGTGTCTGCAAATACTAACTGATAAAATTAAAAGGGAGAGAACGATCCAACATGGGAAGCAGGATGCACTGCAGACTCATAGTATGGTAGATGTCCTAAGCAGCACTCTGGCCTCAGTATCAGCCCTTAAGTCATTCAGATCTGGCTGAAGAGACCATGAGAGTATTTTAGGCATGGAAACCAAGACACTCTGGGGAAAAATATATGCAAGATCTCTGTGGGTGAGATCCCAGTGAAAAGAACAGGTCATCAAAGAAGGAGGTACCTTTCTCTGAAGGGAGGAGAGAACTTGCACTTTGACTATGACCTTGTCTAAGTAAGATCAGAGTCGGCGAACTCAAAAGGCCTCCGTAGTCTTGGCAACTCATGACAAGAGCCTAGTGTGATTACTGACACCATGAACAAGATCGTCAATTTGTTAAGTCAACAACAGGAGTCACTGTGCACTTACTCCCCATGTAGGATCACTGTCCTAAATGTGCTGTACATTGTGATTTAATGCTATAACTAGTACTCAAAAAGTATTTTACTCTTTGTGTTTCTGTGTGGGTGCAAACTGTTGAAATCTTTACTTAATATATGCTAAACTGATATTCTGTATATAAAGGGAATTGAAAATGAATCTTGATGTGAATGGAAGGGGAGAGGGAGCGGGAAAGGGGAGGGTTGTGGGTGGGAGGGAAGTTATGGGGTGGAAAAGCCATTGTAATCCATAAGCTGTACTTCGGAAATTTATATTTGTTAAATAAAAGTTAAAAAAAGATATTTATTTATTTGTAAGACAGAGTTACAGAAAAACAGAGGAAGAGGGAGCAAGAGAAAGGTCTTCCATTCACTGGTTCACTCCCCAAATGGCCACTATGACTGGAACTCTGGTGATCTCTAGCCAGGAGCCAGGAGCTTCATTTGGGTCTACCACATGGATTTAGGGGCCCAATGACTTGGGCCATGTTCTATTGCTGTTCCAGGCTATCTCAGAGAGCTGAATCAGAAGTGAAACAGCTGAGACTTGAACTGGTTCTCATATGGGATGCCAGCACTACAGGCAGTGACTTTGCCGACTGTGCCACAGTACTGGTCCCTTTGATCCATTTGAGTGGATTTTTATGTAAGGTGTAAGGTAGAGGTCTAGCTTTATACATCCGCATGTGAAGACCCAGTTTTCCCAGCATCATTTTTTACAGAGACTGTCCTTGCTCCAGTGATTAATTTTAGCTCCTTCATCAAAAATAAGTTGGTTGTAAATGAGAGGATTGATTTCTGGAGTTTCTATTCTGTTCCATTTTTGTTCTACATGTCTATTTTTGTGCCAGTACCAGGCTGTTTTGATTAAAACTGCTCTGTAGTCTATCTTGAAATCTGTAGTCTATCTTGAAAGCCTCCAACTTTGTTTTTGCTGTTTAAGATTGCTTTAGCTATTGTGATTTATTGTGTTTGCATATGAATTTTAGCATCATTTTTCTAGATCTGAAAAGAATGTTGTTGGTATTTTCATTGAGATTGCATTTAATCTGTACATTGCTTTTGTTAGTATGGATATTTGATGATATGATTTTTCCAATCCAAGAACATGTGAGATTTTTCAATTTTTAATGTTTTCTTCTTTTTCTTTCTTTAATCTTTGCTAATTTTCATTGTATAGATTGTTGACATCCTTGATTAAATTTATTCCAAGGTTTTAATTCTTTTTTTGTAGCTATTGTGATTGGGAAGATCTTAAAATTCTTTCTCAGGCGTGTCATTTTCTGTGTATACAAAGGCTATTGATGTTTTTGTGTTGATTTTATATCCTGCCACTTTACCAAACTCTTTTATGATTTCCAATAGTTCTCATTCTCTGTGGAATGTTTTGGTTCCCTTATGTATAGAATCGTGTCATCTACAAATAGGGATAGTTTGATTTCTTCCTTCCATTTTGTATCCCTTTGATTTCTTTCTTTCTTTTTTTTTTTTTTTTTTTTTTTGCCTAGTGGCTCTAAAACTTCCAGGACAATATTAAATAGCAGTGGTGAGAGTGAGCATCCTGTCTGGTTCTGGATCTTAGGGGAATCCTTTCAATTTTTCCCCATTCAATAAGAAGCTGGCTATAGGTTTTTCATAAATTGCTTTGGTTTTGTTGGGGAATGTTTCTTCTATACCCAGTTTACTCAGAGTTTTCATCATGAAAGGGTGTTGTTTTTTATCAAATGGTTTCTCTGCAGTTATTGAGATAATCCTATGGTTTTGTTCTTCACTTTGTTAATGTGGTGTATCACATTTATTGCTTTGCAAATGTTGAACTATCTCTGCATACCAGGTCAAATAGACATAATCAGAAGAACACAATTTTATATAATCATTTAACCTGGAAACATGCTCTAGACAATGCCTAGTGCTGCGCTGTAAAAATAACTCATTAGTCTTTCTCCCACTTCAAAGTCTTTTACATTTTTTCCCCACAATTTTTCCATTTGATGTTCATAATAATCTCAAAGGTTATTCTTTATCATATACACAAAAATGGAGTGGGTTCACTGAGATCGACCTAAGTAATTACATACATGCAACACATATGTTAATATGATATATGCCTCTTGAGTTTTCTTTGCAAATCTAGAGCCATTCCTCATAAATCCAGGAAATGGAGCATTCTAACAAAATAATATTCTAAATAGAGAACTACGATCAAATCAAATCCTGGGCTAAGAATCTGCTTTTATGAAGCCATTTGGTTTTATGGGTAAAGTCCTGAAAATCTTGACTCAGCCCATTGGTAATTGATTAAGAAATTTCAACTTAGAAACATGTACTGAGGAGTCTGTTCCTTGGAATGTTAGTAGTTTGAAGTACCTGTTTATGTTCTTTTCCAGAAGGCTCTGAGACTATCCTCTTTTGTAAAATGCTGCCTATAACTTTGTTCTTTTACCACCCTCTCTTTATTAATCAGAGATGTCACAAAGCCTGCTTGGAAAATTCTTTCCGTGAGATAGAAATTTTGTACATTTTACGGATTAAAAATTCAATTTACTCATTCTCTCATAATTTTAAAAATATTTGATTTATATAAGCACCTATTTATTTCTATAAATTAATAAAAACAGAGATCATTTAAGGGACTTTATAATCTAATTTATTAATACTCTCCAGAGATATAACATCTTAATAAGAATTAAAATGCTTTAACCTAAGTTACCCTTTGGCTTTAAACTCACAAATCTAAAACCAATTACACAAAGTGAATTTGAGGTTCTAAAAGAATATGTGTAAGTGGTTGCCAATAATCTATTCCTTTAAATATTATTACAAGAACTTTATTCATTATCTCAAAATTATTAATACTATAGTTTGATTTATATAATCATTCCTCTTGTTAAAAACCTTTCTGGGTTTAGAAGGCATTTCCCACAAAAGGAACAATTTTGTCATCCCAAACAAGCTGAGGTAATACCAACAATAATTCATAGTTATACTACTGTGAAAATAGTGGAGGTGGGTCATATGATCTCCTTTCACAGATGTAGAATTATTTGTTTCCCAGCAACAGATGTGTCATAGTCTATGAAAAGAAGGCCCTCTCAGTCTGCATACTTTAGATGGATTTGATTTCACAAACTATTATTCTTGGGTTAAATCTATAAAGTTATTGAATTCTTTTTATTAGTTTAAAATTGAGAACACTGTACTCCTACCAATTTTGTAGTTAACTCTTTTTACATCATGATGTGATTCTGCATTTTTGAATGATTGCACAATATTTTAATATCTATAAATTATTTTGTGATAATTCAATCTGGAATTCTACTGGAGCTTAATTATAATACATGCTTTTGAAAAATAACTGTAATATTATCTAACAATATCTCAATCTTGCATACTCTGGCTGCTTTTTTGTGCTTACAAACATAAAAGCGAATACCAAAATCAAACTAAGGCAACCAACCAAACCCAAACAACAACTTTATTACAGTTATTTACTGTTAAATGAACATATCCTTTCAGAGTCCATTCCTCTTTTAAATCTACTTTTCAGAACATGTACATAGGACTTGTTGAACTAGCTCATAAGAGGATAAAATTTATATATCTTTGCACAGAGGAGAATTTTACTGCTTCTACATGTCACTAAAATCACCAACAGATTCTACTGAAAATAGCACCCATTCAGAACATGTTATAGCCTTTAAATGAGAAAAATAAAAATAAAACCTATGTCTATCTTAGAGATGTACCTCCATATGACATTTTTATTTTCATATTTCTCTACCCCATTCAGAAAAAGCCCTCTGCTCTACATAGATCCCTCTTCTTTGTGTTTTTCCAGTATCCTAAGTCTATTCAACCTCTGTTTTCACCTGCATTCACTCTTTCAGGATGCTTTTCTGGCTCAGAATTCCCCAGAATTGTTCTTAGTTTTCCTAAATACCACCTGTTCTTCTGGCTGAACTTAGTCCTCCTCTAAGAGCTGCTGGATTATGCCATCTATCAGTAACTTCCCCCTTTGTAAAATCTTATGGCATGGACAATACTTTTTTTAAAAGATTTATTAATTTATGCGAAAGAATTACACACACACACACACACAGAGAGAGAGAAAGAGAGAAAGAGAGAAAGAGAGAGAGAGAGAGAGAAGGAGGGAGGGAGAGAGGTTTTCCATCTGCTGGTTCACTCCCCAGATAGCCGCAATGGCCTGAGATGTGCCGATCTGAAGTCAGGGGCCAGGAGCTTCTTCCGGGTCTCCCATGTGGGTGCAGGGGCCCAAGGGCTTTGGTCATCCTCCACTGCTTTCCCAGGCCACAGCAGAGAGCAGGATTTGAAGCAGAGCAGCTAAGACTGGAACCGGCACCCATATGGGATGCCGGCCCTATGGGGCAGCTTCACTTGCCATGCCACAGGGCCAGCCCTGACAATATGTTTCAATCAAGTTAACATTGGTATTAATAATTTTTATTTCCATTTCCTCAACTTCAATCAAATTTATTTAGGTAAAGAACATGGCACATCATCAGTACTGATTATGAGTTACCAATTTGGCTTGTAGTATGGTGCTAAGGACACAAATGGATAGAAAAGGGGCCCTATTAGAATCAAAGTTCCTCAGGGTCATGAGGGATTCATGATTCTCAGTAAGAGAATCTTTATAAAATGATAAAATCATTTTAATTCAAAGATTATTCTGGCCAGTGCCCAAGTAAAAATATAAAGTGGTGTTGAGATACCTTGTGTTTCATATTGTGCAGAGATTAGACTGGGAGAACAGTTATTTTTTTAAACTTTTATTTAACAAATATAAATTTCCAAAGTACAGTTTATGGATTACAATGGCTTCCCCCACCAATAACTTCCCTCCCACCCACACCTCTCCCATCTCCTGCTCCCTCTCCCATTCCATGCACATCAAGATTCATTTTCAATTATCTTTATATACAGAAGATCGATTTAGTACATATTAAGTAAAGATTTCAACAGTTTGTACCCACACAGAAACACCAAATGTAAAGTACTGTTTGAGTACTATTTATAGCATTAATTCACATTGTACAACACATTAAGGACAGAGATCCTACATGAGGAGTAAGTGCACAGTGACTCCTGTTGTTGACTTAACAAATTGACACTCTTGTTTATGGCCTCAGTAATCACCCTAGGCTCTTGTCATGAGCTGCCAAGGCTATGGAAGCCTTTTGAGTTCACCAACTCCAATTTTATTCATACAAGGCCATAGTCATAGTGGAAGTTCTCTCCTCCCTTCAGAGAAAGGTACCTCCTTCTTTAATGGCCCATTCTTTCCACTGGGATCTCACTTGCAGAGATCTTTCATTTAGGAATTAATGTTAGTTCCAGCTGCTGAGTAAACATGAAATGACTAGATTTTTCTGCTAGTGTTTTTACTCAGCACCCTCCCAGTCTATAAAATACACCTGGATTTCTATGGAAACAAAATATTTTCTGTTCATTTCACCTATACCTAGTAATTCCATTCTGGTCGTAATCTGATGTACTTGATTTATGCACACTTGAAATATTGTGTTCAGTAGCGCTAAACTTGCACCAGACTTTAAAGCAATTTCCCTACCTTCTTGCCCACCACTCCCTAAGGACCAGTATTGTAATTTTTAAAAAGATATATGTATTTGAAAGTCAGAGTTACACAGAGAGAAGGGGAGAAAGAGAGAGAGAGAGAGAGAGAGAGAGAGAGAAGGAATATATTCTGAACACTTGTTCATTCCCCAGATGACCACTATGGCTGGGGCTGGGCCAGGCCAAAGTCAGAAGCCAGAAGCTTTTCCCAGGTCTCCTACGTGGGTGGCAGGGGCCCATTTTCAGCTGCAAAAATTTCCCAGGCCATTATCAGGGAGCTGGATTGGAAGTGGAACAGCTGAAAGTTGAACCAGTTCCCATAAGTGATGCCAGCTCCACAGGTGGTGGCTTAACTCACAACACTACGCCACCAGCCACTGGATTCCGATGTTTAACTTTATATTCCCAATATTCATCTCTGTAGTTGTTTCATTTTATTCTAAGTAAGCACGCTTCCATCACCTTGTCAGGCAGGTCTTAAGTATAATACAAAGTGATTTATCACAGATGTTGACTATACATATAGTCAACCATAGGTTCAAAGTACGTGTTTGAGTAACAGGCATAATTAAATTGTGATTCCCAGAAGTCATTCACGAGTAAATCTCAAAATACTTGCTGAAAAGAGCCATGAACACAGAATGAGGAAATGATAATCTCTTTAATATATGTTGCAGGGAAAAATGGATATCTATATGTAGAAGAATGAACCCAAATACCTACCTGTCTCTCACCAGTTACAATATCAATTAAAATGGGTCAAAGACATAAATGTAAGACCCCAAACTATGAAGCTATTGGAAGAAAACATAAGATAAGAACTTTAGGATATTGAGCTGGGAAAAGATACATTGAATATGACCCAAATGCACAGGCAACAGAAGAAAAAAATTGATCAATGAGATATATCAAACTAGAAAGCTTTTGGTCAGAAAAGGAAACAACCAAGAAAACATTTTCAAACTATACATCCGACAAGAAGTTAATAACTAGAACCCAAAGTTCCTCAACCAACTCATTAGCAAACACAAAAGAAAAACAAACTAGAAATAATAAAATTAAAAATAGGCTAAAGATTTAAATAGACATTTCTCAAAAGAAGACATACAAATGGCCAAAATGTATATGAATAAATTTTTGACATCACTGTCAGGAAAATGCAAATCAAAATCAACTCATCCCAGTTAGAATGACTATTATAAAAAAGATGAAAGATAACAACCCTAGAGAGGATGGAGAAACAAGGGAACCCTACACAGTGTTGGTGGAAATATAAGTTAGTACAGCTATTTCTATACTGAAAAACAGTATGGGAGTTCTTCAAAAAACTAATTTGATCTAGAAATTCTACTATTGGATAAATACCTAAAGGAAATAAATCATCAGAGACATCTGTACACCTATGTTTATTATAGCACTATTTACTGTAGCTAGGATTTGCAATCAACCTAATTGTCCATCAATTAAAAAATGGATAAAGAAAAATGTGGCTTATATGCACCTTGAAATATTATCCAATGTTAAAAAAATGGAGAGCCTGCAATTTACAGCATAGACCTGCAGGAATTATATTAAATGAAATAAGTCAGGCACAGAAGGAAAAAACACCAGGTGATCGCACTTACATGCAGAACTTAAAATGTTGATCTCACAGAAGTTGAAAATATAATAGTAGTTACCAGGGACTGGGGAAGGTAGGGAAAGGGGATGGGGATAGGTCAGAGCTTGGCCAGTGGATGCAATGTTACATTTAGATAGGAGAAATAAATTCTGATGTTCTATGATATAACAGATTGAATATGATTAACAATAATATTTTAATATCTCAAAATAGGAGACTTTTGTACATAATCACCATAAAGAAATGATAGAATTTTGAGTTTATGGATGTGCTAATTATCTGGAATTGATCACTACCCAATGTGTACATGTATTTCACATTGGATTACATAACATATTCAATTATGTGTTAATCAAAATGTATTAATTAAAAATGCATCAACATCTCGATGCTAGTATATACTTAATGAAAAATAGTTATATATGGGTCTGTATTGCTGCATAACAAATCACCACAAATTTAGCAGTTTGAAAAACACAGATTTATTATCTTAAAATTTTCTGGGTCAGGAGTCTGGGCAAGCTTAGTATAGTTCTTTCCTTAGGCTCTCAGAAACTGTAATTTAGACAGCAGCTGGACTGAATTCTTTTTGAGAACTTGGGTTTGTCTTCCATTCTCTTGTGATTATTGACAGAATTTAGATCCTTGTGGTTGTAGGACTGAGATCCCACATTCTTGCTGATGAGAACCAGGGGCTACCTATTCCTATTCCTCCTCTTTTTCTATTAGCTTATGGGAAATGGCAGTATCTAGGGTTAGAAATCAAGGGTCTAGTCCTGGCTTGGCCACTGACCCATTGATGACTTTGGACAAATCAGTTCAGAAGGTTCCCGATTTCTTTGGCATTGTTTTTTAGGAACTAGTATTCAAAATTCCATCTCTCTCTCTCTCTCTCTCTCTCTCTCTCTCTCTCTCTTTTTATTGGCAGGGAAGACACTTGCAGACACATGGTTACGATTTTAGTTTACTGAGGTAGACATTTAACCCACATTGTAACTTATGTGTGCAGAAGAATTACATTTACTGACTGCAGCTATAATATGGATATAACCTCCATCAACTCATTGAAAGGGAGAAAAAAATCAACTTAATAGCCGGTGTAAAGCTTATCTGGTTCAGTAATTTAAACCTGTTTAAGCAGGGTTTTATGCTGCTTGGATAAAAATACTAAAACTTCCTCCTCTCAGTTTCCTGTTTTGTCCCTAAGATACTGTCAGCATCTGTGGAAACAGAAAGGATGATGGGTGGGGTTAAAACACCCTTATCAAGGTGAGGAAGTACTGGTATGTGCCATCCTTGGCCTCCTCTGTTCTCCAGGTGATATGCCCAGCCTACCAGGTGCACCATGTCTTGCGGGCATTCAAGGCTGAAGTCTGGGACTTGTATAAATGTTATTTCTTATTTAGCTTGGTCAGGATTCAGTTTCACTCACTGACTTAATTGCCTTCATCTGAGTTCCTGCTAATGCCTTTGCCTTGACACACCCTTCAGCTAACTTAATATGACCTTTTCTTTTCTAGGTTGGAGCTTAGAAAGTGAAACCAGGGAGGCTTGTGCCTGACTACCCTGGTTTTCTTATTCCCACAAGGCTTTGGACCACAAGAATGATCTGTTTTTCTCCTGTGTCTCTGAATTTCCTCCTCCTTACTCATAGCTGTTCTGATTATTCAAGGTTGAAAGGTGTGATTACGCTTTTGGAGGGTGCTAGGAGAAAAGCTTTCCATGATTGGGAGATAAAGGATTTTGGGAAACCTTTATGGTTTTGCTTCTAAATCTAAGAGTCTAGTGCATAGTCTTGTTTTGGAATGTTAGTTACTGAATATTGACAGTTTTCTCTCTCTTTTTTCTTCAACAAAGTCTAGTCTAAGCTGGGCAATTGGAAAGCTAGAGTAGATATTGTGAGCTTTGAAAGAAATTTAAATCATTGAATTCCACTGATAGTAGAGTAGTATTATTTTGTTTACTTGTATGTATATTTTCAGTCCTGAGAAAGTAGTTGGCATGCAGTAGGCTCTGTTAATACATTTAAAGTGAATGAATAGATCAATGTCTTTATGAGTCATTGAATGGATAGGATAGTGATAGTGTCCATGGAAGACTTGTTTTCTGGCATCACACAATCTGAACATACCCTCTCGTCTTTTGTTCTCCAAAATTTTGTTGCTCAGATGCCAGAGAAGTTTGCGTTATTTTTCTAGTTTTCTTTCTGCCTGTTCTTATTTTCAACAGATTTATTTTTAATTAATTTATACTCACAAGTTTACCCTATAGTAAGTAAGGAATTCAACAAATGGTATGAAAAAATAACTTCCTCAGCAGTCAAGACAGGGGCTGTAGAATCATCACATCTCAAAGTATCAATTTCACTTCTATAGATTACCTTTGGGGTACTCTATTAGTTACCCCTGGTTAGGGAAAGCATATGATATCTGTCTTTTTGGGATTGGCTTACCTCATTAAGTAAAATGGTTTCAGGTTGCATGCATTTTGTTGGAAAAGACAGGATTTCATTTTTTTTACAGCTGAGTTGTAAAAAATAGTGTAAATACCATAATTTCTTTATCCAGTCTTCAGTTGATGGACGTCTTGGGTTGATTCCATATCTTAGCTACTGTGACTTGAGCTGCAAAGAATATGGGGTACAGTTAACTTTTTCATATGCTGGTTTCATTTCCTTTGGGTAAATACACAAGAGTGGGGTGCCTGGATTATATGGTAGGTCTATATTCAGATTTCTGAGAATTCTCCATACTGTCTTCCACAGTGGCGGCACCCATCTACATTCCCATCAACAGTGGATTAGGGTACCTTTTCCCCGTTGCCAATTTTCCCATCCTTGCCAGTCAGCATTTGTTATTTGTTGATTTCTCTATGAGAGTCATTTAAACTGGGGTGAAGTGAAAGCTTATTGTGGCTTTGATGTGCATTTCCCTGATGGCTAGTTATCCTGAGCATTTTTTCAAGTGTCTGTTGGTCATTTGAAATTCCTCTTTTGAAAAATGTCTATGCAAGTCCTTTGCCCATTTCTTAAAAAGGTTGTTTTTTCTGTTGTTGAATTTCTGGAGCTCCTTATAGATTCTGGATATTAACTCTTTATGAGTTCTGTTGTTTCCAAATGTATTCTCCCATTACGTTGGTTGCCTCTTCAACTTGCCAAGTGTTTCTTTTGCAGTGCAGAAGCTTTTTAGCTTGATGTAATCCCATTTGTCAATTTGAGCTTTGATTGCCTATGCCTTTGGGGTCTTTTCTAAGAAGTCTTCGCCTATGCCACTGTCTTGCAGGATTTTCCCAATGTTCTCTAGTAATTTGATTGTAGTGGGTCATTATTTAGGTCTTTGATCTATTTTGAGTGAGTTTTTGTGTAAAGTGTAAGGTAGAGATCTAGTTTTATACTTCTGCATGTGGAGATTCAGTTTTCCCTGTGCCATTTGTTGCAGAGACTGTTCTTACTCCAGCAATTAATTTTAGTTACTTCATCAAAAATAAATTGGTTGTAGATGTGTGGATTGATTCCTGGAATTTCTATTCTGTTCCATTGGCCTACACATCTATTTTTGTGTCAGTACCAGGCTGTTTTATTATAAATGCTCTGTAGTCTATCTTGAAATTTGGTATTGTGATGCTTCTGGCTTTATTTTTGTTGTTTATGATTGCTTTAACTATTTAGGGTCTCTTGTGTTTCCATATGAATTTTAGCATCATTTTTTTTTTGCTTTCAAACTTTTATTTAATGAATATAAATTTCCAAAGTACAGTTTATGGATTACAATGGCTTCCATCCCATAACATCCCTCCCACCCGCAACCCTCCCCTTTCCCACTCCCTCTCCCCTTCCATTCACATCAAGATTCATTTTCAATTCTCTTTATATACAGAAGATCAGTTTAGCATACATTAAGTAAAGATTTCAACACTTTGCTCCCACACAGAAAAATAAAGTGAAAAATACTGTTTGAGTACTAGTTATAGCATTAAATCTCAATGTACAGCAAACTAAGGACAGAGATCCTACATGAGGAGTAAGTGCACAGTGACTCCTGTTGTTGACTTAACAAATTGACACTCTTGTTTATGGCCTCAGTAATCACCCTAGGCTCTTGTCATGAGCTGCCAAGGCTATGGAAGCTCCCTGAGTTCAGTGACTCTGATCATATTTAGACAAGGCCATGGTCAAAGTGGAAGTTCTCTCCTCCCCTCAGAGAAAGGTACCTCCTTCTCTGATGACCCGTTCTTTCCACTGGGATCTCACTCGTGGAGATCTTTCATTTAGGTTTTTTTTTTTTTTTCCCAGAGTGTCTTGGCTTTCCATGCCTGAAATAGTCTCATGGGCTTTTCAGCCGGATCCGCATGTCTTAAGGGCTGATTCTGTGGCCAGAGTGCTGTTTAGGACATCTTACATTCTATGGGTCTGCTGTGTATCTCACTTCCCATGTTGGATCATTCTCTCCCTTTTTTCTTCTATCAGCTAGTATTTGCAGACACTATTTTTGTTTATGTGATCCCTTTGGTTCTTAGTCCTATCATTATGATCAATTGTGAACAGAAATTGATCACTTGGACTAGTGAGATGGCATTGGTACATGCCACCTTGATGGGATTGAATTGGAATCCCCTGGTACGTTTCTAACTCTACCGTTTGAGGTAAGTCAGCTTGAGCATGTCCCGAATTGCACATCTCTTCCCTCTCTTATTCCGACTCTTATATTTAACAGTGATCACTTTTCAGTTAAGTTTCAGCACTTAAGAAGAATTGTGTATTGATTACAGTATTCAACCAAAAGTATTAAGTAGAACAAACAAAAAAAATACTAAGAGGGATAACATATCAAGTTGCTCATCAACAGTCAGGGTGAGGGCTGATCAAGTCACCGTTTCTCATAGTGTTCATTTCACTTTAACAGGTTTCCTTTGTGGTGCTCAGTTAGTTGTCACCTATCAGGAAGAACAAGTGGTATTTGTCCCTTTGGGATTGGCTTATTTCACTTAGCATAATGTTTTCCAAATTCCTAACAGGGATCACTTTTCAGTTAAAATTTAAACACCTAAGAATAATTGTGTGTTAATTACAGAGTTCAACCAATGGTACTAGAACAAAAAAAATACTAAAATAGATAAAGTATTACATTGTACATCAACCGTCAGGACAAGAGCTGATCAAGTCACTGTTTCTCATAGTGTCCATTTCATTTCAATAAGTTTCCCTTTTGGTGCTCAGTTTGTTGTCATCGATCAGGGAGAACATATGATATTTGTTCCTTTGGGACTGGCTTAATTCACTCAGCACGATGTTTTCCAAATTCCTCCATCTTGTTGCAAATGACTGGGTTTCATTGTTTTTGACTGCTGTATAGTATTCTATAGAGTACATGTCCCATAATTTCTTTGTCCAGTCTACCGTTGATGGGCATTTAGGTTGGTTCCAGGTCTAAGCTATTGTGAATTGAGCTGCAATAAACATTAATGTGCAGACAGCTTGTTCGTTTGCCAATTTAATTTGGGTAAATTCCAAGGAGTGGGATGGCTGGGTTGAATGGTAGGGTTATCTTCAGGTTTCTGAGGAATCTCCAGACTGACTTCCATAGTGGCTTAACCAATTTGCATTCCCACCAACAGTGGGTTAGTGTCCCTTTTTCCCCACATCCTCTCCAGCATCTGTTGTTGGTAGATTTCTGTATGTGAGCCATTCTAACCGGGGTGAGGTGAAACCTCATTGTGGTTTTGATTTGCATTTCCCTGATTGCTAGTGACCTTGAACATTTTTTCATGTGTCTGTTGGCCATTTGGATTTCCTCTTTTGAAAAATGTCTATTGAGGTCCTTGGCCCATCTCTTAAGTGGGTTGTTTGTTTTGTTGTTGTGGAGTTTCTTGATCTCTTTGTAGATTCTGGTTATTAACCCTTTATCTGTTGCATAGTTTACAAATATTTTTTCCCATTCTGTCGGTTGTTCTTCACTCTCCTGACTGTTTCTTTTGCAGTACAGAAACTTCTCAATTTGATGCAATCCCAATAGTTGATTTTGGCTCTGACTCCCTGTGCTTCTGGGGTGTTTTCCAAGAAGTCATTGCCGGTACCTATATCTTGCAGGGTTTTTCCAATGCTCTCTAATAATTTGATGGTGTCAGGTCGTAGATTTAAGTCTTTAATCCATGTTGAGTGGATTTTTGTGTAAGGTGAAAGGTGGGGGTCTTGCTTCATGATTCTGCACGTGGAAATCCAATTTTCCCAGCACCATTTATTGAATAGACTGTCCTTACTCCAGGGATTGGTTTTGGACCCTTGATCAAATATGAGTTGGCTGTAGATGTTTGGATTGATTTCTGGTGTTTCAATTCTGTTCCATGGTCTATCTATCTGTTTCTGTACCAGTACCATGCTGTTTTGATTACAACTGCCCTGTAGTATGTCCTGAAATCTGGTATTGTGATGCCTCCAGCTTTGTTTTTGTTGTACAAGATTGCTTTAGCTATTCGAGGTCTCCTGTATCTCCATATGAATTTCATCATCATTTTTTCCAGATCTGAGAAGAATGTCTTCGGTATCTTGATTGGAATTGCATTGAATCTATAAATTGCTTTTGGGAGAATGGACATTTTGATGATATTGATTCTTCCAATCCATGATCATGGAAGATTTCTCCATTTCTTGGTATCCTCTTCTATTTCTTTCTTTAAGGTTTTGTAATTCTCATCGTAGAGATCTTTAACATCCTTGGTTTAGTTTATTCCAAGTTATTTGATTGTTTTTTTTTTAGCTATTGTGAATGGGATTGATCTTAGAAGTTCTTTCTCAGTCATGGCATTGCTTGTGTATACAAAGGCTGTTGATTTTTGTGCATTGATTTTATACCCTGCTACTTTGCCAAAATCTTCTATGAGTTCCAATAGTCTCTTAGTAGAGTTCTTTGGATCCCCTAAATAAAGAATCATATCATCTGCAAAGAGGGATAGTTTGAGTTCTTCCTTCCCAATTTGTATCCCTTTAATTTCTTTTTCTTGCCTAATAGCTCTGGCTAGAACTTCCAGAACTATATTGAATAGCAGTGGTGAGAGTGGGCATCCCTGTTTGGTACCAGATCTCAGTGGAAATGCTTCCAACTTGCCCCCATTCAATAGGATGTTGGCTGTGGGTTTTTCATAGATTGCTTTGATTGTATTGAGGAATGTTCCTTCCAAACCCAGTTTGCTTAGAGTTTTCATCATGAAAGGGTGTTGTATTTTATCAAATGCTTTCTCGGTGTCTATTGAGATAATCATATGGTTTTTCTTCTGTAGTCTGTTAATGTGGTGTATCACATTGATTGTTTTGCGCACATTAAACCATCCCTGCATACCAGGGATAAATCCGACTTGGTCTGGGTGGATGATCTTTCTGATGTGTTGTTGCATTCTATTGGCGAGAATTTTATTGAGTATTTTTGCATCTATGTTCATCAGGGATATTGGTCTGTAATTCTCTTTCAGTGCTGCATCTTTTTCCGGCTTAGGAATTAAGGTGATGCTGGCTTCATAGAAAGAATTTGGGAGGACTCCCTCTTTTTCGATTGCTCTGAATAGTTTGAGAAGAATTGGAGTCAGTTCTTCTTTAAATGTCTGGTAGAATTCAGCAGTGAATCCATCTGGTCCTGGGCTTTTCTTTGTTGGGAGGGCTTTTATTACTGTTTCAATTTCTGTCTCAGTTATGGGTCTATTTAAGTTTTCTATATCTTCCTGGTTCAATTTAGGTAGGTTGCATTTGTCCAGGAATCTATCCATTTCTGATAGGTTTCCCTGTTTGCTGGAATACAAGTCCTTGTAGTAGTTTCTGATGATTCTTTTTATTTCTGTGGTGTCTGTTGTTATGTTTCCTTTTTCATCTCTGATTTTATTGATTTGTGTCTTTTCTCTTCTTTTTTTAGTTAGTTGGGCCAATGGGGTGTCAATTTTGTTTATTTTTTCAAAAAACCAGCTCCTCGTTTGGCTGATTTTTTGTAATTTTTTTTTGATTCAATCCTGTTGATTTCTTCTCTGATTTTAATTATTTCTCTTCTCCTACTAGATTTGGGTCTGGTTTGCTGTAGGTTTTCTAGATCCTTTAGGTGAATTGAAAGCTCATCTATTTGGTGCCTTTCCAATTTCTTGATGTAGGCACCTATTGATATAAACTTTCCTCTTAACCCTGCTTTTGCTGCGTCCCATAAGTTTTGGTATGTTGTGCTGTTATCCTCATTTACTTCCAGAAAATTTTTGATTTCTCTTTTGATTTCTTCTATGACCCATTGTTCATTCAGGAGCATGTTGTTTGCGTATGCTCTAGGGATTCCTGAGTTGCTAATTTCCAACTTATGATAAGAACATTTAGAAGTTATCAAAAAGAAATACATGCACTAAAGAAATCCATACAGGACAGGACAGAAAATCTCTCTCATGAAAATGAAATCTTAAGGGGGAATAAATGGAATGAAGAATTGAATAGAACAAAATAAAAAAATTTGAGAGCTTTAAAAACCGAATCAGTGAGGCAGAAGAGAGAATATTGGACTCAGAAGACAGAGCACAGGAAAGTACACAGTCAAACAAAAGAAAAGAAGAGGAAATTAGAAATCTAAAAAAATATTGTCGGGAATCTACAGGATACTATTAAAAACCCAACATTCGGGTTCTAGGAGCTCCTGAAGGCATGGAGAGAGAGAAAGGATTAGAAGGCCTTTTTAGTGAGATACTAGCAGAAAACTTCCTGGGTTTGGAGAAAGAAAGAGACACCCAAGTAGAGGAAGCACATAGAACTCCCAATTAACATGACCAAAAGAGATCCTCACTATGACACATTGCAATCAAACTCACCACAATGAAACATAAGAAAAGATTCTAAAATGTGCAAGACAGAAATGTCAGATTACTCTCAGAGGATCTCCAATTAGACTCACAGCAGACTTCTCATCAGAAACTCTATAAGCTAGGAGGGAATGGCGAGATATAGCCCAAGTACTAAGAGAAAAAAAGCTACAATCCCAGAAGATTATATAGAAGAGAGCTCAATCGGAAGTGGAGCAGCCGGGACTTGAACTGATGCCCTTATGGAATGCCGGCACTGCAGGGAGAGGCTTTACCCACTATGCCACAGCACTGGCCCTTTGGTGTTATTAAATCAATATAATTAACATATCCTAAACTTTGCATTGCTACCATTTTTTATGGTGACACATTTGAAATTTAGTACTAGTTGTTTTGAATGAAGTATATAATACATTATTGTCGACTAAAGTAATCCTGCTGTTCAATAAATTCCAAAATTCCTGTTCATCCTTTCTGACACATTGTACCCTTTGATTAACAACTCCCTATTTTCTTTTTTCCCATCTCCCACCCTCAGCTTCTTAGAATTATCATTCTACTCTATACTTTTGTGAGTCTTTTTAAGATTCCACATATAAGTGATATCACGCAGTATTTATCTTTCTGTGCCTGAATTATTTCATTTAGCATAATGTCCTCCAGATTCATCCATGTTGTTGCAATTGACAGGGAAGGCTGAATAGAATTCTATTGTGTATTTGAACCACACCTTATTTATCCATCCATCTGTAATTGACGCTTACGTTTCTATATTTTAGCTACTTTGAAAAATGCTTCAAAGAACATGGAATTCAGATATTTCTTTGACTTTGATTTCAGTTCTGTTGAAGTGGGATTACTGTAT
The DNA here is from genome assembly GCF_964237555.1 of Oryctolagus cuniculus. NCBI lineage: Eukaryota > Metazoa > Chordata > Mammalia > Lagomorpha > Leporidae > Oryctolagus > Oryctolagus cuniculus. Next base: position 21,536,477 of record NC_091439.1, read on the forward strand.
CATATGATACGATTATAATTTCTACTTTGAATTTTTGTATTATTTTTCTTTTTTTTCTTTTTTCTTTTTTGACAGGCAGAGTGGACAGTGAGAGAGAGAGAGACAGAGAGAAAGGTCTTCCTTTGCCGTTGGTTCACCCTCCAATGGCCGCCGTGGCCGGCGAGCTGCGGCCAGTGCACTGCACTGATCCGATGGCAGGAGCCAGGTACTTCTCCTGGTCTCCCATGTGGGTGCAGGGCCCAAGCACTTGGGCCATCCTCCACTGCACTCCCTGGCCACAGCAGAGAGCTGGCCTGGAAGAGGGGCAACCGGGACAGAATCTGGCGCCCTGACTGGGACTAGAACCCGGTGTGCCGGCGCCGCAAGGTGGAGGATTAGCCTAGTGAGCCGCAGCGCCGTCCGAATTTTTGTATTATTTTTCTAAAGTGATTCCCTCAGACTGTATAAGGTTCAGGCCTCTGCAAAATCTATTTACACTCATGAATATGTGTTCATACTACTTAGGATAAGCACATGCTCTGCACTGTCAAATGTAATCTAGTGCAACTTCTGTTTCAGAGACTCATTCATCTCATTCCCTTCAGAGTAGATAAGTTGCATTTTGTTTTTAATACCAGTGTGTGCATTTATGGTGTCGGAATATTCATTATATATATATATATTCATTTACATGAATCAACCTAGATGTCCATCAACTAATGATTAGATAAAGAAAATGTGGCACACATATATGATGGAATATTATTTAGCCATAAAAAAGAATGACATCCTCATTTTTGCAACAAAAATACATGCAACTAAAGATCATTATACCAAATGAAATAAAGTAGGCTGGAAAAGATCATTATTTTACTTTCTCTTATTTTTGGTAGTCAATATATACAGGGAGTATAAAAATTATTTGGTTGTCAGATTATTTGGTATATGGTTATAAATATTGCTAAGCTGAATCATACCATGTAAATGACAATATATCATATGGTATGATTTCTTTTTTCTCATGTTAAGAAATGAGGAGGGATATTGAGGACTCCTGGGGTACTAGTAATGTTTTATGCTTATTTTGGGTGTTGGTTATGAGTGTAATTAGAGGACCAAAATTTACTTATCTATATACTTGTGTTCATTTATTGGTGTGTATACCATATTTAAATGAAATGTCAAAAAATACTACCAGGTTTAAATTAGACCAATTTGGAAGGATCTACTCAGCTTTCCCATGGAACTTTAACAATATGAAACATGGATTCATTCAACAAATATTTAATAAGAATGTATGTATTAGTTTTCTATTACTGTTTAACAAAATATCCTAAAATTTAATGACTTAACTAAACTAACAAAACCAATATTTTTCTCATGAATCTATAATTTACTCCATGGGAATGGTTCTCTTTGCTTCCCCAATCTTAATAAGGATGGCTTCATTGCGGGTGGGAGGGACGTTGTTGGGGGGGAAGCCATTATAATCCATAAGCTGTACTTTGGAAATTTACATTCATTAAATAAAAGTAAAAAAAATAAGGATGGCTTCATTAAGAGCTAGAAAATTCTCATTCACTATGGGTCACCTTCCTCACGGCTGGCAAGTTGGTGCCAGCTGCTGCCTGGGAGCTTAGTCAGGGTTGTGGACCAGTGATTCTGATACCTCTTCACACTGGCTGTTCCATGAATATGTGGATTCCCCACAGCATGGGATATGGATTTCAAGAGGAAGAATCCTGAAAGGACAAGGCAGAATTAGCTGCTGTTTTTATATAGTAGCTTCAGAAGTCCCATGGCATCACTTGCTCTGTATTGGTTAAGGCAATGATGAAAAATTCATGTATGGGGCTACTGTTGTGATGCAATACTTAATTCTCTGCTTGTGACACTGGCATCCCGTATTGGAATATTGGAGTGCTGGTTCAAATTCTGGCTGCTCTGTTTCTGATCTAGCTTCATGCTAACGTACCTTGAGGAACAGTAGAAAATGGCTCAAGTGTTTGGGCCCCTGCCACCCACTGTAGAGGCCCAGATGGAGTTCCTATCTACTGGTTGAGGCCCGGCCTAGCCTTGACTGTTGCATGCATTTAGAGAGTGTTCTAGCAGATGAATCACAATCTCTCTCTCTCTCACACCCCCTTCCCCCCAGTCTCTCCTTCCCTCAATCTATTTCTGCCCCATGCTCTGCTTTTCGAATCATTCAGTCAATCCGTAAAAAAATCACTGAAGTTCATGCCAGTTCTGTCCTGGTTGCTCCTCTTCCAGTCCAGCTTTCTGCTGTGGCCTGGGAAGGCAGTGGAGGATGGCCCAGGTGCTTGGGCCCTGTACCCACATGGGAGACCAGGGTGGGGCACCTGGCTCCTGGCTTCGGATTGGCACAGTGTGCCAGCAGTGGTGGCCATTTGGGGAGTGAACCAACAGAAGGAAGACCTTTCTCTCTGTCTCTCTCTCACTGTCTAACTGTGCCTATCCAAAAAAAAAAAATGCATTGAAGTTCAAAGGGAGGGGACTGAGAACCTCCCTCACAGTGATGAAATGAGTGCCATTTGAGGAAGAACAAATGCTAAGTTGCATTGGTTTTAAGGTTGCCATAACTAAGTACCACCTACTGAGTCATTTAAAGAAATAGAAATTTATTGTCTCACAGAGAGGCTGGAAGTCTGAGATCAAGGTTTTGGCAGGGCCATGCCCACTTGCACACTCAAGGAGAGAAACTGAAACTTTTATTTTAGCTTCTTGTTCTGTTGGCAATACTTATCATTTCTTGGCTTGCAGCTATGTAACTGCAGTCTTTGCCTCCTTGGCCACATGGCCTTCTCTCCTTGTCTGTCTCTCTCCTTATGGGGACACCAGTCAAGTTGGTCCACCTAAATCAAGTATGGCCTCATGTTAAACTGATTACATTAGTGATGGCCCTATTTCCAAAAAAATCATATTCTGAAGTGCTAGGGGTTAGGACTTCCCCATTTCTTATGTTGGGGCACACTTCAACTCGTAATAGATAAGGAATGTTTTTTGTCTTTTTTTTTTTTTTTTGAAAATACAATTTTCTGCGTTGTATTAAAAGGATGAGGGCATTTGGCCAAGTGGCTAAACTATTGTTTGGGACACCCATGTTCCACATTGAAGGGCTTGGGTTCCACACCTGACTCTGCTCCTGACTCCAGCTTTCTGCTGATGCAGACCGCAGACCCTGGGAGGCAGCACTGATGGCTCAAGTAGTTGGTTTCTTGCCGTTCACATGTGAGACCTGGACTGAGTTCTCAGATCCTGGCTTTTTCTCCAGCTGGAGGCCATTGCAGACATTTAGGGAACCCACAGATGGGAACTCTCTGTCTCTAGCTGTCTCTCCACCTCTCAAAAACAAACAAAAAAAATGGAGTCTCTTGGTTATGTAGGTGATTTATTGTTGACCTTTAGCATGTAGGCTCTGTGAAATAAAATTTTGTCTCTTGCTAGAACATTGCTAACAGATACACATATATACTAAATAAATAGGTGAATGTCTAAAAACATATGTGGAATTTGTCCTCAGAAAGTTTATGGTTGGGGCCAGCGCCTTGGCTCACTTAGTTAATCCTCCGCCTGCATTGCCGGCATCCCATATAGGCGCCGGGTTCTAGTCCCGGTTTTTCCTATTCCAGTCCAGCTCTCTGCTGTGGCCCGGGAGTGCAGTGGAGGATGGCCCAAGTGCTTGGGCCCCTTTACCTGCATGGGAGACCTGGAAGAAGCACCTGGCTCCTGGCTTTGGATCGGTGCAGCGCCAGCCGTAGCTGCCACTTGGGGGGTGAACCAACGGAAGGAAGACCTTTCTCTCTGTCTCTCTCTCTCTCACTGTCTATACCTCTACCTGTCAAATAAATAAAAAAAGAAAGTTTGTGGTTTTGACTAGTATAAACTTCAATCTAATTATCACACAACAAATCAAACTGAAATACAGCTATCCATTTGTTTTTAGCAAAGAGTCACTAACAATTATTATTGGCTAGGCATTGCTTTAAGAGATGGATATAGAACAGTAAACAGCACAAAATTCTTACTCTCGTTCAGTATCAGAATAAATAAACCAAATGGATATATACCACTTAAGATGGTGATAAGTACTATGAAAAAAAATAAAGAGAAAGGAGATAGGGAGTGATACAACTGGTGATAGTTTACACAGGCTACGCCTCAGGGTTAGCATCACTTCAGCATTTCTGGAGAGATCTGAAAGAAATAAGAAAACACCCATCCACTCATATTGGGGAAATGTACTCAGGAAGAAGGCAGGTAAAGGCAAATGAGAAAGGGTTTAGTGTTGTTTGAGAACTGCAGGGAAGCTGGAGTGCAATGTTTACAGGGGAGGAAGGTAGAAGTTGAAATCAGGGCCTTAGAAGCAAGGACCAGCGTAAGGACTTTGATATTTGCCCCGAGTGAAAGGGCAAGCCGTGGAGCATTGTAAAAAGACTGGCATGATCAGGCTCCTGCAGGATCTCAGCTCGAAAGTGAATTCAGCCTCCAGCTTCTATGTCATCCTCCAAAATAAAGTGTAGATGATTTTGAGATGTAGCAAGGAGATGTGACAGTGTGTGGGGTGGGAATTGGCTCGACATCTGGAAGATGATAATTCTTTAATTTTATATAAACTTTATTTTCAAAAATACAGAAGTTGCACAATTTAATTTGCTTATATTGCATGTCATTATATATCTAGTATTTCAAATACCTCTGTGAAAAGAAAAAAACTTCATGATGATGGTACTGTTCAAATTACATTTTTAAATTTGGGAGCAATAATGATAGTCCACACCTTCAAATAGGAAACTGAAACTCTCTGTATTGTCTTTTCATTTATGAAATAATACTAGGTGTGAATAATAGAAAATCAGATGTCACTTGGTAACTAGGAGAAAATAAAATTTAGTTATATATATTATGATTTTTTAAACTTTGTGTTTCAGAATAGTTTTAAACTTGCAAAATAAAAATTGTAGAGTTGTGTGGAGTTCCCATATACTCCACACCCAGCTCCCTGTTTTTAGCATGTTATATTTTTCATAGTCCATAAACCACAATAAACATCCTTTAGTTTTAAAAATTCAAATCCCTCTATCCCTCTCATAGCCCCAAACTCTAATAATCAGCATTCTGTGTTCATATTGAAGTTTTGTTTTAAGCTCCCACACATGAGGAACAACATGTGGTGTTTATCTTTCTGTGTCTTATTTCATTTAACTTGATGTCCTCTAGTTCCATCCATTTTGCTGCACATGGCAGGATTTCATTCTGTTTATGGCTGAATAGTATCCCATTTTGTATATGTATCACATTTTCTTTATCCATTCATCAATATTTTTAATAATGGTGCCATGGTTATAAAGTCAGCATACTAGTTTTTAATAATACGATATAAAATTAGTTCTAAATATTAATGATAATGAAAAATGATTTTTAAAGTTCTTAAGTGAAAATATGTCCAGGGGTGTTGACAGATTACAGCAAATTGGGATTAATTAGGAGATACAATTTTAGATTAGGATTTACTGAACTTAAACCCATGAGCCAAATACTGCCCACTATTTATTTATTTATTTATTTTTAATTCCATTTATTTGAAAGACAGAGTTATGGGATGGGGGTGGGGGAGAGAGACAGAGAGGTCTTCCATCCACTGGTTCATTCCCCAAATGGCCACAATGGCCTGGGGCTGGGCCAGGTAGAAGCCAGGATCCAGGAGCTGCTTCTGGGTCTCCTACATGCATCCAGGGGCCCAAGCACTTGGGCCATCCTGTGCAGCTTTCAAAGGTGCATCAGCAGGAAGCTGGATCAGAAGTGGACAGCAGGGACTTGAACCAGTGCCTATATGGGATGCCGGCATTGCAAATAGCTGCTTTACCCACTAAATCACAATGCTGTCCCCCAATCATTTATTTTTGTAAACAAATGTTTATTGGAACACAGCCATGATTATTTGTTTTCATATCCTCTCTGACAGCTCTTTGTTACAGTGGCAGAGTTGGGTAATTATGACAGAGACTCCAAAATTGAATGATATTTACTATCTGGCCCTTCAGCAAGAAAGTTTGTTGTCCTTTCTTAAATGAGAAAAAGGATCAAGGCCAAAGAAGAATGTTTTCAACCTTCCCTAAATCTCAGAAAGTTAAAGTGATTATTGCTATTGAGAAGAAATTTATAAAAATGAACTGTCTGAGGATGAAAATATTTATTGAGGAATAAATGAGTACGGAGCATTTAAGTACAACTGTTCCAAATGCCATTTAGAAATTGTTCATAAAACCATCTCGGGACCGGCACTGTGGCGCAGCGGGTTAAAGCCCTGTCCTGAAGCGCCGACATCCCATATGGGTGCTGATTCTAGTCCTGGCTGCTCCTCTTCTGATACAACTCTGTACTATGGCCTGGGAGAGCAGTGGAAGATGACCCAAATCTTTGGGCTTCTTCACCCACATGGGAGACCCGAAGGAAGCTCCTGGCTCCTGGCTTCTCATAGGCGCAGCTCTGGCCATTGTGGTCATCTGGGATGTGAACCAGTGGGTGGAATACCTCTCTCTGTGTCTCTACCTCTCTCTGTAACTCTTTCAAATAAATAAAATAAATCTTAAAAAAAAAATCTCTACTCCCGTTTTTCATATCAGTTGGTGACACCACCCAGTTGCTCAAGCCACAAACCCAATTTATGTCCTAAACTCCACTTGCTCTTCTCCGGCTTTGTCTTCAGTGCAAATGTCTATATCCAGTCCTGCTGTTATCTCCTGGTCCAGGCCACCTGCAATGCTACAGACTAGATAGGAATACCACCACCCTTTCCCAACAGCCCTCCTCACCTCCAAACATTCTTCTTTGCTCAATCTCTACCCAACAGTGGGACTTAAAAACAACCCCGGCCCCCGATTATACCTTTCAATGGCTTTCTTTTGCCTTTAGTAATAGAGATGAACTCTGGGTCACAATTTATAAAGTCACAAGTGCCTTATTTGGCTAACTTCTCTTTACCCTTTCGGTTCTGGCTTATTTTCCACTTCCCCTGGGGATCATTCTCTGGTGCCCAATTCTGCATTAAGTCACCTGCAAGCCTTCTTCTAAGACTGTAGTTTCTTGTCATAGACAAGAACACATTGCATTGCGATTATTTGTTTAATTGTCTGAGCATTTGTATACGGTGAGGGCGAGGACCATGACTTAATTAACTGAGGCACACTGGGTAGGGAAATAGACATAGTCCCTCTCAAAAGGACACTTGCAGGGTGGTGAGAGAGACTAACATTTTTCAAATACTTACTTGAATATAAGCAATGGTATCCTGTATGGAGATTTTAAACTGAGGTTTCCCATTCTCCTTTACTTAACTATTATTGTTGTCTTATGATTTTTTTTTAAAAAAATCCATTTATTGATTTGTGAAGGAGGAAAAGACTGGAGAGAATGATGAGGTCACTGATTAATTTTGAATTTAATAAACCATACTGAGACAGTAGTTTTGAAGGCTGGTTTTGAATTTTTTTCTTTTTAGATTTTTATTTATTTATTTGACAGGTAGGGTTACAGACAGTGAGAGAGACAGACAGAGAAAGGTCTTCCTTCTGTTGGTTCACCCTCCCAAGTGGCTGCTACAGCCGGCACTGCACCGATCTGAAGCCAGGAGCCAGGTGCTTTCTCCTGGTCTCCCATGCAGGTGCAGGGCCCAAGCACTTGGCTGGTTTTTGAATTGTAAGACCTAGTCATTCCAGAAGAAAAGGGTTTCCTGAATTCCAAAAGCTTTCCCTTTTCCTAATTCCAAAATCTTGGAGAACTAGTATAGAATTTTACTATAATTGCTAGAGTATTGAGTGTGCAGGTCATGTTACACAAGGAAAAGATGAAAGCCCCTTTAGGTTTAGGGACAGGAGCCTGTAACTAGAGGGAAAGGCTAGCAAAAGAGCCAGTTTTGAGTGGGAAGTTTTTTCACTTTCCTGTCATTTTATTCTCCCAGCATATGTCTTTTTGGGGTAAGAATCTCCAACTTAAGGTTGAGAACCCAAAAATAAGATTTGTGGCTTGATTTCCTTTCCAGAGAAGGTGACACCCACTTAGGGACTCATTGAGTTTGTCATGATGATGGAATAACATGGTGCCTTGGTGACAGATAGAAATTGTTGAAACAGGTGACTGGGTGAATGGACTTGATACAGAAAATGATGCTTAGAGTTTCAGAGCCCTTATATAGAGAGTAATTATGGGAAAACAACATACTATAGGAACTGACAGAAGGTTTTCTTTGTGGTTGTATTTCAAGCATTTAGGATAGTCTGGTCCACAGCAGGAGATGATATTTATTGAATAAATTGAATGAATAAAGAATGGGGCAACAGAGAAGATATTGTGTTTGTATTATTTAAAATTAATCTGTGTGGCCAGCGCCGCAGCTCACTAGGCTAATCCTCCACCTAGCGGCGCCGGCACACCGGGTTCTAGTCCCGGTCGGGGCGCCCGATTCTGTCCCGGTTGCCCCTCTTCCAGGCCAGCTCTCTGCTGTGGCCAGGGAGTGCAGTGGAGGATGGCCCAAGTGCTTGGGCCCTGCACCCCATGGGAGACCAGGAGAAGCACCTGGCTCCTGCCTTTGGATCAGCCTGGTGCACCGGCCGCAGCACACCGGCTGTGGCGGCCATTGGAGGGTGAACCAATGGCAAAGGAAGACCTTTCTCTCTGTCTCTCTCTCTCACTGTCCACTCTGCCTGTCAAAATAAAAATAATTTGTGAGAGCTGGTGTTGTGGCGTAGTGAGTAAAGAAACTGCCCGTAGTGCCAGCATCCCATATGGGTTCTGGTTTGAGTCCTGGCTGCTTCACTTCTGATCCAGCTCTCTGCCATGGTCTGGGAAAGCAGTAGAAGATAGCCCAAGTCCTTGGGCCCCTGCACCTGTGTGGGAGACACAGAAGAAGCTCTTGGCTCCTGGCTTCAGGTTGTCCCGGCTCCAGCCGTTGTACCATTTGGGGAGTTAACCAGCAGATGTAAGATTTTCTCTCTCTCTCTCTGATTCTGCCTCTCTGTAACTCTGCCTTTCAAATAAATAATCTTAAAAATAATTTCTGAATGCAATTATCATGTTGATATTTGACATAAAGTGTTTTAATGGAAATTGAACCTTTTTTAAACTTTTATTTAATGAATATAAATTTCCAAAGTACAGCTTATGGATTACAATGGCTTCCCCCCCATACCGTCCCTCCCACCCACTACCCTCCCCTTTCCCACTCCCTCTCCCCTTCCATTCACATCAAGATTCATTTTCGATTCTCTTTATATACAGAAGATCAGTTTAGCATACATTAAAAAGATTTCAACAGTTTGCTCCCACACAGAAATATAAAGTGAAAAATACTGTTTGAGTACTAGTTATAGCATTAAATCACAATGTACAGCACACTAAGGACAGAGATCCTACATGAAGAGTAAGTGCACAGTGACTCCTGTTGTTGACTTAACAAACTGACACTCTTGTTTATGGCATCAGTAATCACCCTAGGCTCTTGTCATGAGCTGCCAAGGCTATGGAAGCTCCCTGAGTTCACTGACTCTGATCATATTTAGACAAGGCCATGGTCAAAGTGGAAGTTCTCTCCTCCCTTCAGAGAAAGGTACCTCCTTCTTTGATGACCCGTTCTTTCTACTGGGATCTCACTCGTGGAGATCTTTCATTTAGGGCTTTTTTTTTTTTTTCCGCAGAGTGTCTTGGCTTTCCATGCCTGAAATACTCTCATGGGCTTTTCAGCCGGATCCGCATGCCTTAAGGGCTGATTCTGAGACCAGAGTGCTGTTTAGGACATCTGCCATTCTATGGGTCTGCTGTGTATCTCACTTCCCATGTTGGATCGTTCTCTCCCTTTTTGATTCTATCAGCTAGTATTTGCAGACACTATTCTTGTTTATGTGATCCCTTTGGTTCTTAGTCCTATCATTATGATCAATTGTGAACAGAAATTGATTACTGGGACTAGTGAGATGGCATTGGTACATGCCACCTTGATGGGATTGAATTGGAATCCCCTGGTGTGTTTCTAACTCTACCGTTTGAGGTAAGTCAGCTTGAGCATGTCCCGAATTGCACATCTCTTCCCTCTCTTATTCCCACTCTTATATTTAACAGTGATCACTTTTCAGTTAAGTTTCAGCACTTAAGAAATACTGTGCATTGATTACAGTATTCAACCAAAAGTACTAAGTAGAACAAACAAACAAAAAATACTAAGAGGGATAACATATTAAGTTGCTCATCAACAGTCAGGGTGAGGGCTGATCAAGTCACCATTTCTCATAGTGGAAATTGAACTTAATTCTTTAATTTCAAGAGAGCAACCTACAATTGAATGACCTGAAGTAAGTCATAAAATCATATCTCTGGCTAATCCACATGCTTTGGATCCATTGATAGTCTTGATAAATCTGTGACAGCTTGTTTGATGTTATCTTCTACAATCTGTTCAATGTTTTATGTTAATTTCTGAACCTCTAGCACAATGTGTGGCGTTTAGTCAACACTCACCACATATTTGTTGAAGGGATTATTGAAGAATTCATCTAATCTCAAGATCTGAAAACTTTGGAGGAGGGAAATTGTCGCTCCCCCTCTTCACGGAGGAACGACACTAAACCCTGCCTAGGCTTCATATCTGAGTCACGGCACCATTAGCTGCTCCTCCGCACGCGGAGGAGCCGCACCGGACCGGACGCTTGTTGTTTCCCTTTTTTACAAGTCTTTTCTATAGTAAAGTAAGAATAAGTAAACAGCGAACTCCCAAAGCAAGAATGAGTAGAGAGAAATGAGAAAGAACGAAGCAACAAACTTCCCCGCGAACTCTCCAACGCACTCTCCAACCAACCCACACCACCATGCCGTCTCTCTCCTCCTATATAGTCCTCTCCACCAATCCGTGCTCTGCTACCCACACGCTGAGCACGCTGCTCTCCTCCAATCAGGAGCAGCTCCTGCAGCTTGTCAAGTTGGTGAGAGGCAGCTGGGTAGAAGCTGTTTGCTCCTCTCCCAGCGCCATATTGTGGGAGAGCAGATGTATAGAATAAGTCTTAATTCCAGTAACAGTATAGTCCGAGTTGCTCCCCACAGGAAATCTTCCTTCCAGTCTTTCTCTTTTTAAGAGATTTATTTGAAAGGCATAACAACAGAGAGAGGAAGAGATTGGGGGGGGGGGCGACGGAGATATCTTCCATACAGTAGCCCACTCCCTAAATAGCCACAACAGCCATGTCTAGGCTAGGGCAAAGCTGGGAGACAGCAATTCCATCTAGATCTCCTACATTGGTGGCAGAGATTCAAGTAATTGGACTATCATTCACTGCCTTCCTGGGAGTATTAGCACAAAACTGGATCTGAAATACAGCAGTTGGAACTTGGACTGGTACTTTAATATAGGATGCTGATGTCACAGCAGTGACTTATTCTGCTGCACCACAATGCCAGCCCTTCCCTCCTCTCTCTCTCTCTCTCTCTCTTTTTTTTTAATTAACAGGCTTTTATTGGGGTTCCGCTCCCGGGCGAGGTTCCCCGGTCCCAACAGAGCAACAGAGTGGGGGCGGGGAAGTCGCCTCCCTCCTCTCTTAAATATATTTGAAGTATTTATCTGCATAGCATAAGCTGTAAGGTAGTGGTTCAAAAATATTTGTAAAGAAGCTGGAGGAATAATGAGGGAAAGACGAGAAAAAAATTTAGCTTACCTTTCTCACTTCTACCAAGGATATTTTTCTAAAGAGCCCATGTCAAGCTTAAAATATGTTCTTTCTCCATTGCCTTCAATGTTATTTTGTCATGAAACCCTATGTTCAATTTTATAGTCACATAAGCATTATGAAAGGATGTAGTTTAAAAACAATTAGCTTTTCCCAATTCTTCCTTTATGCTTTTTAAGAAGGACAGACTCTTAGGAAAAATACGTATTTTGCTTGAATGAGTCATATAGGAGCAGAAGGTACAGAAATATGTGAAGACTACATTCTGTACATAAGGAGTAGAGCTAGCAGACATCACTTATATGAATGTAGCCCACATAACATGATAGCTTTTGGGAAGAAAGTCCTCCTTAGGTGTGAGTTGGCTGCTGTCCAGTAAGACAAGTTTGAGCTGTACCAATTCTTGTGTTCTACCAGATCCACTGCTGATTTGTCTGATAAACTTATCTTTACTTTTTCTCAAATAGGTCAAGACTTATTCCCAATTGCCTCTTTCTGCCCACCTAGCATCTCCTTGTCCACTGATAATGCTGAGACTCTTTTGAGTCTCCACCATAACCTCCCTTTGATATTGCCCAAGGATGGTAACTCTATCAGAGGGGTAGTAGGGATCACTTTCTCTCTCTATTGCTGATCCCACAATGGTCCTGAAGGTTTTCATCTCAGCATCTCAGGCACACAGGTAGAGAGGGATGTCCCTGTCTCATGCTGACCATGTCTCCCATTGTATCACCCATACTGGATGTGGCCATTTCTTAGCTAGGGTCCACTCTGTAAAATGATCCCCTCTCACAACCTCAAACAGCAAATACCCTTCCTAGTCAATTACATCCTCCATTTCCCACGGAGACACAGCTAGGAGATTGCGTTGTACATCTGATTGCTTATCTCCCCTACTTCTTATTCTCATTTTCTTCCATAAACCATCAGATTGGAAATTTTAGATGGGCTTCTCCTTTTTCCTTCCTGTGTGCTTAAAATAGTCTATCATATCCTTAACTTTCCAAAATAACTTTGCTTCTCCATTTGCTTAAAGCTGTGATTGTGAGTGGGTGTAAGGAGAAATAAAGCTTGCTTACCATTAGGGAACATATATAGAGTTGTTTAAAAAATATTGTATTTGGCATACTTACAGAATGGATGATTTAGATAAGAACTAGCTGTTCTCAAGTTTGGTAAGTTCACTAGGTAGGGAAAATCTGTAATGTTTCCTCAGGATATAGCAGACTGGAAATTAAAATGTAATGCAATCTGGCCAGCACCGCGGCTCACTAGGCTAATCCTCCACCTAGTGGCGCTGGCACACCAGGTTCTAGTCCCGGTCGGGGCGCCCGATTCTGTCCCGGTTGCCCCTCTTCCAGGCCAGCTCTCTGCTGTGACCTGGGAGTGCAGTGGAGGATGGCCCAAGTGCTTGGGCCCTGCACCCCATGGGAGACCAGGATAAGTACCTGGCTCCTGCCATCGGATCAGCACGGTGCGCCAGCCACGGCGGCCATTGGAGGGTGAACCAAAGGCAAAAGGAAGACCTTTCTCTCGGTCCCTCTCTCTCACTGTCCACTCTGCCTGTCAAAAAAAAAAAAAAAAAAAGTAATGCAACCTGTAATGATATATGATTTCTTTTTTTTTTTTCAGTAAAGTGAGTTATTATCTTTGAAATTAGAGATATTCCAGTTTAGTTCTGAATTGTTGGGACACTTTAAATCTCTATGGTATCCACTTAAGTTTCTATCTTTGTATAGTAGCATTTACCTATTCTATTGTAATATCTCTGCTTTAAAACCTGTCTCTCCTGTGGATTTATATGAATTCAGGGCAGGGATCTTGTTTTTTTTCTTACATTTCCTTTCACTGGATGCCTAGCAGTCAGTGTCATACCTGGCCACAGAAGTGCTCAAAAGTTGTTTATAAAATAAATAATGCCATTAAAACCCATGCCTAACAAGCACTATTTTACTTTAAAAGTGACAATATCATAAAAGGCCACAAGATGGGCTCATTACACTGTGAAAGTTTCTGGAACACTCCTGAATTGTCATATTATTATTATTATTTTGCAACAAAAGAGGAAGATTTCATGTATATTCTGATTTTTAAGGGGGAATTGAAAAACTTTTAGTGACAATCCAGGAACATTTAGCCACTTCTTTTTAATCTAAACAATTATGATAAAAGAAAAACCATATTGTTATTTAATTGTCATTCTTTCTTGCAGCTTTGAAAGACGTCAAAGCTTTATTTTTATTTCTCTTCCATAATTTTTAATGTAAAACTGAATTATGTGTTTTGCTATTTATGTGATAACAAGTTATACTATTTGTTCTTAGACCTCAAAATTGTGTTTGTAATTTTTTTAAGCATAAAATTTTAGCTTCACTAATTTGAATAGTGGTTTTTTTTCTCAACCAATATTTCTTGAGAATTGATTTATTCCTGAAGATTCTACATGTTGTTATCTCATTTGATATTTATTGACCATCTGAGGAAACTGAGGCTCAGGGGTAGTGACTTGCCAAAATCACCTAATACATGAAAAATGTGTTACTTTGGCTCAGTTCTGCTGACCACAGGTATCTACAATTTTATTCCTCCAGCTAAACTTTTTTTTCTTAAAAATATTCTTATCTGTTAAATTAAGAGTATCTCCCATAGGAAAACAGTGGAGGCCCCATAGGGCAAGTACAAAACAGAATTAAAATTCCCAAGGGTCTTGTCTTTATTTTTTTTTATTTATTTTTATTTTTAACAGGCAGAGTGGACAGTGAGAGAGAGACAGAGAGAAAGGTCTTCCTTTGCCGTTGGTTCACCCTCCAATGGCCACCGCGCACCGCGCTGATCCAATGGCAGGAGCCAGGAGCCAGGTGCTTTTCCTGGTCTCCCATGGGGTGCAGGGCCCAAGCACTCGGGCCATCCTCCACTGCACTCCCTGGCCACAGCAGAGAGCTGGCCTGGAAGAGGGGCAACCGGGACAGAACCCGGCGCCCCGACCGGGACTAGAACCCGGTGTGCCGGCGCCGCTAGGCGGAGGATTAGCCTAGTGAGCCATGGCGCCAGCCGGTCTTGTCTTTAAAAAGAAAAGGCAGGAGGCAGCCCCTGGACAGCTGGTCATGCTGGCCACTTGGTTGGACCACATTGTATAATCCTCAGTCGCATCATCACAACATCTCTGAGTGTCTTGGTTGGGGGAGAAGGGATAGTGTAGTGTGCATGGGAGGAGAGGCCCAGAGGGCTCTCTTTGTCCCCTTTAACCCCTTTTCCTGTCCAGGGGAAAGTCAAGGGAACCTGGCCACTCCTGTGCTTTGAGCAAACTGAGCATGAGGCAGAGGGGTGTTTGAGGGGTTAGGGAAACAGGTGTGATGCATATTGCTCTGTACTTTTCACTGGGATGGAGGGCAGCAGCCAACAGTAGTTCACAGGTTTGTAAACTGAGCCTGCTGGTTTTAACGGAGGCAATGAAGTCCAATTAAATAGAAAAGAATCTTTTGTGCAAAAATAACCTAAAGACCTGGGGACAAGGATGTTCTCTTTAGTGCATACTTAGAGAATGGTGGGGAGAGAGCCATATACCACCCCCCAGGGCTTTTCAGTGACATGGCTTTGAGGCGGAAGGGACAGAGCTCCCTTACCCCCTGCAATGGCTTAGGATGGGATTGTAGGTGAAGGGGTTGCAATTGTGCTCTGAGTCAGGAGTTGCATTGTGCTCAGGTGCAGGTGGCTGGCAGGGGCTCCCGAGGCTCAGCACTCAGCTCTCCCCAATTGGAGTCAAATCCAGCTCCAGGTATGGCTGCTATGGAGCCAGTTTCCTCCTCTTGTTTTTGGCAGGATGGCCAAGGTGGGCCCGGGGAGGCAGAGGGACAGCCATTCGGGTTGTGGGGCTCCTCCAGTCAAACTTTTATTGTGCTGCTGGTACCTGCCACATACAAGGTGCTTGTGACTTGGAACTCAATAAGGCACAGTCTGTGCCTTGGAAGGCCTCCAGGTCAATGGGAGAAACTCTTTTACAAACAAGAAAGTGTCTGATGGAATGTGTAGTTCCCCTGTAGGGGATGACAGAGTATAAGCAGAGGAGCTGGGAGGCAAGGGGAAAGGACATGAGATAATTAATTAGCTTCCTGTCTGTCCTCTGTTTGCCTGACTGGAGTGGATTCCCAGGGCTTGCCCAGGTATTGTAACAGTGTCACTCTAACAGGTACCATTAACTTATCTTTGACATGTTTTATTCACTTATTCAACAATATTTATTAAGCATATACTGTGAACATACACTATATTCTGGAAGCTGGAGATACAGAAGTGAAGAAGGAAGAAAATGTTCCTGCTTAGTGAGAACATAGACCACAATCAAACAAAAATAGAAGCAAAAGCCAAAGAAGGAAATGAATATAATCTAGTGATAGCATGGGATGACATGATACAGAGGCTGAGGTACCACTTTAGATTGAATTGCTGGGGAGGTGACAGAAACCAAACCAAGAATCATCAAAAGAAACCAGTCTTGCAATATTCTGGGGGAAGGCATCCCAGGCAGAGATAACAGCTAGTGCAAGGGCCCAAGGTGAGGAGGTAGTGGAGAGTATTGCTCTTCGTGGAAAGAGGGTGACAGAATATCACTGTTACACTTTTGAAACAGTTGATAATAGATATCCAATGTCCTGGCTTCCCAAGGAGATTAGCAGTCACTGGGGTGTGTTATGATAGCACTAATAAAGATTATTGCACGTTTTAAGTGATTGGAATGTACTACTAGGCAGAAAGAAGAACTGTTCTGGAATTAGCTGTGTTTAACTGATTAAGTACAGGTTTATATTCTGTTAGGATGACTCGAAGCTAAACTGGGCAACTTGGCGCCTGCTGAAGCCATGATGAGGCTGGAATTTTCTTCTTAATTCAATTTGTATATATTAGGTATTTTTTGCCATGCACTGAGTATAAAGCAATGAAAACATAGTTTCTCCCCTTAAGGAGCTTATATTTGATGACAGTATGGCCAGGTGTTGCAGAATGGCTTATATAATCTATACATGCTATACTTAGATCCTCTTTAGTCTACAGATATTTGACTAAGCTTATGCACGTGGTATACTGAGATGCTCTTTAGTCTACTGATTTGTGACTAAATTTAGAATACTTTTATCTGTTATGCATTTGAACAAAGAAGGAGTGGTACAGATTTTCAGGATTTCTTTTCTGCCAGAGTCCCCGTTGAGATCTTTATATAGTGGGAATCCTTCTGAGGAGAGGTGGGGTCCTATTGTCCTTCCTATAAAGATTTTTGAGGATTCCTGTTGGCCCCATCAACATGTGGCAGGCAGATTGGCTTATTTCCACAGTTATGGTCTATATTGTGGATTTAGACACAGAACTTCCTATCCCCCTCTCCCCCCCAGTTTCTGTCAGAGTCATTTCTCCATGGTTCCCATGGGGAAATCTGTTTAATGAGAAGCAGCACTGTATTACTCAGTGGCTAAAATCTCCTAAAGTCAAGTAGAGATTTAAGTATCTTTTTAAAAATATTTATATAATTTAGGCTTCCTAGAAGGAAAAGTCAAGAGAGAAGAAAACCAAACTATGCTTGTATTGTACACTTACCTTTTTTTTTTTTTTTTTACAGGCAGAGTGGACAGTGAGAGAGAGAGAGAGAGAGACAGGGAGAAAGGTCTTCCTTTACCATTGGTTCACCCTCCAATGGCTGCTGTGGCCTGCGCTCCACGCTGATCCGAAGCCAGGAGCCAGGTGCTTCTTGTGGTCTCCCATGCGGGTGCAGGGCCCAAGCACTTGGGCCATCCTCCACTGCACTTCCAGGCCACAGCAGAGAGCTGGACTGGAAGAGGGTCAACCAGGACAGAATCCGGTGCTCCGACCGGGACTAGAACCCGGTGTGCTGGCACCACACGTGGAGGATTAGCCTATTGAGCCATGGTGCCAGCCCACACTTACTTTTTGACACAAGGGACTACACCATCTGTTGTGAAGTTGGCATAACTTATACTCTTTCATCTTATTCATTGGAATGACTACTGGAGCACTGGGGGACTGTGCAGAATTTTTCTCTGTGTGTTTCAAGGAAGCTGAATGTACATGATTCAGAGCTGTTGGTTCTGTCTCTCACCAGTTGGAGAAACTGAGACACTGACAAGAAGCAGAAAGAGAAGATCCCCAAGAGTTACTCCTTAAAGTCTTTTAAGATGCTTGAGTTCCTCTGGTTCTATGAGTAACACAGGTTTGTTTCCAATAATTTTCCCTTTTGCTTATTCTAGTTTGTTTAAGGTTGGTTTCTTGCAACCCAACAGAGTCCGAATTAATATAGGTGGTTTTCCAGAGCCAGCACTGTGGCGTAGTGGGTAAAGCCACTGCCTGCAGTGCCAGCATCCCATATGGGCACCAGTTCAAATCTCGGCTGCTCCACTTCTAACCCAGCTCTCTGCTATGGCCTGGGAAAGCAGTGGAAGATGGCTCAAGTCCTTGTGCCCCTGCTTCCTGCGTAGGAGACCTGGAAGAAGATCCTGGCTCCTGGTTTCAGATCAGCACAGCTCCGGCCATTGCAGCCATTTGGGGAGTGAACCAGTGGATGGAAGACCTCTCTCTCTCTCTCTCTCTCTCTCTCTCTCTCTCTGCTTTTCCCTCTCTGTAACTCTATTTTAAATACATACATAAATCTTTAAAAAAATAGGTGTTTTTCTCTTTCCTAAAGCCTCTGTCCTTGACTTTGTTATTTATCCTGTTAACCTATTGAGTTTAACAGTTAAATCTGAATCAAGGATGTCTCTCATGGAAAACAACAACAACCAGGGGAAATGGATCCACATGACATTACTTGTGTTAATTCTTAGGTCATCATATCTGGAAAATTACTGTCCATTTTTGGATTATGCAATTCAGTTAATTAAAAGCATTATGTACAGATGCCAGTAATCCTGTTAATATAATCATAGTTAATGTAAAAACTTGAAATCTGAATACTCTGTTTTTATTATCAAGTTTCACAATAAAATAAAAATCTTTAACATGAAAACTGCCTTTTCAATTCTTATTTTGCTTCCTAGAACTAATATATTCCTAACAAGATCTTCAAAGGAAAGTTATTCTAAACCTGAATGTCTTCTGCATCCCATTCCCCAAAGTTCACTCGTTACATAAGAACATTTCCACTGCAACTCCATTCCCGGAACATTTTGACCCAAATTCACAAAGTGCCAATTTTGATATATCATTTGGATAGTCTCAACAGTATAGTTTTGAGACTCAAAAGTGGTTGTCTCTAGGTATATATCCCTGAAATCCAAGCAGGCATCCAGCATGTACTTCCCAAAGCATTGCAAATCACAATTTCAGAAGGGAATTGGTGCATAGAAGAATAAAAAAATCAGCATACAAGTTTGAGCTACTCACTTCACATTAAATCACAGAATAACCTCCAGTTGGAGATTCCTAACTGCATTTACTGAACAGGGTACCTCTTCTGTATTCTATTTAAGAGTGGAAATAATACCTGACCTTTACATGGAGAGACAGCCATCACAAAATTTAGCTTGATGCTCAGAACAATGTAGTAGCATTTTAGCAAGCTACTAAATAGAGTGTTTTTCTCAGTTTACTTGGACAAGTTACATTTCCTGCTGTTAATCAGACCCTAAATTAATACCTCTCACTGGCAAGTGGGGTTAGTACCTCTCAGTATAGACACTTAAATGAACTTAGATACATAGTTGGTCACAATGTATTTGATGAACATAAACTGTAAACACTTGATATATAAAGGAAGACAAAGAGACTTGATTCCTGCTCTCTTTGCACTCATTGTCTAGTGTGACACACAGATACTGAACAAGTAACTAATAAAATTATAATTAAAAATATCCTAAAAGCTATAAGGGAAAGGGCAGGCTGCTATGAGAGGCAATGACAGGAGAGACATGTCTTAAATTGGGTATTTAGGAAAGCTATTGAAAAAGGCGACAGTTAATCTGAGTTCTGACTTTGAAGCATGAAAAGGAACTGATCATGAGAAAATTATAATGAAGGGGGTCATAGGCAGTAGGAGGAGCATCTGGTCATAGGCAGTAGGAGGAGCATCTGATGGTGAAGAAGTGGCAAGTAGAGATCGAAATGCAGCAAGTAAGTGGGAATTCTTGAAAAATCTTAAGTGTTCTGTGATCTGGAGGTTGGGGAGTGAGGAACCAAGTAGTGAGAGTGTTGTATGTTTGAAGGATGGCTAGGGAGGGCACATAAATTACACAGGGATCGACTTACCTTAAACCAGGTTAAGAATTCTGAGTTTTACTCTTGGTGAAATTAAAAGGTAATCTATAGGAGTGAAATTGACACCTTGCAATGTGATGATTTTGAACAGCCCTTGTCTTGACTGTTGAAAAATAATGCTTTTCCTTTGTTTTTGTTTTTTTTTCTTCATACTATCTATTGAACTCTTTACTTAGTATAGAGTTAATCTTATGAGCATAAAGGTAACTGAAAATAGATCTGTATAAAAAATAAGAATGGGAATAGGAGAAGGAGGAAGAATAAGGGTGGAAGTATGGGCGGGAGGGAGAGAGGGTGGGAAGAATCACTATTTTCCCCTAAAATTTTATATAAGAGATACATGAAGTTTGTATTCCTTAAATAAAATAAAATAAAATAAAATAAGTTATGATGTATTCAAAAATAGCAAGTCATGGTCTAATTTACATTTTAAAGGGATCACATATGTTCTTATATTGGATTTGGCTTGGAACATGTACTGGTCAAAGCAAGAGAACTAGTTAGAAGGCTATTAAATAACAGTGCACATGAGATAAAGTGGCTTAGACTCGAGTCATGGAAATGGAGGTGATGAGAATCAAATGGATTGGGATATATATGAACTTAGATACATAGTTGGTCACCATGTATTGATGAACCTAAACTGTAAACACTTGATATATAAAGTAAGATATAGAAAGGAATTATCTCTGATTTTATTGATAGGTTGAATATACAGAATGACATCAAAAGATCTGCACTGAGTGATGAGATAGGTAGTGGTAGCATTTAGTGATCTTTAAAAGATTTGCAGAAAAAGAAAATTTGAAGACAGAGCAAGAGTTCAATTTTAGAAATTGAAGCTTAAGTCCCTATGATACATTTTAGTGGAGACATCAATCAGGCCACTGATAAACTGTTCTGGAGTTCAGAAGCAAGGTTTGGTCTAGGGATTTAAATGAGATCAAAAGCACATGCATTCCTTTTGTATTTTTTATTTTAAAATAATTTGAGGCATATTGTAAAGTTGGAAAAAGGTACCAAAAAATCTGTTATACATCCAGAGAGCCAAATATTAGACTCTGACATACTGGAGTGCAATAATCAAAACCAGGAAATTACCATTAATGCATTACTACCTCGTGTTCAAACTTTTTTCAAATGTCCCAGTTGTCCTTCTGATTTCCTTTTTGTTGTCCAGAATCAAAATCAAGGATCTCACATGGCATTTAGTTGCTGTATTTCCGCAGTCTCCTGTAATCTAGAACAATGCCTTTGACTTTCGTTACTATGATTTTTTGAAGAGTTGAACAGTTATATTGTAAGATGTCCTTTATTTTGTACTTGTCTGAGCATTTCTTTATGCCTAATTTCAAAGTATGCATTTTTGGTAGGCAAGATGCTTCAGAAGCCAAGATATGTGTTTGTACTACTGAGAAAGTGGGAAGACATGGTGTACAGCTTCCATCACTTGCTTACAGGAAGTAAGCTTTTATCTTATTAAGTCATTGTATTTTAGAGATTCTTTTTTTAGAGACATAGACTGCACTTTAACTAATGTGATGAAGAAGATAACCTTTGCGCAAGAACACTATCAGAGGAAGGTCTTTCTATTTCTATGCATGATTACTGGCTAGGGGAGGAGCTGAGTGGGTAAGGAACAGAGAAGTTTACTATATCTTTTTTGCACAGCAGATTTCGCCTCTGAAGCAGTCCTGAGTGGGATTGGCTTTTAATGAATTTCAGAGTTTTGAATATTCTATATGATTGTTTTTAGTTTTATTTAAAATATTGACTTATTTATTTAT
This sequence comes from Oryctolagus cuniculus, assembly GCF_964237555.1. Taxonomy (NCBI): domain Eukaryota; kingdom Metazoa; phylum Chordata; class Mammalia; order Lagomorpha; family Leporidae; genus Oryctolagus; species Oryctolagus cuniculus. Next base: position 21,558,225 of record NC_091439.1, read on the forward strand.
TTGAAAGACAGAGTTACAGACATGGGGAGAGACAGATATCTTCCATTCACGGGTTCACTTGCCAAACGGCCTCAATGGCTGGGGCTGTTCTACGCTGAAATCAGGAGCCAGGAGCTGCATCAGGGTCTCCCACATGGGTGGCAGGGGCACAAGCAATTGGGCCATCTTCTGCTGCTTCCCCAAACACATTAGTGGGGAACTGAATCAGAAATGGAGCAGCCAAAAACATGAACTGAGATGTTGGCATAACAGGCGGTGGCTTAACCTGTTAGGCTATAATGTCAGACCCATGATTGACTATTTTAATTACTTAAATTAGACTGTTTTTGAGACTACAGTGACTAGAAGGAACACATTATCATTCCTGTTGTAGAATTAACTCAAAAGACAGGAAAGAGCCAACCTAGTAAAATTTTGATGGGCAAGAGGTTAGCAAAATTATTTTGTTTGTACTTCATTTAGTTTCTCTTTGTGTCGCTCGTGGAGGAACGACACAGGACCCTGCGCTGTTCTTTCGTCTGCTTGGCCCTCCCCGGGTTTGCTGCTGGTTCTTCCCGGGTTGGCTACCGTCCCTTCCACCTCCGTGGAAGGGCGGTTCCCCCTGGCCACTTTCCCCACTTCCGCGGGGGAGTGGCACACCGCCGGCCGGCTCTCTCGGGGGCTGCACAGGTGTTCCCTCAGATGTTCCTGGTGCATGTTGTCTCTCTCCTCCTTTATAGTCCTTTTCCACCAATCCCAACTCTGCTACCCACATGCCGAGTACGCTGCTCTCCTCCAATCAGGAGCAGCTCCTGCAGCTTGTCAAGTTGGTGAAAGGCAGCTGGGTAGAAGCTGTTTGCTCCTCTCCCAGCGTCATATTGTGGGAGAGCAGATGCATAGAATAAGTCTTAATTCCAGTAACTTAGTCTAGTCCGAGTTGCTCCCCACACTTTGTTTTAAAATTTTCATTGTATTCGAAAGGCAGAGAGACAGAGAGACTAACACACACACACACGGAGAAAGAGAGAGAGAGACAGAGAAAGCTAGGGCTGGGCCAGGCTGAAGATAGGAGCCTGGAGCTCAGTCTGTGTCTCCTGTGTGGTTGTCAGGAACCTAAGTACTGGAGCCACCATCTGCTTCCTCCTAGCATGCGCATTAGTAGGAAGCTGGGTTAAAGGCAGAGAAATGAGGCCTTCAATCAGGCACTTCGGTATCACTTCACTTAAAAAGCATGACAGAATTAATTTTTATTACTTTCTCTTACAAAAATAGGGACTACTGCAAATAAGTCTGTACAAAATTTTTTTAAAACACCTACTTAAACAAGTGAGAGTGTAAGAGTACCCGTAATTACTCTCTGAATTTCCTGTGGAATCTATTTTGTGCTACTTTGTTTAGAGTTTTTCAACTCAGTTTGCAAAGAGATGAGAAAAAAGTAGGTAGACATAAAAAATATTTTAATATGTAAGATTAAGGGAACTGAGTCACCCAAAAACCGAATATTATTCACATATATAAAAACTCTGTGCTAGAAGAAGGTAATATCTGAGCAGCTAAACAATGTAGCCCATTTTCTTTTTTGCTGAGTATGAAATCATCATTGAATTTAATGAAAGGTGGGCATTTACACAGACTGTAAGGATGAAAAAAAAGGAGGAAAAGAAGAACCCCTAAAAGGAAAAAAAATCCCAGGTAGAATTGTACAAAAATCAAGATATGTTAGGTCTGATTTTAGTTTAGATCATTTACGTACAAGGAGTGATGAGTAAAACCCATAGATACCCCTTTTTCAATTTTATTTAAAGAATACAAACTTCATGTATGTCCTGTATACAAATTTAGGAGCATAGTGATTCTTCCCACCCCACCTCCATCCCACCCAAACTCCCACCTTTGCTCCTTCCTCTCCCATTCTCATTCTTATGTTTTACAAAGATATATTTTCAGTTAACTTTGTGCTGATAAGATTAACCCTATATAAATAGATAGTTCAACAATTGTATGAAGAAAAAACAAAGAAATAAAGAAAAAAACATTGTCCCTCAACAGTCAAGACGAGGGCTGTTCAAAATCATTACATCTGTGTTATGGATTTGCTCTGAGAGGAGAAGCATGGTGTGGGCAAGAGGCGCGGAGTCACCACACAGACCCGGGAGTCAGGTGAAAGCGGGCCAGAGGCCAGCAGCCTGCACACTTGTTTATTTCAGTTGCTACAGCAGCTTATATAGCTGAGGCAGTCAATCCGGTCAAGGGGCGGTCTATGCCCTAACCAATCACAGCCTGTTGCCAGGCAGGCTCCGTTGCCAGGCGGTTTCCCGGGGGTTTCAGAGCCATTCCTGAGTAACTGACGCTCACTTGCCAGTGGCCATGTTGGCATAGCCTTCTCATTCCACCACATTTTCCCCTTTTTGTTTATTTTTTAGCAACAGGAGGCATGATTCTTGGCCATACCATTGCTGACTCCATTTCCATGTGGTTTCCGTACGTGGCTGTGCCTGTCTTAGGTTGTCCCCCAGGGGATCTTACCCATCACTGACTAACCAACCCTCAAAACAGGAGACCACAGGTTGCTCTGATGGCGTAGGAATGAGGAACAATGGTAATCAGGAATGTCATGACCGCACACAGGCTGTGGGCCATTTGAGTGGCTGACCAGAGCTAAGTGGGGTATAGAGCAGTAGCAGATGTGGCTATGGGAAGTTCCTCAGGGTAAGATGATAGGGCAGCAGCTTGACAATCGATAGCACATGCATCCGCTAACAAGGCGGACTCTCAGTCTTGTTCAGCTGGTTCTGGTTGGCTGTCAGTTGCAGGCTTGACGTTTCTGGTTGGTACCCAAATGGGCTGTCCCGCATTTTCTGGAAACACACAAGCATATTCTTGGCCCTTGGTTAGTAGAAGCCTTTTTACAGGCGTTGGAATCCAGGGCCTGCATTTTATATCCACTCTGACATTAATGGCAAACATGTGGGTGGGATGGGGTCTAGTGGCTGCCCTGAGAGCCTGAGCTGCCTGAGGGACTGCCACAAATGTGGGGATCCTCACTGGGAGCGGATGGGATGACCTCACATGGGTTATTGCCTCAAGGTCATCTAAGTTCACCCCACAGGTATTTGGGGGGTGGCTGACTAGGCATTGCTGTGCTGTCTGCTGCCATGTCATTTTCACTGTCAGAGCTCTCTCTCCCTAAGTCATCAACTGTTGCCTGTGAGGCAGAGGCCTGGAGTGACAGGCTCTTATCACTCATAGATTCATTATGTTTGGTAATCTGTGTGGGTTTCTGAGAGGGGGGTATCTTTCCCATGTTTGAGCTCTTAAGAGCATCGTGCCACACCAACTCTAGCCAAAGGAAATACACCCACAGCACTGCTGCCATAACAAATCAAATTCCTAGCACCTCAGTGGCTTATGGTATTATGCAGGGGGTTCCCTACGTTAGATGAACACAGTGGTGTATCAGATCCTAAGAATGTCCTGTGATTAGTGGGGGACTTTGAATCATTAGGTCAAAGCCGTATGCCCCTCAGTGTCTCCAGAGCATCACCTCTCTTGAGTGAGGGAAGGTAACTTGGTTCTGAATTCTGGGATGACCAGTCCCTTATGTGAATTTGCCAGGTGAGCTGAAAGTAAAAGGAGGAGCCGAGAAGTGGCGTTACACTTCTGAGCCGTGTGTGCTTAACCTGGGATCACTTCCACCAAGGACAAAGACAAGGAAAGGGGCATAGGAGGGGTTTCTCCTCCTCACCCTCACCCTCACAGAACCGAACAGCACACAAAACACTGAGGGGCCTACTTGCCAAAATCAAGGGGGGACCTTGCCAAGTCGGACATGCTGTCTCTCTCTCAGTCTCATTGGTACCAGCTGTTGCTGTGGATTCATTCTGAGAGGAGGAGTGTGGTGGGGGCAAGAGGTGTGGAGTCACCACGCAGACCTCAGAAGTAAGGTGAACGTGGGCCAGAGGCGAGCAGCCAGCAGACTTGTTCATTTCAGTTGGTACAACTGTTTAAATAGCTGAGGCAGCCAATCTGGTCAAATAAAAGCTTTAAAAAAACAAAATCATTGCATCACAAAATGTCTATTTCAATGCTACAGATTATCTTTTAGGTACTCTATTAGCTACCACAGATCAGAGAGAATATACTGTATTTGTCTTTTTGGGACTGGCTTATTTTACTAAGTATAATAGTTTCCAGTTACATCAATTTTGTTGCAAATAATTATTTAGAATTTTAAATTAACATGTAATAGTTTTACAGTGTTAAGGGGTACAATGCAACTTTTCAACATCTATACATAGCTTCAACTAACCATATCAGGCAATTTTTTGTTTTGTATTTGTAGCCTACTAGCTCATTTCTTCTGGTTATTTATCCAGGATATCCTTCATTATTGCGAGTCATAGTCACTTCACAATGCTACAGACACTAGAACCTGTTACATTACCTCTAGTTATCTTTGGTTCCTTGTCTTTTTTTTTTTTTTCTTTTTTGGTTCCTTTTCTTTATAAACAGGAATAAGCATACTCTTGGAGACTGTGTCATATTGTATGTGGTATCCTTAGTATCTAGAACAGTGCATGGCACCTAAAAGGCCCTCTATAAATATTTTTTGGAACTAAGTGAAAGTAAATTCTAGCAACAAGTTTGCTCTGACATGTTCAGAAGTATCCCAGGTAACGGTGCTATAAATGCCCAGAATGAGGTACGATTACCAAAACTGTGTGCTTATATTTTCATATAAGCAACCACTGAGTAAATGCAAAGGGTCTCGAACCAGCACCCATATGGGATGTTGGCGCTTCAGGCTAGGGCATTAACCCATTGCGCCACAGTGCCGGTCCCTGTACTGGTTTTGAAATAGTAATAATGCAAGAGCAGTATGGTTTTATCATTTATTTATTTATTTTTGTAGATATACACTAAAGCTACTTTCATCCTTAATGAAGGACACATTTAAGAGCATATTATTTGGTATAGGAGTGACATGAGATAAAGAGAACTGACAAAAATCAACAATATATGCCGTACAGTTACAGGTTATAGAAATTTAAAAAGGAAATGAAATATCTGGGTTAAAGGAAACTCCAGATGAGAACAAAGGAGTGGGCATTCTCATGGGGGAGCAAACTTTGATCCTGAGTGGGCCTGGAAGGTGGTCTTATGGAAAATCTGACTGCATGACGACCAAAGGATGGAGGATATCTAGAGGGTCGGAAGGTAGTACCAGCTGTTTGCTCCTATGGGATAAGTGATTGGTGTTTTCAGATTTTCAGCTTGTTTTCAAGAGGTACCTGAAATATATAACCTTAACTCTAAATGTGAGCATCTTTTTTAGATTATTATCAGAACCAGAAATGTATCACTCAGTGGCTAAAATGACCAAAACTCAAGTAGAGTTAGAATTATTTAGATTGATCTATCTTTTTTTTAGTCTTTGGATACTTTAGGCTTCCTAGAAGGAAAAGTAGAGAGGAGAAAACCAAACTATATTTGTACACTGATCTTTTGATGGGGGGCTATATCATCTGTTGTGAACATGGTGTAATTTATGCCCTCATGTCTTGTTCATTGGAAAATTCTCTAATTTGAAACCAAAACTCTTATAAAAGTATTATTTTGCAGCTCTTCTTTGAGTGTTGAATTCTTTAAGGCACAAAGAGAATGACAGAGAAAGGAATAGGAATTTTAAAGCCAGATCAGGGACATAGGGAATAGAAGACAGCCAAGGAAAGGAAATTAGAAATGAGAAAGAAGGAGAGAGAGACTGAGTAAAAAATAAAGGCCTCTACTCTTGCCCTCCTTACATATTCTCTATTACAGCATACTTAACTTCACAGCCTGGACAGGATAAACTTCTTCCAAAGCCTTAGCTCCTGAAATTAGCTCTAGCACTTGCTCTGTTGAGGCAGCACCATTTCTTTCTACCTCAGCAAACTATTGGGTCAAAATGGACACCATGACATTTAAGTGGTCTCACCAATTCCACCAGTAGAATCCTCAAATTCTTCTGATGGTTTTGAACATTCTTCAAATGGTGAACACAATTCTTTTTAAAAAATCTACTTAATTTTTGGATTGGATTTCTCTGCTGTCTTTAGTTGAGCTTATTTTCTATTTTTGGAAATGTCCCTTTATTTGCTTTTCTCTATCTCCCTTTATTTCCTCTTTTTTTTAAAGAAAATTTATTTATTTGAAAGGCAGTATGACAGAGAGGGGAACACACACACACGCACACACACACACACAGATTTTCCTTCTGCTGGTTCACTTCCCAGATGGCAGCCTACAACCAGGTCTTTTTTATTCTCTTCCTTCCCCTCCCCTTCTGTTGTATTTCTTCTAAAAAATCCTCAAAAAGCTCTCTTAAATGAAAAAAATCTGCTTCCATACTCCCTTAACCTTGCCAAGAAACAACACACACGTGTACACACACACATCATTTGACATTTTAAACTTGATATACATTTATAAATAAAATGTTCACAAATGTTTTTCAGCTTCCTGTGGGTTATTGAATTTTTAAATGCTATGATTCAATTTTCCTCTAACAATCTTTGCGGATATTTTTCAGGTTGTTTTTATAAAATTGAATAACTGGGATAGATTTTATTTTATTTTTCTTTCTGTCTTTCACTGGAATGAACAATTTAATAAACCTCATCACATATTTACTTAGGGCCCATAATGTAATACTGTGCAAGAGGATAGGGCTCCAGAGAAGAACATGGTGTAGATATTGTTCTCAAGTTGTTTGTAATCGGGATGAAGGGGCAAGTTACACACAGAAGATAAATAATGATAGAAGAACACACATGGTAGATGAAAGAAAAGTAACATAAATGAATACTACTGGAATTTGGTGATAGTAATGATAATGTTCTGGGATAACCAGAGAAGGAGGAGTAGCAGAGAATACACATTGAATTTTCTAGGCATTTCTAATGAGCCATTTCTATTATTTAACTATTTCAAGGAACTGATGAGGTTTGTAATGGTACCACTTTTTCAAAAAACTTAGTCTAAGATTCATAAGACCTTCCTAAGAACACAGAACCAGTAAATTGCAGATCTACGATGTGCAAAGAATAGTCATGAAATCACTGGGAGATAAGGAGTCTGGAGGAGAGGAGAGTCTTTATGATTATAGTAAAGAGAAAAGTTTTAATGATAAAGGACCAGTTGTGTAATGCTTCGAATGATAGCTTCTTAGTGTGTACTGAAAGATTGTTCTATTCTAACAACACATTCTGAAACTTTTTTTTTCAAACAAGAGTTTCGGAAGTACTTGTGCATGCCCCTTTGCCTAGCAATTATTTGTCTAAGTTTCCCATGCACATATACTGACATATGCACAGGTGTGTCTAGAAGGAGTTTATTATAGCAATGCCTTTCATAATGAAAAATATAGGGAGATTCCAAGATGGTTGGATAGGAAAAAGATGTTCTGATTTTGACCAAGGAAGATAACTGTGAAAAAGTGGAGGAAGTGCATTATCAAGGGGGAGTTGGACAGAAGTTTGCTGTGGAAATTTTACAGAAAGAAGAAGACACTGTGGAGCAGCGTGGACAGTACTAACATGCATCAGTGAATGGTTACACCACCTGCGACTACCACAATTGGGAGCTGGAGAAGACATCAGCTTCAGAGAGTGCTCATATACCTCTGAATATCCACTGAAGGAGCAGACACTCTACTAAGCTACACAGACATAGTTCAAAGGAAAAACCCATCAGAGGAGAAAACCAGCAAGTGTTTTCACAAATGCCTACATAAAAATATGGATGTACAAGAAACAAGAATAAGGAAGAAAATATAACTTTCCAAAAGGAACACAAGAACACTTCAATATTAGAATGGGAAGATGAAGAGTGATGAAAATCCTGAAAATGAATTCAAAAGAATGATCATAAGACTACTCAGAAACACAGAAAAACAAATTCATGAGATAAAGAAATCCATACATAATATGGATGAAAGATTTTGCTTAGGATTGAGACATTGAAGAGAAATCAATTGAAATATCAGAAATGAAGAATTCAATATGTCAATAGAAAATATAGCAGGAAGCCTCAACAGACTTGGTGAGGCAGAAGAAAGAATACCCCCAAAAAAGAGAAAAACTGAAAAATAGTGTTTGAGATTTGTGGGATACTATCAAGTGACCAAACATACATGTCTTAGGGGTTCCTGAAGGCATGGAAAGAGAATAGATCAGAAGTCTATTAGGCAAAATAATAGCAGGAAACTTTGAAGAAAGAAAGAGACATCCAAGTACAGGAAGCACATAGAACTCCTAATAAACACAATAAGAAAAGATATTAACCACGATACTTTATAGTCAAACTTTCAACAGTAAAATATAAAGAAAATATTTTAAAATCTGCCTGATTGAAAAACACCATATTACCTCCAGAGGATCCCTAATTAGACTAACAGCTAATTTCTCATCAGAAACCCTACAAGCTAGGAGAAAATGGAGAGAGATAATCAAAGTCCTATAAGAAAGAAGCTGTCTGGGGCCAGCGCTGTGGTGTAGCAGGTAAAGCTGCCACCTGCAGTGTCGGCATCCCATATGGGTGCCAATTTGAAACCTGGCTGCTCTACTTCTGATTCAACTCTCTGTTATGGCCTGGGAAAGCAGTGAAAGATGGTCCAAGTCCCCTGCACCCACGTGGGAGACCCAGAGGAAGCCCTGGCTCCTGGAATCGGATCGGCACAGCTCTGGCCATTGCAGCCAGTTAGGGAGTGAACCAGTGGATGAAAGACCTCTCTGTCTCTCACTCTGCCTCTCCTTATCTCTCTGTGTAACTCTGACTTTCAAGTAAAATAAATAAATCTTAAAAAAAGAAAGAAGCTGTCAACTCAAAATACCATACCCTGCAAAGTTCTCATTTATAAATGAAGATGAAATAAAGACCTTCTAAAACAAAAATGGAAAGAATTTGTCACTACTTGTCCAGCCTTATGAATGATTCTTAAAGATGTGTTACATACATTCATCATTATGAAATAACGCGGAAGCAGAAAATGTCTTAGTAAAAGTACAAAGAAAATCCACAGAAAAAAATAGGAGTATTTATGGAATAATTGTAGGACCAAATCATTACTTATCAAGAATAAACTCGAATATAAATGGCCTCAACTCTCCAGTTAAAATATACAGACTGAGACTGACTGAATGGATTAAAAACTAAAACCCATCTATTTCCTGTCCACAAGGAACACATCTCACCAATAGAGATACACGCTAATGGAAAGCTAAAATGAGCAGGAGTAGCCATCTGATTTAGGCAAAATAGACATTAATACAAAAATTGTTAAAAGAGACAAAGAAGGGCATTTTGTAATGTTTAGGAAATCAACTCAATAGAAAGATGTAACTATCCTAAATGTATATTCAACCAATGCCACAGTGCCTGACTAATTAAAACAAATGTTAATGGATCTAAAGGGAGACATAGACTCCAACACAATAAGAATGGGGGACTTCACCACCCCATTTTCATCAATTTACAGATAAACTAAACAGAAAATCCATGAAGGAACAGCAGAGCTAATCTACACTATGGACCAAATGGACCTAATTGATATCTAAAGAATGTCCCAACTCTGCAGAATACACATTCTCTTCATCAGTGCATGAAACTTTCTCTAGGATAGACCATATGCTAGATCATAAACCAAATCTCAGCAAATTAAAAAAAATTGAAATCATGCCATGTATCTTTTCTTTTCCTTTCTTTTTTTTTTGACAGGCAGAGTTAGTGAGAGAGAGAGAGAGACACACACACAGAGAAAGGTCTTCCTTCTGTTGGTTCACCCCCCCCCCCAAATGGCCATCACACCAGGAGCCAGGTGCTTCCTGCTGGTCTCCCATGTGGGTGCAGGGCCTATGCCCTCGGGCCATCCTCCACTGCCTTCCCAGGCCACAGCAGAGAGCTGGACTGGAAGAGGAGCAACTGGGACAGAATCTGGTGCCCCAACCGGGACTAGAACCCAGGGTGCCAGCGCTGCAGGAGGAGGATTAGCCAAGTGAGCTGTGGCACTGGCTTTCATCTTCATTTGTTTTCAGGAACTTATTTATTTCACTTTGGGTTTCTTCAATGATCCACTGTTCATTCAGGAGTGTGTTGTTCAGTTTCCATAATTTTGCATATTTTCTGGAGATTCTTAAGTTGTTAATTTCCAGCTTCATTCTATTGTGGTCAGAAAAGATACATGATGGGCTAGCACCTTAGCTCACTAAGATAATCTTTTGCCTGCAGTGCCGGTACTCCAGGTTCTAGTCCTGGTAGGGGCGCCGGTTCTGTCCCAGTTGCTCCTCTTCCAGTCCAGCTCTGTGCTGTGGCCCGGGAAGGCAGTGGAGGATGGCCCAAGTGCTTGGGCCCTGCACCCACATGGGAGACCAGGAGGAAGCACCTGGCTTCTGGCTTAGGTCAGTGCAGCATGTCGGCAATGGCAGCCATTTGGGGGTGACCCAACAGAAGGAAGACCTTTCTCTCTCTCTCACTAACTCTGCCTGTCAAAACAAAACAAAAAACCAAACCAAACCAAACAAATGAAGATGATAACACAATGCATCAAAACTTATGGGATACAGCAAAAGCAGTGTTAAGAGGGAAGTTTATAGCAATTGGTGTGTACATCAAGATATTGGAAAGGCATCAAATAAATGATCTTTCAGTACATTTGAATGTCCTAGAAATAGAACTACAAACCAAGCAAAGAATTTGTAGGAGAAAAGACGAAATTAGAGAAGAAATAAACAAAACTGAAAAAAAATCCGTAAAATACAGAGCTTGTTTTATGAAAAAAATAAACAAAATTGATAAACTATTGGTCCAACCAAAACAAACAAAAAAAAAAACAGAGAATAGGACCCAAATCAATAAAATCAGGGTTGAAAAAAGGAAATGTAACAAAGGAATCTACAGAAATAAAAAGAAAAATCAGGAGTTACTGCAAACAGCTATATGCCAACAAATTGGAAAATCTCAAAGAAATGAATAGGGTTCAGGACACAAGAAATCCACCAAATTTCAGTCTTGAAGTCATAGAAAGCCTAAGTAGATTAATAACCAAAATGGAGATTGAATCAGTAATGAAGACCCTCCCAACAGTGAGAAGCCAAGCAACAGATGAATTCACTGCTGAATTCTACCAGACTCTTTCAGAGAAGAACAATTCCAATTCTTCTCAAACTATTCAAAACATTTGAAATGGAGGGAATCCTCTCAAGCTCCTCCTATGATAGCAGGACCAAGTAAATCCCAAATCCAGAAAAAAGATGCAACAAAAAAAGAAACTATTGACCAATATCCCTGATGAACATAAATTCAGGAATCCTCAACATAATACTAGCTAATTGAATCTAACAACACTTCAGAAGGTCTTTTACCTAGACCAAGTGGGATATATCCCAGGCATGCAGAGATACTTCAATATTCACAGATCAATAAAAGTGGTGCATTGCTTTAAAAATTTGACTAATAAAAACAATATGATTATCTCAATAGATTCAGAAAAAACATCTGATAAAATAGAACATCCTTTCATTATAAAAATCTTAAGCAAATTGGATATACAAAGAGCATTCTTCAACATAATCAAGGCAATTTATTACAAACCCACAATCAGCATCATATTGAATGGGGAAAAGTTGAAATCATTTCCACTAAGATCCAGAAGCAGACAAGGATGCCCACTTTCGTTATTGCTGTTCAATATAGTTCTTTTAGCCAGAGTATTTAGGCAGGAAAAGGAAATCAAAGGGATACAAATTGGAAACGAGGAAGTCAAATTATCCTTGTTTGCAGATGACATAATTCTATATATAGGGGAACCTGAAGACTCCACTAAGAGACTATTGGAGCTCATATGAGAGTTTGGTACAGGGGCCCAAGCACTTGGACTGTCTTCTACTGCTTTCCCAGGCCACAGCAGAGAGCTGGATTAGAAGAGCTGCAGCCAGGACTAGAACCAGCACCCATATGGGATGCCGGCGCTGTAGGTGGAGGATTAACCTACTGTGCCATGGCGCCAGCCCCCATACAGATATTTTTTAAAGGATGCAATTCAAATGGCCAAGAAACATTAAAAAATGCTCAGAAACACTAGCTATCAGGGAAATGCAAATTAAATTACAGGTATCATCTCACCCCAATTAGAATGGCTATCATCCAAAAATCAATAAACTGTAAGTATGGTGAGGATGTAGAGAAAAAGGTACCCTGATCCACTGTTGTTGGGAATGGAAAGTTGTTCATTGTTGAAAACAGTATGGGTATTTCTCAGAGACCTGAAAACAGATCTACCATATGACCCAGCCATCTTACATCTGGGAATTTACCCAAATGAAATGAAATCAGCATATGAAAGTGTTATTTGTACTCTCATGTTTATTGCAGCTTGATTCACAAGTTTAAGATATGGAATCAACACTGATGTCCATCAACTAATAACTGAATAAAGAAAATGTGGTGTTATTCACTATGGAATACTACTTAGACACAGAAAAGAACGATCCACAAAATGGATGCAACTGTAAAGCAATATGAGTGAAATAACCCAGTCTCATTTTATACAGAATGCCAAAAATTATAGGAATTAAATGGTCCTTTTGGTATATGATTGTCATTTTAGCCCTCATTTATACTCCTGTGGATCTGTGGTCTTCCTATTATTTTTAAAGGTTTATTTATTTATTTGAAAGGCAGAATTATAGAGAAACAGAGAGAGAGAGGGGAAAGGAGTGGGAGGGGGAGGGGAAGGGGGGAGAGAAAGAGAGAGGCTTTCCACCTGCTGGTTCACTCCTCAAATGGCCACAATGGACAGAGCCTGGTTGATCTGAAGCCAGGAGCCAGGAGTTTCTTCTGGGTCTCACATGTGGGTATGGGAGTGCAGGGGCCTAATCACTTGAGCCATCTTCCACTGCTTTCACAGGAACATTAATAGGGAGCTGGATCATAAGTGGAGCCACTGAGACTCAGACTGTGCCTATATGGGATGCTGGCATCACAGGTGGCTGCTTAATCTGCTATATCATGTTGGCCCTCCCAGTCTTCCTACATTTTACTTGTTGAATTTTATAATTAGTGGCAAATTTAACCTGTGGATATAGAGTGGATTAAAATTATGGCTTTGCAAAAACTGATGAAGAGAGGAGAGTTAGGGAGGGTGATTGTGGGAGAGCAGGGAATGAGGGAAATCTGGTTGTCTTCTTGAAACTGTACCCTTAGAATGCATGAAATCTGTCCTCTTTATATTTATAAAAATTAAAAAAGAAAACATATTTGAGGGAGTATGGAGATGCCTGAGAACTTCCTCTTTTACTACATCATTTTTTTTTCATTTTTGTTTCAACCCAAGAAGATGGTGGCTTCTGGAAAATTAATGTCCACTCCAGGTTGGAAGCAGCAAGGCTAAATCTGAGTCAGGCTGATAAATGGGGCATTTTGTAGGTCAGAATGAATGATATTGAATAGTTAGTATGTCTCACAAAATTCTGTAATACTGATTTTATGTGGAGCCTGTAACCTTTAAGCTCATATGTTGAACCCACACAGTTCTAGCTTGTGAGAATCTCCTCTTTCATAAATTTCTGTGAGTTCCTTATGTTTCTTTTTTTATGCTTCTTCTTTAAAAATTTTTAAATTGTACATATGAATGGAGTGTAGTATGGTACTTTGATACATGTATGCAATATGTAATGATCAAATCAGGTTAGTTAGCTTTTCAATCTTCTTAAACAAAAAAATAAGAAAAAAATACGTAGTGATATTTAAATGTATTCATTGGACACAGTGTGATATTTCAATGAATGTATAACGTGTACTGATAAAATTAGGCCTTCAAGCTCTTCTATTTATTCATAAAATATGATTATATAAAAGATACTTATGAACTATAGTCTCCCACCATGCTATAGAAGATGAGAATGTACTATTTCTATCTAACTGTGTTTTGGTATCCATTATCAAACATCCCTGTGTTCTGTCCTTCCTAGTCTCTAGAAATCACATTCTACTTTCAGATGGACTTTTTTTTTTTTTGACAGGCAGAGTTAGGCAGTGAGAGAGAGAAAGAGAAATGTCTTCCTTCTGTTGGTTCACTCCCCAAATGGCCGCTATGGCCGGCACTGCACCAATCCGAAGCCAGGAGCCAGGTGCTTCCTCCTGGTCTCCCATGCAGGTGCAGGGCCCAAGCACTTGGGCCATCCTCCACTGCCTTCCCAGGGCCACAGCAGAGAGCTGGCCTGGAAGAGGGGCAACCGGGACAAAATACGGCACCCCAACAGGGACTAGAACCTGGGGTGCCAGCGCTGCAGGTGGAGGATTAGCCTAGCGAGCCACGGCGCTAGCCTCAGATGGACTTTTTAAAAAATTTCTTTTATGAAAAGGAGAATGCAGTATTTGTCTTTCTGTGTCTGATTTATTTTATTTAAACTGATGTCTTCAAATTTCACCCATTTTGCTGCAAATGATAGGATCTCATTCTTTCTTATAGCTGAACAGTATTCCATATCTTATATGTATGTCTATCCCTATTTTATATATCAATTCCTCCATTGATGGATGCCTAGGTAGATTCCACGTCTTCACTATTATGCTATGAACAGTGCTGCCATGAATATATTCAGGTCTCTCTTTGATATGCTGATTTAACTTCCCTGGAATATATTTTTTTTTTTTTTTGAATTTCAAAGTAAATTACTTTATTTGGTGCAAATATTCTACATAACTCTAGCACACAAGGTACTTAGGTAATGAAGGAAGAAATAAAATCAAAGACAGTTTGAATATACAAATAGTAAGATTTAAGTACACTCTGATAACAGGTTGGGTAGTCAATGAAGAATTGTGGAGTATTGAAATTAAGCCATTTCTGAAGAAAAATGGTAAATATGCAGGCTTAGAAGACTTAGAAAAGCTATGGCAAATGTTTGAATGGGCCTTATTTAGGAAAGAGATTTTATTAACTCAAAAAGCAATAATTGGGAATTATACTGATTTCATTGTAGCATAAGCATTTTTTTTTTGTTTTTTTTTTTTTTTTTACTTTTTTTTTATCTTTTATTTAATGAATATAAATTTCCAAAGTACGACTCATGTGTTACAATGGCTTCCCCCCCATACCGTCCCTCCCACCCACAACCCTCCCCTTTCCCACTCCCTCTCCCCTTCCATTCACATCAAGATTCATTTTCGATTATCTTAATATACAGAAGATCAGCTTAGTATACCTTAAGTAAGTATTTCAACAGTTTGCTCCCACACAGAAACATAAAGTGAAAAATAATAGATGATTTTTTTTAAATGATGATGAAATCAGATCAGACCTATTGTCATGTTTAATCCCAGTGAGAGTCAAGTTGGGAATTGATAATTTCTTTTTTTTTTTTTTTTTTTACAGAAGATCAGTTTAGTGTACATTAAGTAAAGATTTCAATCGTTTGCACCCCCATAGAAACATAAAGTGAAATATACTGTTTGAGTACTCGTAATAGCATTAAGCCTCAGTGTACAGCACGTTAAGGACAGAGATCCTACATGAGGAGTAAGTGCACAGTGACTCCTGTTGTTGACTTTACCAATTGACACTCCTGTTTATGGCATCAGTAATCTCCCTATGCACCAGTTATGAGTTTCCAAGGCTATGGAAGCCCCTTGAGTTCTCCGACTCTTATCTTGTTTAGACACGGTCATAGTCAAAGTGGAGGTTCTCTCCTCCTTTCAGAGAAAGGCACCTCCCTCTTTGAAGACCTGTTCTTTCCACTGGGATCTCATTCACAGAGATCTTTTGCCAGAGTGTCTTGGCTTTCCATGCCTGAAATACTCTCATGGGCTTTTCAGCCAGATCCGAGTGCCTTTAGGGCTGATTCTGAGGCCAGAGTGCTATTTAGGACATCCGCCATTCTATGAGTCTGCTGAGTATCTCACTTCCCATGTTGGATCACTCTCCCCTTTATTTATTCTATCGGTTGGTGTTATCAGATACTAGACTTGTTTATGTGCTCCCTTTGACTCTTAGTCCTTTCATTATGATCAATTGTGAACTGAAATTGATCACTTGGAATAGTGAGATGGCATTGGTACATGCCACCTTGATGGGATTGAATTGGAATCCCCTGGTATGTTTCCAACTCTACCAATTGGGGCAAGTCAGCCCGAGCATGCCCCAAATTATACATCTCTTCCCTCTCTTATTCCCACTCTTATGTTTAACAGGGATCACATTTCAGTTAATTTTCAACACTTAAGAATAACTGTGTGATAATTACAGAATTAAACCAGTATATTAAGTAGAACAGACAAAAAAAAATACTATGAGGGATAATCTATCTTCCCTGGAATATATACCCAGAGTAGAATAATTGGATCATATGGTGAATCTATTTTTGTTTTTTGAGGAAGCTCCATACTGTTTTCCATAATGCCTATACTAATTTAAATTCTCACTAACTGTATATAACGGTTTCTCTAAATACTTGCAAGCATGTGTTAACTATGTTAATTGGGGTGAGAAGATCTCATTGTGGTTTTGAGTTGCATTTTTGGACAACTAATGATGTTGAGCATGTTTTGTTGAAGTTGCTGGTTTTTGTTTCCCACAACTTTCTTGGTTATTTGAATTTCTTCTTTTAAGAAGTCAATTTATGGGGCTGGCATTGTGGCACAGTGGGTTAAACCACTGCCTATAGCACCAGCATCCCATATGTGTGCTGGTTCAAGTCCAGCTGCTCCACTTCTGATCCAGCTCCCTGGTAATGAACTCGGGAATGCAGCGAGGATGGCCCAAGTCCTTGCCCTGGCACCCACGTGGGAAACCTGAAGAAGCTCCTGGCTCCTGGCTTAGGCCTGGCCCAGCTCCAGCTGTCGTTGCCATTTGGGAAGTGAACCAGTAGATGCAAGACCTCTGTCTCTCTCTCTCTCTGTAATTCTGCCTTTCAGATAAATAAAACAAATCTTTTTCTTTTAAAAGAGGTCTGTTTATATTTGTGTAATTCTAGAAGTACATTTAATGGAGAGAGGGAAAGCTGCCATCTGCTGTTCACTCCCCAGATGCTTAAATGCCTGCAATGGCCAGGGCTGGAGCTGGGTGCTAGGGACACAGTCCAATTCTCCCACGTAGGTGACAGTAATCCAATTACTTGAGGTATCACTGCTACTTCCCAAGGTCAGCGTTAGCAGGAAGCTGGAATTCGAAGCAGAGCCACAGCATCAAACCTAGGGGTTCTAATTGAAATCTTAACTGCCAGAATAAAAGTCTGCCCCTGCCTGATTTTTAATTGGCTCATTATTTTTGTTGTTATTGGTTGTTATTGATGAGTTTTTGAATGCCTTATGTATTCTTTTTTTTTTTTTTAAAGATTTA
Organism: Oryctolagus cuniculus; assembly: GCF_964237555.1. Lineage (NCBI taxonomy): Eukaryota > Metazoa > Chordata > Mammalia > Lagomorpha > Leporidae > Oryctolagus > Oryctolagus cuniculus. Next base: position 21,575,578 of record NC_091439.1, read on the forward strand.
TTTATTTATCTGAAAGTCAGAGTTACACAGACTGAGAGAGAGAAAGAGAGGTCTTTTGTCTGATGGTTCACTCCCCAGATGTCCACAACAGCCATAGCTGCGCCAATCTGAAGCCGGGAGCCAGGAGCTTCTTCCGGGTCTCCCACGTGGGTGTAGGGGCCCAGGCCTTGGGCCTTCTTCTACTGCTTTCCCAGGCCATAGCAGAGAGCTGGATTGGAAGTGGAGCAGTTGGGACTAGAACTGGCGCTTTTATGGGATGCTGGCGCTTCAGGCCAGGGTGTTAACCCACTGCACCACAGCACCAGCCCCAAATTCCTTATGTATTCTGAATATTCTTTGTCAGATGAACAGCTTGCAAAATTTTTCTCCCATTCTGTTGGTTACCTTTTTACTGTGTTTCCTTTGCTGTACAGAAGCTTCTCAGTTTGATATAGTCCTATTTGTCTATTTTATATAGTCCTATTTGTCTATTTTTGCTTTTTGTTGCCTGTGCTTCTTTGGGTTGTTTCCAATAAGCTACATTTACTTATATCTTTAAGTATATACTTTAACTCTTTTATCCATTTTGAGTTGATTTTTATATAGGGTAAGAGTTACAGGAGTCAACTCTCATTCTTCTGCATATGGACCTTCCAGTTACCTTAGCACTATTTATTAAAGAAATTTTCCTTTCTCCACTGTAGATTTTGGAAGCTTTGCTGAGAATCAGTTGGTTATGCATTTTGGAGTTTATTTCTGGATTTCTATTCTATTTCATTGTTCTAGTGCTTCTCAAAGCCAGTACAAAGCTGTTTTGGTTACTCTAGCTCTGTAGTATGTCTTGAAATCAGATATTATGATTCTAGTTTTTTTTTTTTTTTGTTCTGAATTGCCTTGACTGTTCAGAGTCCTTTGTGCCTCTACATGAATCTTGGATTTTTTTTGCTCTGTGAAGAATGTTGTTGATATTTAGTGGTGATGCATAGAATCTGTCAATTGCTTTGCATAGTGTGAATATAGATGTGTTTTAAATTCACAAATCAAAATTTGAGGTAAGTACATAAGGAGTTACCATATACCTCTCACCACATTTCCCATATTAACATCTCATAGTAATATATATGTTACAATTAATTAACCATATAAGGGATATTTTAAAATCCAAACTTTTTATTCCTCCCATCCCTCCTAGTCTCTATTAATCAACATTTTGCATTCAGATTGAATTTGTTTTTTAAAAGTATGGACATTATAATAATACCAATTCTTCCAATTCATGAACATGGGAGCTCCCCGCCCCCCCGCACCTTTCTTTGGTGTGTGTTCTTCAATTTCATTTATCTGTTTTTACAACTTTCATTTTAGAGACGTTACAGCTTCTTGAATAAATTCATCCTTAGGAACTTTATTAATTTTTATAGCTATTGTGAATGTGACTTTTTATTTCTTTTCAGCAAGTTTATTATTATAATATACAAATCTACAGATTTGTCTGTGCTGTTTTATTATTACAACTTTATTTTATTTTACTTATTGAATTCATTTATCATTCCTTTTTTTTTTTTTTTTTTTTTGACAGGCAGAGTTAGACAATGAGAGAGAGACAGAGAGAAAGTCTTCCTTTTGTTGGTTCACTCCCCAAATGGCCGCTACGGCCGGCACTGGGCCAATCCGAAGCCAGGAGCCAGGTGCTTCCTCCTGGTTTCCCATGGAGGTGCAGGAGCCCAAGCACTTGGGCCATCCTCCACTGCCCTCCGGGACCACAGCAGAGAGCTGGACTGGAAGAGGAACAACTGGGACTAGAACCGGCATCCATACGGGATGTGGGCACCGCAGGTGGAGGATTAACCAAGTGAGCCATGGCACCAGCCATCACTTAAACTCTTGAAAATGCTCTTAAAACCTAATAATAAGGGAAAAATCAAGAGAAGGACATCTAAGATGCAATTGAAATATATACCTGAGGAGACTTGGTGATAAGATGCTTATAAACTAATACACTACTTTTGTGTTTTAAAATTCTACCACAGATAGAATAATAAAATAAATAGCTAAGTACGAATACAGTAAGATATAAAAAATAGAATCTACAATACTTCACTAGGCTAATCCTCCACCGATCCAAAGCCAGGAGCCAGGTGCTTCCTCCTGGTCTCCCATGCGGGTGCAGGGCCAAGCACTTGGGCCATCCTCCACTGCCTTCCTGGACCACAGCAGAGAGCTGGACTGGAAGAGGAGCAACCAGGACAGAACCCAGCATCCCAACCGGGACTAGAACCCAGGATGCCGGTGCCGCAGGCGGAGGATTAGCCTAGTGAGCCGCGGTGCCGGCCGAATTCATTTATCATTTCTAAACATTTCGCTGAAGCCTTCAGATTATTCTGGATATAGAATCATATCTCTTCAAAAAGTGGTAATATAATTTCTTCCTTTCCTATTTTTAATGTCTTATTTTTTCTCTTAATATCTCTGGCTAAAACTTGCAGTACTATATTGTAAGAACTGTGAGAGTGTGCATTAGTGCCTACTTCTAGATATCCTACAGGAAATGCTTTCAGTATGACTCCTGATTCCAGCTCTCTCCTAATGTACACCCTGCGAAGCAGCAGTGATGGCTCCAGTAATTGGGTTCTTGTTGCATACACGGGAGACTTAGATTGAGTTCCCAGCTCCCAGCTCTGCCCTGACTCAGTCTTGTTTCTTGCAGGCAGTTATGGAGTGAACCAGTGGATAAGAGCTCTGTCTCTCTTCTTCTCTCTGTTATTCTGCCTCTTAAATGAAATCAGAGATGAAAAAGTAGATATTGCAAACAATACCACAAAACTGCAAAGGATATGCCAACAAATTGGAAAACATGGAAAAATTTGATGAATTTGGAAACATGTAGCCTACCAGAATTGAACTATGAAAACACAGAAAGCCTAAACAGACCAATAATTAAATGATTGAAACAAGAATGGCATTTCTCCCAACAAAGAAAAACTCAGGTTAGGATGGCTCACAGTTGAGATCAACCAAAATTTTAAAGAAAAATTAGCACCAATTTTTCAAAAAACTATTCCCAAAAAATTGAAAGGGAAGGAAGCATTCTGAACTCATTCTATGAGGCCAGTGTGACCTTGATTCCAAAAACAGACAAGGACACACACAGAGAAATGAAAATTAGAACAATCTGTTTGACCAACATTAATACAAGAGTTCTCAACAGAATACTACCAAATTGAATCCAACAGCACATTAATCTTTAATAAAGCTTTTCTCTATCTAAAAGGGGTAGATGAATAGATAGATTGATAGGCAGACGGACAGATAAATATTCCATCTGCCGATTTGGCTCCAAATGTCAGGAGCCAGGAACTCAATCCAGGCCTCCCACATGGTCAGCAGGAACCTAACTATTTGAGCCATCACCACTGCCTTCCAGGTTTCCTATCAACAGGAATTGAGTTGAGAGTTGGAACTTGAAATTGAACCCAGGCACACTGCTATGGAATGTGGGCATCCTAACCACTAGGGAAAACATGCATTAATCTTGCATATTAACCTTGCTTCTTGTTGTCTCTCTCTCTCTTTGCTCTTGAGTTTATGTCTGCTGCTCTTTTTGTTTTAAATCTTAAATTTTAAAATGAAGTAAAATTCTTCACAGTTCTACATAAAATTCCATTCAATATTTTATGAGTCTGGTATCTTTCCCAAAGGTCATAGATACCATAATTCCCGTGATACAGTCTTCAGTTCTTGCTAGCCTCAGCTTGATACTGTATGGTCTTCTTCATGTCCTTGTCCCAGCTGGAAGAAGTTCAGTCTCCTACTGCAGCTGTTGTTATAGAAACAGACTCAACAGGACAGTCCTTTTTCCAGCTTCCCCTGAGTTTTTGGAATAAATCATTCTGTACATCCCTAAATTAGTCAGGGATCCTTCAGCATTTCCAACTATTTATTTATCTTTATATTTGAAGCGTTTAAGCTCCTCTCTTCTAGATCTTCTCAAAATATGTGAGGTTGTTCATTATGGTCACCTCACTGTGCCGTGCAACAGTAGAACTTCTTCCTTCTATCTATGCTTTGATAGCCATTGTTCAAATTACTTCAATGCCTTCTTTCCCCACTCCAGCCCATAGTAATCGCTACTGTTCATTAAAATTGACATTTTGGGGCCGACCCTGTGGCACAGCATGCTCAGCCTCAGCCTGAAGTGCTGGCATCCCATATGCGTAGCGGTTCGAGCCTTGGCTACTCCAGTTCCTATATAGCTCCCTGCTAATGTGCTTGGGAAAAAAAGGGGAGGATGGCCCAAGTCCTTGTGCTCCTGCACCCATGTGAGAGACTACTAAGAAGTTCCTGGCTTCTGGCTTTGGCCTGGCCCAGCCCAGTAATTGGGGCTATTTGGGGAATAAACCAGCAGATAGATTTCTCTCAGTCTCTCTGTCTCTGTCTCTCTCAAACTTAGCCTTTCATATAAATAAATCTTAAAAAATATTTCCTTCTTTTTGTGGGGAGGACATTGTTGTGGCACAGCAGGTTATGCCACCACCTGAGATACCAGTAACCCATATGAGCACTGATTTGAGTCCTGGCTGCTCCACTTCCTATCCAATTTCCTGCTAATATTCCTGGGAAAGCAGTGGAAGATGGCCCAAGTTCTTTTGTTCCTGCCACCCATGTGGGAGACATGGATGGGTTTTTAGGCTCCTGGCTTTAAATTGGCCCAAACCTGGCTGAGTTATCCATTTGGATAGTGAACCAACAGATGGAAGATCTCTCTTTATTTCTCTCTCTGTGTCTCTCTCCTTCACTTTCTGTAACTCTGCCTTTCAAATAAGTAAATAGATTATTTAAAAATTGACTTTTTAAAAGTTTTCCATATGTTTTTCTGTGTCTGGATTATTTTATTAACATCCTCCAGTTCCATCCATTTTGCTTCAAATGCTAGAATGCCATTCTTTTTTTTTAATGGCTGAATGGTATTTCATTGTATATATATACCATATTTTCTTTATCCATTCATCACTGAGCACTTAATACCTTAGCTATTGTGAATAGTGCAGTAATCAACATGGGAAGCCAGATGTCTATTTAATAGGTTGATTTTATTTCCTTTGGATACATACCCAGAAGTGAGACAGCTGTAAAATACCATATATCTATTTTTGCTCTTTTGTGGAACCTCTAGATTGCTCTCCCTAAAGTCTATAATTTACATTCCATCCAATGATTCTCTTTTCTCCATATCCTCCCCAGCATTTGCTATGTCATATATTTTTGATAATAGCCTTTCTAAATGGAGTGAGATGATATCTCACTTGTTTCTTTATTTTCCTAATTTCACTAATCTACCTGTCTGTACTGTCTTGAATCTCCTTGAATTTCCCAATAGTCATCTTCTTAAATTCTTTATCAGGCTTTTTCCGGTCTCCTTTTTTTGGGTCTACCGAAGGTTATTGAGTTCCTGTGGTGGCATCATGTTGCATTTTTTTCATGCTTCTTGTGTGTCTGTATTGATATTTGTGCATCTGGTGGATCAGTGGTCTTTATTGCTTTTAAATGGTGGTTTTTGTACTAAAAGGCTTTTTCCTGGAGATATGTCTTTAGTGGTTACTTTGGTAATCTGCTTTGATCTAGTTGCACTCTATAGCCTATAGCTGCCTATAGGCTATAGTTGCCTATAGCTTTATTTGTAATTAATAGAGTAGTGTTTGTAGTAGCTGGTGTCATAAAGCCGATCAGTTTACCAGTCACCTGAGGGTGGGAACACTCAAGCAGCCCAGGCAGATGTAATGCACACACAGAAAGAACCGGAGCCCCGTGTCTGTGGCCCCAGGGAGCAGGAACACAGCAGTCATTCTCTGTGGGCCACACAGGAGTGGAACCACTCCAATATCCACATATGAAAAGTAGCAGAATGCTCATCAGTCTGCATGGGCTGTGCAAGAGTGTGGCTCCTGCAGAACCAGGGGCAAGTGTAATGTGGGAGCAGGGCACCTCTGTGGCAGGGAGCTCAGCCATCAGACTCTGGGAACTTTGTCAGTGGGGGTCAATTCAGCATGCTTGTGTGGATGAAGTACAGTGCATTTGCCTTTGGGGACTGCAAGGGGCTGGGGTCTCTCCAGCGTGTCTGGGTGAGTGAGGTACAGCTCGTGGGGTGGTTTCTTTCTTTCTTTCTTTTTTTTTTTTTTTTTGACAGGCAGAGTGGACAGTGAGAGAGCGAGAGAGACAGAGAGAAAGGTCTTCCTTTTGCCGTTGGTTCACCCTCCAATGGCCGCCACGGCTGGCGCGCTGCAGCCGGCGCACTGCGCTCATCCGATGGCAGGAGCCAGGTACTTATCCTGGTCTCCCATGGGGTGCAGGGCCCAAGCACTTGGGCCATCCTCCACTGCACTCCCGGGCCACAGCAGAGAGCTGGCCTGGAAGAGGGGCAACCGGGACAGGATCCAATGCCCCGACTGGGACTAGTACCCGGTGTGCCGGCGCCGCTAGGTGGAGGATTAGCCTAGTGAGCCGCGGCGCCGGCCGCGGGGTGGTTTCTATTTCTGAAGAATTCACAATTGTGGGGTCACTCTAATGTGCCCAGGTAATGGCACCACTCCTGTGGCCTGCCTCTGTGAGTTTCTCCAGGCCACCTGGAGGTAGAGCCACTCCAGCCTCTGGGAGGGTGAGTCAGCACAGCTGGGGGGAGGGGGGTGCTGCCGAGTTTGTATGCAAAATAGCACTGGTTGCAGGAGGGTACTACCTGAGTTCTGTTTCCATTCTGAAGCTGTGCAGTGGTGCACACTTCCTGGCATCCTCCATTTGTGTTGGGCCCTACTAGTGCTGCAGGATCAGCCTGCAGCAACATTTCCAGGTGTCCACTGAGAGCAAACTGCCTCCAGAATGTCTGCAAAGCATTCAAGAGAAACACCTCCTGAGGCCTGTCTGAGGAGTGTGGCAGACAGAGCTATTAATCTTATCCACCAGGTCAGTTTGCCTGGGGTGATGTGCATGTAGTGTCTATTTCATCTTAGCCATCTGGAGCAAACTTGTGCAATCCTTTGTTCTTTATCTATACATATCTTTTCCATTCCCAGAAATGTCCTTCTTAAAATTAATCATTAGCCTTCTTTTCAGTGTACCTCAGTTCTAAAGATGTTTGTAACAAATCATGCTCTAAAAACAGTAATATTGAGCCTATGAGAAATTTGCCCCAGTGGGCCTGGTATTGTGATATAGTGGCTAAAGTCGCCACTTGCGATAGTGGCTAAAGTCGCCACTTGCGATGCTGGCATCCCAAATGGGCGCGGTTTCACGTCCTGGCTGCTTTAGTTCCTATCCAGCTCCCTGGTAATGGCCTGGGAAAAGTAGCTGAAAATGGCCCAGGTGTTGGTCCCCTGCCACCCACATGGGAGATGTAGATGAAGCTCCTGACTCCAAGCTTCAACATGGCTCACCCCTTGCTGTTGTGGCCATCTGGGGAGTGAACCAGCAGATGGAAGATCTCTTTCTTTGTCTCACTCTTTCTCTGTGACTTTGAATTTCAAATAAATAAATAAATAAATAAATGAAAGAAATATGCCCCCATTTTTCTAAAGCCCACCTTTTTGGACCAATGTTGGTTCACTGTGTAGTAATAAAGGCAAATTTAATGTCATGGAGTTCTTAAGTTCTGACTAGAACCTGACCACTTTGGAACACTTACCAAAATTCATTCAAAGTCACTGGAATTGTGTCACGCATATTCTGGCTTGAATAAACCTTACATTAGTCTTTTTACAGAATTTGCTTATTTCTGTTGGCACCACGTTGCATGTTGCTGGGAACCTGCAGTTTAGCTGTTCTCCATGACAGAGGACTTTCCCAGGTTTGAGGTGTCTGCAATGTGGCTGTGAGGCAGTCTGTGCAAGACACTTCCTTCTCCTCTCTACCAGACCATCTGGAGTCTGTGTTCTACAGTTTCTCTGTTTCATCTACACTGTATTCCAGTGCTCTCTTCTGAGTATTATGCCCCAATAATAGCTATTGACTCCTCATTTTGGACATATCTTTGTGGGAGAAGAGTGATCTGGTGCCCTATTTGGCGATCTTGCTGGAATTCCTTTTAGCTGATTCGGCAGAAGCCCAAATCTGTTACTGGGGATGAATGGAAAATTGACTCAACACTGAGAAGACCAGATAGGTGTTGCTTCAGTCAGAGTTTGATCCACGAATTCTCTTGGCCATATAAGGACAAGATTGTTCCCTATTTTTTTCTGCTTTTCCTAGTATTTATTTTGTATGGTTTTATCTTTTACATTTTATATCTTTAAATTGTTTATTTATTTTTCACTGTTCCCATATGTATATATTTATTTTTTAAAAGAGATTTATTTATTTGAAAGACAGAGTGATAAGGAGAAGGGGAGAGACATATTTCCATTAGCTGGTTCACTCCCGAAAAGGTTGATCCAGGCCAAAGACAGGAGACTGCAACTCTCTCTGGGTCTTCCATATGCACAATAGGGACCCAAGTACTTGGGCCATCATCCACTGCCTTCCCTGATGTATTAGCAAGAAGTTGCATGGCAAGCAGTGCAGCCATGAATTCTGCTAGTGTTCCAATATGGTATAAATTGTTTATTTGTATTGCTTTTTCTTTTTTTCAACTTTTATTTAATAAATGTAAATTTCCAAAGTACAACTTTTAAATTATAGCAGCTTTTCCCCTTATAACCTCCCTCCCACCCACAACCATCCCATCTCCTACTACCTCTCCCTTCCCATTCTTCATTAAGATTCATTTTCAATTATCTTTATATACAGAAGATGAACTTAGTATATACTAAGAAAAGCTTTCAACAGACTGTACCCACAAACACACAAAGTATAGAGTACTGTTTGGGTAGTAGTTTTACTGTTAATTCGCATAGTACAACAAATTAAGGACAGAGATCCTACATGGTGAGCAGGTGCACAGTGACTCCCATTGTTGATTTAACAATTGACCCTCTTATTTATGATGTCAGTGATCACCCTAGGCTCTTGTCATGAGCTGCCAAGGCTATGGAAGCCTCTTGAATTCCCCAACTCCGATCTTATTTAGACAAGGCCATAGTCAAAGTGAAAGTTCTCTCCTCCCTTCAGAGAAAGGTACTGCCTTCTTTGATGGTCTGTTCTTTCCACTGGGATCTCACTCACAGAGATCTTTCATTTAGGTCATTTTTATTTTTGCTAGAGTGTCTTGGCTTTCCCTACCTGCGAAGCTCCCATGGGCTTTTTAGCCAGATCCGAATGCCTTAAGGGCTGATTCTCAGGCCAGAGTACTGTTTAGGGCATCTACCATTCTATGAGTCTGCTATGTATCCCACTTCCCATGATTGGATTGTTCTCTCCTTTTTAATTCTGTCAATTATTATTTGCAGACACTGGTCTTATTTATGTAAGCCTTTTGACGCTTAATCCTATCTTTTTGATTAATTATGAACTGAAACTGATAACTTTGATTAGTAAGATGGCAATGGCACATGCCACCTTGATGGGATTGAAATGGAATCCTCTGGCATGTTTCTAGCTCTACCATTAGGGGTAAGTCAGAGTAAGCATGTGCTCAACTGTACTTCTCTGCCCTCTCTTATTCCCACTGTTATATTTAACAAGGATCACTTTTCAATTAAATTTATAAACTAAGAATAATTGCATGTTAATTAAAGAGTTCAACTGATGTTATTAAGTAGAACAAAAAAATACTAAAAGGGATAAGTTGTTCCTCAATAGTCAGGACAAGGGATGTTCAAGTCACTGTTTCTCATAGTGTCCATTTCACTTCAACAGGTTTCCTTTTAGGTGCTCAGTTAGTTGTCACCGATCAGGGAGAACATATGATATTTGTCCCTTTGGGACTGGCTTATTTCACTCAGTACGATGTTTCCCAGATTCCTCCATTTTGCTGCAAACGACCAGGTTTCTTTCTTCTTTTTACTGCTGTATAGTATTTTAGAGTACATATCCCATAATTTCTTTATCCAGTCTTCTATTGATGGGAATTTAGGTTGATTCCATGTCTTAGCTATTATGAATTGAGCTGAAATAAACATTGAGGTGCAGACAGCTCTTTTATTTGCCAATTTAATTTCCTTTGGGTAAATTCCAAGGAGTGGGATGGCTGGGTTGTATGGTAGGGCTATATCACATTTCTGAGCAGTCTCCAAACTGACTTACATAGTGGCTTTACCAGTTTGTATTCCCACCAACAGTGGATTAGTGTCCCTTTTCCCCCCACATTCTAGCCAGCATCTGTTGTTAGTTGATTTCTGCATGTAAGCCATTCTAGCCGGAGTGAGGTGAAACCTCATTGTGGTTTGCATTTCCCTGACGGCAAGTGATCCTGACATTTTTTCATATGTCTCTTGGCCATTTTTTTTCTTCTTTTAAAAAATGTGTATTGAGGTCCTTGGCCCATCTCTTAATTGGGTTGTTTGTTTTGTTGTTGTGGAGTTTCTTGATCTCTTTGTAGATTTTGGTTATTAAACCTTTATTGGTTGCATAATTTGCAAATATTTATTCCCATTCTTTGTTGCCTCTTCACTTTCCTGACTGTTTCTTTTGCAGTACAGAAACTTCTCAATCTGATGTAATTCCAATTGTTAATTTTGGCTTTGACTGCCTGTGCTTCTGGAGTCTTTTCCAAGAAGTCTTTGCCTGTTTCTATATCTTGTTGGGTTTCTCCAATGTTCTCTAATAATTTGATGGTGTCAGGTTGTAGATTTACTTGTTTATTTTTTTGACAGGCAGAGTGGACAGTGAGAGAGAGAGAGACAGAGAGAAAGGTCTTCCTTTTCCATTGGTTCACCCCCAATGGCCGCTGCGGCTGGTGTGCTGTGGTTGGTGCACTGCGCTGATCCAAAGCCAGGAGCCAGGTGCTTCTCCTGGTCTCCCATGCAGGTGCAGGGCCCAAGCACTTGGGCCATCTTCACTGCACTCCTGGGCCACAGCAGAGAGCTGGCCTGGAAGAGAGAAACCGGGACAGAATGCGGTGTCCACAGGGACTAGAACCCGGTGTGCGGCGCTGCAGGCGGAGGATTAGCCTATTGAGCCGTGGTGCCGACCAGGTCATAGATTTATATTTTTAATCCATGCTGAGTGGATTTTTATGTAAGGTGTAAGGTAGGGGGTCTTGCTTCATGATTCTGCATGTGGAAATCCAGTTTTCCCAGCACCATTTGTTGAATAGACTGTCCTTACTCCAGGGATTGGTTTTAGATCCTTAATCAAATATGAGTTTGCTGTTGAGGTTGGATTGATCTGTGTTTCTTTTTGTTCCATTTGTCTATCCATCTGTTTCTGTACTGGTACCATGCTGTTTTGATTATAACTGCCGTGTAGTATGTCCTGAAATCTGGTATTGAGAAGCCTCTGGCTTTGTTTTTGTTGTACAAGACTGCTTTAGCTATTTGAGTTCTCCTGTGGCTCCAAATGAATTTCAGCATCATTATTTCCAGATCTGAGAAGAAAGTCTTTGGTATTTTGATTGGTATCGCATTGAGTCTATAAATTGCTTTTGGGAGAATGGACATTTTGATGATATTGATTCTTCCAATCCATGAGCATGGAAGATTTTTCCATTTTTTGGTATCCTCTTCCATTTCTTTCTTTAAGGTTTTGTAATTTTCATCGTAGAGATCTTGAACGTCCTTGGTTAAGTATATTCCAAGGTATTTGATTGTTTTTGTAGATATTGTGAATGGGATTGATCTTAGAAGTTCTTTTTCAGCCATGGCATTGCCTGTGTATACAAAGTCTGTTGATTTTTGTGCATTGATTTTATATCCCGCTACTTTGCCAAACTCTTCTATGAGTTCCAATAGTCTCTAAGTAGAGTTCTTTAGATCGCCTAAATAAAGAATCATATCATCTGCAAAGAGGGATAGTTTGACTTCTTCCTTCCCAATTTGTATCCCTTTAATTTCTTTTTCTTGCATAATGGCTCTGACTAAAACTTCCAGAACTATATTGAAGAGCAATGGTGAGAGTGGCATGCCTTTCTGGTACCAGATCTTGGTGGATATGCTTCCAACTTGCCCCCATTCAATAGGATGCTGGCCGTGGGTTTTTCATAGATTGCTTTGATTGTATTGAGGAATGTTCCTTCTATACCCAGTTTGCTTAGAGTTTTCATCATGAAAGTGTGTTGAATTTTATCAATTGCTTTCTCGGCATCTATTGAGATAATCATATGGTTTTTCTTCTAGAGTTTGTTAAGTGGTGTATCACATTGATTAATTTGCAAACATTGAACCATCCCTGCATACCAGGGATAAATCCCACTTGGTCTGGGTGGATGATCTTTCTGATGTGTTGTTGTGTTCTATAGGCGAGAATTTTATTGAGGATTTTTGTGTCTGTGTTCATCAGGGATATTGGTTGTAATTTTCTTTCAATGCTGCATCTTTCTCTGCTTATGATTAAGGTGATGCTGGCTTCCTAGAAAGAATTTGGGAGGATTCCCTCTCCTTCGATTGTTCTGAATAGTTTGAGAAGAATTGGAGTTAGTTCTTCTTTAAATGTCTGGTAGAATTCAGCAGTGAATCCATCTGGTCCTGGGCTTTTTTTTTGTTGGGAGGGACTTTATTACTGATTCAGTTATGGGTCTGTTTAGGTTTTCTATGTCATCATGGTTCAATTTAGGTAAGTTGCATGTGTCCAGGAATCTATACATTTCTGGTAGATATCCCTGTTTGCTGGCATACAACTCTTTATAGTAATCTCTGATGACTCTTTTTATTTCTGTGATGTCTGTTGTTACATTCCCTTTTTCATCTCTAATTTTATTGATTTAGGTCTTTTCTCTTCTTTTTTAAGTTAGGCTAATGGTATGTCCACTTTGTTTTTTTTTTTTTTTTTTTTTTTGAAAAAACTAGCTCTTCATTTTGCTGATATTTTTTAGTGTTTTTTTTTTTTTGGATTCATTCCTTGATTTCTTCTCTAATTTTAATTATTTCTCTTCTCCTACTAGATTTGGGTCTCGTTTGCTGCAGTTTTTCTAGATCCTTGAGGTGAATTGAAAGCTCATCTGTTTGGTGCCTTTCCAATTTCTTGATGTAGGCACCAATTGCTATAAACTTTCCTCTTTTCACTGCTTTTGCTGTATCCCATATGTTTTGATATGTTGTGTTGTTATCCTCATTTACTTCCAGAAAATTTTGAATTTCTCTTTTGATTTCTTCTATGACTCGGTGTTCATTCAGGAGCATGTTGTTCAGTCTCTATGTGTTTGCATATGCTCTAGGGATTCCTGTGTTTTTAATTTCCAGGTTCATTCCATTGTGGTCTGACAAGATGTATGGTATGATTTTGATTCTTTTGAATTTGCTGAGACTTGCTTTATGGTCTAGTATGTGGTCAATCCTAGATTAGGTTCCATGTACTGCTCAGAAGAATGTGTATCCTTCAAATGTAGGATGAAAAGAGTCTGTAGATATCTGTTAGATCCACTTGGGCTATAGTGTCGAATAAATCTGCTGTTTCCTTTTTGATCTTATGTTTGGTTGATCAGTCTATTGCTGAAAGCAGAGTATTGAAGTCCCCCAATACTGTTGTATTGGAGTCTAAGTCTCCATCATTGTATTGGAGTCTAAGTATCCCTTTAAGTCTCTTAACATATTTTTAAATAACACAGTTCCCTGTGATTAGGTGCATATATGTTTATAATAGTTACATCTTTCTGTTGAGTTGATCCTTTAATCATTATATAGTGCCCCTCTTTGTCTCTCTTAACAGTTTTTGCGTTAAAGTTTATTTTGTCTGATATTAAGGTAGGTATGCCAATTCTTTTTTGGTTTCTGTTGGCATGGAATTTCTTTTTCCAATCTTTCACTTTCAGTCTGCATGCATCTTTGTTGGAAAAGATGTGTTTCTTGTAAGCAGCAAATGATGGGTTTTGTTCCTTAACACATTAAGCCAGTCTGTGTCTTTTAAATGGAGGGTTGAGGCCATTAACGTTCAATGTGACTATTGATAAGTAGTGACTTTTCCTTGCCAGTTTTCCAAAGATATTTCTTATATATGCTTTGAACTTCCTGTGATCTTTTACTGGGAGATTTTCTTCCTTTACCTTCTTTCGTATTGATGACCGTGTTTCTGTGTTTCTGTGTGCAAGCATCTTTTTCAGGGCTGGATGAGTGGTGACAAATTCTTTCAATTTCTGTTTGCTGTGAAAGGTCTTTATTTCACCTTCATTCACAAATGAGAGCTTTGCATGATACAATATTCTGGGCTGGCAGTTTTTTTCTCTTAGTACTTGGGCTATATCTCGCCATTCCCTTCTAGCCTGTAGGGTTTCTGAAGAGAAGTCTGCTGTGGGTCTAATTGGAGACCTCTGAGAGTAATCTGACATTTCTCTCTTGCACATTTTAGAATCTTTTCTTTATGTTTCACTGTGGTGAGTTTGATTACAATGTGTCATGGTGAGGATCTCTTTCAGTCATGTTTATTGGGGGTTCTATTTGCTTCCTCTACTTGGGTGTCTCTGCTTCTCCAAACCCAGGAAGTTTTCTGCTAGTATCTCACTAAAAAGTCCTTCTAATCCTTTCTCTCTCTCCATGCCTTCAGGAACTCTTAGAACCCGAATGTTGGTTTTTTTAATAGTATCCTGTAGATTCCCAACAATATTTTTTAGATTTCTAATTTCCTCTTCTTTTCTTTTGACTGTATACTTTCCTGTGCTCTGTCTTCTGAGTCCAATATTTCTCTTCTGCCTCACTGATTCGTTTTTCAAGGCTCTCAAATGTGTTTTTTATTTGTTCTATTGAATTCTTCATTTCATTCTGATTTCTCTTCAATATCTCAATTTCATGTTCTACTAAATTCCTCATTTCATTTTGATTCCTCCTTAAGATTTCATTTTCATGAGAGAGATTTTCTGTCCTGTCCTGTATAGATTTCTGTAGTTCATGATTTGTTTTTGATAACTTCTAAATGTTCTTATCTTAAATTTTTTGAAATCCGTATCTTGCATTTCTTCTATCTCATCATCCTCGTAAACTTGTATTGGATTGTCATGTTCATTTGGGAGCATCATTATATCTTCCTTGTTCTTGTTTCCTCGATTTTTGCATTTGTTGTTTGGCATTGTGGAGATAGTCTTTGGTTTCTTCTTCTTCTTCTTCTTCTTCTTCTTCTTCTTCTTCTTCTATTTTAAATTGTAGCTTTTCTTTATACTATGACTCTAGATTAAGTGGACTGTCTATGTTTGGTGAATCTCTAGAGCCTTGTGGTGGGTGTGGCCAGAGAGCTCTATTCAGTTCTTCAGGGTTCAGGGTGTGCCAAAGGAGACACACCCAGGTTTGGTGTGGTAAATTTTCTCTCTCTCTCTCTTTTTTTATTCAGAAGGGAAGTAATTCTGCTCAGCTGAGCTCTTCTTCTCGATGGAAATCAGTGCCTGAGAACTAGCCCCAGTGGGTCTAGTATTCGTCTGCTCTGTGCCAAGGACCACACAAAGGATCTGTGCAGTCCTCAGTGTTGTCTCAGATTCCCCTGCAATGTCTCTCACCAGGTTGCCAAGGCCGTGCGAGTTTGTGTTGTCTCCCATCAAGACTCCTCACGTCTCAGTCACAACATGAGTTCTCCCACACACCCTCAGGTTGTTTTATTTTCACAGTCCTGGTACATAAGCTCCACATATTCAATAGGTCTTAGTCTCCTGTTATTGCTCTCCACCAGAGTCAGGTTTTTCTGCTTGGCTGAGGGCAGGCACAGCCCTGAGCTGGCGCAGCTGTTACGTATGTCCAAAATGGCGCCTGCTCTATTGTCTCACATGCCTTTAAGGTGTGTGGAGAGAGAAAATCGTGTCAGTACCATTCCTTTTATTTTTTTCTTTCCTCTAGCTAGGCTGGTGTACTTTCTCCCATGGGGTTTCAAGCCTCATTCCCTTTAGGCTCTTCCTGCGGCTTTTCTGCCAGTGTCTTGGGCTACTGCGGTTTTGCCTCACCTCTCTTTCCAGTGCTGGTGCAGAAATGAAGACTCTCAGCAGCTGGGCTCCCAAGCCATGGGTGCCCATGTCCTCCACGTAGATCCACCGTGTCCCTCTAATTCTGGAAGAATTTCCTCTGCAGTTTTTTCCCTAACTCTTCCCTCAAACTACACTATCTCCACTTTTATTAGGCTATATTTTCCTAAACTATCAGTGAGCTCCCTCCCTATTCCGCCATCTTGGAGCCCCTCTCATTTTTATTGCTTTTTCAAGCTTGTAAAGTTGGAAACTTCACAAAGTTGTTCCCACACCACATATCATTTGGTTCTGGGCTTTACTGCTGGCCAACATATGGTGTGGAGGAAGTCACTTAACCACATCTGTTAAATGGGAATAATATTATCTGCCTCAGGGGAATTTTATAAGACGAAATGGGATGATTTATATTTTGGATATTTCAAACTGCCATCTTATTACTGTGGTAAAAAACACATAACACAAATTTTGCCATTTTAACCATTTTAAAGTGTATGGGTTAGTGGCATTAAGTACATTTACCATGCTGTGCAACCATCACCATGATCCATTTCCGTAACTTTTTTATCATCCCACAAAGAAACTCTGTGCTCCTTAAATAATAAACCCCTCTTCTATCTCTCTTACCCTTGGTAATCTCTATTTTACTTTAATTATGCAATCTCTGATCTCATAAGGTTCCTCAATACGTTTCATTCTCTTTTTTTTTCCTGCTGTTTGACTATGTATTTTCAGATAGCCTATATTTGAGCTCACTAGCTCTTTCCTCTGTTTGCTCCATTATGTAATTGCTGCCTTCTACCACATTTTAAATTTTGCCTCGTGTACTTTTCAACTCAAAGATTGCTTTTTACTTTTTTTTTTTAAACAAATTACTTCCATCTGTTAAGTTTTTCTGGTAGAATGTTAAATAATTTCTCTGGGTTTTCCTAAAGCTCATTGCGTTTCCTTAAAGCAACTATTATACATTCTGTGTCTGGGAATTTGTATAAATTAGTAGGTATCTGATTGATTTCTGAAATTATGTTTTGTTCATTAAGTGAGATCATAGTTCCCTGAAAGTTCTTGATACTTGTTATTTTAGGACATTATCTGCATATTGAAGGATTAGTATTTTTTGCAGTCTTTAAAATCTGGCCTTTTTTGTGTTTACATTCCAGAAATCCTAAGCAGTCTGCTGATTTTCTCTTAGGCTGTGCAAACTTCTGCTATTTCAGCACTAGATGGTACCCTAAATCAAGACCTGCTGCAAATCTGTTTTTAATGGATTGTCACTATTTCTGCATAAGGGGGTGTCCATATTCCATATTCCAGGTTTTTTTTTTTTTTTTTTACAGGCAGAGTGGACAGTGAGAGAGAGAGACAGAGAGAAAGGTCTTCCTTTGCCGTTGGTTTACCCTCCAATGGCCGCCATGGCTGGCGCACTGTGGCCGGCGCACCGTGCTGATCCGAAGGCAGGAGCCAGGTGCTTCTCCTGGTCTCCCATGGAGTGCAGGGCCCAAGTACTTGGGCCATCCTCCACTGCACTCCCTGGCCACAGCAGAGAGCTGGCCTGGAAGAGGGGCAACCGGGACAGAATCCAGCGCCCCGATCGGGACTAGAACCCGGTGTGCCAGCGCCGCAAGGTAGAGGATTAGCCTAGTGAGCCACAGCGCCGGCTCCAGGTTTGTTCTAAATCCATAGTTGGCCTGTTGCTCAGAATGAACTAAGAACTAATGTAAAAAAGAAAAAAAAAGGTGATTGCACCCTGTAAGTCTCTTTCCGGAGCAGGATGGGCTCAACTGCTTTGTTTGCAGTCAGTCAACTATGGCCAAGCCTCACAGGATTCTGCCAGGCTCTGGGTCTCACCATGGAGGGAACAGCCCCAGGTTCTTATGCAATGTCTTCCCTTTTCCTCCCCCAAATGGGCAATTTGTCTCCGAATTATATTGCTTGGTATTTGTAGAGGAATGGTGTGGGAAGTCCTGTGGCCACCAAAATTGTGTTGCTAAGATATTCTCAGAGCTGTAGCCCATCACGACAAGCACAAATAGGTGTAGAAAAAAGACTCACATTGTTCTGGACTGCCTGCTTCTGAGATGGATTCATGGATGATGGAAACATCAGTCTCCAGGGGCAGTCTGCAGATGCTGCCCTGGAGTCAGAGGGTCAGAGGCTATGGGTCCCATCACTGATGATGATGGTGAGATGATGATGGTGATGATGATGATGATGATGATGATGATTTTTATTAATCTGATGCTGGGTTTCAAGTCCAAGGTCTGTACTTAATTATCTCTCTTGCCCAAGTGGGAGGAAAGGTATCTTGTCCAAGCTAGGTGGATTGGAATTGGGGAAGGGATGATACAGGCAGCTCTTTCTTTTATGCCATCTTAAATACATCACTGGATCTCTCACCTGGATTCCTTAGCTTTTGTGAAGGTGGCTTGATGTATGGTTAGTAGTTCAAATTGATGTCTCTGTGAGGAGATGATCAC
This sequence comes from Oryctolagus cuniculus, assembly GCF_964237555.1. Lineage (NCBI taxonomy): Eukaryota > Metazoa > Chordata > Mammalia > Lagomorpha > Leporidae > Oryctolagus > Oryctolagus cuniculus. Next base: position 21,593,986 of record NC_091439.1, read on the forward strand.
TAGAGTGTCTTACTTGGCTGGCATCTTAATTTTATTTTTAGTTTTTATAAAATTGACACAATGTACATATTTATGGGGTAAACTATGATATTTCAATACATGTATACAATGTGTAGTGATTAGAATAGTGCAGTTGGTATATCTGTCACCCCATTTATCATTTCTTTATGCTTGAAGCATTCAAAATACTCTCTACTTGCTATTTTGAAATATATAATTAAGTATTGTCAACCAAAGCAATCCTACTGTATAAAACATTAGCAGTTATTCCTTCCATGCAACAGCACTCCTATACTTTAGATTTACTTGAACTCCTTGGCTAGTTATCCTGAAAGCCTTAGATTAGGATCAACAAATATAGGACATTTAAGTTGATATTCTCCCTTTCCGAATCCATGGCAGATATTGCTAACCCATCCTGGCACACTATTCTGTGTCTGTATGGAGTCTTAGAATATTCTTAAATTGCTCTAAGCAGTCACCATCAGTTGATCAAAGTTGACATGCAAAATTACATCTGTTTGTTATTCTCATCTTAGATGCACATTCTGAGCAATGTACAGGACTGTGTACAGGGATGTATTCGCAGTATTCAGTGCAGTATTATTACATTGAAAACTGGAAAAGTAAAACTAGAGTTGAATCTAATCCATAAACTGGTGATTCCTCTTTTATAGCTATAAGATGATAATAGCTAATAATAAAAATAAGATAATCATAAATAAGTTGGTAGTAAATAGGTATAACACATACCCTGAGTTGACTTGGTGCAGTGAGACCACTCCATTTTCAGAGTTATTTCAGCAGGCCTATGGGACAGCCAGCACTTCTTTTCTCATAGCTGTTTAGAGTCAACTGCCTGATTCTGGAAACTGCACAGTAGTCATTAGGATCACCTGACTCTGAACTAAGTAAATGCTATTAAAGCTGTTTAATTTGAAATCAGAAGAAAGAATATGTTATCCAAATTTCCATTTATTTTGATATTTTGTAGATATTTTGTAGAAATTTTTACTTGGAATTATAAATGCAGTCACAAAAGTAGGAGATTGATTTTTTTTTGCTAATCAATATTTATTTTGTTGGAGAATGGACAGAAGTGATGACCAAAAGAAAGGGGGAATTACTTATATAGTAAAGAGAATTAAACTGCAAAATTACTAGACATACATAATACATCTGTGTTTTATCTTCTTACCCTTATGTTGTTATACTTTGAGTCATTAATATTCCATTTTGTCTAAATTATACTTACTAGATAATGTATCCAAGTTATTAATCTTATTTTTCTATTGCATAAAACATTTGTTTAAAGACAGGGTATGCCAGGGTTGGCATAGTGGGCTATTGCATAGTGGCCTATGCCTTCACCCGTGGTGCTGGCATCCCATGTGGGTGCCTGTTCATATCCTGGCTGTCCAAATCTGATCCAGCTCTCTGCTGTGGCCTAGGAAAACAATAGAAGATGGCCCAAGTGCTTGGGCCACTGCACCCACATGGGACACCCAGAAGAAACTCCTGGCTCCTGGCTCCTGGCTTCTGGCCCAGTTCTGGTAGAAGTGACCATTTGTACAGTGAGCCAGCAGACAGAACACCTTTCTTTCTGTCTCCTCTCTGTAACTCTACCTCTCAAATAAATAAATAAATCTTAAAAAAAGATAGGGTATGCCAATGTTCCATAAAAGTGTATGAAAGATAACAGTATAGAAAACTTCCATTAAGATTTTGCTGGGCATTCATAAATATGCATTTTTAGTGTCAAAAAGCTATCAAAAGCATCTTTATTGCTTTGTCTTGCACCTTACAGTTGGAGGTAGAAAGGCACAATAGTTCAGCCATCTTAAGACACAAACATATGCTGAAGGGTTATTTTAGTTTGTATCAATACTTTTTAATAACTTTTTTCTCTAAATGCTCAGTGGTTTTTAATTTCTCACTTGAATTTGAGAATTTTAATTTAGAGTGATAAAGTAACTTTTAGGAACATTTCTTATGTCATTTTCAGTAATAGAACCCTGGGAATGTGAACTAGCATAAAAACAGCTAAATGTTTACATCAGTGATCAAAGAATAGGCTTATATTAATAATGAAACTGGAAGATTAGACCGTCTTCCTGCAGCCTAATTTTTTAAAAAAAGTATTAGTTTTTATACACACACATACACACACACAGAGAGAGAGAGAGAGAGAGAGAGAGATCTTCCATCCAGTGGTTCACTCCCCAGATGGCTGCAAAAGCCAGGTCTGAGGCAGGCCACAGCCAGAAACTAGGAACACCTGGGTCATCACCTGGTGTCTTATCAAGCACAGTTGCAGGAAGCTGGAACAGAAGTGGACTGGTTAGCATTTGCACTAGCACTCAGATTTGGGATACTGGGTGAAGAGGTAGCTTAACTGTTGTACAACAATGCCAGCCCTTGTAGCCTTGTTTTTATGAAAGCCTATCTTTGAAGTGTAAGTGTGTAATTATATTCAGAAATCAAAGATACAAAATTAGACCACCTAATTTTTTCTACAGTGTGTATGTTCATTGTTCATTTTTTACCTACAGATGGTTCTCTGGGAATTATAACATTGTGTAGAGTTCATAGAAAGCTTTTATAGCCATTGTCTAGAGAACTGAACTCATTCCAGCACTGTGTCTTTAGTGTAAAATCCACTCACCTTGTATTCAATATATAACAAAAGTCCTGAACCTTTACTCCTTTCCTACATCCTGCTCAGTTCTGTAGTTAGCTGGGCCCTGAACTTTTGGCTTCATGTCCTGTTTTTTTTCTGTGTACTTAACCTTAGACATGACACATACTATGGTTACTTTGTGTGGCACTCAGCACACACTCTCTCTTTCTCTTTTTTTATTAGCTTCAGAGTCCCTTAAATTCCAATTATCCCTCATAGCTCATGACCAGAAGGTCAAGCTGAGTTACCAACAGGCTTGATCTTTATCCTGCTGGGCATGGATATGCCTCAGCAAGGTTTCAGCAAAGAGACTGCTGTTCCTAGCTCTTCTGGCTCATTATCTTGGTTCCCTAGGCACAAACTGGATGAAGAACGTGAATGAGCCTTTTCTGTATACCCAAAGGCACAAGTTTCTGAATAACCATTAAGATATCTATTTCATATGCCATTGTCAGCTACATAACCATTATTGCCATGTGTGTAACTGCCTTGGAATATAGATTATACAAAATTGTAATTTTGGAGGGCTTTTCATGGAAAGATCTGAGAATAATGAGTGAACTGAAAAATTGGTTAAGAACAGACAATACATTAAAATGCATGGTCAGTCAGAGGAAAGGAAGGGTCATCAAAGAATGAGACACTCTTCTCTGAAGGGAGAGGAGAACATCCTCTTTTGCTTATGACCAGGTCCAAATACCGATGGAGTCTATGGTCACAAAAGGCCTCCATAGGCCTGGCAGCCCACAGAAAGAGCCTCGAATGATCACTGATGTCATAAAAAAAGGAACAACAGTAGTCACTGTGCACTTGCTCCCCAGGTAGGACCTCTGTCCCTATTGAATTGCAATATGAAAATCAACTGCAAATTCTCTTCACAAACTGTACTCTATATGTTGTGTGTGAGTGTGGGGGCAAATTGTTGAAATCTATGATTAGCATAGAGATGGTCCTCTATATATAAAGTCATACTAAAAATGAACCATAATGAAGGAGATGGGAGAGGGAATGGGAGGCGGGAAGGGAGTGGGGTAGGGGGCATGGGGGAAATAACCACTGTATTCCTAAAGTTGTATCTGTGTAAAAATGCATTCATTAAATAAAAAAGATGACATGAAGATATTTTTATTTTTTGCCAAAGAAACCTTTTATTTAATGAGTAAGGGTATTTTTGGAGCATTGGAGATCAGTATAGAGGACAGAAGAAGAACCAAATGTTTTGAACAATAGCTAAGGGATCAAGAGCAGTGAGCACTGGGCATGCAATGAGGTGTGACATTCCAGAAAGATGGGCTGGCAGTATGAATTGGAGCTCATGGAGTTGAAAATCACTAAAAAAGAGGCAAGATAGTGGAGAGACACTGAAGTGATAGTCATGCAATTTGTTCAAGTATGTCTTAAATGAGAATAGGGAAAATTTAGGTAAGATAGAACAAGACAAATTATTGTTGAGATGGATGTGAGAGGCTTCAAAATGCTGAGTGGGGCTCTGAAATTGCTGTAAAATGTTAGTGGCCATTTAAATATAAATTTATACACAAAAATGTTATAGACATACAGAAAAAAAATTATTCACAACCTAAACTTTCTGTATAGCTAAAGACAAGGGATCATACAAATCTTACACTGTATATAAGTAAGCAAACACTCCAAAACACTACACTGTATCTTGTAGCCTATTTGTGTAGAAAGTATTAAAAAGATACAGTGAAGGTGAAGGGCAAAGATGATGGGATGCAAGGTCGTTATGAGAGATGAAGCTGTTAAGAAAATTCTGAAACAAAAAAATAGACAAAAAAGGTTTATAATCTGATATTTAAGAGCATTGGCCCCTGGGAAATTGAAAGACAAGGGCTAATGTGTGATGGATGTAAGGCAATAGTATTTTATGGAAGTTGACACTTCTAAGGTAGAAGGGGAGGTATTTAGAGAGGTCGGAGTTCTTGGAGACAGGTTGGTCACAAAAAGGAACAAAAGGGTCCCCAGGGGGAAAATGAATTACAGATCACAAATCCCAGAGGGGCACTGATGAAAGAAATGTAATGTTATACAATTAGAAATGGGCACCGATAAACAAAACTAGTAATTTGTCAATCAACTTTTTTTTTTTTCAAATTTATCTTCATAACACAGGTGTGTTTTTATTTATTTGAAAGGCAAGAGAGAGGGAGAGATGGAGAGTAAAAGAGATCTTATAACTTTGGTTCATTTACCAATTGCCAGGGCTGGGCTAGGATTCAGGAACTCCATTCATATCTCCCACATGGGTGGAGGGGGCTAAGCACTCAGGCTATAGTTTGCTGCTTCCCCAGGTGGATTAGTAGGAAGCTGGATCAGAAATGGAGCAGCTGGGACTTGAACCAGTGCTCAACTTTTTCCAACCTCTAATCTGCATTTCTACAATTTTATCATTTTGGGAATGTTATTTGAATGGAATTACTGAGTATCATGTTTTGGGATTTACTTTTTCACTTAATATCATGCCCTGGAAATTCATCTAAGTTATTATATATCAATAATTTTATTTCTTTTTATTTCTAATTGGTATGGATGTGTCCATTTAATCTTCTTCATGGAGTCCAATTTACTGTTTTTTTTTTTTTTTCCTTTATGGATGATGTTTTGTGTCAAGAATAAGAACTATTTGCTTAGTTCTAAAACCTAATTATTTTCTTTCATGCTTTATTTTCTAAATATTTGATAGTTTTATATTAAACCATTTAAGTCTATGACCCATTTTGAGTTAACTTGGTTTTATAAGGTGTGGGCTTTGAGTCTGTCTTTCCATCTATCCCTCCCTCTATTCCTCCCTGCATCCCTCCTTTCATTCCTTTATTCTATCTCCCTCCATCCTTTCTTTTTCTCTCTTTCTTCTTATCTATTGATGCCCACTTGTTGTGTCAACGTTTGTTGGAAAAAGTATCCTTTTTACATAGAACTGACTTTTGTACTTTGTAAAAAATAAGTGAGACAGGGATTGGTGTTCTGGTGCATCAGTCTAAGACACCACTTGGGATGACTGTTGGTATGTCTGGGGTCATGTCCTGCCCCTCCTTCTGTAGCTTCCTACTAATGCGCATCTTGGGAGGCAACAGATAATGGCTCAATTATTTGGGTGTCTGCCTTCCACATGAGAGACACTGATGGATTTTATGGCTTTGGGCTTTAGTCTGATCCAGTTCCAGCTGTTGTGGGACTTTAGGAATGAACCAGTAGATGGAAAACCTCTCTCTCTGGATTTCAAAAGAGTTAAAATTAATAAAAAATATAATTGATTAAAAATGTGGGGGTACATTTGTGTAGATGCATTCTGGGATCTGTATTCAATATTGAATTCTATTGCTCTAGGTGTCTGTCTTCTAATAGCACACAGTCTTTTTTTTTAAACTTTTATTTAATGAATATAAATTTCCAAAGTATGGCTTATGGATTACAATGGCTTCCCCCCCATACCGTCCCTCCCATCCGCAACCCTCCCCTTTCCCACTCCCTCTCCCCTTCCATTCACATCAAGATTCATTTTTGATTCTCTTAATATACAGAAGATCAGTTTAGTATACATTAAGTAAAGATTTCAACAGTTAGCACACAGTCTTCATTTCTATAGCAACTTAGTAACCCTGTTAAGGATTCTATCTTATTAACTGGATAGAATGACTCTCTCCATTTTATTTTTCTTTTCAATAGGTAGTCTATGGTCTGTAGTTCTTCACATAAATTTAAAAGCAACATTATTTATATTTAAAAATTCTTTTTTTTTAATTTTAAAAAGAATGTCATTAAAGCAACATGGCTGAATAGGGTATAGCCACACTCACTTAAGCTGCAGTATGATATGAGAAGAACAAAGGAAGGACTATGTTTCCAGGAGTCTGAATGACAGAAATTTTCAGCAAAGAAATGAAAAAAAAAAAAAACACTACAGCAACAAAAACTCCATGGGACAAGAGGAGAGAAGACAGACACCACTGCAGCCAGCCACACCGCACAGCCAGCTGCCAGTTGTGAGCCACCATCTTACCACACCAAAGTAGGAAGAAATTGCTGAATGCCCTATTGCTTGCAGTTTTAGCCAAGAAGAAATTCCACTTCTGCAGAGCACTATATTCTGCAGTGAAAAATCATACAGTATGCTAACTAGCATCATAAGAGTCAACATGGGGAGAAAATGACAGATCCTCTACATCCTACAACTATGGGATTTTGGGGGCATAAGTCCCAGAGTTATGCTCAGGCACTGCATGTGAGCAATGGGGTTTCTCCTTAGCTTCTGGAGGCTGATATTAGAAGTAGTCTATAAAAAATTCATCCCTACCCTGGGAGATCTGGGTGATTCTTGCTGTGGATTCATTCTGAGAGGAGGAGCACAGTGGGGGCAAGAGGCATGGAGTCACCACACAGACACTGGGAGTAGGGTGAAAGAGGGCCAGAGGTGAGCAGCCCGCAGACTCTTTTATTTCAGTTGGTACAGCAGCTTATATAGCTGAGGCAGCCAATCCGGTCAAGGGGCAGTTTATGCACTAACCAATTACAGCCTGTTGCCAGGCAGGCTCCATTGCCAGGTGGTTTCCTAGGTGATTTCCCAGGGGGTTCTGAAGCCATTCCTGAGGCTCTGTTGCCAGGTTGTTTCCAGGGGTTTTCTGAAGCCATTCCTATGTAACTGATGCTCGCTTGCCAGTGGCCATCTTGGCATGGCCTTCTCATTCCACCACAGGTGATGACCACACTGTATCCTGCAATGCTAGGACTGGAACAATTTCTAAATTTCTTGGTGTGACTGGAATCTACCAATGAACATAGGGAAGAATCTACCTGCATTTCACTCTTTGGACTCATAAGCTCTCTGTATACCTTGTAGTCACTCTGTAGGACTTGAACAGAGTTCAGTTCATATCCCCTAGCCCTAGATCTAGGGCTGTTGGTATTACAAGCCACAGCACCAGTTGGACTCTTGTAGCAGGAGCTGAGGAAGGGCCCGTCCATATCACACAGTCCTAGATCCACAGAAATTGCTACAAGCCCCAGCATCACTCATGCCTGCCAGTTGGACAAGAGGGCAGCCACCCTTGTTCCCTTAGCACCAAGATAAAAGGCCTGGCTATCGTGCTCACCAGGGATACTGACACTGAACTCTTAGTGGACCAAAATACACACCCAAGGAAACCCTTATTCATCATGAAGCCACATTTATATCCCTATAAACTGCAGCAGACTAGTCCGCTATGTCACTTATAGACACAGCTGACCTTAATTAAAATAAAACAAATCACTCAGAGACAATACTCCAAACCCAAGACAACAAGCCAAGTACCTTTCTTGTATGCTAATGATGAACTCACAGAAATAGAAATCAAGAAACAAAGTCCATTCACAATAGCCACAAAAAATTGAATATTTAGAATAAATTCAGCCAAAGTAGTGAAAGAGCTCTACAATGAGGATTATCAAACATTGGTGATAGAAATTAAGGGCACACAAAAATTAAATAGAAAGATATTCCTTGCTCATGGATCAAAGAATCAATATCATTAAAATATCTATGCTACCTAAAGCAATCTACATATTCAATGCAATCCCTGTCAAAATACCAGTGATATCCTTTACTAAGTTAGATAAATCAATCCTAAAGTTCATATGGAATCACAAAAGACCCTGAATAGCCAAAGTGATCCTGAGCAAGAAAAAACAAGCTGGAATCACCACAATGCCTGATGACAAAGCATACTAGAAAGATACAGTAATTAAAACAGCTTGGTACAGGCATAAAAACAGGTACATAGATCAATGGAACAGAATACAGAGCTGAGAAATTAATCTCCATACATGCAGACAATTGATTTTTGACAAAAGTGCTCAGACCATACAGAATAAGGTGCTGGCTTAACTGAATTTATATATGTAGAAGAATGAAATTAGATATGTACCTCTCACCATATACAAAAAATCAACTCAAGATGAATCAAAGACCTAAATTCAAGACTTGAGACTATGATGTTATAAGAAAATGTAGGGGAGGGGCCGGTGCCATGGAGCACTATGTTAATCCTCCGCCTGCAGCGCCGGCATCCCACATAGGTGCTGGATTCTGTCCCGGTTGCTCCTCTTCCAGTCCAGCTCTCTGCTGTGGTCTGGGAAGGCAGCGGAGGATGGCCTGGCCCAAGTCCTTGGTCCCTGCACCTGCATGGGAGACCAGGAAGAATCACCTGGCTCCTGGCTTTGGATCTGCGTAGCTCCAGCCGTTGCGGCCATTTGGGGAGTAAACCAACGGAAGGAAGACCTTTCTCTCTGTCTCTCTCAGTGTCTGTAACTCTACCTGTCAAATAAATAAGCAAAAATATTAAAAAAAATAAAATGTAGGGGAAACACTCCATGACATTGGTGTGGGGGATGACTTCTTGGATAAGACCCTTTAAGGGCAATAAAAGCAAAACTAAACAAATGGGGCTATATCAAACTGAAAGGCTTTTGCAAAGCAAAAGAAATGATCAGTAGAGTGAAGAGACATCCACCAGAATGGGAAAAACTATTTGTAAACCACCTATTTGACAAAGGATTAATGTTCCAAATATATCAGCAACTTTAAAAACTCAACAACAAAAAGACATCCAATCCAGTTGAGAAATGGGCAAAAGATTTCAATAGACAGTTCTCAAAAGAAGGAATACAGACAGCCAACAAATATATGAAAAAGTGAACAATATTACTAGCCATCAGGTAAATGCAAATCAAAACCACAATGAGATATCACCTCATTCCTATCAAAGTGGCTAAAATCCAAAACACACAGAATAACAAATGCTGGTGAGGACACAGACAAAGGGGAACACTTACACACTGTTGATACGAATGGAACTTAGTGCAACCACTGCGGAAAACAGTGTGGAGATTTCTTTAAAAACTAGAAATATACTTGCCATATAATTCAACAATCCCACTACTGGGTATATGCCCAAAAAACTTGACCACATGTATGAACCTGCACCACCATGTTTGTAGCAGCACTGTTCACAACAGCCAAAATTTGGAACCATTCAAGGTGTCCATCATCAGAGGAATAAAGAAAATGTGGCATACATACATGATGGAATGTTATTCAGCTTTAAAAATTAAATTTTATAATTTGAAGCAAAATGGGTGCAACTGGAGAACATCATGTTGCGTGAGATATTCTAGACCAAGAAAAACAAATACTCCCTATTCTCCCTTATATGTGGAAGCTAAATTTAAAAAAAAAAAAAAGGTTTGTATGTATCAGTATTGCTGCACATACAGTTTTCTAAAACTTTGTTTTGTACCTTTGTGAAACCAGTGGTGAATAATGTTATATTATTATGGTTTTAATGATCTGTGATTACTTTAAAATTTACTGTTTAATAGTGAAATGGTTATTTTTCCATTCAATTATTATTTATAGCCATTGTCTATATTCTCACTAGAGTCTTTTTTCTTTTTACTTGTTAAACTTCTTCTTCGATGTGATAGTAAGCCTTTTTCTGTAATGTAATTTTAAAATGTTTTCTCAAAAACTTAAAAAAGAAAGGGAGAAGAAAAGATGGTGGCAGGGAGAGAGGGTGAGGAAGGGAGGAAGGAAATATTATTATGTTCTTTTTTTTTTTGACAGGCAGAGTTAGAGAGTGAGAGAGAGAGACAGGGAGACAGGGAGAAAGGTCTTCCTTCCGTTGGTTTACCCCACAAATGGCCACTACGGCTGGCGTGCTGCTGCTGGCACGCTGTGCCTATCCAAAGCCAGGAGCCAGGTGCTTCCTCCTGGTCTCCCATGCGGGTGCAGGGCCCAAGGACTTGGGCCATCCTCCACTGCCTTTCCAGGCCATAGCAGAGAACTGGACTGGAAGAGGAACAACTGGGACAGAATCTGGTGCCCCAACCAGGACTAGAACCTGGGGTGCTGGTGCCACAGGTGGAGGATTAGCCAAGTGAGCTGTGGCGCCGGCCATTATTATGTTCTTAGAATTGTATCCACAAAGTACATTGAATCTGTTAAAAACTAATTCAAAATTAAATTAAAAACTATATATATATATATATAATTGCATTAAATATGTATATCAATTTGGGAATAATTGATATGTTAACTATTTTAAGATTCCCAATCCATGAATATGTGTCTCCATATATTTAGGTATTCTTGGATTTCTCTATTCATCATTTTGTTTTCATTATATAGATGCTATGTGTTTTGTTAAGTATGTATCTAAATATTTGATTTTCTTTGGAGTGATTGAAAGTAGCATTTTATTTTAATTCTAGTTTCACTTCTTCATCATTAGAATATAGGATGTGATTGATTTTCATGTTTTCTTGTGTGTTGTACCCCTGCAGAAGTTATATATGAGTTTTCTTCTTAAATAGATTTTCCAATCTATCTTGTCTTTCTTCTTCTCCAACCAGGATGTTTTTTATTTCTTTTAAAATATTTATTTGAAAGAATCAGAGAGTGTGAGAGAGGATCTTCTATCTACTGGTTCACTCTCCAGATAGCTATGATGTTTGGGGCTGGGCTTTCACACTCACATGGGGTGCAGGCATTGCAAATGGCAGCTAAACCTGCTGTGTCACTACGATGCTGGCCACATCTTTCTCTTGTCTTAATGTAGCAGCCAGAACTCCTAGTACTGTTATTAAATAAGAGTGGTGTATTTGCTTTGTTTTTAATTTTGGAGAGATCTTTCAGATTTTTTAAATGAACTGCCATGCTAGCTAATGTTCTTTCTTGATTTTCTTTGCCAAATTGTGGCAGTTTTCCTCTATTCTTAATTCGTTGAGAGTTTTTGTAATGACCAGGTGTGGACTCATCCCATAAAGTCTGCACTGTCAGGGAAAGTGGGGCGACGGTGTTCTTCCACAAGAAACACTGGGGACAGGCTTCGTTAATGACTACCTACACTTTTAAAGGGCAGGCAACATTAGAAGGGCTGTAGCTAATTCAGGGCAACACTAACTCTATAGGACAGAACTGACACTGGCACCAATATGCCTCTCCAATCAGCTTGAAGGTCAAGTAGCTAGGGTAGCTTTCTAGGTGGGCTTGGGCCATACCCGGGAGCAGTTTACCTGATTGGAGGAAGGCGGGGGTGGAGGGAAATGTGCCTGGGGCTCCCACTGTCTGCCAGCAGTCAGGCTAACTGCATGGGCTAGGCAGACAGTCTTACAGGATCACCCACAACCAGGTAAATGATTTTGTCAAATGTGTTTTATATTTATAATTAAATGATTATATGATTTTTCTTTTTTATATTGTTTTTATGGTGGGTTACATTGATAGATTTCCAAATGTTGAACAAGTCTATCAGGCATGGAATGAATTGCACATGTTCATGGACATAATTCTTTTTATTGTTGTATCCCATTTGGTAATATATTTTTGAAGTAAGTTTGCCTAACTTCATGAAAAATAATGGTTTATAATTTTCTTTCTTTTTGACATGTCTTTGTACTATCTTGATATCAAGGTAATACTTGCTTCATAAAAATAAATTGAGGAGTTTCCTTTTCTATTTTAACATAATAACAATTTTCAGCACATGAAGTAGTTATACTTTTTTTTTTTAAAAAGATTTATTTATCTATTTGAAAGGCAGAGGGAGAGAGAGAGAGAGAGAGTGAGAAAGAGGGCAGGAGAGAGAGAGTGCTTCCATCTGCTGGTTCATTACTGAAATGGCTGCAGTGGCTAGGGCTGGGCAAGACTAAAGCCAGGAGGAGTTTCATCTGGGTCTCCTACATGGGTCCAGGGGCCCAAGTAATTTTGCCATCTTCTGCTTTCCCAGGCACGTTAGCAGGGAGATGGATCAGAAGTGGAGCAGCCGAGACTTGCATTGGCACCAATATGGGATGTTGGCATTGAAGGTAAGTTTAACCCGCTATGCTACAGCACCAGCCCCTTTCTCTTATTCTGAAGTTTCCTTAATACATCTTTCAGGCAATTTTTGGATGTCTATTTATTTGGGGGTTTGTTGTGTTCCTTTATTGGTACCATGTTTCTCTGTGACATTTGTTGCCTTGTGTAGATGTCTACACATTCAAACAAAGCGTCATCTTTTTAAGACTTTATAGACTGATTTTACTTTAAAAGACCTTCATCTGTGGGAGAGTAGGGCATGCTTAAGTGCATTGTTGTGCCAGGTACCAAGTAATGGAGTATGTAGTGATCTGGGTCTGGGGGGTTTTGGCATATCATCAGCAAGGCTATTTAAGTCCAAGATGTTGGCAGCTGTATGCTCTTTACAGTGAAAACTGCAAGGATTTGTGGTAGATGCAAGGGCTATTGTGGTCCTCAGCTGCACCTCTGATTCATAAAGCAGGAGATATTGGCCAGTTGCAGTGGTGGTTGTGACTGGGTTGACTGCCTGTATGTGTGTTGCTGCTGGAGCCAACTTAAGGTGCCTGTGTGATGTTGGCAACTGGAACTAGGGTTGGGGTTGGCTGTGTGTATGCACAGGGCTGTCAGAGCAACTTACCAAGTGTTGGGAGTCAAAACCAGCAAGCAGGGTCCTGGGCTAATTGCAGAAATATTCAGATGTGGTAGTTGCTGTTGATATGAAGGGTGAGGTATCCATGGTAACATTTGAGGTGGGGTTTCAAGGAGGAAGAAGGAAAGGTAGTGGCTCATAATTGGAGTTTGTGAAGGTTAAAGAAAGTGGCCCTTAGAGGGAGAAGCTGTGCGGGGCATACAGTGGCTTCCAGAGCTGTTGATGTCTTCTGTAGAGCAAGACCCTGAGGACTGTGCTGTTTCTGCAGTGTGACTGGTATGGGTAGCTTCTGGCTTTCTTTGTTCTTCTTTTCACGTATCTTTATATGAGTCACCCCAGTGACTTGAGTGAAGTGACTTCAGTGAACTAATTTGAGTTCTTCAGACAGTGATCGCAAAGACTAGGGAAACTGGTTGTTTACCTCGCTCTCATTTTCCCAATGAGGGGGAAATTTCTGAGCTTGTAATTTCCCTCTCTGGCCTGGGGAATGGGATGACATAGACAATAAATATTTTTCTTTACTCTTTCTGAAATTATTTTCAGGTTTCTTGCTCCACTGTATTGCTGAAGCTTCTTAAATGAGCTCCTGAGATTTTCAAGCTGTTTTCATTTGTGGGTAGTTATTAATTAATATTTTTTGTGGATGGATGAAATCTGGAATCTCCTATTATGCTGTCTTGTCAATGTCACCCAATAAGCATTTGTGTCCAGTGGTCTTAACACATGCAAATGCATCCTTTAATTTTTTAATCAATATGTAATTTTTTTGTTGACAGTTATTGTTATGATTAAATATCAGGTAAAAAATTGAATTGAGTGGTCATTTGACACTATGCAGAATGGGTTAAAAGCTACCATATAATTAAGGAAAACAATGAGCTCACTGTGATATGTGAGAATTTTGCCTCGTGAATGTCTAAGGAAGTGTGCTCAGAGCAAAAATACCATAGTTAAGTAGTGAAGTAATTGAATATTCTTAAAAATTCCATGTGATGGTATATAACAGTTATAGCAGAAAGGAAGTCTACTGTGAGGATCATAAATAAATAAAATATAGTTAGGAAGCTTGCTGCTATTTGTACTAAAATATTTGGCATGTAATGAAAGTATAATAAAATAGAAATAAACCATTATTGAATTTAAGACATCATGACCTAGTCAAGAAGATTTATAGAGATGCAGGAGATAAGGAGGACTGTAGAATATTATGACTTTTGATCACATAAATTAGGTGAGTAAAAAATATTTAGTAAAAGAAATTTCTTAAAACTAAACCGCATTAACATAACTACTGCTCAATATGGACATTGGACTCTCCCTTTCCACCACATCTATAAATCTTAAATGAACATACAAGGGCAGAAAAACATAAAGGCACAGCAATAGATGGTCTTGAGGAATGTTTGCAATGGGAAACAAAAATGAAATCTTGAATGTGTGAGTAAGGATGAAAGACATAAATAAAAACACTTTGGTGAGTCTGCTAAGACTATCCTGGATAGGGTGTCTGTTATTTCTCTTTCTAGTGTAGTTGTTCATAATGTTTACCCGCTTGTTATCATGACACAGAAGGAAATATTAAGGAGTAGAAACACTAGCTATTGGAATGGTTATGCTATTGATGCAGTATTAGAGTTTAATTGAATATTTTAATATTTTTCAAGTATTATAAAATGAAATTTGAAAGAATTGCTGACTGGGCTTAAATGGTTTATGTCCAGTTTTCTTCCCAAGTAACTTGTGGGTGAGTATTGGTCATTTGGACAGCAACTTAGTATGGGTAATTTGGTGAAATCAGCTGCTATGATTTGATGAAAATGGAACAAGTGATGTTTTAATGACAAAGAGATGAGATGTCATAGAGACTGAAGGCCCAGGTTTTTGCTGCTTTAGTGAAATAATAATAGAAAACTTCCCTAATTTGGAGAAAGAAATGGATATTCAAGTACAAGAAGCACATAGAACTCCTAATAGACATGACCAGAAAAGATCTTCACCATGGCAACTGTAGTCAAACTTTCAACAGTAAAACGTGAAGAAAAGATTACCGTCAGAGGTTCTCCAATTAGATCAACAGCTGATTTTCATCAGAAACCCTACAGGCTAGGAGAGAATGGAGAGACACTCCAAATATTAAAATAAACTGTCAACCTAGAATACTGTACTCTGCAAAGCAGCTCTCATTTATGAATGAAGGTGAAATAAAGACATTCTAAACAGAAATGGAAAGAATTTGAAACTACTCTCACAGCCCTGCAAATGATACTTAAAGATGTCATACATGCAAAAACTCAGTAAGTTAGACATTATGAAAGAATGTGAAGGTAGAAAATACTCTAATAAAAGTCCAAAAATATAAAGCAAATAATTGACATATTTATGGAAAAATGGCAGGGCCAAGTAATTACTTATCAATAGTAATCTTGAATGTAAATGGCTTAAATTATCCAATTATAAGATACAGACTGCCTGAATGGATTAAAAAACAAGACCCATCTATTTGATACCTGCAAGAAACACACCTCACCAACACAGATCCACAGAGACTGAAAGTGAAAGGATGGAAAAAGATATTCCATGATAATAAAAAGCCAAAAACAGCATGATTTGCCATCCTAATATCAGTCAAAAATAGACATTAACACAAAAACTGTGGAAAGTGACAAAGAAAGACATTATTTATTTAATGATTAAAGGATCAATTCAAGAGGAAGATGTGACTATAGTAAATGTATATGTGTGCCTGCCTATTTAAAAGGAATATTAATGAATCTAAAGGGAGATGTAGATTCCTGTATAATAATTATGCCCCCTTTCATCAAAAGACAGGTCAGCTTTTCAGAAAATCAACAAAGAAACAACAAAGCTTCTCTACAGTAGGGACCAAATGGACTTAACTGATATCTATAGAACCTTACATTCCACAGTTGCAGAATACACATTCTTTTCATCCGTGCATGGAAAATATCTCTAGGATAGACAATATATTTGGCCATAAAGCAAGTCGCAGTAAATTCAAAAAAATTGAAATCATACCATGTACCTTTTCTCACCACAATGGAATTAAGTAGGAAATTAACAACTTAAGAATCTCTAGAAAACATGCAAACACAAGGAGACTGAACATTATGGTCCACAATGAATAGTGGGTCATAGAAGAAATCAAAGGGGAAATAAAAAAATTCCTGGAAATGAATGAAGATGACAGCACAACATATTGAAATGTATGGGATACAGCAAAAGCAGTGTTAGAAGTTTATGGAGATTGGTGAGTGCATGAAAATATTCGGAAGGCATCAAATAAATGAGCTATCAATGCATCTCAATGACCTAGAAAACCACCAAACCCCAAATTAATAGTAGGAAAGAAAAAATTAGACAAGAAATAAACAAAATTGAAGCAAAAAATACAAAATATCAGTAAAATGAAGAGCAGGTTTTTTGAAAAAATAAGCAAAATTGGTACACCATTGGCCCAACTAACCAAAAAAAGGGAGAAAATCCGAATCAGTAAAATCAGAGTTGAAAAAGAGATGTAAGAATGGATACCACAGAAATAAAATCAATCATCAGGAATTTATACAAACAGCTGTATGCCAACAAAGTGAAAAATTTAGAAGAAGTGGACAGATTCCTGGACATACAATCTGCCAAAATTCCTGAATGTACATTCTACCAAAATCAAGTCAACATCATCAAGGCCATGTATAATAAACCACCAGGTAGCATCATATTAAATGTGCAGAGTTGAAGGTTTTTTTCCCCTAACATTTGGAATAAGAAAAAGATACCTACTTTTACCACTTTGATTTGGCATAGTTTTGTGAGTTCTAGCTAGAACAATTAGGCAAGAGAAAGAAACAAAAGGCACCTAAGTTGGAAAGGAGAAAGTGAAATTGTTACTATTTGAAGATGACATGGTCTTATGTATATAAATTCCTAGACTACACCAAAAAGCTGCTAGAACTAAAAACAAATTCAGCAAAGTTACAGGACACAAAGTCAATGTACAAAAAAATCCCATATGGGTGCAGGTTTGAGACCCAGCCGCTCCACTTCTGATCCATCTCTCTGCTACGGCCTGGGAAAGCAGTGGAGGATGGCCCAAGCTCTTGGGCCGCTGCACCACGTGGGAGAAACAGAAGAAGCTGCTGGCTCCTGGCTTCGGATCAGCACAGCTCCGGCCGTTGTGGCCAATTGGGGAGTGGATCATTGGATGGGAGACCTCTCTCTCTCTCTCTCTCTCTCTCTCTCTCTCTCTGCCTCGTCTCTGTGTAACTCTGACTTTCAAATAAATAAATAAATCTTTTAAAAATATACAAAAATGCAGTTAAGAATAGACTCCCTTTATCAAAATTTGCTTTGATCTTAACAGATAATGGCAACACATTATAATGTTTTCTCATTTAAAAATGTTTTCTACAAAAATGTGAATTGAAGATGAAAACAATTTACAATTGCAATAACTTAATAATTAATTTTAGCATAGCAGTAAGATAGTAATAAATTGCAACCCTGAAAGTTTAGTCAATTTTATGAAATATTTAACATTAATAAAATAAAAATGCCTATATACTTCTAAACTATTTTCATGATTTTTAATTTTTTAGAAATTATTTATTTTCCTTTTATAGAAGATGAGGATTTTCTCCTTATCTTCTTTCTATTCTCCAATATAGTTCATATCACATTTCTAGGTAAAATAAATTTCCAGTATTTCCATTATTAGGAATGTATGTCCATGTATACATGCATGAATTATTTTCATTGTTGAGCTCAAGCATTGTAGCTTGTGTACAATTTCTAGGAGTCCTTTACTCTTTGAAGTTGATAATTGTCTTATTGGTTTCTGGGTACTTACCTAGTTTTTTTTTTTTTTTTTTTTTTTTTTTTTTTTTTTTTTTTTTTTGACAGGAAGAGTGGACAGTGAGAGAGAGAGACAAAGAGAAAGGTCTTGCTTTTGCCGTTGGTTCACCCTCCAATGGCCGCCGCGGCCAGCATGCTGTGGCCGGTGCACAGTGCTGATCCGATGGCAGGAGGCAGGTACTTATCCTGGTCTCCCATGGGGTGCAGGGCCCAAGGACTTGGGCCATCCTCCACTGCACTCCCTGGCCACAGCAGAGAGCTGCCCTGGAAGAGGGGCAACCGGGACAGAATCCGGTGCCCTGACAGGGACTAGAACCCGGTGTGCTGACACTGCAAGGCAGAGGATTAGCCTAGTGAGCCGCGGCGCCGGCCACCTAGTTTTTTAAAAAGCAAAAGTAAAGTTTTTCTATACCAATAGCAGTTCTGTAAAGTGTCTCTGAATATAATTTTCTAACTAGTGAAACTTCCAAAATTATCTTCCAATAACTACACCACCTCCTTTTATTTGTATTTAATAAATGCATCTTCCTGTTCCCTGACTGTTTTCATGTAGGCTTCCTGCATGCACGGATCTTGGGATGTCCTTTTGATAATTTTGTACAAATTCCATTTGCCATTTTCCTGTATTGGATCCTTTGTTTCCTGGCTTCTGTGTCTTTTTTTTTTCATTGTTCTTGTTTTATTATTTCATTTTAGTGTGGAATAGTTTTCAGTAGCTTCCTAAGAAAATATGCCTGAAGTTAATTTTTTCTTCTAAATTGTGAAGACATTTTAACAATTTTACTATAAAAATATGTACGATAGGGAAATCTAGTGCCATTCATATTCCTGGACTGGCAAGCATCTGTAGTGAGATACATTCTGGTAACTATTAAACTTGTACATGTTAATATACATGTAGATTTGGTACTGCTTGGTGCTACTATAAATAAAGAAATAAAACACTTTAGTTCCTTGCTTCTTATACCCAGTAGTAACTTTTATAGGCTTAATGATATATAAATATGCAACCTCTATATTTATGTTTTTAATCAAAGTACCCTGAAACATATTCATACTTAGGTTATCAAATGAGGTATCATTTCATGAAAATTGGACTTAATATTTTATAGAGTCTAATGGTTTAGTTGCATGCTTATGTTTTGAGCTTAATCATTGTATTTTCAAAGTGGAGCACACACATTAGCAATGATCACCAAGAAATATCATGTTTGTAATTCAAATGGCCAATGACACTTGCAAAAATGCTCAGGATCACTAGCCATTGGGGAAATGCAAATCAAAACTATGATGAGGTTTTACCTCACTCCAGTTAGAATGTCTTTTTTTACAAAAATAAACAAATGACAAGTACTTTCAAGGATGTAGGGGAAGAGGTACCCTAATACACTGTTGGTGGGAATGTAAAGTGGTGCAGGCACTGTGGAAGACAATATAGACATACCCCAGAAATCTGAATATAGACCTACCATGTGATCCAGCCATCCCACTCCTGGGAATTTACCCAAGGGAAATGAAAGAACCATCTGTACCCCCATGTTCACTGCAGCACAATTTGCAATAGCTAAGATATAGATTCAACCCAAATGTCCATCAACTGTTGACTGGATAAAGAAATTATGGTATATATACACTCTGGACTACTATGAAGCTATGTCTTTGGCAACAAGATAGATGCAACTGGAAACCACTATACTTAGTGAAATAAGCCAGTCCCAGAAAATAGATATCATATGTTTTCCCTGATAGAAGGTAAAAGTGTACCTAAAATGCAATGTATTGGAGTGAAATAGACATTTTGAGGTCTGATGATTGTTTACAGCCCATGTCTCTTCTGTAGAGGAACAGTGTTTTTTTTTTTTTTTCATGCTATTTGTTGAACACTTTTACTTAGTGTAGGGTTAACTATTTGATCACTAAGTAAACTGAAAACAGATCTTCGTAAAATTAAGAGTGGGAATGTGAGAGGGAGGAGGAGGAAGGGTTGGAGCATGGGCAGGAAGGAGGGTGGGAAGGAAATGTCATTATGCTGCTAAATCTGTATATATGAAATACATGAAACTTGTATAACAAGTAAAATTTTAAAAAATAAAAAAGAGGAGAATTAAGAAACAGGAAAAAGAAGAATGTGAAAAGGTAGAAATATCAATTAATAAATTTATCAATTTATTATCAAAAAAGAAATGTTTGTGCCAATTTTATAACTGCAATATTTCTTAGTCCAGAAAAAAAGTAAATCATTAAAGATGACAAAATATTAATAAAATTTTACATAGATGAGCGATATTGCAATGATAAGAGTAAACCATATTTCAAATCATAATTAAAAGAATGAAAAATACATTGCACTGATTAAAGACTAATGGGTAAGATATAATTAAAGGAAATGAACATTTTTTTTTCACATCAGGATGGCAGAGATAGGACTCGATGTGATTTAAGATTATTATTAAAGTCAATATTACTTCCAACAGCTTCAAAAGAAAGCTTACAATGAGAAGAAATACCAGTCAGAATACACTTCTTGAAGCTTAAGATGGAAAATAGCATGCCCCTCAAATATGTGCTTGTAACCAATTTAAGCTCATTGACATTGCAACAATATCTGAACATTGATTAATAGCGTGGTTGTTAAGATATGCTCACAATAATAGACATTAGTCTTAAATATTTTGATAATGAAAGCTGGATGTTTTTCTCAATATTTTGATCTTTTATGTTCAGTAATAGGTTTCATAGAGCAAGTGACAAATAGAATTATGAGTTCTAATAAATACTCTATGTAGGATAATATAGTATAAATATAGATAGAAATAGTGGCAAAACTATATGTGTATTACATTGAGAATATTAAGCATTCATCTATGCATATGAACCTGTAAGGAATTAGAAGAAAATTCCCTTTGAAGGAGCAAAGGAAAAAGAATCTAAGGAAGCCTTAGACACATGCTTAAACATATTTTTTGAAAGCAAGAAATACAATATTAAATAATTAAAGGTAAGGGCATAAAGTAATTTCATTCCATAAATTAATGTCATGCATGACTATTTGAATCTTACTGCTTAATGTGACTACTGGGATGTAAACACTGATTAGGTTATCAAAGAAGCGATATTGGTCCACCATTACAACCTTTAGTTTCTGTGGACAATTAAAGGATGCTTTTTCCCACTTGGTTTTCCACAGTAGTCCTTTCCCTCTAATTACATTTTACAGGGAGTAATGCTGTTTGCAACACTTACTAATAGTGGATGAATTTTGAATGTTTTCTCATTTTTGAATCTAATGGCAGTATAAAAATAATATTTTATCAATCATTTCAAGAAATATCAGGATAAAAAGAATATGTTATTTTCATCCAAATTTCTAAAACAATTTTCATTTATTTTGGTGATTGGGATGGACTATGTATTTACATTATTGGAACAGTGTTTTTTTGTAGTCTATCGATTCATTCTGCACCCAATTCTTCACATGGGAATGAAGAGACACTATGTTGGGCAACATCAAGCTGCATTTTGTCTCAATGTCTGTTTCCTCAGCTAAGATTATCCAAGTAACCTCATTTCCTTTGCTTTATTATTGTTCTACATGGGATGATTGCTTAAATGTTTCTTCCCCCTCACAATAATTGTCACATCTTTTTCCTGTTCACTGTGCTAGATGATTGCCCTAATTTGCATGGATTTGCTGGCTTGATTTCTTATTTCTGAACTAATTATTTTTAAGACACACTGGCAAACAGAACAGACTATTAGTCTAAATATTTACTTTGGGTTTAATTGCCTTCTCTTTCTTTTTCACCATCAACAAACACACTTACTCTAAGAACCACCAAATGAAGACACTTAACCACAGAATCTAACATAAGTTGTCAAGTCACATTGTATATTTTCATGTTTGGAACATTTCAAATGATCTCCATATTAACTATTTACTCTCTGCATTGGAAAACCATGAGATTGCTTGCCTCATTCTTTTCTTTGAGTACTTATAACTCCCAGTAACTCAATATGTATACTTATAGTGAAAAAAGCCATGTTAGTAAAATAGGACAGGCATCCTTAAAATTTCTCTAGGAATCTGAAATCAAGCTATTAAATATATTTTATAAATTTATTTGAAAGTTATATTTACAGAGAGACAGTGGAGAGGGGAGAGAGAGAAAGGAAAAGAAAGAGGAAAAAAAGAGGAAAATCAAGAGCTTCCATCCACTGGTTCCCTACCCAAATGGACAAAGCCAGGAGCCTGGAACTCCATCTGGGTTTCCCTTGGGATTGCCAGTGGCCCGAGTACTTGGACCATCTTCCACTGCTTTTCCAGGACCATTAGCACGGAGCTGGATCAGAAGTTGAAAAAGCCAGGACTTGAAGTGGTATTCATATGGGATGTCAGTGTCCCACTCAGTGGCTTAACCCAATGTGCCACAACACCCACTGCATGAGCTATTAAATGTTCATCCTCTGGCTGGCCTTTGGACTTTTGAATTCTGGAGTTGTCATTGGTCAAAATGTTGATTCCATTCTTCTATCAGTCAATTAAAAACTATTTTTTCTGGGGTTTTGTCCTCTTTACATGATATCAATGACCCCAAACACTTGAAATGTGATAACTGTGTAGCAAATAGGTTATGGCCAATCACTGTTTTCCTGATATGTCAGAGACAACCCTTTAAAAATGTAGAAATGCTTGGTATACTTCATTCCTGAAAGACAATATTCACATAGGATCATATTTCTTTTGCTTCTCTTTATAGACTTTATAGACTACTTAATTGCATAGTGTATATATGTATGTTGTCTACACACACACACACATACATAAAAGGGTTTATTTGTATGTAAATGTGGATATGTATATAATGCACACATAAGAGTTTTGAGTATAGAACCTTTATCTCTGGTAGAACATGTATTTTACTGTTTATCCCCATAAAGATAAGTCAAAGTCTTAATCCATATAAAAAGTGCATATGAATTAAAATACTGCAAATAGCAAGCGTTTGTCATAGTGCTTAGGACAAGTCCATCCCATATCAGAGTGCCTGGATTTGAGCCCTGGCTTTGCTTCTGATCTAGCTTCATGCTATTGTGCATCCTGAGAGACAGCAGGTGATGGCCCAAGTATTTAGGTCCCTGCCACCTATGTGGGAAACACACATTGTATTCCTGGATTCTGGCTTCATACTGGTTGAGTCCCAGCTGTTCTAGCAGATGGAAGATCTCTCTGTCTCCCCTCATCCTCGATCTCTTCCAATAAAAAAATTAAGAATAACAAAATTATTTTAAAAGCAGTATATTTTAAAATTTTGTGATTCAACTTTTTTCACAAGCCTTGGAAATATATTTTTTATTTTTTCATTTTAAAATTTTATTTTTGAGATAACATATTTTTCTTACAAATTATAGTCCAAGGCTAAGTGCTGCCCTAAATAAAAAGCTCAGCAAGTAAAGAGAAAATCACTATAATTCAGCAGGGATATAGGCAAGTGCTATAAACAATAATCAAATGAAAAGATGTCAATTTCACTCATATACAGTGAATTTTAAAATAATCACAGATAATTAAAAGTATAATAGCTACCATTCTTAAAAAGTTGGCAAGGTTATAAAAAAAGTTTTGTAAAGGTATATTTTCAGCAATAGTGATACACAAAGCCATTTCTTTTTTTAAATTTTGTTTTTAAATTTTAATCTTCACATATAAGGGAGAACATGCAGTAACTTTCTGTGTCTGGCTTATTTCACTTAACATGATGTCCTCTTTTTGAAAACATTGTGATGCAAATGATAAGATTTCATTCTTTTTATAGCTGAACGTTTTCTTTATCCATTCTTTTGGTGATTGATACCTTGGTTGGTTCCATATTTGGCTTATCAGTGGGATTGCTGGATCATATGGAAAGTCTATTTCTAGCTTCTTCATTTATTTTATTTATTTATTTATTTATTTATTTATTTATTTATTTTTGACAGGCAGAGTGGACAGTGAAAGAGAGAGACAGAGAGAAATGTCTTCCTTTGCCGTTGGTTCACCCTCCAATGGCCGCCGCGCACCGCGCTGATCTGATGGCCCGAGCCAGGTGCTTCTCCTGGTCTCCCATGAGGTGCAGGGCCCAAGCACCTGGGCCATCCTCCACTGCACACCTGGGCCACAGCAGAGAGCTGGCTTGGAAGAGGGGCAACCGGGACAGAATCCGGCGCCCCGACAGGGACTAGAACCCGGTGTGCTGGCGCCGCAAGGCGGAGGATTAGCCTAGTGAGCCGCGGCGCCGGCCTATTTTATTTTTTTTAAGACTTACTTTGTATTTATTTGAAAGGCTTCATTACAGAGAGAAGAGGATAGACCCACAGAGAAAGATTTTCCATCTGCTGGTTCACTCCTTAAGTGGTCACAATGCCCAGGGCTGGACCAGGCTAAGGTCAGGAGCCAAGAGCTTCTTCCAGGTTTCACACATGGGTGCAGGAGTCGAAACACTTGGGCCATCTTCTCTACTTTCCCAGGTCATTAGCTGAGATCTGGATGTGGCATGACAATGTCACAGGTGTGAGGCTTAATCTGCTATGCTACAATGCCAGCCCCTATTTCTAGTTTTTCTTTTAATTTAAAGATTTATTTACTTATATGAAAGGGTTGCAGAAAGAGATAGAAAGAGAGAGAGAAATCTCCCATTTGCTGGTTCGCTCCCCAAGTGACCCCAATATCTAGAGCTAGGCCATACTGAAAAAGGAGCCAGGAGCTTCCTCCAGATCTCCTGTGTGTGGCAGGGGCCCAAAGACTTGGGCCATCTTCTGCTGCTTTCCCAGGCACATTAGCAAGGGGCTGGATTGGAAGTAGAGCAGCGAAGACTTGAACCAGTGCCCATACGGGATGCCAGTGTTGCAGGCGGTGGCTTTATCTGCTATGCCTCAGCACCAGCCCTTATTACTAGATTTAAAGAAATCTTCACACTGTTTTCTTGGAATGGCTGGACTAATTTATATTCCCATCAATATTAGAAGTGTTCCCCTTTCTCTACATCCTTGCCAGCATTTGTTACTCTCTGTCTTCTGGATAGCAGCCATTCTGACAGAGGTCAGGTGATATCTCATTGAGGTTTTGATTTGCATTTCCATGATAGCTAGTGATATTGAGCATTTTTTCATGTTTTTGTTGGTCACTTGTATTCATTCTTTTGAGACCTATCTATTGAGGTCCTTTGCCTATTTCTTTAGTGGGTTGATTTTTTAATTGTTGTGTTTATGGAGTTGCTGATATATTCTGGATATTAATCCTTTTTCAGATAAGTAGCCTTAAAATATTTTTCTTATTCTGTTGGCTGTCTCCTTACTCTTTTGATCATTTCCTTTGCTATGCTGAAGATTGAGTTTCATATAATCCCATTTATCTAGTTTTGCTTTTGCTGCATGTGTTTTAGGGTCTTATGCAAGAAGTAATTATCTACAGCAATGTCTTGAAT
Organism: Oryctolagus cuniculus; assembly: GCF_964237555.1. NCBI lineage: Eukaryota > Metazoa > Chordata > Mammalia > Lagomorpha > Leporidae > Oryctolagus > Oryctolagus cuniculus. The sequence continues at coordinate 21,619,479 of NC_091439.1, forward strand.
GGTTCTGCCTACATTTTCTTCCAGCAAATTCATTGTCTGAAGTCTTTAGGTCTTTGTCTATCTTGCATTGATTTTTGTATAGGGTGAGAAGTAGAGATACAATTTCATTCTTCTACATGTATGCATCCAATTTTACCAGCACCATTTATTGAAGTTTGTCTCTCTCCAGTGCATGGTCTGTATTGCTTTTGTGAAGGATCAGGTGGATGTATGTGCATGGGTTGTGTTCTGGGGCCTCTATTCTGTATTCTATTCCATTGATCTATATGCCAGTTTTGAGCTAGTACAATGCTATTTTTATTACTGTAGCTTTGTATTATGCTTTGAAGTCAGGAATTGTGATGCCTCCAGCTTGACCTTCCCCTTCCCCCCAGGATCCCTTGGCTATTCTGGTTTTTTTGGGGATTCCATAGGAATTTTTAGTTTTTTTTTCTAATTCTGTAAAGAATCTCATTGGTATTTTGATAGGGATTGCATTGAATCTATAGATCGCTTTAGGTAGAACAGAAATTTTAATAATATTAATTCTTCCAATCCATGAACAGTGGATATCCTTCCATTTTTTGTGTTCTTGATATCTTTTATCAATATTTCATAATTTTCATTGTAGAGATCATTCACTTCTTTAGTCAACTTTAATTGTAAACACTTAATTTTTTGGTGGCTCCTGTCAGTGGGATTTCTCTATTGGTGTGCTCATCATTAGCAAATGAAAGCCACTGTTTAGTATGTGTATTTTGTAAACGCAAATTTACTGCATTGGTTTTTCAGTTTTAACCACTTTTTCATGCAGTGTTTAGTTTTTTTTTCTATATACAGTATCCTGTCATCTGCAAACATGGATATTTTAATTTCCTCCTTTTCAACTTTGACCCCCTTTTTTTTCCCCTCCCAAATTGCTCTTGCTGATACTTTGAGTACTATATTGAATAACAGTAGTGAAAGTAATATCCTTGTCTTGTTGCAGATCTGAGGGGAAATACTTTCACCTTTTCTCTGTTCAGTGTGATATTGATTATTGATTTGTCATATAAAGCCTTTATCATTTTGAAGATATGTTTCTTCTGTATCTAATTCGCGTAGGGTTTTTCTCATGAAGGGATGTTAAATCATGTCAAATGCCCTTTCTACATCTGTTGAAATGACCATGTGATTTTTTTTAAAGATTTATTTATTTTATTTGAAAGTCAGAAAGAGGAGAGGCAGAGAGAAGAGAAGTCTTTCATCCGATGGTTCACTCCCCAGTTGGCTGCAAACGCCAGAGCTGCGCCGATCCGAAGCCAGGAGCCAGGAGCTTCTTCTGGGACTCCCACGTGGGTGCAAGGGCCCAAGGATTGGGCCATCTTCCACTGCTTTCCCAGGCCATAGCAAAGAGCTGGATCAGAAGTGGAGCAGCTGGAATTTGAACCAGTGCCCATATGGGATGTCGGCACTTCAGGCGGCAGTTTTACCTGCTACCCCTCAGTGCCAGCCTCGATGGCAGACTTTTAATTACTGCTTCAACCTTGTTGATTGTCATGCATCTGTTGAGATTTTCTTTACCTTCTTCATTTAATCTTGGTGGGATATATATATATATATATATATATATCCAGGAATTTATCCACTTGTTAGAAGTTTTCCAATTTGTTAGAATATACTTTTTCAAAGTGGTTTCTTATGATCATTTGTATTTCCGTGGTGTCAATTGTATTGTCTCTTTTTTCATCTCTAATTTATTTGGTTTTCCTCTTTTTTTTGTTAGTCTGGCTAAAATGTTCTCTATTTTGCATGACTTTTCAAAAAATCTTTTTGTTATGTTGATCTTTTGTAGTTTTTGTAGTTTCAATTTCATTCATTTCTTCTCTGATCCTTGTTATTTCTCACCTCCTTCCAATTTTAGATTTGTTTATTTTATTTTCCTAAGTCCTCACGATACATCATTACATCATTTGCTTGAGACCTTTCTCTTTTTTTAAGTGTAAGCCCTTAATGCTATAAACCTTCCTCTTAATATTGCTTTTGGCGTATCACACAGGTTTTAATGTGTTGTAGTTTCTTCATTTATTTCAAGAGTTTTTTATTTCTTTTTAATTTCTTCAGTGACTAATTATTCAGTAGAATGTTTCTTAATTTCCATATATTTGTAAATATTCTCTTATTTTTTATTTTTTGTTTTATTCCTTTGTGGCATAAGAAGATACGTGGATTGATTTCAGTCTTTTTAAATTTACCAAGATTTGATTTGTGGACTAATATATGAGAGAGTGTCTTGAGTGTGCTGATGTGGAGAATGTATATTCTGTAGCTGTTAGGTAGACTATTCTGTAAATGACTGTTGGGTCCATTTGCTTAAGAGTATGGTTGAAATGATGTATCTTTGCTGATTTTCTGGTGACAATGGGGTATTGAATTCCCTGAGTAATATTCTACTGGAGTCTTTATCTCCCTTTTGAAGTAATAATATTTGCTGTTTATATCTGGGTGGTATTTATTGGGTGCATTATATTATGAATCTTATGTTGCCTTGCTGAATCAATACTTTTATCAACATATATAATGTCTTTCTTCATCTCTTTTTATAGTTTTTTACTTAAAGCTTATTGTATCTGATATGAAGATAACTCCCCCTGCTTGTTTTTGTTTCCATTTGCCTGGTGTATCTTTTTCCAACCCTGCAGTTTCAGCATATCTATATATATGTATATGTGTATATATATGTGTGTGTGTATATATGTATATATACATATGTATATAATGTACATGTATATGTGTAAATATATATATATATCTTTATTTGTGAATTGAGTTTCTTGTGGGCAACATATAATTGAGTCCAGGTTTTTTATCCACTCAGCTAACCTAAATCTTTTGGCTGGGGAATGTAACCCATTTACATTCAAGAGTAGTATTGTTAGGTAAGAACTGATACCTGTTTTATTGTTGATTTATTACTGATTTTACCTGCTCTGTTAGTGAATTTGGTAGTGTCTTTCATTTTCATGGTTTTACTTCTAATGTAGTACTCCCTCAGAATTTCTTGTTAGGCTACCCTGATGATTGTAAATTTCTCAGTTATTGCTTATCTGGGAAATACTTTATTTCTCATTCATTTCTAAAGGATAGCTTTTCTGGATATTATATTCTTTATTGGAAGTTTTTTGTTTGTTTGTTTGTTTCCTTTTAAGACCTTGAATATACCATCCCACTCTTCTGGCCTAGAGGATTTCTTTAGAGAACTCTGCTGTTGTAATTCATTTTCCTTTATATGTTACTGGTCGCTTTTCCTGTCTTTAGTTTCTTCCTCGTTCTTAACTTTTGACCATTTGACTAAAATATCCCTTAGAGAAGATCTGTTTTGAATGAGTCTGCCTGGTTTCCTTTGAGCTTCCTGAATTTGGATGTCCATGTCTCTTTGAAGACTCGGATGTTTTCAGCTCTTATTCCTTTAGTATGTACTCAACATCTTTTTTTTTTCTGTTTTTCAGGAATCCCTATAATATTTGTATTTATTTGCTTAAAGGTATCCCGTATTTTGGATAGACTTTCTTCATTTCCAATATTATTTTTCTTTTGTCTGACAGCGTTATTTCAAAAATCTTTTTCTCCAGATCAGAACTCTTTATTCCACTTAATCTACTCTGCTGTCAGAACTCTCGGTTGTATTTTTTATTTCATTGATTGAACCTTTCATCTCTCAAATTTCTGTTTTCTGTACTATTTCTATCTCCTTTGTAGATTTTTTATTCAGGTTATCTATTGTTTTTCTCATATCTTCAATGGCTATCTGTATTCTTTTATATTGCATTGAGTTTCCTTACAATCATTATTTTGAATTCTATTTCTGACATTTCATAGATTTCTGGAAAATTATTTCATCCTCTTGGAGGTGTCATGTTACTTTGATTCTTCATGTTTTCTGTGCCCAGTTGCTGACATCTGCACATCTGGTGTAACGGTCCCTTCTTTATGGACTAGGTTTATTGGAAAAGAAGTTATGGCTTAGATGGAATGCAGGGCATTATTTGCTTTTTGATTTGGTCTTGGTTCTAGATGAGCCTAGAAGTGTAACCTGAGCTGGAGATAATTTCAAACTCATCATTTCTTCATGGAGCAAGAAAGAATTGAAGAATTGGAGAGTTTGTACACTGTTCTAAGTTTCTGAAGTACTAGATTACCTGTCAAAGAGCTCAGAGTGCTGATGTAAACTGGCGTACTCAGTAAGTTTGTGAACTGCCAAGAGCAAAAGAGCATTGGGCAGCTTGCAAAAGACCAAAACCTTCAGAATCACACAAAGACTCCAGAGGGAGCAAGTGAATATTAACTTTTGAAAAATGCAACTGGAAAAATCCTTGAAACTGGGAGTTTATATGCACAAGTCCAGAGAAGGTTTGCAAGGCTACTGTAATTTCTGACTGAGGTAGCTGGTGGAAGTCTTCCCTTGTGAAAAACCAATCCATAAACATTGGGAGGAGTAGCTGTGTTTTCAAATGCACAGATGTCAACACAAATTGCGAGTCTTTAGAAATACAGAAACTTGCTCTATTCAAAGGGACAAAAGGAATCTCCAGAGACTGACCCTAAAGAAATGGAATTATACAGATTATCTAACAAAAGAACTCAAAATAGCCATTATAACAATGCTCAGTGAGCTTGGGAAAGTGATAGAAGAAAATTAAAGCAACATAGAGATTAAAAATATTTAAAAAGTCAAATAGAAATCTTGCAGAAAAATAATACAATAGCTGCACTGAAAATGTCACTAAAAGAAATCAATAGTGGACTTGATTGCTGAGAAAAATAAGCTAACTTGAAGTCTGATTATTTGAAAATATCTAGTTAGAGGGGCAAAAACATGAAAAAACAAAAGAAAACCTAAGGTACTTATAAGACAACCATCAATGAGACCAATGTTTTCATTATTGGAATTATAGAAGAAGCGTAATATAAAGGATAAGGAAATTTATCAGGCAATAGCAATGGAAAACTTACCACATTCAGGGAAGCAAATGGACATTCAAATTCAGAAGCTCAATGATTTCAACTGGAAGATCTCAAAGAAGTCAACATTAAGACAGATTATAATCAAATTGTCAAAATCGAAGACAAGGAGAATTTAAAAGCATCAGGAAAAAAGTGACTCATCATGTACAAAAGAGCGTATCAATTCAGTTAATAGATTTATTAATGGATACTTTTCAGGGAAGAAAAAGTAGGATGATATATTCAAAGCACTAAAAGAAAAAAACTGCCAACCAATAATAATATACTCAAAAATTTATTCCTTTTTTTTTTTTTTTTTGACAGGCAGAGTTTGACAGTGAGAGAGAGAGACAAAGAGAAAGATCTTCCTTTTCCATTGGTTCACCCCCCAAATGGCCTTAAGGCCAGCACGCAGTGCTGATCTGAAGCCAGGAGCCAGGTGCTTCCTCCTGGTGTTCCATGCGGGTGCAGGAACCAAGCACTTGGGCCATCCTCCACTGCCTTCCCAGGCCACAGCAGAGAGCTGGACTGGAAGAGTAGCAACCGAGACTAGAACCCGGGGTGCCGGCACTGCAGGCGGAGGATTAGCCAAATGAGCCATGGTGCCGGCCAAAATTTATTCTTAAAATATGAAGGAAAGATTAAGACATTTCCAAACAAAAGTTGAGAGTTTGTCAGTACTAGAACTACTTTAAAATTGCTAATAGGACGGATTGGTGTGTATGGGCACCTGTTCATATTCTGGGTGCTTCATTTTCAAGGCAGCTCCTTGTTAATGTGCCTGGACAAACATCAGAGAAAGCCTCAGGTGCTTGGGCTTTGCACCCATGTGGGAGACCTGAGAAAAGCTCATGTTCCTTGACTTTAGCCTGGCCCAGCCGTGGCTCTTGTAGCCATTTGGGGAGTGAACCAGGGGATGGAAGACCCCTCTCTTTGTCTCTCCCTCTCTCTGTCTCTCTAACTCTGCCTTTCAAATAAATAAATAAATTTTTAAAAATACTAACAGGAGTCCTTCTAGTTAAAACAGAAAGATGCTAAGTAGCAACATGAAAACATATGAAAGTATAAACTCACCAACAAATGTAAATATATAGGCAAGTAAGAAGTCTATAATACTATAGTAATAAATATAAAATATAAATTAAATATAATATTAAAATATAATATAAAATAATATAAATTTTTATATAAAAATTGAGCTGCACCGATCTGAAGCCAGGAGTAAGGAGCTTCTTCCGGGTCTCCCATACAGGTGCAGGGGCCCAATGACTTGGGCCATCTTCTACTGCTTTCCCAGGCCATAGCAGAAAGCTGGATCAGACGTGGAGCAGCCAGGACTGAAACCGGCACCCATATGGGTTGCCGGCACTGCAGGTGGTGGCTTTACTCACTACACCAGCCAGCCCTGCTATATCACTTTAAATGGGATTCCTTCCTGGGATTCAAGGATTGTTCAACATACTAAAGCCAATCAACATGATGCACAAGATTAACAAAATGAAGGATAAATATCATATGATAAATTCAATAGAAGTAGAAGAGCATTTGGAAAAATTCAGTTTGGTTCCATGACCAAATAAAGACCCTCAACAAAGCAGGAATAGAATGAAATTACCTGAACATAATTAGGGACAGAAATGAAGACCTCATGCATAGTTGATCTCATCCTCATCAATGAGAAACTGAAAGTTTTTCCTGTATCACCATGAACAAGGGAAGGATGGCCATAGTTTTGGAACTCATATTCAATGTAGTATTGGAAGTACTTTCCAGGGAAATTAGGGAAGAAAACGAAATTAAAAAATTTTAAATTAGAAGGTAAGAAGTAAAAATTATCTGCTTGCAGACTATACAAACTTATATGTAGTAAACCTCAACTCTTTATCAGATACATGGTTTGCAAATAGGTTCTCCCAATCTGTAAACTACTGTTCAGTTTGTCTTTGAATTTGCCGATTCTTTCTTCTTTATCTAGCCTGCTGATGAGACCTTACTGCAAATCTTTTGGTGCAGTTCCCAAATTATTTTGATCTTAGATTTCTGTTTGGCACTTTAAATATTTATTTATTTAATGTCAGAGGAGGAATATCTCAACCAACTTTTCACTCCCCATGTACCTGTAACAGCTGGAGCTGGGTCAGTATGAAGCCAGAAGCCAGAAATTTAATCTGAGACTCCCAGTGGGTGGCAGGGGACTCAACTACTTGAACAATCATCTGCTGTCTCCTATGATGCAAATTAACAGAAATTGAGAGTGGAGCTGGGGCTCAAATCCAAGCACTTTGATATGGATATGTGCAACCCAAGTGTCACTGTGCTGAACACCCACCCTTCTGTTTGATATTTTTAGTTGCTATGTAGAAATTCTCTTTTTCTTTATATAGTGTCTCTTTTGTATTCACTGCAGTTATTTTGAATTCTCTTGCCAATGTGAATTATGTATCACTGTTTAGTTGGAGGTGATTTCTGGAAATTTATCTTGTTCTTTGTTTTGGCCACATATCCTGGTTTCTTCATTTTCTTTGACTTTTGGCATTGGTATTTACACCTTAGACAAAACAGCAACCGCTTCCAGTCTTCACAGACTGGCCTAAAAGAAGACCCTCATCAGTCATGTCAGCCAGAGATTTTGGGGGCTCTTCCAACCTTCTGTCTATAAGCATCTTCTCTGGACTGGTGTTGGTAAAATCTCCATTGGAGAGATTTGCTATTTTGTCATTGTTGTTGTTGTTCAGGAGTTTATCATCTCTTGCTCTGTGTGCTGTATGGTGGGTCTTCTGGGGCAACAACATGCCAGTGCCTTTTTTATTATCCATGATAGTCCCCAGGCATCTGGCATGTTCTGAGTCCTGTCAGCAATCTGAGATAAGTGAGAAAACAGTTTCATGGTCAGCCCTGAGAAAAGATGGGATGATGACAACATTGTCCAACTCCTTCCCTCTCCAAGGACAAGCTGTGGTTTGTGATTTGCTCACTCACTTTCTCCACACTGAGCCAGGGGTAGGGCCTGTGGGAGATGCATGCATGCAAGTCCAAACTGCTGCTTTTGCTGTCAGTGACCCTGAACTTGTGACTTTTCCTGTCAGCATTCACATTCAGCCAGGTAGAAACAAGTCCCTGGGGAGTCTCCAGAAAATCATAACTTTGTGTGCAATTCAGCCCTTTACTGACCTTCCAAGGGAAACACCGGGAGTTAGGGACTTCCGGATAATGTGGCTCTGCGCTAGAAAGAGGGGTTATGGTGTCAAGGAACCTTGGGTTTTCTCACCATCTTTAATGAGACTGGTTTGCTCTTGATGGGGGTGCAGGAGCCTCTTGGTTGGCTTCTGTGATTTCTCAGGAAGAGACTTGGCTCATGTGTTGTTGAATCTGTATGTCTATGGGGGAAGGAGTCTAAATTGCTTCATATTCTGCCATCTTTCTGATATCTTTGATTTTACTTAAGAAACATTTATTAATTTACCACTACTTGCTGTTGGTTGTGCTAAACTTCTAATGCTGCACTTAAAAGCTTCCATAGGTGTTTTATTTTTCTAATTATATTTTTTTCATTATTTATTGGTTTCCTGAGTAATTATTTGTTTAACTGGCATTTTCCAGTGGTGGTAATTATTTTCTTCTCATTTTGTTTTTTAAGGCATTGAAACTAACAGATGTTTCAAACTGTTATAGTCAATATTACTACTAACACTCAATTTATTCCATTTGTGAACACTAGTTCCCCTTCAGCTTGGCTCTTCAATCCTTTTGATACAATCTTTATAGTTTTCTTAAATTATTGTTTTATAGATAATAATATTAAAAATTTATTTTGTGTATTTCCTCCTCAGTCAGGGATCAGATATTTCTTCGAGAATTTATGTTCTTATAGTAGGTAGTGATATTTGAAAACTACCAGCTAGTAGTGATTCCTTGGGATTTTAAGCCTTTGATATAGCATTCTTTCTTTTTCTCATTTTTCATAATGATATTTTTCTTATTATGAATTGTTGTAAAATAAATCACCCTAAGATATAATGACTTAAAATAACAATTCATTATTTTCTTATGCAATTTTAAAGGGTGATTGGTCTCATCTGGGTACTTACTACTTGGTGAGTCTCATGAACTTAGATGACATAAACTGTTGGAGTCGTGTGAACGCTTGAATGGGTTGGATGTACAAGATGGCCTTTGCACTCATGTATCTGGCACCTCAAATGAGAAGGCTGGAAAAACTTGGAGTTGGCCTGTCATCTGTCTCTGTTTTCATATGGCTCTCTACATTGCCAGCCTGAGCCTTCCTCGTACCATGGTGATCTCAGAATTTTTAGACATTTTATGGGTCAAGGCTGGCTTCTATCAGAATGAGATTTTAAATAATGTTCTAAAAGACAAAGGCTGAAACTATAAATGTTTCTTCTGATTTAACCTCAGAAGTCTGAGTCATTTCCACTATAGTCTATTTGTTACTAGGGCAAGTCCATATACAATGTAGGCAGGCACTAGGCTTGTGTATAAGGGATTTGTACAGTGCATTGTAGGGTCATATTTGGACATAATCATATCTATTCACACTATTAATTTAATCATTTGGACATGAAGAGCTTCACCGGGATTATATAATTTTTATTTTGCATACTTCACTGTTCCTCACTTACTATGTACAAGGCACCACTATAAGAACTGGAGATATACTTGTTTAAAAACATATGTACACTTCTCCCACTACTGAATATATATACAAAGGAAATGAAATGTCTGTCAATGAGACATATGCACTCATGTTTATTTCAGCTTTATGTACCATAGCAAAGAAAGGGTAACACCCTAAGTGTCTATCCACTGATGAATGAATAATGAAAATATGGTGTGTGTGTGTGTGTGTGTGTGTGTGTATATATATATATATATATATAAAACAGAACACTATTCACCCATAAAAAGATGAAATACTGCCATATGAGGCAGTCATTATGTTAAATGAAATAAGCCAGAAACAGAATCATTCATGTGTATAACCTAAAAAAGTTGATTTCACACAAGTCAGAGAGAGAAAGAGACAGTGAGAGAAGGCACTATCTTTCTTTCTTTCTTTCTTTCTTTCTTTTTTTGACAGGCAGGGTTAGACAGTGAGAGAGAGAGAGAGAGAGAAAGGTCTTCCTTCTGTTGGTTCACCTCCCAAATGGCCGCTACGGCCAGCATGCTGCACGGATCCGAAGCCAGGAGCCAGGTGCTTCCTCCTGGTCTCCCATGCAGGTGCAGGGCCCAAGCACTTGGGCAATCCTCCACTGCCCTCCCGGGCTACAGCAGAGAGCTGGACTGGAAGAGGAGCAACCAGGACAGAATCCGGCGCCCCAACCAGGACTAGAACCCGGGGTGCCGGCGCCAAGGCAGAGTATTACCCTAGTGGGCCATGGCGTCGGCCGAGAAGGCACTATCTTAGATCTGTTGGTTTACTCCCCAAATGTCTGCAACAACCAAGGCTGAGCCAGGCTAAAGCCAAGGGCCCAGAACTCCATCTACTTCTCCAACAAGGATGTTTGCTGCCTCCCGGGGTACACATTAGCAGGAAGCTGAATCTGAAAAAGCGTAGCTAGGACTGAAATCAGCTCTTTGATATGGGATGTAGGTATCCCACATGACAGCTTAGCCCACTGTGCCATGATACCTACTCTTACCTGACTTTACCATTACACTGTACATACGTGTATTGAAACCTTATATTATCCCATAAATAAGTATACTTTTATGTATTTGTTAGAACTAAAATAGTATTACACACACATGCTGACAGGTTTCACTTTACATTCATGACCCCAGTGTTGGATTCAGTGTGGAACAGATCTAGAGAAAGATACACAGACTGGAAGGCATGGTCCATTGTAGGTCTATCCATGCTGTGAGGCTCTCACAGATACCAACCCTATCAATGACATGACTGATAAATACACAGTATATAATATTCCTGTTCAACCTTATTCTATATCTTATTAGAAGCTCCTTCTCCTCTGACTGACCATTTCCCATAGCCCAGCTCCAGGCAGGGTCTGTAGCCAAGCCTAGCATTGAGAACCAAGGCAATGTCTGTTACTATACTTTTGCTCTTCTCTTGTTCTCCCCTACTCTCACTCTTCTGTTGCTCTTGACTCCAACAGGGATAAGATGGGTTGCAGGGGGATTCCAGGAGGGTAGTAAAATTCTTTACAGCTTATCTGCTGTTGCCATACTCTATTTGTAGACATCAGGCTGCAGGTGCTAATTCTTCAAAGTGTTGTAGGAACTCCCTTACATGCTAGCAGTACACCTGGAGAACTGTTGTGAGTTGATCTTCTTGCAGAGCGTCTTCAAGACCACAACACCTACTTGAAATGGTCCCAGTGAAGGTACCTCTCTACTGCTCTCTCGTTCTGTTATTGCCAGTGGCTTAAGTCAACTACAGGGAATGCAACCCACTTTTGCCAGAGCTTTCTTGCCAGCTTCCACTACACACCTGGCAGGACCAAGGCCTGCGTGGTCCACACTGATCATCCACACGGAGAAGGGGATGTCAATCTGCTCTTTTTCTGGGATCATTGACCACTGTGACTAGTTCTTTTGGAGACTGTCCCCAAATAGAATGGGGAAACAGAGAAATCCACAGCACTCTTCATATTGACAGCTCACATCTTCAAACTCAGGTCAATCCTCTAGTACATTAACTTCCTTTAACACGACTTCTTATTTAATAAGCTGGAGATGGGGAAATGAGAGTGAAGGGAACAACAGGTCTGATTTTGATTTTTTTAATAAGTCCCAGAGTGGGTATTTGGCAGTTCCTTGGTGTTCTCTTTAAAGTTTCTTTGAACACTTATCACAAATTCCCAAACCACATACAAGTTTAATAAAAATCCTGTTTTCCAAGTTTTCTGTTTCTTGATTTAATGTTAAGAATACTTATTTTATTAGAAAATTATATATCAACTGGGCTTTATGATTCATAGTCACATTATGTAATTATTTAGCTGATTTCAGATATTTTAGTTTAGTCTCTTCACAAATGACCTCTAATAGTCATGACATAGAAACTTGAAATTTTGCTAAGAGGATAATTTATACTGAGAAAGCTTAAGTCTGAGTTCAGCACTTTTATTTCATTGTGGCTTTGTTGTTCTTTGTCATTAGTAACTCTGTAAATGAGGAAATGTGTTTTTTATTTTTAAACAAAATGGCTATTAAGAAGTCTTTGCCGGTAACTATATCTTGCAGGGTTTTTCCAATGCTCTCTAGTAATTTGATGGTGTCGGGTCGTAGATTTAAGTCTTTAATCCATGTTGAGTGAATTTTTGTGTAAGCTGAAAGGTAGGGGTCTTGCTTCATGATTCTGCACGTGGAAATCCAGTTTTCCCAGCACCATTTATTGAATAGACTGTCCTTGCTCCAGGGATTGGTTTTGGATCCTTGATCAAATATGAGTTGGCTGTAGATGTTTGGGTTGATTTCTGGTATTTCAATTCTGTTCCATTGGTCTATCCATCTGTTTCTGTACCAGTACCATGCTGTTTTGATAACAGCTGCCCTGTAGTATGTCCTGAAATCTGGTATTATGATGCCTCCAGCTTTGTTTTTGTTGTACAAGATTGCTTTAGCTATTCGAGGTCTCCTGTGTCTCCATATGAATTTCAGCATCATTTTTCCAGATCTGAGAAGAATGTCTTCAGTATCTTGATTGGTATCGCATTGAATCTGTAAATTGCTTTTGGGAGAATGGACATTTTGATGATATTGATTCTTCCAATCCATGAGCATGGAAGATTTTTCCATTTTTTGGTATCCTCTTCTATTTCTTTCTTTAAGGTTTTGTAATTTTAATCGTAGAGATCTTTAACGTCCTTGGTTAAGTTTATTCCAAGGTATTTGATTGTTTTTGTAGCTATTGTGAATGGGATTGATCTTAGAAGTTCTTTCTCAGCCGTGGTATTGCCTGTGTATATAAAGGCTGTTGACTTTTGTCATTGATTTTATATCCTGCTACTTTGCCAAACTTTTCTATGAGTTCCAATAGACTCTTAATAGAGTTCTTTGGGTCCCCTAAGTAAAGAATCATATCATCTGCAAAGAGGGATAGTTTGAGTTCTTCCTTCCCAACATACCAGGGGATTCCAATTCAATCCCATCAAGGTGGCATGTACCAATGCCATCTCACTAGTCCCGGTGATCAATTTCTGTTCACAATTGATCATGATGATAGGACTAAGAGCCAAAGGGAGCACATAAACAAGACTAGTGTCTGCAAATACTAACTGATAGAATAAAAAAAGGAGAGAACGATCCAACATGGGAAGCGAGACACATAGCAGACCCATAGAATGGCAGATGTCCTAAACAGCACTCTGGCCTCAGAATCAGCCCTTAAGGCATGCAGATCTGGCTGAAAAGCCCATGAGAGTATTTCAGGCATGGAAAGCCAAGACACTCTGGCAAAAAAAAAAAAAAAAAAAAAAAAAAAAAAAAAAAAAAAACAACACCCTACATGAAAGATCTCCGCGAGTGAGATCCCAGTGAAAAGAATGGGTCTTCAAAGAAGGAGGTACCTTTCTCTGAAGGGAGGAGAGAACTTCCACTTTGACTACGACCTTGTCTAAATATGATCAGAGTCAGTGAACTCAAAAGGCTTCCATAGCCTTGGAAACTCATGACTAGAGCCTAGGGTGATCACTGATGCCATAAACAAGAATGTCAATTTGTTAAGTCAACAACAGGAGTCACTGTGCACTTACTCCTCATGTAGGATCTCTGTCCTTAATGTGCTGTACATTGTGATTTAATGCTATAACTAGTACTCAAACAGTATTTTTCACTTTGTGTTTCTATGTGGGTGCAAACTGTTGAAATCTTTACTTACTGTATACTAAACTGATCTTCTGTATATAAAGGGAATTGAAAATGAATCTTGATGTGAATGGAAGGGGGGAGGGAGCGGGAGATGGGAGGGTTGCGGGTGGGAGGGAAGTTATGGGGGGGGAGCCACTGTAATACATAAGCTATACTTTGGAAATTTATATTCATTAAATAAAAGTTTAAAAAAAATGGCTATTAAGTGAGAGAAACTACCAGAGGTTGAAAAAGCAGGGAAATTGCTAGGCAAGGATATTCTGGAAACCATGTAACTTTTTATTGAGGTGTGATGTAGAGCAAAGTCAAGCTAGCATTTCAGTATGTATCTTTTTTGAGATTCATGAACACCTCACACAATAACCAGAGAGGAAGTCAGTGCTCTATGCAATATTGTATACACATTTATTGTTTAAAAGTCTCTCTTATGTTTGCTTTTATTGTCTCTTGTAGTTGTGTGTAGGTATGCTTTTTCATTTTTTGGTAATATTAAAACTACGTATGCAACTTTTTCTAAGAATTAGCTCTCAGTTTTCTTTTTCTGCATTTTTGAATCAATCTTCTCCAGAAGACATTTACTTACCTTGTTCACTTTCTTTCAGGTGTCTTTACAAATGGCATCTCTTCAGATAAACATTTTGTGACTATGTTTATTGAAAACACCAGCTTTTTACTGCACGTCAGTCTCTAATCCCTTATCTTACTGTATTTTTTCCTTGTAGTGTTGATCTCTATATAACATTTTTATGCAGTTAACTGTTTATGTGTTTATTTTTTGCTTACTAATATATAAATTTCCTCTATACCTAGTGTCGAACAACAGTTTCTGAAACATATGGGTCTTTGACAAAATGATTGACCAGAGTGATATTACTCACCCTGTTTTCCACTATTTTGATTTGAATTGTGAGTTGATTAACTTGTGTTTTTATTTAATAAGTGTAGTTTAAAATTACCTTATGGTTGCTGTTTTTATTTTTAAGCTCATTACAATATTAACTTCTACTTCCAGCATAGACGTTCATTACTGTTCTATGTTTATTGTGAATTAAATTACTTACCAATACAAAGTATGTATTTTTAATGACTTACTATATTCAATTTTACTTTGTTTGAGACTAATATTATTATTGCTTTCCTTTGTTCTGATTTTACCTAGAAAATCTGTTTTCCTTTTGTTTTTAAAATATTTATGTCTTTATATTAGGTATGATATTTGAAGTTAAATATTGTTAATTTGTCTTTTTTTTTTAAAGAAAGTTTTTATTTATTTGAGAGGTGGAGTTACAGACAGAGAGAGGGGGAGATAGAAAGAAAGGTCTTCCATCCTCTGGTTTACTCCCTAGATGGCCACAATGGCCAGAGCTGAGCTGATTCAAAACCAGGAGCCAGGAGCTTCCTCTGCTTTCCCACATGGCTAAAGGAGCCCAAGCAATGGGGCATCTTCCACTGCTTTCCCAGGCCAGAAGCAGAGAGCTGGATTGGAAGAGGAGCAGGATATGAACTGGCACCCATATGTGATTCTGGCGCTGTGGGCAGAGGCCCAGCCTACCATACCACAGTACCTGCCCTGAGATTTATCTTAGTAGAGTTCAATTATTTTAATTTTTGCCCCACTTCTTTTAGGTGATTTGAGTTTTGCTGTCTTTTTAATTTTAAATGTTTCTGTGTTATTGGGTTATCTTCTTTTAAAATTTTAAAAAAAATTTCCTTTTAAAAATTATTTAAGGTATACAAATTTCATATATTTTATATATGTAGATTTAGGCATTTAGTGATACTTCCGACCCCAACCCCTCTCCCTCCCACACTCCCACCTTTCTTCCCCTTCCCTCTCATATTACCACTCTTAATTTTTGCAAGGATCTATCTTCCATGCTTTTCCTTATCTGTTTTCTAGTGATTGAAAAATAAAATCTTGTTTTAATTTCAAATATGAAGGGACTTTAAAAAGTTCCCAGAAAATTTGTGAAGGAAAAAAACTACACATGAATTTCCAAATTTTTTGAACCAAAATAAACTTGTCTTTAATTCCACTTTCCACAAACGTTTTGAGGTTCTCTCCTACATGAAAACAATGCTATTAGATATGGCTGAGCAATCAGATAGAAGGAACTTAGGTCCTCAAATGACCCAGTAGACTGGCTGCTTGATTCCTGGGAATGCCTTCTCATCTCCAGACTCTTGTAAGAAGGAGAAATAATTGCGTTTTGCAGTCATTTTGTTAACTAATACATCATATTTGCTAGTATTCAATGTTTTACGCTGGTTGATGTAATCATCTTGTATTTCTAGTTTCTCATTTTTACTGCTTATTTTTCTCTCAGTACGCTGAAGAAAATTTTTTCTTTAATTTTTCAGGTCTGTATAAATGGGCAGTATATTCTCTGGGCCATTTTGTCATGTTGTCCTATCTAGCATGAAATAATTACTGCATTTTTTTCTCCCCATATTCTGAAAACAGTCCTGGTATTCTGGGTTTAATTAGACAAGCCTGACATGTCCTGATTCTCCAAAAAGTAACCAAATTTTGTTGCTTGATTGAGTTTTGTAAAATTTTATTTTAAAATTCAAAAATTTGTATAGTTTATGTTGAAGTTAGCCTATTTTTTATTGATTTAGCCTGGAATTTGATAAATCCTGGTGCTCCAACTATGCTTTAAATTTTCCTCATTTCAGGGCATTATTATTTTTTCCTTTTAATAGTTCTTTGAAGAATGATGCTCCATTTCTTCTGATTTCTTTTTTTAGTGAATATGATTATTTGAATTTTCTCTTACATTATATTTTTATTTAAAATTTTCTCTAAGTTGTTACTTACTAATTTTTTTTTTTAGTATTAATCCTCCTTGACAAGGTCCAATGCATATTTTAATTATTCTCTACACACAGAGAGTTTCTGTGGGAATTTCTCTGCATTTCTATTTTCTCTACCACCTCAATTTTTATCTTGTGATATCTCTTACTTCAGGGAGTCGACAATTACTTGTATCTCATTAGGACTGACAAATACTTTTTTTACATTCTTTCCAGCTATCTCAAACTAGAATGAGGAATCATTTATCTAGGCCTGGTATTTTTCAAGTTATATGATGTCTTTATTCTCTCTAAGTCACACAGTTCTACATTTTTATTGCAAGAATTCTTCTATCTGTTCTTAAGCTGGCCATCAATTTCATGGATACAACCACGAAAAAAATTTTGGTGCGTAACAGACATTCATCTAGGATGGAAGTTTTAAATAGAATGAGAAATGGTTTTTGTTGTGTTTTTGAGTCTTAAATTAGGAAGAAGTAAATTTGTTTGTTTGGATAGTTTGAAATTTGGACAATATGTTAAAGTGGTATAATCCCTAAGAGAATGCTTCACTCTGTTTTTACTAAAGGTTGAATTTGCCATGAAAAAGCAATGTGCCATGATCTATCATGTATTTAATATATTCAGTGTTAGAAGTAATTGTTTCCTCAAGTCTGGTGTCTGCTAATACTAACCGATAGAATAAATAAAGGGGAGAGCGATCCAACATGGGAAGTGAGATACACAGCAGACTCATAGAATGGCAGATGTCCTAAACAGCACTCTGGCCTCAGAATCAGCCCTTAAGGCATGCGGATCTGCCTGAAAAGCCCATGAGAGTATTTCAGGCATGGAAAACCAAGACACTCTGGCAAAAAAAAAAAAAAAAAAAAAAAAAAAAACACCTACATGAAAGATCTCTGTGAGTGAGATCCCAGTGAAAAGAACGGGTCTTCAAAGAAGGAGGTACCTTTCTCTGAAGGGAGGAGAGAACTTCCACTTTGACTGTGACCTCGTCTAAATAAGATAAGAGTCAGAGAACTCAAAAGGCTTCCATAGCCTTGGAAACTCATGACTGGAGCATAGGGAGATTACTGATGCCATAAACAGGAGTGTCAATTTGTAAAGTCAACAACAGGAGTCACTGTGCACTTACTCCCTATGTAGGATCTCTGTCCTTAATGTGCTGTACATTGTGATTTAATGCTAGAATGAGTACTCAAACAGTATTTTTTACTTTGTGTTTGTATGTGGGTGCAAACTGTTGAAATCTTTACTTAATGTATACTAAACTGATCTTCTGTATATAAAGGGAATTGAAAATGAATCTTGATGTGAATGGAAGGGGGGAGGGAGAGGGAAAAGGGAGGGTTGCGGGTGGGAGGGAAGTCATGGGGGGGGCAATGTAGTCCATAAGCTGTACTTTGGAAATCTATGTCCATTAAATAAAAGTTAAAAAAAAAAGTAGTTCTTTCCTGAATGGATGCAGAAAGAAAGTAGCAGATAAAAGTGTTGGGACAACCTACATTCTTAACTACCTACCCAGTATTACCTGCTTTGTTAACTATCCATCCAATATATTATGGCCCTTTTTAATTCTTTCCCATAAATCTGAATTGCTATGTCTTAGGTCATGGAAATGATTATTTTATAGCTGAAAATGATAATTAGGGTCAGGTGATTGATCAGTAATTGTTTTTTATGTTTGTTTTACAACACTCGTCACTTTTCATTTTTCTTTTTATTTCTAAGGGAATATAAAGGCATTTGTGTCAGTTTTAAATATTCAGCATCATCATGACTCAAATGTTCTAATATTTCACCTCAGTTTTGTTTTAAGCCTTCTTATGCCTTAGGGAGAATGGTTCTCATTTTTTTGAACTAAACAAAAAATGATAGATCTGAAATTCATGCCTAAAACTGCAGAACTGTTATTCCCAAAGGTGTTTAATTGCCTGTGGGAAGGACTTGTTTTGTTTGAAAATCCTTTGAGTGTTCATGAAAATTCATTGAAGTGAATTTTGCATCTCACTCTGAGTGGTAGAATTGTAAGAGGTGATGCTTGAAAACTTTGATGAGAATGGATAGATATGAGTAATGTGCAGATATGGCCACTTACAGTATCTATAAACAAATATTCCTACAAAATGCATTAGAACCTTGTGAAAAATAAACACATCAAGCAGCCTGATGCATATCCATTCTGTATTTCAAACTTTATTTTTTTTAAAGATTATTTATTTATTTATTTATTTGAGAGGTAGAGTTACAGACAGTGAGAGGCAGAGACAGAGAGAAAGGTTTTCCTTCTATTGGTTCACTCTCCAAGGGAGCCAGGTGCTTTTTCCTGGTATCCCATGTGGTTGCAGGGGCCCAAGCACTTGGGCCATCTTCTACTACTTTCCCAGGCCACAGCAGAGAGCTGGATTGGAAGAGGAGCAGCCAGTACTAGATCTGGCGCCCATATGGGATGCTGGCACTGCAGGTGGAAGATCAACCTACTGAGCCATGGCGCTGGCCCCTCAAACTTTCAAGTTCTTCCCTTGAAACAGTTCTCAGGCATTATCTTTTTTTTTTTACAGGAATTCAATAAGTGAGAAGGTATATTCACCCTGGCTTTAGTTGGCAATTTAATCAGATTAAGCTATGTAGCATATTTCAAATGTGAATTACCCTTGGATTTTAGGTCCTGGGCTATCTACGTTGTGTAACTATTTTTTTTTTTTTAATTCTGGAATGAAGTAGCAAAACTGTCCTCATTTACCTGTTGTATCTTTTTCTGGGTTAGAAACTAGGCTGATGCTGGTTTCATAGAAGGAGTTTGCAAGTATTCCCTCCCTTTCAATTGTTTGGAAAAGCTTGAGAAAAATTGGAATTAGTTTTTCCTTAAATGTCTGGTAGAATTCAGCAGTGAAACCATTCTGCCCTGAACTTTTCCTTCTTTATTACTGATAGAACTTCCATCTGGGTTATTGGTCTGTTGGATTTTTTTTCTTCTTTTTTTTCTAAAAGATTTTTATCTATTTATTTGACAGGTAGAGTTACAGACAGTGAGAGAGAAAGAGAGAGAAACAGAGAGAGAGAGAGAGAGAGAAAGTCTTCCATCTGCTGGTTCACTCCCCAGATGGCTGCAACGGCTGGAGTTGAGCTGATCTGAAGCCAGGAGCCAAGAGCCTCTTCCAGGTCTCCCTTGCGGGTGCAGGGGCTCAAGGACTTGGGCCATCTTCTACTGCTTTCCCAGGCCATAGGGAGAGCTGGACTGGAAGAGGAGCAACCGGTACTAGAACTAGCACCCATATGGGATGCCAGGTGCCACAGGCGGAGGATTAACCTAGTGCACCACGGCACCAGCCCTTGTTCAGGTTTTCTATGTCTTTTTGACTCAATCGTGGAGATTGTATGTGTCTAGGAATCTATTCATTCCTTCTAGGTTTCCCAGTGTGTTGTCATGTAGCTCTTTGTAGTAATTTCTGATGATTTATTTTATTTTTGTGGTATCTGTTGTTATATTTCCTTTTTCATCTCTGATTTTCTTGATTTGGGTCTTCTCCCTCTTTTTTTGATTATTTGGGCCAATGGTGTATCAATTTTGTGTGTGTGTGTGTGTGTGTGTGTTTTTTAAGGCTCTTCTTTTCACTCATATTTTGTATTTTTTTTCAAATTTGTTTATTTCTTTTCTAGTTTTAGTTATCTCTTCACTCCTTCCAATTTTGTGTTTGGTTTTTTGTTGGTTTTCTAGGTCCTTGAAATTCATTAATAGCTCATTTATTTGGTAACTTTCCAATTTCTTTATGTAGGCACCAATTAGTATAAACTTCCTTCTTAACATTGCTTTTGCTGTATTCTATAAGTTTTGATTTGATGTATTATCTTCTTCTCACTGTAATTGGGTGCATATGCATTTATTATAGTCATATCTTCCTGTTGAATTGTTCTCTTAATCATTAACAGTGCTCTTATTTGTTTCTTTTAATGGTTTTTATGTTAAAGTCTATTTTGTCTGATATTATGGCAATGCCTGCTTTTTTTTTGTTTTCCATTAGCATGCTATATCTTTTTCATCCTTTCACTTTCAGTCTGTGCATATCTTTGTTCATGAGGTGTGTTTCTTCTAGGCAGTAAATAAATGGTTATTGTTTTTTAGTCCATTTAGCCAATGTATCTTTTAACTGGAAAACTGAGGCTATTTACATTCAAGTTGACTACTGATATGTAATGACTTGGCCCTGCCATTTTTCCATAAATATTCCCATTATTTACTTGGGATTTCTTTTGTACTTTTCCTGGGGGGATTTTCTGCTTTCAATTCTTTCATAATGAGGGTTATTTTTCTGTGTTTCTGTGTCTAACACAGCCTTTAGCATCTTTTGTAAGGCTGGGGAAGTGGTTACAAATTCTTTCCATTTCTGTTTGTTATGAAAGGTCTTTATTTCACCTTTATTCATAAGTGAGATCATTGCAAGGTACAGTATTCTTAGTTGACAGTTTTTTTCTTTGAAGACTTTGACTATATCTCATCATTCCCTTCTAGCCTATAGAGTTTTTGATGAGAAGTCAGCTGTGAGTCTAATTGAAGATCCTCTGAAAGTAATCTGGCACTTCTCTCATGTATATTTTGGAATATTTTCTTTATGTTGTACTGTGGGTACTTTGTCTATAATGTGTCGTGCTGAAGATATTTTCTGGTCATATCTGTAGGAGTTTCATGTACTTCCTATACTCATATGTCTATTTCTTTCTTCAAATTGGGAAAGTTTTCTGTAATTATTTCACTAAATGGGCCTTCTAGTCAATTCTCTGTTTCCGCACCTTAAGGAATTCCTAAGACCTGTATGTTGGGTCCTTTGATGTTTCCTATAAATTTCCAACACTTTTTTCACTTTTTTTTTAGTAGTTTTCTATTTTCTTATTGTTTTTTTGTTTGTTTATTTTTGTTGTTGTTTTCTTTCTTTCTTTTTTTTGGGGGGGTCTGATTGTAATGTTTCCAAAGATTTACCTTCTAGTTTGGATATTCCTTCTTCTGCCTTTCCAAGTGTGCTGTTAATGCTTTCCCTTACATTTTTTTTTATTTGATCTGTTGATTCTTCATTTCTAATATTTCATTCTGATTTCTCTTTGTAGTAATTTCTGATGATTCCTTTTATTTCTGTGATATTTGTTATTACATTTTTCTCCTCATATCTAATTTTATCAATTTGGCTCTCCCTTTCTTTTGGTTAATTGGGCAAATGGTTGTCAATTTTTTTCATTTTTTAAAAAATCAATTCTTCATTTTACTGATTTTTAAAAAATGTTTTATCTTAATTTTCTCTATTCTTTAATTTTAGTTATTTCTTCTCTACTATTAATTTTGGATTTGCTTTGCTGTTGTTTTTCTAGGCCTTTGAGATGCATTGATAACTCATTTGCAGAGATTTGTCTTCTAGCTTGGATATTGTTTCTTCTGCCACACTGAGTCTGTTGTTAAGGCCTTCCACCACATTTTTTAATTTTATCTATTGGAATTTTTCATTTCTAATATTTCTTTTTGATTTCTCTTTAAAATCTCAATTTTATGGGAAATGTTTTCATTCATGTCATGTATGTATTTCTCTAATTTGTAGATTTGCTTCTGATTACTTCTAAGTAATCCTATGATTAATTGTTTGAATTCCACTTCTGGCATTTCTTCAACCTCTTTATCTTCACATTCTAGTATTGAAGTGTTGTTGTGTTACTTTGGGGTTCCATAAAATTGGATGTCATTAACAAAAATCTATGTGAATTTGATGTCAAAATACTTATGTTGAAATTGAATTTGCATTGTGATGGTATTGGTTGGTGAGAGTGTTAGGTATGACAGCGTCACTTTTGTGAATTAAATAGTGCTGTTATCAAGGGAGAGGATTAGTTATAAAAATGAGTTTGTTTCCTTCACTATCCCTAATTCCTCTCACTCTTTCACTCTCTGCACTGCTTTTTGCTTCTCTAATGCTCTCTTGCATATAGCAAGAATTCATCACGAAATCTTCCACCTTGGATTTCCTTTTCTGATGTAAATTCATAAGCTTCTTTATGAATTACTCAATGTGTGTTCATCTTTTATAACAGCAGAAAACAAACTAAGACATTAAGGGAGAACTATATTTTTGTTAATTAAATTCAGATAATCTATTTCCTGGAAATTTGCAGACATATCTCTGAGTGAAAAGAAAGAGAGTGGGAATGATGGAGACAAAAATGTGTATGTACACTTATGGCACAGAGAATGAAAAAGCTCACATGTCTCATATTTGAGAAATGCTGGATAGTGTTCAAAATAAAAATATTTGTGGATTCTCAATATTATATTAAATTTACATAATTATAATCTTAGTTAAGTACATCTATTTTATCAAAATTAAATATAAGCATTTAAAAGTCTCTTAGAAAATAATTAGATTCATAGGAATATGACAATTTATTTTCTGGGGTCTGTGGATTCCTATTTGGGAAATGTTGGTTTAAAACAGAACATTTGGATAAAATTTTATTAAGTGCTATCTGATCTAGTAAAATTTCTTTGCGTTATTGCTCTCCTTTTTTTTTTTAAGTGAGAGTTGTCTTTGGTCTTGTGGTTAGGATGCCTGCATACCATTTTGGAGTGCCTGAGTTTGAGTCTGTGCTGTGCTCCCAATTCCTGTTTCCCGCCAATGCAAACTCTGCAGTGTAGTGGTAATAGCTCAAATAATTGGGTCCCTGACACTCATGTGAGAGATCTAGATTGAGTTTTCAACTGATGGCTTTGGTCCAGCTCAACACTGCCTGTTGTGAGCATTTGGAGAATGAAAGGGTGAATAGGAGCTCTGTCTGTATCTGTCTCTTTCTGTGTCTCAGATAAACAAAAGCTTACAAATGGATTATAGCCAAGTTTACTTACTACCCATGTTCCTACTCTGTTTATACCTCTTCAGACTTGTCACCTGAGAATAATTTTTCACATTTTTCTTTCTTTTATGTCCTTGTCTCTTTGTCCTCCCTCTCTCTTTCTTCTCTCCTTTCTTTCTTTTAGATGCTATGTGTCAGATGGTATTCCAAGTTCCTTAATGGATCTTTTATATTAGTGAGGTGATTTTGACACTAAACCATTAAACAAGCAAATAGATAATGTATGAGGTGGTGATAAACAATGAAGGAATATAAAACAGGGTCAGGGAAAAGGGAGTGCTGGGTTATTATTTTATGATTATTTTATGTATTGGGTCTGGGAGAGCTTTTTGAGTGATGTAACATTGTAATAGAGATATAACTAAAGAAAGTGAGCATAATAGATATTTGGGAGAAGAATATTTCAAGTGTAAGTCAAGGTAAGTGCATACTTGCATTTTAAAAAATTATTTAAGTTATACAAGTTTCATATATTTCATATATATAGATTTAGGAACATAGTGATACTTCCCACCCTACCTTCTCTCGTGTCCCCAATCCAACCCTCCTCCCTCTCCCATTCCCACTGAGTTTTTATAAAGATCTATTTTTCAGTTTACTTAATATTTGTACAGTTAACCAAACACTAAGTAAAAGAGTTCAACAAATAGTATGTAGAAAAAAAAAAAAACACTGTCCCTCAATGGAAGAGACAAGGATGATAAACAATCATTGAATATCAAAAATGTCCATTTTACTTCAATACATAAGTTTTTAGGTACTCTATTAGTTATACCAGATCAAGGAAAATGTATGATATCTGTTGCCTTGGGACTGGCTTATTTCACTAAGTATAATGATTTCTAGTTGTTTTCATCTTGTTGCAAAAGACAAGATTTAGTATTTTTTTATAGCTGAGTAGTACTGCATAGCATATATATATATATATATATATATACCCTAAATTCTTTATCCAGTCAAAAGTTGATGGACATCTGGGTTGATTCAAATCTTAGTTATTGTGAATCGTGCTGCAATGAACATGACAGTACAGATAACTCTTTCAGGAGTTGATTTTTGGGGGGGGGGGTTTGGATACATTCTCAGGAGTCGGATAACTGGTTCATATGGTATGTCTATATTCAGATTTCCGAGCTATCTCCATACTGTCTTTCACAGTTGGCTGCACCAGTTTACATTCCCACCAACAGTGGATTAGGGTACCTTTTTACCCACATTCTCACCAGTATTTGTTGTTTGTTGAAACCTCATTGTGATTTTGATTTGCATTTCCCTTATGACTAGTGATCCTGAGCATTTTTTCAAGTTTCTCTTGGCCATTTGGATTTCTTCTCTTGAAAAATGCCTGTTCAAGTACTTTGTCCATTTCCTAATTGGACTGTTGTGTTGTTGAATTTCTTGAACTCCTTAAAGTTGCTGTTCAGTATCCATGTGTTTGCGTATGATCTGGAGATTCTTGAGTTGCTGATTTCCAGCTTCATTCTACTGTGGTCAGAGAGGGTGCATGGTATGATTTTGATTTTTTTAATTTGCTAAGACTTGCTTTATGACCTACCATGGTGTCTATCCTAGAGAAAGTTCCATGCACTGATGAGAAGAATGTGTATTCTGCGACTGTGGGATGAAAAGTTCTGTAGATATCAGATCCATTTGGTCCATAATATCCATTAACTCTGTTATTTCTTTGTTGCTTTTCTATCTAGTTGATCTATTCATTGATGAAAGTGGGGTATTAAATTCCCTTGTTACTATTGTATTAGAGTCTTTGTCTCCCTTTAGATCCATTAATAGTTCTTTTATTTTTTAAAATTTTTTGATAGATAAAGTCATAGACAGTGAGAGAGAGAGACAGCGAGAAAGGTCTTCCTTCCATTGGTTCATTCCGCAAATGGCCGTTATGGCCAGCACTGTACCAATCCGAAGCCAGGAGCCAAGTACTTCATCCTGGTCTCCCATGCGGGCACAGGGGCCCAAACACTTGGGCCATCTTCCACTGCCCTCCTGGGCCACAGTAGAGGGCTGGACTGGAAGAGGAGCAACCAGACTAGAACCCGGCACCCATATGGGATGCCAGCACTGCAGGTGGAGGATTAACCAAGTAAGCCACGGTGCTGGCCAATAGTTCTTTTAAATAGCCAGATGCCCTGCCCTATATTTGGGTACATATGCATTTATTACAGTCACATGTTCCTGTTGAATTGACCCCTTCATCATTTTATACTGCCATTCCTTGTCTCTTTTTACAGTTTTTGTGTTAAAGTCTAACTTGTTTGATTTTAGGATGGCAACACCTGCCCTTTGTTGCATTCCATTAGCATGGAATATGTTTTTCCATCCTTTCACTTTCAGTATATGTGTATCTTTTTGTTCGTGAGATATGTTTCTTGTAGGCAACAAATAGATGCATCTTCTTTTTTAATCCATTAGAGCAATCTGCATCTTTTAATTGGACAGTTGAAGTCATTTACATTCAAGGTGACTATTGATAATTAACAACTTGGCCTTATCTTTTTTCCTATAAATATTCCTGTTGTTTACTTTGGTTGTGTTTTGTATTTTTACTGAGGGATTTTCTACCTTCACATTCTTTTTTGTTGATGGCTATTTTTCAGTATTTCTGTATGTAGCATATCCTTAAGTATCTTTTGTAAGGCTGGACAAGCAGTGACAAATTCTTTCAATTTCTATTTGTTATGGAAACAGATATTTATTTCACCTTCATTCATAAATGAGAGTTTTGCAGGGTACAGTATTCTGGGTTGACAGTTTTTTTCCTTAATATTCTGACTATATCTTTCCTTTCCTTATAGCCTATATGGTTTGTGGAAAGAAGTCAGCTGTGAGTCTAATTGGAGATCCTCTGAAAGTAATCTGGCATTTTTCTCATGAACATTTTCAATTCTTTATATATTACTGTGGAAAGTTTGACTACAATGTGTTGTGGTGAAGTTCTTTCTGGCCGTATCTGCTAGCAGTTCTATGTGCTTCCTATACTTTCTTTCTTTCTCTAAATTGGATTAGTTTTTTGTAAATATTTCACTATATAGGCCTTCTAGTCCATTCTCTCTTTCCACACCTTCAGGAACTCCTGAGAGTTGGGTCATTTGATAGTATCCCTTAAATCTCCAACACTGTTTTTAAGTTTTCTAATTTTGTTTTTTTTTTGTTTATTTGTTTTTGGTCTGACTGAAAGATTTCTAAAGATTGTCTTCTAGCTTGGATATTTCTTATGCCTCAACAAGTTTACTGTTAAGGTTTTCCATTGCATTGTTTTATTTGATATATTAGTGTCTCAATTTCTAATATATTTTTTTTAAATCACAATTTTATGGGAAAATTTTCATTCGTGTCATGTATGGTTTTCGGTACTTCATGAATTTGCTTCTGATTGCTTTGGGTAATGCTATGATTCATAGTTTGAATTCGATTTCCAGAATTTCCTCAGTCTCTTCATCTTCACATTCTAATATTGAAACCTTGTTGTGTTCCTTTAGTGGTGTTATGTTGTCTTCCTTACTCTTGTTTCTTGAATTTCTGCATTTGTTTTTAGGCATTTGTGAAGTTGATTGTTGTTTTCCTCTGATAGCTTTTATTTTTGACCTATGATTCTGTGACTTTGTGGAATGTCTGCACTTTCAGTGAATATCAAGAGGTGTGTGATGAGTGTGGCCAGGGAGCTCTGGTCAGTGCTCCAGGGTGGAGTGAGTTTCCAGGGAATACCCAAGTTGGACATGGTATGTGTTCCATTGTTTACAGAAGGGGGGAATGGTCACCTCTGTTGGTGTGATCACCCCCTCACCTCCTCTCCACTAAGCTGAGCAATGCCCAGGTGTTTTACATTCATCTGTGCCACCTTATGTACCACACTAATGATCTGTGCAGTCCTCACTGTGAGCATAGTTTCTGCTGCACTGACCTGCCCTGAGTAACCAAAGAGATCCGACTGTGATTGTCCTGAGAACTAGCTTCTCCCTGCACCTTCTTATATAACCACCGGGTCCCCATGGTCTCAGCACACAAGGCTCCCACAGTCACTTGTTCCAGAGGTTTGGCTCTGCCCTGCTAGTTAACAGAGAGGCAGAAGTTCCCGGGCCAGCTCTGCCTGGGAGGCTGGGGGTGCCTTATCGTTCTATGAGGTTGCCCAGCCACCTCTCGGCCAGGCTCAAAGCTGCGGCCAAACTGCCTCCTGCTCTGGCTCTCAGCTGCTGCAGTCGTGTGTTGTGATTCATGTTGGTGCTGCACGTCCACACCCTCCACACAGGTCCTTGGCTTTCCTCTTCCCCTTGTAGGATTTCCAGTGTGATTTTCTCTCCAATTTTCCCTTGAGTGTGCAACTCCTACCCCAGCTACCTTTATTTTTTACTATTTATCTGTAGCCTAATGCAGTATGTCCTTCCTTAATCTGTCATCTTAGTATCTCTCCCAGGTATTAAAATAGTTTTTCATAATAGTTTCTTGTGATCCTTTTATTTCATTTGTGTCAGTTATAATGTCCCTTTTTCATTCGTAATTTTATTTATTTGAGTTTACTCTTATTTTCTTTGTTAATTTGGCTAAAGCTTTGCCAAAAAAAAAAAAAGGAGCTTTTGCTTCATTGGACTTTTTTATTTTTTATTTCATTTATTTCTGCCCTGATCCTTATTATTTATCACCTACTCCTGATTTTGAGTTTGGTTTGTTCTTTTTTCTCTTAGTCTTTGAGATGCATCATTAGTTCATTCATGTTAGACATTTCTCTTTTTAATGTAATCACCTAATGCTATAAACTCTCTTAATATTGCTTTTGTTGTATCTTATAGGTTTTGACATGTTGTGTTTTCATTTTCAATTATTTCAAGAAAGTCTTTTTCCTTTTAAATTACTTGAATGACCCAATGATAATTCAGCAGCATGTTCTTTAATTACCATGTATTTATGAGTGTTCTATTCTTGCTGTTGATTTCTAGTTTTATTCCTTTGTGGTCTAAGATACACAGTATGATTTAAAACTTTTTAAATTTCCTGAAGCTTAATTTGTGGTATAATGCAAGGTCTATCCTAGAAAATGTTCCATGTGCTGGTGAGAAGATTGTGTATTCTGTAGCTATTGGGTAAATGTCCTGAAATATCTGTTAGGTCCATTTGCCCAATAGTATGCTTCAACTCCAATGCATCTTTATTGATTTTCTGTCTAGGTGATCTGTCCATTGATGATGCTGTTGTGTTGAAGTCACCCACTGTTAATGCCTTGAAGTCTATCTCTGTCTTGAAGTCTAATAGTATTTGCTATATATATCTTGGTGGTCTTGGTTTGGTTGCATTTATTTATGACTGTTAAATCTTCTTATTGAATTGAGCATTCTATCAAAATATAACATCCTTCTTTGTCTCTTTTTACAATTTTTGATTTAAAGTCTGTTTTATCTCATATGAGGATTGCTCCTCTTGCTTGGTTTTGGTTTCCATTTGCCTGGTATATCATATTCCAGCCCTTTACTTCCAACCTATGTGTGTCTTTATTTGTAAAGTGGGTTTCTTGTAGGTAGCCTGAAGAAGTTAATCCATTTACATTGAAATTTAGTATGGATTGATAAGAATCGGTACCTGTCATTTTGTCGATTGGATTCTGGTTATATCTGCTGTATAAGTGAATTTGTTGGTGTCCTGTGTGTATTCATGATGTGTACTGATAATACAGGTCTCACTTCAGAATTTCTTGTAGGGCTGGTCTGGTGGTAGGGAATTCTCTGTTTTGGTTATCTGGATAGCACCTTATTTCTCCCTAACTTCTAAAGGATAGCTTCATTTAGAAGGCTATTTTATTTGCTTCCTTATAGGGTGTTCTCATAACCTCCACGGTTCCTGATATGATCTGATTTCACTTACATTTTGAAAGTACCTTCCTGGATGATGTTTAGAAAGTAGTGTAGGATGTCAACGATGAAAGTATTGAGAGAGTATGTTTCCTTGTTGTTTTATTCCAGTTTCTTAACCCCTACATGAAATAAGAATTCAAAGCATGTACTTAAGTAAAGTATAATAATGGGAACAAGATTTATTTAGAAGATTTATGAGTGTGGGCAACCCCATGATGAGAGGCACTCACCATGAGAGGATGAGGAGAGAGAGAGACAGAGAGAGAGAGAGAGAGAGAGAGAGAATGCTGCACTGTATCTCTGAGGGCAGAAACAGCAGGCTACCCATGATGGAAAAGAGAGTGGCCCCCAATCCAATGAACCCCTTTATTGGGTGGGATGTGGTACCCTAACTGAATATACAAGTAGGGTGGAGTTTAAGTGTGGTTCATTATGATGACCTCTGGAAAAATTTGTGGTGTCTTCATGCATCACTCAAATTATACATGCTCATCATTATGTTTCCATGGTGCTGGAGGAGACTCAGATCCATCATGGGGAAGTAGGTGTGCTGAATTGGTATGCAAGGGAGTGGAATTAGGGTACAGGGCTAGAAACAGAAACTGTGGAAAGCCCTCCAGCTTTTTGCTTTCTAATTCCTTGCCTAGTCTCTTATCAGAAGCAGAGACACTGGTTATTAGGCTCCTACAATAATAGTGAGGGGAAATAATGGTGGCTTGGACTATCGTGTGTGTGCGTGTGTGTGTATGAACAAAAAGATTTGGTGAAAAGTATGAGAAAGCAAGTCACCAAAGATGATTCCAAGCTTCTTGGATTAAGCAACAGAAAAAGCCATGGGGGAACACTGCAGAAATACTGGGTTTGGGAATGATGGGATTAAGAAATCCACTTTGGTCATGTTAATTTTAGAATAAAAGACATCCAGTCAAATGTAAATGTACTATGCCCATATATTTGCCCACATATATGCCCATATGTATCAATAATGTTTCAAAGGAAAGTTTTTAATTGTGTGAGGAGATGCTGGTGAGAGTCAAGTGTCATGAGGACCAAGAATTTACCCCTGAATATAACAATGATGTGGCAATTGGTGATCTCACAGAATACTTCCTGTTAAATGGTGAAGGCAAAAGCCTTTGTGGAATAGGTTAAAGCAAGATTGATGTTCAGTAAAGAAAATTAAGTTTGTTTATAAAACGGGATAGAGAAATGAGGCAATGAGTGAAGAAGAGTATGGAAACAAGACAGTTTTTTAAAAATGCTATACTATTTGTATGCGTACAATAATCTAAGAGAGAGGGACAATTTAATAGGAAAAAAGGAGGTAGGATAAATGTTGGAGTGATATCTTTGAGTATGGTAAGGGATTGAATATAGAGCAAAAGAGGAGAGGTTATGAGTCACTAATTTCCAGTAACAAGAAAAAAAGGCATTTAGAAAGACAGGATGATGGCAGTTTGAAAATTTCATCTTTTCACCGTACTGTCTTTCCCAAAGAACGGGAAAGGGGTTTCTAGGTAAGGGGAGATGGTAATGGACATTTGAGACAGAGAAAACATGAAATAATTATCTGTACAAGTGGGAGAGTAAATGAAACAGGAAAATAGAAAGATCGCTGGGAAATCCTTAGGGAATGTGAAATAAGACTTAGACAAGTGTGCATGGTTGTGTGTTTTTCTTTAGCTCTATTCTGTTGTCCAGGTGCAAGGGTGTGTGTGTGGCGAGGGGGAGGGATTGGGCTTAATGATCACTGGGATGTAGCAGGGTGAGTATAGTGGGAGGAGAGGGGGTGGAGAGCTGGTTATATGTAACAAGAGTAATTATAATTATGACCTATGGGGTTTGTGTAGGCAGGGAATAGAGAATATGATAGAGATAAGGGCCAAGGAAAAATTTGTTGAGATCAGTGGATTGTTGGCAGAATTTTGATAGAATATGTATTTTGGAGTAGGAGAATAAAAAAAAAAAATTGGAGATTTTGGTTGAAGAGTGTTTGGAAGGGATGCAGATCTGAGTGTAAGTCTGTTTCAGTTAATCCAGTTTGAGTTTTTCAAGGAAGTATTTATTTATTTGAAAGGCAGAGGGACACAGAGAGAGAGAGAGAGATTCCATCCACTGATTGACCCCTCATACGTCTACAGTGGCTGTGCAGGTCCAGGTGGAGGCTAGGAGCCTGCTACTTTGGGTCTCTCATGTTGGTGGCAGGGGGCCAAGCACTTCTGTAATCATCTGCTACTTTCCCAAGAACACTCACAGGGAGCTGAATCAGAAGTGCATCAGCCAGGATTCAAATGGACTCTCCAATATACGATGCTGACATTATAAATGACAGCTTAACCCACTGTGCCACGCCAATGCCAGCCCCTCCATTTTGAATTTTGTGTCCTGTTTTATGTATGTATATATATACATACATACACACATATATACACACATATACATATATACATATGTATATACATATGTATAAGTGTGTATATATCTATACACACATATATACATATATATGTATATACACACATATATACATATATATAATACACACACACACAGGGCTCAGTCTGTTTATGCAATGCCTCATGCTTAGACTCTTTTATCAGTTTCTTTGTTCTGTAAACTGTGCCACTCAGAGAGCAATAAGAAGCCTCTTTCTGAAAACTTATTTTGATCTTGCTACTCAAATTATTAGAAAAGTATAATGATTCCAGTCCATTTTCAAATCAGATCTTATCATTCTTTATAAGTATTGTTCTTTGTAACGTCTTATAATGGCCTTTCTGATTCTGTTATAATTTTCCTCATTTTGGACATATCAATACAACATAGTTCTCAGGAATTCTCTACATAAAAGAAGAATAGTTTTCTCCATTTATCTCCCCAACAATTTTATTTTTTTCATGAAAAAAGAGAAAGTTAGTCCTAAAATTTCTCTTTTAGAGTTCCATAGCTCTTTGTATTACTAAATATTTTTAAAAATTATTATTATTTATAGGCAGAAAGATAGAGCACCTATTCTTTGGTTTACCTTACAAATTCCCAGAACATCTGGGGCCAGAGCCAGCCCCAGCCATGAGCTGGGGACATAATCTGTGTCTCTTGCAAGACTGTCAATAACCCAATTTGAGCCATAGCCCCCATCTTCCACGGTCTGAATTA
Organism: Oryctolagus cuniculus; assembly: GCF_964237555.1. NCBI lineage: Eukaryota > Metazoa > Chordata > Mammalia > Lagomorpha > Leporidae > Oryctolagus > Oryctolagus cuniculus. Next base: position 21,652,007 of record NC_091439.1, read on the forward strand.
GCTAGAAGCTGGAATCAGGATCAGTGGCAGATACGGAACCTACTCCCTCCTGCTAGGCTACATGCCCATCAAGTACAGGCTCCCCCTCCCCAGCCCTGTATTATCTTTCCACTACTTCTATGGAGTAATTGAAACACAATCACAGACCTTGCTCTTGAATTTTGATTTATTTCCTCCTGTGATATCTTATAGGCTCAAAGCATAGCTCAGAGCCGGCTTTTCACCCAAAGATGTGGTAAGGCTGTCAGGCATCTTCAGACAGGGAGTGGGTCTTTGTCCTTTCACTCCCTCTGGCAGAGATTCCCTTAGATGTACTATCAAGACCTTCCACAGAAGCTAGCATTTTGTTTGCTTTCATCACATACTTGCTTCAGGCTCAGTGTTCTAATTGGCGCCTTTCTTTGTAAAGGACGTGTATTAGAGACTTAACACATTATTTTTTTTCTCCACCAGGTGGATGTTCCAAGTGATTAGCTCTCATTCTCATTCAACCAACATTTTCTGTATAATCTTGGAACAAGTCATGCTTGGGTAATTCTTTATATAATGAATCTTAAAGATGCTATTTTTTCATGTCTTTTCCAGGGATTCCAGATTAAATAATTAGTCTGTTTTAAAAATAGTTTTCATTGTGTTTCTGGGAAGGGGTGCAAGTCCATCAAAGCTAAGTTCTGGTAGAAATTTGTAGTTCTGATTTTTTTGATGCTCCTTGTAAGTCCTGATATAAGGATTATCCATTAGTTATTGGATTTAGCTCCCTTATTTCTTTTTGGCAGTCTTAGCATAAAGATCAGAGTCTGGTTGAAAACTCAAAGTGGAAGTTTATTCCGCTAGTCAAACTGAGGATTTAAATCCAGAAGCAACCAGCCGGTTGCCTGAGCTGATTGTTCCATGAGCTTAAGTTTGCTTAGAAGTTTTATACTTTTCAAATGGGATGAGTACATACCTTGAATCAGATTCAAACAATACAAATTTATGTATGGTTATCAATCACATTGGAAATCAAAGAATATTTCATTAAAAGTCAGAACATCAGGTCATTAACAGATTTGATAACTGATGAAGACAGAGTACACTAGAGGCTCATCTATGATATTGTTAGGGAGACAGACATGAACCCATGTGTTTGAGAAAGAAAACAAAAACAAAAACAAACATGAGAGGTAAGGTTAAATTAGGGAAAAGACCTACATGTCTTAGAAACATGCCATGAAAGCAGCCTCGAATTTGCACATCAGAATTCCTGCCCCACGATGGTATAGGAGAGGTCCCAAAGCCCAGGAATCTTCATGTCCAAGTACTATAACAATGTAAAGGGATGGGGCCGACACTGTGGCTCAATGGGTTAAAGCCCTGGCCTGCAGTGCCAGCATCTCATATGGGTGCCGGTTCTAGTCCCGCAGCTGCTCTTCCAATTCAGCTCTTTGCTATGGCGTGGGAAAGCAGTAGAAGATGGCTCAAGTCCTTGGGCCCCTGCACCCACGTGGATAGACCTCGAAGACGCTCCTGGCTCCTGGCTTCAGAACTGTGCAGCTCTAGTAGTTGCAGCCATCTGGGGAGTGAACCATCGGATGGAAGACTCTCTCTGTCTCTACCTCTCTCTTTAACTCCATCTTTTAAATAAATAAAATAAATCTTAAAAAAAAAACAATGAAGGGGAAAGCCCGTGTCTGGGAATCGTCCTGTCCAATAACTTTCTGGAGGAGGGGCATCTTACTCTTTCCCTCCCCGAATGTCCCTGGAGAGGCACAGTGTCCAGGGACCTTTCCAGCCCATAAAATTCCATAAATACACCCCTGGTGACATGGATCTTTGAATCTTTCCATCTGGCAACACCCTAGAAGGAGAGGTTAGGAGAAGGAAAAGGGCAGGAAGAAGTTTGCCCTATACCTATAGAAACCCCATTTTATACAAAGATGGGGCACTCAGTTTTCTGCTAATCTGTTCACCTAATCTGTTAGGTGTACTCCTTCACTGAACTTCACTAGCTTCCTTACCGTGAATCTGTCTGTCATCTGAATGCTTATTCTGTGTCTCATCTGAATTCTTTTTTTTTTTTTTTAACTAGGAGACTGCACCACTGTTCTGTTCTAACTGGTAATGCATTCAGCAGCTGATCTGTGTCCCAGGGAGACATCAGGGATGATCCCAGCTGCTGCTGAACCCTATTTGCCTTGGGGGAAACACCCTTTAGCCTCCCTTGGTGATGCAGTCGCAGCCTCCTTTGAATTTAAGGAAGAAAAGTGGATTTGGGGAGCATCAGCTTCAAATTCCAGCCATACTGGTAACATCTTTTTTGCAGAGCCAGCCAGGAATGATTGAGAGTGGTGGTTAAGTCTCGGCAACCTTACCTGCAAAGGTTCAACTTCAGTTCCTACCCCATAACAATGTTGCTTATATGCAGAGCAGGCCAACAATGAAATTGTTTATCACTTTTCTTACAATGGAAGGAAGACATAAACTACACTTCCTTATACCATGCAGTATATTTTTCTTTGCATAAGGGTGAGATTTCTTTGTGATTAAGAGTAGTTAAAGACATCATGTTGGGAACCAACTGCAGGGTGTCTTCATAGCACAGAGAGCATCCTGGCTGACTTTAGGCCTATGCAAGATTTAGGTCCACAGTGGGTATATTAGTTTCCTCAGGCTGTCATAACAAACTACCACAAACTGGATGGTTTAAAATACAGAAAAGTTTTCCCTCATAGCTCTGGAAACCCAAAGTTCCAAATCCGTGCTGGTGGAGCCCTTTTTCTCCCTTGGAAGTGTGAAGGGGAGGGCCCTTCTGCGTCTTCTGTCTTCCAGGAGCCCTAAGCTTCAGTTGGCCTGCAGCAGTAACACTCAAATCTCTGCCTCTCTATTCAGTTGACTGTCTCCCTTCTGGCTGTGTCTGATTTTCTCTCTTCTTCACCAGTCATATTGGATGGGGACCACACTAATGTAGCATGGCTTAATTTTTACTGAGTACATCTGCAAAAACTGTGTTTGTAAACAAAGTCACATTCTGAGACTCCAGTTAGATATATCCTTCAACCCAGTAAGTGGGTGTGGAAAAGAAATCTCTAAAAATTGCATTATTATCATAGAAGGTGAATTCTTCAAAAGGGGACTGTGCAATGTGGTGCCTTCTCTATTGTTATGACTACCACTTATTCCTTTTATAATGTAGAAATGAAATTCGGATTGCACTCATTTTAGTTATTTAAAAGATTTCTTACTTTGGAAAGTTTCTCCTAATATTACAAGCATAAATGCTTTGTGAGAAAGGAAAATGGATTTGATAAAATATTATTAAAAGGGAAAAATTCAGAGAAAATATTCCTAGCTGGATATGTGTCCTTTATTTTAGCATCAGTAAACTGAGCATTTTGAGTCTTTAATTGTATTCATTTTATTTCACCTCAATAGATGACCTGAGCTCTTTCTTTACTAATTAGCCAGCTTAAGTGGCTGTCCGTCTCCACCAAATGCCTTCAGTGTCTCCATTCCCTCACTCTCTCACTGTGTTTTCTCTCTCACTCCTTCATTGTTTTTTCTCTCTTTCTCCTCCATGAAGAAAGTGTGTCTCTCCAACAGACTGATCTTTTCAGCTGTACTGTTGGCCCAACTCCTTTTTCTTCCCCTGAGATTTTGCTCCTTTAATTTTCCTCTTTTTCCTTTGTAAATATAACCTTTATTCCTATCAGCTTGTCTGCTGATGCATTGATCAACACAATTAGGTCTGCATCCCCTGATAAGCACCACTTTCTTGAGTTTGCCAGTAAAACTAGTACTCTTCTCCTCAGATCCCAGCTACTTATACACTAAGCAGTATTTGACATCTGGACTGTGTCCTCTTTGAATTTTCCTTTCCCTCATCTTTCATTTCTTCTTATCCCACTAATATTTCTATTTCTCCTTCACTGGGTCCCTCCTCTACCATTGTGTCTGAAAATGTATTTCCCAAAATTCTCACCTCAGAACTTTTCCTTTTCTTTGATGGTTTCATCAACTCTCACAACTTCCGTTAATATCTTTCAAAACCTATACCTTTTGCCCCATTTTATTCATAATTCCCAGGAGAAACAACAGCAGCAGCCACAACAATAATAGTAGCAGCTGCTGTTTATTGAGTATCTACTTGTTACTTCCCACAGTGCTAGGTGCATTTTCCTTTTTAAAAAATAGTATCTTATTTAATCCTCACATTAAGTCTGTAAGTTGGATGTCATTTTTCCCTTCATTTTTCAGAAAATGGATTTAGAAACATTCAACTATTTCCCCAAAATCATATATGAAGCCAGCAGTGCTTAGAAAATAAAAGTTCTGTATGGACTCCAGAAATATTTCAACAAGATAAGTGTAGTGTCTTAACCTCCTATTGTTAACAGTGCATGGTTATTTTGTTATTTTGTTTTATCCTTATTTTGTTAATTTCAAGGATCAGATTCTAAACCTTAGGGTCATAGCCCCAGCTCCTATTTCATAGAACCTTCACATAATCACATAGCTACTTGGCAAGTTCTTCAAAATGTTTTAAGTCCAGCCCCTCTTTTCCAATTTTAATGCAGTCACACCAGTTCAAGCCCCCACCTCAAACGTGTCCTCATTAGTCCCCTTTGCATGCCGAACTGCACACGCCCACACATTAGTCTTCCAGGAGCCCAGCTAGAGAGTGTCATTCACTTCTTTGTAGTTATTAAAACTTTCGTTGCCTGCTAAATAAATACAGAGTCATCAAGGTAAAGGTCATATAAGAAAGATTAGAGTTTAAAAAAGGTTAAACTGAGAAAGTACAAATAAAGCGCTTAGCACAATGTTTGCATATAGAGAGATCATAATAAATATTTCATAATTGTACAGATTTAGTGCTCTGCCCAATGTGATATAAACTTAGCTTCCCGCTTATGAGCATGTTTCAAGGCCCTCCATCTCAAAGCTCTGTTCTAACAACAAAGCACCATGGATCTGTTTTTAAAAGCAGTAATGTTTTTATTCATATCATTTTCTTTTCTGAAGTGTTCTCCTTTCCTGTCGTCATTTATTTCTGCCTTTGAAATCATCCCAATTACAAGTCCTATTCAAAAGCCACCTAATAAAGATTCTCTTGATTGAAAATGTCTTGGTTCAGTGTTTCCTCCTACAATTCTGTAACATCTTTGTTTATCATAATCAGGTGAAAGGCAATGCAGACTCTATGGAAAAGCAATTATTCAGGCACTTGGCTCATCTTTTCTGGGTGATAAAGCTTTTGAGGTTAGAACCTCTATCTTTATCTAATTAAGTTTTCATCTTTGTTGAACCTAACAAAGTAACTTGCCCAATACTTGTACTCAATATAGGTTTGCATTTAATTTCCATTACCTTCTTTAAATTTATTAAGGAGATACTAATATGCTATAACAAAAAGAGGCCAAATTGCTCTGACTTGAATGAGATAAAAGTCAGTGCATTGAGGGATGTATAGGGCCCAGAGGAAACAGAGCTAACTTTCCTCTTTCTTGTTCAGTTATTTCTATGTGTTTTGTGTCATCTGTGTGGTAGAATCTAGCTTATCTGCTTAATATTCTGAATACAGCATGCAGGGAGAGGAAGAGAGTGTGGAAGAGAAGGGATTTCCTTGTAGAAAATCACCACAGAAATTATACAATAGTTATTCTTCGTTGTCTGGTGATGGGAGTTTAGTGATGCAGCCACACTCAGCTTCCAGAAAGGATTGCACTTGCACTTGCACTTATAGTATCCTGATGATTGTGCAGTCATATCCCTGTATCTCAGATAAGTTTTTATTTCCCAAAAGAAGATTTGGAGGATGAAAAGTAGGGGACAATTACCAGACTTTGCCACATCACCTCATGAAGCAAGTCGCTATATATTCTATTGTTTTTACTTCCCTTATCTTTTTTTTTTTATTTGACAGGTAGAGTAATAGACAGTGAGGACTGGAACTGGTGCCCATATGGGATGCCAGCACCACAGGTGGAGGATTAGCTAAGTGAGCCACAGCACAAGCCCCAGATTCCCTTATCTTTTAACAGAAGCACTTAGAGATTAAATCATTCTGATTGAGAGGTTTTTTTTGATAGTCGAGATTTTTAGTTCTTAAGATGTCAAAATATTTATTTGAATCTTTTGTTCATATATATAGTTTTTAAATTTTTTTAAATTTACTTTTTAAGGAATACAAATTTCATAAGTACAAGTTTAGGAATGTAGTTATTCTTCCCACCCTGCCTGCTCTACCACCCACTCTCCCACCCCTCCTCCTCCTCTCACTCTCCTTGCCAGTCCCATTCTCCATTTAGATTCATTTTCAATTAACTCTGTACACAGAAGACCAACTCTACAGTAAGTAAAGATTTCAACAATTTGCACACACACATACACACATGTAGAAAACTGTTTGAGAAATGATTTTACAGTTAACTTTCAGTATAACTCATTGAGGACAGATTTCCTGCATGAGGAGTTAGTGAATAGTGACTCCTGTTGTTAATTTAACAATTAACACTCTTATGTAGGACATCAGTGATCACTTGAGGCTCTTGAGCTGCTTAGGCTATGGAAGCCTTTTGAGTCCACAAACTCCATCAATATTTGGACAAGGGCATAAGCAAAGTGGAAGTTCTTTCCTCCCTTTAGAGAAAAGTACATCCTTCTTTGATGGCCACTTCTTTTCACTGGGGTCTCACTCAAAGAGATCCTTCATGTAGAACATTTTTGCTACAATGTCTTGGCTTTCCATGCCAGAAATGCTCTCACAGGGTTTTCAGCCAAAGCAGAAATACTTAAGGGCTGATTCTGAGGTTGGAGTGTTAGTTAAAGCAATTGTCATTCTATGAGTCTGCTGTGTGGACTGCTTCCCATGTTGGGCATTCTCTCCTTTTTAAGTCTATCCATTATTATTGCCAGGCACTTGTTCTTATTTATATGATCTAATTAACACTTGATTCTATCTATATGTTTACTTTAACACTTAATATGACCTCTCTAATGATTAAGATGGTGTTTTCACCACCAAGTTTAATGGGATTTGGAGTCCCATGAGAAGTTTTTAAACTGTACCCTTAGAGTAAGTCTAGGGCCAGTGCTGTGGCTCACTTGGCTAATCCTCCACCTGCGGTGCTGGCACCCAGGTTCTAGTCCTGCTTGGGGTGCCAGGTACTAGTCCCAGTTGCTCCTCTTCCAGTCCAGCTCTCTGCTGTGGCCCGGGAGGGCAGCAGAGGATGGTCCAAATGATTGGGTCCCTGCGCCCACTTGGGAGACTGGGAGGAAGCACCTGGCTCCTGGCTTCAGATCGGCGCAGCGCTGGCAGTAGCAGCCATTAGGGGAGTGAACCAATGGAAGGAAGACCTTTCTCTCTGTCTCTCTCTATCACTGTCTATAACTCTACCTGTCAAAAAAAAAATAAGTAAGTCCATAGGTGTGTATGTAGAACTATAGAACTTTACAGTTACAAACTTCCTCCTCCCTCTATTATATTAACTCTTATTTTTTACTAAGATCTATTATCAACTGACTTTATACACATATGTTTAACTCTATGTTAAGTAAAGAGTTCAACAAATAGTTTTAAGAAAAAAAGACAAAAAAAAACACAAAGAAAACAAAACTGTTCCTCAAAAGTCAAGATGAGGGCAGCTCAAGTCATCCCTTCTTGAAGTGTCAATTTCACTTCTAAAGATTTTGTTTTAGTTGCTCTATTAGTTCTCACAGATCAGGGAGAACATATGGTATTTGTCCCTTTGGGACTGGCTTATTTCACTAAGTATGATTTTGTTGCAAATGACCAGATTTCATTTTTTTACTACTGTGTAGTATTCAATAATGTGCATATCCCATAATTTCTTTATCCAGTCTTTGGTTTATGGACATTTAGGTTGATTCCATGTCTTAGCTAATGTCTTAGCTAATGAGCTGCAATAAACATGGAGGTGCAGATAGCTCTTTTGTTTACTGATTTCATTCCCCTTAGGTAAATTCCTAGAAGTTGGATGTCTGGGTCATATGGTAAGTCAATATTCAGATTTTTTAGGTATCTCCATACTGTCTTCTATAGTGGCTGAACCAGTTTACATTCCCACTAACAGTGGGTTAGGGTACTTTTCCCCCACAACCTCACCAGCATTTGTTGTTTGTCAATTTCTGTATGAAAGCCATTCTAACTGGGGTGAGGTGAAACCTCATTGTGGTTTTGATTTGACTTTCCCTGACAGCTAGGGATCCTGAACATTTTTTCTTGTGTCTGCTGGCCATTTGGATTTCCTCTTTTGAAAAATGTCTGTTTAAGTCCTTGACCCATCTCTCACCTGCGTTGTTTGTTTTGTTGTTGTGGAGTTTCTTGATCTCTTTATATATTCTAGTTATTGATCCTTTATCAGTTTCATAGTTTGCAAATAATTTTACCATTCTGTCAGTTACCTCTTCACTTTCCTGTTTATTTTGCTGTACAACAACTGAAGTAATCTCATTTGTTAATTTTGGCCTTGACTGCCCGATTCTCTGGGGTCTTTTCCAAGAACTCTTTGCCTGTGCCAATGTCTTGCAGGGTTTCCCCAATGTTTTCTATTAATTTGATGGTGTAGGGTCATAGATTTAGATCTTTCATCCATATTGAATGGATTTTTGTAAGGTAGAGGTCTTGCTTTATATTTCTGCATGTTGGAATCCTGTTTTCCCACACCATTTCCCAAAGAGACTGTCCTTACTCCAGGGATTTGTTTCAGCTCCTTGTTCAAATATAAGTTGGTTGTAGGTGTTTGGATTGATTTCTGGGGTTTCTCTTCTGTTCCAGAGGTCCATCCATTTTTTGTACCAGTACCAGGCTGTTTTGATTATAACTGCCTTGTGGTATATCTTGAAATCTGGTATTATGATGCCTTAATCTTTGTTTTTATTATATAAGGTTGCTCAGCTATTCGAGGTCATCTGTGCCTCTATATGAATTTAAACATCATTTTTTCTAGATTTGAGAAGAATGTCATTGGTATTTTGATTGGTGTTGTATTGAATCTGTAAATTGCTTTTGGAAGAATGGGCATTTTGATGATAGGGATTCTTCCAATCCATGTACATGGAAGATTTTTTCATTTTTTTTTGTGTCTTCTTCTATTTCTTTCATTAATGTTTTGTAGTTCTCATCGTAGAGATCTTTGACATCTTTGGTTAAATTTATTCTAAGGTATTTGTATTTTTTGTAGCTTTTGTGAATGGGATCAATCTAAGATTTGATGTATTTCTTTGGCTTTGAGGCTTGGTTAGTTGATTTTGATGATCAGCACCAGTTTTGAGGCATGTTTTCTTTAAGTGCTATCTTAGTTTCTGCTTTAAAAACAACCCAGAGCACAATTTTAATAGCAGCTGACTTATCACTGAATAGAAAGAGAATTCTCTTCTCTTTGCTATTGCTTTGAGTGTTTTTTATTGTAAGACAGTAGCACATTTGGTAAGTCCACAATTTGGTTTATTACAAAAACATAAGATACTAGACTTTTTCTATAAAATTGCATACTTCTAGCATTTTGCATTCCTGCACCTCATTAGCCTAGCCTGTCAAAATGACTAGTTACACTCATTTTTTATGTAACAACCCGTATAATTACAGGTTATAAAACTCAGACTAAAGCATATAAAGGAAATAAACTGGCGATATAGCTTCAAAATTCTATAGTAACCTAGCAGTAAGATATTTTGTATTTCTAGAACCTACATCCTTGACATACATACTTCTTCAGACTATTAGACATCCCCTTCTGGTTCTGTTTCCCATCTTAACTCAGTTAAGAGGACACCTACTGCAAACAGTACCTCTTGGCTAGTACAGATTTTCTTGAATTCAAATAATATGATCTAATGCTTATTTTAAAGGCTGTGCTAACTTCAGTATTCTTAGACCTCTTTAGAGATTATATCTCTATTCTAAATAGGGGTTGGAAGGGTTAACTAAGATCAAAGCTAAATGCATGAGTTTCTATTAAAATTTTAAGTTGGCTTATTTAGTCTTCTTGGAATTTGGAAGCCTGAGCACTTGATTTTGTAACTTTGGACAGGATGACTTTGATCTGATCTTGTGCAACAAATCACCTGGCAGAGATAGCATCATGGTTCAACTGCCACACTCCTTTTAAAAGAGAGATAAATATTCACTAACCCATGTGATTGTGAACATATATCCAGATGCCAGGTGTTGCCTTGTGCTGTGGCTTGTGTGTCCGTGAGTTTTGTCAGCTCCCCCTGCCCTGTGGAAATCCAGATTTAAAATTCTATCATCTCATTGCATTGCATGAACTAAAATATCCACTCATGTCAAAGTTGAATAAATTTCTAGAATTGGTTGAAGATTGAAAATTTTAAATCATGGGAATACATGCATTTTTGTTTGCCTCATTTTATTTCTTTCTGTATCTCACTCTCTTCCTTTTATGTTATTTTTGAATTCTTCAGAATTCTATTATGTAGGGTGTCCCCTGTTCCCAAGGTTTCATTGGTTGATATCTGGACCCTGCAGAGTTTAGTTTTCACTCCGAGGACCTCTCATAATAAGTATTTTATTTTTTCAGCAAAGAGAGCTCCTTTCCTCAGAAGAATCACAGGCTCAGCCCTTACAATCTTCAACTGTCCTATCATGAGTAATAGCTCACTAACTTTAATTGCATTCCTCTTTCCACTTCTAGCCATCTCTTTCTTCCTTTTTGTTTCATTGTGTCTCTCCCTTCCTTTATACCTTCTTTTCTTCTTTCCTTCCTATCTTGTATACATATATGTACTGGATATTCTTCCAAGCACAGAGATAAACAGGCTGAATAAGACATTTGCTATCAAGAAGAATATCACAGAAGGGGAGACAAAGAAAAAAGGCAGAGGTGGAGGAGGGGTACGTAAACTTAGTTCATTGCATTAATGGAATTGCTATTAATGGAAAATACATAGGAGAATGCTTTAATCAAAATACATTTGGTTTTCAACATGATGATGTTTACATCTCTGAGAGACAACTAAGAAGAGAGAAATTTAGCTTGGAGCTGAGAAATGATATTAAAGCTAAACTGTAATTTTAGGAGTCACCAGTACATGTGGATGAGATCTCCAAAGAAAGAAAAAGAGACTAAAGGTAAAAGGAGGGCAAAAAAGAATACAATTTTAAATAACATCCACAGTTAATAGGTATAGAAAAAGGAGGTACACTATAATTAAAAGCAAAAGGGAAAATCTGAAAGCAAAATGTTACATGTAGATTAACTCTTCTGTTCCAAACTCTTGACTTCATCTTATGACCTTGGTACCATGGACGTCATTGATACCAATTAATGATTAGCAAGATAGGACAAGAATAGAAGGTCGTACTCTTGAAGCAGAAGAGGATCTCCATAAAGGAGGGAGTAATTGAGTGTCTCAGACATTAAGTTCACTCAGGACAACAAAGGGGGGCATTGACTGAGTTTAATATCTTAATCTATTGCTGTAGACCATTCATACTTGCTCCATTTCCAGAGAAGATGAAAGGCACATGGTCCCCATGTTTCTCACTTTTCTTGCCTAGCATTTTTCATTGTTTCTCATTTAGTTTCATTCTTTAAGTATAACTTTGTGATCCTTTTCAGAAATACATTTTTTGAAAATTTTAAGAAACTTTTTAGCTTCTTTAAATTCCCTCTGGAACCTTTATCTTGGCTGAGTTAAATTGAACTAATCCTCAATTTGACCTCTCCATGCTTTTATTAATTCATTTCTAAATAGCATTTGCGTATTTAGAAGAATGCTGAGTTTCTGAATTATATTCAACTTGTTTTGCCCTTTGATTAATGGATTTATTTTGTTTACTTTTCTATATGGACCAAAGTGTATCATAATAGTAACTGGTCACAAATATTATTATTACAGGAAAATAATTTTTTTATTTTTTCTTTGGCTTGGAGGGGTAGGGTAGAATCGGAGAAAATACCACTGAAAAGAAAAGATGAAGACAATTATTACAAATATTTTTAATTAAGAGAATTTACACTGAAGGTTTCCATAGGTATGGTCTGTAATATCTAGTGTTTTCTAATTGACAATATTAAAATGGCTTTCTAGTTCTTCAAGGACACAAGAAGTTGAAGAAAGATAATGCTTATGGACAGAAGAAAGTTGTCTTTTCTTAAATGACTTTTTTTTTATATGACATCCCTCAAAATGTGATTTTATTCTCTAAAATCTGTGATTGGATTTTATCATCCTGTTACTTTTTTATTACTTTTTATAAGGATTCTTGTAATAAATTTCAGTATATTTGTTTTTATAAGGAGAACAAAAATAAAATTGCATTGGGGCTGAAATAATTCTTTCTTTTATGTCTAAATTATTCAAATATATAGTTTATATAAAACTTTATGAGCAAAAGACCTAAAGATTGTGAGGAGAAAGGTGCCAGTTAGAGGCCTTGTGGATAATATACTTTCACCCTGTATTAGACAATCTGAGTTTGATCCTCAGCTGTGGCTCCTGCTATGTGCTTCCTATTTACACAGACTCTGGGGGGAAGGAGTTATGACAAAAATAATTGGATCTCTGTCATCATGTGGGACAGTTGGATTTAATTTATGACTCTTGGCTTTGGTTTAGTCCAGCCCTATCTGTTGCAGGCCATATGGGGAATTAACCAGAACATGAAAGTGGAATGAACCCTCTTTCATATTCTTTCCTTCTCTCAGCCTCAAATATAGTAAATAAAAATTTTAAAAATGATAGGTTTACATTCTGTCCTTTTCTAAGGAAAGTGTATTTCTGTCCCTATCAAATTTGGATGCTAAGATTCCTTTGACCATGACATCAGTCCTAATCTTAAACAAGTCAGGATGATAGGGTAGAAGCTTCTGGAGATATTAGCTCCAAGGATACTGGGCCTTGATATTTTTCTTCAAAGTAATCCATCTGAAAAAATATAATCTGTAGTAGGGATCTTTAATCCTGAGTGTTTTATCAGATAGGATGGATACGAGATGCTAGACCTTAAAGAAGATTTCATTATGAATTTTAAAAATGCCCAATGAAGTCAAAATTTTTTATAGTGGAAAATATATAAAAACAACATAATTCTAACATGTTATTGTCTTTTAGGTACTGTGGGGAGCAACCCGGACTAGACTGAGTTACTGGAATTAAGACTTATTCTATGCATCTGCTCTCCCACAATATGGCGCTGGGAGAGAAGTAAACAGCTTCCGCACAGCTGCCTCCAGTTCAACCAATAAACTGTAGGACTTGCTCCTGATTGGAGAGCAGCGTACTCGGCGTGTGGGCAGCCGAGTTGGGATTGGCGGAGGAGGACTATAAAGGAGGAGAGAGACGGCATGCACCAGGAACATCTAAGGGGAACATCTGAAGGAACGCCTGTGCAGCCCCCGAGAGAGCCGGCCGGCAGTGTGCCGCTCCCCTGCGGAAGTGGGGAATGTGGCCAGGGGGAACTGCCCTTCCACGGAGGTGGAAGGGACAGTAGCCAACCCGGGAAGAACCAGCAGCAAACCCGGGGAGGGCCGAGCAGACGAAAGAACAGCGCAGGGTCCTGTGTTGTTCCTCCACGAAGAGGGGGAGCGACAGGTACTTTGTTAGATATTTTAAAATTTCTTTATTCATATAGTGTATTAGTCACCCTTCATCACCATAACGAATGTCTGAGAGGACCTATTTATAAAGGAAGAAGGCTTATTCTGGCCTTCAGTGTTGTAAGTTCACAGTGTAAAGTCAGGTGGCTCTATTGATCTGGCTTTTGCTGAGAGTGGTGGATGGTGGAGCATGCGCAAAGTAAGAGTCACACAGCAAGCCAGGAAGCAGAGGGGAGGGCTAAGCCAAATTTGGCTTATAAAACCAGCCCTCTCATAAGAACTCCTTCTGACATCATGCCTCTAATGGCCTAAGAACCTCCTATTGGGTCCACCTCCTAAATATTATAAATGGATCATCATCATTAATTCATCAGTCATTAATATTAATAATTATCCATTAACATAAGACTTTGGGGACCAATTCTCCAACACATAGACCTTTGGGTGATACCCAAACTGTTATCCAAACCATAGCACACATTAAGCCATTTTCTGTTTTAGATGCATTTAATTGTGAATTGCATATATCAGTGCACATGTCCCCAAATACTTCATGATGCTTGTCATTAATAAAAGTTCAATATTGGATACTGTTTTTCTTTTGTTAGGAAATTTATATACAAAGAAATATACAAATATTACCAATATATTAACTGAGTTTTGACCAAAGCACACACTTGTTTCAAAGAATCTTGTATCGAAATATGGAAACCACACCTGAGAAAATTCCCATCGCTGTCTTCCGAGGAAAACACTATTATGTTTGTTTTTCTACCCCAAATTAGTTTTCTCTATTATAAATTGCTATGTATGTCATAATAAAATTTGTGTCCTTTAACTCTGGCTTTGTTTTCCTAATTAATTTGATGCTTTCAAGATCCACACACACTGTTGTATATATCAGTAGTTCATTCATTTTTATTGCTGAATACTAATCCATTATACAGATATACTATAAGTATATAAATTTCTTTTATTCGTAGGCCCCTAGAACTTTTCCAATTTTGTTCCTTATTAATGAGATTGTTTCTGATATTGTTGTATAAATCTTTCTCTTTATTTGTAAACATTCACAGATGCATAGAAAAATGACATACCTACATGGCTAGAGTAGAAGTCAGGACTTAGGCCACGTATCCAGGAATTCTACTGTGTGTAATGGTCCCTTAGAAAGAATGGGGGTTACTACAGGGTTTGGGGGATAGGATGGGTAGAGGATTTTCTATGCTACTATTGATAGTAGGAGCCTTAGAAATTGCTAATTAAAAATGAAAGATAATAAAGAAAGGCAGTATAACTGATACCTATCATTTATTTAATGTAGTACCTATGCTATATACCATCATTTATTCACTAAACAAATATGGATGGACTACGGCATTTCAGGCAGTATTCTGTGAGTTATAGGTGCATCAGTGAATAAAAATAGGATGTGAAAGTTTCCTTACAGAGTTTACATGCTAGTGCACATAAGGTCTGTGGAGGCAAAAATGAAGAAAATTAATAGGCAATTACTTAATATGTTATGATGCCATAAAAATTATTGAGAAAAATAATACTTATTATGGGTGAAATTTTAAATGGAAGATCTCATTAAGAAGAGAGCATTTGAGCAAATATTTGAAAAGGTAAAGGAGAAAAATCATGGAAATGTGAGGTAAGAGTGCCAAGGGTAGAGGAGCAAGTCCCTGGTGAGTATATTGTAGGAACAACTAGGAGATGACAGATGTGGCTGAAATGAAGTGAATGAAGTCCAGCATCACAGAGGAGAGCAAAAAAGGAACAGGGGTTCAGCTCCTGCAGGGTGTTCCCAGTTTTGTAAGAACTTTGGAGTTTCTTCTGAGTGAGTTCTTTATACTTCTGAGTTATTAGAAGAGAGACATGATTAGATATTCCTTAATTGGCTCACTCTGGCTCTTGTTTGGGAAGATAGTGAAGACACAGCAAGAATGTAGATGGGGAGATCAGTTGAGAGGATTTTTTGCTAGTCAAAGCTGAGATGATGATAGCTTGATTAATTTCTTAAACTCTCTGACTAGGCTAGCAACTGTACCTCATATGGCTGTGGGCATGTGGTGTGGGGCGAAGGAGAGTTAGTAGCAAATTCTTACTGCATTGTGTTTTTACAGTAAACACTCAATATAGCTTAGCTTTATTCATATTATTGGTGACTAAGGTACTCCCTAGGGCTAGGTTGTTGTAAATTCAGTAAAATAAGAATAAATTATATATATATATATATTATATTATTATATATAGATGTTGGCTGAGTTAAGACCCAGATAAAGTATTTAGAAGAAAATCTTTATATGTTGAATATTTATGCGTGTGAGATGCTGGTATCTCATATTGGAGGATTTTGAATTATATGGTTAGGCCTGATTACACTTTGAATGTAACTTTGAGCATGTACAGAACCTTTCTTATGGCTTAAAGGTACAAGGATTTTAGATATATTACAGATGGAATGGGCCAAAAGGGAAACTACAATTATGTTTTTCCAAAAATTAAAAGACAGAAGGAGGAGGATTGAGGGAGGGACAGAGTGATGGAAAGAAATATGGTTTTCTTAGAATTGTACCTATGAGATATATGAAATCTGTTTATAGCAATAAAAATTAAAAGAAGTTAAAAAGAAAAAACACAACTCAGAATTTCTTTGTGGCAAGACTATAATATGTTTGTGTTGGTGTCTGTCTCAGTTTATTGAGTTTATAAGGTTTTATGTATGTTCATGGTGAATAAATCTTCATTTGTGTATTTCTATTCTCTGAAAATGTCCTTTGAAGTTCGTTTGTACTTTAAAAGTACTATTTCTTGCATCAATTGTATCTGGTGGTTTATCTCAGTGAGTATTTGCCCAACTGTCTCTGACGAAATATTATAACTGCTCAAGGACAAAAGCTCCCCAGAAAGCAAATAATAAAGAACCTGGGAAGGTCTTATGTTAGGGGCTCCTCCAGGAGCAGCGGGCCAGACAATCTCAGGAGTGTAATATTTAGAAGAATATGAGTCATAAGTGTTTAAAACAGTAAATATTTTATGTCTGAGACTAATTGCATTTTAAAAGTCACCAAGAGTATGGAATTGAAGCAAATAATAAGACTATTCATTCTTTGTAATGAGAGTAGAAGATATGAAGATTTCAGGAAAAATGAAGCAGGTGGACAGGAAAATTTGCTCAGCAGAGTTAGCTAGTCATGAATGATAGTATATGATAAATCAAGATGTTGAAATCAATGGGAAGAATCAAAGTAACTGTATAGGTCTGAATTAAATTTCTCACAAATTTAGGAGTTAAAATATGACTTAGTTTTCCTACAGCTTAAATTAATTTTTACCCTATCCCATTCTGCTTGGTGGCACAAATATTTAAATATTACCATGTAAGATGCATTTAATCAATTGAAAAAATTCTTTATTTATTCAGGATTTTCTTCTTTCAATTCTTCCTGAGAATGTGCATATGAAGAGTCTTTGGTTTCATATTTTTCATGGACTTTTTGAAGCATCCTCATATATTTGAGGGATGGGTTTGCTTCTGCCAATGCCCAGTGTGAGAAGGGCAGGACACCTGCTCCAAAGTCATCAACCACCCTTGCTGGCCCAGACTGGAACATTCCAATGGCTCATTCCCAGCTGTTGGTATCCATTCCATGCCAAAGCTAAAATCTGATCCTTTTGTCATTTGTGTCCTAATAATTCTTCAACGGATACAGTGCATGCCACTAATTTAGTGTGAAGAATGTCTTAGTATAACAGGGTACTGGGGTGTGATAGCCTGTTTCATCTCTAAGATGACTGACATCACTTCTGTCCTCCTTGTATATGCATACTACTTATTCTCTTGGTAAGTTGTCATCTATTTCATCCTTCTGCCCTCAAATCTGGGCTGGCCCAAAGACTTGCCAGATGAACAGAATAGCCCCTAGGCCAACAGCCTGCCCTTTGTCTATGCAATTAAAATGATAATTTGAATTTCTCATGGGTTTTGACTATTAAGTATAGCCAAATATGAATATTTTTCTCTATCGTTTTATGGTTTAGTATTTTGTACAGTACTTTCACTATCTCTTTTCTTTTGTTTCTCTGAGATCTAAAAAAGCCTATGACTTATCAGCATAAATCAAGTGACCCTGTATGTGTGCTTCTGATATGGGTTTTCTATTCTGTTCCACTGGTCTGCTGTCTTAGTGCCAAAATCATTGAGCTAACCATATCCCTTCATTCCTCTTCTGATATGTAACTGCTTGACTGATCTATTTATTTTTGTTATTTTGTCAATTTTTTTTTACTTAAATGTACCACACCAATGAAAAGTATACAAATATTAAGTGTATAGTTCCATGAATAGCCAAAATTAACACATGTATGTAACTGGCACCCAGATCAAGAAGTAGAATATTTGATAGTACCAAGAAATTTTAGTAATAACTGATATCTTCCTTTTGCTGGATTTAAAGTCATAATCCCAAAGCAACAAGGAATTTGACGTTTATAACCATAAATTAGTTTTGACTGTTTGGGGCTTATGAATTCATGCAGTATGTATTCTGCTGTGTTTTAATTCTTTGATTCAAATTTGTTTGTGATACTCATCTATATTGTACATGTGGCAATTATTTGTTCATTTTAATTATTGTATAGTATTTTGTGTGAATATCACAATCTATTCATGTGTTCAAGTATTTTAAAAATTTATATATTTATTTGAAAGGCAAAGTAAGAGAGAGAGAGAGGGAGAGAGAGAGATCGATCACATCTGTTAGTTAACTCCCCAAATGCCTACAATGGCTGAGGGGCTGGACCAATGCCAGAACCAGGAACTCAATCCAGTTATGACACATGGGTGGCAGGGATCAACTACTTGAACATTCACCTAATATCTTCCAGGATCGGCCCTGGTGGGGAGCTGGAATCAGAAGCTGGAGCCAATAATCAAACCCAGGGATTCTTGTTGTATTCTTGTTGCCTGATTGCTCTTTTAGGGTTTTTTTTTTTTTTTTTTTAACTGTTAGATATTCTAGTTCATTTTCCTGTAAGAATGATGATGTTAAACACCTACTCAAGGGTTTATGACTATTTAATAGTCTTTCTGTAAAATGCCTGTTTAAATTCTTATCTGATCAAAATGGCAAATTGTTACTGTTTGTTATTGATTTATAGAAAGTGTTTATATACGATGGGATTGAGTCCATTTTGGCTATCAAGTTGTAAATATTTCTCATGCTTGATGATTTGCCTTTTTATTCTGTGAATGGCGATTTTCATGAAATCAAAGTTCTTAATTTTAATGATGTCTAATTTATCAATTTTTTCCTTATAGTGGTTTTTAAAATTTTATTGAAGGTATACAAATCAGATGTAGGAACATAGTTATTCTTCTCACCCTACCCTCCCTTCCATCCATGCTCCCATACTTCTTCCTTCTCTCTTTCCTATTCCTGCTCTTAATTTTTACAAATATCTTTTTTCTGTTTATTTCATACTTAGCCCTACAGTAAGAAAGGAGTTCAACAAATAGTAAGAGAAAATAGAACACTTTTCTACATCCATCTTAAGAAACCTTTGCCTACCTCAAAGTCATTGTATCAGTTTTCTATTTCTGAAGAACAAATTACTATACAATTAGCAGTGCAAATAACATTATTTCACAGTCTGCATGGATCGTAAGTCTGAACACAGCTGAGCTTGAGCAAACTCAGCTCAGGGCCTCCTGAGGTTGGTTTGGCTGTGTTCTCATCTGGTAACTGGACTGGAGGCATCTTTCCATGTCTCTGGCTGTGTGGTAGAGCTAGGTTTCTATCTGGCTTTTGGATGGCAGCTCCCCTTAGGTGCCGGAGTCTCTTTGTAGTACTTGGAGGTTCCCTGCTGTTTTTCAACCAGGGAGCTTCTTCCATGTGACTGCTTCCTTTACCACGCCAGCAAAGAGAGTCTCTTTTTCAGGGAGCCCTTATCTCTTTTTCAAAGACTCTCAACTAAGTAATTCAATCCACATAGAATGATATCTCTTTTGATAATTATTGAGAATTAATTTAGACTTTAATTACAATTGGAACGCTTTCACCTTTGTTGTATTCTGTTTGTTAGAAGCAAGTCACAGGTGCACTCACAGTCCAAGGGATTAGGATTGTACATGATGTTATTCCCAGGGAATATGAAAAAGGGGGTCAACTATGGGGTCTGCCTGCAGAGTCTGGGAGAATTTTTTAATACTATTTTCCAGAATTTTTATTGCTATTTCACATTTAGTCTCACAATCTATTTGGAATTGCTTTTATTCTCTGGGATGGGGATTTAGTTTTGTTTTTATTTTATGTGGATAAGCAACCGACCAAGTACAGTTTATATGTTATGCATCAGTTGAATATGTTTTCTTCTTCTAGGTTCTAATCTGTTCATCATTCTATTTATCTCTCCTGCACTAACACTAAACTTTCCTATTAATTATTATTACTTAAGTCAGTGTCTTGATATCTGGATAGAGTGAGTCCTACAACTTTGTTCTTTATGTAGCTATTCTTTCTATTTTTGTATTCCCACATAAATCACAGAACTAGCTTCTCAATTTCTAAATAATTCCTTATATATTTTTATTTAATTAAATCTAGATTATTTAAATTTAAATTTTTATAAAATTTATTTTA
Source organism: Oryctolagus cuniculus (assembly GCF_964237555.1). Lineage (NCBI taxonomy): Eukaryota > Metazoa > Chordata > Mammalia > Lagomorpha > Leporidae > Oryctolagus > Oryctolagus cuniculus. The sequence goes on from NC_091439.1 coordinate 21,672,216, forward strand.
AAAATTATAAAAAATTAAATTATTTAATTAAATTTATTTAATTAAATTTAGGAACTGATATATTTCAAAGTTCAATTTTTCAATTCATGGAAGTGTTCTTTATTTTGTTTTCTTTTTTTCTTTTTTAACTTTTATTTAATGAATATAAATTTCCAAAGTACAGCTTATGGATTACAATGGCTTTCCCCCCATAACTTCCCTCCCACCTGCAACCCTCCCCTCTCCTGCTCCCTCTCCCATTCCATTCACATCAAGATTCATTTTCAATTATCCTTATATACAGAAGATCAATTTAGTACATATTAAAGATTTCAACACTTTGCACCCATACAGAAACACAAAGTTTAAAATATTGTTTGAGTACTAGTTATAGCATTAAATCACAATGTGTAGCACATTAAGGACAGAGATCCTACATGAGGAGTAAGTGCACAGTGACTCCTGTTATTGACTTAACAAATTGACACTCTTGTTTATGGTGTCAGTAATCACCCTAGGCTCTTTTTTCTTTTAAACTTGTATTTGGTAAACATAATTTTCCAAAGTACAGTTCATGGATTACAATGGCTTCCCCCCCCCATAACTTCCCCTCCCACCCGCACCCCTCCCATCTCCCGCTCCCTCTCCCATTCCATTCACATCAAGAATCATTTTCAATTATCTTTATATACAGAAGATTGATTTAGTATATATTAAATAAAGATTTCATCAGTTTACACCCACATAGAACATAAAGTGTAAAATAGTGTTTCAGTACTAGTTATAGCATTACTTCACACTGGACAACACATTAAGGACAGAGATCCCACATGAGGAGTAAGTACACAGTGACTCCTGTTGTTGATTTAATAATTTGACATTCTTGTTTTTGGCGTTAGAAATCTCCCAAGGCGCTAGTCATGAGTTTCCAAGGCTATGGAAGCCTCTTGAGTTCGCTGACTTCGATCTTATTTAGACAAGGTCATAGTCAAAGTGGAAGTTCTCTCCTCCCTTCATAGAAAGGTACCTCCTTCTTTGATGGCCCATTCTTTCTACTGGGATCTCACTCACAGAGACCTTTCATTTAGGGTTTTTTTTTTTTTTTTTTTTTTTTTTGCCAGAGTGTCTTGGCTTTCCATGCCTAAAATACTCTCATGGGCTCTTCAGCCAGATCCGAGTGCCTTAAGGGATGATTCTGAGGCCAGAGTGCTGTTTAGGACATCTGCCATTCTACGAGTCTGCTGTGTATCCTGCTTCCCATGTTGGATCGTTCTCTCCCTTTTTTATTCTATCAGTTAGTATTCGCAGACACTAGTCTTGTTTGTGTGATCCCTTTGACTCTTAGACCTATCAGTGTGATCAATTGAAATTGATCACCTGGACTAGTGAGATGGCATTGATACATGCCACCTTGATGGGATTGTATTGCAGTCCCCTGGCACGATTCTAACTCCACCATTTGGGGCAAGTCCGATTGAGCATGTCCCAAATTGTACATCTCATCCCTCTCTTATTTCCACTCTTATATTTAACAGGGATAACTTTTCAGTTAAATTTCAACACCTAAGAATAAATGTGTGTTGATTACAGAGTTCAACAATAGTATTAACTAGAACAAAAAAAAAAAACACAAAAAGAGATAAAGTATTAAATTGTACATCAATAGTCAGGACAAGGGTTGATCAAGTAACTGTTTCTCATAGTGTCCCTTTCACTTCAACAGGTTTCCTTTTTTGTGGTTGGTTAGTTGTCACTGATCAGGGAGAACATATGATATTTGTCCCTTTGGGACTGGCTTAATTCACTCAGCATGATGTTTTCCAGATTTCTCCATTTTGTTGCAAATGACCAAGTTTCATTGTTTTTGCTTGCTGTATAGTATTCTATAGAGTACACCCTAGGCTCGTGTCATGAGTTGGGAAGTGTTCTTTATCTCATAAAATTTATCTCAGTAATGTTTTACAGTTTTTAAAATATTTATTTATTTATTTAAAGGTGGGATAACAGAAAGAGAGGGACATATACACACACAAACACATACACACAGAGAGAGAATGAGAGAAAGGGAGAGAGAAGGATCTAATGCTAGTTACTTCCCCACTATCCACAACCATCGGTGCTGGTTAATGATGAAGCCAAGAGCCAAGAACTCCATTTAGATCTCTCATATGGGGGACAGGGACCCACTTGGGCCATCATCTTTGCCTTCTCAGTCACATTATTAGGAAGCTGGATCAGAAGCAGAGCAGCCAGCACTTGAACCAGCTCTTTCATATGGGATTCCAGCTTCATAAGCAATAGTTTAGCCCTGTTTCACAGTTTTCTGTGTTGAAGTTTTACATATCTTTTATCAGCTTTATTTCTCTAGGGAGTGATTCAGAAGTTCTCCATGGGGTTGAACATTTTGTCCATTTCAGGACAATCATTGTTCAAACAAGAGGTTGGATTGTGAAAAGATACAGTTTTCCTAAATTTTTTAGTTACTGGTTTAAAACATAATTTATTAAGAAACATTGTACATACTTAGAAAATTAGGGACTCCAATATTCGACTATGTATACAGACTCAATTCCAAAACAAAATCTAATAGTAATGCCACATACAGCAAGAAACTGACCTAATTTAGAAATCTATTGGAGTGTAGCAAAATTTGTTCATAAGGGATTAGGCATTAAATATTTTAGTTCTTTCTGGCTATAAAGGGGATTTTATCAGTATAACTTACTGTAACATCAAAACAACCTTAGACAATATTTAAATGTCTAAGAGTTTGACTATGTTCCAATAAAATTTTACTTATGAAACAGGGGCTGGCTGGATTTGTTTCAAGGGCTGTAACATGCTAGCCTCTTGTTCTAGGGCATTGCTTAGAAGTTATTGCCATTTATTTGTATTGCATCTAATTATGGGTATGGAATGATTAAATAGTAAACTCTCCAAGCTATTGAAACTATGTAGATATTTAATGTTACTCAGAAAATATAAATATATCCTGTCTCTGCCCAAGACAGCATTCTAATTCCTGACCTCATAGTGTTTGCAGTGCAGTCTGAAGGAGAAAGAATCTCAGTTAGAATGGAGAGATTAATATCCCAATAAGGAGTTTCATTTTTTGTAAATTGGAGAGGGAAGTAAAAAGGAGACCCCTAATATATATTCATATTCATATGTGAATGTATGTAAATATAAATGCATATATATATGATTATATTAATATATAATAAAAATTATCTTTCCTATTGCATATATCTTTGTTAATTTTTTTTTGACAGGCAGAGTGGACAATGAGAGAGAGAGACAGAGAGAAAGGTCTTCCTTTGCCGTTGGTTCACCCTCTAATGGCCGCCGCGGCCGGCGCGCTGCGGCTGGCGCACCGTGCTGATCCGATGGCAGGAGCCAGGTACTTATCCTGGTCTCCCATGGGGTGCAGGGCCCAAGTACTTGGGCCATCCTCCACTGCACTCCCTGGCCACAGCAGAGAGCTGGCCTGGAAGAGGGGCAACCGGGAAAGAATCCGGCGCCCTGACCGGGACTAGAACCCCGTGTGCCGGCACCACAGGGTGGAGGATTAGCCTAGTGAGCCGCGGTGCTGGCCTTCTTTGTTAATTTATTTGTGTAAACTCTAAAGCTAGCTCTTCCATTTGAATGTGACTCTATTATGCACTTACTTATTCTGACTTATGCATCAATATAGGCATTATTGATCAGAATAAATAATTAGACTTATGAGAATTTTTCTACACATTTTTTGGGTGTGCAGTGTCTTAGCACAATTGCATCCAGAGGCACCAAGTCATGAATGCTAAAGCCATTGAGCTGAAGCTTTTAAACAAAAGGGGCACAATTTTATTAATCATTTAAAATATTAAATATGTTGTTTTGGTTTTTCCCCCCAGAAACATTTTATTTAAGGAATACAAGAAAGCTTTTATTTAAGGAATAAATACAACTTTATGAATATAGTGATTTATTATAGTTCATAAAAGAGGATTGATGTAGAGAGAGTATTCCCTGAATCCCAGATACACCCCTGATAAAAAGAATGTGAATTCCAGAATCTGGAGTACATGTTAGGATGAAAATATAGGCTGTTATTTCCAAAGAATTTCTTAAAAACTTCTGCTATGATTCTGGTTCAAGGCAAACACATGGCGCAGCTTTTATGTAGTCTAGGCTTATTTATTTAGCTAAGTAACGAAGGGTGCAATTTGTAATTCTATTTTTAGAACTAGTTGTTTTAACTTTAGCATGTTTTCTTGACATATTGATAAGCATTTTGAACAACACGGGCTGTTAATAGCTATCTTGGAAAAAAAGAGCCATGGTCAAATCAAGGTGAGTTTCTTTGCATAGCATCTCCTTTTACTAGAGATTCATGGTGCATATGAACCTATTAAGGGCTTTGGAAGTCTGGAAGTTAAGAAATATGTTCATACTTCACCTAGATTTATTCCAAACTTTTTTGAAGATGAAGCAATTTGTTTCCCCTATGGGACACTTATTTTCTGAAATGCTAGTGTTCTGAGGGAAAAAAAATTAGGGAGACAGGTGTTTTAATCCATAATGTATTATTCTGTTGCTTTTCAGAACTGTCTCTTCTTGTTTCTGACATTTCCAGTCAAAATAGTTGTATTTATTTCTGTTATCTCTTATAGACTTTTAGAGTTGCCTTTCTAGCTGACTAATTTGGGGAGAGAAATTTATTCTTCTCTGAATGTTTGCCCTTGTTTAGTGGAAAGCATTGGAGGCAACTTATGTGAATATTTAACATTTTTATCAGCAATTTTAAAAATATGTTGACAGAAAAATTTATTATTCTAGTAAATATGCTAATTATTTGTGGCCTGGTTAAATACTATACAATACTTTTAATTTTTTGTTTTAAAACTTACAAGGGAGGGTTAAAAATGTCTATGGAAAATTTACATTATCTTTTAAAAATATTTATTTGAAAGGCAGAGTTACAGAGAGAGATAGTGTGTGGTTCGGGGGCAGGAGCAAGGGAATATTCCATCTGTTGGTTGACTCCCCAATTTGCCCCAAGACCTAGGTCAGGGTCAAGTGAGGAGTCAGGTATTCTATCTAGGTCACTTGCATGGGTTGCAGGTACCCAAGTGTTGGATAATCTTCTAGTGCTTTCCCAGGTGCATTAACAAGGAGCTTGGTAGGGGGCAGAACTTCTGGGACTCTAACTTGAACTTATAAACAGAATGCTGGTGTCTCAAACACTTGGGTTAACCCTCTGCACTATACCACTGATCCTTCATGTTATCTTTTAATGTCATCTGCCATGAACTATTTGATGTCCCTTGTATATAAATAATCTATGGTAATACAAACATTATTGTTTTCCTAGAACACTGTGTTACACACAGAAACACAGAAACATGGTCATCACTATGAAAGAAGGTCAAAGAAGAAAATATCTCAGTAAAAGTTCAAAGGAAATTCAAAGTAAAAAATAGGAATATTTTAGAAAAACATGGCAGGGCAAAGCCATTACTTATCAATAGTCACCTTGAATGTAAATGGCCTCAACTCTCCAGTTAAAAGACACAGACTGGCTCAGTAGATTAAAAAACAAAACCCATGTATTTTTTGCCTACAAGAAATACATCTCACCAATGAAGATGCATGTGAAAGTGAAAGACTGAAAGTGAAAGGAGGGGAAAAGATATTCCATGCCAACAGAAACCAAAAAAGAACTGGTGTAGCCATCCTAATATCAGACAAAATAGACTTTAACACAAAATTGTTAAAAGAGACAAAGAAGGGCACTATGTAATGATTAAGGAATCAATTCAATAGGAAGATGTAACCATTATAAATATATATGCATCTAATTAAAGGGTACATCCCTGTACATCCTTAAGCATCTTTTCTAGGGCTAGATGGGTGGTGACAAATTCTTTCAATTTCTTTTATTATGGAAGGTCTTTATTTCATCTTCATTCACAAATGTGAGCTTTGCAGGGTCTAATATTCTGGGTTGACAGTTTTTTTCTTAAGAATTGGACTGTATCTCACCATTCTGCTACACTGTAGTGTTTCTAATGAGAAGTCCACTGCGAGTCTAATTGGAGATCCTCTGAAACTAATCTGGCATTTTATGTACACATTTTAGAACCTTCTCTTTATGTTTTACTGTGGTGAATTTGATAACAATGTGTTGTAGTGAAGATCTTTTCTGATCATGTCTATTAGGAGTTCTATGTGCCTCGTATACTTGGATATCCCTTTCTTTCTCCAAGTTTTCTGTTATTATTTCACTAAAAAGGCCTTCTAATATTTTCTCTCCCTCCATGCCTTCAAAAACTCCTAGAATTTGTATGTTGGGTAGTTTTATTGTATCCTATAGATTTTGAACAGTGTTTTCTAATTTCCTTTTCTTGTCTTTGGTTTGACTATGTAATTTCTTGTGCTTTGTCTTCTAAGTCCAATATTCTTTCTTTGGCTTCACCAATTCTGTAGTTAAGGATCTTCACTGCATTTTTTATTTGTTCTATTGAATTCTTCATTTCATTTTGATTTATCTTTAAGTTCTCAGTTTCATGGGAGAAATTTTCTTTCAGGGCCTGTACGGATTTCAGTAGTTCATGCATTTGCTTCTGATTACTTCCATGTAATCTTATGATCAATTTTTTGAATTCCATTTCTTGCATTTCTTCCATCTTATCACCTTCACAATCTAGTATTGAAGTGTCAAGTTTTTTGGGGGGTGTCATGTTGTCTTCCTTGTTCTTGTTTCTTGAATTGGTGCATTTATTGTTCAGCATTTGTGGATATACTTGTTGGTTTCTTCTATGACTGTAGATAAGTGGACCGTCTGCTTTCTGTGAATATCTAGATTCTTGTAGTGGGTGTGGCCAAGTAGCTCTGTTCAGTTCTCCAGGGTAAGGGCATGCCTAAGATGACAGATCCAGGTTTGGTGTGGTAAATCTCTCTCTCTCTTTTTTAAATCAGAAGGGAAATTTATTCTGCTTAGCTGAGCTTCTCTCCTCAAAGGAGCCCAGTGTCTGATCTCTAGCCCCAGTGGGTATAATATTTGTCTGCTCTGTCACAAGGACAACACAATGAATATGTGTAGTCCTCAGTGTAAGTTCAGATCCCCCAGCAATGTGTCTTACCAGGTATCCAGGAAGCCCTGAGCGTGTGGAGTCTCCCTCTGTGACTGTCTAAAGTTCTAGCCACACCTCGAGTCCTCTCACACACTTTGTTTTTTTTTCACAGTCCCGGTACAGATGCCTCACACAGTCATAAGCTCCTATCCCCCCTGTTATTTCTCCCCCACCAGATTCAGGAGTCTCGCCTTGGCTGGTTGTTGGGCACAGACATGAGCTGCTGTAGCTGTTATATATGTCCAAAATCGTGCCCACTCTGTCAGCTTGTTACAGGATACCAATATAAAGTTATCAGGGAGAGAGAGACGTGTGCATCCCATCTTTTTTTTTTCTCCTCTAGTTTGGCAGGTATATTCTCCCCAATGGGGCTCCAAGTCAATTCTCTCTAGGTTCTCCCTGCAACTTTTTCGCCAGTGGCTTGAGCTGTTATGGTCAGTCCCACCTCACTTTCCAATGCTGGTACGTGGGCTCTTGGCTGCTGGAATTACAAGTTGTGGGAGTCCATGCTCTCCACATAGGTCCACTGTGTCCCTCTAATTTCAGTAGAATTTCCTATGTTGTTTTCTCCCTAACTTTTTCCTTGGACTACATTCTTTCCACTTTTTAATTTTTTATTTATTTTTAAAGATTTATTTATTTATAAGAAAGTCAGAATTATACACAGAGAGAGGAGAGGTGGAGAGAGAGAGAGAGAGAGGTCTTCCATCCAATGGTTCACTCCCCAGTTGGCCACAATGGCCAGAGCTGCACTGATCTGAAGCCAGGAGCCAGGAGCTTTCTCCAGGTCTCTCACATGGGTGCAGGGGCCCAAGGACTTTAGTCATCTTCTACTGCTTTCCCAGGCCATAGCAGAGGGCTGGATCAGAAGAGGAGCATCCAGGATTAGAACTGGCGCCCATATGGGATGACAGCACTTCAGGCCAGGGCATTAACCCTGCCACAGCACCAGCACCTCTTTCCACTTAAAACTATCTTCTTCTGGACTAGAGCAGTAAGCTTTCTTCCTACTCCACCATCTTGGAACCTGGGTTTTAGTTTTATGACATATGTAGAAATGCCTCTCTCATCTCATGGTTTTAAATAAAATAATCATGTACTTTATTATTAATTAGAGTGAACAGTGGAAGTACAAGTAAATATGAAAAATAAATGGCATGTTGATATTATATTACAATAAGCATGTTTAATAACTTTGCATCCTGTACTCAATGTGCTCTCTTTTATTGGTGTCATATAGTTTAGTGCACCATAAAATTGCAACAAATTAAGTGTGCTGTGGTATAATGAACTGATTTGTGTCTTTGATTATTTATTGACTATATTTGTGCCTTTAGCATATATCACATGATGTTCTCAAAGAGGTTGAATTTGTTTATCTACTATGTATGCATGTATGCAAATCTATCTATGTGTCATCTACTGACAAATTTTATACTGTCTGTACCTTTGTAGAAAACCTTTTTTAATGTTTATCTCCTTGATTAAATGATTTATATAGTGCGACGACAGAATCTACACTTTTCCCCCTCCAACTGAGTCATCAATTGTTCTGTTACCCCTTATAGAACAATCTAAATGGGACTTACAGATGCCTATTTTAATGTAGAAGGTAATGATTTTTGAGTCACCCACAAAAAGATGAAACTGAGGTTGTGAAGGTGACTACAGTCTTGGGAAAAAGAGTAGATATGAGGAAGGACAAAGTATGGTGTACAGAATTGGAGGACATAGCCACCATTAGGGCAAGGGACCAAGACAATGAATAAATTAGGTAAATTTCAGGTTGAAGAGAGAGTAGCAATAACCAGTAAGCAAGCAAGAATCTACTATGAAATGGATGAAAAAAAAAAACATTTGATATGCCAATTATGCAGCAAATTTACTTTTGTTATACAAATATAGTATAACTGGGCTTTGGAACTATTATGGATTATTTACAATTTATTGCATCATTTTATTTATGGATGCAAACATTTCAAAACTAACTGTAGACATCTAGTAGCTAAGGGAAATTTCTAAATAACATACTTTAAAACGCCATGTTATTAGTGGAAATAAGAAATGGAGGAGATGTACAGTTCAACACATACTCACTCGGACTTATTCCTAATGGTAGAGCTAGAAATGTATCAGAGGATTCCAAATCAAACCCATCAAGGTGGTACATACCAATGCCATCTTACTACTCAAAGTGATCAGTTTCAGTTCATAATTGATCATAAAGATAGGATTTAGTGTCAAAGGGATCATATAAACAAGACCAGTGTCTGCTAATAATAACTGATATAATTAAAAAGGAAAGAACGATCCAACAAGGGAAGCAGGATACACAGCAGACTCATAGAATGGCAGATGCCCTAAACAGAACTCTGGCCTCAGAATCAGCCCTTAAGGCATTTGGATCTGGCTAAAAAGCCCATGAGAGTATTTTAGGCATGGAAAGCCAAGACACTGTGGCAAAAAAACAAAACAAAACAAAACTAAATGAAAGATCTGTGAAAGATCTGTGAGTGAGATCCCAGCGGAACGAACGGGCCATCAAAGTAGGAGGTACCTTTCTCTGAAGGGAGGAGAGAGCTTCCACTTTGATTATGGCCTTGCCTAAATAAGGTCGAAGTTTGTGAACTCAAGAGGCTTCCATAGCCTTGGCAGCGCATGACAAGAGCCTAAGGTGATTACTAATGTCACAATTAAAGTGTAAATTGTTAAATCAACAATGTGAGTCACTGTGCACTTACTCCCCATGTAGGATCTCTGCCCTTGGTGTGTTGTACTATGCGAATTAACAGTAAAACTACTACTCAAACAATACTTTATACTTTGTGTATCTGTGTGGGTGCAAACTGTTGAAATTTTTACTTAGTATATACTAAGTTGATCTTCTGTATATAAAGATAATTGAAAATTAATCTTGTTGAAGAGTTGGGTGGAGAGAGAGTGGGAGATGGGATGGTTGCGGGTGGGAGGGAGGTTATGGGGTAAAAGCAGCTATAATCCAAAAGTTGTACTTTGGAAATTTATATTTATTAAATAAAAATTTTTAAAAAACTAAAAAATGTCGTGTTATTAAATCTTTGTATGGTGCTTACAAAATATTTTCAATGAAAACTTAATGAATGTAGAATTATATAATGCACACAAAAGAATTTTAAACTAAACAAGTTAAAGTTATCAAAAATGTCTTTTGTTTACATGCTATGTGGTTCTCAGTCTTCATCAATTAAGTTAAAATATTGTGCACATGGGGCCAGGCCTATTAGCAGTATCACATTAATGAGCACCATGATAATGCTGTACAAGGCATCTCATTGCTTCATAATTCTATGTTTTTGTAAGCTAGTCATTTCTAACATCTATTCATGGCTCGCTTTCCCTTCCTTTTCTCTTCAAAAAGAGGTTGAGGGAGCTAGTGAATTTGTCCTGGTTCAGTTTGGTTATTCTGCTTGATCAGCATGTAGCCATGCCGCAAGGTAATAATCACATATAAATACATAGAAACACAGTGCCACTCTAGCCTTTCGCAGCTGCCCTGGAACACAGCCAGTCTGCTGACAGCAAGGCTATGTGTGTCATGCTGCCTGGCTGTGCCCTGGCTAGGAATGGATGGCAGCAGGACCCTGGAGCAGCTGCTACACAGCAAGATGTGCAAGAAACCTCTGTGGAGGTGACCATGGAGAAGCCCCGCTGGAGGTGTGGACATGACCCCTACAGAGGAAGTTGACATGGGGGATGCATAGAGAGACTGCCAGTGGGCTGGCGAAGCACCGAGCAGTGTGACAAGGGTGAACTCATTTTGATTCATTTCGTGAGCAGCCTATGAGGCTAAGAAAATCAGTAACAGTGGCAGGCCCTGCATTGGTACCTTCCATCACAAAACGAGCCTTGGCCAGCCAAGCTCCCGTTTTGGAGCAGTCTTTAGCTTTTTTGTATTTTTAAAGCTTTGTCCCTAAATACAGAAAGTAACATTGCCAGCATCATTAAAATCATATATGAAGGAGGATGATGCCCCTCCATAAATCATACTAATGAATGCTAGCTAATGGTGATGCACTGGATGCTGTGTTCCGTAAAAGTCTTCCTGTCATTCTCCATTCGCTTATCCTGATTTATTTGCTTCATAGTCTCATCTTTGCCAGATATTTTAGTCCATATATTTATTTCATGATAGGTCGTTTCTTTTCTAGCCCTTGTCAAATGAAAGTTACAAGGGGATAGGGTCTTTGAGTGGTCTTATTCCCTACCATATCTGTGGTGTCAAGAACAGTGCCTGAACATGGTTAGCTTTCAAAACACATTTATTTAAAAAAATAAAAAGTCAACGTGGTGTATTTCTAGTGGTCTTTCAGCATTTTAGAGAGGCCTCCAACATCAATTGAGAAGAGGAAATGTGCTCATTCAAGGATCAATAATTTTCTTCAAAGAGATTTTTAAATAGCTGGTTTTGTAGTATTCAAAATGTGTGATACCATATTGTATGCTGCCATATTTCTTCTGGATTTATCAGCTAGCAATAAACTTTTTTTGTGTGCAGGCTGCCTGGAAGCAGCAGATTTTGATAAGACACCCTTCCTCCCCTTTCCCTCCCTCTCACTGGAAAAGATGTTGCCCCAATGCAAAAGCTTACCTTCAACTCACTGTCAATACACTGATAAGAGAATAAAATGATCTGCTTTTTTACATAGATTGGGTATGTCTGTGCAAAAGGAGAGTGAAAAAAGACTTTTTCTAGATAGAGAAAATGAAATATTTGTAACTTTGCTAGGTGGAATAATTGGTCTCTCAACTTACAGATGTTCCAGCCGAGATGGATTAGATTCTGTCAGAGAAAGTGAGACTGGCACAATTCCTAAACCAGTCTGGGCATAAGTACCATATGGGAAACGCTAATAAAGAAGCAAATGCCACCACCCCAACCCAAACCAAACAGAAACAAGTTACAAAGTCCTATATTAGAGTTCTCTGGAGAAACTGAAGCAACAGGATGGTTCGAGAGAGAGGGATCAGAATAGGAAGTGATTTATTATGAGGAAAGGGATTGAATCACTTAATTATGGAGACTGAGAATTCCCACAATCTGCCATTTGCTGTCTGTAATCCAAAGAAGCGGTAAAATCAATGGTGTTTCCAGTCCAAGTACAAAGGCCCAAGAGCTGGAGTATCACTGTCTGAGGCTTGGAGAGGGCAGATGTGCCAGCTTCCACCAAGAAAGGGAATTCACCTCTCCTCCAACTTTTAGTTATAGTCAGACTCTCAATAGACTGGATGATCTCTGCTCACATGGGTGAGGGCCCATCTCCCTTATCAACTCAAATGTTAACCTCTTCCAGAAACACCTCCAGACACATCTAGAAATGATGTATTACCAGCTATCTGGGCATCCCTAAGCCCAGTCAGATTGACACATAAAATTAGCCATCATAGCTCCTGTTCTGGAGTATATGATTCAGTACAAGAAGCACTGAACTCAATGTTGAAAACAAAATAAAAACAATACCCTGTTAGGGTCCGAAAAAGCCCACCGCCCGAGGAACGACTCCAAGAGACTTTTCCCTCATGCAACCAGCAAAGGGTTAAAGATTTATTGATCCAACATGTTGGGGCTCTCTGAACATACAAGGACAGAGGAGCAGCGAGGAACTACAGCGTAGGGTTTATAAAGGCAAAAACCACAAAATTGGGAGGGGGGAGAGAATACACGGTTGCTAAAATCTTACAATCAGCAATTATGATCTTAAGACATAGACAAATCACATCTTCATTATTAGCCCAGGTAACCCAGGTGCAACCTTTCTACTTTTAAGCTTGAGCAATCATGCTAGGGGGTTTTTGTGCTCTACCAAGGGTGATGTAGTGCACTGCTATTGTCCGACTATTTGAGATCATAGTTTCAGACCAGAGTCTCACGGTGAGGGGGTTGCTTTCCCAGAATGGAGTCTCAAGTGCCCCAAAATGGAGTCCCTACTGTCAAGGGGCTACTTCAACCCCAATTGATTCTACAGCACATAATGTGTTAGCAACTACATAAAGGTAGAATTCAAAGTTCAGATAGAAAAGTAGACTAGGTCGGCGGCATGGCTCACTTGGCTAATCCTCCACCTGCAGCGCCGGCACCCCGGGTTCTAGTCCCAGTTGGGGCACTGGATTCTGTCCAGGTTGCTCCTCTTCCAGTCCAGCTCTCTGCTGTAGCCCGGGAGCGCAGTGGTGGATGGCCCAAGTGCTTGGTCCCTGCACCCGCATGGGAGACCAGGAGGAAGCACCTGGCTCCTGGCTTCGGATCAGTGCAGCGCACCAGCCGCAGTGGCTATTTGGGGAGTGAACCAACGGAAGGAAGACCGTTCTCTCTCTCTCTCTCTCTCTTTCTCTCTCTCTGTCTAAACTCTGCCTGTCCAAAAAAAAAAAAAAAGTAGACTGGATCAGCCTTTTTCAGATAACTTCATGACACTTGTAGCTATTTAGTTAAAGCTTTTCATAATGGCAATTTTAATTCAGTTGTGCTGAGTTAAGACTCAGTACTCTTTTTTTCAGTTTTCAGTTAAAAACACTTTTTATCAAGGTTTCAGGCACATTTGGGAGACAATAATCTAGAAGACCTTTAGTGATGATCTAGTTCTTAGATTTTATAGCCAAATGGTTATAATAATTCTTTACCTTATCTGTGTGTATACTAGCCTTTAAATGATTTGTTTTGTATTGGGAGTTATTTAACTAAATTCATAGACAATGATTCATATATTGGGTAGTTTATACCTGGATGAGAAACACATGAGCAAATAAGGAGTTCTCATTTGGTGCAGACTTCACCGTGGAATGAGATACCCTATAGATCACTGGGCCCTCTAATGTTTATTTGTTTTCAAGCACACTCTATGTTCTTGCAAACTGTAGTGTGCAAAGGTTAAATTCAACAGCTAGAAAAATGATGACAGTGATAAAGTTTAAATAACAAAAAATCCCAGTGCATAAAAACCAATATTCAAACCACATAAGACCACCAATGACAGTTTTTCATTATGTCTTTAACTATATCATGATCATACAACTTGAACTACCCTGCAAGTTGGAAAACCAAAAGCCAGGGCATACAGAAAAATTTCTCTACATTTGTTCACTTCGAATTTTCTTTTTACTTATTCCTTTCTCTTACGTATTTCAAGTGAATTAAATGGAGAATTTTAATTAAGAAAACAGTGTTCAGGCCTTATTTTCTTCTTAGATCTGTATTCTATGCTCTAGCAAGCACATTAATGAGTTGTAGTACAGCAAGATGTTTCTAGTTCCTTTACATCCTTAACTTCATCAACATATACTTCTGCTAGGCTTTCAAAACGGATTCTATTTTTCCCAAAATGGATATTTAAAAAAATCTTAGCAAAAGAGCTTATTTTTACTCTACTCTTTTTAAATATCTAATTTGATGTACAAGTTATTCTTAACCTCTAGTAGGATTGAACTAATTTTTCCCTCAACATTTTATATAGAGAATCATACTGCTGAAGTTCTTAGACAACTATTTTTCTTAATTATAGGTTTCTAGATACTACAGACAATAATTATAGAAATATGGAATTTTAGAATTAGAAAGCATTTAAGATAATTATAATTTGATATTTCCAATTTTCATATGTGAGGAGATTCTGAAGTATTGGGTGACTTGCTCATGGCCGTTTAGTTCTTGGGAAGCTAATGATAGCACCTGGAAATTTAGAATCCAGATTCTGAATTCTTCCCAACCTGCATATTGACATTAAATGCCCTCACAGTAGTGGGACCTGTTGGGAATGATTTTTCTTTCAAGCTTTTCAAAAAGATCTCTTTTGGTGATTTTGAAAACAAGATAGTTCTGCATACGTATATATGTGTAAATACATTTCAATGTACACTCATAGTAATAATATCCATTGTAACATACATACAAGTAAAATATATGCACATATATGAGTTATAATAAAACATTACTTGCCCCAAGTGGTGGAGTTGGAAGCATACCAGGGGATTCCAATTCAATCCCATCGAGGTGGCATGTACCAATGCCATCTCACTGTTCCAGGTGATCAAAATTTCAGTTCACAGTTGGTCATGGTGGAGGGACTGGGAGTCAAAGGGAGCACATAGACAAGTCTAGTACCTGCTAACGCTAACCGATGGAGTAAATAAAGGGGAGAGTGATCCAACATGGGAAGTGAGATACTCAGCAGACTCATAGAATGGCAGATGTCCTAAATAGCACTCTGGCCTCAGAATCAGCCCTAAAGGCATTCGGATCTGGCTGAAAAGCCCATGAGAGTATTTCAGGCATGGAAAGCCAAGACACTCTGGCAAAAAGATTTCTGCGAGTGAGATCCCAGTGGAAAGAACAGGTCATCAAAGAAGGAGGTACCTTTCTCTGAAGGGAGGAGAGAACCTCCACTTTGACTATGACCTTGTCTAAACAAGATAAGAGTCGGAGAACTCAGAGGGCTTCTATAGCCTTGGAAACTCATGACTGGAGCATAGGGAGATTACTGATGCCATAGACAGGAGTGTCAATTGGTAAAGTCAACAACAGGAGTCACTGTGCACTTACTCCTCATGTAGGATCTCTATCCTTAATGTGCTGTACATTGAGATTTAATGCTATAACAAGTACTCAAACAATATATTTCACTTTGTGTTTCTATGGGGGTGCAAACTGTTGAAATCCTTACTTAATGCATACTAAACTGATCCTCTGTAAAAAAAAAAAAAAAGAAATTATCAACTCCCAACTTGACTCTACTGGGATTAAACATGACGATAGGTCTGCTCTGATTTCATCATCATTTAAAAAAAAATCATCTATTATTTTTCACTTTATGTTTCTGTGTGGGAGCAAACTGTTGAAATCCATACTTAATGTATACTAAGCTGATCTTCTGTATATTAAGATAATCGAAAATGAATCTTGATGTGAATGGAAGGGGAGAGGGAGTGGGAAAGGGGAGGGTTGTGGGTGGGAAGGACGGTATGGGGGGGAAGCCATTGTAATCCATAAGTCGTACTTTGGAAATTTATATTCATTAAATAAAAGTTTAAAAAAAAACATTCCTGAAGGGCCAGAATAGAAATGATTTGTTTCAAGAAATATGTGGTGGCTTTAAATTCCAGCTCCACTCCCAATTTGAGTTTCCTGCTGCACACCCTGAGAGACAGTGATGGTGGCTCAATTGGTTGGGTTTCTACCACCCACATGAGGAACTCAGATTGAGTTCTTGGCTCTTGGCTTTATTCTGGCCCAGACCCAGTCATTGCTCTAATGGAACCTTTTTACCTTCCACCACAACAATTCTAACAATTAGGATTTTAGATGTAATTGATCACTTCAATAATGTCTGTTGCCTCTCCCCGACTCTGGACTGACTCTTAAAATTTGAGGACTGGGGCACCTCAATGCTTGGCCTGGTGTCTTAATATTTGTGGAATGCGTGAAGAAAAGTAAAATATCCGCTCACCCCAATTCTCTCTGTATTTTAATTCTTTTTTGAAAAGATTTTTCCTTCTTTCTCTTAATTTTATTTAAGGTGTACAAATTTCATGCATTTCATATATATAGATTTAGGATAGTGATTTTTCCCACTCTACCTTCCCTCCCATGTATGCTTTTACCTTTCTTCCTTCTCTCTCATATCCCCACTCTTAATTTTTACAAATATCTATTTTAAGCTCACTTGATACTAGTAAGAATAATCCTATACTCAGTAAAGAGTTCAACAAAGAGTATGAGGAAAAAAAACCAACACTATACTTCAACAGTAGAGACAAGGGCTGTAAATAATCATCAAATATCAAAATGTCAATTCCACTGTAATACATTACATTTTAGATACTCTGCTAGTTTTTGCGATTTTTAAAAATTTTATTTATGTACACAAGTATCATTTATTTCATAAATAGATTTAGGAACATGGTGATACTTCTCACCCAGCCCTCCCTCCTGTCCAAGCTCCAACCTTTCTTCGTCCTCCTCCCTCTCCCATTCCCACTATTAATTTTTACAAAGTTTTACTTTGAGTTTACTTAAAGATCATAAAGTTAACCCTACACTAAGCATAAGAATTCAACACATAGTATGGAAAAAGAAAAACCACTGTTCCTCAATAGAAAAGTGCTGTAAACCAGCATCAAATATCAAAATGTCAGTTTCACTCCAATACATTACATTTTAGATACTCAGTTATCTCAGATTAGGCAAACCGTATGGTATCTGTCTTTTTTAAGACTGGCTTATTTCACTAAGTATAATGTTTTCTAGTTGCATCCATTGTGTGGCAAAAGACAGGATTTTCTTTTCTTTTCTTCTCTTTTTTAACCACTGAGTAGTTTCCTATTGTGTATATACACCATCATTTCTTTATCCAGTTTTCAGTTGATGGACATTTGGGTCGATTCCATATTTTAGCTATTGTGAATTGTGCTGCAATGAACATGGGGGTTCAGATAACTCTTTTAGATGCATTTTCTTTTGGTTTGGGTAAGTTCCCAGGAGTGGCATGGCTGGGTCATGTGGTAGATCTATACTCAAGTTTCTGAGATATCTCCATACTGTCTTCTACAGTGGCTGCACCAGCTTACATTCTCACCAATAGTGGATTAGAGCAGCGTTTTCCCTACATCCTCTCCAGCATTTGTCATTTATTGATTTCTTTACGGGGTGAGTTGAAACCTCATTGTGGTTTTGATTTGCATTTCCTTGATGGCTATTGATCCTGAGCATTTTTTCATGTTTCTATTGACCACTTGGATTTCCTCTTTTGAAAAATGCCTGTTCAAGTCCTTTGCCCATTTCATAACTTGATTGTTTGTTTTGTTGTTGTTGAGGTTCTTGAACTCTTTATAGATTCTGGATATTAATCCTTTATTATTTACATATTTTGCAAATATTTTCTCCCATTTTGTCAATTGCCTTTTCATTTTGCTGAATGTTTCTTTTGCAGTACAGAAGCTTCTCAGTTTGAAGCAATTCCATTTGTTAATTTTGGCTTTGATTGCCTGTGCTTCTGGGTTCTTTTCCAAGAAGTCTTTGCCTATGCAAATGCCTTGCAGAGTTTCCACAGTGTTCTCTGTTTCCTTTCTTCCTTCTAGCTTTAGGTTGAGGAAAATTCATTTTAATTTCTGTTTGTTACTCCTTCAACTCCAAAGTGCCACAATATGCTTTATTCCAAGCACTTCCAACAGACTTCAGGCTGGGGCTGTCATAGTGGAGTCTTCCCTAGCAGGCAGGTCCGAAGGATCAATAAAGCCATATTCCTGATGTCCTGAAGACAAAGAGGAGGAGAGTGGAAATTGTGCTTGGTAGCAAAGTGACAAGCTCCACAGTTAGCAGAATGTTAACCAGCTGCCATTCACTCTGAATAATATTATTCAGAGAATATTCTCAACATTTAGTTCATTTTGAATGAGCAGGGCCCAACTCTTAAAGATGAGAGTTCGTAAGGTTCTTATTACCTGCACACAAAATGAAAATGTCTTCCTCAGAGGGATGTGGTTACTCCACGGTATTAACTGAATAAATCACTGGGACTCCTTGAGTATATTGAGGAGGATGGGACCCTGGAAAGAATGAAAAAACAAACATGATAATTAGGTCATCGAGGAAAGTTACAGAGAAGGACTAGATGTGCCAATACCACCTATTTGAGAGCTGGCAGAATATTCCATAATACACAACTGGATCCCAAACCAAGGGCCAGAAAAAGGTCAGCAAAAAGTACCTTCAGAAAGAGAAGAAGGTTTTCCCTCTCACTTCAGGGACTAAGAGATCTCTGCCTGCCCTAATCCATATGTATTCTTCCTGGAGCAGCAGAGGTAAATGTCACCCAGACTCTTCAGGATGCTTTTTGGGCCCTGGTCTGAATGCATATGCACTTTGGATAAAATATGAAGTTTCTACATTCCAGGAAAAGACAAATAGAGAAAGGAAAGACACCTTTTTTGCAATGATTTCAGAATTTATTAATATGAATTAATGACTGCAGGGCAGGTGCAACACTTCCTCATCCAGGGACTGTGAAAGCTGGACTTGGATTCTACACCCCAGACCAAATGTGCCTGTCATGTGGAGACAGTGAAAATCCTGAAAGAGAGGCTGAACACAGGTGGTTTTGTGGGCCCTGAGAGCAGTCACATCAGGAAGTGAGTTATGTGCAGCCATGTGGACTTTTGTTCATCTACACTCTCCCTGTGAAGCTTTGGGAAAGGTTGCAACAGACTCTGAGCTGTGATCTGGAGAAGTAAGAGAAGCTGTCATCTCCTGACTTAGTGTGGTGGAGCGTAGGTAGCCCCACCTCTTCCCCAGCGTGGTGGCAACCACCAACTACGGTCACTTACTAATGGGAATTAAGAATTATGAGACTTGATGAGTGGTCTAAAGGACTTGCTCCTGAACATGCACAAAAATGCTGACATGTAACAGGATAGATTGGCCCCAGAAGTCAGTCAATTGTGTGCATATTAAATAAGAATGTGGTATCTTTGGTGCTTATGAGCTAGGAAGAATAGATATAACACATATGTGTAGAAAGACTGTTGCTCAAGCCATATGAATTAGTTATCTGATGCAGTGTTAGGAACAGTGTGCCACGCATCTATGCTAAAAAAGAAAACAACTAATGTTAATTATGAACTGACTGTGCAACACTATTCCATTGCTTTGTTGTGTTGTCTCATTTAATATCCACAACAATATTACCTTATAGGTTCTTTCATTATCGTCACTCTGTGGGTGGCATTCTCTTGTCCAAGTAAGTTATTGAGTGAATCAGAAATGCACCCAAGGAATCTGATTCCAGGATGCTTCCCTCACTCATTGCCTATACTTTCTCCATTGACCCTCACGTGACATCATTGATCTCCTCCTGGTAAACTCCTAGGCCATTCTCCTCTCACTGTGTTGGTTATACAACTATCACCTAGGACCAATACAGACCAACATCTGTATATGTACGGCATATGTATGGAACACACCCTGCCTACTCTTTTGTTTTTAAACATTATGAAAACCTTTCTCATTCATGTAACAGTGCCTTTGTCTTTGTTTTCCCAGCACTCTCACTCCTTAATGGCATTATTCTTTCTTGTAGTTCTTTATATAGATTTGCAAGGCTTTATCTGTCTGTTTCACAGACTCCCTTCTCTTGCCTTTTAAATGTTAGTGTACCAGGGTTCTGCCTCCTCTCTTTCCTGTCATTGTCTGTATTATCTTTGGGTGATCTCAATTACTCTGATGGCTGCAGCTTTCACCAGGATACTCACAAATTCCAGTTTTCTTTCCCTTCCCAGATCTTTTTTCTGTTCTGAAATATTGAGATTGTTAAAGCAAATTTTAACTAAGAAAATCTCATTACATATGAGATGTGGTCTATTTCCTCAAAGACATTTCAACTCAGTAACTATAAATTTTATATATTAATGAGAAACAAATATTATCCTTGTGTCTATATTCAACTATTCAAAGTATTTTGATTTTAAGTTGAATTTAGAAGATGATAGCAAACACTTTATGGTATACTAGTAATTATGTGTTATATATTTAATGTGCACATTTAATTTTTATTGGTAATAAAAATAATATTACCAGAGTAAGGATTAAAAGCCACTTAAGGGAATATAGAAGTATTAATTAATAATATTTAGTTACTTATATTTAATAGAATTATTCTTTGAAATTACCTTGTCTCAAAAATGTAGGCATAAAATGAATTTATAGATGTTCAACTTTAAAGCACTTTTATACATAGTAAAAACTTAGCCATTTGCATAAGCACAAACTTTGTTTATGAGGAAAACAAATATTTCCTATGTAGCTGAGAATATAGTTATCAGTGGAAAATGAAAACTACATCATTAATCTCTATAGGATTTCCTTACTCCTTTTAAAAATATAAAATTGAGTTAAGGATTTTCTTATTCTGTTTTATGTTTCTATAACATAAGTAGATTACAGCAGGTTATACGTAAAGCAAAGAAGTTCATCTGGTTCATGATTCTGGTGGCTGCTAAATTCAAACAGCGTGGCTTGACTGTTTTGCTGCATTTCAACACAGCAGAGAATCTGAAAAGGATCCATCTATGTGTGGGAGAAATATGTGTATGGATAAAGAAGCAAGAGAATGGGGAGGTGTTAGGCTTCCTCTTTTATAGCAACTCACTCTTTTTTTTTTTTTTGACAGGCAGAGTTAGACAGTGAGAGAGAGAGAGAAAGGTCTTCCTTCCATTGGTTCACTCCCCAAATGGCCACCACAGCCGGCGCTGCACTGAGCCAAACCCAGGAGCCAGGTGCTTCCTCCTAGTCTCCCATGCGGGTGCAGGGCCCAAGCACTTGGGCCATCCTCCACTGCCCTCCTGGGCTACAGCAGAAAGCTGGACCGGAAGAAGAGCAACCGGGACAGAACCAGTGCCCCAACCAGGACTCGAATCCGGAGTACCAGTGCCGCAGTCAGATGATTAGCCTAGTGAGCCGTGGCGCTGGCCGTAGCAACTCACTCTTACATGAACCAAACCCATCCCATAAGACCCTCACCCACTCCTGAGATACAGCTTTAATCCTTTTATGAGGGTGGAGCTCCATGACCCAATTCCTGCCAAAGGCCTAATCTCTTAGCATCTTTTAAAGATTCCACCATCTCAATACTACCACATAGACGCCCAAGCATTCAGTGCAAGAACCTTTGGTGGACAGACATGAAAACATGTTCAAACAATAGTAATACCCTTCAGGATTTTCTGTTGATACCTTTCTGAAGCTAGAATCAGAAGAACAGTGACTCTGGAATGATTTGGTTAATTCAGAGAAAACTTTCATTTCTCTGTAAACATTTTCTTCAAACTATCCAGGTTTGGATATCACTTATCCTCAAGACTTTAAACTTAACTTTCTGTAAGAAAAAAAAAGTTATCCACTGGTGATCTGGGCATAGAAGACAACTCAAGGACAAGGTTTTGGGATTAAGTCAACTATTCTGACTTAGCTTCACCATCTGTTTAGACTGTAAGATGACACATCATGAAACATTCAAATAACAATCTATGGTGTCTTAATAAATTACAATAAATAAGACAACATTAAGCATTCCATATGCACTGTTCATTCTAGATCCTTGGAATCAGTGAGGCATGTAAGTTTTAGTTCTAGGGGCCACATGATCACATTGATGGTCTTGTAAACAGATAGCTATGAGGGCACCGCCATCTGTGCTGTGTTGCAGACTTGCACAGAGGTTTACCAAAAGGGTGAAGCCTGAGGCAAGTCCACAGAGCATCTGTGCATCCAAAAGCCAAGTGGTACTCATTGTTTCAGGATCAAAATTTACAACTATCTGACACATCTGGATGCCTTATCAAGACAAATCCATAGGGAAAAGGGTTCAGAGACGATTAGCTGGCTCAGCTGTTTGGAGCAGCTGTGTACTCATTTGTAACCAAAGAAGTCTCAGAGCATGCACTTGTATTGCTGAGAATTCCCAGACATGAAAATAATAGTAAAATGCAATGTGATTGGCTGGCTTATTCACAGAAGTGTTATCTTCATTGGATGACAGTTGTACACCAAGGAGAGGAAAGAAAAGGTAAAGGAAGAAGGATGATGCAAAGCTTAAAGAAAAGCCACTATACAGAAGGCAGGGGTCATCACACAGATGGTAGTTCTAAGATGCTACCAGCATGGAGAATAGAGACAGTTCCCAAACAGAGGAATGCAGTGAGGTGTATTAAGCTGGACTGCCAGGTTTCAAATGCCAGCTCTATCACTCATTGCCTTGTGACCTTTGAGAAGTTATTTATCCTTTCTTTGCCTCAATTTCTCCTTCTATAAAATGTTAATTCTAGCAGTCTTTATCTACTGGGATTACTATGGAATTAAATGAACTCATACAAGTAGATGAGGAACATTTATAATAGCATTATGTAATGAAATTGTTCAATAAGCTTTGGCCAATATTAGTCATTGTTATGGTGAGTGTTCTTACATAGCTCCTGAATATATCATTTCATCATACTGAACACGAGTGACAGCACATATGCCATGGAACCTGCAATATTGCCTCTTTATATCTGAAGAATTGCCAGGCTAAAATCAGGTAACCTTCTAGGGAATATGAAATTATTGATGCCTCTAGTGCAAGTCTACAAATTTTCTTCATATTCTGATAGTATTTTAGGACATTTTCATGGAAAACACACAAACACACTGTAAGCTCTTGGTGTAAGTCAAACATTCTTTTAAACATTTTACATATATAATTTCTCCTCACAACAATTTTATAAGTACAATTATTATTTTTATTTTAAGATGATTAATTTGAGGTCATATGAGTTAACATCGGTTAAGATCTAATAATATTAAGTGATTTAGCCAGGGTTTGCCCTCAAGTCTGATTCCAAATTAATGCTCATAACCGTTATACTGTGTTAAGTAAACAGGACAGATGTCCAAGGGAGGTGATGATGGCCAAGAGCTACCCATTATACTCCCTTTTAGCTCATTTTCTGTTGCTTCAACAGATACCTGAGAATAAGCAATTATAAAGAAAAATGCTTTATTTAGCTTGCAGTTCTTGAGATCCAAGAGCATGGCACTGGCATTTGTGTGGATGCTGGTGATGACTTCATGCTGCAACAACTTATGGCTGAAATTTGGAGGGCAAAATGGGTGCATGAGGAAGAGCACATCTGTGTGAGGAACAAATGGAAGCATCATACAGGCTTCACAAAATCCACTTTGGTGGTTACCATCAAGTCTCTCATGGACTGCATTAATTCCTTCCAGAGGGATAATCTCTTATGACCTTAAATACCTCTTAAAGATTCCAGATTCCACACCTCTCAACACCATTATGTTGTAGAACAAAATCTCAACATGAGTTTTGGCAGGTACAAACTATATACAAAAACCACAACATGTTCCAACGAAATTATCACATTTTCTTTAATATGTAAGCTAGATATTAGATAGCTCCATTTTCATGCCAGAAGGTATAAAATAAGGGTCATTAATAAGGGTGTATAAACATAGTTTGTTTCTTGTATCTGA